>NC_138090.1:20162500-21450000 GCF_964212035.1 Myotis nattereri
ACGGAAGAGAGGATTACTCAAGAGATGAAATGTGAAATATTGAGAGGTAAGGAAGATTCAAGGGGTAAGATCAAGGTGGCAGCCATGTTCCTGCTTGACTGACCTCCTGAAACAATGAAAATCCTATCCACTAGACCAGTGGTTCTCAACCTTGGCTGTACATTAGAATCACCTGGGAATCTTTTTAAAATCCTGATTTCTGGGCCTCATCCTCCGGAAATTCTGTTTCTTTGTTACTAATGTTGTGGCCCCACCCCATAACAAAGAAACAGAATTTCCGGAGGATGGGGCCCAGAAATCAGGATTTTAAAAAGATTCCCAGGTGATTCTAATGTGCAGCCAAGGTTGAGAACCACTGCATTAGATGTTCTTTCATTAGGCTGTTGACATTATATCGAGGTATTAAAGGCTGAGGAGGGACTACACGTGTGGAAATGAGGAAGATGGCAGAACTAAAGAGAATAGTCCCTATGCAGGTCCAAAGTAATAGAAGAAAAGCACTTTTCTGAAGACTTTGATATGTAGTTAGATTTGAGAACCATCAATAAGCCTCATAACTCAACTCCTCTGTACAAGATACTACTAGTAAAATCCAAACTCTCAGAATACTCCACAGGGAAGGGGAGGGGAGGGGAGGGGACGGGAGGGGAGAGCTAACAAGATGCTCCCCCAGGTCCCTACCCTGAGTTCACTGCTGCCTCACTCTTCCTAAATCTTTTCTCAATTGGAAAATCATAATTGGCAGCCTATCAAGACAGCCACAAGAATGAAGTTCATTAAACTCAACTGAGAAGAACTGGGAAACCAGAGCCAGGGAGAAACAGCAGCACTTAAACAAACAGAAAATACATGGTTCCTGGAAACTACAGAGACATAAGAACTTTTGCAGATTAACGCAGTCCCCTGTGAAGAAGTGCTCTTACAATTAGTCATGTTAAATTGCCAAGGTACATTTTCAGCATGAGCCCACAGCTGCCCCATCTCAGCGCCAGGGAATGTTATTTTTATTCTTACAGTTACAACAAGATTCTAATTACCGAAACTGCCGATGTCACCTTAATTACAGTTTTATTTAATGATCTCATTGGGCACTGTGGTATGATGGGGGATTTTTTAAAATAAAATACAGCACAGACAGGGAGAAGGAGGACATAGCCCCCAGGGTATTAGCATGCAGCTTACTGAGGGGGAGGGAAGCACAGACTTAAGAAAAGTTAGCAAAGAGCTCCAATTCACAGGGAATGTTGTTAAAATTTACATTTGGCATTTGTTGTTATTAGGGTGAAAAAGAGCGCATTTTAAAAATGCAAGTTCATGCTTTTACAGCGAGACATTATTGGAAATAATAGTCGTTGACACTTGTGATTCTCAGCACACACCAAATTGTGTGGGAAAGGCCTTACCTGTGCTGACGATTTGCACATTTCCTGAGTGCCCACTGTATGACTGTTCCAGGCAAACCCCAGGAGCTTGCAATTCAATAGTGAGAGTAAGTGACAAAGACATCCATTAACTGCACGTCAACAGCTGGGTGCTAAACAGTCTGTGAAGTGGTGTGAGTGACTAGTGATTGTAACTAGTACAGTTAATCAAAAATAGGCTTCCTATTGTAATGTAAATAGTAAAAGGCTCAATATGGAATCCACCTCAGAAAATCTCTCTTTCATCTCCTTCATTCTATTGGCAAGGAGAGTGAGGCTCAGAGGTCAGGGCTTTCTCAAATTGCACAGTAAATTGGTGACAGAGCTGACATTATAATCCAGGGGCTCTGAGACTCAACGCTGCCCAGGGTCAAATCTTGAGCAACCTTCAGAAGAAGCTAAGGAAGAGAAAGTGAGCGCCCCTGTGTGACAGAGGTGGTAAATATACCGGATATCCTTCTGCCAATACTATTCCAACATGCCCACAGACATGGCTCCAGTGCATGTCATGATTTGTTGTGTAAATAGAAGAGTGGCACAGAGGATGGGAGAAAACTATTAGGATGATGAGGGAAGTGGGCTATGAACAATTTATGGAGAACCACATCCAGAGACCTTAATTTCAAGAAATAATTGGAAGCCATTTCAAAATTACACCCAAAGAACTGCTTTATATAATCAAAAGGTATTTTGTTGATAAATCTTGTTCCTACAAATAGGGTAGATTCAAAAAAGCCAGAAATAGGGCTGTCACTATCATCTGAGAATCACCTCAGTGTATGCTGGGAACCAGAAGGAAACAGGAGCCACAAGAGAATTGGGTGGTGGAATGAATAAAGTCTGCAGATTTTACTCATTCTCCAAGGACAGAAATTATTTTTTAAATCTTAAAATATAAATTTGCGAGTCAAATAAAACATTGGTAGTGAAAATTTGGATTTTGGAAGAAGAAAATAAACTCCATCTTTAATATACTTTATTTTAGATGGCAGTGGGTCTCCCAGGTGGTAAAAAAGAAGAGACAAAAATTCAATAACATTAGTGGCCAGGACCTGATACAGGAAGGTGAGAGAGAGAGATAGCCACATACTGAAGGGGAAAAAAATCCCTTCAAAAGCCTGAATTGCTCTACCCAGTAAAAATATAAATGGTCAAAGCTTAACTTGTCAAATAGACAAAAAGTATTTTGGTCAAAATATCATTTCTTTTACACTGGTAGCTCTTAAAAATTGGAAAATGATACGGGCCTTTCCTACACTAATCTGATACTAAGGAATCATCCTCAAGATTATCAGATATCGCCTGTAGCTCCATGAGGCTAATGTTCTCTTTATGGGACATAAAGCTGCCTTAGCATCAGGCTTATTACAGAAGGCAGCTTGAAGAGACATATTTGCCCTGCTTAAGCTTTTAAAAACTTATAAAAATAGCAAGCGCATCTCATCTGGCTCTAGTGAAATAACATCCCCGAGAAGAAGCAGCATTTCAACGAGCCTGGAAAACAAATGCCTCCCCAGAGACCTGGCCTCTCTTGGCAGACTTTTTGTCAACGCTCTTGGGGAGTTTTATGTAGAACCAGATGGGGCAAATTTTGTCTTTTATCGCCATAGCCTCTAATTGATGGGTTTCCAGAGAGAGCCTGTCTCCGAAAGTGCATGAAACCATCTTCATCCACGCTCCCTTAAGTTCTTTTCAAGAGCTTTGTTTTCTGGAAGTCTACCCCACTGACAAGAGTGGAATCAATGCAATTAAGATGAACAAATCACTTTGCAAATATTTTCTACAATGAGCTGCCTCTTAAAATCCATGAAGGCATTGATAGCAGTCTACTTGTCTTCATGGAATTCAAATGGCTGCAAATTGGTCAAAGTTTAGATAAAAGTTGGAGATAAATCCAATCATTAAGATCAATGAGTGAAATTATGCTTAAAATCCAACCTTTGTCCCCACATCTTACCTTTAAGGAGAAGCTAAGATTTCAATGTCCTTTCTCTCTATTACTGGACAGAGTTGCCTGATTTGTACTTCCCCTGATCCTCACTGTTCAACTCAGCCTATAAGGGAGGTGTAAATAATTATCAAGGAAGCCTCCAAGTGGACACAGAAAAGTGCATACAGAGTAAATGCCATCTATGCCCAGCTCCTTTCCATGGCACTTGCCACTGCTATACCTGCTCTAGGTGCCCTATTGCTCTGGGCCCCCGCAGGGAAGATGAAATGAAAGTGCTGGAAGTGCAGGTAGAAGGGAGCTGGAGGATAAATGCCCCATCTTCATTGTTCCTTGGTTGGGTAATTCTGAGGTCTGGCACTGATTCCTATTGGCTTCCTTCCTCTCCCTGCCTCACTTCCTCACACCCTATCAATGCCTCCTGGAATCACCTTCCAAATAAACATTTGCAGCCAAAGTCTGTTTTGGCGCAACTAAAATAGGTTATTATGACGTAAGTGCAAGAAAGCATAGTTGAGGAACAGAACAGGGGATACAGACAGTCCCTGATAACTGCCACACCCAACAACATCCCTGGTAGTGGAATCCTAAACAGGTAAGAAGCAATCCAGAAGGAGTGTATGTGCTGGCCAATCCACTTTCTTCCTTACCACTGAGAGCATTCTTGTGAGCATACTTTTGAATTTCCTCTAGCCATGCCTTCCTTCTGTTCACATGTCAAAGGCAATCAAAAGCAGCCGAGAGTGTGTTTTCAATCAAATCAAAGCCAGGCCAAGGGCTATGATGACAGCATCTTTCAGGAGAGACTTACTTTGAGACATAGTGTAAACTTCAGTTTTGATCCTCAAATCACCCTGTCTTCCTGGAACCTGCTTTATTCACCAACTTCCACAGAAACTCATTTGTAAATAAGAGCATTTGAAATTTGAAAACTTACATTAGTTGCCATTTTATTTTTGCATAAACAAGCAAGATTTATGTAAAATCTAGGCTATACCCTTTACAAGTATGGAAGCAAACAAGAATCGAAGACTTTGGTTTATATATATTTGTAGTTTCATGTTAACTTCAAAGTACATAAACTTCATCAGAAGTTAACATGAAATGAGAAATATATATAAAGCGAAGTCTTCCTTATACAGGTGAGTTTTTGGAACATTGTTTCACGTCATCATCCAGAAATTTACCATTTATCAAGAAAATCAGACTGCCTTCCAGCTGCTGGTCGATAGAATGGACCGTGGAGCAATTTCCGTCCTAATGTCTGATTATGTGCTCATCCTCAATGATGGACTAGGATGCTCACAGCTATGGCTTCTTCTTCCAACTCTTTTCCCCTCTGGCTACACTTCACAATCAAAGTAAAGTTTGTCTGCTTAATTTAATACCTGCTTTGCTCAATTCATTTATCAGTGTTTGGCTGATCTCTTTCCAAGTGGCAGATATTTGGGCGTAAATATTTTCTATTCCACGTGTAATATGTGGCCTGAGGTAACTTGCATCAGAGATGGCATTAAGCTATGTGAAATGATGGACTGTTTTCCTTCACATTACCTTCCTCCAGGTAAACTACTCTGTAGATTAGTAACTGGTTTTCCTTGATTTATTTTTGAAGGTTACTCCATATTCCTTTACGCAGTACTTTTCTATGAATTATGCATGCTGTTAAGGTCCAACACCCAGCAAAAGCTGTGGAGCATAATTTCTCCTCTTATAATTTATATTATACCACCAGAAATGACTTCAGCTTCTAAATTTTTCATTCAGAAGATACAGCTTGATACTCCAATGGGAGACTTTGGAGCTACCCAATAATATTTCAGTTTAGTGCTGTTAATTTTGTTTCAAGCTTGGCACTTCCCCATGTTTTAATTATAAATGTTCTACACAAAATGAGCATAAACACATAAAACCTACACTGACCCCAAAACAGAAAAGATCTAAAACATGAGTATTACAGGCATACCTCAGAGATATTGCGCATTCAGTTCCACACCATCGCAGTAAAGTGAGTACCACAATAAAATGAGTGGTTAACCTTTTTGCTGGTGGAGGGTCTTGCCTTCAATTTGTTAAAAACAAACAAACAAAAACATCTGTGAAGTGCAATAAACCAAAGCACAAAACAAGGTATGTCTGTACTAATTCGTTTCTACCTGAAGCAAAAAACTAAATTGAGAAATCAAAAAAAAAGAAGAGATGTGAATGGAAACAGAAAAAGGGATGAAAAGAACCTGAATGCTAGAGATGTTAGTTTTTACCATCATGTTGTCCTGTCTTATCAATCACATCTCAATATTGTTTTGTTAACTTCTATCTCCTTTAGTTTGGTTTAGCCTGTACCTGTTATTTCCCATGTTCCTCCCTGTCCATGTAACTTTCTCCTTTAGTTCTTAAAATCATAGCCTAAAAGAATAGGAAGGCCTTGGAGGACCCCGCCCTCTGACCAGCAGCATTGGCATCTCTCAGTCCCCATCCCATCCCAGAAACTCTCGGGGTGGGACACATCTGCTGTAGCCAGTCCTCTGGGGGATTCTGATAGGCGTCTGTTTGAGACTTCCCAAAACTGATCAAGAGTTACATCCCAGGCACGGCCTCGGGTTATCCCTGTTCATCTTTTACACCAGCTGCTGCTTGTGGGGAAGCTGCTTCCTACAGCTGTCCCCTGGCAACACCTTGTCTCAGTTGCCCGATTTATGTTTTGCTTTCCTCCTGAGCTCCGGGCATCTGGGATGTGTTTAAAAACCAGCTTATTCCTCATATTCCCACAACATACTATATGTATATAGGGGTAGTTTACATCCCATTGGGCAGCCTTTGGCCAGTGGGGATGAGAGATGACAGACATTTCTGCATTTGTCCCTTAGACGGAAATGCTGAGGCACACTCTAAATGGCTCCCCATGTGGTGGCCAACTCAAACAAAGGCATTTTTCTCTCCACCCTCTTTCCTTGTGTTACAGTCCTGTCGGTTATCCCTTTCCCTGTGATCACTTCCCAAGACAAACTGTTTGCTTGTATAGCAGGGTGGAGGAATCGAGCCGAAGAAGTAAACTCTTATTTTAAAGATGAAACAACTATCAGTGGAGTTCCTGTGTAGGTGAGAAAACACACACACACACACACACACACACACAAGAAAATCCTCTGAAGAGAGGAAAGGGAATCCCATAGCTTCCATTGCAGGGATTGGGTTGGTTGTATTTTTTTTTTTTTATCACTTCTCTCAAAAAAGAGTGAGTACTGCATTCTTCAATAAACCAAATAGAAAATTATATCCAGTTCTAAGTATATCAGTCTTTAGCAATTACTGGAATGTTTTTGCATCTATCTATGGGAGTGGGGGGTTTAGTAACAGTGTGGTACAACTGTTGACTCACTGGCTCCATGAAGCATTACTTTCATTCAAGTGTGTGTGTGCGTGTGTGTGTGTGTGTGTGTGTGTGTGTTGGGTGGGGGCGGGGGTTGGAGGTGGGAGGGCAGAATGAAATAGCCTTCCCTATCCCTAAAAAGAAAGTGAATTTCAGTAAAAATTTAATTAGGAGCAGAAAAGGCTGGTACAAACCTTGCTCTTAACTTAACGTATCACAAAATGACTTCACCTACATATGTTTTGTACCTTATTTTCTAACATCTGTAGTATGATTATAATAATAAGCTTCTTAGAGAAGAAAATATTTTTCTATTCTGAAACTTATTTTTCCCTCAATCATGAATATTGCTTCAAAATTCATATTTATATTCTATTTTATAAAGTTATTTTCCAAATACTTGTCAACCTACCCATAACATACATGTTTTAAAATCAACACACTGAAAAACATTGTGCTTAAATCCATAAGATATTGCCATTAAGGTAATATTCTATTATGTTTTTTTCCTACTTATATACATACATTTTTTAAATATACACAGTATCTCTGAAAGAATTAGTACTTTTTGTCATTCACTTTTATGAAGGCATAGGGTTTTGGAACAAAGAGTAATTTTACTTCAATAAGTTATACATAAATTATGCATTCCAATAAATTTAAATGTTCTTCTTTCATTGTTTTTCATGGAAAATATTCCACTTTTTACATGTTCCTTAAATTAGTAGAATTAAAGGATATGAATCGCAAATTCTAAAATTGCAGGAAAATACGATCACTTAAAGGTTTAATTAAGTTCTTGGTGTGTGTTTTTAAATTAATCTCTTCTCTTAGAGGACTTCACAATTAAATTTTAATTCCAGTGATATTCTTTGGAGGAATCACCCAAAGGTTATGGAATGTTCTTTCTCTGTCACATAACCATTAAGTGTATATTTGAAATTTTGACTGAGCCTCTACCAATAAAAAAGTTGGGAATCGCTACTGACAGGAGATAAATGAGGCTGGGTGTAGGAGGTTGTATGCAGATAGGATTAAAAAATGACTGTCTCATTTTCCCGGCTCGAAAGTCCCTTCAAGTCCAGCTAGAGGTGTCAGTATGACACATGTATATTTTCTAGAAGCCAAGTTGACACAGAAGTCAATTACACACAACACACACAAACACACACGTGTAAGTATATATCCCTTGTAAAGTACAAAAAGCTATTTATGAAAGTTTACTTCTATCACAAGACAAAGTCGAGTTCCTTTGCGGCCACAGATGTTATAAAGTGAATCCTGTCATTTTAACAAACATTATAATGTTGCTTTAACCCTTTCCTTAAAGGTGCAGGCTTGGTATCTCCTTACAGTGGATACTACTGATCTATAAAAAAGGAAGGGACCCTTGATTCAGGCAATGACATGAATAAATCTTAAATGCATTTTACTAAATGAAAGAAACCAAACCCAAAAGGCCTTATACTGATGCCATTCATAAGATACTAGGGAAGGTAATATGATTCCAAGGGTTGGTTGTGGAAGGAGGGGTGGTCTGCAAAGTGCATACATAGCACAGTTTAGAGTATGGAACTTCTATAAGAGCTTTATTGATGTATAATTAATGTACAAAGAACCGCACATATTTAATGTGTATAATTTGATGAGTTTGGACATATGAAAATGTCCATGATACTGTCACCACAATCAAGGTAATAGACATATCCAACACCTCCCAAACTTCAAGAAATCAGCCTAGATATTGAGGGATCCCAGAATGAAATGCAGATGGTGACAAATGACTAACTACATGTAGAAAGCAGAATTCTAACATGGCCCCTAGATGTCCTACCCTAATCCTGGGACAATGAATATGATGAATATGATGAGATCTCACACCCATGACTACATTATGCTACATGTCAATGGGGATTTTTCAGATATAATTAAAATTACTAATCAGTTGACTTTCAGTAAATCAAAAGAGAGAGTTTCCAGATGGATCTAATGAGTAGTTTCAAAGCAGATTTGTATCTAGTTGGGAGCAGAAGTTAGGTTCTAAGTGGAAGGATTCATTGCTGACTTCGGAATTTGACAGAGCTATGTGCAAGGGCCAGAGAGTAACTTCTGGGAGCTGAGAATGGCCTGGCCGACAGCCAGAAAGGAAATGAAGACTTTACTCTTCTAGCTGCAAGGAACTGGCATCTGCCAACAACGGGAATGACCCTGGGAGTGGGCTCTTCCCCAGAGCCTCCAGTCAAGAGCCCAGCACAGCCAACATCTTGATGTCTGCCTTGTGAGACCCTAAGCACAGAGCCCAGTGGAGTCCACCTGGACTTCTGACCAAGCCAACTGTGAGCTAACAAATGGATTTTCTCTTCAGTCACTAGGTTGTGGTAAATCAGCACAGCAACAGAAAACTAATACACTGAATTACAAATGGATGGCATATCCTCACTGGAGGGGGGAGGGGAATGAGCTGACCTACATAACTTAGGAAAACAGTGTTCTGACTGGACACTGAAGATTAAAGACAAAAAGAACTGCACTTAAACACTGCACTCTAATGGGTAATTTTGTTTCTCACAAGAGAATAGGCTAGCAATTCTGAAAGTACTTTATATGTATGGCATAATTAAACAAGTAAAATCATTTGTATATCATGGGAGCCAGGCTTCTCACCATCCCAAAAGCAAGTTACTTACCAAAAAGCAAGGGGGGAAGGCTAGAATGTGGATTCAACATAAATATAAGTGTAAGCTCCTGTTTATAGATAGACACAGAAATAAAAAGAGATGTGTATGTATACTTGAGTTAGTAAAACACTTCCTAGCTCTGTTTGCTGAGTGAGCCCAGGATCAGTGATGCCCCAGTCGCAGAAATGAACATACCTAGTATATAAGTCGTAATTTCTAAACACCATTTCCAATCAAAGGAACCAGGGCTCTTTGGAGAAATGGTTGATTTTGAACTGAGGCAGGAAATATACATAATAAGCCTGGAAAATAGTACAGTGCCAGGAAATAAGAAAGTGCTTGAACAAAACAAGATTAAAAAAAAAAAAAAAAAAAAAGGCCGGCCAATGTGGGTCAGTGGTTGAGCATTGACCTATAAACCAGGAAGTCACAGTTTGATTCCCTGTCAGGGCACAAGCGCGGGTTGCGGGCTTGATCCCCAGTGTGGAGCATGCAGGAGGCAGCCGATCAGTTATTCTTTCTCATCATTGATGTTTCTATCTTTCTCTCCTCCCTTCCTCTCTGAAATCAATTAAAAAAATTTTTTAAAAGAATGGGGGAAGAGGAGAAACTAAGATGGCGGCATAGATAAACACCGGGAAATAGTCGCCTCACACAACAATTGAAAAATATCCCAAAGGACGAAGCAAACATCATCCAGAACAACAGGAAGGCTGGCTGAGTGTAATTTCTACAACTAGAAGAAAAGAAAAGCACGCTGAGAGCCAGAGGAGCTGCGGAGGCTGAGTGCAGAGGTACGGCGGCGGCTCGCGCACGTGGAAAGGGGGTGGCACCTGAGGACGCGGCTGTCTTTTTGAATCACAAGCTCCCGACTGCTCTGAACTCCGGTACTGGGAAGTCTCTGGGGACCCAGGACTCATACGGGGAGAGGCTGGTCTGTCAGGCGGCAGTGGGCGAACTTGAGGGCGGATTTCCCTCAGAGGTGCTTGCAGCCGTTACCGGGACACTGAGACGTGCGACTCCGGGCTCGGAGAATCAGCCATAGCTTCTTTCTCCGCCCTTCTGACTCCCTGAGACCCCGCCCCACCCAGGCTGCGGCAGAGGCTTTTGCATGTGAATGTACCTAACTACAGCCCAGCCAGGCAGACCCGGAACTTCCAAGAGAAGGCCCAAGGCCCCGCAGCGGCTTGCATTGCTTCACAGCTGAGCCTCTTCGTGGCTCCGGCTGTGTGGCCTCAGGCAGGGGCTGAATTAGCACCTCCTTAGATCCAGGAGCCACTGTACCCAGTGGTCAGAGGGGGACCATTCTCCCACTTCAGACACAGCTGCTTCCCACAGCCAATTGGCTTGGAGGTCAATTCCTCCCAGTGATCCTACAACAACCAAGGCACCAAGAGTGCACCAAGAGTGTCCACCCCAGGTAACTGGGGAGGCTGAGCCACTGGGCCCTACAGGACACCTGGCGCGCAGGGCCACTCTATCAACACAGGGAAGCAGCCAAAATGCGGAGACAAAGAAACAGGTCACAATTGGCAGAAACGGAGGAGGGCAGACGACTGGATATAGAGTTCAAGGCCACGTTTATAAGGTTTGTCAAGAATTTTATGGAAACCGCCGATAAATTTAATGAATCCCTCAAGGAGTATAGTGAGACCATGGAGGACATGAAAAAGGACCAACTAGAAATTAAGCATACACTGACTGAAATAAAGAATAATTTACAGAGATCCAACAGCAGACAAGAGGATCCCAAGAATCAAGTCAAAGATTTGAAATACAAAGAAACAAAAAATACCCAACCGAAAAAGAAAAAAGAAAAGAGATTCAAAAAATATGAAGATAGTGTAAGGAACCTCTGGGACAACTTCAAGCGTACCAACATCAGAATTATAGGGGTACCAGAAGGAGAGAGAGGGCAAGATATTGAAAACCTTTTTGAAGAAATAATGACAGAAAACTTCCCCCACCTGGTGAAAGAAATGGACTTACAAGTCCAGGAAGCGCAGAGAACCCCAAACAAAAGGAATCCAAAGAGGACCACACCAAGACACATCATAATTAAAATGCCAAGAGCAAAAGATAAAGAGAGAATCTTAAAAGCAGCAAGAGAAAGACAGTCAGTTACCTACAAGGGAGTACCCATCCGACTGTCAGCTGATTTCTCAACAGAAACCATGCAGGCCAGAAGAGAGTGGCAAGAAATATTCAAAGAGATGAATAGCAAGAACCTGCAACCAAGATTACTTTATCCAGCAAAGCTATCATTCAGAATGGAAGGTCAGATAAAGAGCTTCACGGATAAGAAAAAGCTAAAGGAGTTCATCACCACCAAACCAGCATTATATGAAATGCTGAAAGGTATTCTTTAAGAAGAGGAAGAAGAAAAAGGAACTCTTACCATTTGCCATAGCATGGATGGAACTGGAGAGCGGATAAATACCACAAGATCTCACTTATTTGTGGAATATAATGAACAACATAAACTGATGAACAAGGACTGATCCAGAGACGGAGAGGCTTTGATTGGACTGTCGGGCCTTGGAGGGAAGGTAGGGGAGGGTGGGGGCAAGGGGGAAGGATCAACCAAAGGACTTATATGCAAGCATATAGGCCTAACCAATGGACACGGACAACGGGGGGGTGAAGGGATGAGCGGGGAGGGGGGGGGGTAGAGGGTACACATATGTAATATCTTAATCAATAAAAAATATTAAAAAAAAAAGAATGGGGGAATATCACAAGGAACAGGAGTCAACTGAAAAATCTCACAATGGTCAATATTGAAAAACTTCAGCAGTAAAATAAATAGTGATAGTATTGGGCTAAAACCCAAATTAGAAAATAAATATCCATGAGTCTGTGCTGATATTAATGAATGAATGAATGAATGAATGAATGAATGGGGATAAAGAAACCATCTACCCCACAGAAGAACTCTGGGTAATAAATGTAAAAGGAATGAAGGAAATGGAAGAGCACCATCAGAATACCACAGTAACAACTGCTGCAGGTAGAAATCCATGAAGAATGCTAAGATTAGTAGGCAGAACCTTTCAGAGAAACACAGTGCCTGCATGCCCTCCAAGCATCTCCAACAACATATTTATTAGTTATTGGAGTGGTTTTAACCTAAACCCACAACATCTTTGATGCTCTTCCCCGTGGGAGGTACACCTTGATCATGTTCCCTGTGACTGTGGGCTAGACTTAGTGAATTGCTTCTAACAGATCTTGGAAAGGAAAACAATAGTAACTGTAGTTGAGAAAACTGGCAGATGCCACTTTAACCAGATGACTGAGGCCATGTTCCTTGTTTCTCTCACACTGGTATCAAAGACTCTGGCTTCGGTTTTCACAGAGAACTATCCTATAATGAAAATAAAAGGAAAAATATTCTGCTATCAGCTTTTTGAGCTACTTATTGTGATGGTTAATTGTGTGTGTCAACTTGGAAGACCTAAGGGATGCCCAGATACCTGGGAAAACATAATTTCTGCCTGTGTCTGTGAGGGTGTTTCATCTGACTCAGTAGACAGAGTAAAGGGGTCCACCCTCATCAATGTGAGCAGGCATCATCCAATCTTTTGAGGGCCTGAGGGAACAAAAAGGCAAAAGAAGTGCAACTTCTCTCTCTTCTTGACTCAAGATGTCCCTCTTCTCCTACCCTTGGACGTCGCAGCTCCTAGTTCGTAGGCTTGGAACTGCAGGACTTACACCACAGACATCTACCCCTGGTTCTCAACCTTCAGACAGATTGAATTATACCCTGCATTCCCAGTTTTCAGAGGGCACACCTCTCAGTCTCCATAACCATGTGAGCCAATGCCTCCAACGTCTCCTCTTATGCAGGCCTCTACATCAGAGGTCCTCAAACTTTCTAAACAGGGGGCCAGTTCACTGTCCCTCAGACGGTTGGAGGGCTGGACTATAGTTTAAAAAAAAACTATGAACAAATTCCTATGAACACTGCACATATCTTATTTTCAAGTAAAAAAACAAAACGGGAACAAATACAATATTTGTATTTGCATGTGGCCCGCAGGCCATAGTTTGAGGACCCCTGCTCTATATGTTCTATTGGCTCTGTCTCTCTGGAGAACCTTGACAAATACACTTATTTTTACATACCACCTTGCATGGTCTTCATTTCCCTACATATAAATCTGGATCTGAGAGGGGGAGATCCACAGCCCAAGTCTGTGAAATCACAGACATTTTGCAATTACTGTAGAAACATATGTATACGGGCATATTTTTTCTGAAGAGAAATTTCATTCCAGCTCAGTTCAGGCATCAAACCTCTCAAAATGTTAAAAAACAGTAGTCTTGAGAATAGCCATTTTTTGCTTTATTTATCTCTGTAGACAATCTAGTGTTTTTGTAAAGAAAATACTCGATGCTTAATGTAAAATAAATGACTAAATAAATGAAAGCTATAAAGTAGTTAAATTGCTTGGCCCTTAACGAAAATAATGATTCTATCTGGATTTGAGAAATAAATGATTCTCTCAATCTGAGCTTTCAGGTAAGCCAAAATAACTGTAGCTACCACCATTTATAGGCAGTGAATTTATAGTTCAACATGGAATTTTCTTATGTATAATTTTATCCTTATAAATAGAGTAGCCATGCATCCCAGTTTATCCCTGCTGCCCCAGCAGTGTTTCATCCTGTCTGGTTTGGCATTTGGCTGGGTTTTTTTTTAATACTTTAATAAGGTATTATTTTAATATTTGCACTCACAGAGGCTAAGCTGGATTTGGTAGAGCTGCATTGTGTCCTTTCAGCTTCTGCCAGAGCCCGCAAATGAAATGTCTGAGTCACAGGTGCAGGAAAACAGAAGTTTACTGAAATAACCTCTCTCTTTTCCGAGCACTTTACAGACACGAGGTAATTAACACCTCTTTCTCAAGGACAGTATGCAGGGCACTCACTGATAAAATTAAGTGCTCTATGACAGGAGCAGCCAGGGCAGGGACTGCTTAGGTCTTAGGCAGTGATGACAGAGAGCAGGTCACTGCTCCTGCTGGTCACTTGGTGTACAAGATAAGCTGTGCTGTGGTCTGCTCCACAGCTTGTGGGGAGCAAAAAGCCACCAGGCAGACAGAGGGCAGTAGGGAGCATGGGGAAATTAGGCTAGGCCAGCAATTTTCAACCTTTTTCATATCATGGCACAGATAAACTAAATACTAAAATTCTGCAGCACACCAAAAAAATACTATATTTTTTGCCAATCTAACAAATAAGAAGGAATAATTTTTATTCATTCATACACGACAGCTAATTTTGTGTTGACTGTTATCATTTTTTTGTTTGACAATCTAAGGGAAAAGACGTCAGTGCCCCTGACTACATACTCAGGTATTGCATGTTAAAAATTCTTCTGGCACACTGACTGAAAATTGCTGGGTTAGGCCATTATAAATTAGATATGTGAAATAACTGTGCAAAGACACAACAGTCTGGTACTCTTGCTACAAAGGTTTTATCATTAATTGTGTGTGCAAATCTATTTTATTTCATTTATATATTTTTATATATTTTTATTGATTTCAGAGAGGAAGGGAGAGGGAGAGAGAGATAGAAACATCAATGATGAGAGAGAATCATTGATCAACTGCCTCCTGCACGTCCTCTACTGGGGATCGAACTCACAACCTGGGCATGTGCCCTGATTGGGAATTGAACCATGACCTCCTGGGTCATAGGTCAATTCTCATCCACTGAGCAACACCAGCAGGGCTCATTTATACATTTTACTGTTTTTTGTTATGGTGTGAAATTTTTGGCACCAATGGACAAAAAAAAAGCATGTTAAATTTTAAAAATCATGAAATTTGATGTTGAATGGATGGTGTCATAGCTCACAAACACAAGAATACACAAATTTGTATCTGTATCAAAGTCAGCTGCTATTTTAAGAAGACATTGTCCAAAGTCACCAGTCCTTCTTCAGCTACAGAAAGTGATGGACTTTTCCTTTAGATCAAGTGACTGTCCTCCTACATTAATTTTGTTCAGTTTGATTCCAAGTATCTTCTGTACACATAAAAAGTGTAATGGTACAGAATAAGTTAGCTCCATTTGCAAAATAATAATCATAATTATTATTGTAAGAACAAAAACAACTCCAACATTAAATGATACCATTATACTAGTATATCAAAACTCACGTTTTCAAATAAAAATTATTTGTTAATACATTTCAATAAACATTTTGATTTTTCATACAGTTATTGAAATCAAATTTAGGCTTTGGGAAGTTTATTTCATGGAAGGTTAAACACCTGTTGTGTAGATGCTATTCAGTAAAATTCTATTTTGAAAAAATATTTGTAGCAGTAATTCAGATAGAAATTTTGATGGAACACAGCATCACAGTAAAAGCCATGTTCTTAATAAACTAAAAAATTTATGGATTAAAAATGTATTTACATTTGGCATTTATCACACATATCAATCATTTCATTCATGTGCTGGAACTTGGCAGTGTATCACATCATATTGGCAACCTGATAAGCTGCAGTTTGGAAGCTCCGGAGACTCTCAGGGATTTGCAGTTGTTGATGTGAAGTTTGCAAAGAGACTGATAATGATATCACTCTCACAAAATAAAGGGAAGGCCCAAACTTACAGAAGAGATCTAAAATGCAAATATAATTTAGTTTTTAAATTCTAAAAAGTGTTTTTAGAATATGCCAAGTTCCTATTTATAACTGGGTGAATATTATATCCTATCTTGAAACTATATTGAGAAAGCTTACAATTTGGCGAAATATTTCAATATGGTGAGACATTCAAAATAATTATTAGTAGAAACAACTTGCTGACAAGTTTTGCTTATAAATATATTTGACAAAGAAAAGTGTATGCAGGCAAAGAGCCAGTGTCTCTGATAATATTTGGGCTGAAATATTTATGTCTAAATGTGAAACAAACAGACTTGAGAATATTCCCCATTTAGCAGAATTTGCCCTGATTTTACCTAATGACTAGGCACTTAGTTTTTCCTCAGATTTAAAAATATGATGGTTTATAGAAAAGAGTCACTTGAACATGCAAATACCTTCACATTTATTAACCATGAAATGCAATTTTGAAAAATGCAGGTATTTCCATGTTTAAAAATTAAAGTAACTTTTAAAAACAAGAAATCAGAAAATACCAGATAAAGATAGAACTAAGAAACAGACTAAAAAACATGAAGAATATGAACAAAGAGCCCTAGCCAGTTTAGCTCAGTGGATAGAGCATCAGCCTGCGAACTAAATGATCCCAGGTTCGATTCCCATCAAGGGCACATGCCTAGGTTGAGGTCTCGATCCCCAGTAGGGGGCGTGAAGGAGGCAGCCAATCAATGATTCTCTTTCATCATTGATGTTTCTATCTCTCTCTCTCTCTCCCTTCCTCTCTGAAATCAATCAAAATATGTTTTAAAAATATATATGAACAAGAAACATTCTCCCATTTACTCTTTCTAATGTTCAGATCATCAATATAAAGAGTTCTTCTTTGCTTACTGTACATAAATATATTATTTTTAGTTTTATAGAAATTGTCTTATTTAAGGAAACAGTTTGGAATAAAACTATAGATCCAGCAATAAAATGACCTAAATTTATCAGTAAGTAAATAATATTTAAAATTATATAAGTTTAACTATTTAAAGTTTTTGTTCTGAAAAGTGCCATCCAAAAGTTTGATCAATTATGAAGAGAATAATAATTCTACAAGATGAACATAACAGAGATGATTATTTGTGTAACTACTGATCTGCTCTCACAAAATAAAGGGAAGACCCAAAATACTGATGGATGAGTATTAAAATCCTATATAATAAAAGTGCAGTATGCAAATTGCCCCTCAACCAGGAGTTGTCCAGGAGTTTGACCAGGGGGCAGGGCTGGCCAGGGGAAGGGAGGAAGGGCCCAGCCGGCAGCAGGCAGCAGGCAGCCGGCAGCAACTAGGGACCCTACCAGTGCATGAATTTCCTGCACTGGGCTCCTAGTGATATATAAGGTTTAGTTTTAGCCTGGCTGGCATAGATCAGTGTTTGAGCATCGACCTATGAAACAGGAGGTCACTGTTCAATTCCTGGTCAGGGCACTTGCCTGGATTGCAGGCTCGATCCCCAGTGGGAGGCATACATGAGGCAGCCGATCAATGATTCTTTCTCATCATTGATGTTTCTATCTCTTTCTCCTTCTCCCTTCATCTCTGAAATCAATACAAATATATTTTTTAAAAGATTTCGTTTTATTCTTCTTCTAGAGGCCCAATACACAAAATTCATGCAAAAGTAGGCCTTTCTTCCCCTGGCTGCCAGAATCGGCTTCCCTCTGGCACCTGGCACCCGGGCTTCCCTCGCAGCCCCAGCTTTGTCCAGAAGGTCTAATTAGCACATTACACTTTTATTATTATAGATCATTGTGTTTTAGAATATCCCAAGCCATTTAGCTAGGATATGAAAGATCAGGATTTGAGCCAAATCTATGGGGAAGCATATACTAGTAAGAACCTATGACCTAAAGAACAACATACCATGTAAAAGAAGCGTTGACTTTGTTCTTAATCTGCTTCATCTATTTACAAAACAAAAAAAGGGGGGGCAAGTAATACAGAAGTCCTTTAAGAGGTCCAAAGTATCAAAATTTAAATTACAGAACCCAGAACAGTGATATACAGAATAATATAGTGCTAACTGGAAAAGGCTCTCAGAAAGGTTACCATTTAGAAAATGTTTGAACCACATTTTGGAAAAGGAGGAGGCAGATGTCTACTCCAGAGAGTGGGGCTGGAACATGGGGGTTGGTGGGTCACTGTGTAGACGCAAAAAGCAAAACCAGCACATCTGTGGGAGCCTAAGGGTTCCTAATGGCCAGATCAGGAGCTGCATTCACTGAGTGGAATGCTACTTTCTAAAGGTTATCCTATATAATCCTATCCTATCTAATAAAAGAGAAATATGGTAATTAGCCGTACGTCCGCTACCCTTCCCATTGGCTAATCAGGGCGATATGCAAATTAACTGCCAGCCAAGATGGCGGTTGGCAGCCAGGCTACTGACACGAACAGGAGGCTTGCTTGCTTCAGTGACGGAGGACTCAAATGTTCCCCGACTGCCGCTGCTGGGCTCTGAGCGGCTAAGAAACATTGTTACAAATAGAGAAGCTAAACAAAACCCCAGAAACCTGTTTTCAGTCAGCCGGGATCTCAGAGTTGGAGTCGCAACAAAGTTTCAAATACAGAAAGTAAACAAAGCCAGAAACCTGTTTTCAGCAGCGAGGTCTCACAGGTAAAGCCAGCTCTCAGTTCCAGTGACAGCCATAAATCCAAGAATAAAAAAAAAAAAGAAAAAAAGGAGCGGTTGGGAGCTTCAGTCACCCGCCAGCCTGAAAACGGCCCTCAGCCCCTCACCCAGACTGGCCAGGCTCCCCAGTGGGGACCCCCACCCTGAAGGGGGTGTGACCAGATGCAAACAGCCATCATCACCTCATCCAGGCTGGCCAGGCACCCAAGCGGGACCCCCACCCTGATCCAGGACACCCCTCAAGGCAAACCAGGCAGCCCCCACCCATGCACCAGGCCTCTATCCTATATAGTAAAAGGGTAATATGCCTCCCAGCACCGGGATCAGCGTGACAGGGGGCAGCGCCCAAACCCCCTGATCACCCTGTGGCTCTGTGTGTAACAGGGGGCGGGGCCACAACCTCCCTATCCGCCCTGCTCTGTTCGTGGCAGGGGAAGGCGCCCCAACCCCCTGATCGGCCCTGCTCTGTGCCTGATAGGGGGGAGCTCCCCAACCCCCCCATGGGCCCTGCTCTGTGTGTGACAGGGTGGAGCCGCAACCTCCACATCGGCCCTGCCCTGAGTGTGACAGGGGGGAGTGCCCCAACCCCCTGATCCACCCTGCTCTGTGTGTGACGGGGCAGCGCCCCAACCTCCACATCGACCATGCCTTGAGTGTGACAGGGGGCGGCGCCCCAACCCCCCAATTGGCCCTGCCCTGAGTGTGACTGAGGGTGGCATCACAACCTCCTGATCGGCCCTGTTCTGTGCATGACAGGGGGGAGCTCCCCAACCCGCTGATCGGCCCTGCTCTGTGTGTGACAGGGGAGAGCTCCCCAACCCCCCTGATCGGCGTGCTCTGTGTGTGACAGGGTGCGGAGCCCCAAGCCCCCTGATGGGCCCTGCTCTGTGCGTGACAGGAGACAGCGCCCCAATCCCTGATCGGCCGGCTCTGTATGTGACAGGGGTGGCACCACAACCCCCTGATCCGCCCTGCTCTGTGCGTGACAGGGGGTGGCGCTGCAACCTCCCCATCGACCCTGCCTTGAGTGTGACGGGGGCAGCACCCCAACCCCCCAATCGGCCCTTTCCTGAGCGTGACTGAGGGTGGCATCGCAACCTCCTGATCTGCCCTGCTCTGTGCATGACAGGGGGCGGCGCTCCAACTCCCCAATCGTCCCTGCTCTGAGCCCAACCAGGGGCTGCAGGGCAGGCACCTAGGGATTGGGCCTGCCCTCTGCCACCCAGGAGTGGGCCTAAGCCAGCAGGTTGTTATCTCCCGAGGGGTCCCAGACTGTGAGAGGGCACAAGTGGGGCTGACAGACACACACCCCCACCACCACCAGTGCACAAATTTTTGTGCACCGGGCCTCTAGTAAAAGTATAATATGCCAATTGACCCTAACAGCAGAACGACCAGAATGACCTCTGGACCAGTTGCTATGAGGCACACTGACCACCACTCAGTCCCTTTCCCCAGCCGGCAGGCTCTGATCGCCTGATGGTGAAAGGGGAACCAGGGGTGGGTGGTGGATGTGGGCGGCAGCTGGCCAAGGCCCCTGCCCCACACACAGAAGGCAACCCGTGGTGGGGGCAGGGCCAGCGAGCAGGCGGGAATAGCCGACCTCTCGGTCCCTTCCCCTGGCCATCAGGCACCAATCACCTGATGGCGAACAGGGAACCGGGCAAGGGGGGGGGGGGAGGGAGGGGGCAGGGCTGACTGCAGGCAGCCAGGGAAGATGGCCCTGATCGCAGGCCAGGCCTAGTAGGGACTGTACCCATGCACGAATTTCGTGTACCAGGCCTCTAGTATTAGATGAAATGGAAGTCTTCCAGCTTCTTAAACAGAAAAATAGGATGTAATAAAATCTGCCTACACATTGGAGCTTCCACTTGGCAGCCATTTACTCACTCACACATTCAACAAGCATTCACTAAATTCAACTGAATTCAACTGAATGTGTACAATGTGCCAGGAACTGCTTTATGCAGTGAGAAAAGAACAATAATCAAAACAAAATCTCTGTCCTCATGGAGAGCTAGTAGAGAAAACAAACAATACTTCATATAAATATTAGATAACAATACAATGTAGAAATAAAATGAAGAAAAACAAGGCAAGGTATGGGGATTTGAGCAATGGGGATACCACTTCAGATAAGGTGGCTAGAGAATAATAAGGCTAATGCTTGTATAGTTCATAACACTTAATCCTCACTACAATTGAATAAGGTAGGTGTTATTATTTTCCTCATTTTACGGATGCAGAAAAGACACACAAGGTGGCTTAGAAACTTGTCCAAGGGCATACAACTAGAAAGTAACATAGTTATTTCAAAGTCAGACTGTGTAGCTGAATCCATCTTGCTAATCATCATGTTAATATTGCTCCATGACTTTGAGAAGGTGACTTTTGAGCTGAGACCTCAATTAAGCAAGTGAGTCAGCCATGTGATGATCTGAAGAAAGCCTACTCCAGAGGGAACAGCGGGTTCCAAAGGACCATCAAGGGTATGCTTGGCATGCTCAAGAACAGCAAAACTGCCCCATGTTCCTGAGCTCATTTAATAAGAAGGAAACTGATAGGAAAATGGAGTCAGATCATTAAGATAGTGTGGTTGCTGAAAGGAGAGTAGATAGTTGAGGTCAATTAGCATAACAACATCCAGGTGACAGGGGCTGCTGGCTTGGACAGAGGTGTTGATGTTGGTGACGGTCTTTGTTGTAATTGTTGTTAACCCTCACTCGAGGATATTTTTCCCATTTACTTTTTAGAAGGGAGAGCAGAGAGAAACATCTCTGTGAGAGAGACATATTGATTGGTTGCCGCCCGCACGCACCCGGAGCTGGACTGGAGATGGAACCTGCAACCCAGTTATGTGCCCTTGACCAGTAATCGAACCCCAGACCCTTCAATGCCTGGCCATCGGTGATGGTCTTTTTGACGGTCATCTTGGCTAGGGTATAGTCTCCAGTTTTCAATCAAACATGAATCTAGGTGAAAGCATTTCTGCAGACGTGATTAAAGTCCCTAATCTGTTGACTTAAATCAGCGGTTCTCAACCTGTGGGTCGCGACCCCTTTGGCGGTAGAATGACCCTTTCATAGGGGTCGCCTAAGACCATCCTGCATATCAGATATTTACATTTCCATTCATAACAGTAGCAACATTACAGTTATGAAGTAGCAACAAAAATAATTTTATGGTTGGGTCACAACATGAGGAACTATATTCAAAGGGCCAGAAGGTTGAGAACCACTGACTTAAATAAAGGAGATTAACCTAGATAAGCTGAGTGGGCCAAATTTAATTAGCTGAAGGGCTACACGAGTAGACCTGAAGCTTCCCCAAAGAAAACAATGCCCCCATGACTGCAGCTTCAATTCTTCCTGCTGGCCTGCCCTACAGATTTCCCACTTGTTTGTTCAGTCCTCACAGGAACATAAACCAACTCCTTGCAATAAATCTCTCAATACATAGCTCCTATTATGTGGTAAAGGGGTAGGCACTGGTCAGATTCAGAATAGATGCTGAAGGTAGCATTAAATATTGGATACAGCATGGAGGAAAGAGAGAAGTACTCTCTTTGCCAACATTACCACATTTCAATTCTTCTCTCATTGGTGCTGTTAGAAAACAATGGAGTGATCACCTTTTTTTAAACCTTCTTTGGCATTATCTTCACATACTCTCATGTCTTGGGGCAAAAATAACAAGAACACAGCCAGCTGCTCTGTTGCATATTTGGATGAGTTGTTATTCAAAATTCCTACGTCTGTTCAAAATGCCTCAATCTGTAAATTCATATGAAGGGTTCATTTACAGAAATGACATTCAGAGTTCTTCTCTCAAGAGTAGAGACATGACAGATGTAACGGAAAACAAAATACATGTTCCTAAATGGTAGAATAGTTCAACAAGACTTGGTCCATTCACACAATGAAAAATTATCAAGCCATTAGAAAATGATGTTTGACAGAAAAAATAAATAAGGTAAAATGACTAATATTTCACTACTAAGGCTGATTCAATATATTTCAGACAGTAATTCAAACTTTTATGCAAATAAAGCTGGATTTCAATCCTGGGTTAACCACCTGTTACCAGCATATCCTTATCCATTTGTCTAGACTGCCTGAGTCTCCATTTCTCACCTCTCCAGATCAATATTGTGAAAGTGCTCCACAGTCAACAATCAGTATAGAATAAACCCAGCTATCCTTTGTAATAACTTGGATATCATTGTGCATTTGATATATTTCTGTGCATACATGTGTATGAAAAATACACACTATATTATATATATAACATATTTAATGTATACATATACACAGAGAGCAAGGTGTATATGTATTGTTAATTCAACTAAAAACACATAAAAATTTTTTTCATTTTACAATGAATACCAAATGTAAATCTCTGGTTGAATTTATGAGTTCATTTCATTCAGTCAATAAATATTTACTAAGTGCCTTTATGGTTCAAGCACAAAATGATAAGTATAGGGAAAGAGCAGAAAATAGAATGTTTTGTTTTTTTACTGTTTTATTTGCAAAGCTTTCTATAAAGACTTTGAATTAATTTTTCAATACATAAATAATTTTTAAGGACAATGTAACTTTGCAGTTATTAAAAAGATTTATTAAATGTGTCCTCTCTAGCAATGGGTTTACAGAAAAGAAACACCAAAAAATAATAACAATAACTACAAGGCACCTGGCTCCACCCTGGATAATACTAAGTCACCCTGAGCCTACGCCCATTATACGTGGTTTGATTTTTCTCTGCTCTGTGTGCTGAAGACTCACACTTCCTTCCATATCTCTTGGGTGAGTCCTGCTATTACCTGGGTGAGGTCTCACGATTGCATCTCACTTTGTAATAGCCTTCGGAGTCTTGAGGACAAGTTTCCATTGGCCTCAGGGCTTCCTGGGAATGTTTGAAATCCAGATTTCCCTTTACAGAAGCTGCCTCATCTGTGCTGAAGACAGAGTGTGCATTTGGTTCAATTACCTCTTCCACTACCTTCTGTTTCCTGGCTGAACGGAGAATTATAAGATATATGATCTCTCTGGCTCTCCTATCACAGACACCTTCCTTGTCCTCAATTTCTGTCTCTACACAAGGAGCACAGTAATGGCCACTATGCTCATTTCCCTAAATAAAATACACGAGCAGTTATTAAGTGGGTGCAGAAATGCACACACACCATTCTGATATGAAAGTGTCATAAATTGTGTGACATGACTATGAGCACATCTCCTATAACATTTTCCTTTGGGGCACTTCTTCCAGATCTTGCAGAAAGAAGGATACTACCTGGACCAATTTCACACAGCTATTATGAAGAGCATCTAAAATGTTATTTTAAGCTACTGGAAAATGATCCTCCAAAAAAATGTCAGCTTAGCGCTTATCGATAGTCATTTGAAATACACAGAATGTCAGGGTGAACTATGTACTTCTGTCCTTACAGATAAAATATACTACAGGAGTTCGAAAGCATTTATTCAAATGCCTCTCCTGAGAGGTTAACAGGGCTGCTGCTGCTAGAACATTCGGTGCCTTGGATGCAGAAAACCCAGGGAGTCTGTGGCTCTGCTGGAAGATTAAGGACCCTCAGCTCCCTGCGTCACTGCCAGCTCCCGGCATCCTCATCAATCTCCCCGGCAGGCTGGGGGGGCACTACTTTCTCGCTGCAGTTTTATAAACAGAAGGAAGTGAGCTATTGTTTCCACAAACACTCATGCTTGACTACGAAAGATAAACACTTTTAACTCTTATGCCTCAGAAAGTACAAAATCTGGCTAATCTCCAAGAAATACAGAAATTAGGTCACTGCATACCCACAGAAACTGGTTCACAGAAAAACAAGTCCCACTTTATTCCCTAAGCTTCCACGGTGACATCACACAGGCAGGAAGGGGACACTGGGGAGACCAACAGAGAGATTATTCATCAATATGCATTATTTATTGTTAAAGTGAGTTGTCGATTGCTTCCCTGCTTTGTTTCTGCCGCTTTCCCTTTGTGTATAACACGCGTGCTAGAGTTAATCATTCGGTTCTCTGTGCTCTCACAGCAGGTTCATTGTACCTCACTCTTTCTGGTATTGTCACCAGTTTATATCCACTAGGCTCCATCTGTTTCTTTCCTAAGGGCACCCACACCTGTCGGACAATGTCCCACATGATACATGCCCCATGAGCAGACCCACGGTAGTGCACTGTGCCTACCCCAAAAGCACAGTGTTTTCAGGATAGCCCTGATTCCACTCTGATTGTTTTTTTTAAAAAAAGTAAGTGTTCACAAAAGGTCAGCAAGGATTTAGAAGAACAGAACACCATCAACCAACTGGCTGCAACTGGCATTTACAGAATACCACCACCAGCAGAATATGCCCTCTTTTCAAGTATACATAGGACAGTCACCAAGACAGGACACACTCAGACAAACCCAAAAGAACTGAAATCATAGAAAGCATTTTCTCTGACCATAAAGGAATGAATGTAGGAATTAACAGGAATATAAGAGAATACACAAATATTTGGAAATTTAACAACACACACAAATAATCCATATGTGAAAGGGTAAATCTCCAAAGAAGTTAGGGAATATTTCAAACTGAATAAATTAAAATATAGCATACCAACATTTTTGGTATACAGCTAAAGCAATTCTTAGAGGGAAATTTTTGGTGTTAAATGTTTATATTAGAAAAAAATATCAAATCAATAATCAAGAAATTGAAAATAATAAAATAAAGCCAAGCTAAAAAAGATCCATAATTCTATACCTATCACTATCTTAGCACCTATAAAATTCTCTCTAAAGAATATCAGGCTTTCTGTAAAGTATGAGGTTTTTAATATTTCCAGAGAAAACACTCTGGTTGAAATATTCAATTTACACAACATTTACAGAGCTCTACTGTGAATGAGGCATTTTCCCAGGCATAGGAAGATGAAAAGGGCATGTTTCCTGCTCCCACGTGTCTTCAAAACCATAATGTGAAGCCAGAAATTAAAAGCTAAAATTGAAGTTTAAAATATAATGGGAACAGTTAAACCAACCCACAGGATGGAGTGTTGAGATCAAAGAAGTCCATGATGACCAGTTTTCTTGAAACTCATTACTCATACTATATTTTATGGATTTTTCTTTTAATAAAAATGTTTGTGTAAGGAAAGCTTATCACTTGTCAAGCTACAGTCACCTCTAGTACTGTTTCTGCCACAAGAGGACTATGAGAGATGAGGTAAGCATTGTTAGCCCAGTTAAATGAGTGGAAACAAACCTAGAGATCCTACCCATCTGACAAATCAGGGACATGCATGGGACATCAAGGAAGGGCAGCCTCCAGCCCTGCCAGTTCCTTCCTTCTCCTTTAGGACATTCCCTCTCTGGCCTAGAAAAGATAGTCTCTGAGATGAGTGGAATTATCTCATTAAGGGGAGATGTTTAGTTATGAAGCAATTCACTTTATTCTACTGCTACCTGATCTTTTCCAGGAAGCCATGCCTCATAAATCCATGGATTCCGGAAACATTTACTATATGCAACTCTTGACCAGGGACATCCTGTTAAAAACAGTCAACAGATAAAGACAGAGTAATAATGAATTATGTCCCTGGTATCTAACTTATTTCATTTTACTCTGACTACTCTTGAAATAAGCAAGTAAGGCAGGCTTTGTTATACCCATTTTAAAGATGAGAAAACTCAACGGCCAGTAACTTAAGTGACTTGCCACTTAGATTAGCCCAAGACAGGGCAGGTCTGTGTTTGTATCACAATTTTTTAAAATATATTTTTATTTATTTCAGAGAGGAATGGAGAGGGAGAGAAACACCAATGATGAGTGCGAATCATTGATTGGCTGCCTCCTGCACATCCCCTACTGAGAATCGAGCCTGCAATCTGGACATGTGCCCATGACAGGAATAGAACTCAGGACCCTTCAGTCCAAAGGCCAACGCTCTATCCATTGAGCCAAACTGGCTAGGGCTGTATCACAATTTTATTATAACTACACAGGTCTCTCTGTCTTCTGCCAATGACCCACTGGCTCTGGAGCAGGAACTGAGGAGGGAGGGTCTCCTACAGAACTGGCACTTGACTGGCCACTGTGAGGCCTCAGAACAGAAGGGGTGCATAGACGTGTTAAAGGAATTTGCAATCTACTCTCCTGGAACAATTTAGTATTTGTGCAAACTTAATGCATACACACCCCACCCCCACTGAATTTGAACACTGGGAAAATCTGCATTAATATCTTTTGCCCTTGAAATTCATTTACAAATGTGAAGGAGATTCATTATAACAGCTGTCGATTCGTATACAAGATTAGGGATAAACTAGCTGTAATTTTACATGGTAGGTCTTGACATAGATTTTGGAATCACATTCATCCCAAAGATACAAGTCATAAAGAAAAGATCATATATCTTCTAGACAAAAAAAATAACACAAGGTTGGGGCTACTTTTTCGATATCATCTTTAACCGTCTTGGCGCTATTCACTCTGTGGAGAACTTGGGGGGACTTTTTTCCCCTCTTGATGTGGACCATTTCATTCTGTGCTCCTTTTTCCAACTCAGTGTATTTTATAATGATATCCATCATGTCTGTTTGTCAGTTTATGGCAGCTTAAAAAAATTGCCTCAAGGCCAGTAATGAGAAGAAATCTTTCCCACTTCCTCTAGATTGTTTTATGTGCTTCACAGTTTTCTGCACCAAATAATAAAAAATAACGTTGCTTTCGAAACTGTCCTTTATCTTGCCTCTTTCTTTTCTCCTTTTAATCCTTTATGGTTTATTTCTCTTTGCTTAACTATATTTATTCTACCGTGTTTTGTTTATAATTAACAAGATCTAAAAGAGACTACAAGTCTCAAATCAAAAGTTTTTCAAAGGCCTTATTTCAGCTAGTCTTTAATCCAACATAACGGAAACTATCTGGAAAGATCGATGTAGATATGGATGTAGATGTAGAATAGATATCTATCTATCCATCCATCCATCCTTAACAAACAATCCAAACTTTAAGAACTATTCGTGGAAATAGGGAAATCAGTATATGCCAGGGATGAGGGTGGATGCTTAGCTGAGTTCTCAAGAAACAGCTGGCTAACTTTAATATGGAAAGAAACCTTTAGTTTCCTCAGTTCAATATCATTAGCCCCTGGAACTGGAATGTGTCTTGGAAAGGTCAATTGCTTCTGTTATTATTATAAATGTGTTGCTAATAATTAGGGATTGTTACCAAGCTGGAAGACCTTCCTGGATGGCATGGTTTTTACTCTAGTTTCTTAATCTTAAATCCCTGCCCATCTAAAACATCAACTTGTGGAGTAATTCCATGCTTGGATTACCATTTAGCATTGCTTGGCATTTCACAAAACATTTCCAGCACCATTCTATCACACAAAAGCTTTAAGCTACCTTCTGGAGTCAGTAGGCAGGTAATAAATTATTCTCAGACCAATATTTTCTAATAAATATTCCTGTATATTCCCTTCTCTGAAAATTATCTGTAGTTAGCACACTTCATCAACTATCGATTCTTTATTACCCACCACTTAACGGGGGCTATCTGGAAATCAATCTTTTGTAACTGAAAATGGTGAATAAACAAAATTTATTTTTATTTGCTTTAGACCTCAAACCATGTTTACTTGAAGGAATGAAGGCGTTAGTAAACAGATGGCTAGACAGATAGATAAATGGATGAAATAGGTTTGACTAGTCTTCTGGAAGGAGCCCAGCTCTTAAACTAAATTGCAAAGCAAACAAGTACATGAGAGCTCCAGTGCCTACCTAACACTTCTCTGTTCTTTGTTCCTTGAAAGGAATAGTTGGAATCAACTTCCACCCTCATGCAGTGCACCAGCCTATGCTGAACTTTCCCTTTCCTTAAAGCCAATAGTGATATGCTCACAATTTCCCTGGGATCAGGGAAGAAACCTATAGATTTAAATGTCTTTGATCTTTAGATACCCATTGAACTATCCATCTTTACACTTTGAAGGACAAATAGAAAGTAGTTATGTAACTATTAAGAAAAGAGCCATGGCGTAAGGAATCATTTTTTAAAAGTAATTGAACAGAAAGTTGATACAGCTACAAAATCTGAGTTTCAGATCACAGACAATCTCTGATTGCCTATTTAGACACAAAATACCATTAATGCCAAAGCAGAGCTAGTGTTCTATAGAAAAATATCAATAAAAGCCCAGACATCTGGGGGAGAATATCACCGAGAGATACAATGACATTTGTGTGGATCTGGATCATTTGGATTCTACAAATAAAAAGAGAAGAATCCATGTCTGCCTAAGAGAGAATAACATCCTATCTAATAAAAGAGAAACATGGTAATTAGCGTACATCCACTACCCTTCCCATTGGCTAATCAGGGCGATATGCAAATTAACTGCCAGCCAAGATGGCGGCTGGCAGCCAGGCAACTTGAAACTAACATGAGGCTTGCTTCCTTCAGTGACGGAGGAAACCAACGTTCCCCACCTGCCTTGCCGGCCACTGAGCCTGCAGTTTGAAACATTGTGATAAATATAGAAGCTAAACAAAACCCCAGAAACCTGCTTTCAGCTAGCCGGGATCTCAGAGCTGGAGTTATACATTGTTTCAATTATAGAACCCAAACAAACCAGATACCTGCTTTCAGCAGCAGAGGCCTCAGAGCTGGAGCCAGAGCTAAAACTGGCCCAGAATAAAAAGAAGAAAGAAAAAAAGGAGCAGTTGGGAGCTTCAGTCACCCGCCAGCCTGAAAACAGCCCTCAGCCCCTCACCTAGACTGGCCAGGCACCCCAGTGGGGACCCCCACCCTGAAGGGTATGTGACCAGATGCAAACAGCCATCATCCCCTCACCCAGGCTGGCCAGGCACCCCAGTGGGGACCCCCACCCTGGTCCAGGACACCCTTCAGGGCAAACCAGCCAGCCCCACCCATGCACCAGGCCTCTATTCTATATAGTAAAAGGGTAATATGCCTCCCAGCACCGGATCAACGTGACAGGGGGCAGCGCCCAAAGCCCCTGATCGCCCTGCGGCTCTGTGTGTGACAGGGGGTGGGGCCACAACCTCCCTATCCGCCCTGCTCTGTTCGTGACAGGGGAAGGCGCCCCAACCTCCTGATCAGCCCTGCTCTCTGCCTGATAAGGGGGAGCTCCCCAACCCCCTGATCGCCCTGCGGCTCTGTGTGTGACAGGGTACGGCACCCCAACCCCCCCACACACATGGGCCCTGCTCTGTGTGTGACAGGGTAGAGCCATAACCTCCCCATCGGCGCTGCCCTGAGTGTGAGAGTGGCAGTGCCACAACCCCCTGATCAGCCCTGCTCTGTGGGTGATAGAGGGCGGCGCCCCAACCCCCCTCTCCTGCCACGGGCCCTGCTCTGTGTGTGATGGGGTAGAGCCATAACCTCCCCATCGGCCCTGCCCTGAGTGTGAGAGTGGCGGCGCCCTAACCCCCTGATCGGCCCTGCTCTGTGGGTGATAGAAGGCGGCGCCCCAACCCCCTGATCCACCCTGCTCTGTGTGTGACAGGGGGTGGTGCCCCAACTCCCCTATCGGCCCTACTCTGTGAGTGACAGGGGGGAGCTCCTCAACCCCCTGATAGGTCCTGCTCTGTGCGTTACAGGGGGTGGCTCCACAACCTCACCATCTACCCTGCCTTGAGTGTGACAGGGGGCGGTGCCCCAACCCCCATATCGGCCCTATCCTGAGCGTGACTGAGGGTGGCATTGCAACCTCCCAATCCGCCCTGCTCTGTGCATGACAGGGGGCGGCGCCCCAACTCCCCAGTCGGCCCTGCTCTGAGCCCGACCAGGGGCTGCACCTAGGGATTGGGCCTGCCCTCTGCCACCTGGGAGCAGGCCTAAGCCAGCAGGGCGTTATTTCCCGAGGGGTCCCAGACTGCGAGAGGGCACAGGCTGGGCTGAGGGACCCCCGCTTATCCCCCCCCCCTCCGAGTGCACAAATTTTTGTGCACCGAGCCTCTAGTATTGATACAATATATTATCGTGCCCGGCATCAATGATATATATATATATATATATATATATATATATATATATATATATATATATATATATATATATATTTTCAAATCTCTCTCTCTCACCCCCTCTCTCTCTCTGTCAGTTGTGGCTGATATAACAAATTACCATAAACTGGTCATTTATTTCTCACAGTTTTGGAGGCTGAGAAGTCCAAGATCAAGGTGCTGGCAGATCCAATGTCTGGTAAGAGCCTGCATTCTGTTTTGCAGATGTGCATCTTCTCATTGAATCCTCACTGCTCTCTGTCCTCTTCTTATAAGGCACTATTCCCACTCATGGGGACTCCACCTTCATGACCTAGTTACTTTCCAAAGGACCCACCTCCAAATACCATCACATTAGAATTCAACATATGAATTTTGGAGGACACAAAAGGACTACTATATCATATCATATCATATCATATCATATCATCATAATGCCTTTACCCTCAGCTCTCAAACATAATGAAGAAATTGAGCCTGCTTAGTAACTCATATCTTCTCATCATTTTTTAATACGTCTTTGCCTTCTCATCCTTCTCCTCTGTTATCATTCATCTCTCTTACCCACACATGCACAAAAATTAATATTCAGATATTTTATGTAGTTTAGTAAAAAAGGAGATGTGCTTAACCAAAGGGAAGTTTGTGTGTGTGTGTGTGTGTGTGTGTGTGTGTGTGTGTGTAGTTTATTAAAAGGAATCCTATATAATAAAACCCTAATATGCAAATCAACCGAACAGCAGAACGACAAGTTGCTATGATGCACACTGACCACCACCGGGCAGACACTCAATGCAAGAGCTGCCCCCTGGTGGTCTGTGTGCTCCCACAGAGGGAGTGCTGCTCAGCCAAAAGCCAGGCTCATGGCTGGCAAGTGCAGTGACAGTAGCAGGAGCCTCTCCTGACTCCTCAGCAGCAATAAGGAGCAGCAAGCCAAGCAGTAAGGAGCAGCAAGCTGGCAGGAGGTAAGGAGCGAGGGGTCCTGGACTGTGAAAGGGTGCAGGCCGGGCGGAGGGACCTCCCCACACACACAGAGGGACACTCCCTTCAGCGCATGAATTTCATGCATCGGGCCTCTAGTTGTTTAATGAGAAAGCTTTGACAGTGGGTATGGATTCCCTTGAGCACAAACCAGACCCTTATGGAGAACCTCATCAGTCACTGTTATCAGGAAAAGGCAATTAAGTCAGAAGCAGGCCACACACTACCTACAGCAGCAGGACATAATAAGGCCCTCTGTTGGATGCTTTTGCTTCTATTGAAAAAAGTAGACCCTAGGCAATTTGTGACTTTAGAAGACCAAATATTCATCAGCAACTTACCATGCTTGGGTTGTAATCACCTCTTGAATACAGGTCTTTTTTAAACTGGTGGTTCAGTCATTACATTTGGGTAGGCAGCCCCTTTGACCCTCCCTGCCCTACAATCACATTAAACCTGTGATACTCTTCACACTCCCACCCTACTGAGGAGTCCCTGATCTAGCTCAAGAAGATTAACAGGTGCTGACTGAGGAAAATCTCCATAGTGGAAATGGTGGCAACACTGGATTGTAGATCCCACTTCTAGGAATATATCCTAAGAAACCCAAAATACCAATCATAAAGAATGTTTGCACCCCTATGCTCACTGCAGCACAATTTACAATAGCTAAGATCTGGAAACAGCCCAAGTGTCCATCAGTAGGTGAATGGATAAAAAAGCTGTGGTACATTTATACCATGGAATACTATGCAGCAATTAAAAAGAAGGATCTCGTACCCATTGAGACAGCATGGAGGGACCTGGAGAGTATTATGCTAAGCGAAATAAGCCATTCAGAGAAAGACAAGTATCATAGGATCTCACTCATATGTGGAAACTGATGAACAAAATAGATCCAGAGACATAGAAGCAGGGTACAAATTGACGAATCTCGGAGGGAAAGTGGGGTAGGGAAGGGGGAGGGGGAGAGATTATCTGGGGAATTTATATGCATATAAGGTCCGGGAGGGGCAGGTGTGGAGTGGAGGAGGTCAATGAGGGAGAAAAGCAATACTTTCAACAATAAAGATAAATCTTTTTAAATGGAAAAAAATGAAAATGTCCACTGGATTCCTCTACACTGATGTCACTGGGAACCACGCTGCTTTGATGGAGTTCCAGAGGAAGTGAAAAACCTTAGTTCAAGCTACTCATCTAATGGGGCCAAGCTCTAGCAAGAGAGTCAGTGAGGAGGAATAGTTCCTTTTGTTTGTTTGTTTGCTTGTTTCATGTAAAAAAATCTGAGCATATTTAGAAGCTGGTGGGAAGGATCTAATTGAGTGAGAGAGACTGGAGGTACGAGCAAGAACAGGGTTAATGAGTAGGATAAGACACCTCACAGCACGAGCAGAGGGATTGGTGTTGGATGGGTAAACAGGTGGCTCCTGTAGAAAAAAAGGATGGGGGAAGCACGAATTAAAGTGAGTTTGAGCATTTGGGATCCAGGCATGAGTGAGCACCCATCTGATTTTCCTCTCATTGAGAAGGGACGGGGAGGTGAGGTTGACATCATGAAGACTTACTTTACTCACCTGGATTGAATTGGATTGGACTGGAAAGGGGTACTGACCCAAACAGAGTAAAATAAGAAGACTCAACAGAAACTAAAAATGTGAAGAAGCACCCAGGAAAAAAAAAACAAAGTAACTGGCCACCAAAAGAATGACCACCTCTGAATCGTTTTTCCTACATCCGTTCAGTGCCTCTCGGCACCATGTTTAAGAAAGCAGAGGCCTGACATCTGCTAGCTCACACCAACAGTGAGACCAGAATCTTAGATTATCTTCCCCAACTGTTGCAGCTTCTACTAAAAACCAAATCAGCATTTCGTAGAGTAGCTAGTTTTGAAAGACATAGGATAAATTGTTCTCCAGGGCCTGTTTAAGAATTTGGAAAAAATAGAAGGCAATTTAAAAAGCAATAAGCTACTTTCCTCGGCAGTCTGGCCATCTAACAATGCAGCCTGCTCCCGGTTTCAACTCTGTTTCCTACATCTTTGACTTTCATCACTAAGAAATAACATTGTACTTCTTCTCTCCAAATGAGTATAACTGGCAGTGTCCAGAGTGGGACAGAACAAATTGGAAAATACATATAAGCTTCTCTGTATTCTTCCTGGTGCCTGATTAATATAATTTTCAGAATTAAAACCATTTATCTTTATCTAAGAACTTAACACAAGAAAACATGTAATGAGCTGAGGTTATTAGTATGAAATAAAATTCATAAAATGTACCAATACTTATAATCCAAGTATAGCTATTGGCATCAAAAATTTAATATTATATTTAATTTGCTATTAATTTCATTTTATGACTACAATCATATTATTTCTCAGTAATAACACTCTCCATGTCCAACTAAATATTGACTCATAATTTCAGATCATTTGTTATATGTTTGTGAATTCTGAAAAGTTAAATATAATGACTATTATTTTCAGATTTCTATAGAAATTTTGAAAAAATTTAAAGACCCTTGGAAATCATTTTATTTTCATCCACAGTAAGCTTGAACATTTTTTAAAAAGTCTAATATGTGCCCACTTAGCATTGTGTTGTAAATATTTTGGTTCACAGAAAGAAATTATAGATTATAATGTTAAACAAAAACAAGCAAGATAAATATAATGGACTGAATACACAGAAACACTTGGATCCCTTCCCAAATCCCATTAAATGAGTGTAAAGCTACTCTTACAGATTGAGACACAAGAACTAAGAGAATGAGAGAAAGAAAAAAGATTGACCATGTTTTGGAAGCTGGGAAACAGGAACATTTGCATTACATGCATATTGGAAAAAAACAGAAGAAGTGTAGAAAGGAACGGGGAAGGAAAGAATACAGGGTGGGGCAAAAGTAGGTTTTCAGTTGTGAGTACATGAAACAGAGTTTATTCTTGTATTATTAGTTATTAATTACTAGAGGCTCAATGCACAAAATTCCTGTAAGGGGCTCAGCCCTCGCAGCTCCGGCTTCGTCCGGAAGGTCATCCAGAAGGATGTCTGGTCTAATTAGCATATTATGCTTTTATTATTTTAGACTGTATTCTTTTCCATATGAACAACTGTAACCCTACTTTTCCCCAACCTGTACTGTTTCAGGGTTGGGGAGTAAGGAGAATAACCCCAAGGCTGGGGACATGGGAAGCAGAGATGTGTGCCTAGAAAGTAAGACTGCAACTAAAGACTTGAGTAGTGAAAGCTTAGCCCTATATTTCAGTTATATTTTGAGTTAAATTGGTTTCTGGAGGCCTAACCACCATTTTCAGCATCTGTTTCCATAGGAAAATGTGTTTCACATTAAAGCAATCTATTAATGATCCTATACTTTGAAAGCTCACATTTGTAACATCACAAAGTCCAGGTATTCATCAGCCAGACTGCCAAAAAGTTCACTCCTACAGATAAGCAATTTCTCATAAATCAGTGGTAAAGATGGCTCATAAGTCTTCAACATACCTTTTCCTGCTTAGTGCCTGCTCGTTGCCAGTGTTGTAGTATATTGCTATTGCTTTTCTCACTCATGGCTTATCCCTTTGGGTAGGTTATAAGCACAGTGATGACCAAGGACCAGACTCACACTCCCCAACATGCTCTTAGAACAGGTCTGGCACCTCACAGGCTATCCCTACACTTAGTGTTCAATTACTGATTGGATTCATTTCACCAGATCATATCAAACCCAGAGTTCCTTGCAGTTTCCCCTCAAAGTGCTCAGGCACATCTCTTACCTAAGATAGCTCACTTCTAGGTGGGCCAACATGCACTGTAGTCTCATAAAGGCAAAGAAACCTGGGTTGCCCCAACTCCAGAATATGTCCCTGCTATAAACCAGGATACCTGGGACTACACTGGAACCACACTGCAGCCACAGCAGAGGGCAATGATAAGTAAGGGAACTGCAGCAATTTGGCGGTGGCAGTATAGGAGATATCTGACATAAGAGGCGAGAAAGAAATCACTGACCTTTTCTAGGGCAGGCTCTGGGAGTCTCCTGGTTTCAAGAGCCCAGGAGAGTACTAAGTATGCAAAGGGAGTCTGAGAGTCTATTATTGCAGCTGGGGCAGGAAGAGCCTTTGGGAATATGGACCTGTGGGAAGCCCCCCTGGGGATTCCTGGGCGCTATTAGTGAGGCTTGCTCTGGGCAGAATTCCCTGTTTCAGAAGTTCTGCAGGGACCCTGTGGGAGCAAAGAGATAGTCCCATAAATTCTCACTTCATATGTCCTCATCTCTTTGATTTTTCGTGCTCAGCAAGTTGCCTTCATCTGTGCTTTGCTCACTGCTTCATCTGCTCTCATTTCTGTTTATGTTTTATTTTACCCACTGGGAACTCAGCGCTAGTTTTTGCTTTACACTAATCACGGTTGCCAGCTATTGACTGAATATGATACCGTGGACGGGGAGAGGAGAATGATCTAGGAACATTATAGGGTGAAGATGCCAAGAACAGCAGAGGTTGAGGAGCCTGGCAATCACACCGTGTGAGAAATTCATCAATGGTTTGTGAGGAAAGCTGTAGATTTACAGCCTCTTGGCTACTTTAAAAGAATACAATCACATGTTTAAAAATCAAAATACATGCTTCATAGCATGAACTGTCACTGAATCAAAAGAGAAAGGCACTTTTATAAACATAGAAAAGCCAGGCTAGGATGGTGTGCATGCCAACAATTAAGAGGGAGAGGAGTGAAATCTTTGTAAATGGTCCTCTAGAACTGAAGTGGTGGTGAAATGACTGAGCATCTCATTCACTGGATGGGGGAAGAGCAGGTTATGGCACAGGGTGCTCTTGGATTTGAGCTTATATCATTTATAAAAATACATTGAATAGTTTCCACAGTGAATCATCGACATGTTTACTTAGGTCTGAGTTGGGACATTTGTGGAGATTTGGGGATATTCCTCCCATACCCATCTAGAAGTTGCCAAGGGTATAACTTAAAGCCCCAGTCTTGAGTACTGGGGGGGGAGGGGGGAAAAAAGAGTATTATTTGAAGTTGAATTGTGACTAAAAGTTATATCTGCAGTATGTATTTTTCACTCAGAGCCAATTTTGCATAAAAGACAATGAGCTCCAGATAACATTGCAATACAGATAATGGCCCTTTCCAGAATTTTCTCAACTCTTTGCTCATCCTTTACCACCTCCCTTTTTTCTCACCATGTTCATGCATACATTTACTGAAATAGGGATGTCCAATGGTTAGAAATGTCTCCAGGTCACTTGGAAACAAGGCAGCTCGGAGCACTGCTGGGAAGGGGAGCTAACACAATCACAAATCACCTGGGTGACAGGGATCGATGCCACAGCCGAAGCGCACACATCTGCTGGAGCCCAGATGAGGAAGAGATGAACTCCTGCTGGTCCAACAGGGAGGGCTCCAGGCACTTCCTCTGGACTTGACCACCTGCAGGAAGATCAATAGGTAGATTTACGCATCCAAAAATGTTAATTTTGAGTTAATTTATGAATGGTTAAAGAAGCTAGATGCAGTCTGTTAGTGGGAAAGAAAATCAATGGAAAACATTAAACTTGTCTTCATATTTGAAGGACTGCCAAGTTGAGGAGAAGGATGAGTATTAATTTTGAGGTCCTTCACAGAGAAGAACCAGCATGCACCAGGGGGAAAATCTGAGGAAGCAAAAATATGCTCCACAAAATAAATTCATTTCTAACAACTTCAAATTAGAGAAAATTGTATTAAAAAGTCAATCTTTTCCTTCAAAAATAAACACAAAACAAAGAGACCAATATGAAAAGCATATCCTTCATATAAACAGTCACTTCACCTAGAGAACTCCTAGAAAACAGAAAATGTTGAATATGTTTTTATGAACATGTTTATTATAAATGCTAAAGACAACTACCCTCTTAAAATATAGAAATGTACTGTATGGTGGCAGTTCTCATCCCAAAGAAGCAAGTGAGTCCTGGAGAAGAGAAACTCAGCCACAAGTTACCTGTGTAAGCATTGATCAATTATGAAATCCCACAACGGAATAATAAGAGAAAAACTGAATTCAGATGAGTAACAAATATGTCATCAAGCGCTTTGATGACAAATCCAGTATAAATACATTAAGCAACATGAAAGAGTACAAAGAAAGAATTTGGCACATTTTTGATGTCCCTGCTGGCACCCACATTCTTCACAATTCTCTGAAGACCTATTTCTCCATAACTAGGTTAAGTGTCATCGGCAGGTATATTTCAGAAGTACGGTAAAGGCTTTGGGATTTACAAAAAAAAACACGGTAGATCTTATTCGTTGGGTCACAGTGGAGCTGTGATATATTCTAAGGGTAGACACTCACTCTAATCATTTGAAACAAAGGGACAGAACCATTCATCCAACTAATCAATGTGAATTCCCTGGTTCAGAAAAGAAGCATAAATCAGCAGCTGCTCCGTGGTCAGTGTTCTCATCTACCCCTCCTCCAAAACAAAGAAAGGGCGGAAGTGGAACGTGTGTCAGCAGGAAAATGACTCGGGCTTTCATATTGACAGACATAGTCATTGGGCAGCAAATTCTCCATGGCAGCTGTGCTGAGGTCAATGTTGCTGAAAGTAAGGTAGGAAGTTTGTGGGGCTTGGGTACTTATTACTTTTTGCCTGATCGCAGTTTGGTGTATTGCAGAAGATGCTGTTATTTGTTAGGGCATGTGGAAGAAAAGAAGAATCATGCCAAGTTTGCCCTTGCCCATCTGGCAAGATGCACATTCACTTTAAGTATTATTCTAACTGTTTCAAGTTGACCAAATGCTCTGTTTTTCATGAACACCAAATAGATAGCAGATACGTAGTAGGCGGCTTCTCTCTTCCCCATTATAATTCCCCATCCCTCAGAGTCAGCAAATGACTCCCTGACTTGGTTGTGGTAGCCCTGCTGGCTGAAGAGTGCAGCGTGGCTTGACACTCTGCCTCCCATCCTCCTTTCCTCATACATCATGCATCCTTAGCAGTCACAGCACTGACCCATGGAATGTATTTGAAGTCATAATAATTTTCTAGGATAATTTCTAGCTCACCAAGCCATGGACTTTGCATATGCAGGGACAGGTGTTTTTTCACCCTTCTGATGGACCCTGAGTCATGCTGCCCCTATCACCCTGTAAGGGAAAGCCCAGCCACTGGGAATGCTATCAACCTTTAGCCATTGCCTCAGATACAGAGCTGCCTTGCCTAAGGTCATGCCCCTTCCTGGGGTGGCCTATATTTCATGACTGGCAGATGCAGGAGTTTAACATTCCGGCCCTCCAAGCTCAACTTGGGACAATTCTGAATGGCCATTCCAGCTCCAAAGCACCCCCTGGGTTCAAGCAAAAGTGTTATTGGGCCATAACTCCAGCTCAAATCCTCCAATTCCTAATCTCCCCCGTCCCTTCAACAAGAGTTGATCTCAAGGTCAACCCTAATTAAGCATCCTGCTTATGAAACGCTATCTCAAAAAACTCTTCCCAAAAAACTCAACTGAGACAACTCCTGTATTGATCCCACTGCAGTTACTACTCAGGGGTGTGCTGCTAAAGGGTGGCATACAGCTCTTGAACTAATCTGTACTGTGTGTAGATTTCTGTGATGTAAATACTCCCACCATAACTGGTATCAAGCTACTGATGATTTATCAACCAACTCATTAAATTCCTATTAACTTAATATTGTTTCTCACAAATGAGCCAGCTTAAGCACTTTGGTGTCTTTAATCAATGATAGATACATAATAATTTTTTGCTGAATTGAAGAATTAGTAACTGTCAAGCTCTTCATTCTTTATATTTAATTTAATACTCGTGGCAACCCTGTGATGTTATATTTTCCATTTTATAGACAAAGAAACAGAATTTCTGAAATGAAGTAGTGGTTCCACAAAACATAAAGACTTGCTCACTGCCAGAATGGAGCAAAGACATATTTTTTAAAATATGCTAGCATCCATTTACTTATTCAACCATCTATTAATTCAAATAATTATTAATGAGTGTTCATCTTTTTACCTGCACCTGGAAAAACTACTAGAATTTACTCCATCTGATAATAAGAGCAAGTGTTCCAAAGACACATTAGTAAGAAACTGGTGGGGTTTGAGGGACGGGGAAGAGAAAGCAAGCCACTGTTAAGACTAAAATATAGGATACTGATGAGGAACTGGAGGAGGAGGAGGAGGCTGGGAGAGACAGAGAGAATGGTCAGGCACAGCCCTCTGCCTTTGCACTGAGAGGCTATTGTTTCAGACCAACATTTAACTATTGGATTGGATTGGATTAAGCATTTAACTTTGTATATGTACACAAGTGGTTGATCATGTTGCTGTTATTTCATGGGTACAGGTAATGCTTATGACCTAAACTAACATCCTCATAATGTTAGAAATTACAACATTAGGAAAGGAGGAGAGCAAAAAGACCTAAACGCAAACTTGATATAATACATGCATTCCTTTAAATTGTAACTCATGATATAAGCTACTCATCAAATCAACTTAGTATTAACCAGCATTTTAAAGTAAATAATAGAGTAGAAAATACCAGAATGCATCAAATGATAGTTTTATGAAGATTTCATTTATTTATATTTACATCCACAAAAACATATCTGTCTGTATTCACACAGAGTGAAATGTGTGAGAGGCACAAGGACATTAGCCATGGAAAGATCATGTTTTTATTCCCATCACTGCTTCTTAACTGCATTATGGCCCAGAGTGAAAATCTGTGTGGATACTTGGGGTCCTCAGATTTAGCTTGAAAGACTGTTTTGAAGATTCAACCAATTCACAGAGATCCTGGAACTGAGTAGTTATACTCAGTAAATGGGGATGAGGTTTTATGGAAATTATTCATTATGTAAGATGATTTTGCCTTTTATGTTCCAAAATGTTGAGCACATAAAAGATGCAGTGCTGAAAGAAGAACACTATGAGAAACTGGACTCAGGAGGTTTTCTTACTGAGGCTAAAGACATCCTGGGGTTGGCAAGAAGGCAATTCAGTGGAGTTACCAACACAATGCAGGGTGTTGCCCATAGACACTAAGGAAGTGGTAACAAGCCCCATCTAAGGGACCTCTCCCCTGCTTTCTCTGAATTTGCTCTTCACAACCATCTCCCTCTTAGCCTCCCCTCTTTTAAATATTTAAACATTTGAGAGAAACCTTCCATTTCTACTTTTTGAATTACAGAGAAAAAGAATGAGATACAGATGTCATCATTGTGGGTTTTCAGAAAGTTTTCTGTGAAGGCTGTTTCTAAATACTGACAAGAACTGTGTCACCAATAGGTGGCTTACACTTCAAATCAAATGAAGTTTTAGCATTTTGGAAATTGTTATTTCTTGTTCTAAAATTAAAACAAATCAAACCCTAATCAGAGAGAGAAAGAGAAATTACTTAGGATCATGAGTATCAAATACTTCTTTTAAATTCAGAAATTTAAAATACATTTAAAAGTTTGAAAAAAAATTAATTTTTGAAAAAAATCCCTGACCAGTGTGGCTCGTCCTAGTCAGGGAACATGCCCGGGTCGTGGGCCTGATCCCTGGCAAGGGGCATGCAGGAGGCAGCCAAATGATATTCCACTCTCCCATTGATGTTTCTCTTTCTCTCCCCCTCTCCCTTGCTCTCTCTCTCCCTAAAAATAAAAAAATTAAAATAATTTTAGAAAAAAATTAAGAAAAAACCTAAAATATAGAAAACTTTATAAAATATACAAGTCTTTGGTGTGGAGAGGAGGAAGAAATGCATAATAGGCAAATACTAATGTTTTACAATAAATTGCAGTTAAAGAAATATTAAGTACACAATTTGGTAAAATGTACCTTAAAAGGGAAAAAATATATTAAAACTTTTTAGGTATTTTCTTATTCCTTAATTGACACCAGGTCTATCTTTCTTAAGCTAAAGGAAGATAGACATATTTCATGGCAAAATTACAAAACAACATCTACCCATCTAGGGACTGCCTCCACATAGCATTTTTTTTAAAATATATTTTATTGATTTTTTACAGAGAGGAAGGGAGACAGATAGAGAGTTAGAAACATCGATGAGAGAGAAGCATCGATCAGCTACCTCCTGCACATCTCCTACTGGGGATGTGCCCGCAACCCAAGTACATGCCCTTGACCAGAATCAAACCTGGGACCCTCCTCTGAGCCAAACCGGTTTTGGCCACATAGCATTTTTTAAATACAAATTGAAATACTTGGGTGAGGGATCAGTTCACCAGGGAAGAATTAAGTAACCCTTGCCTTCTCTGGGATCTCATGGGGAGAGTGTTACTACATGTGGGGGCAGCTATAATTATAAGAAATAATTGCAGGTGAATAAAAGGCAGTTCCCTATCTCAGATAATAAATTATAGTGAGAGGCAAGGACAGCCAGTGCAAAATGCTAATGCTTCCATCTCCATGACATTGCAAGGAAATGTCATGTCCAAAAAATAAACCCCAGGAAAAGCACATTTGACAAATACCTAGTAACAGGAGCTAGTGAGTCCATCTGAGTAGAGTTTTAATCAGTAAACATGCAGTAGATGAATACCCACGAATATAGTTATTTGCCAACAGTAAGTAAAAGCCTCTAAGATCAGAGAGTGAATAAGTTGTGGTGGGATAGGACAGGCAGAGCATCTTTCCTCAATGCTACCTAACCTGAGGGCATATTCCAGGTCTGAGACTTACTTGTAAAGTCTGCTGTGTAAGTCTCAGTGACTAATGAATGCTCACTGTTAGTAATTTCTAATGGCCTCCATTAGTCTTTCAGACACCTTAGAATCACCTGGAGAGCTTTAAAAACATGGATGCCAGGTTCTGCTCTCAAAGACAGTAGCCTGGGAATCAGGATGCTTTAAAGCTATCTACATCATTCTAATGTACTGCCAAGGTTTGAAAGCCACCACTGTTTGGGCACTTAAGACATAACTGCTCATCTTCCCCCTTAACTCTCACTGATTCGGGTAACAGGTGTTGCCCTGGCTCTTCCTCACTCACTCATTCCTTTGCAATTATTTCTATAAGCCTACAAGAGGTGTCTGACAATTGCTCCCAACTACGAAGCAGTTTCTGATGTTTGGCCTTCTCTGGTCCCAGTGATATCACCCTTGAGCCAGTGTTCTATAGTCCTTGGAGGGCTCCTGCCATAGCCCAGCCACACAGAAAAGTCATACTCTACCTACTGCCTCTGTCCTCAAGGCCCCTATTACTGCACAAAACCTCCCATGAACTGCAGGCAGTCTGCAGGCCCTTGTACACAATACTCCACAGACATTTTACTTGCAAACAGTCCATGAAACAAGCTGGTATTTAGATATTCAGGAGAAATCTCATGATATTCCCAAATACCCACTTACTATCCACACCTATTTAAAAGCACAGCCTGTATTTCACTGTAAATTTCCTCTCTGTTTTGATGAATCCCCAGTTAATTTTTGTCTTCTCACTTCTCATTTCTCTTTATTCTTCCCACCTATTTTATGGGCACATATATCCCTTATATTCCAATCTCAAGAGCAATTCTGCTTCTGGAGGTTTATCTATAGAAATGCACATACTTTTGCATAATGTTATATATTCCAGGATACTCACATGCAATGTTGTTAGCATGAGCAAAGAATTAGCAAACACTTAAGTGTCTCTCAACAAGGCAATAGTTAATAAATCCAAGGTGTCCCCATCCTATGCGGTGTTATTAATGCTAAAAGGAAGAATGTTTATCTGTTTGTACATACACAGAAAATTTCTAATATATATTTTAAATAAAAAGAAAGCAAGTTGCAGAATAATATATACATAGTAGACCCCATAATGGAAAAAATGTGTTGTCTATATTAAAACTAAAACACACACATATATAAACACACACATATGTGCATGTGTATAAAAAACACATAGATACACATACAAATGCCTAAAAAAGAGGCATGGAAGAACTCTCTGAGCTACTACTAACAATGAATAGAATAGGGAGGACTGCAGAGTTGAGAATGGGGTGGGGTGAAGGAAAACATACACTTCTACTTTAATCACTTTGATAATGCCTACATTCTTTACACATATTTATGGACTATTTTAAATTAAATGAGATAATTACCACAAGATACAGTAATTAGGTCACTAGTAATCTGGGCAAGATATTTAGTGCAACGGAGGGGGTAAAGGTCAAAGATAATGGGTGATGGGAAGAACCTCTCAAAACCACTTTATTGCACCATTTTATTAGACTAAATCTATTGTCACACACCCAAAGGTAGACCGAGGTTTAATGGAATATGAAGTTTATATAATTTGGGACTCTCTTTAAAAAAAAAACAACACAGAAAACTATTACTATAAAATTATCTATAATAATAAAAGTGTAATATACTAATTAGACTGGATGTCCTTCTGGACAACCTTCTGGACGAAGCCAGGGCTGCGAGGGAAGCCCAGGTCCTGGGTGCCCGTCGGTGGCCGGAGGGAAGCCCAGGTCCCAGGTGCCAGAGTGAAGCCAGTGCTAACAGCTGGGGAAAGGAAGGCCTATTCTTGCACGAATTTCGTGCATCAGGCCTCTAGTATTAGAGTAAGAAATCACAAATATCAAGAAATAAGAAAACATATTTTATTATATGCCTAATACACTTGCAATAATAATTTTCTAAATATTAACATCTGGCTCTGGGCATTTGACACCTTTCTTCTCCTACAACTTATGGTGTCCAGAGCTACAGGATGCTGCTCTATGACCACAGAGTTGCTGATCCTGTGCTTTCATAGCATGATGCAAGGTGGGTCAGCACAGTGGGTGGGAAGAATATTCCGAGAAGACATTCCTACACTAGTATGGCTAGCAATAATTTAATTAGACACAGAAGTGACTGAAAACTATACAACATATGATATTAACCTCAGCCATATATATCTCTGAATAGATTTCTTTTTAGCTGGTTTCCCAAAATGCTCATGACCTTTCCAACGCTCTGTGACAGAAAGAGAAGTATGTCAGTGAGTGAGACCAGACTGTGTGTGAGAGAGAGAGGGAGATCAAGAATAATCTTGAGAATATTAAGATCAGGATAAGGCAGTGGTCAGCAAACTCATTAGTCAACAGAGCCAAATATCAACAATACAACGATTGAAATTTCTTTTGAGAGCCAAATTTTTTAAATTTAAACTATATAGATAGGTACACTGTTATTAACTTAATTAGGGTACTCCTAAGGCTTAGGAAGAGCCACACTCAAGGGGCCAAAGAGCCACATGTGGCTCGTGACCCGCAGTTTGCCGACCACGGGGATAAGGGAAACTATCAGGAATATATGTGGAAGATTTTGAAATGATCAAAAATGATAACATGACATTTTGTCTAGTGTACCCCTCCAGCTTATTGAGTATGAAAATAACCCAGATATGCTGGTTGTATCACAGATCTTGTCTAGTAGCCCAGCAGCTGATATATTTCAAGACACTACATTCCTACAGTCCTATCAAGATCTGAGAACATCACTCTCTTAAAAACCTGTGCCTGCTCTTAACTACTCTAGAATAGTCCTGATTCCAAAGCTTGATGCTCAAGGCTTTCAAATTTCCCATCTCCCCATTTACCCATAGGTGTCCCCATCCCACCCACACCCATCTATATACCTGAGAGATTATCCTCCAGACAAAATACCCTTCCATTTCCCACTGACATTTTAGAGTATTTGTCCTTTCCTCTTCTTTCCTTCAATCAAAAGCTTATTTATCCTGTAAGATTCAGCTCAAATACTTCCTTCTAAATAAAACAGCACATTCCATCTCATTGGAATTCATTGCTTCCTCACCAGTCTCTCAAGGCATTTTTCACAGGGCTCTATTATTACACATAACATAACACACCGCATAGTCAGGCTTGGAGTTGTAATCGCACCCATGCGGACTGTATGGGACCCAGGTGGGTCGTGATCTCTGGTCCACGTGTGTGGAGCAAGCAATCAATAAATCTTTGTAGACTTGAATTAGGCTGGATAATTGCAAAATTATGTCACTGAAAGTCAGTCTTGTTAAAAGCCTGTGAAATGCCAAATGTGGCCTTTACTAAAGGTTGTATAGGAGAATCACTAAGCAGCTATTGTACCCTAGTGTTAAAAGCTATTTTCTTGGGGGGAAACAAAATCATGACTGTCATACAAATATAAAATGAACATTTGTGAAAGATTTTATTTAACTCATAATTAATGAGGGAATCAGTAAGAAGTTAAAATATGTTCAAAGAATTCTGAGAATACATGCATATATGGGCAATCAGGAATACTGAATGAATTTACAAATAGACCTAAAACCGGTGAATAGCCACAAGACAACAATCAATTATATGGCACCAGGTAAAATTTATTTACATTTTTATGGACAATAATCATTTGCATTACTATCAGTTTGCCACAATTCACAGAGTTATAAAATAGCTCAAAGCCAGTGAAAGACACAGATAACCTGGAAGGGTGCACTAGAAAGAACATCCATTTATCATTTTTGCTCATTTCAAAGCCTTTCACATTTTCTAAGAGCCTCCCTCCCATGATCATAATAATTTCAAGGATTATTCTTGATCATAAAAAAGGCAGGTCTCATTAAGATGGGCCTAGCAGCTCACTACATTTTAATTGCCTCTTTACTTGTCCATCACCTCAATTAAAATGTCAACTTCCCAAGGAAAAAGACAAAACTTCTTCATTTTAAATATTAATTCTTGCTTCAATAGATTAGTTTTTTGTTTTTATGATAATATTTTGGTCAAGTAAAGCCATTGTTATGTGTCTTTCTCCCTCAGGTAGAGTATTTGTGAACTGCAGAAACTAACGACATTTCCTTTCCAAGTATGTCTTTATCTTGATAAAGGAGCTCTTCACTATTAGGAAGCAATGACCTAGTTTGCTGTATTGTTAATATGAATGTGCTCAAGCACTAAAGAGCATGCAACAGCTCTGATATACTTTTGAACGTTAAAAACATCACACAACTAAATCTAGCTTTACCACTTGGTCTTGAGAATTTCAACCACACTAATGCCACTGCTTTTGTGATCTATTAGCAGTTTCCTATTTATAAAGAGATCAATATAAAGACCCAATTTAGAGATGTTCATTGTGTTTCTATAAAAGATTCAACACATAGATGGACTATACATTTGAAAAAAACATTGTTATGCTAATTATAACAGAAAACATTGTAAAATGTTTAAATACACAACGGGATATAAAATTTGGAAAAGGTGATTCATAAATAACATGTACTGTCATGCAGTTTTTAAATGATCATTTTTAAAACTATGTTTCCAAAAGGAATATATATATATAATCCATTAAGATGCAATAGAATATAAGATTTATACCTACTTAAACATATATAATTATTGGAACAAGGCTTGAACAATAAGATGCATATTGAAAAGAATCATATTATAGGACACATTTTCTATTTTTGACACTTCCTTTGTGTCGTTTCAGCAATGTGTTACACTTTTTTTAAAAATAAAAGAAGGAAGAAATGGTGTTCTATGAAGTCTCTGCAGTAGCCTGTAATTTTGGTCCTTGTCATGGAGTAAAGGGTTTCATTATGCTTTGTTTTGCTAGCAGACATCTGATGTCCTTCTCCTGATGTGATTTTCATTACAGCTATTTTCAAAGTCCTTGAATTGGGATTAGTTACTTAGCAAGAGGCCTCTTGTTCTTTTAGTCACTAATACAATTTTTATATGACCTGAAATGCAGAATTCATCACTTTGTTTAGTCATTTAAGGGCTGGGTCACCATAACCCTGAAAATCCCAAAGGAGGAAGAGTTAGACTTTAATGATACCACCACTTGAACAGGGGTCATGGATTCACCATCAGCGTCCAATCCTATGCCTCTCTCAGGGCACAGGTCCTAAAGATTGCTGTAATTGGCATGGCTTGGATTTAGGAGTGACACAAAATGTTACTTCACCAGTGGGGTATTTTTCATTAACCTGGGTGTTTATACATTTCACAAAATATACTAGTAAATCTGTTAGAGGGTGTTAAAGGGTATACAAGGAAAGTAGGTCACCGCCCCAATCCGGAATCCCAAGTCTCCCCTCTGAGGCAAGAACCATTGCCAGCTTCTTGTGTGTCTTTCTGGAAATCTGAATCGCCTTGCTGTGAACATAGCAACTGGCTTTCCACCCGATCTTTCAAAAGGATTTACTAACCAAGAAGTCTATTTTCCAGCTTCAGGCCCCACCGAGCCAGAACTGCCCCTTAGGTAAATTAAGCAACTGAGGAATAGATCAAAGTAACCAATGGCTCTTAGACCTGGTTGGGTCAGTTTTTACAAGTTGAGTGATTTATTATCTGCCTTCATCTCCTTGCAAAGTTTCGGTTTTTCCATCAGGCCTGTGGCTCCAGGTGGCCATGTGACTCCCCACAGAGCTCTGAAAATTGTCTTGCCTTGGAACCAACCAGCAACAGCACCGTGTAACTACGGATAACCTAAGAGGGATGCCTAAGCAGAGTCCATCTCCTCCTCAGTTGGGGGTAAGAATAGTTGCCAAGAGAAAAAATTCTTTGAGAGAGATTTTTATTTAGTGACTTCTATTTCAGAAACTAAAGATTCAAGGAAATAAATCATGACCACAAAATACTTCAATCCTGAAACATCTTATTAAGTTGATATCCTATAAGATACTTGAATAAAGCAAACAAAAATTTAGATAACTTTTTTTGGATTATAAAAAGATATTGACATTTACTGTAGAAAATATGGAAAACAAAGAATATTAAAATAATCATTATGTTACCATCCAAAGACAACCAGTTAGTATCTGTCTAGCTAGATTTCATTTATACACATTACAGATGTGCTTCAGATCTTTTCATGAGTTTTTTCCCAATATACTAAATTTTCCTCAGATTCAAATTAAAAGAGGTAACTCATTACAATGGGCTCTTTGTGTCTTTGTCCCCAAGCAGAGAGCCAGCTGTTTCGGCAGGTGTGGGGATGATGTAATTCTACTGCAGCAGGTGTTGAAACATCCTTTCCCGTACCTTCTATCTCCTCCAGCAGTGCCCTGAGCAACAGAAACTATTCTAAAAACCCACCCTTTGGAAGGCAGAGATTAAGCAAGAATGATCTGCACCTGTGAGAAAGATTGTTTGCTTAAGAGTCTCTTTAAATTGTGGTTAAGATAGATTTGCTTGGGAGCAATTTTAGCATTGGGGGAAAGCTCAAAGTTAGCTAGTGAAGATTATCTGTACCTGTATGTTTAATGCTAGGCTGACTTGAGCTTCCCTAGAATTCAGATTGTATGTTTTTTTTCTCCTGTAGTTTGAGACTAAAAAAGGAGGGGATGGTTACACAGAGCCTAATATGGTTAGAAACTGTCCAGTCCCAATGTTGTATTTAATAAGTTAAAGCTAAGGTTTTTTTAGGTATATTTTTATTGATTTCAGAGGAAGGTACAGGGAGAGAGAGAGATAGAAACATCAATGATGAGAGAGAATCACTGACCAGATGCCTCCTGCAGTCCCCACACTAGGGAACCGTGACCTCCTGATTCGTAGGTCGACGCTCAACCACTGAGCTATGCCAGCTGGGCTAAAGCTGCTTTTAAAAATAGTTTCTAATGGAAGCAGAGTATTTATGACCTTACCACTGCCTTGAAGAGTACCAAATGCTGTGCCACTATACTCAGGTGCAGCTGATGACTCAAGAAGTATGAATCAACACTGGAAATGCAAGTTACATGGTAGCCTAGAACACAGCATCAAATGTGCTAGTCAAGCCATATTATTCTATTAGTGGCCCAGTGCACAAATCCATGCACATTGAAAGGATATTAATTAGAAGAAATATTTTAATATCACTATTCGCCCTTTCTTTATAATAGAAGTGTCAACCAAATTCACAATTGACAATAACAGATTGAAACACACACAAGCGACTGGTGCCAGCGAGAGTTTTATATATATAGATAAACTTGCTTAATTAGACCTGCTTTCTGATTTAGCCAAACTTTTTCCAGCCCAGTGAAGCACCCCAACTTCTCTTTCAGGTAATTGTCAGCAACACAGCAGTAAATATCAACACAAAGCAGATTATTATTGTAAAAGACGCAGGGAGAACAAGGTAAAATATTTCACTGCAGCAGTGTTTGACTATATTCTGTGCACTGAGAAAACCTAAAGTCATTTTCAAGGTCCACCATTTCTTACTTCTTTTCATTCGAGTCAAGTTTCTAAGCTTTCTAAATCTCCATTTTCCGGCTAATGAAAAGAAAATAGGATTCCACCAAGTCTCCTATCTACCTACTCCAGGACTTCTGTGAGGATCCAATGAGATGAGGCACAGGAAAATGCTTCACAGACATTTGCTTAAAGTGTAAAATGTTTGCACCTGGCTTTAAGCAAGTCGTGTTCCTGGGCTGAAGAAACTCCAAGGAGGCTAGTTGCTAGGGAGAGGAAGCAGGGTGTTGCTACATGACATCATTACCCGGCGCCCACAGCCACTGTTTCCGGGCTGTGGGCCACATTTTGCACCATGGGATTTCAGCAGCATTGGCTGCACTTTGGTGGGCTGTCACTCCGGGGTGGTGGTGGGGCCTGTGTCCCACTTGGGGGAAGCCAAGTGTTGCTTTGTTGGCACCAAGTCCACAGTGCCATTTCTCTGCAAATGGCCAGTGCGATTCACGGCAGCTCCTGTGTTGAGTGTCTGCCCCCCGGTGGTCAGTGCGCATCACAACGACCAGTCAGACAGTCAGACACTTAACATATTAGCCTTTTATATATATACTAGAGGCCCAGTGCACAAAAATTTGTGCACTCGGGGGTAGGGGGTCCCTCAGCCCAGCCTGGGTTTTGCAGTCTGGGGCCCCTCAGGGGTGACCACTTGCTGGCTTAGGCCTGCTCCCCAAGGGATTGGGCCTAAGATGGCAATAAGACATCCCTCTGGCAGCCCAGCAGCTCTCGGGGGATGTCCACTTCCAGTGGGGAGCAGACCTAACCTGCAGTCAGACATCCTTAGCACTGCTGAGGAGGCAGGAGAGGCTCGCACAACCACTGCTGTACTGGCAAACGTCGGCCTGGCTTGTGGCTGAGCAGAGCTACCCCCTGTGAGAGCGCACTGACCACCAGAGGGCAGCTCCTGCATTGAGCATCTGCCCCCTGGTGGTCAGTGTGTGTCATAGTGACCAGTCATTCTGCTGTTAGGGTTAGTTTGCATATTACCCTTTTACTATATAGGATAGAGGCCTGGTGCACGGGAGGGGGCTGACTGGTTTGCTCTGAAGGGTGTCCCGGATCAGGGTGGGGTCCCGCTCGGCTGCCTCGCCAGCCTGGATGAGGGGATGATGGCTGTTTGCAGCTGGTCACACCCCCTTCAGGGTGGGGGTTCCCACTGGGGTGCCTGGCCAATCTGGGTGAGGAGCTGAGGGCCGTTTTCAGGCTGGTGGGCGACTGAAGCTCCCAGCCTTTTTTTTTCTTTTTTTTTTTTAATTCTGGGATTTATTTACCTTCTAAAGCTGTCACTGGAACTGAGAGCCGGCTCCAGCTCTGAGGCCATGGCTGGCTGAAAGCAGGCATCTGGGGTTTGTTTAGCTTCTATAATTGAAACATTGTTGCATCCAGAGCTCAGAGCTGGGCCGCAGCAGGCAGGGAACCTTGGCTTCCTCCATCACTGGAGCAAGCAAGCCTCATGTTCACTTCAGCTGTGTGGCTGCTGGCCGCCATCTTTGTTGGCAGTTAATTTGCATATCCTGCTGATTAGCCAATGGGAATCGTAGTGGAGGTATGGTTAATTACCATTTTTGTCTATTATTAGATAGGACATAGATGCTTAAAATCAGTACATTTGTTTTGCATCAGATACTGCTCTATTGCTCGTTTAACAAAGTGACATTGTTATTACTGAACATCAGGCAAAAGTAAAAGAACATGCCAGCAAGAATAGCAAATGTGACAGGGGAATTCTGCTTAGGACACTGTTCAGTAAAGGGAAATACGTATAAAGGTATTTCCGTTTAAAAATAAGCATTGCATATAGTCTCAAAATGGAAAACATCTTTGGTAATCATATACTCTGCTATATCATTTTAAATATCCTAGAAAGATGTCAAAAAAGTTTATTATTACCACCATCTTCCATAACGTAGGCCAGTGGTCAGCAAACTCATTAGTCAACAGAGCCAAATATCAGCAGTACAACGACTGAAATTTCTTTTGAGAGCCAAATTTTTTAAACTTAAACTATATAGGTAGGTACACTGTTATTAACTTAATTAGGGTACTCCTAAGGCTTAGGAAGAGCCACACGCAAGGGTCCAAAGAGCCACATGTGGCTCGCGAGCCGCAGTTTGCCGACCACGGACTTAGGCTCATGTTGAGAAATTTTTAAGGACAATAACTTCTCTACAAATGTAAAATTAATTCATCATTTTGGATGTTTGGTTTTATTTTGCATCTTGCCTCAAGTCTAAGGACCTAGTGTGGTAACCTTCTAGTTTCAGAGGAAAAATAGAAGTCTGGAGAGCAACAGAATAGTCCAGCCAGTTAACTGAGGAATCATTTAATGCCTTCTTTAAAAAACTAAATTAGGCATAACATGTGGACGATTACACCTGCTCCCTTAACCAGGTAAACCGAATAGGGTGCCAGGTCTCCCTGGTCAGGCTTCCCCTTCCACACGTAATTCCTTTAAACAATGGGCACTCTGACCTCAGTCCTTCACACAGCTCTTTGAGAATGTAGATTCTCCATTCCACCAAAACCACCATGGCTTATTAAGGAAGATGACAACTGAAATCTGATGGATTCACATTATTACCAACCAACTGCATCTAAGAGTTGATTCAAATTTGAATTTGCAATTATCATAATCCTAAGGTTTTTCTAATTTGGCCCCCGTTAATCCACATCTTCCTTAATCCTATGCATCCTCTTGCTTCTTCCAATTAATTAAACTTCATTTTTAAGAAAGTTACACATGGCCCAGCTTCTGTGGCCCAGTGGTTGAGCACAGACCTACAAACCAGGAGGTCACTGTTCGATTCCTGGTCAGGCACAGGCACGATCCCCAGAAGGGGGCGAGCAGGAGGCAGCTGATCAATGTTTATGACACATTGATGTTTCCATCTCTCTATCCCTCTCCCTTCCTCTCTGAAACCGATAAAAACATATTTTTCAAAAAAATTTTAAGTTACACATGGACATTAAAAAGCATAAACATGTTTAAAAAGAAAATTCAAGCAATAGGAAAATGTATGAGATACAAGACAGGTATCATTTTCTGTCCAGATCCCCAGTCCCTCAGGCCCTCTCTACAGCAACTACTGTTACCAGATTTGGATCTCCTTCCAGAAATAGTCCCAGACATTCATGCACACAAGTGTTTATGTAAATATGTATAGCCTTTTTTCACAAAGCGGGAGCCTACTACACATATTGTCAGTATTTTTCTTTTCCACATAGAAGTTAGTATAAAGATCTAGGTGAATAGTCCAAGGGAATTATTCAAGCTTATCAAGGTCACTTTAACCTAAAAATGGTAAAAGTGTCACCTATGTCCTCATCTAGATGCTGAAGAACAGACGGGGTGTGAGGGGGGGGAGCTGTAGCACTCCACTGCCAACTCTTCCCACCCCAGCAAATATCAATTAGCTCTCAGCGGGCTTTGAACCCACTTAATGGTATTGTTATCCTGCCCACATTATTTCATTTCAGTACCCTGGGAGGTAAATCAGAAGAAGTACCAAGAAACGTGAACATATGCAGAGCCATTTCTTCAGTTACCCTGAGTTGCCATTTTTACTGACTTCCCCCTATTCCCTCAGGCTTAAAGAGAAAAAAAACATTTAAAGTGTATGCTTGGTTATATACAACATGCTATGAACAGTAGTCCTTACTTAATAAGAATACTGAGAACAGTAACAAAATAAAGGTAGTGATAAGGCTAAAAACTACAAGCCAGAGTAGCAAGATTCTCGTTTCTCTCCAGTGAACTTCTAAACCACTTGAAGTTCAAAGACACATCATGGCATTGCATACCTGTGTGCCACAGAATAGGCCATCCCTGTGAGTCAGAACAGCAGTTACCAGATGGATCTCTGTGGGCATTTCTATCCTGGCATCCTTCGGGGATGCTCCAACCTCTCCTACATCTAAAGATCTAGCTTGCTGTGTGAAATTCACTGATGCAAAAGAATAATGAACACCTTCAGTGGACCATGGTACTTTTCACTGGTACATAAATTTACCGTATGTTTCCCCTTTCTTTAAGCTTCTACTTTTGGTTCCTCCTGCAGGCATATTTCATGTACTGCTGTTAGCATATGTGTCTATGCTTTTCAGTGAGTGAAAAACTCAATAAAAATAACTGCCTTGCCCGACTGGTGTGACTCAGTGGTTGAGTGTCAACCTTTGAACCAGGAGGTCATGTTTCAATTCCTGGTAAGGGCATATGCCCAGGTTTCAGGCTTGAGCCCCAGTGTGGGGTGTGCAGGAGGCAGCTAATCAATGATTCTCTCTCATCATCGATGTTTCTGTTTCTCTCTTCCTCTCCCTTCCTCTCTGAAATCAATAAATATATATTTTAAACTGCCTTAACCATCATCTAACCCCATGCTTTATGCTGAATCATATGTACTATGAATTTGAGAATTAACAATATTTAGTCCAGGGACAACTTCCCATGACACATACATTCTGTTTGAAAGAAAGTATACCCAGACCATTGGGAGAAGATATGAATACAAAATTAAGCCACATATGGTTTCAAAGCTGAAAATAGAGTTTATCACAGATATGTATTCAATCATTGGTGAAACTGCAAGGTTTCATTTTTAAATGTAGAAGCAAGGAAAACATGGTAGTCATAATTTAATTGTGGGTTTTCTGCACTTATAGGTACACTCCCATTTTTGTGAAATGTGTATATTTCAAACTACTGTAAGGGTGTCATTTCAAACCCAGTATGGTTCCCTTATATTGACTTTACACTTCCTCTCTCATCTCCTATCAGTGACTGCCTCCTAGATGTACTTGCTGAGACACTACCTACAGGAAGAAAGTACTATTGTTGCTACATGTGCACATAAAGTGTATCTGATTCACACTTTAGATAAGAAAAAACAAATAGGTAATTAAATATTACAATTATATCTGTTATTATTCTAATCATTTTAATAACTATGGCTATTTGAGACTTCTATTAAGTTGAATCCCTAACGGGGCATATGCCACTCCAGAACCAATCAATCATTTTAGTCATATACATATGATATTATTATTAGCCAGACTTGTGGTCAATGGACAGAAAACTAGGTGAAAGGCCTACAAGCATTCTACGGAATGAGTGGGAGGGGTAAAGAAGTTCCTAATAGGAAGATCGGTGATCTTACCATAGAAAGGGTGAGAGTGCTACACATGCAAACACACAAACACAACTTCAAATTCCTTTAACATGCTCCCATTAAGAAACGGGTCTAAGTCCCCTGGAATTGAATCTGCTTCTGTGCCTGCTTGACCAGTAAAATATGGTGGGAGTGATGCTGTCCAGTTTCCAGTCCAAAGCAGTAAGAAACAGGCAGCTGCCCTATCTCTTGGGATGCTGCTCTTAGAAACCAGCCATAATGTTGCAGGGGAGTTTGTGAGGAAACCCATGCAGAGAGGAAGCGAAGTCTGAGGCCCTGATTCCCAGCTTATCTCCCAGTCACAGCCAAGACCAAATGGCCAGTCACGTGAGTGAGCCATCCTCCAAGTTTATCCTCCAGCCCAAAGTCGACCCAGCCCAGCTGATGCCACATGGCGCAGAAACAAGCCTTCCCTGATGAGCCCTGCCAAAATTATATGTTTATGGTCTGATTATTTTTGTACTTTAAAATCACTAAGTATTGGTGCATCTGTTATATAAAAATAGATAACTAGAACAACCAGTCACCAAATGTTCCTCTTTCTTTTGCACCGAATACACAAACTGCTACGCACCTTTTTCATAGCCCTCTAAGTACAAGCGCTACGCCAAGCACAACGAAGTTGTGCTATAAATATTCATGAAATAGTTGAATTATACATTCAGAAGGTATTATCATCTCTTTGTAAATGGATAAATGGCACCAAGAACTTAAATGAATTGCACAAGTAGGTCTTAAGCTGCGCTGGAAATAAAAGATTTTCAGATGAGTGTTTTATCTGTGAGGCCCCTCAGAATAGTCTCTCTGCATTAAGTAAAATCCAACTATTCTTTTTTTCATGAACAAGACAATGGGCAGATGTGAATGCTTTCTGAGCTTTAAAAATAAACATGCTAAAATATCTGGAAAGATAGGTTATAAACCATTAACAGTAGTTAATGTTGGAGAGTAAGACCTGGGGTTAGGAAGCAATTCTTTTCATCTTCTGTGCCATTTTCATTTCTTACAATGAATACACATTAATTTTATACATTAAAATGCATTAAATTAGATATAGCAAGGAACACACCAAAATGTTGGTAGCAAGTGTCTTGATTATAGGATTATGAGAGTTTTACATTGACATTTAATATCTAAATCATATCTTGCTAGAGAAAATGTATTCCCCTACCTTTCACAAGAAATTTAATTTCAAAAAACTTTTTAAGAGCCCAAAGTTATAGAATGTAACATATATAGATGTGTTGTACAAAATCAACTGTAATATATGAGCTCAGATTCACCCAGGAAGAAGAGGGTTACACATCTGGTCATGCACTCCCACATGCACCAGGAACCATGGTGGGATAGCTTTGCTCTCATAGGACATAGCACCACGAAGAAAACTGCAAATCACTTCCTAATTAAACCGTTTTACTCTTGAAACTTTTGTCTTGCCACAGCATTTCTAGGAAAGGAGTTTGAAATATGCCCTTTCTCGCTGTTATGGTCAAGTGGGAAGGTGGTAAAGAGCCCATTAGTGTCTAGCTCTGAGGCTCAAGCACGGCTAAGGGATACTAAACCTTTGATACTTCTGAAGCTTTCATACTTACGTAAAACCTAGAAAACTAGTTAATGTGGCACTTTGTATTCTCTTCAGTTATAACTGAAAATTTTCTCCAGGCACAAAATTTCAGGGTACTCATATCTTGCTTCCTGGTTTTCTATTTCTATCAGTAGATTGAGTAATTTTCAGTACACATTACAGGTCCTCAAAGACCAAGCCTTTATTCATTCATTTATATATTCAACCTATATCTAAGGAACAGGTATCATTTGACAGGCAATCTGCTGAAGAAATATGAAATTGGAACATAAAGAATAATTTGTACTTTTAACTAAATGTCCAAAAGGATGATCTCTTATCTGCCAAGTGCTAAATTTAGTTTCCTACCCAGCTATAATCCCTGCTCTCTATAAATTAAATTTATAGAAACAGAGAGTAGAATGGTGGTTACCAGAGGCTGAAGAGCAGAGGAAATGAGATGTTAGTTAAAAGATGCAAACTTTCAGTTACAAGATTATTAAGTCCTGAAGGTACAGCATGCTGACTATAATTAATAATAATGCATGGTGTATTTGAAATTGGCTGAGAAAGTAGATCTTAAGTGTCCTCACCATACATGCTAAAAATAGTAACCATATGAGGGGATAGATATGCTAATTAGCTTAATTGTGGTAATCATGTCACAATGTATACACTTATAAAATTATCACTTTGTATCATTTAAATGTATATAATTTGTATTTGTCAATCGTACCTCAATAAAGCTGGAAAGAAATGAGCAATAGACTTACAGCCACCTCACCAAAGAAGATATACAAACAGAAATAAGCATATGAAAAGATTCTCCAGGAAAATGGAAATTCAAATGAGATACCACCACAGACCTATTAGAATGGCCAAAACCCAGAACACTAACAATACCAAATGCTAGTGAAGATGCGAAGCAACAGAAACTCTCATTCATTGCTGGTGGAAGTATAGCCACTCTGACAGTTTGACAGTTTCCTACAAAACTAAACATACTTTTACCATGAGATCCATCAATTGCACTCCTTGTTGTTTACCCAAAGAAGTTGAAGACTTTTGTCCACTCAAAATTCTACACGAAGATGTTATGACAGATTTAATCATATCTGCCAAAACGTGAAAGCAACCAAGATGTCCTTCAGTGGGTGAATAAGTCAACTGTGGTACATGCAGAAAAATAGAATATCATTTAGCACTAAAAAGAAATGAGCTAGCAGGCCATGAAAAGACATGAAGGAAACTTAAATGCGTATTATTAACTGAAAGACAACAACCTAAAAAGGCTATATACTATATGATTCCAAATATATGACTTTGCAAGAGATTTGGGGAGAGGAAAGGATGAAGAGGCAGACCAGAGAGGATCTTTATGGCAGTGAAACTAGTCTGTATAATATTACAATGATGAATATATGTCATACATTTGTCCAAGCCCATAGAATGTACAACACCAAGAGTCAATCCTAAAATAAAGTATGAACTTCACGTGATAAATATATGTCAATGCAGGTTCATCAATTGTAACAAATGTACCACTTTAATGCAGGATGTTGAAAGTAGGGGAGCCTATGTGTGTGTGGGGGGGGGGGACAAAGGAGATATGGGAATTCTCTACACTTTCTGCTCAGTTTTTCCATGAACCTAAAACCTTTCTAAAAAATAAAACTTACATCATTCCTAGGCCAACCCCCCCCCCCAAAAAAAGGTGGCTGCTTTTCTTTTCTTTCTACATTTCCAAAATTAACCACTATTAAAATTAATTAGTTTAATTTTCTAATAAGCAATGTATATTTACTGAGCATACCTGAAGATTTTGCCCTTCTCTTAATTCCCAGGATTGCTACTCTAATTTAATCTTCAACAAAGTCATGCCTGAACTACGGCAACAGGAGCCAAACAAAGCTCTCCATCATCACACCTATGCTCTGGTTCATCCTACATATATATCATTCTTCCTTAAGTACCATTTCACCACGCCACTGTCCTCTTCTTAAATCCCTCCCGTCAGTCTAGGACTGGTGCAGGCTCCCTCCCCACATGCATTTCTCCATTCATCTTCTTCAAATGTCCCATTCCAGAGTGATTACTTTCATTATGCCATTTTATAAAGCAAAGGCCAAGGCTTTCGGAAATTGCCTGTAAACCAATGTGCACCACATATTGGTTTCATGGTCTGTGGGTCATGGTGATATCTCCTCAACCAGATTTTAAACCCTGTCGTTTCAGGTACCACGCACCACACTTGCCTTCTATTTCATCAATTCCACTTCCGATGGGCAAAATGCCATCATATATGGAATTTATGTTAAAATATTCTGGCAAAATTACATGTGGGGGGATACATTTTTTAAAAAATGGACACAATAGCACAATGTTGATATTTGCTAAATACAGATGTTAATTATATTGGGATTTTAAAAATACAATTTCCCTAAAAAATGGACACAATAGCACAATGTTGATATTTGCTGAATACAGATGTTAATTATATGGGGATTTTAAAAATACAATTTCCCTTAAAAATGGACACAATAGCACAATGTTGATATTTGCTGAATACAGATGTTAATTATATGGGGATTTTAAAAATACAATTTCCCTAGTTTGTGTGATTTTTGAAATTTTTCATTATAAAAAGTTCTGAAAAGGAACTATGAAGAGTTTAAGACTGTTAGAACCATTTCTGAAACTTTAAATTATCAGACAGATTTGGGTTCAAGTTATGTCTTGAACTTTTTTCCAAATTATTTACATATAGATAAATCGATCCCTTTTGCATATATATACTTTTATTTTTAATATAAACCATTTCACCTATACAAAAGTTCCTATTGACTGTTAAGTCGTAAAATGTGTTCCTATTTATAGAAATAAATTATGTGAAGATTAAATAACCTAAATATTAATTTGGAAAATAAAGCACCTGACTTGTGACATCATTTTTTCATTGTCCAAAGAAGCAGTGAACCCCACTTCTTATTTTGCATCATTTTTACATACTGACCTCAATATGGGTTACAGAATGGCAATATTATTGCAGCAAGCATGATTAATTCACTTGTTTATTTCATTTATAAATCATTTTAATTAAATAGAAATGTCAAGGGAGTTGAGGCCTCTCATTTAGAGCTTTAAAAAAAAATAAAATGAGGTAGAAAGATGATTTTAATCATGGCCAAAACATGCTGCTTTCATATTAAAACCATAAACAATTAAAAACAACACACCTGACCCCTTCACCCAATGAGACCTCTTTAGTTGTGATAAATGGGAGCTTATGAAAGCATCATAGTCCCTACTTAGCAACTAGAAAAATTTAGGCTGACAAAGTCTCGGTAGAGGCCCCCAAGTCCCTTTATTTATCAACCCCCAGTAGCAGTATACGTAGAAAAATGCATGCAGTTATTCACTGTGTAATGTGCCCACAAGTGCCTTCAAATAGGTGGGAATGCCTACCATGCAAATGACTTCTCATAATCTCTGCTCATGTCATGCTTTCAAACACCTGATAATGTGATCTCTAGCCTGGAAATTGTGCACAACGGCATACCTTCCCAATTCTCATTTTCCTCACGTATTAAACTGAGATAAGAACAGGATGTATACCCCACAGAGTTGTGGTTATTAAGTGAGATAATGCATGTGAAACAGTGCCTGGTACAAAAAAATCTGAATGTGAAAATAAAAATAGAACTTCAAATAGTAGTTGTGAAATTATTTTTTTCTTCTATTTATTTTCATCACTCAAGGTTTTTGGGATCATTACAGAAAGACAACATAATTCTGTAGGTGGAATTCTTGCCTCCCATGCCCCTGAGACAACCTCTGGTCTAGGGTCCCCATCATCCCTCTTGAACGAGGATCTGGTAAGAGACAATTCCAGGAATTTGTTGTGGTTTGTGCCCAACTTAAGAAAAAGAATATAAAATTACAAATACAGAATTATATACAAATGTGCGTGCTCATTTAGAATGAGAAATCACAAAAATTATCTACAAAAATTCCCCCGTTACCACAAAATTCAGAATACACATACAGAACATATTTTTATTGGTTTTTGTAACCTGCATACTCTTTGATTGCTTTCTTCTATGGAAAAAAATTTGTAATTTCATTTTGTCCAGGAAGAATAGCATGTTAATTTAGTCATTCCTCTATCATGGCTGATTAATTTTTTTGTTTCGATGGATAAAACGTGCAATTTTGCATATAGTTGTACTTTGTTTGCAGTACTCCTACAAAAGAGTGCCTAACAAACAGAAATCCTCATGAATTCCATTTCATACTTGTTTCCATTAAAAATGCAGAGTGTTATTTACAATTTTATAAGTTGCATATATTTCTCTGAAAAATAAGATATTAGAGAAACATGCCTGAGGTTACTCTGCTGGCAGATTGCTGAGCTGGGATTCCATCCTGACAGCCGGCATTCATTATCACTCACATTCTTCCCACCACTCCATGCCCTTAAGTTGGCTTCCAACTTAATGTCCAAACCTCTGATAATATGATCAACTGTGAAGAGGAGAGAGAGGGGAAGGAAAACTAACATTTACTAAACCTTTGCTGTATGTCAGGCTCTTATATTTGTCACTTTCTTTATCTCACATACTCCTCAAAGAAACTCTGAAAGGTCAGAGTCATTTCCCCCACATTACAAGTGAGGAAACAGATATGGAGAAGTTAAAGATTACGATAAAACAGAGGCAACTGTATGGCTCCAAGTCCATGTCCTTTGCACTAGACCAATGGTTCTCAACCTTCTGGCCCTTTAAATACAGTTCTCATGTTGTGACCCAACCATAAAATTATTTTCGTTGCTACTGCATAATTGTAATGTTACTACTGTTATGAATCATAATGTAAATATCGGATATGCGGGATGGTTTTAGGCGACCCCTGTGAAAGGGTCGTTCGACCGCCAAAGGGGTCGCGACCCACAGGTTGAGAGCCGCTGCACTAGACAAATCTAATTCCTTAAAAATGTAAGAGAAAGATGTGTAGTGTCAGGGATAAAATTGTAAAATGAGACTTCAAACTGACTTATTTTACAAATACTCTCATTGGTTCTATCCTTTCTTGAGTTGTAAGTGGACCAAGGAAAGCACCTAATATTTGCTGCACTCAACACTCCTTAGTGATGGTTAATCTGATGCAGGACTACGGTGGATAATGGACACTTGGCAAGCCCGTGTTGGTGAGGAGGGAAAGAAAGTACTGGAAATAATTATTCAGTTGCATATTTTGGTAGTTACAACATACCTGCTTCATCCCTACGATGTTTAGTGCCATACCCAAACGCATTTCCAAATCGCTCAAAATCATCTGGCCACTTCTGAACTCTAGCAATACTAGTACACTACCCAATACACTGTCCACAATGCTAATAAAACCAAGTATCTCCTCGTGGTGACTTCCTTGTTGTTGTGGGGGATTTGGGGATTTGGGTGCAATTTATTATGGTGAGGGGAATGACTGCCTTCTTGTTTTATATTTTTTATTGAGGTAAGATACATGTAATACAAAATTTAGCATTATTATCATTTTTAAGTGTAAACTTAGTGGTATTAAGTACTTTCACATTGTTTTGAAAACATAATCATCAACCTCTCAAACTTTTTCCTTCCCAAACTGAAACTGTGTAACCATTAAACAGTAACTCCCCATTCTCCTCTCCCCGCAGCCACTGGTACTCTACTTTATGTTTCTATGAGTTAAACTACTCTAAGTACCTTATATAAGTGGAATCATATAATATTTATCCTTTTGAGCCTGGCTTATTTCACTTAGCACAATGTTTACAAGGTTCATCTATGTTATAAAATTTTAAGGCTGAATAATATATTGTACGTAAATGCCACATTTTGTGAATTGTTTTTCACTTTTGGCTATTGTGAATGCTGCTGCTTTGAACACTGGTGTACAAATATCCTATATAATAAAAGGCTAAATGCAAATAGACCCAACGGCGGAACAACCGAACAACCAACCAGTCGCTATGACATGCACTGACCACCAGGGGGCACATGCGGAACATGGTGGGCATCGGCGTGGCAGGATGGTGGAGCAGGTGAGCGGGGACACCAGACCAAGGAAGGGCACCAGTCACTGTCACAGGGACAAGTCTCTGGTGGTTACTGAAAATTCTTTTCTCCCGCGTGCCATGGTTCCGCCCGGCACTCGCACCTGCTGCTGGTGCCAGAGCCACTGCTCACACCTGCTGCCAGTGCCCGGTGCCAGTCCCAATCGCTTGGTGCCGTCAGCAGGTGCAAGCGGCGGCTGCCGGCCCTGATCGCCTCTAAGGTCTTCACCTCCCCCTGCTCCTGAGGTGCGATTGCGGCAGTAGCCGCCGCTTGCACACACTGACAGTGCCAGTCCCACTCACAACCACTGCTGGCACCAGCCCCAATTGCTCGGTGCCATCAGCAGGTGTGAGCAGGGCCAGCACCATCAGCATGTGGGAGCAGCGGCAGTGGGGGCGGAGCTGCTGTCAGAAAGGGGACCAGGGGCCACAGTGGGAGGGGTTGGGCAGGGGCGCTGATGATGGGCCAAGACCCACACCTGTGCCCACCACAGCCTCACGGCCCACAGTTCCTTTCAAGGTGCACAAATTCGTGCACTGGGCCCCTAGTCTGTTCTATAACTTGAGATGAAGAATTTAGCATTGTTGGTTTGAAAGTCAGAACAGGTGATCCTGAGAGCTCCACTCCTAGCAGTTGGGTCCAAGGGAGGAGCAAAGAGGCAATAACTTTGAGATTCTGCCATAGTCACTGCTTGTTGGAGGCAGATCCTTGTGTAAAAGACTTTGGCCAGCATTACTCAGAGTTATCCCACCAGTGTTGCCATGACCCAGGCTGAAGGAGAGTTGCAGCACTTCCTGCAATAACCCATCTTATGCCATGTGCCTTCATCCCAGGGTCCAGGTAAAGTTACCTCCAAATGCAGAGAGGTTCAGACTCAGTTTCCTTAGTGTCTCCAATTCACTGGTGACAGAAAAAGAGCCTCGTTCTACCAGTCTCCATGGGGAGTTGCTCAGGGGCAACCATACCAACTAAGATCAGAGGTCATCTACTAGAAAATTTGGGAGCCAATAGGATATTTTTAAAATCAGCTAGACCTGCACTGTGAGTGTTCCTTTGAATTAAGATAAGTAGACACTCTTTTTCTCTCCTATTGATCAATTAAGTGTTTTTAAATAATTAGATACTACAACACCACTCATAATATGCAAATAATATGATTACTGTATACAAATATATAATCTTTAAAGATAGGAATTACACATAAGTAAATTGCTGGCTCTACATTTATTTCATATTTAGGCTTCATTAATTAATACCTTTATTATTTCTGAGGCTTCTATATATTTATGATCAGTTTGGCAATACAGCTCATCCATTTAGGAAACAGTAAGAAACATTTATTTATGCCCTTTTCATTTTTTTTGAACATTCTAAAAAATATTTGGTTCTCATCATCATGGGAAATTGAACAAAGCATATTTTTTCATTGTATCCAAATGGGCATAAAGTATAAAGATGAGAAAATATTTCCCAATAAAGCTTATTTTACCCTACCTACTTTTCTTTTTCTTAAGAACAGTTTTGCTATTTCATAGAAAGAATATTTCATTTTTGTTGGTTTTTTCATTTGTTTATAAGTGGTTTTTTCCCCCCTGTAGGCTTAATAATGGGATTCCCATAAACTTGAAATAAGCATCCCCAATAAAGACAATAGCAGATGCCTGTTCTGCTTCTCACACTCTGCAGTGACACTATACTGGGATCAGTTATGAACTGCAAGCACAGAAAAGGGTCCTTTTCACTGGTGGAGCTCCTTTATTAAATAGTGAAGTCACAATCTTTATTATACACTAGAGGCCTGGTGCACGAAATTTGTGCGGGGGGCGGGGGGGGGTTAACCTCAGCCCAGCCTGCACCCTCTCCAATCTGGGACCCCTTGGGGGATGTCTGATTTAGGCCCGTTTAGGCTCGATCCCAGGTATCGGGCCTAAACCGGCAGTCAGACATCCCTCTCACAATCCTGGACCGCTGGCTCCTAATCGCTCACCTACCTGCCTGCCTGGTCACTCCTAACTGCCCTTCCGCACCAGACTAGTCACCCCACACTGACCCCTCTGTCAGCCTGGTTGCCCCTAACTGCCCACCCCCCGCCGGCCTGATCACCCCCAACTGCCCTTCTGCTGGCCTGGTTGCCCCCAACTGACCCCTGCCGGCCTGGTTGCCCCCAACTGCCCCCCTGCTGGCCTGGTCACCCCAACTGCCCCCCTGCTGGCCTGGTCACCCCCCAACTCCCCCCCCTTCTGGCCTGGTTGCTCCAAACTGCCCCTCCCTGCTGGCCTGGTCACCCCACGCAGCCTGCTTATTCAGTCATTTGGTCGTCCCTCACTTACCCCCCCCCCCCCGCCCCCTGCCCGCAGGCCTGGTCCTAGGCAGCCATCTTGTGAGGGTTAATTTGCATATTACCTCTTTATTATATAGGATTGAGGAGAGAAAGAAGAGGCTGGATTAGGATCTTTACCATCTTCACCAAAGCTCACTCCTGAATAGTCAGAAATGCTAGCTGGTTTGCTTCTACATTCTTGAGAAATTAAGAGAGTTTAATGGAAAAAACTCTCTTAACTGGGTGCTACTTTTATTGAGCTTCAGGATAATAAATTTAGACCTCCATGTAAAATCCCCTGACTGCTTAAAAAAGATAGGCCAGGGGAGGCTGGGAGTAGAAATGTCCACGTCTGGTGACGTCCCTGAGCCTGCATTCCCAAGAGCAAGTACCAACCTGTCCTGGGGTCAGGACTAGGGGCCAGTGCCTGGGAAACATTAGGGCACCTCCTTTTTCCTTTAGGATTTCTTTAGGAATGTGGGGGACGCCCCAGCAATACAGAACCACTCTGCATTTCACTGTATTTCAATGACTTGAAGACAGGTTTTTACATCCTGATGGCTCTGAAATTGAGATATGTCTTATGATTGATCACTGTTAGCCAGACAGTAGCTCTGGCCTAATTATTTTCTGAGCATACATAAACTTTATTGTATCTCTATTCTCCTTTTCGTGTTTGCACAACACCAATATCTAATTTTAACAAATCTATGTCTAAATAAGTAGAAAGGGGCTCTTTCAATAAGTCTGAAATTATAAAGAAGGTACTGTGTTATGGTTTAATTGTCGGTATTTTTTTTTTCTTTTTGGAAAATCTAATAATGGTACATCTTAGAAATAACATTTTACATTTGATGAAAATTATAGTGAGTAATAGTGAAGCTTAATTTATTTTTTCATTCTTATACTTTAAAAAGAATGGGAATTTGCCCCGGCCACTGTAGCTCAATTGTTTGGGCATTTTCCCATGCACTGAGAGGTCACTGATTCAATTCTGAGTCAGGGCACATACCCAGGTTGCAGGCTCCATCCCCAGTAGAGGGTGTACAAGAGGCAGCCAATTGATGTTTCTCTCCCTCTCTCTTTTTCAAATAAATAAAAAAACACATTTAAAAAATAAATAATGGGAATTATAATTTCTTTTTTAAAAAACATATTTTTATTGATTTCAGAGAGGAATGGAAAGGGAGAGAGAAATAGAAACATTAATGATAAGAGAGAATCACTGATCGGCTGCCTCACACACCAGGAAGCCCTCAACCCAGGCATATGCCCTGACCTGGAATCTAACTGTGACCTCCTGGTTCATAGATGAATGCTCAACTACTGAGCCACACCAGCCTGGCAGAATTCTAATCTGTTCTTCCCAAGCCCAGAGGATCCTTTTGTGCATTTCCAGGATGCACACAACACATCCCTGTAACAGCCACTTAGGAAACAGCTTGACAGTGATTTCCTCCTGCTTCATGATACTAATACAAATAGCATTAAAAGTAATGAAGGAGGGAAAGAATTTGACCTTCTCAGGGACAGCTTCTTCCTGACTGCAAGCTTGTACCAAAACTGCCCTGCCTGGCACCAGGGCTGGATGACTCAGCGCACAGCTCTGAAACATCACTTGAGACCTTGATTAGCCCACTGGCTAAGTGCACACAGCTGTTCTTTTCTAAAGTCTTCAAAAAACAATAATCAAATTATGTTCACTTCCTGAGTTCCACAATCATCTCAATGGCTGAAACGAAAAGGGAAATCATTTGCAAAAAGAAATCATTTCTTCCTGGGTTACTATTCAAGTAAATTCTACTTTACTAGTATTCTTCAAAAATTTACAAAACCCTCTCATTCCTTGCCACTCAGAGTGTGACCTAGGAGCCCCACCCCAGACCTGCGGAAGCAGAGTACAATGGAACACTCCTCAGCCACAAGAGATGATGACATACTGCCATTTGCGACAATATGGATGGATCTTCAGAATAACATGCTAAGCAAAGTAAGTCAGATGAAAAGAGTCAAGCAGCATATAATCCACTCATATGTGTGATATAAAACAGAAAGCAACAAATGCACAAACAAGACAAACAAACAAAAACTCACAGACACAGACAATAGTACAGTGGTTACCAGAGGGAAAGAGGGGTGGAGGGAGGTAGTAAAGGGTAAAGGGAGTCAAATATATGGTGACCGAAGGAGACTTGACTTTGGGTGATGAACACACAATGCAACATACAGATGATGTATTATAGAAATGTACACTTGAAACCCATATAATTTTCTTAACCAATGTCATCCCAATACATTTAATAAAATATTTTTTTTAAAAAGACCTCCGCCGAAACCGGTTTGGCTCAGTGGATAGAGTGTCGGCCTGCGGACTGAGAGGTCCCAGGTTCGATTCTGGTCAAGGGCATGTGCCTGGGTTGCGGGCACATCCCCAGTGGGAGATGTGCGGGAGGCGGCTGATCGATGATTCTCTCTCATCGATGTTTCTAACTCTCTATCTCTCTCCCTTCCTCTCTGTAAAAAATCAATAAAATATATTAGAAAAAAATAAATAAATAAAATAAAAAGACCTCCATGTGACACCCTCAGGTTTGAGCACACTCTAGCTCTCATTTGTGCTTGGACTGAATGAGGAAGTGGTTTGTTTTTTTTTTTCCCCCTGAAAGAAGTCACTGCATGTATTAATCCTGGGACTGGGACCATGCAGTCTCTTTCGCAGGAAACTGAGTTTATTTTGACTGTGATAAGACTCTGACAAAGCCAGATGAAGTCACTCAGGTGCTCAGCACTGATCCTGAAAGCCCCATCCACCTGCAGCTCTTTCCTTTGAGAAGAAACTTTGGAACCTTCTTGCAAGAGGCCCAGCCTAAAAAAGGTGGGGGTAAGGGGGGAGGGGGAGTAATGAGAACACCTCAGGCTAAATTGCCACAGTCTCAGATTGTTGTTATCCAAGGTTCAATTCTTTATCTTTAATACTGTCAAACTGTTGTATGCCTTTGGTTAATTTCCAGAGTCCTAAATGGTTGTTTTGACATTTCTGTCCACTTTTATCGCTGGTTTTTGGAGATAGGAATTGCCAAGCTCCTCATTCTGCCATTTTTCAGACTGTTAATTTCAGATTGTTAATTTATCTTCAACTTTTTGTTTTCTTTCTTTCTTTGTTCCTTGGCTTGGATAATTTCTATTGCTCTACCATGAAGTTCACTTACTATTCATCAGGCATTTGAAATATGCTGGTGATTCCATCCAGTATATATTTTTGTTAATTTTAGTATTGTATTTTTCAAACCTAAAAATACCACTTGGTTCTTTTCTATATTTTCAGTTTTTCTATTGGGATTCATCATTTGTTACATAATTGCTATTACATTTTCCTTTAATTGTTTCAAAATGAAATTCTAAACATATTTATAACCATTGATTTGAAGTCTTTGCTAAATTTCTTGTCTAGTCCTTATAGAGTCAGTTTTTATCAGTCCCCATCCCCAAGTATGACTCACACATTAAATTCTTTGCATGTTTTATATTTTTTGGTTGAAAGCTGAACATTTTAGGTAATATATTTTAAAAACCATGGATTCCCTTTTTTTTAATATATATTTTTATTGATTTCAGAGAGAGAGGGATAGAAATATCAATGATGAGAGAGAATCATTGATTGGCTGCTTCCTTCAGGCCCCACACTGGGGATCAGCCCACAACCCAGGCATGTGCCCTTGACCAGCATCAAACCTGGGACCCTTCAGTCTGCAGGCTGACGCTCTATCCACTGAGCCAAACCAGCCAGGGCACCATGGATTCCTTTTTAAGATACTATATTTCAGAAGCTGTGGATTCCTTTTTAATTATTCTATAAACTAGAGGCCCGATGCACAAAATTCGTGCAAGGTTAGACCTTCGCAGACCCAGCTGCCAGGGCCTTTGCAGCACTGGCTGCCTCACAGCCCTGGCCCTGCACCCTTCCCACACCCTCCTTGGCCTGGTGCTGCCCACATCCGCCGCCTGCATCCACCGCCACACACCCCAGGTTCCCTGGTTCCATGGAGCCCTACATTGATTGCCCTGCAGAAGGTGGCCTGAGCCTCCCTCTTTGGGGCGATCGCGGAGCCCCCTGATTGATTGCCAGTGGCCAGGGCCTCCCTCTGCGGGCGATCGTGGGGCAATGGCGGGCCCTCCAACCAATCGCATCGCACCCGCCTTGGCTGGCCTGGCGCCAGTGTGTGTCATCACGTGGTCATCCAGAAGGTCATTCTGCTGTTAGGCTGTTTGGCTAATTTGCATATTACACTTTTATTATTATAGATAATAGTAGCAATGGTGACTATTATTATTATTTTCTTGCCTAGATTTTAACTGCCAAGAAAATATCTCTCTAGTAGTATGCTCTTATTCTTATTTTTATTCTGATTTCTTGGGGGTTTCCCTTAAGTCTGTATAGTTTAGTGGTCAGCTAATGATTTGGGAAAGATCTGTGCTTAAGCAACTGAAGTTGAAAATACTTCTACCCTCTACCAATCAATGTGTGTCTGTATTGGGGAAAGCATTCAAAGTCACAGCTAATTGTCCAATATCCCTTGGTATTCTCTCTCCACTGGACTCTCTCCGGTCTTTCCTACACAGGGAGAGTCCCAGACAGCCAGTTACCTAGTTACCTCAGCCTCAGCCATTTTATGTCTCCCTCATTTCCAGGATCTCCCTTCGAGTACATACATTTTAAGCAAATTCCATTCTAATGAACTATTGTGCTTTTTAAATCCAATGTATCCCATAAACACAGATGATACATTGGAAGTTGGTAGTTCTTGACTCTAATGAACTTATGAAGACTGTGTTTTGGTTGCAGGGTTATATTAAAATAGAGTTGCTAGTGTATCTTGAAAAGAGGCCTTCTATTGCAGAATAATCATTATAAGAACAAGTGAAGCACTTCTCAAAGTTATCCTAAATCCTTAATGAATGTAAGTCCATGTGGTGCTTGTAGCATTAACTAGTGTTTTCAAAGCACCTGCCTTCTGTACCTTTCTACCTGAACAATAAATAAAAGCATGCTGAAAGATGGGGGTAGGGAAAAAAGCACAAAGCAGTGCTTAAGAAATTAAGTTACAGGAAATCTCGATGTGAGGGTGCAGTCTTCATGTAAAGAACTATTCATTTTCATTTTGAAAATATGGTCTATACACGTTGCTTCACATTTCAAGTAAGGGGTTTTATGCAGGAGCTTTAAATCTAAGTTTCTCGATTTCACAAATAGGGCAACTTTCCAATAATGTGCAAGCAAAGCAGACAAACCCTCACAAAACAAAAATTAAATATCCTCAGGATATTGAGAAAAATAAGCAGTTGTCTTTATTTTTATACAACTTAGAAGTATTTTGATGTTATCTTTCTAGCATGCAGTGTGTCATAACAGCCGGATGTATATATTCATTAATTTCAAAGTAGAAATACTGAAAGCCCTATGAGACACAAGAGTACCCATGGTGAACATCTTTGCTTAAGATCCACACATCCCAGATATCATCTGGTCCATCTATTTAAGAAAATAAAATAATCTCAACTGCCCATACAATCGCATCCTTGTCCAGAGATCTCCTTTCCTTCAGTGCAGTAATTAGTACTCTCAATTCTGGATTAGAGAAAAATAGTATTTTTCCTCAGTTTTGCTATATCTTTGTAAACTGAAGAACTGCATGGCCAAGCAGGCATCTGTTGCCATAGCTCATTGAGTACTCTCTGGGTGAGCAGATACTTACAGGATGGAGAGAAAGGAAGAGAGAAAACCCCAAAGAGAAATATCAATCAAATGTTTCTTCACTCCCCTGCACTTCATTCCCTCATTGGATTTTACTTCAGAACCAAAACAAAAATCACTGCTACATTATCATCTCGGTGATTTCTCCAGTTTAGATGCAAATGCAAGGCCATCCTTTTCCTGGCTGGAGGCCTTCAAAAGCAGCACTCTGAATCTAGTTCTCAATTCACCTCTCTGCCCAAACCTCTTATTAGGAGAGGAAAATAAGAGGTGGCGTTTCTTCCAATAATAACTACCCAATATATCCTACTAGTCTCCCAGGCCAGCCACCTAAACTCTTGAATGGACATTCAAAGATTTTTTTCCTACACTGATAGCCACATTCTCAGTAACCTTCTAATTGAAAACTGCAGGGATGCTCAAAGATGCTGCTCTCTGAAATGTCTGTGCTGCCTGCACTGAGTTTTTATCAATCTCGAGGGCAAAAGTTCTCCCTGGGAGTTGAATTGCACTAAGCCTCATTTTATAAACAGAAGAAAAGAAGCCAAGAGGCAAGAAAAAAATATAGATAACTGCTGAAAATCATATATCAGCCCAATCAATTTGTTCTTCATTGAAGCCTAATTTTCCCTTTGAACCAGAGAAAGCTAAGGAGATAGCTTTCTGATACCATTCCTTCATACAAATCTATGTCGGCCTTCTAAGTGCAGGTAAGTGACAAAGCAGATTGGGCCATCAGGTAAGAGATTTAAAGAGAAAAGAGAATTGTGTGATAGGGAAAGCCTAAGAGACACCCGTAATGGTTGCCTAGAGCTGTCTGAAAGTCTTGGTTTCTTTCTAACAAAGGTTTTCTTAAAGGAATTGGGTTCAGCCCTGGCCAGTTTGGTTCAGTGGATAGAACGGCACATGTGGACTGAAGGGCTATGCGTTCCATTCCAATCAAGGGCACATACCTCGGTTGGAGACTCAATGGGGGCTCAATCCCCTGGCACATACAAGAGGCAACCAATGTTTCTCTGTCTCCCCCCTCCCTTCCACTCTCTCTAAAAATCAATAGAAAATGTCCTCAGGTGAGGATTAACAAAACAAAACAAAAAAAGGAATTGGGTTCAGACAGGCATAAATTGAAATCACAGTTTAGTCAATTACCAGATATATGGCTTTAATTTTTCAACCTTTTTGAACCTCAGTTTATAGTCTGTAAAAAGAAGACATGTGTAGTGCCATTATTCTTTGTTCTCCCAGAACCTGGCATGAAATCTGAAAATATTTGTCCATAATACTTTGTTTGTTTGTTTGTTAATCCTCACCTGAGAATATTTTTCCCATTGATTTTGAGAGAGAGAGAGAGAAAGGGGGGAGGGGGGAAAAACAGAGAGAAAGAGAAACATTGATTGCCTCCCACAAGTGCTCTGACCCAGGGCCAGGGATGGAGCCTCGATCGAACCTCCAACTGAGGTCTGTGCCATTGACTGGAATTGAATTCCTGACCCTTCAGTCCCCAGGCCAACACTCTAACCCAGGGGTGGGCAAACTTTTTGACTCGAGGGCCACAATGGGTTCTTAAACTGGACCGGAGGGCCGGAACAAACGCATGGATGGAGTGTTTGTGTGAACTAATATAAATTCAAAGTAAACATCATTACATAAAAGGGTACGGTCTCTCTTTTTTTAGTTTTATTCATTTCAAACGGGCCGGAGTTTGTCCATGGCTGCTCTAACCACTGAGAAAACTGGCTAGGGCCATAATACTTTTGAAGAGAAGAATAAGGAAGGGAAGAACCAAGTGCTCTGCTTCCGCTTAATAAACTTGGATGTATGTTGGTATACTTTCCTTAAATCTCTTCCAGACTTTTCCAAGCACACAGACTTCCTGAAAACTTTGTGAAGATCCTTAACTAAATCAAGTGAAGAGCACCTGCAGGTGCTCATTTTAAAAAGCAGACTGGGAGAATTGGAAGGGAGCAAGATGATGGAATAGGAAGCCCTAGACCTCCTTCCCCCAACAGATGCACAGATATAACAACAAAATACCTTGTGAGAAATCCAGAAACCAATTAAAAGGTTCCTGCACCCCAGGCAAGCTAGAAGCCAACCACATCAAAACCCATAATTCTTGACACTCTTCATTCTGTCTCCATCAAGAAGGCCCTTGTAAGGGTAAATAATATAGACAAATACAGAAGCCTGTGGTATTGGAAGGTAGGTAAGTAAATCCCTTTTAAATATGTATAGAAATTTTGAAAGCATCCTATATAATAAAAGGCTAATATGCAAATTGTCCCTATGGGCAGGAGTTCGACTGGGAGTTACACATGCGTTGACCACCAGGGGGTGGCGCAGAACATGGTGGGCTTTGACAACAGGCAGCCGGGAGAAGAGAGGCCCTGGCCAATGGCCGGCAGCCGCTAGGGACCCTTCCCGTGTACGAATTTCATGCACTGGGCCTCTAGTAAAATTATAAATCAATGTTAACAGCTATTCAATATAAGAAGTAATATCATCAATTACATAATACACAAAAATTAATTCAAAATTAAAGACAAATGTAAGACCTAAAACTTAAACTTCTTTTAAAAAAAAAAAAATAGGGGGAAAGCTTATAACATAGATTTGGTAATGATTTCTTGGATATTATACCAAAAACACAAATAAAAATAGACAGGAGTTAAGAAGAACAAATTGGTAGTTACAAACAGTCACAGGGATGTTTAGTATAGCATAGGGAATATAGTCAATAATACTGTAATAACTGTATATGGTGCCAAGTGAATACTGGAAACCTTGGGGGAAACACTTTGTAAAGTATGTGATTGTCTAGCCCAGCCGTGGGCAAACTACGGCCCGTGGGCCGGATCCGGCCCATTTGAAATGAATAAAACTAAAAAAAAAAAAAAAAAAGACTGTACCCTTTTATGTAATGATGTTTACTTTGAATTTATATTAGTTCACACAAACACTCCATCCATGCTTTTGTTCTGGCCCTCTGGTCCAGTTTAAGAACCCATTGTGGCCCTCGAGTCAAAAAGTTTGCCCACCCCTGGTCTAGCCACTATGCTGTATACCTGAAACTTATACAGAATAAACTGAATGTAAATTTTAATTGAAAAAAAATTTAGAGCACTGTTGCTTATTGACATGCACAAAAAATTAGACAAATGGGACTATACCAAACTTGAAAACTTCACATCAAAAGAAACAATGAACAGAGTAAAAAGGTAGCCTATGTAATTGGAGAAAACAACTTCAAATCATATATCAAACAAGGGCTTCATATACTGAATATGTAAGAAACTCCTACAACTTAACAACAAAAATTAATAACCCAATTGGAAATTGAGAAAAGAACTCGAATACACATTTCTCCAAAGAAGATACACAAATTACTGATAAGCACATGAAAAGATGTTCAACATCACTAATAATCAAGGAAACATAAATCAAAACCACAGGGAGATATCACCTCCCACCCATCAGGAGTGCCAACAACAAAAGAACAGAAATTACGTGTTGGTGAGGGTGGGGCAGAGTTGGAAACCTTGAGCACTGTTGAACACTCCACATCTGGAGGTTCCTCAGAAAATTAAAAATATAATTATCATATGATCCAGCAATCCCACACTTCTGGGTATATGTATATATCCAAATAATTCAAAACAGGATCTTGAAGAGATCTTTGCACATCCATGTTCATGACAGCACAAGAGAGGGAAGTAACCCAATTATCCATTGACAGGTGAATGGATCAAGAACATGTAGTATATACATAAAATTTTTATTCAACCTTAAAAAATAAGGAAATCCTATCAGGCTACAACATGAATGAACCTCGAGGACATTTGGGCTAAATGAAGTCAGTCAGGTGCGAAAGGACAAATACTGTATGATTCCACTCATATGAAACATCTAAAATAGTCAAAATCATAAAAACCGAAAATACAAAGGGGTTACCAAGAGCTAAGGGGAGGGGGAGGGAAGGTGGTGTTTAATGAATATAGAGCTTCAGTATTGCAAATAAACAAGTTCTGGAGATCTGTTGCACAATAATGTCAATATACTTAACACTACTGAACTGTCCACTTAAAAATGGTTAAAATATATACTTAATGTTATGTGATTTTACAATTAAAAAATTTGAAAAAGAACTAGATTTTTATTTGAACTGGTTTATTAGGTTGTTTTGGCTTGGGCAATATTTTTGGAAAATAAATTTTTTAGTTCAATAGAAACAGTATGTATTTACATTCAATTGGCAGTTCAGCAAAACAGGCCAATCCAATTAAGACTCTATTCCTAACTAGGGCCAATCTGACTTGGATGGGAGCTCGTTGGTCTAATTTAAGCCAGCCTGTGGCTATTCTGAGGGTTTATTCTGCATGTCAAGCACAGAGGGGCTAAGAAAACTATTGATCACAGCCCTGGTTTCCCAAAAATGTCAGGGACATTTTATACTTTTTCTCTGAGATGTTAAATATCAGACCTACCATTAACCAGATTGTAAGAACAGGCACAATAAAGCCAATTCCAAAGTTCACATTAAAGAATATCTCTCCAAAGGTCATACCGAGCTGGAGATCGTAATGACCCTCTCCTTTGAGGGCTACTGATTTCAACAAAAGATGTCCCGACCCCTGCTTTGCAACTTCCACTTCTCCATAACAGCAAACAATTCAGAGATGATTCTCTTCCTAAGAATCATTTAACACAAGCACAAGCCTCATTTAAAAAAGAAAATCTCTCCCTGTTCCTTCTTACCAAACCATACTTCATGGGTCACCTAGCATGCTTCCCTCACTGCAGTAAACCAACCTCCTTTGTTGAACAAAAGGTTTGCCCCTGGTGGTCTTTAGCTACTGGAATCTTTCATCTCCCTTGCAGGAAAAGAATGTTTCCAACATACCTAAAACCAGCAGGCTTAGGTAAAAGGGTGTGTTCTTCTGCAACAGTGAGGATAAATCTGAGATTTTTAAAGAATTATTCCCATCTCCTGGCCTGGCTCACTAGCAACCAGCCCAACAGAATCAGTACAATCGCTGGAAGCTGGGAAAGATGCCTCAGTCTGTGACTTTTGCACAGTAAGCACCTTTCTCAAACTCCAGCCAGTGTTTCCCAACCTTCCCTTGAAAACAGTGTGTCCCTGAGGGCCTTTAAATCTAAGATCTCCTTCCAAAAATTTGGCGTTTGACACTCATCCCCCACATCGGGTCAAGACAGATTTAATCATTCAAGGTCTTGCTGAAATGTCATCTCTTCAGAGACACCTTCTTTGATCACTCAAACACATCTTCACAGACAATCTCTAACCCACGTCTTTTCTTCTTCTTGGCACTTATATAAGGAACATTGAGTACTTAGCACTTTATGAATATGATTCACCATTTTATCAAATTCTCATCTTAATTTTCACATTTGAGAGTTTCATGGGTTAACTTTACAATCATGTCATCAACACGTCTCTTTTCTACAATATTTATTGTAAATATGGCATTTCTTGTTCATATTGCATTAGCTATTGCTCCAAAGAAAGACCAAAACAGTAGTGATAGACTGATTCCAGTTTGGTGGGTTTTATTTTGTTTTTTAGTGTGGGGGAGATTTAAATCCTATATAATAAAAGGGTAATATACAAACTGACCCTCACAGCAGAACCACTGGGAATGACTGGTCACTATGACACACATTGACCACCAGGGGGCAGATGCTCAATGCAGAAGCTGCCCCCTGGTGGTCAGTGTGCTCCCACAGGGGGAGCTCTGCTCAGCCACAAGCTAGGATGATGGCTGCCAGCACAGCGGTGGTGGCTGGAGCCTCTCCTGCCTCCTCAGCAGCGCTAAGGATGTCTGACTGCAGCTTAGGCCTATTCCCTGCTGGGAAGTGGCCATCCCCTGAGGGCTCCCGAGATGCCAGAGGGATGTCTGATTGCCAGCTTAGGCCTGATCCCCCGGGGAGTGAGCCTAAGCCAGCAGGTGGACATACCCTGAGGGGTCTCAGACTGCGAGAGGGCACAGGCCAGGCTGAGGGAACCCCTGAGTGCACAAATTTTTGTGCACCGGGCCTCTAGTATAGTTATAAAATCAAAGCATTTTATTTCTGTAAGAAACGTTAGCGGTTATAAAACTAGTTTCTCGCCCAGCTGGAGTGGCTCAGTGGTTGAGCATCAACCTATGAACCAGGAGGTCATGGTTTGATTCCGGTCAGGGCACATGCCTGGGTTGTGGGCTTGATCCCCAGTAAGGGGTGGGCAGGAGGCAGGCAATCGATGATTCTCTCTCAGCATTGATGTTTCTCTCTCTCTCCCTCTCTGAAATCAATAAAAACATATTTTTTTAAAAAATAATAAAAAGTCAAAATTTTCTCATCTTACAGAAATAAAATTGAGGGCTGGAGTGTGGAGGCAATTTGAAAATGCCCCAATTTACTGGTGACTGAATGCCAGGTGATACTTGATTAGAAAAGGAAAGAGGGTGACAGAGTATGTTTTAATTCCTATACCACTTTAGCATTTTGCTCTTGAATTAATACCTTTTAAAATGTACAATATATACAGCGTTTAAACAAGTATAAATCAAAGAACCACGAATAGTCCATTTCCCTTAATAACTGAGCAGTGCTATTGAAACTCTGTGACACTCCTGAATCACATTCTTCTCTTATTTTATTATGTAGAAGGGGCCAGGAACTATTCTGAATTTTCTCTTCATCATTTTTCTGTTTTTATTTGTAGTTTCATTACTAATGTGTTCTTGAATTTAAATGAATGATTTCATACTGCAGGCATGCATTAACAACTTGTTTTTTCCACTGCTTTTGAGACTCATCATTTTCATGTTAATTCATATTGCTACATTAATTTTCACTGCTGTATAATATTCAAATGTCTAACAATGTCCTACTTTACCCATTCTCCTACTTGTAGATAAGTTAAACTTAGTAATTTAGAATGACAGCTGAAAAGACATGAGTCAACGTAAGGTAACTATTTGCTCCAAGAGAGTCTCCTGCAGAAAAATAAGACTACAACCTAATAAATAAGGTCACTCTTATCTTCAGGAAATTCTTGCAGTTCACTTTATCCAGGCAAGTAATCTGCACATTTGGAAAACAGATCTTTTAGAAGGACAAGAATTTGCTCATCCTGACGTGGTGGGCTTACCAGAACAATGGCTTTAAAAAAAACAACAACAATAAAAAAAACTCCATTAACTCAAAAGGTGGCGGAGAAGAGGGGGAAAGGATGGAAGAACAGATGGAGCAAAGAGAAAATAGCTAGCAAGATGGTAGGTGTAAATCCAACTGTATCAGTAATAATACTAAGTGTAGATTATCTACACACTGCAAGCAAAAGGCAGGGTTGTCAAGGAGGAAAAAAGCAAGAACTATTTGTCATCCACGAATTGGCAACTTTGAATATAGATAGGTTATCAGTAAAAGAATGGGGAAAACTGTAGCATGAAAACACTAATCCAAAGAGAGCTGGGTAAAGTTAATGAGACAAAATTCCGTTTCCTTTCCGGTGTAGGGACCTAGTTGAAGAAGCCACAAAGGAAGGAGGAATCATTTGTGAGTTTGACCGGCAGGGCAAGAACAATTGCCATGTACACTTACTGTGAGAAGGAGGCGGACACCGAGGCCTCAGGCTACAGGGCCCAGAACATTCCACTGCGCCGGGATGCCGTCAGGATTGGGCTGCTGTGATTCTCTCTACAGTCCCGCCACAATCCCACCAGCACCCCAGATGGCTTCCTGGAGGAGCGTGAGGCCACCCTGGAGTCCATTTTGCACCAGAAGAGGGAGATCACCCTGCAGATGAAGGCCGACAAGAGCAACAGGGTGCCCGGCGTGAGGAGCGCCAAGAGCTGCAGCAGCCACTGTGCAGGACCAGGTGCAGGGCTTCCTGGAGAAGGAGGCGGCCATGGAAAGCCGTCCCTTCAACCCCTTCACGTCTAAGGTCCAAGGATGCCTCAGGCAACAGCCCGGTTGGTGCCAGCCTGCAGCAAGGACAAGGACAAGCGCTGCCCAGCTCCCGGATCCCGTTTCTGACCCCCGAGGCCAAGGCCACCAAGCTGGAGCAGCCCTGACGCACGGAGACCTGCCCCAAGTCCCGGAAGCTGCTGCGCACGTCGACGCAGTGGCGCTGCACTCCGCGCACAGGATACGTGGACCACGTGGCGTTCATCCCACGCAGGGGCACTACGCATGCGCCCTGACCACCGCTGGTGCTGCACTCCCCGCGCAGGATACGTGGGCCACGTGGCATTCATCCCAGACAGGAGCATTACGCATGCGCCCTGACCCGCGTCAGCCTGAGCAATGCAGCGCCAGGTGGCCCTTGAGAGCACCGAGAAGCTGATTCCGAAGGGCAAGGGAGTCCTGGTGAACAGACAGGCTATTGACCGGGGCATCGGCGCACCAGAGACCCAATCAACGGGCTTGGACGCAGGTAGGAAAAAAGCCTGGACCCAGATTGCCTGAGTCCAAATCCGGTCTCACTGATCACTGGCTGGCCCAAATTACCATAATAACCTCTCTCTGCCTCACTTTATCCATCTTTAAATGGGAAGATGAATAGTCTCTTGCTTAAAGGCTAGTGTGAAGATTAAGTGAGTAAATAGGTGATTAGTACTGATTCCAGATTTTAATGGTAAATGGACTTAATATTTTACCCTTTAAAATGGTGTTTTCTGTTTTTAGTAACTGGTATTTGTTTAAGTAGCTTCCTTCTAATCATACTCTCTTTGTTCATGGGAGCTCTATATTTTATTGAATAGTTTTTCAACATCTATCGATATCCTTTAGTTTGTTGTTTTAATGAACTAAGTTGATAAAGTTTCTATTTCTGAAGTCCTTGTTTTACTGAAATTGATCCCATTTGTTTATATCATAACTTTATAAATGGATAGCTAGTTCAGACTTCTAATCATTTATTTGAAATATTTGCTTCTATATTTGTAAGTAGATTTGTCTTTTTTTCCCCTCCTGTGCAATATTTATGATATTTTCTACAATGAATTAAGGGCCTTTCATCTTTGTCTGTGGACAGGAATTATTTAAATAACATAGGAATTACATGATGTATGATCTTAGACGAAATTCAGTAAGACCATCTGAGTGTTCCACTGAATTTGATTCTGGTTATTGGCCTGTTCAAATTTTTTATATCATTTTGGGTCAAGTGGGATAGTTTGTCTTAATAACAAGTTATCTGTTGCACTCAGATTTTCCAAATTTATCATCTTGAGTTTGTACAAGATGCTATATATATATATATATATATATACACACACACACACACACACACACACACACACACACACATTGACTTCACAGAAAGGGAAAGAGTAATAGAAACATCATTGATGAGAGAGAATCATTGATTGGCTGCTGCTTGCACCACCCCCACACTGGAGATCGAACCCGCAACCCAGGCATGTGACCTTGACCAGAATTGAATCCGGGACCCCTCAGTCTGAAGGCTGATGCTCTATCCACTGAGCCAAACCAAATAGGGCTGTACAAGTTGCTTTAATATAAATCTTTAAACTTTTCTGCAATTGAAGAATGTGTTTCATTCACACTTTATTCATTTTCTCTTTTCATTCTCTCTCAACTAAGTTTGCCAAGGATTTCCTTTTTTATTTTACTACCCTTTCAAAAAACAAAATGTGTATTTTGTATCATATAACATAGACCATGCAGAATATTACAAAAAAATTAAGAAACAGTGTCTTAAATGAGACAAAAGTTCATTTCTCTCGCATGTAAAAGAGGTGCAGAGGGTCCAAATTGTGTGGCTCAGTGGTTGAGCATCGACCTATGAACCAGGAGGTCACGGTTTGATTCCCAGTCAGGGCATATGCCCAGGTTGCAGGCTAGATCCCCAGAGTCGGGTGTGCAGGAGGCAGCCAATCAACGATTCTCTCTCTTCACTGATGTTTCTATCTCTCAATCTCCCTTCCTTTCTGAAGTCAATAAAAATATATATTCAAAAAAAAAAGGTGCAGAGGTGTGTAGGCACCGTCATCATCAGGTGCCCAGACTTAGTCTTCATGCTCTGATTCCCAATGAATAATTTCCATCCTTGTAATCCTTAAATTCACAAGAACAATTGGAGATCTAATGATTGGAGTCATGTTTCTGATCGCAGCAGATAAAGGAAGGGAAAGAAAAGGATCATTTCACCAATAATTCAGCCTCCTTTATTAGCTTTCCCAGAAGTTCCTGACCATGTGAGGGGGGAAAAAAAATCAAAGCTCTATACAGGAATGAATATTGCGTGAGAATAGAAGTGTCTGATACAGTTTCATATATCATCTCAAACATTTCTGCTTTTACTTCTACTTTAATTTTCATTGCTTTCATGGGAATTATTTTTTTCTAATTTCTATTCGTTTGTTTTGATACTCATCATAAATTCTAAGGTCAAATCGTTTGTGTATATTTTGTCTTTTTAAAAAATAACAATAAAACACGTGAGAAATAAGTCTGTCAGAGAAAGACAAATACCATATGACCTCACTAATATGTGGAATCTAATGGACAAAATAAACTGATGAACAAAACAGAACCAGAGGCATAGATACATGGAACAGACTGACAGATGTCAGGGGGAGGAGGTAGAAGGTGAAGAGATTAGCCAAAGAATAGGTATGCATATATAGCCCATGGGCACAGACAACAGTGTGACAATGGCCAGGGGAGGAGAGTGAAAGAGGGCAAAGTGGGGGTAAATGGGGGACATCTGTAATAGTGTCAACAATAAAAAATATCCCTGACCAGTTTTCTCAATGGTTAGAGCATTGGCCCACAGACCAAAGCAGCGGTTCTCAACCTGTGGGTCACGACCCCTTTGGCGGTCGAACAACCCTTTCACAGGGGTCGCCTAAGACCATCCTGCATATCAGATATTTACATTACGATTCATAACAGTAGCAACATTATAGTTATGAACTAGCAAAGAAACTAATTTTATGGTTGGGGGTCACAGCATAAGGAACTGTTTTAAAGGGCTAGAAGGTTGAGAACCACTGGACCAAAGGGTCGCATGTTCAAATCCCTGGCGTGTACCTCGGTTGCAGGCTCAATCCACTCATGAGGTAGGCAACCAACCGATGTGTCTCTCACATTGATGTTTCTTTCTTTCTCCCCTTCTTCCCATCCACGCTTTCTAAAAAAAATCAATGGAAAAAATATCCTTAGGTGAGGATTAAAAAATAAATAAATGAATGAAAAATAATTTTTAAAGAAAATATAACTTTGAAATCCTGCCTTTCATTGCCTTATTGGCTAGCTCTTAACCCTTACCAGTGGGATAAATGTTTATAGAGCTGTCCAAAGACAGCTGGAATGAAGAGCATTAGATTTTACGGTTTATGATCTTTGAACATATATTCCCAGAGCTGGGTAGTTATTTGACATATTAAATCTCTCTCCTTGCGCACATAGTCCCTCATATCATAATTCATTTAGCAAATTGCCTTTTGCCAGACACTTAGTGGTCTCCAGTTCTTCAAGATTATAAGTATTTGCTGTATCTGCCATCCTTAAGATAAATCTTTGTCTACCTGTGTAATTATTTCTATGGGATTAATTTTTAGGAATGGAATTGCTATGTCAAAGAGAATAAAAATGTAAAATCTGATACCTATCACAAAACAAGTTATTAGCTTGGTTGTTTTTTGCCCTCTAGAAAATATAACATTGCTTTCTCTCAGACATTTTTGGTAGGAGCATAACTTACTAAAGCTGATTTAGATAGCAATCTGGTAGAATCAGCCAGAATTTAAATAGGTATAGCCACTGATGCAACAAGTTCTCTTCCAAGAGTCTGTCTTTCTGAATTGCTTTTATATGTACATAAGTAAATATACATTGTATATGGTGGTTTGGAAATGCAACCTAAAGACATTAAAATTAAGTGAAAAAATTCACTTTGAAGACATATAAATATGTTATGATTCCATTTGTAAAATAAAATTATCAGTGCATTGCCGGGAGCCGGTCCATGCTTGCTGTTTCAAGGGACCTGGCATATATGGCATACTGTTCTTAATATGTTTGCTCACCTTCTAGGCACCATGTGTTTTAACTGAGGTCTCTGAGAAAGGTTGTTTCCCCAGGTAGGGATTTTCCCCTGAAGTTAGGGAGGGAATAAAACCTCTTAACTAAGTGCCAGGTGGGTAATTAATCACTTTAACTATGAACAATCATGCTTAAGCTACATAATCTTTACCCCCTGGAATGGAGATAAGAAACGCCCTAACCTTTGTAATAGAGATTGATAGGATTGAATCAACTGGTATAAATACAGATGTAACAAGACAGCAACACTCAGAACTAAGAAGACAGAACCAGGAGGCACAGAACCTACACAGAACGTTCTCTAGAGACAGAAGAACTTCGCTGGAGAAAACATGGCAAAAGATCCTGGACAGAAACTGGGCTCAGAACCTAGAGACAGAACCTAGCGAGAGAACATGGCAAAAGATCCTGGACTGAACCTGACTACAGAAATTGGCAAGAGAACCTGACTAGAACCTGGTGACTGAACCTGGCTGGAGAACCTGGACAGAACCTGGCTGGAGAACCTAGCGAGGGAACATGGCTACAGAACCTGGCTGGAGAACCTAGCAAGAGAACATGGACACAGAACCTGGCTGGAGATCCTAACCAGAACTTCGCCTGAGATCCAGACCAGAACTTGGCTGGAGATCCTGGCTAGAGATCCTGGCTAGGCTGCTGATCAACTGAACGCTGTCTCTATGTCATTCCTTCTTCGCCGACTCCGTCCACACCTTTGGGGACCCCTGAACCCGCTGGGGTTGGACCCCGGCAGTGCATATGTAAATGTATATTAATACTTAAATGCAAAGTAAAAGAATGAGAAGGATACATATTCAACAATGGCCAGTAGTTACCTCTGAGGAGTAAAAGAGACCTAGCCCAGGAGAGAGGGAATGTGATAAAGAAAAAGGTCCATGTTTAAAGAAATATGCTTTTTTGAATTATATGGATTTTTTATTTTGTAATACCTTTATTGTTGACACTATTACAGATGTCCCCATTCACATCCCCCTTGCCCACCTTCACCCAGTCCCCACCCCCTTCCCTCAGACCATCCGCACACTGTTGTCTGTGTCCATGGATTACATATATATACAGTGGGGCCTTGACTTACGAGTTTAATTCGTTCCGTGACGGAGCTCGTAACTCAAATTACTCATATGTCAAATCAACAGTGAACGAGTGAGACACGTGATGCTGGGCTGATGTTGTGGTGTTCACTGTGACATTCGCTGCACCAACTAGCGGTGGGGTATCTGCAGCTGGCTTGTAACCTGAATTTTAGCTCGCAACTCAAAGCAAAAAAACGGCTGAGAGACGGCTCATATCTCGGAAAACCCGTTAGTCGGGACACTCATAAGTCAAGGCCCCAGTGTATTAGAGGCCAGGTGCACAAAAATTTGTTCACTTGGGGGGATCCCTCAGCCCAGCCTATGACCTCTTGCACTCTGGGACCCCTCGGAGGATGTCCACCTGCTGGCTTAGGCCCGCTCCCTGGGGGATCGGGCCCAAGCTGGCAGTCAGACATCCCTCTGGCAGCCTGGCAGCCCTCGGGGGATGTCCACTTGCCAGTGGGGAGCAGGCCTAAGCTGCAGTCGGTCATCCTTAGCGCTGCTGAGGAGGCGGGAGAGGCTCCCACCACCACCACTGTACTGGCAGCTGGCAGCCTGGCTTGTGGCTGAGCAGAGCACCCCCTGTGGGAGCACACTAACCACCAGGGGGCAGCTTCTGCATTGAGCATCTGCCCCCTGGTGGTCAATGTGTGTCATAGTGACCAGTCATTCCCAGTCATTCTGCTGTTAGGGTCAGTTTGTATATTACCCTTTTATTATATAGGCTAGAGACCTGGTGCATGGGTGGGGGCTGACTGGTTTGCCCTGAAGGGTGTCCCGGATCAGGGTGGGGGTCCTGCTGGGGTGCCTGGCCAGCCTGGGTGAGGGGCTGATGGGTGTTTTCAGGCTGGTCACACCCCCTTCAGGGTGGGGGTCCCCGCTGGGGTGCCTGGCCAGCCTGGGTGAGGGGCTGATGGCTGTTTGCAGGCTGGTCAAGCCCCCCCAGTGGGGACCCTCAGCCCATGGAGGTTTGGGCTGAGGGTCGTTTTCAGGCTGGCCAAGCCCCCCCCCCTCCCCCCCGACAGAAGTGCCCAGCCTCTCCTTTTTTTCCTTTTTTTTTATTCTTGGATTTATTTACCTTCTATAATTGAAACTTCGTTGCCTTCAGTGGAGCTCAGAACCCCGCGGCAGGCGGGAAGCTTGGCTTCCTGCTCGCTCCAGCTCCGTGGCCACGGCCGGCTGAAAGCAGGTATTTGGGGTTTATTTATCTTCTATAATTGAAACTATGTTGCCTTCAATGGAGCTCAGAGCCAGCCGGGAAGCTTGGCTTCCTCCGTCACTGGAGCAACCAAGCCTCCTACTCGCTCCAGCTCCGTGGCTGCCGGCCACCACCTTGGTTAGGTTAATTTGCATATAGTCACTCTGATTGCCTGGTGGGCATGGCTTAAGGCATAGCAAGGGTACAGTCAATTTGCATGTTTGTCTTTTATTAGGTTCTATGTTCTTTAGCTAATCTCTTCACCTTCTTTTTTTAATGAACAAAAAAAGGAAAAATACTAGTGGTCTAACATTTATTATGCTAATGAGGTAATATTGCAAAGCCAGTAGGTAACCAAAACCATTAGGTAACAGTGGTCTGTCTAGTAAAACTCATTTTACCCTACAGATCTTACATGTTTGTATGATTATTTTGTTGAAGTTTAAGCTAGTCAGCAGTTAGTTAACTTGGGAAATAACATGAAGGAAAATAATGCTGATGTTTATTAACAACTGTATATTTGAGTTGGGTAAGCACATATTTCATATTTTAATCATCTTGGACATTACTGGATGAATGGGATATATGAAACTTGCTCCTAAAATATGTTAAATGACATAAGGTTGAAATCCATCAGAAGCTTTCACCAAATGCTTCTTTGTATGAGAAGAATCTGATTTGGCCCTTGTCATTCAAAAGTTCTAAACTATGACAAGCAACCCACTTGAACGTTGATCATATACACAGTTGAGTAAAGAAGAAGAAAAACATTTACTGTGATGAGTAGAATAAAGAAAATATTTGTGGTTTTGGTGGTGTCGTTCTCAGTTAACATTAATTGACTGCCCATAAAATGTTGCTTAATGAATGTTAAATCAATAGAAACTTGCTTAGGTTTTCCTATACATTATCTTACTTCATCTCCAGAATTTCCCTGTAAGATGTTTTTTAAGTCCATAGATTGTGACATCCAAACTTGAAGCAGTTAATGGACTTACTTCTCCCAAGACTTTGGGAGATCATGCAGTGCTCTCCCTATGTGTGCTGTGCTGGTTCATTCTTCTGGCTCAGCAGAATGCAATTCCATGGTCTAGGAGGTAGGAAAGGAGCTGGATTTGCAATTGGTAAAAAAGGTAGCTATATTGACTTGCCCCCTGAGAGGTAAGGTGAGGGTTTGTGAAGCATGTGGGATTCCAGGAATAGAGGGAACATCAGAAAGACAAGACTCATCATGGCAGCTGAGTGCAGAGGATGCCACATGGGGAAGGTATGTAGGCAGAAAGGGGGCTTATTGAAGAGACTTGGGTGGAGAGATAGGGAGTGTGGTATTGTAACTTATAATAGGAAATAATGTATTTGAGCTTCAACCTGTTCCTGGCTCACAACTTCTAAAACTTTTGGAATTTCCTTTGATAAAAGCAATAAAGGTGTCTTTTATTATGTTAACTAGAGGCCCTTGTGCATGACATTCGTGCACTGGGGGTGGGGAGGGGGGTCCCCTAAGCCCAGCCTCCACCCTTTAGCAGTCTGAGAGCCCTCGGGGGATGTCCAACTGACAGCTTAGGCCCACGGGAGAGGCTCCCACCACACCACTGCGCTCACCAGCCGTCAGCCCGGCTTGTGGCTGAGTGGCACTCCCCCTGTGGGAGCACACTGACCACCAGGGGGCATCTCCTGCATTGAGCATCTGCCCCCTAGTGGTCAGTGTGCATCATTGCTACCGGTCATTCTGCCATTCAGTCAATTTGCATATTAGCCTTTTATGATATAGGACAGTGATGGCAAACCTATGACACGCGTGTCAGAGGTGACATGCGAACTCATTTTTTTGGTTGATTTTTCTTTGTTAAATGGCATTTAAATATATAAAATAAATATCAAAAATATAAATCTTTGTTTTACTATGATTGCAAAGATTAAAAAATTTCTATATGTGACACGGCACCAGAGTTAAGTTAGGGTTTTTCAAAATGCTGACATGCCGAGCTCAAAAGGAAGGGTCTAGTTGGCAGGGGAACCAGCTATTTGATCAGAGGTTTGGAACTTTCCATGTCCCACCCCAAACTCTGGGGAAGAGGCGGGGCCTAGAGGATGTAGCAATCACCAATGGCCAGTGGTGTAATCAGTCATGACTATGTCATGAAGCCTCCCTAAAAAAAAAAAAGAAAGAAAGAAAAGAAAAAGAAAGGGCAGGGTTCAGAGAGCTTCTGGGTTGGTGAACACATGGAGGTGCTGGGAGAGTGGCACCCTGGAGGGGGGATGAAAACTCCACACTTCACCCAGGCCTTGTCCTGTACATCTCTTCCATCTGGCTGTTCCTGAGTGATGCCCTTTTATAATACACCAGTGGTCTGGTAGATAAAATGTTTCTCTTGAGTTCTATGAGCCTCTCTAGCAAATGAATCGAACCAGAGGAAGGGGTGTTGGGAACTCTAATTTATACCCAGTTGATCAAAAGTACAGATAATAATCTGGGCTTGTGACTGGTTTCTGAGATTGGGGGGCAAGGGACAGTTGAGTAAGAAGCTTAATTGCTATGGAACCCTTACCCTGTGGAATCTGATGTTATCTCAGGGTAGATAGCGTCAGAATTGAGTTGAATTATAGAACATCCAAGTGGTGTTCCAAGAATTGCTTGTTGATGTGGGGAAACCGCACACAGACCCATACACATTGGCATTGGTACCAGAACTTGCTTAGAGAGAGAGCTAAGTCATTTATGCAGAAAGTGGGCATCTTGAGGCTGTGCGACTGTTTGAAAGAAAGTTATCAAGTCAAAAGTTGTGAGTGGAAAATGAAACTCTTTAAGAAAGAAAATACATGGTTACTTAAATTTCTTGGCTGCTCACTGGTGGATCAAACCCCAAATCTGGCCAAGTCAACATTCCTTTGCCTTAAAAATAATGGGATATGGTGTCTTTTTAGGGATTGAATTCTTCATGGTGCCCATTATTCCCTATTCACCCCTGGACTATCTGTCTGGCCCCTTAATCTCCCACAGTCTCCCAGTAATGCACACAGGCATGTTCCAGCGATAAGGAGCCCCAAACCTCGGCTCCAAAAGGAACAAAGATTAGACCAGCATGGAATAATTTTTTATTGACTCGTTGGTTGACTTCTTTGGGCTCATCCTTGTTTTTTTAGCAACTTCTTTCAACCTGGCTTATAACTATGCAACTACAGTACCTGCTAGAATCAATCAGCCTTCCAAACCCAAATACGTTCATCTTTATCCAAATGTAATTTATCTGAAATGCCATGTTGGTGTGAGCATTATGTATTACTGCATAGGCTTTTATTTTCTTCTTAAATAATGAAACACCCTAATGGAAGCTATTCCCCCTAAATAAATTTTAATGAGCACTTATTTGCCCAAATTGTTCTTTCTCTGAATGGCAGAAATTTAATATGAACTTGAATTATCAGAGGCTCTTTGTTATAATGGGCTTGGGGAATAAATCATGCAGAGATGACTTATTTTCCTTTATCTTCCTAAGCTGCAAGTGCTGTAGTCACAACTTCCTCTTAAATGTAAAGTGAGTGTCAACATCTTACCTTGCATCTCTACAGGAAAATGTCACATCTGACATCATGCCCAGGCGTAAGATATTACTGGGAATTGGAGTAAGAAGCTTAATTGCTATGGAAGGGCGTGTATCTCAGACTTTGCTACTACAAATGAAAATTCATGTGTCTGCTACATTTTTTAATCCCATGCATTGAACTCTTTTTTCTGAGGAAAGAAAGCAATTGGGAAATATTAGTCTGTATCCTGGCAGGCCACAGAGCTTGGGCCTCGCTGTGCTCACGGAGCATTAGAGCAGGGCCAGATGCAGAACTTGGAAAAGTGCCTTCCGGAGAAGAGCTCCAGCCGCAGCAAGAGTTATGAGTCAGTGGAGTAGGGAGCCAGATATGTGAGGGCTCCCTTAGACTCCAGAAAGCACACCATTCATTGCTTCTCTAGACTTTCTCTCCATCTGAAATCCTGCCAAAGGGAGCCATTGCCATTTCCGAGTTGTTTTTTATAATAGAAATGACACTAAGAGGGGTCATTTAGTCCAGTTTTAAAAATTTGGGTCACATACCTACTAGAAGCTTCTGGTTATTAAAAAAGCAACAGCGAAAGAGAGTTTCCATTTTTCAAGGAGCTCTGCTCTGGGATGAAAAACGCATCGCTAAGTCCAAGACACTTCAGTAAGTATCAGGCAGATTCCTCTTTTTCAACCCAAATAGTGTCAGCTCAGGGAGCACCTTCGGTGGGGCAGAAGGCCACCAGAGTTCCTCTGGGCATGGTACAAAAGCATGGGTATCAGATGCTGATGGCTGCACCACCCACCAGCTGAGTGGCCTTGACAAAGTCAGTGAATACCCTAAAAACTCTCCTTCCTTATTGGCAAAATGGGCAGAGAACACTGATCTTGTAAAGCGGCCGTGAGGCGCACACACATTCTAGAGACAGTCAGGGAATGCTCCCTTGACCTCCTCTCCCCTGAGCAATCTCCAGTCCTTCTGCCCTCTATCCTGTCATAGGACCCCGACCTCCCCACCTTCCTCGCAGTTTGGTCCGAGAGCAGCTCTGTCCACAGAAATGATCCAATCGTTAGAATATGGGATCTCAGAAGATTTGGGAAGTGGAATTATTTAATCCATGTAGAGAGAAAGTGAAGGAAACGTTATTAAATGTGATTGAGGTTATTTTATAGCCAAAAACAATAACATGCTTCCTCATAATTTAGGCATCCTAATGATTACTCCTAATTTAACAACAATTAGAAAGCATAAAAATTACATTTATAAAACATTTAAAGGTTACAAAGCACTTGTATTTATTTTGTAATATGATTCCGAGAACAGTCAGCAGGACAAGTTTTACCACAAATTTTAAAAATGAGGAAACTGAGGCTCCGAGGACTTATATGGCTTGACCTAGTCACATGGAGAGTTATTGGAAAAGCATGCTGTGCTTCCAAATCATATCTCCTTGCAGCATGTCATATTGCCTGAATACATGTCTGTAAAAGAGGTCCCACCTTGACTTTTATTCCATATCAGCATGCATACCCAGCAGCTCAACTTGAATGTCAAATAGGTAACTCAAACTAGGTCCAAAACTCTATTCGTGAACTCTCACCACACGCCTTCCACTCCTTTAAAGCTTCCTGACGTTATGCAGGCACTGCCAGTGAACCAGGTGTTCACACAGAAGACTTGAGGTCACGCCAACACTTCACCTTTGCCCACCCAGAGGCCTATCACCATCTCAGTGGACTCCACCTCTTAAATTACTTCTGAATCTGGCCCCACCATCCGAGACAGGACACCATCATCTCTTCCTCTCATTGCCACGGCCTCCCAGAATTCATTCCTGCCCCGTAATCTGATTCTACAGAGAACCACCAAAGCCATCTTTTAAAGCACAGGCAGAGATCCATCCCTTCTTTACCTAAATCCTTCTTCCTCAGGCTTTTTAGAACACAGTCAAATCTTCCCTGAGTGAGCCATCAGCAGCTGCTTTGAGCTTGTCTGTTCTCCCTCTCCGTCTTCCCCCAACTACACGGACTCTCTCAGTTCCAAGCAGACAAATCTCTTCCCACCCCTGGACATTCCCGTAAGACACTCTCTGGATGATGTGTCCATGCTGCTCACTATAACTGCTTCCCTCCTGCTGTCCCTCAAGAATTCTTCTGAAGACCTTTTCTTCCTGGTGCCCTTTTCTCAACTCGTCTTTGGCTCCGTGTGGTGGACAGAACAGTGGCCTGCTTGCAGACGTCTGCATCCTACTCCCTGAAGCCTGTGAATATGTGACCTTACACGGCAAAAGCAACTGCAGATGTGAATAAACTAAGGATCTTGAGATGGGGAGATTATAATCCAGAATAGTTATAATCTAGGTGGTCCAATGAAATCTAGGGATCTTTATCAAGGAAAGTAGAAGGCAGGAGAATCAGAGAAGATGTGACTGATGGAAGTTGAGGTGGGTGTGATGCAATTACTGGCTGGCAACCACAAACCAAGGGGGACAGCTACTAGATAACATTCTCCCTTAGAGCCCGCAGGAGGAGCACAGCCTGGCCAGAAGACCTTGAGACCCATTTCAGACTTCTGACCTTGAGAAGTGAAGATGTGTTTTGTTTAAGCCAGGAAAACTTTTTTCTGCCGAGGTCCATGTGGATATTTATAACGTTATTCACAGGACATACAAAATTACCAACTTAAAAATTAGCCTGCTGTATTTGGTCAAACATTTCATTAACTCACCTCTAATGCCTTGGCGGAAGCAGACCAAATGATTTCACGGGGATTACAAGGCGAGAAATACTGGTGATAGCAAACTAATATCCTTCGACTCCCAGGCCCTTTTGGCCTCCCTTGTCTTGTGTTTACATGACATTGTCTACTTCTCCTGGCTGCACTTAGATCTCTGGCAAGTACTTACTTGGAATATTTTGTTTAACACTCATTCTCCTGATCAGAGTGTGACGCCCCACGCCATGTGTTTAAACTACCACTGGATCCCCAGCTTCTATCTAGCACAGGACTTGGCCCAAGAAAGAATTCGTTGATTCAAAGAAAAAGTTCACGGAGCATTGCTGTGGCAGGGGAAGCGCCGTGTATTAGTAAAATAATGGAAATAGGCTATTTTCAAAGAAAGAGGCAAGTTTCAGGCAGCGTGTCTATCAGGCGGAGGAGGTCTCCCAGCGCTAGCCCACCACCTTTCCAAGTTGACGCAGGGTAAACGCTGCTGAGCAGGGTGTGGCTGCGGCCTCTGCAGCGAGCTTCCGAGTTTGTGTAGCAAGGGACTGAGGGGCCAGGTGCCTCTGAGGGCAGAGGACCCAGAGACCTGGCTCCTGGGTTGCTCTACTCAGAGGAGTCTCCCACCAGGCAGAAGGGACCTGGGCAGTGCTTGGTTGCCACCTGCTCTGGAGTGCAGAGGTCTTGGAAACAGTGTCTCCTTGTGGGAAAAGTGGAGTATTTTTGAGTGCCTACCATCTACTCATAGTTTACTCACCAGTGTAACACACACACAAACACACACATACACACACACACACACACACACACACACACACCTTCTTTCAGATGTGCCAGATGAGACTTCCCAGTGAGGAAGAACTCTAGTGCAGGGTTAGGGATGATCCATTTCTAAGTTACTCAGGTGATGTCCAATTCTGGCTTTTTCATCTCTAGTGAAGGGACCAGCATCAGATCCCTAAATCTCTTTCCTCGTCGGCAATGAGTGTGTAATGCTCCTCTCATCACATGGTTCCGATGTGCCGAGGATCAAACAACACGCAGCTTAGATGCCTGGTGCGCACCACGTGCTCGGTAACAGTAGGAATTATTCTTTCCTGAGGGAGAGAAGGATGATGCATTTAATTGGGCGCTGTTGTAAGCTGTGCGCTTCCTCAGGAGCATTCACAATCACCACCTCGCTGGATCCACACCACACCCCTGAGGTAGGTGGCCTCCTCCCGACCTCGCAGGTGAGGCGTCTGGCTCATGGAGGTGTGGGGTGTGCCCGGGACCACACAGTGTGCAAATGGCAGAATGTCTGATCATTCCAGAGCCAGGGTGGCCTCCTGAAGGGGGCTCGGCTGTTCTTTTCCCGGGGAAAGGAACAATCAATACCTCTGCGGGATTACTGCTGGAGAGAAGCCTGATGTGAGCGCAGAGTTTCTGGGAAAGAGAAATTGGCAAAGCTCACTGTCAACAATCAGAAGACGATCAACAGGAGGAGAGTACTCTGAGGAACCGTTTTTAAAAATATCTTCTTTGAAACAGAGCTGATTTCCCTAGACAAACGCAGAGCGAAATTCGTATAATTATCTATGCATGCACCCCTGCCATCTTCTATATTTTTAGACAGTGCATTTTTAAAGAAAAAAGACAGAGGCCCCATTATTCACATTTTAGCAAGCTGAAAAATCTCTTTCCCCTTGCTTCTCTGTTACAGTCATCAGCACAGCATGCTATGATGAATTTTAGGAGTGGGTTAACATGCATCTTAAAAAAAAAAAAACAGTGGAAGAAACATTTACTATTTCTTGGTGCTTGTTAATGTGAAAATATAATCAATTGCTTCCTGATTCTTTACTCCAGCAAAGACTAGGAACATGAACTCACAGGGACAGACGTGCCTGGACATCATTGCCTACTGTTCCCCGCACCGATACCACCTGCACAGCCAACTCCTCTTCCCAAGGCCCATGTAGATTCTATGTCTCCAAAGAGGGAAAACTACATCTCACTATCCGTTTGCCTAGACTTCCTTGGAAATGTTGGGGTGACTATGCAGGGTGGTTGGAGGGGACCAGTCATGCTTGGGACATGGTAAGGTCCTAGATTTCATGTAACCGTGTGTGCCCACCACAGCCTGGGCTAAGGACACATGTTCATGCAGACGTGTTGAATTCATTGCTTCCTTCCATCACCCCGTCAAAAGCTGAAGTGGTAAACACCCTTCTTCCAAACCCACAGAAACCCTTAGACACATTGCCAGCTGTGTTTGGAACTGTCCAGCAGGCGGAAGCAAGCTTTTGTACTTTGTGAAGCGTTAACCTGTTGGATCCTCATTCCTGGGGACCTCGGGAAAGCCAGTAGAGTGAGAGCAGCTGGTCTGTGCCTTCTTGCCAGGGAGACCCAGGCCCAGCCTCAGTGGAATCATGAGGCCAGTGAGAAAGGACCTGTGTGAGGCAACCTTGGAGATGCAGGAGGGTGACCAGAAACCAAGATTTTCCACGGGACTCAATGAGGCAAAGGGTATAAAACAAATTGTACAATATAATCTCATTCAAACAATAAACATATATTTTGAAACAACACCAGAAGGAAATGTATGAAATTCCAAATTTTTGAGCTTCCCCCCCCCCCCACCTGACTACTAGGAATACAGGTGATTGATTTTTCTTGTGTGTGTGTTTGTGATGCAGACCTATGTTTCCCCAAATTTTCTGCATTAAGCATATACTATGGTCATAATGATTTAAAAAATTTGTTTAAAAAAATGGCAAATGATCCACATCAGCCTCTGAGTTGGAGCCAAGGGAGTCCAATAAACACAGAGTCATTCCCCAGGCTCCCGTGTGCCCCTCTGTTGGCTTCACTGTAACCAAGGAAATGGAGCTTTAAAATGTGCGCATCATCAGGCGCTTAGTCATTGGACCACAGAGTTTTGAGGGATGTGGATGTAAGTGACTGCCTTTGTCAGAGCAGCCTGAGAAGCAGACGCAGCTTCCTTTACCCCTTGTCTCCTCTCTCACCCTCTCCAAGCAGGGTGGCTGTCCTTGGACCACTGTCCTCCCTGGAGGTCCAGGGGAGTAAAACTACACACCAAGGTCGATAGCAAAGGAATGGGGACTTGGGGGAATTGGCCTGATGACACGCCAACATGCAGAACGAGATGCAGAACGAGAGCCACACTGCGGACAAGGCAAGTTACTTAGTCTCACCTGGCCTTGTGTTCCTCATCTGTTCAGGGATCCGTAGGCATTGTTGAAAGTGTGAAGAACAGCCCTAACCAGTTCGGCTCAATGGATAGAGCGTCGGCCTATGGACTGAAAGGTCCCAGGTTCAGTTCCGGACAAGGGCATGTACCTTGGTTGCGGGCACATCCCCACTAGGAGGTGTGCAGGAAGCAGCTGATCGAAGTTTCTAACTCTCTCTCCCTCTTCCTCTCTGTAAGAAATCAATAAAAATAAATATATTCTTTTAAAAAAGAAATTGTACAGAACACTGATTCCTCCTCAGAGCAGAAACTGAAAAAAAATTACAGCTGTGACTCAGAAACACAAGCAAACCATCTTAGCTTGGTAACCGCGGAATGGAAATAAAGCGTGTGACTTTATTTCTCCTTAAAATGAAAGAAAACCAAAACCCCACCCTCTCACACACCCCAGGTACAGTTGTACAAATTCCTTTCATGTTTCCAAGTAAAGCCAGAATGTCAGGAACTTCGACACCTCTGATGTCGGGCTTGGTAGCCACAAAGCACATGTGGCTGTTGAAACGTGGCTCGTCTGAACTGAGATGCGCTGGAATGTAAAACACACCCCATTCCAAAGATTTGGCATGAATAAATATGCAACATGCCATTCACATTTTGCACTGGATAGATGTTAAACTTACATTATATTGGTAATCATGGTTTAAATGTATCATTAAAAACATTTTCACCTTTACTGTGCTATACTTGAAAATTTAAAATTATTCGTGTGGCTCGTAGATAGTGTTGATCGAGATTTCCTTTCTGGAGATAGTCTCTCTGTCTGTAAGGCCTTTCATCCACTGCCTGCATGATGAGAGAACTATGTGAGGTGCATTGCAACACGGAGGTAGGGTTGAAGGTAGTCTACCACCCTAGCCCTCACTGGGTTATGGCTGGCTATGATTTAAGCCACTTTCTCGTTTTCCTTCCCTCCTTCTGCCTCTTCTTCCTTGCTCATTCCTCTTTTTCTTTTTCTGTAAAATCTCCTACACCAAAGCGGCCGGCCGGCCATTGCTGAGCTCTAATAAGAGTGAGGTGTGGGCCAGATAATTAGGTACTGTTTTACTTCACTCATCATTAGCAACTGATTTACTGGGAAAGCTTTACTCCAGGAAAAATCATTACCTGCCAGTGTGATGTGACTCGTAGTCAGGTTTTGCCGCCCAGAATACTTCCAGTGTGCTTTAAGTAACAGCGCTCTGATTTTTCTTTGCAAAACAGATCAATACCTTTGTTTGTGTCAGTCACAGTGCCCTACCCTCTTCCCCTCCCCACTGGGCATTCAGGACAACCCAACGCCCTTTCCCAGAGCTTGAATCTCAAGAGGAATGGCACACCTTAGGAATGGAGGTGTAACTAGGCCATGTGGATATCAGTCTCCTGCTACTGGATTCTTAGAGCTGTCTTGATACTGTGCCTGATTGATTTCCAATTCTTCTTTCAATCTGATGAGCTACCCAGTAGCCTTGAAATAACTTCCTTTTGCATTTAAGCTACAAAGAATCATTTTCTTTTTAAAAACATTTTTTATTGATTTCAGAGAGGAAGGGAGAGGGAGTGATAGAAATATCAATGATGAGAATCATTGATCAGCTGCCTCCTGCACTCCCCCTACTGGGGATCAAGCCTACAACCCAGGCATGTGCCTTGACCTGGAAGGAACCATGACCGCTTGGTTCATAGGTCTACTCTCAACCTCTGAGCCACACCAGCCGAGCAGGAGTCATTTTCTATTGTTCAAAGCCACAGCCCTCTTTGTTATTATCCTGATTTTGCAAAACAGTGAAATACTGTACTGTAAAAAGTATTTAAGGACTTTTGTCCCTGGCTGCAAATATTAGTGTCAACAGGAATAAGAAGGAATAAATTGTTGAAATATAGCCCTCAACATTGTCATTGTAAAAACTACAATGAAGCTGATGCCAGGCTAGCTCAGTTGAGAACAGAGCTGAGTCCCATCAATGCCTGGCAGACCTCACCTCCATGCCATAGGGTGGAGCTCTGGGAACTGAGAGCTAAGGGAATGGATGGCCTGGATTTCCCCACCTTTTGGTACAGTGAGTCCTCACTCAAGCAAAATAAGTTATCAACATCAAAACTCGATTTTATAAAGGACAGCTTGAAAAGAAAGAAACATTAATTGAGCTATCAGCTGTTAAGTGTATAAACATTTTTGGGACACCCTGTATATGAAACTTCAATTATTCTTTGTTATTCAAGCAGAATACTTGGGGTTTCACCTGGTTAATTGAGATTTGAGGTAAAGGAGGGCTTTCTTTTCTCCCCAAAGTTGCCGAACTTTCCTCTTGTTATGAGGGTTTAAAGACTTGGTCATGATCTCTCACTAATGCTAATTGTTACTCTGCAAATCTCTGTAGCATTTTATGATGGGAACAGGAGAGTTAATATAAGTAGCTAACAATTTTTGCAGCTGTGAGCAGCAATCTTGCTATTAATAAAATGTCTTGCACTTGCAAAATAAGTTATCGAGAAATTGGTTGTTTCTTCACGAACTCTACACTTGTAAATGTTGTATTTATTAGAGAGGATGCTGCCAACGAGGGAGAAAGGAGTCAGGGATAGACATAACTGTCTTGATGTATGTAACCAAGGGAAGTAATATTCTTCCCTTATTGATTATTTTTAAATATATTTTATTGATTTTTTTTTTACAGAGATAAAGGGAGAGGGATAGAGAGTCAAAAACATTGATGAGAGAGAAACGTTGGTCAGCTGCCTCCTGAACATCTACTGGGGATGTGCCCACAACCAAGGTACATGCCCTTGACTGGAATCGAACCCGGGACCCTTCAGTCCGCAGGCCAATGCTCTATCCACTAAGCCAAACCGGTCAGGGCTTCCCTTATGGATTATTGAGTGCATCCTGAGTTTTAGGCACTGAACTAAGGTTTTTCATTTTATATTTTTAATTCATTTATTTACAACAACCCTAAGATTAGATATCATTATCCCAATTTTACAAATAAGAAGGCTGAAACCAAAATAATTAAGTAATCTGTCTAAGGTCACCCAATTAAGAAATGGCAAATCAAGGTTACAAAGTCCCAACAAAATCTGATTTCAAATCCTAGTTCATTTTAGCACATCTTCCTGTTTCATTGCTATTGTTGCTGTTCAAGAAAATAAATTTTAGTTAATTTAAAAAACACCTTAACTTTGGCTAAACATAACCTGTTTCTTAGATTAGCCTTCAATGATATGTGAACGGACTTAAAGAAACAGGCACCTCCCTTATCAAAGATAGGGACACCAAGCCAACAAACAAGTGGTATGTGAGGTACCATCTTTTTTTGGCACAGACACCACACACTTGTCTTATTCTCCCAGGTCCTGCTTCCTAAAGTTTCTGGGTCCAGGGACACTGTCTCCTTCAGGCATAATGTGACTTACTGGCTGTCCTTCCTCACAGTAGGTCTGAACAAACTCTGCCTCTAGCTTCATTCTGCCATGTTTCTCCCTGAGGTGAGCTAAAGTTGAAAGAACCTTACTGGCCAGGCTGATGTGGCTCAGCAGTTGAGCATCAACCTATGAACCAGGAGATCATGGTTCGATTCCTGGTCAGGGCACATGCCTGGGTTGCAGTCTCGATCCCTAGTATGGGGCATGCAGGAGGCGGCCAATCAATGGTTCTCTCTCATCATTGAGGTTTCTATCTCCCTCTTCCTTCCTCTGTGAAATGAATAAAAATATACATAAAAAATAAAGAAAGAAACTTATTGATTCTACAGGCTACTACCGCCCTGCAGTCCCAAGTTCCTAAACTTTTCATGACTGGATCCCATCCTTTGAAATATTTCAACAACTACATAACTTTATTATTCTCGGGCTCTTCATGCAGGGATAAACCACCTCTCAAAGTCACTCATTTGTGACTGTCAACCAAACACCTAAAATAATTTAAAATACAAGATAAGGTTATATGATTATTACCTAAAAAGTCATGGATGGATTTATTAACTCCAAGGCTGGCCATTTCTGGCTTTGCCTGCTGTCCCAGAATCTTTCTGAGGTTACTTTGTGAGATTGTATCTGAGACTACCCCACAGGGATGGCAACCACTGCTCATCGAGTCCACTCCCATTTCTACAGCTCTGGATTACAGAAGGAGAAAGTTGTCAGAATTCATTTCTTACTCGCTATTTTCATATGGTGAACATCTCCATTCTCAAGCCAGCAATAGAAGGTCTACCATGTACTACTTGTCTTAAGTCTTGGATGCTTACAGAGAAAGGGTGGGGAGGAGGGAGACTGAAGAAAAATGGATTTCAGCCCTGGCCAGTTTCTCAGTGGTTAGAGCGCCAGCCCGTGGGTCTAGGCTTTGATTCCATAAAGGGCATGTACTTGGGTTGAAGGAACGATCCCCCACCCAGGTCAGGGCTGGTTCAGGAGGCAAACAATCGATGTGTCTCACTAACATCAATGTATCTCTCTCTCTCTCTCTCTCTCTCTCTCTCTCTCTCTCTCTCTCTCTCTCTTTTCTCTCTCTTTCTTTCTCTTTTCTCTCCCTTTCATTCTCTCTAAAAATCAATGGAAAAAATGTCCTCAGGTGAGGATTAACAACAACAAGAAAACATTGTTTTGGCCTTATTTTAAAAAAATGGATTCCACAGAAAAGTTTGTGGATAATCGTGGAGTGGAATAAGAAAGGCAAAAGTATAAAGATTTGAGTCAAAGAGTAGGATAAGTTATCTTTATCAGTGTTAGTCTCTCTTCTTCTGAACCTTTTATTTTTTATTTTTTATAGGGAAATATTTTCTGAAACTACAAAATACATATTATGCTATGCCCCATGGTAGTCTATATCTATTCCAGTTCTATGAATCTGATAAAGTTGAAAATTTAAATCTGTTTCTAAAGGAAGCACTGAGCACTACCCTGAAATATCAAGCATACGACATGTATAGTTCTGCAGCTAGATATGCCATTTAAAATCTTTCAGCAAGAAACTCCAAAAGCCAAATGAATTCAGCCCTAGACAGCTCACAGTTTATTTGGAAAATAACCCTTTGGCTGGCAGTTGAAAAGGAAGAACATGGAAGCCCCGTGGTTAAATGGAGGGAAACATGAGATTGTTCTAGAGTGGGCGCCAGCTGCAGGGAGCAGATGTTCTGAAAATTTCTAAGTCAGATAACCTCTGCCCTTTTTGCTTCGTGGACAGTAAATAAAGACGACAATCTGGATCCCAACCCTTGCTCTTCCCGTTGCTAGCTTTGTGACCTCGACAGGATGTTTAACTTCTCCAACAATCAGTTTCATCAACTATAAAAATGAGCATAATTACTTTTGCCTCGTAGGACCGTTGTTAGGATGGAGCAAGGTGATGCATATAAATGAACTAGCTTAGTCCCTGGCATGATAGGTGCTTAATGAATATTGGATTATTTTCTTCTTAATTTGAGAATATCTAACATTTCTGTTTGAAAAAGAGCCCTGATTTCAACTACAAATATCATTGCAGCCAACTTGTGAGTTGAGATGAGAGCTCAGATGAAAACTCCAATCACACTTCTCATCACACACTCATTGGGTTTGAAACCGGCAGCCAGTCAGATGTGGAATTTTAATTTTCTGAGATTCAGTCGTGGGGAGTTGTTTTTCCCTGACAGGATTGTGTGAGTAGGAAATAAACTCTGTACAACACCTGACAGTAAACTAGCATTGACGCCGTGCCTGTGAGTGTGGAGGTGTGTCTTATTGGAGAGATTGTTGCCAGCTGCTGAGGCTGTACTCTTAAATTATATTCTAGAATCATTATTTTGTCTCTCATACTTAGGTCTACAGTCCACCTGGTATTGATTGTTGCTTATGGTATGAAAAAGGGAATGTATAATAACTATGGATTATAACATAAAACCAGCAAGGATACTCAAGGCGAGCTCATTCTACAGTAGCTTCTTCTTGGACCTGGGGACACTCTCATGACCTTGACCCTACAAAATTACTGGGGTTACATTGCACTCTGTTTTTCTTCCTTCCTACTGCCTGCCTCAAGTTCTCCTTCCCACTCTTTGTTGTATGTGCAGACACATCCACTAAGGAAAGAGGCTGCCTATCTGTCTTCCTAAAACCTATCTGTATCTATAAGAGGCTAACATGCAAAGTGTTCCCTCAGGAGACCAGGAGTTTGGTCACTCACTATGACATACACTGACCACCAGGGGGCAGTGTGGAATGAAGGAAGGCCCCAGCCAGCAGCTGGAAGGCCCCGATAGGCCCTGATCACCAGTCAGGCCTAGGGACCCTACCCATGCACAAATTTCGTGCACCGGGCCACTAGTCTATATATATAAAACCCAAATATGCAAATAGACTAAACGGCGGAGCAACCGAACAACCAAACCACCCAAACCACCGTCATTATGATGTGCGCTGACAACCAAGGGGCATGCGCAGAGTAAGGCGGGCATTGGCAGCAGGCTGCAGAGCGCAGAACATGGCGGGCGGCGGCCACAGCGGGATGGTGGAGCAGGTGAGCAAGGGCGCCAGACCAAGGCAGGGTGCCAGTCACTGTCATCGGGGCAAGCCTCTGGTGGTGACTGAAAATTCTTTGCTCCCACATGTCGTGGTCCCACCCAACGCTCGCACCTGTTTCCGGCGCCGGCCCCGCTTGCACCTGCTGCCAGCGCTGGAGCTGCCGCTCGCACCTGCTGCATGCCATCAGCAAGTACAAGTGGGGCCGGCGCCATCAATGCATGGGAGCAGTGGCGGTGGGAGCGGGGCTGTCAGCAGACAGAGGACTAGGGGCTGCAGCAGGAGGGGCTGGGCAGGGGCACAGAAGATGGGCCGAGGCCCGCCCCTGTGCCCACTGCAGCCTTGCTGCCCACAATTTCTTTCAAGGTGCACGAATTTGTGCACTGGGCTCCTAATACTTTATAAAGGATGCTCTTGGAGAATCCCTAAAAGGCCGGAATTTAAGTGGAAAATCACAGGAGGAAGAACCACACTCCCTACCTCTCTTCCTAACCTTCTGTTTTTATAGGCTTGGCAGGGAAGGAGACAGCTTTGCAGCGGTTCTCAACCTGTGGGTCGCGATCATTGGAAAACACATATAGCATATCAGATATTTACATTACGATTCATAACAGTAGCAAAATTACAGTTATGAAGTAGCAACGAAAATAATTTTATGGTTGGAGGTCACCACAACATGAACTGTATTAAAGGGTCGCGGCATTAGGAAGGTTGAGAACCACTGGCTTAGAGACTTCTGTGAGGATCTGTGCTCTGATTACAGTTTAATCTATTATGCCTTTTTCCCCTAAGCTTTGGGTCTCATTTCTCAATTCTAAGGCAACCAGACAAGAGCCAGAAATCAATCTCCCATCACACTGAGGTGGACATGCAGGGGAGAGAGGGCAATACAAAGAGAGCGCTGGGGTCCAAACATATATGGTGGCCATTTGACGATTTTATCTGCTCACATGCTTAGAGAAATAAGGAAGGACAGTGCTCCCTGCAGTACAGAGTTCCTGGTGCCCAGGAGGACTCCAGTGACTTGGACGGTGACATTCAGAGTGCATGTCTTATAAGAGGCTCTCCATCACCCCGAAAATGAAAAAAATTCTCACAGCTGAGCAGCTGGCGATAATGTTCATTAAAAAACAGCTAAAGCAGTCTGTGTGTTATCAAAGAACCACATGGCACCTGGAAAAATAGCATTTTGATATTTTAGGGGGGAAAAGTAAAACAAAAGTTAAAAGGAAAAAGAACTCTTCTATCTCAAAAGACACAGATTTCCCAATTCTGAGAACGTGAATTACAGCCAATTTATAAAGTCCTTTGAAATTAACAGGTTATATTAGCAAAGCTGAGACATCCTTATCTAAAAGTGAGCAAGAACAGCCTCATTACAATGGAAAAACAAAACCAAAATAAACCTCTAAAGCACGCTGTGGCCCGAGACAAAGAAAAACCAAGGTCTTTGCATAATATTGTTCCAGGATGAGCTCATTATACATTTTCGTAAGGAACTTGGAATTGGGGCCAACAAGTCAGATTTTCGTGGGTTGCACAACACGTAAATGGGGAATTTAGAGCTGTGGGTGCCCAGGATGTTTGCTAAGAAGCAGGAAAAGTTCGGGGATAAGAAATAAGAATAATGGAGACATACAGAGAGAAGAATAGTGGGAATGGGAGGTGGACAAAGAAAAAGGTTTCAGGGTTTCTCTGGTTTCTGATTTCATCCCCTCTGAAGTCCAGTTGCCTTCCATTCTGTGTGTCATGAAGTACACATTGATTTCAGAGCCACCTTTTTGATGAACTGTCTGGCATTGGGTTTTCTTACCTTCTACCAAGAATTCTGTCTATAGCAAGTCTTGGGAAATTAGCCAATAAGTAGAGAGGCTGTTTCTGGGCATAGAACTCTGACACAAGACAGCACTTCACAGATGACCTGCCCTCTGTCGAAAGGGTGCTGATGAAATTGCATAAAATTCTCGAACATCAAGTTATAAATCAGAGAAGCACATCAGACTGGATGTGTTGTGCCCTTGGAGGAGGTCAAGGATAGACTTGAGCTGCATCTTGAAGCAGCTGGGATGATTTAACTACTCCGACACACCAAAGAAGGTCTTGTAACCTGCAGCCAGCAGGACAGTCCTGGTTTAAAATATCATGTCAACATCAGCCTAGATATGGCCACAGTGCTCCCCAAGAACGTATGTTCATCCTTACTCAGGGTAGCAGAACTAGAACTTTTTTCCAGACTCTCACTTACCAGTGGTCCAGTGATGAGGAGACTTTAATACATGTGTCACAGGCCCAAAGGGACACTTGCTTTTGTTGTTGTTGTTGTTGTTGTTCTTGATCCTCATCCGAGGATATTTTTCCATTAATTTTAGGGAGAGTGGGAGAGAGAGGGAAGGAGAGAGAAACAGTCTATGTGAGAGAAACACATTGATTGGTTGCCTCCTGCAGGCCAATGCTCTATCCACTGAGCCAAACCGGTTAGGGTGGGACAATAGCTTTTCATCCAAATTCATAAAGCCCTAATGATGTTAACATCAAGGACCATATTGATAATGCCGTGAAATATAAGTAAAATTTTTTAAGTCGCTTACATTTTTCTAATTATATGACCATGAGTAAATTGCTTAAACCCTCTGCGTCTCTATGTACTTATGACTATTGTCAGTATTAAATAGATTTGCCAATATAAAGTGCTTAGTATAGTGCCTGGCACACCAGTCATTATTATTTTGACTAGAAATACCTTGCTGCCCCCACCATTGTCTTCATTTCAGATGAACTCTCTCCAAATATTTGAGACGCCACCCTGGCCAGTAGAGATTCATCACTTTGGTTTATCAAATAATCCCTACTGAAAGGCAGAAAGTTCTAGTAGGAAATATTAAATAATACCTAGTGGTCATTCCAACCTTTCATGAAATAGTTTTCAATGTGGATTCTTTCCTCCTAATATGTTTGAATGGTTAATCTCATCTTACTATCCAACTTTTGAGAGAGGTACAGATTGGGAGGACTGACATGGGAGTGGGCTCATGTTACAAGGCTCCCTGATTCTCTATCCCCACAGGGCAAATGAGCTGGTCTCATTAGATACTCAGACTCCAGAATCTTAGAACAGGTGCCTTCTATCAGGTACATGGATTTTTTCTGCCATCTAGTGGTGTCGTTGAGGACAACAGTCTTGATCTGAGCAAAGAAGGTATTTGTACCTCACTGGCCTCTATAAGCTTGATTTCTCCAGGTATCTCATATAAGTGGAATCATGGCTCCACAGGTGTGAAACTGTGTCCACACTCATCAAATTTTACACATGAAATATTTTTGTATATCATTTACACTTTATAAAGCCATTAAAACAACACAGCTCACTGGCTCCCACACATCTTCTTCAGCTTACACTAACCTGAAGTCCTCAATGAGGCAGGAAGGAAATCAGAGGCTTGGATCTACAGGGAGGATTGAGCTCCAACCTGGCTATTTGAAGACCAGTAACTCAGCCACTGATTCTCTGGGTGGCCTCAGCCCTGTCACTTCTCTCTCCCAACCTATTTTCTCCTCTATCAGATGAATAGCATTGGCTGGTTCCTGCTAGTTCTAATATTCTGGCATTTTATTGTCCTTCAGATTGTAACTCTTTGTTTCAAGAAACATATATAGAAAAATTATAACATTTGGACAGTTAACTAATTTACTATTGTCTAGGACACCTTTTTCATCTCATGGCACACATAAACTAATTAATGAAATTCTGCGGCACCACCAAAATATATATTTTTGCCGATTTGACAGAAATATAGATTTAGTTTCTTTCATTCAGCTCTGATGGCTAGTGTTGTGTTGGCTGTTATCATTTTTTTAATTGACAATCTAAGACAGTGGTCAGCAAACTGCAGCTCATGTGCCACATGCGGCTCTTTGGCCCCTTGAGTGTGACTCTTCCACAAAATACCACGTACAGTGCGATTGAAACTTCGTGGCCCATACGCAGAAGTAGGTATTTTGTGGAAGAGCCACACTCAAGGGGCCAAAGAGCCGCATGTGGCTCGCGAGCCACAGTTTGCCGACCACTGGTCTAAGGGAAAGGAGATCAGTGCCCCCTGAGTAAATAGATATTGCATATTTTAAAAATTCTTGTGGCCTTAGCTGGTTTGGCTCAGTGGATAGAGCGTCAAACTACGGACTGAAGGGTCCCAAGTTCAATTCCAGTCAAGGGCACATGCCCAGTTGCAGGCTCGATCCCCAGTTGGGGCATGCAGGAGGCAGCCGGTCAATGATTCTCTCTCATCATTGATGTTTCTATCTCTCTCCCTTCCTGTCTGAAATCAATAAAAATATATTTTAAATTCTTGTGGCACACCAGTTGAAAATAGCTGCTCTAGGACAACAGTGATAAGGTGGATAAGTATAATGTTTTTGACATCATCTTCCTCTTGGGGAAGCTCTTCCTTCTTAATTGCCTTGTAAAGACTGTGTGACTTATTGATTCAATTACTCTAAAGTCCTTAAGTTAAATGCAAACAACAGTGAGCAAGTGGTTTGTTTCTAATACTCATATATTTCTTGATGAATGCCAGAAATGCTTTACTCACAGTAATACACAGTTACTTATTCATTTGTGGGATTTATTTAATACAGAATTTTGCCATGACACAGCACTGGCTTAATCCCTCCCAAATAGGACTACCATATATTCTTTAACATTCTACCTGCTTCTAAAATATCTCCTTTCCCTTCATCATTATTGTATCCAATATTTGAGATAGAGGAATCTGAAAAAAATTGACTCCCTACATATCCCACTGGCTTCCCATGGCCACCATCATCCAGTCCAAACCTGCAGCACGCCACCACAGCATCCCTTGATTGGGCCTCTCAGGGACAGCTGTTTATTGCTTCCTTGGCATCCCCACCCCCAACAGCTGCAGCACCCTGAATTTTCTTTGTAAAATTACCCTCTGCTGTTGCTTGAGTAGTCTTGACCTGCCTTCCAAGAACAGAGTGACTTTTATTGCCTTAGGCCAGTGATGGCGAACCTTTTGAGCTTAGCATGTCAGCATTTTGAAAAACCCTAACTTAACTCTGGTGCTGTGTCACATATAGAAAGTTTTTGATATTTGCAACCATAATAAAACAAAGACATATTTTTATGTCTATTTTATATACTTAAATGCCATTTAACAAAGAAAAATCAACCAAAAAAATGAGTTCGCATGTCACCTCTGACATGCATGTCATAGGTTCACCATCACTGCCTTAGGCCATTCAAATGACTCCTTGCCTGGCCACAGTGATTGATTCTGGGATGGACATATGATCCAGGCTGAGTCAATGAGATTTCTGTGGAGACTTCTAAGAATTAGACTCCATCTACAGTGGGGCCTTGACTTACGAGTTTAATTCGTTCCATGACGGAGCTCGTAACTCAAATTACTCATATGTCAAATCATTAAAGTGAACGAGTGAGACACGTGATGCTGGGCTGATGTTGTGGCGTTCACTGTGACATTCGCTGCGCCAGTTAGTGGTGGGGTATCTGAAGCTGGCTCGTAACCCGAATTTTAGCTCACAACTCAAAGCAAAAAATCGGCCGAGAGACGGCTCGTATCTCGAAAAACTCGTTAGTCGGGACACTCGTAAGTCAAGGCCCCACTGTAATCCCTTCTGGATGCAAGCTGGACATAGGTAACCAAAGAAACTGATGGATCCATCTTGGAATCACAGGGGAGAGTCCTAGAAATTGAAGTGAGCATCAAGAAAGAAGAGCAAGAAATAGAAAAAAAAGTGAATCCTGATCACATCATTGGAGTTCTGAATCAAGCCTCACCTGAAACTAGCATTGCCTTTTTCCTCCATTTATTTAAGGCAACTTGAATTGGGTTTTCTGTAAATTATAGTAGTAATAATAATGATAAGCAAAACATATAGGCCCCCATGCAAGCTTTCCATATATTTCTCATTAGTCCTCATAGATTCTTGTCTTCCCATATCACTAGACTAAAGGAGAATGTTCGGACTGAAGGGACAGTGTAGGCGAAGGCCCAGCAGCTTGGATCAGATTCTGGGGGTGCTTACTTGGTCATTAATATTGGACCTGAGCATGGGGGAGAAGAGAGAGGCAAGGGTGACTCGAAGGGGACAGACATGAGTCACTTTGGGACTGCTACTGCCATTAACTAGGAGAATAAATGAGTTTGGGAAAGGGGACAAGGTTCAGTCTAGAGCAGTGTTCTCAACCTTCCTAATGCTGCGACCCTTTAATACAGTTCCTCATGTTGTCGTGGCCCCCCAATGATAAAATTATTTTCATTGCTACTTCATAACTGTAATTTTGCTACTGTTATGAATCATAATGTAAATATCTGATATGCAGCATGTATTTTTATTGTTACAAATTGAACATAATCAAAGCATAGTGATCAACCACAAAAACAATATCTTACCTAATAATAGACAAACATGTAAATTGACCATACCTTCACTACACTAACCAGCCAATCAGGAGAGTATGCAAATTAACCCAGCAAGGATAGCGGTTAATTTGCATACATAGGCTCCAAGCAGTGGAGTGAAGACTGAAGGCGAGCCAGAGCAGTGAAGACGGAAGACTGAAGGCTCTGGCTGGAACGAAGGCCTGGGTCCCAGGTGCCGGAGGAAAACCGGTGCCGGCAGCCAGGAGAAGGGGAGGCCTATTGCACGAATCTCTTAGTGCAACAGGCCTCTAGTGTAATAATATATGTGTTTTCTGATGGTCTTAGGTGACCCCTGTGAAAGGGCCATTCGACCCCCAAAGGGGTCACGACCCACAGGTTGAGAACCACTGATCTAGAACAATTGGAATATGAAGAGAATTATAGCACGCTGCAAAAGGCATTGTCCTATCTACCATCCCCAGGAAACTGGCAGGTCCATAAGAGCAGGGACTGTGTTCGCCTTCAGTATACCCTCCTCCCCCACAGAAACCCCCGAGGACTATCTGTCCAAATAATGAAGAAATAAATACATGAAAGCTAAATTCTCTAAAATTAGAGAACATTTAAGTCTCTTCTGTGGGCCTGATGCTGAAGTTTTTCAAAAGTTCTGAAAAGTCAGTGATGCCTGTTGGTAGGAACAGAGGCAGCGCTGTCAGGGAAGAGGCAGCACTGAAGCTGTATCTTGAAGATAAAAGTGGATGAAGGGAATAGGCTTCTAGGCTGGGAGAGGGGCTCAAGCAAAGGAGTTCCTGCATCCCTCTTCAACTGGGGAGCATCATTATATTCTCTCCAAATAACTGGAGAGAAAGCTAGAGTGAAGCAACCAACAAGGGTTCCCACCTCACCTGACAACCGATGACCCCTCCCAGTGGCTGAGACGTAAAGGAGACCAGGGAGGGGCTGTGCTTACAGAAATAGGTCACAGAAAATTCAACACAAATAAAAGGGAATGATTAACTGCAAGTTTCTCAGTCCTACAGCTGGGTCGGGAGACCATTCGGTGTGTCTCAATTGAAATCCAAGGAATAGGAGATGAGGCAGCTGGCACTGATGTTTGTGCCTTTTTCTTTTTTTCTTTTTTTTTTTTCCTGATTACATAACAAGATGGAGAGAAAGAAGAGGGGACTTTGAACCATTCTGATCAACAAAATCCAGAAGCTAACTGCATAGTTTTGTTCTTACCGCTAGAGGAATTTTCCAGAGGAAACGTTACACAGAAAATTTCTATTTAAAAAGAGGAAGCGATTATTTCTCATAATTGTTTCCAATTTAAGGGGAGGAAAAATCTTCAAAAGGGAAGTATGACTTCTGAGCTAGTTGTTTCATATGCATTTAAAACAGAAAATAGGGCACAACCAAAAGCAGTTCTCTGTCAACTGTTGGGATTTGCCTGAAAATGATCAAAGGGGCCCTTCCTCTGTTTTTATCAGTCTGCTCTCAAAGGGCTCTCCGGTGCATCACTGTTTACACTTCCACCCAATTAGCTCTCCTGGCTGTTTTTATGAATTTCTTAGCCGTCCACAGGAAGTACTCTGAGACATTAGCAAATCCATCCAAATCTTATTTAATAACTGGCAGCAGGTGACTGGGCGATGATTTTGTACCCCTTCTTGTTTCCTAATTCTGTGAGGAGTGATGCTGCTGAGCTTCATTACTTCCACGGGGAAACCGATCTGGGATGCAGAGACCCATGAAAACAGGCTCTCATCCTCATCATGCCGTTTCCACCTTCTGAGGTTTGGGTTGAAGAGGAATATAGGGGGCAACCTGGGGTGCAGGGGGTGGGGCGGCTCGTAAGCTGAATCTGTGCCAGTGACAGGTGTCCTAATGCACATTCTTGTTAGCCTATAATTAAGTCACTGCCCCTTCCTTAGGCAATAATCTGTTTTCCTAAATACTCCCAGTTTATAAGGGCCACAAACCAAGAATTTAACAGCTTAGCCAGAGGGGAGGTCACCAGCACCACCCAGGCCAGGCCTTTAGCTATAATCTTACTTCCCCATTCTAACTGACTTAGGTAGGGCTGCAAAAGCCCGCAGTAAGGAAACAAAGAACTTAGAAATATATATAAGGAGTAATCTTATTGTATAAGTTGTTCAGGCTTTGGATCTTTGAGCCCCCTGAGCCAGCAGTGCTGCTTTAAATAAAGGGTTTTTCCTGAATCTCAGGGTACTCTTGTATTTTCTAGTTGCCTGGTAAATTCTGCAACAGGGTGACCCAATTGGATTTATCCAAAGGAATAATGAGATGGCTGTGGCCTTGTACTCTGGAAATGTGCTCATGTTTTTGCATTTTCATGTGAACACTATATGGTAGAGCAGGGGGGTGGCATGGAATAGTGTATGAAACATAGACCTGGGTGCTATAAAATCTGAGAGGCAAATTCTAGTATGAATTGACTAAATAATTTAACCTTTCTAAGCTTCTATAAAATAGGATAGTTATAGCCATTCCAAGAGAGTGCTGAGGATTAAATAAGATCATACATATCAGACACCTCCTATAGATGACACACAGTATGGGTTCAATGAATTGATCAGGGAGGGGTGCTACTGGTAGTGGTATTATTATCGCTCTTTAAATATTCATTCAATGAAAGAACATGTAAGTGGGATAACATTATAAATTATCTATGATGACTGCGAATGGTTACAGTAGGAATAATATATTTTTAATCCTCATGCAAGGATATGTTTACTGATTTTAGAGAAAGGAAAGGAGAGAGAGAGAGAGAGAAGCATCTATGTGAGAGAGAAACATGGGTTGGTTGCCTCTCCTGTGTGCCCCAATTGGGACTGAACCAGCAACCTAGGTATGTGCCCTGACCAGGGATTAAACTCACAACTTTTAGGAGGTGACACTACAACCAACTGAGCCACACTGATCAGGGCATGGAATAATTAATATTATAATATGTAATATGAAATTGACATTTTAAAATGTGGGTTATTTTTATTGTTTTATCAAAGCTAATTAATATATGCTCATTTTCAAATACTTAAATGATACAATTGTATAAAGTGGGAAATAAAAGTTCCTTATAATTTTTTACTTTCCTGCTCTGAGATATGGTGATTATCCTTTCAAATTTGTTTTTGGGTACATATAAAAATAGTACTAGAAAAAAATAACAGATTTTTCACTCAGTAGTAGGATTTGACCTTGATGTAAGGGTGGACCATTTTATTTCTAGGTCTTTATCTTTGGGGTAGAGCCCATTGGGAACTTTGTATTTTTGTCCCACTTTGTAGATTAATAGCAAATCAGGCTTTCAGATTACTCTAACAGAAGGGCTGTGAATTGTCTAATATAAAATAAAGGTTACCTGTGCACTGCTTGTGGGAATGCAGACTGGTGAAGCCACTATGGAAGACAGTATGGAGTTTCCTTAAAAAACTGAAAATGGAACTCCCATTTGACCCTGTGATCCCACTTCTAGGAATATATCCCAAGAAACCAGAAACACCAATCAGAAAGGATATATGCACCCCTATGTTCATAGCAGCACAATTCACCATAGCTAAGATCTGGAAACAGCCTAAGTGCCCATCAGTAGATGAATGGATTAGAAAACTATGGTACATCTACACGATGGAATACTATGCTGCTCTAAAAAGGAAGGAACTCTTACCATTTGCAACGTCATGGATGGAACTGGAGAGCATTATGCTAAGTGAAATAAGCCAGTCAATGAAGGAAAAATACCACATGATCTCACTCATTCATGGATAATAGAGACCATTATAAACTTTTGAACAATAATAGATACAGAGGCAGAGCTGCCTCAAACAGATTGTCAAACTGCAGCGGGAAGGCCGGGGAGGGTTGGGGGGCAGGAGGTAGGGGGGTAAGAGATCAACTAAAGGACTTGTATGCATGCATATAAGCATAACCAATGGACATAAGACACTGGGGGATAGGGGAGGCTAGGGGACTGTCTAGGGCAGGGGGATAAAATGGACACATATGTAATACCCTTTGTAATACTTTAAGCAATAAATAAAAAAAATAAAATAAAATAATGTTGAAAAGCATCAATATTTCCTGTCGGACTTCACTACTAAAGTAATGTCTTTTGTTGAGGGATAATTTTGAAATATAAAAACATGACTTTGAAATAAATATGTAATAAGGACATGCCAATGATTTGATTCAATTATTAATAAATGAAGGAATCAATCAGATGATACACCTGGTTCAAAGTAGAATTCAAGAAACATAAATTTAAACAGTTATTCAAAGAAATGCTGAAATGAATATGTTAAAAAATACAAAACTGCTTAATGCTCTTCAGGTTCCCTGAAACCTTTAGAGTTTAGATTTCTGATCAGACAGAAATCTAAAACTTAACATATAAAATCATAGCATCCATGATCCCGTAAGATAATAAAGAGCAAAGTTAAACACAGATGCATTCTCTTACTTAAATAATACTTGGATGAGACCTTTTAACAATGACCTAGTCTGACTTTGAAAGGACATGCTGTCATATTTGCCTTTATTTTTAAGTTTTATATGTTAATTATTCTCAATATTTAAGTTTGTTCTTGGTCTTTATGGTCATGGTGTCCCTATTATCTTTTGACCCACAAAATCTTTTTACTTCCTATTACTTTAATTTCCTTTTCATGTCTTTCAGAATAAAACAAACACACACACACAAACTTTTATAAAGAAGCCAAATCTTACATTTTTTTACTTTTTTAAAAAATAGATGTGTACAATGGCATGAGGAGACTGGTTCCTTGTCACTAGCCAGGTCAATTTTATCTCCCATTCTGGAGCAGATTCCACTAAAACATAGTAATTATATTGAATTATATTAAAAAGATTCCTATTCCATGACTTTTTTTGCACATTTCTCTAAATTTTAAGCCTAGAATAAATTTCTCTTGTGTTTTCTTGCACCCCCAAAACCATAAAAGGTGTTTCTTATGTGCCCTAATGTACTTGACACACTATTATGATACATACACTTTCTACCTCCCACCACAACACACCCTTCTGTTAACTTGGAATTTGTAAGGGCAAGACAGTCTTTGTCCAGTTTTGTCAGGGCCTGGCTTATATTAGATGCTCAGTAAATAACACTTGAATAATGGGCACTATTCTTATGGTCGATGAATCTAATGTAAAAATTAAAAATAAATTCAAGTCCAGCTGGCATTGCTCAGTGGTTGAGCATTGACCCAGGAACCAGGAGGCCACTGGTTTGATTCCTGATCAGGGCACATGCCCAGGTTGTGGGCTCAATCCCCAGTGGGGGGCCTGCAGGAGGCAGCTGATCAATGATTCTCTATCATCATTGATATTTCTATTTCTTTAACCCTCTTCCTTCCTCTCTCTCTATAAATCAGTAAAAACATATTTAAGAAGATTAAATTCAAAACTTTCTTTCTCATATATCTCTCTCATAATTTTGTTTTAGTTATACTGCCAAACTTTCTTTGTCACACTCCAACCTAAACATTGTAAAACTCCCCATTTTTTAACATATTAATTGGTACTTGCCTTTATTTAGATCAATTATTCCTCTTTAGGTAAAACATAGCAAAATGGTCAATTCTCAGTTTCCCAATTCAAAGCTGAACTTAGGTATTCAAAACCAGCTTAAGTGAATGTTATCAGAGATTTAATTTTGCTCTAAAGGGATTTTCCCCACTGACAGCTAAAAACCATTTAGCATACCATTCTAATTTTCAGAAAACAACTGAGTCAAAATACTTCCTTATCATAAAGCAAGTTCATGGTGAAATTAAGACTAGTTCTTGATACCCAAACTAGTGGATAAAACACCATGTGCTACAGGGATATCATATGCTACAGTGACAAGTTAGTGTGTATTGCCCAATGAATGTGATATGTCCCTGTCCATCCTTGCTCTAAGATTCATGGTAGATGGGAGGACAAGTAACGATAGACCATGGTTAGATAATGCTTGGTATGCCTATGAGGTGATCAAGGACCAAGGATTATTAAATGAGTCAGGAGTAATACTTAAAACACTGGTCAGTTTCACATTGCCATAATGAGAACTAAAAGATGCTAGAGAGTTGAAGACACAAAAAGCTACCCTTCCCCTATTATTGTTAACTAGAGGCTTGATGCACGAAATTGTGCATGGGTAGGGTCCCTAGGCCTGGCCAGCGATCAGGGCCGATCTGTGGGGTGACCGGCAGGGCGATTGGGGAAGGGGCCCCCGCTGGCACCTGCCTTGGCTGGCCTGGGGCCTGCGGGCTGGGGGCAGCTCCTGCGTTGAGCGTCTGCCCCGTAGTGGTCAATGTGCATCATAGTGACCGGTTGTTCCACCAGTTGTTCCGCCTTTTGGTTGGTGTGCATATTAGGCTTTTATTATATAGAATATCACTGGTGGTCAACATAGTGAGTGCTCAGCAAATTCCTGTTAATACTGTTATCTACGGCCTTGTCCCCATTTCCATCTGTCAGGTCATCTACACACACTGACCAAGCAAGAAGAGGCATTGTTTCCAGGTGAGTTGGGAAGATCAAAAGTGGCCTCTCATGCCTTTCAATAGGAATTGTGGACGTAAATAGTTATTAAGCAATACCTGGATTTTTCACATTTGTCATTTCCACGGCATACTTTCATCATCTCATCACTCATTTTAAACTACCAATATATTGGTATATTATCTACACTAATAAAAGAGAAATATTTAAATTGGTCATCACTCTGCTACACCCAACAGCCAATCAGGATGACTATCAAATTAACCCAACAAAGATGGTGGGTTAATTTGCATACGCAGGTGCGGAGTGAAGACTGGAGGCTCCAGCCCGAGCAAAGACTGAAGATGACTGAAGACTGAAGAGGCGTGGCTTCTCCTCTGCAGCTGGACCAAAGGCCTGGGTCCCAGGTGCCGGAGGAAAACCGGTGCCGGCAGTCAGGGGAAGGAAGGCCTATTGTGCGAATCTTCGTGCAATGGGCCTCTGGTCTATACTATAAAAAGCCAGTGGCCGTAACGCCATAACAACCAAATGACTGGTCACCAGGAGGTGCACTGATGGGTCTCATGGTGCAGCGGGTCTGGGGTCCCACGCGATTTCGCGCATTGGGCCTCTAGTATCCTTATAATGGAATATGGATTATATGTATTAGATATTTCAGCTGCCCCTTCATAAATGGAAATTACTGGGTATTTAGAAGGCATGAACAGTACTATCAACCAATGTGACCCACTGGAATACTAATTCTTTGTAATTGCAAATGGAACATTCTCCAATATAGGTGATATGGTATGACATTAAGTAAAATTCTAATTGTTTAAAAGGTTTAAAATCAGACAGATTATGTTCTGTGATGACAGAAGATTAAATTCATTAACAAAAGTTATTTAGAAATTTCCAGATATTTAGGAATTAAACAACACACTTTCAAAATTATCCATGGGCCAAACAAGAAATCACAGAGGAAATTAGAATATATTTTGTATTTATTTTATTATAGGTTTTATTTTTTATATATTTTATTGATTTCAGAGAGGAAGGAAGAGGGAAAGAGAGAAATATCAATGATAAGAGAGAATCATGGATCCGCTGCCTCCTGCACAACCCCTACTGGGGATTGAGCCCGCAACCCACTCATGTGCCCTTGAACCCTAATCAAACCCGGGACCCTTCAGTCCACAGGCTGACGCTCTATCCACTGAGCCAAACCAGCTAGGACTAGAATATATTTTGAATTGAATAAAAATTAAACCAAAACATTTAACAATTTGTGCAATAGAGCTAGAAAGGTGCTTAGAGTATAATTTATAGCTCAACATGCTTATATTAGAAAAAAAGATAAAAAATCAACAACCTAAGCTTCTACCATAAAATGTTGGAAAATAAGTACATGTTATATTAAATCTCAAGAGAAGGAAGGAAATAAATGAGTGAAAATCAATAGAAAATATAGAATATCAGTTAAACTAAAAGATTGTTTTTTGAAAATGGCAATCAAATTGACAACCCAGTAGGTATATTAATCCAGAAAAAATGAGAACATGTGCAGATTACTTATCTGGATAACAAAAGAACATTGGTGTATACATCTTATAAACATAAAGAATAAGAGTATTTAAAGAACTTTATGCTAATAAATTTGAAAGCTTAGGTGAACTGCACAAATTCTTTGAAATATAAAAATTTCCAAATTACATGCAAGAATAAATAGAAAATTTCAATAGCACTGTAACAATTAAAGAACTTGACTTTGTATACTGAATTTTCCTTGCAATCTAAATAAACTTGACTTCATCGGTTAATTCTAACACTTAAGGAAAAACGAATACATTTATTCACAAACTCTTCAAAAACATAGAAGATACATAAATCTTTTCTTAAATTATTTTATCAGTGAAAAATTATCCTGAAACTAAAAAAAAAAAAAAATGAAAAGTAAAACCCTCTAATATTACCATTCCTCATGAGCAAACACATAAATTCCACAAGAAAATATTAGCCAATAAAATCCAGCAATACTTGACTGATTGGCATTTTAGCACCAAAAGCAAAGTTGGTTCATATTTAGGAAAACTAAATAATGTAATTTACTACATTAACCAAATAAATTGTTAAATAAAGCCTATTTAATTATACAAGTAGATGCAGAGAGGGATGTCTGGCAAAATTCAACAATCATTCTTTATAATAGACCATTATTCATCTATTAAATAATGTATAATACCACTCTACAATCAACATCATACTTAACCATGAAAGACTAAATGACTTCCCCTTAACATTAGCAACAGGGTAGAGATTTCTGCTCTTGTCCCTTTATTCTACATTGTAACAAAAGTTTTGTTAGTACATAAGGCAATTAAAGGAATAAATGTCATAGTGGTTGGAATGGAAGAATAAAAACTATCTTTAGCCCTGTCTGGTTTAGCTCAGTGAATAGAGCATCAGCCTGCGGACACAAGGATCCCAGGTTCGATTCCAGTCAAGGGCATGTACCTGGGTTGCGGGCACGTCCCCAGTGGGGAGTGTGCAGGAGGCAGCTGATGGATGTTTCTCTCTCATCGATGTTTCTAACTCTCTATGCCTCTCCCTTCCTCTCTGTAAAAAATCAATAAAATATATTTTAAAAATAAAAAAATAAAATAAAAACTATCTTTATTTATAGATGACCTAATCTTGTATGTAAACTTTCTTAGGAAATCTAAAGAAAAGCTACTATAGCGGATAAGTGAATTTAGCCAGGTTGCAGGGACAAGAGCAATGTACAAAATCCTCTTATATTTTTGTATAACAGAAGCAATACAAATTGAAGTTAAAAATTAATACCTGCTATAGTAACCTAAAAGTAAGAAATAGTTAATGTGGGGGAGCATGGGACTTGGTTGGAAAGTTGGTAAGGAGGAAATTCCCAAAGAATTTTATAGGGGAGTTGGCTGTAGGCAACGGCCCCTAATTGCTCCTTGACCTTTCCAAACAAGTCTGTGTATGTGAGGACCTATGGTTGTTTATCCGAATCTTTATGCTTAATCTTTATGCTTAAAGGGTACTGCTGTGGCCTCTGTCCTCCCAAGAATGCTTACCGTACTGAATGTATCTAAAAGTTAAACTTTCAAACTGCCATTACAATAAAAGCCTGAAGAGGCAGGCGAACAAGGCTGTTTGGTTTCTCTAGCCAGGCAGTCCCTTAGCCCTCTCTTTCACAGAAACTTGTGTCAGAGTAATCATTCATCCGTTCCTCAGGGTCTGGTGGTCAGCCCTGGCAAGTCAAGAGCAAATTTACAAAATATGTGCCAAATTCACAACACTGTAAATACCAAACATGGCAGAGAAATGTAAAATGGTAGAATACATGGTGAGATACAAGCTGCTCTTGGATTGGAAGACTCAATATTGGTATCAGGTTTCTTTAAAATTATCTCTAGATTCAGATGAATCCTAGTCAAAAGCCCAGTATGCATTTGTGTAGATGTTGATAAGCAGTATCTAAAATGCTTATACAATGGACTTTACATTAATTGGAAATAGCCAAGATAGAGTTAGAAAAGAACACATTTGAAAGAATTACACTAATTACCAAATTTGAAGTATGTCATAAAGACACAGTAATAAAATTTGGTATTACATTGAAAATAGACATATAGATAGTAGAAGAAAATGTCCAGAAACAAACCCAAATACATAAGGTGAGTTGATTTTCAACACAGAGGCCAGGGTGATAAAATGAAAATGTGTCCTTTCAAGAAATTATGTCAGAACTATTGATATTATATGGAAAATAATTAACTTTGACTCTGTCCCAAGACCATACACAAAAATTAACTTGAAATAGATAATAGACTAAGTGTAAAAGTTTACACCCACACACCCACAATTTCTAGAGGAAAACAGAACATTTTTGCAATCTTAGGCTAGGTAAATAATTCCTATACTGGACAAAAAAGAAAGCATGAAGGGTTTTTTAAATAAGTTTTACTTTATTAAAAGAAAATACTTATTTTATTCAAAAGGTACTGTGAGCAAAAAACAAATCGGACTAAGAGAAAATAGTGAATATTTCATGCAAATTGAAAAAGAAAACAACTAATTATCCCTTTCTTGAAATACATCAATGTGGCGCCATTTGCCTGGAGTGGCATTCCAATAAAGAGCCTCACACAGAGATGGTGTGTGTGCAATGGAGCTCTGATTTTCTCTGCCCCTAAATAGGAAGAGTGTGCAGTGTGTGTGTGTGTGTGTGTGTGTGTGTGTGTGTGTGTCTACCACTATGGTAGTCAAAATAAATAATGCCCCTCCGAAGATAATCACAAATGACAAGGAGGAATTGAAGTTGCAAATGGCATTAAATTTGCTAATCAGTGAACTTAAAAATAAAGAGGTTATCCTGGCTTATCAGAATGGACCCAGTGTAATCCCAAAGATCCTCTAAATCAGCGGTTCTCAACCTGTGGGTCGAGACCCCTTTGGGGGTCAACGACCCTTTCACAGGGGTCGCCTAAGACCATCGGAAAGCACATATATAATTACATATTGTTTTTGTGATTAATCACTATGCTTTAATTATGTTCATTTGGTAACAATGAAAATACATCCTGCATATCAGATATTTACATTGATTCATAACAGTAGCAAAATTACAATTATGAAGTAGTAACGAAAATAATTTTATGGTTGGGGGTCACCACAACATGAGAAACTGTATTAAAGGGTTGCAGCATTAGGAAGGTTGAGAACCACTGCTCTAAATGTATGTAAAAAAAGGCAGAAGAGGTGGTGTCAGATATGTGATGTGAGACTTGACTATCTATTGCTGGCTTTAAAGATGGAGAGGGGCCATGAGACAAAAAATTGGGGCCACCTCTAGCAGTAGTAAAAGTAAAAAAAAAATGCAAAAGAAAAAAATTCTCTAGAAAAATATTAAAACAGAACATTCAATTATTTTTAAAGTCTCTGCAGTGTGGTACTGATGAAGGAATGGACGCATAGATTAATTGGCTGGAACATCATAATACAGTCTCAAATGCATAAGGAAATTTAGTATATGATAAAGGTGACGTCTCGATTAAGAATGGAAAAAGGTATCTTTGTAGTAGAAGTATTGGGTTAATTGATACAGAAAAAAATCAATCAAACCTATAGAAAAAAATAGGACATGATATAGACAAGTCACACAAAAAATGCAAATGGCCCCTAGCCCAATCCATTTTCTAGAAATCACTTCTAAAAATCACATTTTCAAATATAGCAAATGTCATTGAAGTACTATTCGTAAGAGCAAACAACAGAAAAGTAGTGAAAGGACCAATAATCAGGAACTGGTTGGATAGTAATCCAGGGCACAACAGCATGGAGGATTATAGAACCATCTGAAGAATAGGAATATATACTATTGTAGTGTCATTTGAGGATATGGCATAAAATAAAAATAGCAAGATAACAAAAGCTATGTAGACAGTGTGCTGCAGTTTTACCTGAGAGAGTGGATGCATGTGCTTATAGATGTTTCCATTAACATAGCAATGGGAGGGTAAGCCATATCATAAATGGAAATGTGAGGGGGTGCAGGGAGGGGCAGAAATAGAGGTAGGGGCAGAATAGAAGTGGAATGACGGAATAAATCTTGTTTGGTAAATTTGGTGTTGGAGGTGATTTTATTTTCTCAAAATCCTGTACAAATTTAAATTGTACAAAGGCCCTAAATATATATCTACTAGAGGCCCAGTGCACAGATTCCTCCACCTGGCCTGCAGGGATTTGGTTGAAACTAGCTCTCTGACATCCCCTGAGTGGTCCTGGATTGCGAGGGTGCATTTCTCGGGTGACACACCCTGGAATCGGGCTCCCTCCTCTCTGGTACTGGGGTGTATTACCAGAGAACCGCAGCTGCCAAGGCACCACAGAAGAGGTGGTGTCAGATATGTGATGTAAGACTTGAGCGTCTGCCCCCTGATGGTCAGTGCGTGTCATAGATACCAGTCATAGTGTCTGCTCCCTGGTGGTCATTGCACGTCATACCTACCGGTCAGATGGTTGGACAGTTACTTAGGCTTTTATATATATAGATCCCTGCAGGCCAAGCTGAAGGACCCTGCTCACTCCGCAGACACCCAGGTGCGGCGGGCCAGGGAGGGACCGCAGGAGGTTGACTCCAGGGCCTGTCTGGTCCCTCTCACCCAGTCCTGCCCCACCAGCCATCTTCTAATTAGTTTCCTTTTAATGTGCATGAATCTGTGCACCGGGGCACTATTTTATAAATAAAACAAAGGAGTCTGTCAGTTTTCTAGGGCTGTTATAACTATGTACCACAGACTGGGTGGCCTAAACAACAGAAATGTATTTCCTTATAGTTCTGGAGGCTGGAAGTCCAGATCTTCTGAGTATCTCCTTAGTTCATACATGGCCATCTTCTCCTTGTATCTTCAAATGGGCTTCCTTCTATGTGTTTATCTGTGTCCTAATCTCTGCAGATAAAGATAAGCCATGTTGGATTAGGACCCAACCTAATGACCTCATTTTACCTTAATTCTCTTCTTAAAGACCCTGTCTCTAAATAATCATATTCTAAGGACTTGAACCTGTAAATTTTAAGGAGGCACAGTTGAGTCCATAGTACTGTCCAGGAATAGGTGGAGTGGGTGACTCCTTAAATAATCATCAGAAAAAAATTCTAAGTGACAAATGTACCCAATAGTTGGACCATACCTGCCTGGTTGACATGCTCGAAAGATGAAAAGAAAATGCAGATGAGAGAAAAATGATTCCAAGTGATGGGTACACCCAGTAATCAGATTGTACCTCCCAGGTGGACAGGCCCCAGGGTGAATAGGAAATTATGAAGACTATTTATCCTTCCTGGTTCTGGCTCTTCTGTGGAAGCAGTGATACACCTTAGCTTGGCCTGATAGAGATAAGACATTTTAAAATATTTTTTTTTTTGCCGAAACCGGTTTGGCTCAGTGGATAGAGCGTCAGCCTGCGGACTGAAGGGTCCCGGGTTCGATTCCAGTCAAGGGCATGTACCTGGGTTGCGGGCATATCCCCAGTGGGAGATGTGCAGGAGGCAGCTGATCGATGTTACTCTCTCATCGATGTTTCTAACTCTCTATCTCTCTCCCTTCCTCTCTGTAAAAAATCAATAAAATATATTTAAATATATTTTATATATTTAAATATATTTTATATATTTTATATATATTGATTTCAGAAAGGAAGAGAGAAGGAGAGGTAGACAGAAACATCAATGATGACAGAGAATCATTGATTGGCTGACTCCTACACACCCACACGGGGGATTGAGCCCAAAACCTGGACATGTGCTGGACCTGGAATTGAGCTGTGACCTCCTGGTTCATAGGTAACCCTCAACCACTGAGCCATGCCAGCCAGGCCAGGTAAGACATTTTACACGTGAGGCACAGACTTCATGCATGTAGTCCACTAGATTGTTGGGGGCTGGACTCTGTCTTTATAGGTCTCTAGACATTAAGAGAGGTAGACAGTCCGCCAAAGACAGCTCAGTTTCTATCTGTAGGTAGATGGGGGCGGCTGGGCTAGAGAAAGTTCATGATTTAACGCATGCCCTGTGTTCCCCAGGACCCACCATGGATCCCTCAGTCCTGCTGGCCTTACCCTTGCTCCTGGCTCTGTCCACCCCTTGCAGTGCTTGTCAATGTAAATTTCAGCACCCTCAGACATATTTCTGCATGTCAGACATTGGTGAGTCTAGGGAGATACCAGGGAAGCCTGCATCAAGAAGGTCTCACCATGGGGTGGAGAAATGCAGAGGTGGGGGAGCTCTGTAGATCTGAACAATGTCTCCAGGAGACTCAGGATGAAAACAGTTCAATCAATGAACCTATGGGCTCCTGACCTATTTCTTCCTCCTCCCAGTCTTACTTGTGGAGATACTAGGACCAGGAGAAAACACTGCGTTAAAACGAAGTTTCAAAGTCAACACCATTAGGGTAAACCCAATACCTCTTTCCTTCTTAGCCCCTTCCTTCAAAATAAACTAGACTTTCCAATGTGCGTGGGCGGAGGGATGTTAACGGTGTCTAGAGCCTAGCACCTCAAGAAAAACTAAGGGCTTGGCCTCTCTCTCCCCCATCACAGATCCTCAAGGGCCCCCACCCCCTCCCGCTCATCAGTAATATCTACACCCCACTTCGTCCGGGTGACTGTGGATATCAGGGGACATTTCCTGAACAGTCACAGTTACTTGTTGCAGGTGAGCACCCCAACCCCAGGGAGCCCCTCATGACCACTGTATTTCCGCAACCCCAGCTCCATGGAGGACCAGGGACCTCTTCTTCATAATCTGACAGATGTATCCTAGGAAAATGCTGGACCATTTTAAAATCATCCATGATTTGTGGATCACTGTACCAGCCTCTGGGTTTCCAGACTCTCTGGGGCTAACTACCTTAGGGCCTTAGCATGTCCTTCCCAGGGGGCATCCATGCATGCTGTGCTGACCCCAGGCCATGCTCTCTGATCACCGCAGGCTTCCTGAGGGCCGGAAGATTGAACTTCACGAAGTGCCATATGATATATCCCTGGAACCTGCTCACCAGAGAGCAGAAAATAGGTTTCCAGGTAGTATACAGAACAGGCTGCAAATGTCACGTGAGTAGCCTCCTATGCATATTTCCTCTGCAGCCCAGGCTCTGGTCATTGTTCCTAGATCTTCCTCCCTGTCATCTCCCTCTGGGTGACCTTGGCCTCTTTCCCCGCTTCCTTCCTATTCCCTGCCCCCTCTCATTGCCCCCTTTAGCTTCTCCCTGGATTCAAACCCCTCCCCCACCCCTCCACCCCTTCACCCTTATCATTTTAGGATGGGGTGTGTGAACATGAGGTGGGAAGGGAATGACAGCAAATCCTGTATCTCCCTCCACCTGTAGGTTCAACCCTGCCTCCTCTGCTCACTTGGCTGCCCTGAAGGTGATCACACAGATTGTGTGTGGAAACAAAGAAACTGTGAATATCAATCATGGAGTGGAAACCACTCCTTAAGCGCCATGTGTGTCCCCTCCACAACTGGTCACTGTCAATGGACTCACATCCTAGTCCCACCTCTGAGAGCTCTTCCATGCCTGCTCCTCCAACAACTGTTCCAAGCACAGCTCCTCGGGTTCTGGCCTAGGCTTTAATATTCTATTGCTCGATCTGGTCAATGTTAACAGGACTGGGTTGTACACCTAAGTTTTGCTTACTTTCTGCAAGCAGTGTATGCATCAGTAAAATTTACAAAAATAAATCCCAGACTGAGACTGTGACAGCTTTTCCTTTATTACCTCAGTTCTTCACTCAGATTTCATTTCCACTCATCCAGCAACAGCGCGCCTGACCCTAATCCTTCTCATTCCACAGTTCCTGTTAGACTCCACCTGACATGCCCTCACTTCCCCTGATGATTGGCAGAATCAAAACCCACCAGGTGAAGGAGAAAGGACATTCCTTGTTCCCACAGAATCAAGACTGCTTTGCAAATATAAAAATCATTCCTTGTCATCTTAAGGTCCTGAGTGTAAAACATTACACTTTTCAACTTTTATAAGAATACAAAGGGGAATAATTTTAGGTCATCAAATCACAAAAGGCAAGAACTATGAAAGAAAATATTGACAAATTTGACTATTTTAAAATAAAACATCTTTCCAAGAATAAAGTACCATAAACACTGTAAAATTATAAGATGCAGACATAAATTGAAATTGTAGAAGATTTACAGCCTACTGTACAAGTGAGGTCTGGATAGTAAGTGTTCTGGGGAATTGATTGAAGTTTTCCTTAAAAATTTCCAGAGTCCTTTCAAAACCAATCTCTTCTCTCTTTATTATATTTAGTTAGGTTTTTTAAGATGTGCAATAATTTGGAATTTTAAAAAAGCGGTGCCAAGATGGTACAGAGAATTCATACACAGATGGCCCTTGCCTTAAGATTTTTTAACATTATGATGGTGAAAAAGTGATATGCTTCCAATAGAAACCATACTGCCAATTTGAATTTTGCTCTTTTCCTAGGTAGCAATATGTGATGTGTTATTCTGTCATGATGCTGGGCAGAGGCAGTGAGCCATAGCTCTCAGTCAGCCACGTGAGCAGGAGGGTAAACAACCCATATGCTACTGTGTGATCATGTGTTAACTGTTTTTGCCCAACTTCAGGCTAATGTAAGTGTTCTGAGGAAGTCTAAGGCAGGCTAGGCAAAGCTATGATGTTTAGGTTAGCTGTATTAAGTGCATTTTTGACCTATGATACTGTTACCCCAATGGTAAGTTGAGCAGCATCTGTACACCCTTCACCTCATTGGCCCTAATGATAACATCTTATGTATCTATGGTATTTTTGTGAAAACTAAGAAATTTCCCCCAGCCTGTTTTTCCCAGTGATTAGAGCCCAAGCCTGTGGACTGAAGGGTCATGGGTTCAGTTCTGGTCAAGAGCATTTACCTTGGTTGTAGGCTCCATCCCCAGACCCCGATGGTGCTGGGACTTGTGCAGGAGGCAAACAATGCATGTCCCTCTCACATCGATGTTTCTCTCTGTCCCGCTCCCTTCCATTTGCTCTAAAAATCAATAGAAAAAATATCCTCTAGTGCAGATTAACAACAACAACAACAAACTATGAGATTTACCAAGTGTATAATTCCATTAACTAAATGATACTCTCTTCAGATTTCTACAGCTTTTCGGTTTTTTCTGTGCCAGCATCCAAGCCAGGACACTGCAGAACTTAGCCACCCTGTCTCCCCAGTCTTCTCTGCGCTGTGACAACTGCTTCGTTTAACTTCGTTTTCAACAAGCTGGCAATTTTTAAGAGTACTGGACAGGTGTTCTGTGGACTGTTCCTCAATTTGGGTTTGCCTGGTGTATTTTCGTGATGACACCGGGACTATGGATTTGGGAGAAGAACACCACAGAGAGGAAGTCCTTTTCTCACTGTCCCACATCACAACATAGCATTGACATTTTATCCCTGGGGTGGTGACATTCCTCACCTGCTTACAGTGGTGTTGGCCGGGCTTCTCCGCTGTGCAGCCTCTATTTTTCTTTTTCTATACTGTACTGGCCATGCCCTCTTGTTTTAATTGGACAATGGAATTTAGAAACCCATATTTGAGCTCTAGGTTATTCGTTGCTCCTGGGTGCTACCGCGTGTAGACCCTCTGAATAAACAGAGCTAGGAAATATGTGTACTAATTCATGCATATACACAGTTATAACTATTTCTCTGTCTCTCAATATATATTAAAATTAACATGTGTTCATACTATCTTTAACTATGAAGTGATCCAGAGTTTATTCTAGCCTTCAATCCTTGATTATTTGTACCATTTTTCTCTGACAATAAGAAATCTGACTTCCATTTTATATAATTCCCTTATTTGTTCAACCCCAATATACATACAGGGTGGGGCAAAAGTAGGATTACCATTGTGAGTACATGGAGCACAGAGTTTATTCTCATACTATTGTTATTGAGTAATTATTTTCCGTACAAAACAACTGTAAACATACTTTTGCCCCTCTCTGTATAAATTAGTTTCAGGATTGTCAATATATAACCTTTTGAAAATAAATTTACCAACTAAGATTATCAGGTTTATGTAGTTTTTAAATAAATCCGCTCATTGAAACTCAAAAGTACATGGTTCCTATCATTGGACCCCAAAGGTTCCCGGGGTCCATTCTGGGAGAAGAAGCCCGGCAGGGGAGATGGTTCTCGTGGCACAGACTCAGAAGTCTGAGTGGGCTTCCATACAGTGTCAGAAATAAAGGCACTGCCTGATATTGACTCATCTACAATCCCCACCTAACTGATCCAGACCCTCGACATCACCCTTCCAATAAGCAGGTCCTTCCATTTAAAATTCTCAGAATATTCTATGCACCCAAAGTAGGAGCACCTAAATATATAAAGCAAATATTGAGCAACATTAAGGGAGAGAGTGACAGTAGTACAAAAATAAATAAATAAATAAAATCCTCAATAAAATAGAGCCACGAATCAAAAATCTAAATGAGCATAGTTGTGGTTAATAGGAATAAAGGAGGCTGCAAACTCCATGCACAAATTGTCCGTGATCTCACCTTCTGTGGCGTTCAACCAAAACCTTGGAATCGGGGGCTGATTCTACATGAGAAAACCTATGGGACAGAAGGAATATCACACAGACTTTGGGAACCATATTGAGCACAGGGAGGTTTTCTGTGGCTATAAGGTCATACACACACATACACTAACAGAAATGTTTATATAAATAGCTTTGTATACATAGGTAACACATTCCCTAGCTTTGTCTGCTAAGAACCTAAATGAAATAAAATTTATCCGTTGAATAGGCAACAGTTTCTTAGCTGGGGCACAAAAAGCAAAAACTGTAAAAGGCAAATCGATAATTGTGCTTCATTAAAATTTAAAACTCCCACTCTTCAAAAACTGTAATTCCAAAAGTAAGAGTAAGCCACAGAGAGAGGATCTGGGAACAGCCTAAGTGCCCATCAGCAGATGAGTGGATTAAAACACTATGGTTCATACAGCATGGATGGACCTGGAGAGCATTATGCTAAGTGAAATAAGTCAGTCAGAGAAGAATAAGTATCACATGATCTCACTCATTTGTGGAATATAATGAACAATGTAAACTGATGAATAAAAATAGATTCAGAGACATAGAAACATTGAACAGACCATCAAACCTCAGAGGGAAGGCAGGGGAGGGGCGAGAAAGGTAAGAGATCAACCAGATCACTTGTATGCATGTATATAAGAATAACCACTGGACACAGACAGTAGGGGGATAAGGGGATGTGGGGTGGGGTGGCCAGGGTGAGGCCAATGGGGGGAAAAAGGAGACATATGTAATACTTTCAACAATAAAGAATTTAAATTTTAAAAAACACCCATAGACTATATAAATGAAATGTCAGTGCTGCAGTAAATACAAAATAAAACACCCTTTTTGCAAAAACAAAACACATATACTTGACAGACATCCTATATTCAGAATATATTAAGGAAAAAAAGCCTCTTACCACTCAATGATAAAAGAAACAGTATGAATAGGCACAATATTTGAATAGACACTCCATAAAAACATAATATATGAATGACCAACAGTTCCTAAAAATACTTATTTTGGGAAAATGTAAATGAAACCTTTATGAGACACCACATTGTTTTCACTACAATGGCAAGAATTATGAAAGATGGATAATACCAAGTGTTGACAAAGATTTGAAGTAAGTAGCAGTCTTCTAAATTGTTCTTGGGAGTATAAGATATTACAACCAATTTGGAAAAAGTCCAACCGTTTTTTATGAAGTTAATGATATAAAAAGCACATGATCAAATGATTACAGCTTTAGTGTTTGCACAACTAATAAAAACAGGAAACAAAAAGACTTGTAATGAATGTATATAATAGTGTTACTCATAATGCCCAAAAATCTATCAATAACTGAATGAATAAACACATTTTGGTTTAGTCACACAATGTAATAGTAACCAGCATGAAAGGATAAAACCTATGAGTTCAGGCAACAACACGGCTGAAAGAAAATGCAGATGAGAGAAAAATGATTCCAAGTGACGGGTACACCCCGTAATCAGATTGTACATTCCGGGTGATAAGCCTCAGGATGAAAAGGAAATTCAGAAGACTATTTAACCTTCATAGTGCTTGGCGTTCTGTGGAAGCAGTGGTACACCTTGGACCAACCTGACAGAGGTAAGACATTTTAAAATATATGTTTATTGATTTCAGAAAGAAAGGGAGAAGGAGATAGAAACATCCATGATGAGAGAGAATCATTGATAGGCTGTCTCCTGCCTCCTGGGGATTGAGCCTCCAAACAGGGCATGTGCCCTGACCGGGAATCAAATCACGACCTCCTGATTCATAGGGTGACCCTCAACCACTGAGCCATGCCAGCCAGGCCAGGTAAGGCATTTTACACGTGAGTCACCGACTTCATGCGTGTGGTCCACTAGATTGTTGGGGGCTGGACTCTGTCTTTCTAGGTCTCTAGACATTAAGAGAGGTAGACAGTCCGCCAAAGCCAGCTCAGTTTCTATCTGTAGGTAGATGGGGGCGGCTGGGCTAGAGAAAGTTCATGATTTAACGCATGCCCTGTGTTCCCCAGGACCCACCATGGATCCCTCAGTCCTGCTGGCCTTACCCTTGCTCCTGGCTCTGTCCACCCCTTGCAGTGCTTGTCAATGTAAATTTCAGCACCCTCAGACATATTTCTGCATGTCAGACATTGGTGAGTCTAGGGAGATACCAGGGAAGCCTGCATCAAGAAGGTCTCACCATGGGGTGGAGAAATGCAGAGGTGGGGGAGCTCTGTAGATCTGAACAATGTCTCCAGGAGACTCAGGATGAAAACAGTTAAATCAATGAACCTATGGGCTCCTGACCTATTTCTTCCTCCTCCCAGTCTTACTTGTGGAGATACTAGGACCAGGAGAAAACACTGCGTTAAAACGAAGTTTCAAAGTCAACACCATTAAGGTAAACCCAATACCTCTTTCCTTCTTAACCCCTTCCTTCAAAATAAACTAGACTTTCCAATGTGCGTGGGCGGAGGGATGTTAACGGTGTCTAGAGCCTAGCACCTCAAGAAAAACTAAGGGCTTGGCCTCTCTCTCCCCCATCACAGATCCTCAAGGGCCCCCACCCCCTCCCGCTCATCAGTAATATCTACACCCCACTTCGTCCGGGTGACTGTGGATATCAGGGGACATTTCCTGAACAGTCACAGTTACTTGTTGCAGGTGAGCACCCCAACCCCATGGAGCCCCTCATGACCACTGTATTTCCACAACCCCAGCTCCATGGAGGACCAGGGACCTCTTCTTCATAATCTGACAGATGTATCCTAGGAAAATGCTGGACCATTTTAAAATCATCCATGATTTGTGGATCACTGTACCAGCCTCTGGGTTTCCAGACTCTCTGGGGCTAACTACCTTAGGGCCTTAGCATGTCCTTCCCAGGGGGCATCCATGCATGCTGTGCTGACCCCAGGCCATGCTCTCTGATCACCGCAGGCTTCCTGAGGGCCGGAAGACTGAACTTCACGAAGTGCCATATGATATATCCCTGGAACCTGCTCACCAGAGAGCAGAAAATAGGTTTCCAGGTAGTATACAGAACAGGCTGCAAATGTCACGTGAGTAGCCTCCTATGCATATTTCCTCTGCAGCCCAGGCTCTGGTCATTGTTCCTAGATCTTCCTCCCTGTCATCTCCCTCTTTGGGTGACCTTGGCCTCCTTCCCCGCTTCCTTCTTGTTCCCTGTCCCCTCTCATTGTCCCCATTAGCTTCTCCCTGGATTCAGACCCCTCCCCCACCCCTCCACCCCTTCACCCTTATCATTTTAGGATGGGGTGTGTGAACATGAGGTGGGAAGGGAATGACAGCAAATCCTGTATCTCCCTCCACCTGTAGGTTCAACCCTGCCTCCTCTGCTCACTTGGCTGTCCTGAAGCTGATCTCACAGATTGTGTGTGGAAACAAAGAAATTGTGAATATCAATCATGGAGTGGAAACCACTCCTTAAGCGCCATGTGTGTCCCCTCCACAAGTGGTCACTGTCAATGGATTAACCTCTCTAACGTCTACGCCTAGGCTGCAGCAGCTGTTCCAAGCACAGCTCCTCGGGTTCTGGCCTAGGCTTTAATATTCTATTGCTCGATCTGGTCAATATTAACAGAACTGGGTTGTACACCTAAGTTTTGCTTACTTTCTGCAAGCAGTGTATGCATCAGTAAAATTTACAAAAATAAATCCCAGACTGAGACTGTGACAGCTTTTCCTTCCTTCCCTCAGTTCTTCAATCAGATTTCATTTCCATTCATCCAGCAACAGCGCGCCTGACCCTAATCCTTCTCATTCCACAGTTCCTGCATCTCCTCATCCTACCAAAAGCAAGAGTTCAGGGCCCAGGCAAAGGGATAAACCAGAAAGGCGAGGGTCAGACTCCACCTGACATGCCCTCACTTCCCCTGACGATTGGCAGAATCAAAACCCACCAGGTGAAGGAGAAAGGACGTTCCTTGTTCCCACAGAATCGAGACTGCTTTGCAAATATAAAAATCATTCCTTGTCATCTTAAGGTCCTGAGTATAAAATATAACACTTTTAAACTTTTATAAGAACACAAAGGGGAATGATCTTAGGATCTCAAATCACAAAAGGCAAAAAATATGAAAGAAAATAGACAAATTTGACTATTTTAGAATAAAACATCTTTCCAAGAATAAAATACCATAAACACTGTAAAAATATAAGATGCAGACAGAAGTTGGAATTATAGAGTATTTACCCCTTATGTGAGGTCTGGTTAGTAAATGTTTTTGGGTATTGACTGAAATTTTCCTTTGAACATAATCAACTTAAAAATTTTCCAGAGTTCTTTCAAAACTAGTCCCTTCTCTCTTTATTATATTTAGTTCTGGCTTTTTTTCTCACCAGAGGATACTTTTCCATTCATTTTTAGAGAGTGGAAGAGAGAGGGAAAGACATAGAGAAACATCAATGTGAGAGAAACACATTGATTGGTTGCCTCCTGCACTCTCCCTGACCAGGGCCCCTGCGACCAAGATACATGCCCTTGACAGAAATCGAACCCGGGACCCTTCAGTTCGCAGCCGACGCTCTATACACTGGCATGGAATCTGTGCGGGCCTTATTTGAGTTATTTCAAAATGACTGTTTGCGGAGTGTAGACAGGTGCTTGGTTCAGTAAATTATACTTGAATACAAGGCGGGAGCAATCTTACCTGTGTGATTGTAAGGTTGTGAGGAAGCAGTGACCTACTCTCTCTGTGGGAGTCTCTCTGGGGGTGCAGCAAGCAAAGAAAAGATTAGCATGTCTTGTTATGCCCTTTCCATGGTAGATAATAGAAAAAAAATTGTAGCAGGAGATGAGGGACTGGAAGACAGTCCTGTGAGCAGAGAGAAGGAGCAGAGGGAGGGAACAAAAGGACAGGAGATGGAGCACACAGTAGAAAGTAGGAGCAGGGAGAAAAGATAGAGAAAAGGGAAGATCAGGAGGCTCATCAAATAGGAAAAAGGAGGCAAAAACAGAGATAAAAACAAACGAGAGAAAGGGGAGAAGGGAGGAGGGAGAGGGAGCGAGGTTCGGTGGGAAGGAGTAAGCAACAGGCTCCAGGCCGCAAGCACAGCTGCTGGGTCACTCATTATAGAAAGACCTCCTATCCTGTTGCTATCAGGATGCCGTCTTTCCCTCCTGGCTGCACTCTTTTCTATAGTTCATGCTACATCCATTCAGTTTTAATTTATTGTTACTCAGAACTGCTCATGAGGACAGACGTCAGCACACTGTGTGAACACTCTGTGGTTTAAATGAGTCCAGCCTCCGGATACCCTGGGCATGGTCCCAAATCAGCCATGGATGGGTAGTCCTGGGAGCACAATGTCCCAGGTTACTAAGGAGCTACAATTACTGTGTTTCTGGTTCGTTGGCTAAAACGGAGGGTTCCCATGCAGGGATCAGAGAAGGCAAAGGGCTGGGAGGGAGGGTGAGCTCGTGGGGAGAGATGAGTGGGGAGAAGTTGGCGACTTTGGTAATATGATCTCCTAGAGATGCATTTTCCTGTTGACATGGCCAACCCCTAGAATAAAGAAATCACGATTGAGAGGGTGGAAAGAGACCCCTTGTGTTTAGGTATCAACATGCCACTTATGTGCCTCCAGCCAAGTCTCAAAACAACAAAATATGCAGCCCCATTGTACCCACACCCAAGACCCCCCACTCAACCCCCAGAGCAGGGAGAATTCTCACCCCTTATAGATACATGGGGAGACACCATAGTGAGGGACTCACCACCTACCAGACTCACCAACTTCCAGGTGAACAATCCAGTGGTGTAATTGCACAAGAACAGGCCTACCCACCCCTGCTCATCGGTCAGGAGGATGCAAAGGCCAACAGGAGGTGGGAGCCAGGTGGGTACAAGGGGGACAAGGATGGATTTAGGAAGAGACTTTCTTACAGTTCCTCTTGATATAACATTATAATAGTGACAGAATGTGGGTAAATAATATTAGTGCTTTGTGATAAGTATTCCTGTAATCACTGTGAGAAACCCAGAGATTAACTAAATGGAACCTGGACTCAAGGTGCTTGGGTTAAAATCCAAGTTGTATTAATTCCTGGCTGTAGTACCTCAGGGCAGGTCATTCAATAGCTCTTTGCATCAGATTCCTCAACTGTGACACGTAAATAATTCTTCTCTTACAGAATTACTGCCAAGATTAAATATTTAATACATGGAACACACCTGAAATATTACCTGAAGTCAAGTAAGCACTCAATAAATTTGGATTTGTATAGTATACCCTATGGTTATTAGTTATTATTACTAATACTTTAGCAATAATGAGCACTGCTTTAATAAACCTCACAAAACTCATAAAAATATGGATTTATGCCCTAATTTTCAAGTATCTTTTCATTCTTAATTGCAGTATCAATTTCAATTATACTTTAATGTGAAAGAAAAAAATAGTATCAATGATGCAGTATAACTATCTCAATTTCATAGAGATTAAGAGGGAACAACAAGATTCACCAGGATAGTATTAATCATGGTTATAATGCTATGTTAATGCAAATAAACAAGGTACTGAAATCACCCCTAGTTCATAAAAGAAAACCAGAGAGGATGCCAATATTTTAACACATCTTCCTTGGCCCTGAAATGTCCTGCATGAAAGAGTTCTGTAGTGTGTCACAACATTTCTCAGAGATTAATCACCTCACCTCAATCATTATCCCACATGGTCCTTCAAAGTTGGCATGAATTTTCTTGGACATAGTCATGCTCCTTCATTCTCACCCCACACTGGCCACTCACCAGGGTGAGGCCATAATCTAATCTCTCCCCATCCTCTGAGAATGCCCAAGTCCAGACAGGCATGTAGCTGGATCTTACTTGTGGAACAGGGACTGGTAGCCATACCTCCTAATATACAACATACTCCAACATAAAACATACAATCTTGTTAGGCCATATGCCCCGACTGTAACCACACACTCAAGCTTTTACCTCAGGAGGAGGTCACAAATAGGTCAAGGATCAGTTGCTTGTCCTCAAACCTGTTTCCAGGGTCTTTTGATGCCACCAATGAATTCACTCAACCCCCACTCCTTCCCCACATAAGCAAAGGGGATAAGTACATTGTATACTGTGGTGATGGTTTAATTAGATGTGTGAGTGCAGTGTGAATTCATGTTTATTTTAATATATATTCAGGTACTTAGATGCAGAAATAATTATAGACATGTTTCTATAAAAAGTTATCAGATATGTACACGTATGTATTAATCAATTATTTGTTTTCTGTTGTCTTGTGAGCAGACCTAATAGCAATGAGCACACCTAGTGCCCAAGTCGCAGTTTCTAAACATCATTATCCATTAAAAGAAACCAGAGCCCTTTGTAGAAAGGGCTGGGGCAGGTAAAACACAAAATGACATTAGGTTGTAAGTGACAGAAAAGAAGCTCAAAGTCACTTAAGCATAAGAGGAGGTATTTATGGGCTCTCATAACTGGTTCGTATAGAACTGCCCTCTGGCCTCTGGCCTGGCTGGACCCCAAAACTCAGGACCTTCCAGGCTTTTAGTCTGTTTCTCGACCTCACAGCTCTGTTTAACTCTTCTGGCATCATTCCTCAGAGAGCCTCCCACCTGCCAGTTCCACAAGCCCACTGAGAAGGCAGCCTTTTCTCTCCCCAAGCAGAAAAAATTCCACAAACTCTCGCTGGGTCATGTGCCCTTCACCAACCAATCGCCATGCTCAGGGCTCGCTACTCTGCTTAGACTGGGTTGGCCAGGCCTTCTTTTTATTTTTTTATTTTTGAGAGAGAGAAAGAGAGATTTGTTTTTCCACTTATTCATGTATTCATTGGTTGCTTCTTGTATGTGCCCTGACCAGAGATCCAAACCACAACCTTGGCCTATAGGGACAATGTTCTAATCAATTGAGATACCCAGCTAGGGCCCACCCAGGCCTTCTGCTCCATCCAGGGAAGGGTGGAGCCCAGTGGTTCAGGGACCAAAGGGGCCATATAGGAGAGGGAGGAAAAATTCTCAAGGAAGAGTGTTCTCTGACCAGAAAGACTGATCATATGGCAATCACCCGCAAGAGTCTAGCATTGGATCAGCATGGAGCCTCACACACCATCCGCCACCCTGTACTGTGCTGAGCCAGGTCTCTACAAAGCAGAGTTGTGAAGAGAAGCTTCTCTGGCGCAGCCTCGTTGGTCTGTACCCTCAGGGTGGTTGCCCCCTTCCACTGACATGCGCACAGGCTCCCAGGAGCCACGTGCACCATGTGTGAGGGAGCTGGTGCTGAGCTTTACGCTGGGCCACCAGAGGGACACATCAGGTTGGAAGGAGTAGATGATGCTTTGCCTGCGGCGGAGGGAGAAGATGGACTGCGTGGGTCCCTGGCAGCAGCTGGGATGACTTAAACTCTCCACTGCACTCAAGAAGGTCAGGTAACATGCAGCCGGCGGGACAGTCCTGGTTTACCACATTCTGCTAGTGTCAGCATTGTCACAATGCTCTCCTAAGAATTTGTGCTCTTTACTCGGAGTGACACAGTTGAAACTCTTTCCCAGATCTAGTAATGAGAAGATCTGAACAGGTGTCACGGAGTCAAGAGAACAAGCTGAATTCATAAAGTCCAGCAGTGAGAACATCAAGTACCATATTGTTAATTGCATGTAGTGTGAATGCACAGGAAATGGTCCTGATCGTTTTTCCATTGTATAGCTTGAGCAAATTACTTGAATTCTCTGGGCATCAGTGTACTTCTTAGTAAAAAGTGTGAGATATCCATCACTTCATAGGTATTATGAAGATTAAACTTGCCAATATAAAGTGTGTAGTACAGTGCCAAGCACATAGTCAGTGCTGAATAAATATCCACTCTTACTATTATTACAAAAAGTATAGGGCTACCTCCACCAACTTAATTTTAGAAGCAGATGAACTCTTTGCTTGTCCCAAAATATTACATACACCTTTCTGGCCATTACAGATTCATCACTTTGAATTGCCAAATCTCCATGGTAATGCAGAAAACTCTGGTAAGGAACATGAAATACCATAATCAGGCCTTTCATAAAATAGTTTCAAAGCAGATTATGTCTTCCTAATGGGTTTTAATGACGAGAAAGATGAGATTGACCACAAGACTCTTCAGACAGGTACAGATTTGGTTAAATGGCATGGGAGTGGATAGTCTGTGTTATAAATGTTGGGCTGAGAAGAGAAAGTCTCAATGGAAAATATTCTAATATCACAACAATCTCCAATTCTCAGTATTTACCAGGCAGGTGAGCTGGTCTCCTCAGAAAAACCTTATAGACTCTCAGAGCTTCATAATCTTTGGAGTAGGCGTCTACCTATCAAAATCATGGATTTTTCTGCCATCTACTGGTCATTTTTGAGGACAGCAGTCTTGTGTGAGCAAAAGTGATGGGGTCTTTGATATCTCTTCTTTTGTGGCCCACCTGGGGCCTTGCCACAAACCTCACTGGAGCTGTGGGGTGTGGGGTTGGGTTTGTGGAATAAGTGACAGGGATTTGGGGGTTAATGGTGGTGGTACATGGAGACAGTGATGAGCATGTGTGGAGTCAGTGATGAATGTCCATAGGTTCAGTAGTAAGGGCTCTGTCTGTGAGTCAGGGAGTGGGGCTGAGGGCTGAGGGCTGAGTGATTGAAAGGCTGCAGAATCAGAAATTGGTTTCTCCAGCATTGGCAATGGGATCTCTAGAAGTACTTTCTAGAATTGAAGACTGAAATATCTGACATGTGGAATCTATTTTGTCTGTAGGACAAGTGATGTTTAGACAGGGTGCCTCGAGTCTGGAGGCTCAAGGATACGAAGTCTTATATTAGTAGGTGGGGTTTCTGTGACAGTGATGGGAGTCTGAGCCTGCTGATGTATCACCTCTGAATATAGTGATGGGGTCTCTGGGGTCAGTAATGGGAAGCTGTAGGATCAGTAGGTGGGTGATGGAGAGCCTTTGCTGCCAGAATGACGCCCACGGGACCAGTGGTTCTGGGTTTTAGGAAGCAAATAGGGGTCTGTAGGCTTAAAGAATGGGGCACATAGTTTCAGTAATGGGCTGTCTATGGACTTTTCAATCCTGTCCAGACCAGTCATTTGATGCAGGCTCCCTGCGGAAAGCAGGCATACACATGACTGCTGTGATTACCATCCAATAGGGACAATTCCTTGAGACTGACTCAGATCTGAGATGTCAGCACTCCTCATTCCTAAATGCCTCAGACCTGAAAGAGGGGTTTTTATGGAAGAAAAACTACCACAAAAAGAAGAGCCCTTCTCATCAAATCAGATCAACGGTGCACTCATTATCTGCACCTGATATGTCTGGTGATGTTAACCTTGATCGCTGGGTTAAGGTGGCTTCTGCCAGGTCTCGGCACTGTGAAGACCTTTTTATGTTCCCTTTCCATACCCTATCACTTGGAAGTGAGTCACAGTTCTAGCTCACACTCCAGGGGAGGGAAAGTAATTGGAATTAATTCAAATTGTCCCATAAAGAAGATCTGCCCCTTTCCCCATATCTATTTTATTTGTTCAATTATTCATGTACATTATTATGGACTCGTGGACATTTATTTTGTGTCTTGGGTTATAATGCAGCACTAATATTATTTATGTATTTGCTTAAATTGTTCGAGCTTTGCCCATTGAGAGCAATTTCATGTTGGCTTCCGTGCCCATTTGCAAAGCCCATCTTTTTTAAAATGGGAGAATGGTATTTAAAAACCAATATCTGGAAGAGTAATGTCAGCAAAATGGCAGACTAGGCAGCTCCAAGCTTTCATCTCCCCGCAGACACATCAAAACAAGCAGAAAACGTCAAGACCAATTTTATCAGAATTCTGCAAAACAATCAGCAACCAAGCAAATGCTGAATCAAGGGAAAATGTGACTTCAAAATTGTAGACAACTTCTGTGGTGATTTTACTCGCCCTTGTTCCACCCCCTCCCTGGCATGCAGTGGTTTTAAAGCAGTAGCCACACACACTGCTGGAGAGGCAGCTGGTCCCTGAGTCAGGGAGGAAGAGAGCAGACATTATTTTTAAATTATAGTGTGTGTCTGTTCAAACCTGGGGGGGGGGGGAGGTGGTGTCTGAAAGACTGATGCAAGTTGTTCAATCTCTGTTTCAATTAACTTGGAAGTCAGCAGAAGGATAGCAGGTCAGAAAAGTGACAGACATTGTTCAAAATCACTGCAAGGCATACTAACAATGCTGAGATGCCTGGAGCAAAAAATAAATGACTGGGTCTTACACAGTTTACCCACTTAACATGCCTATCTCAATGGCTCTATGTTTCCTACTCTTACTGTCCGCCATAGCAATTCTGGCACTTCTCCACCAAGTGCTTTAGTCTTTCCACATCTCCAGGAAACATCCTAGAGACATGTTCACACCATCTGATGAAGTCCCTGCTATGGTGTTAAATCCTGTATCCTCCCTCCCACCACACCCATTCAAATCTAATCTTCAATACCACTTACCCAGAAACCCCAGATTCTGGTCCCATGACCACTCCCTGGTTCTTGCAATACATGACTTCACATACTGCCAACACATTGAGATATTGTCCTATTTTACTAGCAGGCTCAACGTATCCTGGCTGGGTTATACTATGACTTTTTCCTAGTTATTGACTTAGTGGGAAGCCCTTCGTTGGAAGGCTCAGCATTAGGAAGTAATTCAATAGGATGTGACAGAGTGCAGCATCAAGCAGGAAGAATGCCAAACTGATTCTGGGGGTCATCTGGTGCCAAAAATAAAGGATCATTTTTTCCAGCTTTAATGAGGTATAATTTATTTTTTAAATTGTATATTATTAAATTCTTTGACATGATTGTTTGGTACCTATATACACTCTGAAATGATTACCTCCGTCAAGCTAAAGGAATACATCTATTATCTCGCATAGTTGACTTTTTTTCTTCTTTTTGGCATGCTGAGAACACATCTACTCTTTTAGCAAATTTCAAGTATACATACAGTATGGTTAACTATAGTCACCATGGTGTACATTAGATCCCTAGAATGTATTCATCTTATAACTGAAAGAGGTTCCCTTTACCCAACCTCTTCTCATTTTCCCCACCCCAGGTGACCATGGTCTAGAAAAATGTACAGCACAATTTTTAAACAAATAATTATTACAGAAATACCAAGACATAAGAGCAGATCAGAAAGAGCTCACAAAGACTAAAGCTAGAATAATTTGTCCAAAATATCTGATACTATAGAACTATAGTCTAAAAGAATAAAAAGCATATGCATAAGCAGGATGTAAATAAAAGATTGAATAAAGAAATAAATGAGCCCTAACGGGTTTGGCTCAGTGGATAGAGCATGGGCCTGCGGACTCAACGGTTCCAGGTTCGATTCTGGTCAAGGGCATGTACCTGGGTTGCAGGCACATCCCCAGTGGGGAGTGTGCAGGAGGCAGCTGATCGATGTTTCTCTCTCTCATCGATGTTTCTAACTCTCTATCCCTCTCCCTTCCTCTCTGTAAAAAAATCAATAAAATATATATTTTTTTAAAAAAAGAAATAAATGAGAAGAGGCAAATCTTTCCTACAAAAGAATTCCAAATAACACGTAGATACCCCTCCAGGATTTCACTTCCTTCTTCTTTTTTTGTTTTTGTTTTGTTAATCCTCACCCGAGGACATTTTTCTTTCCAGAATTGAACTCGGGACCCTGCAGCCTGCAGGTCTGCTGAGCCAAGCCGGCTAGGGCCACGTCCCTCTTCTTTCAGTGCAGGCTGGACTTAAGAAATTCTACAAAGACCTGTACTCTTCAAAACTCTCAAGTTTAGGAAAAACTAGAGAAGACTAAAAACTGTCATGTGTTATAGAGAACTAATGGCACATGAAGACTCAATGTAATCTGTTATCCAGAATTAGACCGGGGAAGTGAAAAAGGATATGGGTGTCAAGGCAGATTAAGCACAAACAAAGATTAAAGTTTAGCTCACAGTATTGTTACCAATATTAATGTTGCAGTTTTGACAAATGTATCATGATTATTTTTGATGTTAATTTTGGCCCTAGCCGGTTTGGCTCAGTGGATAGAGCATCAGCCTGCGAACTGAAGGGTCCTGGGTTCAATTCCAGTCAAGGGCGCATGCCCGGGTTTGCGGGCTCGATCAACGATTCTCTCTCATCATTGATGTGTCTATCTCTCTCCCTCTCTTTTATATATATATATTAAGATGTTAACTTTGTGGAAACTGGATGGAAGGTATACAGGAACTCTCCATACTAAATTTCCAACTTTTCTGTAAATCTAAAATTATTCCAAATCTAAAAGTTTAAGAAGTTGAACTGTAAAAATAAAATTGTAAAAAGTCCTAAAAGGAATAAACAAAATAAAGCAAAGGAGTCTGAGGGCAGGTGGAGTTGTGACTCTTCTAAAGGAAACTCTTCTAAATTGATTTGTGAACCCTTCGTCAGGCCTTATTTCCCAAATGGATACACTCAAGAGATGAAAATAAAATGCAGTTAACTATTTATCCTCCAAGGAGCTTGAGAGCCCTGCAGAAATTGTGTGGAGTATCTCAGCTAAGACTGCCAAGGGGCAACACTTTAGAACAGTGGCCTAGACTAGGTGATTCTTGTCCACAGGAACTAGGTGTAGATATCTTTATGTTTAAACTATTTTGAGTTTGTTGAACTTCTTTTTTAAAATATATTTTTATTGATTTCAGAAAAGAAGGGAGAGGGAGAAAGAGATAGAAACATCAATGATGAGAGAGAATCATTGATCGGCTGTTTCCTATTCGCCCCACACTGGGGATCGAGCCCACAACCTGGGTATATGCCTGACTAGGAGTCAAACCATGACCTCCTGGTTCATAGGTCTCTGCTCAATCATTGAGTCATGCCTGCTGGCTGGGGCTTTGTTGCACTTTTTAAGTACAGATATTACATCTTTTTTTCAAATTTGAGGAGCTTTCAGCTATTAATTTTTCCTGCCTCTTTCTCTCTCTTCTCTTTCTGGGACTAATATTGCATTTTTTAAATTGGAGTATAATTGACATGTAATATTATATTAGTTTCAGTGTACATAATGATTCAATATTTTCATACACTGCAAAATGATCACCACAAAATCTAGTTACCTTCCATCACCATACAAAGTTATAGCATTTTTTTTCTTGTGATGAGAACTTTTAAGAGGACGGAAAGGTAGAGTTCAATGGAGGGAAAAAAGAGACTCAAATAATACTTTAAACAATAAAGAATTTAAAAAAAAGATTTACTCTCAGCAATCTTTAAATATGCAATGCAATATTATTGACTATAGTCACCATGCTGTGCATTGCATCCCATGACTCATTTATTTTTTAATTGGAAGTTTGTACCTCTTAACCCTCTTCATCCATTTGCCCACACCCAATCTCCTTCCCCACGTTGCATGTTTAATGTAATATGTTTAATGGTTTCCTAAGGATCTCATTAGCATTCATTCATTTTTTTACATTCTTTTATCTTTCTGTTCATCAATGGGGAAATCTTCATTGATCTATCTTCAGTTTTGCAGATCCTTCCTTCTGCTAGCTCAGATCTGTTTTTGAACCTCTCTAATAAATTACCCATATCAATGACTGTACTTCTAAAAATCCAGATATTCTTATTGGTTCATATTTACAATATCAATTTATTTACTCATATTGTTTATTTTATGAGTCATGCAATTACATTTTTAAATTCTTTAGATATGGTTTCTATTCGTGTTTTTTTTTCCCCATCACTATTTATCCCTCTATACACTCTTCTACCTCCACTCTCCCCATCCACCCACAATCACCCACTGTTGTCCATGTGGTTTCTATTAGTTTTAAAAACATATTTATAATACCTGTTTTGAAGTCCTTTTCTGCTAAATCCAACATCTTAGCCCCCTCAGAGAGCATTTCTATCAACAAGTGTTTTTTTCCTGTGTATACATGCACATATAAGGCACACTTTCCTATTTCTTTGCATGCAATATTGAAAAATTGGCATTGTAGATCATATACCAACTTTGGATTCTATTCCCACCTTTTGGATGGTTGTGGTTGCTAGATTTCTGTTGGTTTATTTGTTTAGTGACTTACCTGGGTTAATTCTGTAGAGTATTTGAATTAGTGTGTGTGTGACTGCTGTCACCTTGTTGCCTAGAGCTTGGAATTCCATCCCTACATCCTTGTTACCTCCCAACATTGCCCCTATCCCAACTAGAGAATATGGGGAGCTTTATGGAAAAGATGAGGCAAGAGAAAGAGATTCACTAAATTTGTATATAATGTCCTGGCAAACCTCTAAGAGATGCATGTATGAAAATGATCAGAACCAACACAAGCAAAAGGTTTGAGAACTGAACTACAGCACTGAGCACAAGACCTGTTTCAAAATTGACCTGTGGGTAGCACGAAGTGAGGGAGACCAGAACTGCACTGCAAAGGCCTTGGAAGCTAAATTCATAGCTGAGCAATAGCCCCACCAACAGTAGGCCAGAGTGTATGTTACAAACCAACACAGGTTGACCACATACTAAAATGGAAGCATATCATATAATACCCAAAATGTCTGAGGTACAGTATAAAATAGCATAATTGTGGGGGGTTTTTTCTTGTAGATCCACAGTTCTGCCTTGTTGGTGTTCGAGCTAGAAATCTTCCACTCAGTCATTTCTGCTGCATATATTCTGTTTCCATTTGTTATGGTTGAGAAAGGTGCGTGGGAATGGAAGGCATAGCCTGGGGATCGCTTCAGTGTGTGCAGTTACCCACAAAAAAGAACACATTGTGTTTTACAAAGAGTCCCTTGCAGAGACTCGGAGCACCCGGAGGCAGGTGTAGAAGTGCGCATGGCTGGCCACTCCTGGGGGCGCAGTAGGCTGAGTGACTCATGAAGAATCATGTGCACAGAGGTGGACCTTCTGTCCTGGGAAGATGCATGTGATCCACTTTTCAGAAACATGTGCCAAGGAACAGGGGTAGGAATCTGGAGAGTGGTCACTTTACCCTAGGTGAGGGACTTCTCCTGAGATGTCCACTTTCGGACGTAAACACAATTATCCTCCTTCTAAGTCATGTAAATGAACTCAAATACCCCTTCAGTTAACTTGATCCTCTGTAATTAAAGGCAGGCGTGTGACACGGGATTAAGGGGTATGATGGTGTTTCCATCAGTTCAAGTGTCTATAATAAAATAGCACAAACCAATTTATTTCTGCAAAGTCCAAAATCAAAGTGGCAGCAGACTGGTACCCGGTGAGGACACACTTCCGGGTTTGCAGACCACGGCCTTGCTGCTGCTGTATCCTCACGGGAAGGAGGGAAAGAGAACGCAAGCTCTCTGGGCTCTTCTTACACCACCACCAATCCCCTCAGGTGCACCCACCCTTATGACCTTCTGAACCTACTTACCTCCCAAAGTCCCCAGCTTATTAAGATAATATCATGTTTCCTCGAAAATTTATGGTAAAATATTCATCACAATTACACTAAAATGTAGACTTTTTTTTTTAAGTTTTCCAATCAATGATCATAGTATAATCCCAATTTATTGAGATCTTCTTAGTTTCTTTCAGAAAAATCTTATAGTAACCTGGATATAGGTCTTGTGCATATATTGCTCACATTCCCACTGTTTTTTGGTAGATATGTGATTCCCCCCCCCGCCCCCCCCCCCCGCCCCCAGTCTGTGGCTTGTTTTTCATGCTTTTAGAAGTGCCTTGCAAAGAGCATACTTTTAAAAAATTTAATGAAGCCCAATGGAGCAAATGTTTCTGTTTTAGCCTTAGTGACTGTGCCTCAGGGTGTTTTGTGAGGCTGCAACCAAGATGAAAATCAGAACTACAGTCATGTCAAGACTCAACTGCGGGAGGATCGCCTCCTAGCTAACTTACGTCATTGGCTCTTGGTGATACTGTTCTAAAAACCTAGTTATTATTTAACAGAAAAGGAGAAAAGACAATATAGGCACGCCATTTACACAGCTTTGCCAGATAGCGGCCAATGGGCATTTTCTTTCGCCCACGGAACTCAGAAGGCTCTCAAGGCCACGCCCACAGGCTATCCCGTCAGACTGGGACTTCCCATCTCTATAGCTCCGCCCACAAGGCCGTGGCTGATTTGAAAGGAAGTCGGCTCGGTATTTTGCCCGTCTGGGCGAGCCCTGATCAGCCTGCACATTACCTTCGCAAACTCATTCCTCCGCGCCGTGAGGATGTTCACGGCTCGTGCTTCCCTTTTTTCCAGAGGCCACGAGCCCTTTGGCGGGCTGAATGCAGAGACTTGCGAATACTTCCTATTTCTGAGAGGTCCGCCTTCTGCTTGAGCACCGAGTTCCATAGGCTGACCAGGTTACGCACGGCACTCCAATTGGAAGCGGCGGCTGTCCGTCAAACATCCTATTGGTTGGGTACAGTATCTACGGTTGTTTAGGCTGTGAACGTCCTCGAGCGAAAAGGGGAATTGGCTCGAGCTTTCGATTGGGCCCAGGAAACTGTCAGTCAAGGAACAGGCGGGTGCAATCGTAATCCAGCGCACATTATTGGTAGAGAGAAGAGGCGGATACCGGGATGGGAGAAGCAAGCCGGCTTCCCTTGATTGGGCCATACGGAGGGCCGTGCGCCCCCGTACTCCGGATTGGCTGACCGTGAGCCGCGCCCCCCTCACGCCAACAGCCTTCGGTACGAGAAGTGCGCCGGGCTCGCCTCGCGTAGCCCTGGAGCCAGTTTGATGCAAAGGCGTGCACAGGGGGCTCGCTGGGTTCCCAACCAGACCCGACGTAGACCCGGGAGTGGTGCGCTCCTTCTCAACGGTGAGCGAAGACCAGTGGGCAGCGGGAGAGGGGTCGGGCCGGCGGGCTGCGAATGAAGGTCTGCGGCACCAAGTTCCTTCAGAGCGTCGTCGCACCCGGAAGTGTGGCAAGACATCAGTCGCACCCGGAAGTGTGATGCTTCCGAGGCCATGGGAAGTAATGGTACCCGGCCAGTCGAGATACCGGGTTAAAACAGATGTTTATGTATCTTTAATTCCTGCGGCTCGGTAGATGCTCCCTTTTCGGCAAGTGCTTGGAGGATGCAAGTATTTGGTCACATTTTTAAATGCTTCATCCTTTTCAGAACCGAGGGTAAACGAGCACTAGGAGCGTGGACAAGAGGGCTAAGCTCAGTAAAGGCTTTTAGGAAGTTTCTTTTGCTGCCCGTCACCCTCACTTCCCCTGCCGTCCAGGGATGTGCAGATGGAGGCCGGAGGAGACGCTGCTGCCCCAGCCCCCGGGGACGCGGAGGACTTGGAGGACACGCGGCTCCCCAGTGAGGAGGCTGGAGACGGTGGAGGGGTTCAGGAGGACCCCACAGATTCCGAGGACCGGAGCCTGGAGGAAACAGGTATGTCTTTTCCTCACTACAAATTCCAAAGAACGTATAGGGGTGTCATTGTTGAGGGAGGTCAATGAGGGCCCAGTAACGAGCGTTTTTGGGACTTAACAGGGTTGCGTGTGGTCAGTAAGAGGTCGTCGTTGACTCACATTAACTCCTCGAGGAATGAAAGGAGGAAATCATTGGTGAATGTTCACTGGGGACTTGGGATGAGTTTAGGCCCTTGGGGTATCAAAAAGGGATTAGCTGGGATCAAAGGGGGGCATTGGGGATTTAAGATGGTCAGGTCAATGACTGACCGAAAGGAAGAGGGTCAAAGGTGGACTATTTAGAAATCAGTGTCTTTGGGGACTAGGGTGTCACTTAAGTCACTGAGGTGGGGAAGAGAGTCAATGGACGCCCGTGGGCCAGCGGTTCTCAACCTGGGGGTCGAACGACCCTTTCACAGGGGTCGCCTAAGACCATCGGAAAACACATATATAATTACATATTGTTTTTGTGATTAATCACGATGCTTTCATTATGTTCAATTTGTAACAGTGAAATTGGGGGTCACCACAACATGAGGAACTGTATTAAAGGGTCGTGGCATTCGGAAGGTTGAGAACCACTGGGTGGGCACTCAGAGCATTTACCTCATTGCGGAGACAATGGTGAGTTGTCGGAGGTACTCTTTTAAGGAACCAGATGTTAGTGGCTACTAATGGTGATTATGGGTGGGGAGGCAGTGGACATCAATGAGATTATTTGGGGAGTTAGAGGACCAGTAGGAGAGGCTTTGAAGACCCAGGTGGCTGTGTAAAGGTATTCTGTGGGGCGTCGATGGAAGTCATTGGGGGCATTGCTCATTGATCACGCTGGAAGGAGCAGTGGGCATCTCTAAGATTAAATGGTGGAGGGGGGCGGTCTTTGAGAACTTGGGAATTGTTAGCAAGTAATGGTAGATATTGGGAGGAGGTCGTTGGTAATTGGGAGCAAGTGGAGTCATAGAATGTCAGTGAGAGAATGAAGGAATATGAGGTCATGGGGATTTCATGGGAAAATTGTTGAGACATAGTTGCCAGTGGGTAATAATGGTTGTCCTTTGGGGAAATCAATGGACGTTGACTGGATTAAGGAGGAATTGTGTCAGGGGAGTCAGTAGGGGGCATTGAAGTGGTGGGTTTCATTGGTGATTGTTAATAATCATGGGGGAGAGCAGTGGAGGTCATATTCATAGAAGTCCTGTGTGTTAGTGTATATTATGGTGATTATTGTAGGGAGGGGGGTGGATACCACTGAGAATAAAGGGAGATCAAGAGAGTCAGTGGAGGTCATTGAAGTCCTAGGTGTTAGTGGAGATTAATAGTGATCATTGGAGAGAAGGGAATAAGAGAGGGTTAGGGGAGCCGTAACCGGTTTGGCTCAGTGGATAGAGCGTCAGCCTGTGGACTGAAGGGTCCTGGGTTCGATTCCAGTCAAGGGCATGTACCTTGGTTGTGAGCACATCCCCAGTGGGGGGTGTGTAGGAGACAGCTGATCTATGTTTCTCTGTCATCGATGTTTCTAACTCTATCCCTCTCCCTTCCTCTCTGTAAAAAATCAAAATATATTTTTTTAAAAAGGTTAGGGGAATCAACAGAGATCACTGGAAGTCTTGGATGTTAGTGGTCATTAATAGTGGTCATGGTAGGGATGGAATGGACATGGAGTAGAATAGATTGTGGGTTAGAACAGTCAGTGAAGGTCATTGAGGACCCAGGTATTAGTGATGTTAATGTGGGGTCATTGAAATAGTAATGAACAGCAGTGGAAATAAATAGAGGGGATTAAGGATCTGGGTGTTAGTGGATATCCAGGAAATGGGGTGCTTTGAAGACTTAGAAATGGCAGTTATTGAAAGAAGAATAATTGGTCTTTAGGACATAAGAGGGTTCAATTATGACAATGAGAGATTGGATTATTGGGGTTTTAAGGGCATCATGTGGATGTAATTGAGGGGCAGAGAAGATACCTGGAATTCTGTGTCAGCATCGGGTCATTGGGGGAAGGGGCTGGTAGGCATTTGGTGTGTCCTTGGGCACATGGGGTTAGTGGGAGTCCACAGGCAGGTGACCCACCACGGGCTCCCTTTCAGGATCCGAGACCAAGGACCAGCCACCCAGCCTGCTGTCACCACTGCCCCAGTCAGAGTCCCCTTCATGTACCCCTGGGCTCTGGGATCCTGCAGCCTCTGAGAATAATGCCATGGATGACTCTGAGAGTGGCTCCGGGGGCCAGGGCGGAGATCCAAGTGACGAGGACTGGCGCAGCAAGCGAAAGCACGTGTTTGTACTGAGTGAGGCAGGCAAGCCCATCTACTCGAGGTACGGTAGTGTGGAGGCACTGTCGACTACCATGGGTGTGATGACAGCTCTCGTGTCTTTCGTGCAGAGTGCAGGAGATACCATCCGCGCCATCTACGCTGGTGAGCAAAGGGGCAGGAGGTGGAACTGGGGGCAGTGACTGTGAATATGAATATGGCTGTCTGGGTAGCTATAGGTCTGTCTGACTTCCGGGGGCACTGTCCAGCCAGCCAGGTGTGGGTCAGTGTGTGTGGCTGGCTTTCCAGTCCTAAAGGGGTGAGGGTTTGGTGTTGTGTCCATCTGTCAGTTTGGCCTTCTGGGTTCTGAGTGATTAACTCCTGGGATGTAAGTGACTGGCTGGATACTTCCTTGTTTATCTGACAGTATGGTTGTGTGGCTGTGTGGCTGAGTTGGGTATCTTTCTGGCTGTGTCAGTCCTTGCTTCATCTTCCCCCACTTCATGTTATATGTCTAACCTGATTCTTTGACCATCCCATCATGTCTCTACAAATGTTCAGTCTCCCCCAGATTGTCCTAACCCTAAGTCCGAGTGTCCACAGAGTGACCGCGCAAGCTTGGGCCAGAGGTGTGTGTTCAGGGAAAGGGGGGAAGAGCCTCACCTGATCCTCTCAGTCACCAGCGACTCATCGCTACCCCCTGCCCATCCCTTCCTCCCCCAGAGGACCACAAGCTGGTGTTCCTACAGCAGGGCCCACTGCTGCTGGTGGCTGTGTCAAGGACTCCTCAGTCAGCAGCCCAGCTGCGGGAGGAGCTTCTTGCCGTGCACGCACAGATCGTGAGTACACTGACCCGTGCAAGTGTGGCCCGCATCTTCGCCCGCAAGCAGAACTACGACCTCCGTCGCCTGCTAGCTGGCTCCGAGCGCACCCTAGACCGGCTTCTGGACAGTGTGGAGCGGGACCCAGGTGCCCTGCTCCTGGGTGCCGTGCGCTGTGTGCCCCTCACTCGCCCGCTGCGGGAAGCACTGGGTACACTGCTCCGACGTTGCACAGCACCTGGCCTGGCACTGTCCGTGCTGGCGGTGGGTGGTCAACTGGTGACAGCAGCCCAGGAGCGGAATGTGTTGGCTGAGTGCCGGCTGGACCCAGCTGACCTGCAATTGCTGCTCAACTGGGTCAGTGCACCTGCCTTTGCAGCGGGGGAAGCGTGGGCACCTGTGTGCCTGCCCCGCTTCAACCCAGATGGTTTCTTCTATGCCTATGTGGCCCGCCTGGACGCCATGCCTGTCTGCCTGCTGCTACTTGGCACTGACCCTGAGGCCTTCCATGACATGGCCACCTGCCGGCGCCTGGTAGAAGACGGCATGCACACACTTGGTGCCATGCGTAACCTTGGGGAGGCTGCCAGTTTCTCTAATGCCCCATCAGCCACTGCCCCATCCTACAGTGTGCAGGCTGTGGGAGCACCTGGCCTTCGGCACTTCCTCTATAAGCCACTGGACATCCCTGACCATCACCGCCAGCTGCCTCAGTTTACCAGGTGGGTCCTGATCCTTGGGCAATCTGCCAGGTGGGAAGGCTTACCTAACTGGAAGGTTCAGCATCTCATAGGCATGTTTCAGGAAACAAAGCCAGCCATGCTCTACAACAGCGGTCACCAGCTGGTAGTCCATGGACCACTAGTGGTCCATGAGGTCCAAAAGGTTGGCGACCGATGCTCTAGAACAGTGGTCGGCAAACTGCGGCTCGCAAGCCACATGCGGCTCTTTGGCCCCTTGAGTGTGGCTCTTCTTAAGCCTTAGGAGTACCCTAGTTAAGTTAATAACAATGTACCTACCTATATAGTTTAAGTTTAAAAAATTTGGCTCTCAAAAGAAATTTCAATCATACTGTTGATATTTGGCTCTGTTGACTAATGAGTTTGCCGACCACTGCTCTAGAATGATGGAATAGAACAGGTGTATAACTGATGAGGGAGGCTCAACTACCAATCTCAAGGAATCCCTTATTCTAATGGAAACTAAGGCCCCAGTATTCAAGGAATCCCATAGTTTGAGGGGAAAGCTGGGCCTCTGACCATAGAGATTCTTTAAGTCTAATGGGGAGGGCTTATTTAGCTCCTTAACTTAATTGAACTCCTTAGACTGAGGGGAGATGGCCAGCCAAGAAAAGCCCTAGAGACTGACCCTGTCGCCGGCCTCCCTCCCTCACTGCAGCCCTGAGCTAGAGGCCCCGTACAGCAGAGAAGAGGAACGGCAGCGTCTATCGGACCTATACCACCGCCTGCATGCTCGCCTCCATAGTACCTCCCGGCCTCTGCGCCTCATTTACCACGTGGCTGAGAAGGAGACACTGCTGGCCTGGGTGAGTTGGGGAGAGGGCTCTTCAGGGGTTAATTCCCTGCTTCAATTCTTTTTGCCTCCATTGTATCCCCCCAGCCATAACAAACTCCATCCATAGCCTTTGTATACCTCTGCTTTCAACACTGTCCCTGCCATTACACATCTGTCTTTGAAACCCATAAGGGTCAATCACAGTGTCTCCAAACCTCATTAATCCCATCATTCTGTTTGCTGTTCCCCCATTAGCAACCAGGACAGTGTCTTCAACTTTCAAGAGGCCCCATTAACAGCCATCACTGTGTCTGCTGATTTCCTGTATTCCCATTAGTCCTGCCCATGTGTCTTCAGGCACCAGTTCAGAAATCCTTGAATACCAAAGGCTTGGCTCCATGCTATGCCTCCTACCTGGCATATCCTTCCCTGCAGTCTTTCCAGGTCTTCTGTCCTCACCTTCTATGGGTGTATTAAATGTCATCTATTCTGGGAGCTTGGTCAAGGTTACCCCATTGGAAATGGCACCTTCCCCCCGGGCTCTGCCATTCAGCGCACTTTTATTAAATAATGTATTGGGTACCTATTGAGTATCAGGCATTGTTCTAGGCCAGGGGCTTTTTTTATTTTTTATTTTTTTAAACCTTATTTCCAAGCAATTTTAGACTTACAAAGAAGTTGCAAAATAGTAGAAAAATTTACTATAAATAGTTCCATCACCTAGTTTCTCCAGATATTAACGTAACCATAGTAACTTATCAAAATCAGGGAATTAACACCAGTATAATGACATCTAATCCACAGACTTCATTCAGATTTCACCAGTTGCCCCACTAATGTTTTTTTACTGGTCCAGAATCCAGTCCAGTATCACATGTTGGATTTATTTATTGTGTCTCCCTAATGTCATTTATTCTGGAACAGTTCCTCAGTCTTTTTTGTCTTTCATAATCTTGGCACTTTTAAAGGGTGCCAGCCAGTTAGTTTGTAGAATGTCCCTCAACTTGGGTTTTCCTGGTATTTATCCTGACTAAATAGAGGTCTGCATTTTTTTGAAAGGATATCACAGAAGTGATGTGTCCTTCTCTGCATCATATCAGGAGGCCCACAATGTCAGTTTGTCCTGTTGTTGATGATATTAGCCTTGATCACTTAGTTAAGGTGGTGTCTGTCAGATTTATCCACAGGAAGGTTAGTATTTCTCCCCTTTGTAATTAGTAAATAGCATGAGGTGATTATGTTACTGTTCTGTTTTTCATCACATTTTCACCCACTAATTTTAATATCCATTAATGATTCTTGCCTGCAATAGTTATTACTCTGGTGTTTATTACTAGACTGTCATTTTTCTAACCCTATCATTCCTTCTACAGTTATTGTTTGATATTTTATTGTCTTAGAGACCTTTTCCTCCTGATTTGTTTGTTGAATTTTTAATTTTATATTAGTATGGTCTCATGGATTTTTCTTTAATTCAGTGGGCTAAAATCTTCTCTATCCTTTATTTTTCTTGTCTGTTATTTATTTCATTGCTCAAATTGTCTCTCACATAGCCAGTGGGAGCCGTGATGTAGGTACACTGTCCCTTGTGTCATTTGACATGTCTCCATCACTGCTGGAACACTTCTTACTTTTTGGCACAAGATGTTCCAAGCTCACCTTGTACTTTCTCTGTGTCAGTCCTTTTGTCCAAGTAGCCCTTGTAACTTTTAGTGAAGAATGGTGATTCAAAACCAAGATATGGTAGGCCCAGGATTTTAAATCGGGTGATTGGGGGATTACTTACCAAGGAGATGGCAGCTAAGTGGGGCAGGGAGGTAGTGGGCCATGTGGGTATCTGGAGGAAGAGTACAGCTGGCAGAAGGAAAGGGATGTGCAAATGCTGTGAGGTGGGACTGAGCCTGGTTTATGGTTGAGGAAGAGCAAAAAGGCTAGAGTGGCTGGAACAGAGGAAGTGAGGGGAGAGCAGTGAGAAGTGGTGTGGAAAGAACTGGTGATCCCATGACATTACATCTCTCAGATTGGTGTGAGGATTAAATGGAATTAATCCTCTTATACTCAGGGTACAGATGATGAAGACATGGATGTGCAGAGCTCAGAACAGGACCTTGTATACAACAATTGCTCATTAAAAAGCACTGTTGTTGTTATACCCATTCTATAGGTGAGCATCACAGTCAGCATCACCCAGTTGAAGCCACTAGATCTAAACAATCCCTTGGCTCAACTGAATCTGGCCCACCCTTGGTTCAACTGAGAACCCCTGGCTCACCCATGACACAATAATATCAGCTTACCTGCTTTAGCCCAGTGACCAGACAGCATCAGGTGGGAGCTGCTGCCAGGTGCGTCTTCCAAACAGGAGATAGGCATGGGGCTAGGGTTGGATGGACAGGGTTAGGGATGACCAGTTCCAGTCCAACTGACTCTGTCTCCTCTCAAACCCACAGGTGACCTCCAAATTTGAGCTCTATACCTGCCTTAGCCCCCTGGTGACCAAGGCAGGTGCCATCTTGGTAGTGACCAAACTCCTACGCTGGGTGAAGAAAGAGGAAGATCGGCTTTTCATTCGTTATCCACCCAAGTACTCGACACCTCCGGCAGCCTCATCTGCCTCTACGGACCAAGCTTCCCATAATGGCTTGTTCACTGGATCTTGAGAGGCAGAACCTCCCAGATTGGGCAGTGCTGGGAACAACTACCTTTGGCTCTTACCTTCTGTCTCCACCCTGGAAAGGGGGAGCTGGAAGGGGTGGGGTGGTTGATGGTGGTGTCTGTGGCTGGTCTCTCTCCCTGGACAATAGGGCAAGATCTGAGGGCTTGCCCACTAATGAGAAATGACTGGACATAGGTCAGCAGGCTGCTTCCTCAGCCCCTCAGATGCTTCTTCCCTTCCCTCTGCCTCACTGTCTCTACTTGGATGATGTTCCAGCCTCTGTCAGGGACTTTCTCCTCCGATACCTAGGCACCATGCCCTCTGTCCTGCATCTGGAGTTGGCCTCCTCAGTGGGCTCTTAGCCCTGAGTCTCCAGGGCTGGCCAAGGTCTCTGTGGGTGACCCATGGGGCCAGCCTGTGCTGGAACTGACCTAAAGATACTTAAAAGAAAAGGTCTAAACCAATCCCCACAGGGACATTCCTTTGCCCTTGTTGTACTTCATCTCCCTGTCGAAAGAGACCCCATCAGTGTTGGCTGCTGCTAATGTTTATGAGAAAGGCGGTCCTCACAGTCTGTCTGTCTGTGTAACCCAGGGCAAAGCCCCCGACTTCACACAGAGATCCAGAATTTTTACGTAGGCGGTGACTTAGCTTCTAAGGCTCCTTCTGCTCATTCGTGAAATAGAGATAACTGACCTCTCACCGGCTAAGTGAGCATTTGTGAATGAAAAGGGACTCGGACTCCTGTGTACCACCCACGACACATGTGCATTTGCCCCAGACTTTCTTACAACCTGCACTACACAAGCAACCTGGAGGGGCGAGACCTCTTTCTAATTTGTATATGTACTCAAAACACTCGGTCCCCAATCACTAAGACCCTAGTTCTAGCCTTGTTTTCTCTACGAATTACAGCCGCATGTCACTGAGCCAGAGGCTCGCGGGAACGCCTTTGCGCTCATCCTGGTCCAGTGAGCAGACGGCGCTGCACGCATGCGCGCTGCAGAGCCTGCCTGCCCTCGCGTGCTCCCCCCTCCCCCATCAATTGTCGAGGGCGCATGCGCCTAACTCCTGTTTGGAAAATGGCGGCCAAGTTGGAGCTGCTGGCGGTCCCGGAGGAGGCGGAGGAGGACGAGGGCGAGGGATGCGCGGGTAAGCCGGCTGCTCCGGCCAGGGCAGAGGGGAAGCCTCTGTCCCAGTCCAATAGAGAGAGGTTGATAGCGGCTCCAAAAAAAAAAAAAGTGAAAATTTAGGCCTTTTATTACAAGGTAAATAATACTCTTCAAGCAACCTGCGGAGGTAGACATTCTCACAAAAACCACTGCTGCTGCTGCCACATCGGAGGAAATTCACAGTAACTCCCCGTCCTCTGACACCCAGGCGGTTCACACGTTGTGTGGACTCTTAAATCCTAATCCCACAGACCGGACCGCTTTTCTCCAGGGCAATGTGACAGTGATGCCCACGCCTTCGTGAAGGAGGAGCGGGGGGAGGGTGGATTGCCATCTAGAAAAGAAGAAAACCCCCGAAGACCGACCCGCCACGGTGCCGCCAGCATTCTCTAAACTATAGGGATGTTCAGAATGGACCACAGCACAGGAAATAGCATGATGCGTGCCCGTGTACCCGTCGCTGTTTCAACAGCTGCCACCTTTCTGCCCTCCGTTCACCCATAGCCCCCTTTCTGCAGCCTAAACCGCTGCGTTAATAAACATGGTTGCATTTGGTCCAGACCTGTCTGCAGACATCGACAATATCTTGTTTATTGTCCTGTCAGCGCCATGAGAACCATTCGTTGCTCTTTCCCCAAGGCCCAAACAATGCCTGCTTGGCACATAGTAGGTGCTCAGTAATTTGTGTATTGTATGAACAGTGACGTAACTAACATGGAGAGCTCTCTCAGATTAGGGCCGGCTTTCAACAGAGGAGGGACAGAAATGAGGCCGATGCCAGTAGATCTCATTGATTGAGCACTTACTGCAGCTGCCACTGTGCTGCAAAGCTTTTAGTATCCACTTTCAAATTTGTCACGATTGAAGTGACTTCATCAGCAAGGAGGAGATTTAAGAGCAGGTGATGTTACCATTTTTAGCCATTAAAATTGGCTTTAGAAAAGGAGAGATGATATCTATTATTGATCACTCTGGGGGGAAAGGCCATCTTTTGTCTCACTTGGAGAGCTGACCAGTAAACGCTTAGCTGGATGCAGTTTGGCAGAACATTTTAGCATCTAAAATGCTAGTCACTATATTCGGCCATTGTGCTTAGTAATCAGGAGAATACAGAGATACCTGGGCCAGAAAAAGTCATTAGGACGTTGTTGATGGAAGCCAAAAAAAGGAGCAATTATGGAAATTGCTAAGCTTAGGTATATTCATGCATATTGTGGAATGCCTGTGTGTGGTGGACCTTTAAAATTTTTTGAGCAGCAGGAAAAAAAATGGTTAAATTGCAATTTAATTTAAAATAATTAAAATTTAAAAGGATAAGACCATGATTTATTGGCACAGAATGAACTCTAAAAAGATATTTTTATGAGTAAAATGTTTGGATTTTCAAAATAAAGTAGAAGCAATGTCAGCCATAGCCCTTTGTAGGTTGCACAGAAAAATATCTGAAGGCAAAAGGCCTCACTGATGACTCTTAATAAGGGACTTGGATCTTGGGGGCTGTGCAAAAGTGGAGACATTTTTGTGATTGTTTTTCTTTTAGGAAACTAAGTAGCACTGTATAATTTTTTAAAAGATGAGAACGAGGGAAATTTGAATTGCATCCAAGAATCATATATTAATGTTGATTAATATTGGCATCTTGGTTTGGATGGTTATACTGTGGTTATCTGGTAGATTCCCCTTGAATAGAGTAAATATACACTGGAACATTAAGGAATAATGGGCCATGGTGCCTGCGATTTATGGTACAGAAACGCTCACAAATGGGAAACCTGATACAAGGCAAGTAGGAGCATTGTGGTCTATTTCTACAACTTTTATGTACATCTGAAATGATTTCAAAATAAAATGTTTAAAAGGGGCCTGTGCATTATAAGCTGTTTTATAACATGGATTTAAAAAAACTTTTATCACGTTGTTAGTTGGATTATTTAAAAGATTTGCTGATCACCCATGATCTTACCCCAATGACTAGGACTGGAAGTGCAGGGGAGAGGAAAAACAGATGGAGCTTTTACAAAAATGGCTGCAAAAGCCAGCTATAAAAGGCATGGGGACAGTCGGGGAAATCACAAATGTTCTGGGTACTAGATGATATTAATGATCCAATGATTAGTGATAATTGTTAATATTGGTATCATTATAGGATTGGAGTCATCTAAGAAACTGTCTTCAAGTAGTGAAACTTAATTATCTGGGGATGACATGTTATGAAGCCTGGAGCTTGCCTGGAAAAACATAGCTGAAGCAAATATTAAGGATTGTCAGATCTGGGTGATGAGTAAATCAGAGCTCATCACGGTATTCTCCTTACTTTTATGTGCATTTGGAAGTTTTCATAATGAACTATTTAAAAAACAATAACAAATACTTATCCTCATTATTAAAGTAGCTTTAATTTTTTGTTTAATTTCCAAATAGTAAGAGTATTTAAAACTGCTTAAAGTCTCAAGAGACTACAATCCAGCCTATTAATACCAGAGAAAGGCACTGAGATTTGGGGCCAAGGAGAGAAGGGAAAGTTTCATTTTTAACTTCACGTTTGTGTGGTGTTTGAATGTTTTTAGAATGTTACTTGGATAAGAAAGTAAAAATTAAAGCAATACATAAAAGACATTTTACTAAAAGATCTGCATGTCTTCACCAAATGTTGGCAATATTACTTCTTGGGAAGGGGACTGACTTGGGGAAGGGGCTAATGGTGAGGGGAGACATATTTTTTACTCTATGTTCTACATTTGTTTAATAAGTAATTTAAAAATTCAAATGCAAAATTAAATTAATGCATATAATTTGTAAAAGTTTCCAGGCAAGACAAAAATATGTAAAGAGAGTGAATACACCACCAAATATTTTAACAAAATTTAATAAATTCAGGTTACAAGCCCCTGGTTCACAACATGATTTCTATTTATTTATTTATTTTTAAAATATATTTTATTGATTTTTTACAGAGAGGAAAGGAGAGAGATAGAGAGTCAGAAACATCGATGAAAGAGAAACATCGATCAGTCGCCTCCTGCACATCCCCCACCGGGGATGTGCCCGCAACCCAGGTACATGCCCTTGACCTGAATCGAACCTGGGACCTTTCAGTCCGCAGGCCGACGCTCTATCCACTGAGCCAAACCGGTTTCGGCAACACAACATGATTTTTAATGGCTGCAAAGAATTTCATCCTACAAAAGTGCTCTAATCAACTAAGGCATCTTTTTTTTTTTTTTTTTAAATATATTTTATTGATTTTTCACAGAGAGGAAGGGAGAGAGATAGAGAGAGTTAGAAACATCGATGAGAGAGAAACATCGACCAGCTGCCTCCTGCACATCCCCCACCGGGGATGTGCCCGCAACCCAGGTACATGCCCTTGACCGGAATCGAACCCGGGACCTCTCAGTCCGCAGGCTGACGCTCTATCCACTGAGCCAAACCGGTCTCGGCAACTAAGGCATCTTTAGGTTGCTTCCATCTTTTAAGATTGTAAACAATGAAACAATGAACATCTTGCCATCATCCTTAATTTTTTTCCTTAAGATAGATTCCTAGAAGTGGAATTTCTGATCCAGAGGAGTTGAGTAAGTTTTGGATATTTACTCTGTAGATATGACTTGTAACTATGAGGTTATACTGGATCAGGGTGGGCCCTGACCCAATGTCTGGTGTCCTTATAAGAAGAGGGAATTTTGGACACAGAGATAGAATGCAAGGTGAAAACACAAACACACACAAAAGGAAGCCCCGGTTTATGGTACTTAGTTTTGGCAGCAAAAGAAGGAAAGCAGCCTAAATATCCACTAGTAAGAGACCTCTCTTAAATTATGGTATATTCACTTTGTGGACTGCTATGCAGCCACTAAAAAAAATAAAAAGATCACCAGTATACATTGTCAAATGAAAAATACAAGCTGTGGAACATCATTCATGATAGGATACCACTTATATAGAAAGAGTGTAGATATGCTTGCATAGGAATTGAGTTATCTCTAAGCTTGTAACACCAGTGACTTCTGCGGAGGGAAACTGAGGAACTGGTGTCGGAGGGGAAGAGACTTTTCTGGTTACTGTTTTTAGCTATCATGTGTGATTTGTGTGCTGCCTTTTATATTCTCTGCCCAGTTTTCCTTGGAGAGGGGTGAGTCATTGGGACTTGACCTTTTATCATTGATTTCAAAAGTTTAAGATGTCAATATATTTTTTTCTGTTATTTTATTGTTATTGTAATTCTAAAAGTAGCATAGGCTGCTGTTAAAAATGTATAGAAGGCCCAGCTGGGATAGCTCAGTGGTTGAGTGTTGACCTAAGAACCAGAAGGTCACGGACATATGCTTGGGTTGTGGGGCTTGGTCCCCAGTGTGGGGCTTGCAGGAGGCAGCCAATCAATGATTCTCCCTCATCATTGATGTTTCTATCTCTCTCTCCCTCTCCCTTCTTCTCTGAAACCATTAAAAAAATACATTTTTTTAAAAAAATGTATAGAAGTATATATGGTGAAAGTGTGTTTGAATTAAGATCCAAATTAGGTATTCATTACAATTGATTGACATATGCCTCAAGTCTTTTTTTAAAAAAGTATATTTTTATTGATTTCAGAGAGGAAGAGAGAGATAGAAACATCAGTGATGAGAGAGAATCATTGACTGGCTGCCTCCTGCACACCCCCCACTGGGGATGGAGCCCAAAACCCAGGCATGTGCCCTTGACTGAAATCGAACCCGGGACCCTTCAGTCCGCAAGCTGACACTCTATCCACTGAGCCAAACCAGCTAGGGCTGTCTCAAGTCTTTTTTTTTTTTTTTTTAATATATTTTTATTGATTTTTTACAGAGAGGAAGGGAGAGAGACAGAGAGTCAGAAACATCGACGAGAGAGGAACATCGATCAGCCGCCTCCTGCACATCCCCCACCAGGGATGTGCTCGCAACCCAGGTACATGCCCTTGACCGGAATCGAACCCGGGACCCTTCAGTCCGCAGGCCGACGCTCCATCCACTGAGCCAAACCGGTTTTGGCTCAAGTCTTTTAATCATAGTTTCCCCCTCTCCTTTTTTCTTCTTTGCAATTTACTTGTTGAAGAAACAAGATTGTCTTGTGGAATTTGCCAGAATCTTATAATGCTGATCACATCCCCATGATACAATTTAACGTATTTTACTGCCCCTTGCACTTCCTTTGAATTGGCATTTAGATATGGAAACCTTAGTAAGATTTCTTTTTCTTTTTTTTTTTTTTTTTTGGTTGGCAAGAATCCTTCATAGGTGCTGTTTGTTATGTTCTTCCATCAAAAAGCTCATAATACCCTGTTGTCTTTTTTTTATTGTTAGTCATTAGTAACTGTTTCCTAGACCCATAAATTCTTTAAGATTTGCAAATCGCGGCCTATAATGATGTTACAGAATTTATATGAAATCTCTCTGCCTATTGCATTGGTTAGAACTTCAGACCATTCTGAACAGCAGCAGCAAAAGTGCTTCCCCTTCTCTCATGCCCGTGTTGTGTTAAGGGAGCTGTGGTGTCCTTTGACCTCAGGGACAAGCTGAGGTCATCCAGCACACGCCGTGAACCTCAGGCACAAGGGGCCGGGTCCTGCCGAGGCCCTCCTCTTGCTGGAAGCCTCGCCCTCAGCCTGGCCTGGGCCCCAGCCCAGGGGTGTCTGTAGAGCCCCCTGGGGCTTCCTTCCTCCCTTCCCAGATGGGCCTGCCCGCAGTCCCCGCACTCCGCCGGACCCTGTAATTCTGGTTTTCATCTCCACAGGGCAGACCAAGCCTTTGAAGGCTGAGGACTTGCTGTCAATGGTGAAAAAGCTGCAGAAAGGTCCTGTGTCTCCTTGTATCTGAGGCTCCCCTGGGGGTTTGAGTCAGGCACGTGGCTCAAGCCCAGCTCCCGCAGCTCACAGCCTTGGAGAATTATGCCATGGCACTCTCTCCCTCTAACACAATTTATTCTCCGCTCGCGCGCGCGCACGCGCGCGCGCACACACACACACACACACCAGCCATCCGTTTCTCTGACCCACAGGCCAGCAGTGACTATTTTTAAATTCTTGGGTCTTTTTCTAGAGATTAAAAAGAAAATACATTCATGGGTGTGTGTTCTTTGTCTGCCCTTTTTATACACAAATGGCAATACAAATAGCTTTGTGCCTTGCTTTGCTGTTGAAGGGGGCCTGGGAGCCCTCTATATCAGGGCTGGGCAAAATTCTGGCTGGATTGGAGGTTGGACACACCCCCTCCCCAGCCCATCGTCAGGTTAAATTCTACAGTGCATTGATCGGTTCCTAATAGAAGGGAACCTCCCCTCCCCCACCTTGCCTCTTGCTGCTCCCCACTTGCTTACTAGATTCACACCTGCCACACCAGCCCCTTAGCCATTACTTTGGGCATCTGCCTCACTCTCTCTGCACTAGTCCATCTGCCTGGCAGCGTTCCTCCCTCCACACCCCACATCCCCACAAAACTGAAGGGCTCCCTTCCCTTTCCACATTTGGAGCCTTTTTCACATCTCAAGAAGCACCTTCTACACTTTCACCCTCCAACCCCTTGCTTCACTTTATTCCCCTTCACAGCAGTTACTGCCACCTACATTGATACATATCTTTGTTCAATGTCCATCTCTCCCACCCAGAATGCAAGCCCTGCAAAGGGCCTCTTACAGAGCCCAGCATACAACAGGCACTCGATAAATGTGTGCTGATGATAGCAGCAGAGACACAATGCCAACACCCACCCACCCTCTGTCTGCCTTGGACAGCCAGGCATCTGTCTTCTCTGACTTAATCTTTCTTTCCGTCTGCAGAGGGAAGCCTGGAGCCACAGATAGAAGATCTGATTAGCCGGATTAATGAGCTTCAGCAAGGTAAACTGGGACTGAGGCTGGCCCTGGACTTTGAATGACCCCCCTTCCTCATCTATAAAATTCAGGCCCCTCCAGGTTGCTTGAAGATAGCGTGCTGTGTCACAATCTAAGAGAGAATAGCCAGGCTAGAGGCTGCATTCACAGTGTCTTCTTCTGTGTTTTGACTCAGCAAAGAAGAAATCTAATGAGGAATTGGGAGAAACTCAAGCTCTCTGGGAGACGCTGCACAGGGAATTGGACTCTTGTAAGTGAGACCAAAACCAGAGATCCCATGACACTGCTGGTGTTCCTGTGCACACCTCAGGGTCCTTGCATGGGCTGTTCCCTCTGCCTGCAATGCTCTTATGCTATGTAATCTAGATTGCTTCTTGCTATCTCAAGTCATCTTTTAGCTCTTAGCTCAAACTTCACTCAACAGGTCTACCTTGATGGTCCCATGTGAAATAGGATGTCATCTTCTCTCTCTGTCACTCTCACTCTTCATGGCCTTTATTTTCATCTGACTTGGTGCATTTATTTCTAGTCATCTCTTTCCTCGCTGTAACATTGTGCATCCTGCAGAGTCATTACTCCTTTGGAGTTTACAGGGAATGTGGGCACCCACAGGGAGAAGCTGGATCTCCCAGTGGGAGATGGGTGCAGGGTGGCAAGAACATACCTCCCCTCTCCTGGGGCTGCACCAGACCTTCTGTATGACCTTGGGCATGCCCTTTGCATGAAGTTGCAGTGGGGGCACGGAATATAGCCCCTTCCTTGGAGGCTCAAAGTGTTACTGTGTTTTTCAGTGAATGGAGAGAAAGTACACCTAGAGGAGGTCTTGAGAAAAAAGCAAGGTATTTACAGCTGTTCTGTCTTCATTATTCTACCCCATCACCCCCTAAAAGCCAGAAGAATCCCACTGAAGCCTGAGTCAGGCTGCTTCCCTCTCTGCTCAGACCTCTCCATTGGCTGCCACCTGACTTGAAGTAAACACTAAAGTGCTCTTAGTGCCCTTCAGTGCCCATTACCTCCACCCAAGCCTGGCTCCCCAAGACCTGTCACATGGCCCTCCTGGTTCCTCTCCACAGAAGCGCTGAGGATCCTCCAGCTGCACTGCCAAAAGAAGGAAAGCGAGGCTCAGAGGTAAGAGGTCCTGCCCAGCTCTGCCCCACCTTATTCCCCAGCTTGAAGGAGTGAGGAGCAAGAGCTAGGGAAAATAAATCTTGGACACACACTCCTCATTTCCCCCTTTTATAATATACACCAGCTAGACAAAAGACTTCTATGCTCATCTCTGATATTAGATACTGGTGTTGAGATGAACTCACTCATTTAATCCTTCCTTGCTACTTTCTTTATAAATTTCATCCATTGGTATTATTCTAAGCTTTCCCCTATTGGTTATCCAGATCTTCTGCTTTTATCCAGATCTGTTTATCTATCTGCTCATTTAGGCCTCCCATTCATCCATTTACCCGTTCATCCATTCACCCATTAACCCATTCACCCATTCACCCATCAATACATCTGCCCTACTATCCAATCCTTCATCCGGTCAGCCAGACAAACAGTATCTCTCCAGCCTTCTATATAATCATCTTCCATCCGTTTGATCATTCATTCATCTTCTCTCCATCTTTCCAATTATCTGTTCATCTAGCTGTTCATTTCTTCACCCAACCATCCACACAGACATCCGCTATCCTTCTAGTAATCCTTTTATTTCTCCACCCAGCCATCTCCCTCCACTGGTCATTTCTCCAGCCAGCCATCATCTCTTCAGCCAGCCATTCACTCATCCAATTAACTGTCCAGCCAACCATTCATCCGTCCATCTCTCCATCATTTGAACCTTTACTTAACTGTTCTGTGACCAGAGCTGTCACACCCTGGTGCACCATGATTTTAATTGCGCAGGAAAACCTGATGATGGATAGTGTGTGAATGCTTAATTACACCACACACACCACACACATACACACACACACACACACACACACACACACACACACACACGACAGAGTCTGATAAGCAGTTTATGTTCATTTATCAACATAATCCTCACAAAGACAATTAAAGGAGTTAAAGGCTAATGTCACCCTCCCATCATTACCACCATTTACAGATGAGTAAATTAAGACCCAGAGAGGTTAAGTAACTTAACCTCTTATACAGCAAAAGGATCACAGTAGAATAGCAGATCCAGGCTTGAAGTCAGGACTTTAGAATCTATGAAGCTAAACTACTGCTCCCCTCACAAAGTGTTCTTCCAACCAAAGCCCCTCCTCTTTGGCTTCAATGTCTCTGCTCACTGCTCAGATCAGGCCCAAATTCATGGTTTGATGGGGGACAGGATGGACAGGATGATAGTCTCAACAGAGACCCATACATTTTCATTCAATCAACAGAAGAAAGGGGAATGACGACGGTTACAAACAAACCCCAAACTCCCACTCCTGCAGAGAATCATTCAGAGAATGATTGAGGTTGTCTTTCCCTTCCTTGGAAGCACATGTTGCATGAGTTCATGGATCAAATTTCCATCCATAACTCTCAGAATGAAGAGAGTTGTAAACAGAGGAAGCTGGGGTAACCACTGGGGCCTGGGGTGGCACTGGGTGGGGAGTGGGCGTGGGGTTTGCATCAGGGAGAATTTGTTGGGAGAGGAGCTAGTGGAACCAAGGCTAGTGCCCGAAGCCAATTCCAGCATGTCATAATTTCAAGAGTTTCATCAAAAGGTTGATGAAACTTGGGGACTCAACAGGGTTGAGTCACACATGCAGTCACCTGTTGGGAATGGCTGAAGGCATTTCCCCAAACCTGAAAAGAGGATTATTGCTTGGCTGCCAGACAGCTAAAAGGCATCTTAATCTACACGTTATTGCCTCCTACTGGCCAAACACCTGAACAGCCATAGGCTAATTCCCCCATTCTGACAATGCTTGTGTATACCCTTTGAAGTGTATATCTCTGACTCGCCTCAGGACAAATTGTGTTAATAAAAAGCATGGGGTCCTGGGAAGAGGAAACCTAAGACCTGAGAACTCAGAACTTAGCTCCTTTAGCTAGGCTCCTCTGACCCCCTAATGCCTTTCAAAATTATGCTTCGTCTCCGGACTCCTATTTAATCTACGCACAGCCTTCTCCAGATTGCTGAGCTCTTCTTGATGCTGGGACAAGAACCCCAGCAATATTGGAGGATAAAGCCCAGAAAAGGGCTCCTACCAGATGGAGCACCAGGCAAAGATCTAAAGGCCTATGCATGAGGAATCCTCAGAATGAGCCGGGCTGTGTGTCAGTCCTAGTAGATGTTCTCTCACTCCTGGGTGTTGGCCCCTAGGTCACACATGGAAGAACAGCTGGAGGATTTCATGAGCCAGCACAAGGACCTCTGGGAATTCCAGGTGAGCCATCATCATTGCCTCCAACCAAAGCCTCTCCTCTCCAGTGTCCCCACTAGCTGCTCAGGTCCATCTGCTCCAGCCCAACTTCATGGCATAATCCTTGACTCTGTTCTTCTTTTCGCCCAGCCACCCAACCCTTCAGCTTTTACCTTTAATCTGGCCACCTCTCACCATCCCCCACTGCAACACATTGCCAAGATTCTCACAGTAACCATTGCTGACCCTGCTCCCCTCCTGCTCACCTAGAGTGTGCTTACCTTGCAGTGGCAAATGGGAAAAAGCCATGGTCAGATTGTTCCTTCATTCAACCAATGTCCCTGGATGCATCTCGCAGCATTCCAGGCAGGAGGAGACAGTGGGGAACCCAAGGGCCAAGTGTCTGCCGGCCCCAGGATGGTTGGAGGCAAGGGGGGGCATACCCATACTCTAAGAAAATAAGACAATCATGTACTATCAGTTGGGGAAGGCCTCAGCAAGTGACGTCCGAATGCAGACACAAAGGAAGTAAGGGAGGAAGCAGGCAGGAAGCTGGGTGAAAAATATCCTGGCAGAAGGAAAGGCCAATGTAAAGGCCCTGAGGCTGAACTCTACCTTGGACATTTGGGGAAGAGCAAACTGGAGCATGGGCAGGGGAGTGGCAGGACCTAAGGTTTAAGATGTACACAGGGACATCGGGAGCCGCAGCAGAAACTGCACTTTGAGTTAATAAATAGTTGAATGAATGAGCGACCTAATTCAAGTAAGGACTTACTGAGAGGCGCGAAGGAGCAGGGCGCCAGGACTACAGACCATAGACAGGCCCCTTCTCTCCAGCAGGTCCTGGAGCGGAGACTGGCCTGGGAGATCCGCGCGCTGCAGAGCAGCAAGGAGCAGCTGCTCACTGAAGGTGGGACTCCCGCGTGGGCTGGGGGACAGGGGCGCGGCGGCGCGTGGGAGGTCCGGGCCGGCCGTGATGCCCACTCTTCACCCTCTGCAGAGAACTTAGCGAGGGCCAAGCTGGAGCAGGTGGAGCAGAGGCTGGGCTCCTCGCTTACGGTCCAGGGAGCCCTGGCAGTGAACGAAGCGTGAGAGGGGAAAGGAGGCCCTGGGCAGGGGACGGGGCAGGGAGGAAGGGAATGGGCCAATGCCTCCCCCAGCACCACCCCGCCCAGGAGGACTGGCCTGGGCCTCGTCAGGTCCCTGGGTCTCAGTGGTTTCCTTCTGACCCCTCCACTCTAGCTCTCTTCTCCCTCTTCTCCTCTGACCCTTCTCTGCAGGCTGAAGGTGGAGCTGGAGAAATCCGGGGGGCAAGTCCCCACCCAGACCCAGAGTCCCTCGGGCGACTGGGCCCACAAAGAAGAGGTCAGGAGCCAGGGATGGAGGCGAGACGGGCAGAGAGGGAGGCAGAGCGGGCGGGGATGTCCCCAGAGTCCCTCGGAAGGAGGGTCTGTGGGGAGCAGGGCATCCCCGGGTGCTGACGGTGACGGGGCAAAGGCAGCCACGGGCTTGACAGCCTGACTCTGCGCTCCGGCAGCCCGACCCGGAGTCCCTGTGCGCCCGCCACGAGGAGGACCTGGAGTCGCTGGTGGAGCTGGCCCTGTGGTCCCCCTAGGCCAGTGGGACCCACCGATCCCCAGCTTCAAGTCCCGCCGAGAAATAAAGGCAGTGATTCAGATGGTCCTTCACCTCGCGGCATGAGTCTGTGGTCCAGGAGTCCCGGGGGTGCTGGAGTGGGGCGGGGCCGACGCGGGGGCGGGGCTCCACGCGCCATGGGCGGGGCCTCGTCCGGACTCCGCCCCCAGGCCGGGTGGGTGCTCTCACCAGCTCAACACTGCAGGTTCCTGAGCAGCTAGCTCAGAGCGTCAAGTCCGCCCCATCTCCACCGCTGCATTTCCGGTTCCTGAACCGTCTGTTTTGCCAACACGAACAAGAGGAAACGTGTTAAAAACCCGCATCAGGTCGTGTCGGATTCCTGTGTTTCAGCGTAAAATCCTAGAGTCCCTGCGTTCCCCACAGACTCCTGCTGACTGACCTCTTGGGCCTCTGAGACCTGCCGCCTACCTGGGCTCCCCCTCACACGTTAGGTTCTAGCTTTCCACCCTTGTCCTAGCACATTGTCATCTTAGAGCCTCTATGCTGCCGGGCCCTCATCTGGGGTGCTTTCCCTCAGGGCTCCTTGGGGCTTCTGCCCTCACTTACTTAGCTGGGCTGTATGTCAGCTATTCAGGAAGCTGGGGATGGGGGGGGGGGGGGGCGGAAGGGGGTGGAGGGGGAGGGACGATACCCAATTCCAAAAGGCACCTTGCACCAGGCCGCTGCCACTTTGTAAGCAGGTACTGACTAAGCAAGCATTTGCTGGATGCCTCTTTTGCAGCAGCAATAAGTACTATTGTGGGTCCTGGGTTTTTACATGACATGGTCAGGGAAGGTCTCGCTGAGGAAGTGATGTCTGAGCAGGAAGGTGAGCGGGCAAGTGCAGTGGATCCTGTGGGTATCTGGGGAGATGTGCAGGGGCAGAGGGAATGGTGCATGCCGGGGCTGTGAGGGGGACTGAGCTTAGTGTGTTTGGGAGCATCTGGAGGCCAACGTCGTCGAGGAGGAACACAATGAGGTGAAGAGGGAGGGAGATGATATGGAAGGTTTGCTGGCGACCCAGTCAAGTTGGGCCTTGTCTATTTGTCTGAATAGAGTTCTGGGTACAGGACCTGGCACACAGCAAACACTCAGTAAATGTTGGCTATCACTTATGATGATTCATTATTCCCAGTCTTCAGTGAGGGAAACTGAGCTATGTGAGTCACTTGGAACAGGGGTTTATAATCCATTAAGTGTTTAATAAATGGTCCTTATCATTTATTATTACTGCTGTTGTTATTCCCAGGCCACAGATGAGGAACTCCAAGGTGTGTGTTTCTCTTAGAACAGAGGTTTTTATGCAATAAATGCTCAATAAATGGTACTTATTATTTATTATCCTCATTACTATTCTTGATATTCCTGATTTAGAGATGAGAAAAATTGTGGCAGTAAATGTAGACAGTAAGCCCACAGTAAATGTTGGGTCTCGCCATTGTTGCTATTATTACCCCAGGTGCACAGATGAGGCCCAGGAGGCTTAAAACCTTGGTTTTAATGCCAGTCTTCTGCCCCACGGACACTGCGCACCTGCTGTAGGTGAGCCTCCAGGAAACTTTAGTGTCTTCTTCATGATCCTCTCTGTGGCACACAAATGAGGATGGCCTGATACTCCACAGACATAATCACGCTTCTCCTTGGATTCAAATCCTGGCTCACTGGCTGAGTGTGGCCTCAGGAATTGTTTAATGTCTCCCAAACTCAACCACCAAGTTTGTAAAATGGTCTTCCTAACTGCGCAGAACTTATACACCTGACCAACTCCCCACTTGTGGGAAACAGTTTATTGCCTTCACTATCTGATAAGCATAGACAGAACTCCCCGGGAACACCCCCCCCCCCCCAAGGCTGGGTGCCTTTGAAGCCCTAGCAAAGCTCTGAGCTAGGCGCCACCTCTGTTTGTCCAGACAGTGGTAGCTGAAACTACTCGCCCATTTATTATTATGTAAATCCTTGCTGATGGGCTAGTCTGCCTGTTAATGGCGGGTCGCCTGCCTAAGGGCTACTCCGGATCAATAAAGGATTGGAGCAGCCTGAGCACAGAGGAAGTCCTTCGGGACTTGCCGCCTGGTCCCCCAATATTGCAAGATTATCTCGTGTCTTTTTCTCTCATTTGCTGTGCGGCTCCTCTTTCAGATACCGAACCCTACTCCACGCAGAACGTGGAGGGAGTCTTACTCAACACCACTCCTCCAGAAACCTCCTCTGAACCCCTAGATATGCTACCTTGCCTCTCTGTGGTGCATTACAGGAGACAGCTGGTGCATGGGATTGTCTCTCCCCCACTGGACTGACTCTGAGGTGGATGGACATGTCCACAGGGCACACACACAAAGAGCTGCACCCCGATCCCTTCTCTGTACATGTATCTCAATTTGTGGATGAACAGATCACATAGTCTTGCACTTCAGAAAATGTTAGAAAAAGGGGATTTGCAGGATGTTTGGAAATTCTCAGTGAAACCAGATTTCTTAAGTAGCTCGAGCAAAAGCGTTGACTTCATCCCTGAACAACTAAATTAGCATCAAGTTTCTTCTAATGCCATTAGCAAGAGGCTCAAAATGCGTACACTGCAAAATTACCAGGCTTCCAGAATACATTTTACATAACTGTCATGCCACCAAAACTGTTGCATGGCTGTTTAGGAGCAGGATAATCACATGTTCTTAAAGTTATATCCTACGGTTTATTTATTCATAGTGAAGAAGGATATGCCTTTGCAGTGGGGAGATGAGAGAGCTACCCTGAACCAGGGCCAAATTTAGCATCACCCGTTGTGGGACAGTTTGACCTTATCTTCTTCTTGGTGTGATGAGTGGGAGGCACACGTCATCACCCATGTTTAACTTTAATCAATAGGGAACCGACACAGTGAGGAGTGCTATGGGACAGTTGCCCTGGACACTGGAAAGGAGTCACCGTCATGAAGAATAGAGAAGGCTCTGATGTACCAGTTTCCTATCACTGTGGTAAAAAACTACCACAAACCTGGTGACTAACCAACACAAATTTATTCCTTACAGTCTGGAGGTCAGAAGCCTCAGCTCTGGAGGACTAAAATCAAGGTGTCATTGAGGCTATGTTCCTTCTGGAAGCTCTCAGGGGGAACCTATTCCCTACCTTTTCTAGCTGCTCAAGGCTGCCTGAAATCCTTGACTCCGATCACTCTGACCTCTGCTTCCATCTCGCATCTCCTTCGCTGACTCTGACTATCCTGCTTCCCTTTTGTGAGGGCCCTTATGATGACATTAGAGTCCAGGGATGGGCAAACTTTTTGACTCCAGGGCCACAATGGGTTCTTAAACTGGACCGAAGGGCCGGAACAAAAGCATGGATGGAGTGTTTGTGTGAACTAATATAAATTCAAAGTAAACATCATTACATAAAAGGGTACTGTCTTTTTTTTAATAGTTTTATTCATTTCAAACGGGCCGGATCCGGCCAGCGGGCCGTAGTTTGCCCAAGGCTGCATTAGACAATCAGGAAAATCCAGCTCAAGATGTCTACACTTACTTCCTGCATTCAGTGCCCAAAACTCATTCTCAGAACTTGGCTTCTTTGTGTCTTTCAGGTTCAAATGTGAATGGACCCGGGGAGCCCAGCATTGCCCAAGACTAAAGGGTGCACCTGAAAGAACTGAGCTAGAAAGAAACCAACTGTAAAAACAGAGGAGCCAGAGGAGGGACTGAAGGGGATGCATGCAGAACAGAGCCTGCAGCTGAGAGGGTGTGGCCAAGGGACATCATTAGATTCTCCAGGTAGATAATAGTTCCACCCTCTGGGCAGGCAATGAACGACCTGGAGCCAGACTTCCTCCCTTAGAATCCCAGCTCTGCTGCCCACTAGCTGTGTGATTATATATATATATATATATATATATGATGGAATATTATTCAGCTGGAAAAAAAACACGCACACACAAGAAAATCCTGTAATTTTGGGGACAATATAGATGAACCTTGAAGGCATTATGCTAACTGAAGTAAGTCAGACATATACTGTATGATTTCACTTATGTGTGGACTCTAAAAAAACAGCAAAATTTATTAAAGACATGTTATTCTTCTAGGAGTGACCTTTGTAATAAAATTCTTACAATGAGAAATAAAACACAGAAAAAGTCATAGAAAAAGAGATCAGACTTCTGGTTACTAGAGGCAGGGGCTGAGTGTAGGAGGAACTGGAGGAAGGTAGTCAAAAGATAAAAGCGTCCACTAATAAGATAAATAAGTGCTAGGGATGTCATGTACAATATGATGACTCTAACTAGTGCTGCTGTGTGATGTATAGCAAAGTTTAAGGGAATAAATCCCAAGAGTTCTTATCACAAGAATTTTCCCCTTTATTCTTTCTTTTGTCTCTATATGAGAAGATGCATGTTAGATGAACCTAGTATGGTAATCATTTCACAATATATGTAAATAAAACCAGAAAAAGGAAATTAATCCACATGTAGGACAAAGTTAAACTATTTTGTAAGCCTCTGGAAACCATTTAACAGAAAAGGCATAATCTTGCATAATAGCAGATTGACTGAATACTCTAGAAATTTGCTGATTTAGCATTTAATTCTCACAGAGCAATTACTGGGAAAATAAGTTCTGTCAAGATAATATAATTAACATTGCTACAGTATTTAGATTTTTAAAATCACTGCTGAGAAGGTAGATATGGCAGAGATAATAGATGAAATGTGTGTGTGTGTGCGCGCTGTGTATGCATGCAGCATGCACATATACATACAACATATACATGCATACACACACAGGCACACACAGTGGTAATAAAAACCCTTATTCTTTAAATATGTATTAAAAAGAAGGCAATAGCTGTCTCAGGAGAGGAAGAATCAACAACCAGTGGGTACCCCCCAATCAAATTCATGAGAGTTGGAATTTACAAAGGACAACATGAAATTCTACTTCTCTCTCGACCAGGCCTCACAGATAAAGGTCTGGGAGAGCTGATTCAGTAAGAATTTTCCCCATTTGCCAGCTTCTGCCAGTTTCCCCAGGGTCCCTTCTGCAGGTTCTGGACTGAGGGGGTGTCCCAGAAGGTCTCATCCAGTCCCCTGAAACTGTAGAGGAAGAAAAATAATTTTTCCTTTATCTTTTATGGAGAGTGCCCGATGAGACCCCTTTTATACTGGGCACTTTGTAAGTGGATAAACTCATCTAGGTTAAACATTCTCCACTGTGGCCACTCTAACTTGATTCTCTTTGATAAGGTAAACCTGCTTGTTCAGCCCTCACACCAAATATATTCACCTGAGGCCTCACACTGGCCCCCCCCACTCCGGCGTTAGTCAGACCCAATCCCAGTCCGAGCCTGGACACAGTAGGTTTCCAAGTCAGACCCTGAACGCAGCAGGTGCCTAAGTCTGACCCAGTCTGGCTCCTGGGGTTTCAGGCCACGCTCCAGGACAAGCAGTGCTCAGTCGGAAAGCTCCTATGCAGAGCTGGGAGCAGGATCCAGGAGCCCGGGGGCCTTGCCTGGCACCTCCAGAGGCAGCGAGAAAGCAGCGAGCCTGGGGCTCTGCAGGTACCTGTCCTGGTTGCTTGTTGTTCCTGGGGGCCGTGGGGTGTCTCCTTTGGCTCCCTCTTCTGATGCCAGAACTGTTAAAAGATAAACTGGGGCATATTTAAAAATATAAGAGTTTATTTGAGCAAAAATCTATTTGAATCGGACAGCATCCCATCTAGCAGATAGAAAGGTGCTCTGAGGCCCTGTTCAAAATGAGAATTTTGAACAGAAGGAGGTGGAACAGGGGAGTTTACCAGGTAAAAGGTGAGTGGGTTACGAAAGTCCCCTTTCTTTAGGCGCCCGGTGGTCCATCAGACAGAAGGCCTAACAGTGCTGCTCAGGTGGCTCCGGGCTGACTGGCTCAAGATTTCACCCCTGGTTTTGCTGAAAATGCAATCAGTTACGCCTTGGTTTGGTGACATGGGCTTAGCCTAGGCCCATTTTGGGCCTGTTGTCCTGTTTTAACAAAGGCTAGGGGCATTTTCCTTGTGAAAAAGCTAGGCTGGAGGTGACATCCTGGGCATTTGAAATGGCAGATGCAAAGTTTTCTTTACCTATCATCTAAATGCATGTAGGATCCAAGTGTTTCTGCAGATGTTGTGAAAAATACCGCTTTTTGGTTATTGCTTTATTTCTACACCTGAAGTAAGTTTTTATTAACCAAGTGTTTCTGTGGACCTCATGAAAAATACAGCTGGTTGGTTATTGATTTATTTCTGCACCTGAAGTAAATTCTTGTTAACTATCAATCTTAAAATACTGCTTTCACTTATAAAGAGGCTCAAATCAGATGTGGTAATTCTTTCTGTTGAAGAAGCATGAGTGATTCATATATATAATTCATTATATATCCATGATTTCATTAACTTCTTGAAATAATAATGTAAATGAAAGAGGTAGATATGACAGAAACTATGAGATTCTCCTTGTAGTAGGAAAAATTCTAGAATGACGCTGTGATCCAAAGGCATGTATAATCCATCCTCTTGATTGGGTCAGGTCTGATGTATGTTACAGGATGTCACGCTGTGATTAGATGATGCTGTATGCACAGCTGACTTCATGAAAGGATAACTAGCCTCGGTGGGCCTGACCTTTTCAGGGGAGCCCTTAACAGGGACTGCGTGCTTCCCGGCCAAAGACACTCAAGGCCTGAGAAGGATTCAATACAGGGGCGTTCTCCCTTTCTGGCTTTGAAGCTTGAGGGGGCCACATGACAAGGAATGCGGTTGCTTCTATGAGCTGACAGCCAGCAAGGAAGTTTCTCAGTTTCATTGAATTATTAATTTTTTTTGCATCAGGCTTGTGAAACATTCATTGTGAAAGCCTGCTAGTAAATATCTCAGGCTTTGCAGCCATGGCTGTCTCTGTCGCATGTTTTCTTTTTCCCCCTGTCCTCCCCTTTCTTCCTTCTATACTTAAAATGTAAAGTAGTCTTCTTAGTTTAAGGACTGAACCAAAAACAGGTTGTGTCTGATTTGCCAGCTTCTGGTGTAAACATTCAATTAAAGTAAATTAAGGCCTAGATGGCAGTGTTGGCCGATTTCTGCAGTGTAAATACACCATGGTTGATTTCAGGCTACCAACATGAAGTGTCTTCACTGTCAGAAAAGATATGCAGTAGCACCCATTGTATAGTGTTTCCAAGAACAAACAATAGGAGTGAATAATCACGGGAGCATAGACAATAGTAGAATATAATGACATAATTAAGGAGGGTTGAGTTTTGAGGATCTGCCGCCCTTGTTTTTAACATAATGAGTTTCTGTACTTTAATTTTTACTAAAGGCTGTGTTTAATAACCAACACATGTAATTCCTGAAATTCATGAGCAGGTCCTAGCCAGCTCCAGCACCACACTGCTCGTGTCCCAGAGGCTCCTTTCACTATCTTCCTGTTTTTGGATTCTTTTTTCTTTTTGCTCTTCAGATTGGTGTTTTGATTCTTGGAATCCTCTACTCTACTGTTGAATCACTGTAGATTATTCTTTATCTCAGTGTATGCATAATTTCTGACTGGTCCTTTTTCATGTCTTTGCTTTTCTCACTAAGATCCTTGAGTAATCTTATAACCATGGTTTTTGAACTTTGTATCCAAAAGTTTGCTTGTTTTCATTTCATTCATTTGTGACATGTCTCTCCATTTTGGCTGCTTCCTTGTGTTTGTTTCTATGTATTGGGTAGAACTACTATATCTCCTGGAATGGGTAGAGTGGCCTTGTGTACTAGGTGTCCTGTAGGGCCCCGTGCTCAGCCTCCCCAGTCACCTGAGCTGGGCACTCTAGGTGCGCCCCTGCGTGGGCTGTGTTCACAGTCTTGTAGTTGAGCCTTGATTGCTGTTGGCATCACTGGGAGGAATTGACCTCCAGGCCGATTGGCTGTGAGGACCAGCTGCTACTACGGTGGAGAGCTGCTGTGCAGGAGACATGCCGGGGTCCAACCCCAGCAGGTCCAGGGGTCCCCAAAGGTGTGGACGGAGTCGGCGAAGAAGGAATGACACGGAGACAGCGTTCAGTTGATCAGCTCTCTCACTGAAGCAAGTCCTGATCAGCTTTGGTGCTCACTGAGTCTGCCCCTTGAGTGTGTTGCTTATGGACGTGTAGAGTTGTAATCTGGTGGGGTCTGAAGCTGTCCCCCAGGTTACTGGCTCTAGAGCTCCAGGGAGGTGCAAGGTCAGCCACTTCTTGGGGCCACCCTGCAGGAGCCATTTGTATTGGGCTTGAAGGTGCCCAGGCGAGGCCCAGCTGTGAAGCAAGGCAGGCTGGTGCTAGTGCTGGGTCTTGGGCCTTTTATTGATAGGTTTGGGGTATGCTGACCCAGCTGCAGCTTGAGAGATTTAGGAAAGTCTGAAGCCTGAGCCAGGACAGGACATTCATATGCAAAAGCCAATGCAAACAGGTTGGGTGGGGCTGCAAATTGGATGGGCGGGGATCTCAGGGAATCACCAGGGCAGAGGAAACAGAAATGGCTGCCAGTCAGCCCTGCAACAAGGGAGGTCCCAGTACAGGAACAATGACCCTTGCAAGCACCCCATCCTGGAGAAAGCCACCCCGAGTTCCTGCCCTGATACCAGACAAGCCAGTTCCTCACCATATATGCCTGAGTCCCCCAATACATCCTGGCACTGGAGCTCAGAGAAAGCAAGTCTGAGTAAGTTCGTGCCTTTAAGAGGGACACCTGGGATTCCAGCAGCCTTCATGTCTCTCAGCCCCAATCCCTGCTGGTTTTTACAGCCCATAGTTCAGGGACTTCTCTTCTCAGCTCTGGGACCCTGGGCTGGGGGTCTGGTATGGGACTGGAACCCTTGCTCCTCACAGGTCTCCCTCCCAATTAAAAAGGCAGCACACGTGGGTGTCGGACCAGCCCTCCTACCAGTCTGTGTTCTTTCTTCTCCTCTAGTTGTAGGACTTCCATTCAGCCAGCTTCCAGGCGGTTCTGAGTGATCGCTGTTTTGTATTTTAGTTGTACGTAATTTTGATGTGGCTGTGGGAGGTGGTGAGTACAGGCATTTACCTGTGCCCTCTTAGTTCCTCTTCAGGAGCACTTTGGATGATGAATCTTGCAAGACCCCATGTGTCCCAGGACCGAACTCACTCAAAGCTCAGAGACAGACTCAGACATGTTTGCTGTTTTTTTAAAAAATCTTTATTGTTGAAAGTGTTACCTATGTCCCCTTTTTCCCCCATTGATCCCCTCCAGGCTGCCCCCACCCCCCGCCCAGGCCTTCACCACCTTATTGTCGGTGTCCATGGGTTATGCGTATATGCATACAAGGCAGACACAGACATGTTTTGTCATCATTTTTGAGCTGTAAATTTCTACGTTCTTATAGCAAACACATACGAACTAAAATAATGCTGTTAGTGTTTGGTTATGCAACTAAACAGTTGCAAACATCTCGGCTTCTCCCCCAACGTGGCATTTCCTTCAGTGAATGCTCTTTCCTTGTTATGTGTGCAGGAATATGTTTACATGTCAAAGTCAATATGGATCTTTTCCCCTCAAGATAACTATTTCTAGGCATAAACAGTGTCTTATGTTCTCTTTACATCTTGTCTTAGTCCTGGGCAGCCTCACTAAAATCCTAATCTCAGAGGAAGATTAATTTGGTTTCCATGTTGCTTCTCTGTATGCATATCAGCTGAAGACAAGTACTCTAGAGTCCAGGGGTTACCATTATTGCATATCATGACTTAATTCTGCTCACTCTGTTGGGAGGACAGGTGGCTATTAACCACTTAGTTCTGGGTCCTACAGCTTTCTATTTCCAGTTTGGTCAGAATTTATTTATTTTTCTTGGGAAGTTTTATTGTGTTGACACCTCCTTTGTCAGAGTCTTCCCATGTGATACATGCCTGGGCCATGTTTGCTTGGGCCTTGTTGTGTCTTAGCCTTTTTGCTACTAGTTTGTGGAAAGTGTCCCAGCCTTTGCTGCCACCTGCAAACCATGGCCACTGCCACCCCATGTAAGAGCAGCACAGGTATCCTCTCCTCCTTCCCCCCAGGGTGAGTGCTGGCACCTGATGGAAAACACAGGCTCCAACAGGCAGCCCTGACCAGGCCCCCAAGGCTCTGACTCCTTCCAGCACTTCTGGGCAGGAATGAAGTGCCTGGCACACAGTGTGCCCTATGGCTTCACCAGTGGGTGTCTGAAAAGCTCAGGGGACACAGCTGGAAATGAGGAGTTAACTGCTAGTGGGGCAAATTTTGGCCAATGAGAGACAGGCGATGAGAGGGAGCTGGAGACACATTGCCCTCTCTCTGTCCTCTGATGCCAGGGTCTGCGGTGGGGAGTTGCTATGCAGAGAGATCCCCTGTGACTGAGGGACCTCTTTTTTACAGCTGCATTGTATTCCATTGTGTAAATGTTCCCCTTTGTGGTGTAGCCATCCAACTGATGTACTATTTGGTCTTTGATTCCCAACATTCCCTACCTCTCCTCTCCTCTCCCCTCACTCTCTTTTCCTTGTGATTGCATCTCCCCTTCAAACAGTAGCACTTACTTTTTTATTTTTAACTATTTTTTAAATTTATCTTTATTGTTGAAAATATTACAGATGTCCCTCTTTACTTCCCCCATTGACCCCCTCCACCACACTCCCACCCACCCCCAGGCGTTTACCACACGATTATCTATGTCCATGGGTTATGCATATATGCATATACATTTTTTGGTTTATCTCTTCCCCACCCCCCCTAACCTCCTTCCCTCTGAGATTCGTCAGTCTATTTCATGCTTCTCTGTCTCTGGATCTATTTTGTTCATCAGTTTATTTTGTTTATTAGATTCCACATATAAATGAGATCATGAAATACTTGTCTTTCTCTGACTGGCTTATTTCACTTAGCATAATACTCTCCAGGTCCATCCATGTTGCTTCAAAGGGTAAGAAATCCTTCTTTTTTACTGTTGCATAGTATTTCATGGTGTAAATGTACCACAGATTTTTTATCCACTGATCTACTGATGGGCACTTGGGCTGTTACACGATTTTAGTTATTGCAAGTAACTCTGCTATAAACACAGGGGTGCATACATTCTTTTTGTTTGGTGTTTTGGGTTTCTTAAGGTATATTCCTAGAAATGGGATCACTGCATCAAATGGCAGTTCCATTTTTATTGTTTTGAGGAAATTCCATACTCTTTTCCACAGTGGCTGCACCAGTCTGTATTCCCACCAGCAATGTACTAATGTTCTCTTTTCTCCACATCCACACCAGCAATTGTCATTTGTTGATTTGTTGATGGCAGCCATCCTGGCAGATGTGAGGTGATACTCATTGTTGTTTTAATTTGCATCTCTCTGATGATCAGTGACTGAGCATGTTTTCATATGTCTCTTGGCCATTTGTATGTCCTCTTTGGAAAAGTGTCTATTTAGGTCCTTTGCCCATTTTTATTTCTTTTTTTATTTTAAATAATTCTTTATTGTTGAAAGTATTACATATGTTCTCCTTTCCTCCCCCATTGGCCCCCTTCAGCCCCCCACCCTGCCTCAGGCCTTCAATTTGCCCATTTTTTAATTGATTGTTTGTCTTCCTTTTGTTAAGTTGTATGAGTTCTTTAATATTTTGAAAATTAACCACTTATCAGATGTATCATTGCCAAATATATTCTCCCACAAGTGGGATCCCTTTTCATTTTGTTTGGAGCTTCTTTTGCTGTGCAGAAACTTTTCATTTTGATGTAGTCTCATTTGCTTGTTTATTCCTTTGTATCTCTTGCCCTAGGAGATATATCGGCAAACATATTGCTACGAGAGATGTCTGAGATTTTGCTGTCGATGGTTTTTCCTAGTATTTTTATGGTTTCATGACTTACATTTAAGTCTTTTATCCATTTTGAGTTTATTCTTGTGTATGGTGTAAGTTGGTGGTCTAGTTTCACTTTTTTGCATGTGTCTGTCCAATTTTTCCAACACCATTTATTGAAAAGACTGTTTTTACTCCATTGTATGCACTTGCTTCATTTGTCAAATACTAATTGAGCATAATGGCTTGCGTTGATTTCTGGGGTCTGTGTTCTGTTCCACTGATCTATATGCCTGTTCTTGTGCCAGTACCAGGCTGTTTTGGTTACAATGTCTTTATTGTATAGCGTAAGGCATCTCGGCAAAGACAACAGAGGATCACTGGGAAATAATTCCCAAGTTTTCCTTGGGAATGTGGCACAGACTGAAAATAAGAAGTCAGTCCTTATGTGGTTACATTTGATCCATAGCCTATTGGCACTGATGACAAGTGGGAATCCATGGGGAAGAGTAAAATAAAAATACAAGCAGGTATTAAAGAGAGAACCTACTAAAAGGAAACCCGTGTGTGAAGTAACACCTCTGAGGAGTCAGGTGCTAACGTTGGATTATGAGGACAGAGAACATTATGAAAAACAGGACAAATTCTTGTAAAGGCCCAAGTTCCTGAGGAGAGTCAGCCCCTGAAACGGCCATGGCAGAGTCTGTTCTGCTCAGGGATCAGGCACATGGACACCTGCTTCTCGACGCCCAGCAGGCAGAAAACCTTCATCTCCGGGCCCTGTGGCACCACCCCAGTGAGAGCAGGCAAAGGCTGTTTATTCAGAGCTCACTCTACAGGGGCAGCCACCATCCTGTACTTGGTACAGACTCAAGGCTGGCAGGGGGGAAGGAACACTTTACAGTGGGAAAGAGAAAGAAGGCTTCCGTGGGCCTGACTCCAGGCTGCTCTCTCAGGACGCTGTAATTGGGGAATGCAAGTAGGCCTCCTGTGTCAGGGGTGAGGGGTGCATTCTGCCGCACTGGGTAAGGCTTTCTCCTGTGGGTCCCGTGTTGGCAGTGATGACAGACATTAGGGAAGCTGTCAGTTGTTGATCGAGTCCTGGCCGTCTTGGCACACTTGCCAAAGGAGGTGCTGTCTGGCTTCCTGGACCGGCTGCTGCAGGTTGCGGGTTTGTAGGTTGGCTTCCTGCAGGTTGTGGTTGCTGCAGACTGTGGCTCAGTGTGTTTCCACTCGTGTTCTGGCTGTTGTCTGTTTGTACCTTCAGTTTCTCACCCCCATTAACGTGATCAAGAAAGAGATGATATCACATTTAAGTGCTTTACAAAGGAGCTGATTCTAAATAGTAAAGCTGGGGTCGTAATTTAGTCACAATTATTATTTCTCTGGAGTGATATGTCCTACATTTTTGCTAAAAATGAATTTCAGGGAAAAGTAATCATGACATGTTTTTTATTTTTTAAAATTTTATTTTTTAGTCCAAAAATGCATTGATTAATACTATTAAAATAAGGACCTTGCCTCCAAAGTTTACTACTGTAGGAAGTTATTAAATAGAGTATTTCTTAAATGTCTTCTCATTTCTTAAAATAGTGGTTTGAAATGTTCTGTGTAGAGTTCTTAAGTTGCTTTGTAATGAACCAATGCCTAAGTTGGCTGTATTTTGATTCTATGTATTTCTACTTTTTTCTATTTTTATTGTGTACATCTAGAAATAAATTGATTTTTACTATATTTTCCTTCTATCCAATGACTTTATTAAACTCACAGGTTAATTTTAATAGCTTATTTCTGTATTCACTTGGATGTTCTTTGTGCACCAAATCATCTATGAATAATAGTTTTATTTCTTTATTTCCGAAGCTTGCCTTATTGCATTACATAGGACTTCGAGTAAAATATCAGAGAGAATTGGTGAAAGCAGTCATGCTTGTCTTATTTCTGATCTCAAGGGAAAGCTTTCAGTATTTCACAGTGACATATGAGGTTTGCTGGAAAATCCTCTTAGATATTCTTTGTCAGATTAATGAAGTTCTATTTTAGTCCAAGTTTGCTACAAAAGTTTTTATTAATGAAGACTGACTTTTATAGATTGTTTTTTCTGCATCAATGGGAATATTTTATTTTTCCATTATTTTGTCAATGTGGTGAGCTTTAAAATTGATTCTTTGTTGTGGGAGAAAATGTGCAGAAATCATGAATGTATAGTGGCGTGAATTTTGACAAATGAAATGAGAGTGTTCAATTCTCACATGCAGAAACAAGCCCTACTAGGACATCTCTGATACTCTGTGACCCCTTTCAGTATAGAGACTGGGTAACCAGTATCTTGACAACTTTTTTTTTTTTTTAATTTAAAGGAGAGGGGTGGGGGAGAGAGAAAAACATCAATGTGAGAGAGATATATTCATTGGTTGCTTCTCACATGTGCCCTGACTGAGGCTGGGGATCAAACCTGCAACCCAGCCCTAACTGGTTTGGCTTAGTAGATAGGTGTTGGCCTGTGGACTGAAGGGTCCCAGGTTTAATTCTGGTCAAGGGCACATGCCCGGGTTGCGGGCTCAATCCCCAGTAGGGGGTGTGCAGGAAGTAGCTGATCAATGATTTTCTCTCATTATTTCTGTTTCTCGCTCCCTCTTCCTTCCTCTCTGAAATCAATAAAAATATATTAAAACAAACAAACAAACAAACAAACAAAAACACCTGCAACCCAGGCCCATGCCCTTGACTGGAATTGAACCCCGTAACCCTTAGGTATGCAGATTGACGCACTAACCACTGAGTCACACTGTCCAAGGCAGTATCTTGACTTTAATGCCATAGATGAATTTTTATTTATTTTGGGGGGGAAGCGAGGGGAGGGGGGAGGGCTCATCTGGCTTCCTTCCTTTAGAATTATATTTGCATGATTAATCTTTACTGTAAGTAGTTGTAGTTTATCTATTCTTATTGGTGGGTAGTATTCCATTGTATGAATATGTGACAATCTATTTACCCATTGTAATGTTTATGGACATTTGGTTTGCATCATTTCTTTTTTCTGTTATGATCAGTGCATATATCAACATTCTTGGATAGGTGCCTTTGATTGTATCCATTCACTTTGCACGCGCGTGTGCGCATGCACACACACACACACACACATGCACGTATTCACCCACCTACCCCAAGAGTGGAGTTTCTGGATCAGAGGTTATGTATATGTTAGGCTTTAGTGTATACTATTGTCTAACAGGTTCCCAAAGTGATTGTACCAATTTGTACTTCAACTAAGAGCGTATGAGAGAGTTCATAGTATGTTCTCATTAAAGAATAGGTGTTATTATTAGAGAACATCTTTCCTTTTTATGGAGGTGATAAAGGGCAGTAAAAAGTAGTGGTGCTGGCCTTAGGCTAAATGGAGTGGGTTATATGGTGTCTAGTTCTTATAGTTTCTTCCATGGTGTCGAATATATTACCTTGTAACAACTAGCCATCCAGTGAGCTTTTACTGCATTGAAAGGTGTTAATAACGACCTCCACAATTTCTGCCTTGTGGGGTGAGCAGGTACGTAGGTGATATATTGGCAGGCTGGGGCAGTAGTCAGCACCATTGAAGATAAGAGCGGTGGGAGAATAAGAGAGGAGAATGTATAAACAGATATGGAAGGACCGTAAAGTCGTGTTTTTCACTTGGATGTTTTTCTCAGGCTTGCTTGTGGTGAATGGTCAATGTTGGTTATTCCATCTATTATCCTGATCATAGAACACTGTTTAAAAACTGGAATTGTTTGGGGGCAACCTAGAAGGATAAGGGGGAGTCCAGTATCCAGAAATCCAGCGCCTCCACCCAGCACTACCCTGCCCCAATCAGTCAGGGCATTTCTACCCATTCCAACTGATTGCTATAGAAGATTTTATTTGAAGATACTATTTTGCCAAAATAGAGAAGCATGGTAATATTTTTCTTGGTAAATACTAAGTTTTCTGTTTTCTATCTCAACCACCTGTTAACCATTTCAGTGTTTTGTTTCAACCCATGATGATAATGTAGGCGCATGTTTTTATTTTTGCAAGAATCACTAGACATATTGGTTTTTTAAAATTTAGTTTCGTTTTTAATCACAGCATTCCATGGCTTATATTTTTGTCAGAGAATGTCTCTTCTCTCAGTCTTTCACTGGCATACTCTTTCTGTGATATTTTTACTGTTCCTAATATTAGCCATTTTTTGCAATCAAAAGAAGAACTGGAAGCAGATTTTTACATCTGTGGGATTTTAGCAAGGCAATTACATCTTAATATGAATGACCAGACATGAATAAGCCAATTTTTAAAATTCCCCATTATCTAGAAAGGAAGTTGAGTCATAATTCTTGATGATGCCATAAATATTGGTAATTCTGAAAAGCATTATATATTTAATCATTCAATTAGAAGAAAAGGCAAATTTCTCAGGGAAGCATCAATGTTAGATAAGAACAAGCATTGCATAAAAATATTTTGTCTTATAGTCATGTTAGATTTTTCATAGAATCTAGTCACTTTGGAGAATTCAGTTCTTTAGTTTTTTGTTGTTTATTCTGTACCAAGAACAATAATTAGTTGCTACAAGTGTTTTAACAATATGTGCCATTTAGAATATGGGACCTCAATTCCCTTTGGCATATTAGCAGCCTACAAATGTATATGAATTTGCAGATCAAGCGTTATATCTCTGATTATTCAGATTGAACTGGCAGTTCCAGTTCTAGGGAAATAAATGTTTTTCTCCACATGTCATTAAAAAGATTCCTAGTTTCTTGACTTCCAAATACTGAGCCGTTACTTAGGAAATGTATGTATATATAGGGTGGGGCAAAAGTAGATTTACAGTTGTGAGTATGCAAAATGCAGTTTTTTCTTGTATTATTATTTATTGTTATTTTCCATATGAAAGAACGATTATAAACCTACTTTGCCCCACTCTGCACATGAACCATGCATATTAGACATGCACATGTATAAGTCCCTTGTTATGAACTCCTATGTGAGCCAGGAGATGACACAGCTGAGTGTTGAGGCTGGAAGTTGGCAGCCTCTTTAAAGTTTCAATCATTCCCTCCATTATCAGGGTTGAGGAGTTAACCGATACTTACTCAAGGTGCCAGGACACAGACTGATTATTTGCACTGATGGAAAGAATTGGCTCTGTTTTTTGCGTGAATAGGTTCTCTTCCATGCTTTTCATCCAAGTCTGGCTCCTGCCAGGGACCAACATTAGACAAAGCTGTCTCCTGAGGATCCCCACTGCCCTTGGTTCAGAGTGGTGATCTCTGTGACAAGGGGACCACGTTTGTGGTCTTTGAGCTCCTGCGGGGCCTCAGAGGCCTCAGGTCTGGGTCGAGTCTCATCAGACTTTTAAGCCATAAAACAGGCTCCATTTATTATTAGAGACAGGGTTTCCACCTTTCCATGCTTTGTTACATGAGGGTGACCTTCACCAAAACGAGAGGACTAAGACTTAAGGCAAAATACAGTTGTGGAGAAACATAACCAGGGTATAATATTAAACCCACAAACTGATAAAATCTTAAGTCACTAGTCCTGAGAGTGGTGAACATGGTTCATGAAGATGTCATAACTGTCCCTTTGATTGGGAGTTTGACCAGGGGGCAGGGCCAGCCGGCCAACTGCCCACAGCCCCTCCCTCTGGCTGGCCCCATCCTGGCCAACGGCAGCAGTGGCAGGCGGCTGAGGGAAGGGAGACCCTGGCCAGCAGCTGCTGGGGACCCTACCTGTGCATGAATTTCATGCACTGAGGCTCTCGTTCCTAATAATTGGCCATGAGAATAATTGATCAGACAAATACTCTCTATTTAAACATTTAAAAAAACAAATATAGACATGGGTTATCATCATCAAATAATATTTTTCTTTCCTAGAAAAGTCTTTTTTAAGTCACATTAATCATTGTCATTAACATGTAATTTTCAGCCATTATGTCTGTGATGATCTGAATGTTTGTGTCCCCCAAGTCCATTTATTGAAATGTAACCCCCAAGGTATTGGTATTAGGAGGTAGGAGGCCTTTCGGTGGTGATTAGATCATGGGGACAGAGCCTTCATGAATGAGATTATTGCCTTTATAAAAGAGACCCCAGCGAGTTACCTACTCCCTCCCACCATGTGAGGGCAGGGTTGAAGACGATTCTCCAAGAACCCAACCAAGCTGGCACCCTCCAACCTCCAGAACTGTGAGAGATATACTTCTGTTGTTTACGCCACGCAGTCTGCGGTATTTTGTTAAAGCAGCCTGAAGAGACTATGACAACGTGCATGACTGTAACATTTCTTTTTTTCCTACTTTATACTTCTCATTATAGCATCTTTCCAGACCCAACATAGGACACACTTTCTCACCATCTATCCTGCTTCTCTCTATGGGGTAGGGCAGGAGGAGAGGTGCTATGGGTATTCAAATGGTGCAGCTGAGAATTATTGAATCCCTTAGGCGGCCACTTGATGTAAAAGTTTAAGTATTTTTTCACTCTAGCTGGTTTGACTCAGTGGATAGAGCATCAGTTTGTGGACTGATGGGCCTTGGGTTGGATTCCTCCTTTCTTGTAGGCATCTTAAAGTTGGGTGTTTTTTTTTTGTCTAATCTGACAGTCCCTGTCTTCAAAAGCATGTTTAGACTATTTACATTTCATGTGATTCTTTTTGGTTGGGTTTAAATTCACCATCTTATTCTGTTTTTTTTTTTCATTAGTCTCCTCTGGTATTTGCTTATTTTTTTCTCTTTGGTAACTTCTTTGTATAATGTATTTCTTTACTCCATGTAATCTCCATTGCCAGTTTATTAGCTACAATGATTTGTAATTTTAGGGCTTGCTTAGGGTAATACAAATCTTTAGGTTATCTCAGTCTATTCAAGTGATACACTTTTTGGCATATAGTATAGACATATTCTAGCTATTCCATTTTAGAGATAAAGCTGAAACTTAGTGAAGAGATGTGACTTGTATATGCCCAGAAACCTTGGTTATGGGGCTAAAATGGGAATTCTAGTTTATGGATTTCAGACTCTGCATATTCCACAGTGTAATGCTAGGATGAGTGTAAATGTACTTTCTTTGGAGAATACCAAGTCACCACAATTAGAAATTTAAGCACTGATGGGAAAAAAGTTGGGATTATTTTTTTCTTGTTTAGGAAAAAGTTTAAACACCTAATAGAAAAGCCCTACAATTTCCCCGCAGACCACTGGGCAGGCCTCACACATGGGCATCAGGTGAACAATGACAGGTAAAGCTGTGAGCTAGCATTTCATTTGAGACCCTGGAGGGGATTAGGATTCCTTAGGCTTTTCACATTAGTCCCTCCACAGAGCAGCTCACATCCCATAAATCACATTTGTGACTTATAGGGCTGTCTGAAGTTGTACTTCTTCATCTTATTCCATGTGCTCGTATTAAAGAGTATCTGAGACTGTCAGCATGATAGGGGCCTCTACCCAGGCCTGGTTATGCACAAATTGAATGCAAGATGCATGTTCACTTCTTGCATTTGTAACATTAGGATTGCAGGCTGATCTGTTCATACATCCATTTGGACAGATCGGATTTTATGATCCTTGGATCATGATAGGAACAAAGAAAATAGTCTATTAATAATATGAATAAATATGTCAGTATTACTTTTTAACACAAGTATAACTTAAATAGGAACCAATATACATTAAAATGAAATTCTCTTCAATATATTTTCCCTAGTATAATTGCATTTATGTCCAGCTTTACTCCAAGTATTATATATTTATACAAGATTAAAATTAAATGCTCTCTGGGTATTTATACACCATCATTTTCTGTCATACTCATTCATGAGCTCTCGAAAGCAGACACTTAATCTCTGAATCTAGGAGACAGGTCATAAATATAGTCAGTTGTTATAACTAGTCTGATTTATTTGAAAATAAAGAGTAGAATTCTTAGGTTGAAACAAAGTTTGTCAGATCAGGAATGTATGTGTATGTGTGTGTAGTGTGTGTGTGTGTATGATGCCAGAATTCCTGGATTTCTTTCTTACAGTCATAGGAATATTATATAGAAACTAGAGGCCCAGTGCACAAAAATTTGTGCACTCGGGGGGGATGGGGGGGGGGGGTCCCTCAGCCTGGTCTGTGCCCTCTTGCAGTCTGGGACCCCTCAGGGGATGACCACTTTCTGGCTTAGGCCCGCTCCCCAGGGGATTAGGCCTAAGATGGCAATCAGACATCCCTCTGGCAGCCCGGCAGCCCTCGGGGGATGTCTACTTATCAGCGGGGAGCAGGCCTAAACTGCAGTCAGACATCCTTAGCGCTGCTGAGGAGACAAGACAGGCTCCCACCACCACTGCTGTATTGGCAGCCATCAGCCTGGCTTGTGGCTGAGCAGAGCTCCTCCCATGTGAAAGCACCCTGACCACCAGAGGCCAGCTTCTGCATTGAGCATCTGCCCCTTGGTGGTCAGTGTGTGTCATAGAGATCAGTCATTCCCAGTCCTTCTGCTGTTAGGGTCAGTTTCCATATTACCCGTTTACTATATAGGATAGAAGCCTGGTGCACGGGTGGGGGCCAGCTGGTTTGCCCTGAAGGATGTCCCGGATCAGGGTGGGGATCCCGCTTGGGTGCCTGGCCAGCCTGGATGAGGGGATGATGGCTGTTTGCAGCTGGTCACACCCCCTTCAGGGTGGGGGTCCCCACTGGGGTTCCTGGCCAGTCAGGGTGAGGGGCTGAGGGCTGTTTTCAAGCTGATGGGCGACTGAAGCTCCCAGCCTCTCCTTTTTTCTTTTCTTTTTTTTTATTCTGGGATTAATTTACCTTCTATAGCTGTCAATGGAGCTGAGAGCAGGCTCCAGCTCTGAGGCTGTTGCTGGCTGAATGCAGGTACCTGGGTTTGTTTAGATTCTATAATTGAAACTCTGTTGCCATCACTGGCCGCTCTAAGCTCTGAGGCCGCGCTGGCTGAAAGCAGGTTTCTGGGGTTTGTTTAGGTTCTATAATTGCAACATTGTTTCATCCAGAGCTCAGAGCTGAGCTGTGGCATTCGGGGAAGGTTGACTTCCTCCATCACTGGAGTAAGCAAGCCTCATGTTCATGTTCGCTTCAGCTGCCTGGCTGGCAGTTAATTTGCATATCTCGCTGATTAGCCAATGGCAAGGGTAGCGAAGTTATGGCTAATTACCATGTTTCTCTATTATTAGATAGGATAGCCTCAAAATATAACTTTTTGACTGGTATTTATATAACGAGAAGAATTGTCAGACTCAGTTGTTAAGGCTCTTGACAGTTTCTCATCAGCTTCCCCTGGACGTTTACAAAAGGAGTAACCATTGCTCAGTGGTTTCCACTGCAAATGCACAGGAGCGGCTCCGTGTGTGTGTGTGTGTGTGTGTGTGTGTAGGGAAATGATTATCACCGCATAGGCCACTGAGGACCATGGCAAGAAGGCTTCCTGGGCTGGGTACATGATAAGGGAGAGTGGAGAGGGACAGAGAGAAAGGGGCCACACAGCCTGGTCCAGTCACTCTTGCTCTGCAGCTGTGCAGCTCTTAGGCCATTTGAGTTCCTCACAGCCTTTTCCATGTGGGTTAATAAACAAGAAAGATCTCCAGCATTCCACAATGAAATTGTCTTTTGGAATAGATGTTTAGCTGGCAGTTTTACTCTCTCATTTCTTTAAAAGAGATATATCATCAGTGCTGTTTGTAGGAAACTGATGAGTCCCATCCTGGGGATGGCTTTGCCTTCATTTCCTAAAATGTGCTTTAGACAGGCTGATCATTTGGGTGAACGATAACACAAAACTCTACAAAATGAAATTAAAATGTTTGCTCAGGAAAGAACAAGAGGGCAAGGTGAAATTTTATAAAGAATTATTGGTAAAATATTGGGTTTGATTAATGAGATATTTAGTCGTTCCCTTTATTCCATTTCTAAATGCCCTCCTGGCCACTGTGCATTTCAGGCTCTATATTATGCTTAGTTACAAGTTAGTAATAAAAACAAAACAAACATGACCACTGCCCTAGGAACTCAATCTGGGATTCAGTCAATAAAGAAGTGAACAAATGAAAATTTTAATTTATATTAAAATAGATATATTTAATGAATGTTATGATAGAGAATAATTTAGTTGGGTTCTTTTTTTAGAAAATGTTATAGCAAATCCCTCAGGAAATTAGTATTTTATTTATTTATTTATCCTCACCCGAGGATATTTTTCCATTGATTTTTAGAGAAACTGGAAGAGAGAGGGAGAAAATATCAGTGTGAGAGAAACACATCAATTGGTTGCTTCTTGCATGCACCCTGACCAGGGCCTGGGCCAGGGAGAAGCCTGCAACTGAGGTATGTGCCCTTGACCAGAATTGAATCTGGGATCCTTCAGGCTGCAGGCCAACGCTCTAGCCACTGAGCCAAACTGGCTAGGGCCAGGAATTAGTATTTAAATCACACTCAGTGAAATTACTAATCCATCAAGGGAAAAATTGGCAGTATCGTCCTAGGAAAAGGGAAGGACATAAGCAAAAGTCTGGAGCTGGCTGAAGCGTTAGCGTATTTGGTAACTGAAAATGGACCAGTGTGCTGAGAGGCGGAATGGAAGTCAGGGAATATGTAGTTTGAATTGTATAGGGTCTTGTAAGGCATAGTCAACTGTTTGAAAATGGGTCACTATGGTAATTCCATTTCTTCTTTGCTAATTGGTATTACATCTGCTATTCAATACAAATTATTAAATGAATATACGTTATCGAATAAAATATTAACTTTTATTCTATATAATTAATAGATATCTACTTTAATGATTTAAACAATCTTAGGTCATCCAATGGAAAAGAACTGATATTGTGATAGGGCTGACATGCTGAAGTAAATGACATTGACTTTGAAATGACATAGACTAAGGTTAAGTGGTAGAAACAGATTTCAACTCATTTTATTTTTTAATTTCCTACTTTAAAAATATGTTTTTTAAATAGATTTTCAGAGAGAGGAAGGCAGAGGGTGAGACAGATAGAAGCATCAATGATGAGAGAGAATCATCAATCAGCTGCCTCCTACATGCCCCCTACTGGGGATTAAGCCTGAAACCTGGGCATGTGCCCTGACCAGGAATTGAATCGAGACCTCCTGGTTCGTGGGTCGACGCTCAACCACTGAGCCACTCCAGCCTGCCAACTCATTTTATTTTTAATCTTTAACATGATTCTTTTGAACTTCAATGAATTAAAAAATTTTGGACTTATTGATGTATTATGATGGGATAATACATCAATAATATTACATGATACATTGTGTGATAGTAAAACAAGCAGGGTTCAGGAATTGATAATGTAACGGAGATGGAACTATTTTCTAGTTTGGATCTCTATAGTTTTAAAAAGAAAACGGAAATGAGTAATAAGTTAAAATATGAACTGCATAAGCTGTAATTCATATATATGTGTAAAAATGTTAAAATTAATAACTGTAACAAAAGTATTTCCAATTACATGGAGAATTTACTATAATAGTTGGGGGATAAGGTATGCAGGATAGATCAATATTGTGGATTGAGTTGTCATCAAAAGCATATTTCTATAATTATTTGTTTTACCTACTTTCAATCTCAAAATGTATTTTTCTAAGTTAGCCCTTCATGTCTTCCAAGCTCTTAGGCTCCTCCTTGTTCTTGAGTTCTTTTGACAGTGTGCTGTCTCGAAATCCTCCTTTACACAGTAATTCACCAGCTTTACACAATTGTTAGAACACCTGCTATGCAAGACATCCAGTAAAGAAGACACTGTCCTTCCTCTCAAAATTTTGAACTGGGATCAGTAGGAAGAAATATTTAGATTAACAACTGCAGTATAGAAAAAATGTTGGTGCAAGAAAAAATGAAAAACATCTGAGAGGGGAGAATTCAGAAGAGAGAATGATAACATTTGCTTGGGAGGATTAACATGTTAATGGAGGCAGTAGAATTTGAACTGATACTTGAAATATGGCCATTATTTTGAAGACTGGGAAAGGAAGGAATATGGTGAGCAAGGGAGTGGCAAGCATGCACTAATCTTGAGAATAGAATGATTGCTGCAAACTGATAGTTTGTTTTGACACAAGCCAGTATTACCCAGCTTGTTCACCCTCTTGATTCATCTTACTTGGCACCAAATGACTATTGGTTATTATCAGAAATAAAACTCGCCTCGTAAGATAAAAATATTTATTCTGATTCATTTATGTTTATTTTACTACTAGAGGCCTGGTGCATGAAATTCATGTATGGGTAGGGTCCTAGGCCTGGCTGGTGATCAGGGCCGATCAGGTTCCCCACCTCCCTGCCTCCTGACCTCCTCCTTCCCTTGCTCCCTCAGTGCCCTGCCGCTGGTTGCCCACAATGTTCCATGCCGACCCCTGGTGGTCAGCGCACATCATAGCGAGTGATCGAACTCCCGTTCTCCAGGTAGAACTCCCGAGGGGACACTTTGCATATTAGCTATATCTCTCTTTCTCTCTCTCTCCAGGTTTCCAATGATTCACACCCTTGTGTACTACACTCCCTAATCTATATACATAAAAGCCAAGTAACTGCAATGATGGAATGATCGGAATGACCGATGGCTATGATGCACACTATGGTGGCCAACTGGCCTGATCAGGGCCGATCGGCTCCCCAACCTCCTATGGCCCCTCCCCCCAGCTGGCCCTACCCCCAATCGCCCATCCTCCCTGATTGAGGGCGGGGTCAACCGGCCAACCTCCCTTGTCCCCTCCTCCTCACCGGCCTGGCCCCTATAGGCCCCCATAGGCCCCCATCAGGGCAGGCTGGCCGGACCCCACATGTGCACAAATTTGTGCACAGGGCCTCCAGTAATCTTATATTTTAGATAATGTCTCCCATTGACAGATGAGGAAACTGAAGCTTAACAGATTAAGCATTTGAAGCACATGACATTAGAAAATCATTTGGAAAATTTTTTAAGGATAAAAAAGAGAAAGTAAATGAATGATAAGTTATTTTTAAAAGGAAACCATGTAGAGAAAATAATAGGACAGGAGAATTTTGAGGGGAAAATATTTATTGAACAACACATTGTTAGGGACCTGATATAGGCTCTGATAAGACTGCAGATATAGTAGATGTGATCTGATTATGAAGTATGAAGGAAACATATTGTTTCTATAACCCCCCATAACAGTAGAAGTGTGGACTGAGGGGAACAGTGAGAGCAAATGGACCTCACAGAACAGAATGGTCACTTTACAATGACATGGGCTACATGCTGAGCTCTGATAGACTAGTGTAGTATATTGTAATATATTTTGAATAGGCAGAAAGTGAAAAAATAATTTTTCTAGGACAGAAAACTGGGTGACCAATCTCAAGAAAGTGACAAAAGATATTGAAGGCAAATTTGAAAAATAAAATAAGTGCAGAGTTCAAGGCAGAATAGAAGTAAAAAAATCACTGCATTTCTCTCCTCTTGAAGGTCAACATCATGACCCTAAGGTCCCCCAGTCTGAAACCTAGTACCATTTTCACATCAGGCATGTTAGGTTGCTTCAGTTGTTAAGAAGACTAAAGTAGCTGAGAAAAATACACACTTTCTAATTGAATTCAATAAAATCCCCAAAGTTCTTCTCCTCCTGGGTATTTTATTTCAGCCGGGTGCATGCATGGTTGATCTCACCACTAAATATCTGTGACTTGAGGGTGGGATACACATAGACTTTATATTTGCATTTATTCAAGTCCTGTCACAGGCCACTAAACACAGCAGGATCTTAGTGTGTGTTGAGGAGTCCTGGGTTGAGGTGGGGGAAAGGGATTACATGGAGATGGTTGAATTGGTGGTTCCCTCTTGATGGGAGTAGGAGGGAAGAGTTGAGGGCAGCTGGGAACCAGACACAGAAGTCCAGGTTGTATGCATTTGGTGGTGTCGTCACAAGCAGCCATTGAAAGGATTCCTGAGCAGTAGCGTGGTCATGAGCAGAACCACTCTTTGAAAAATTTAATTGAGTAGGAGACTGAAGGAGGAAAGATGATATCGGAATTAAGTATAATATTTTAGGAGGAGGCAACAGGGGCCTGCCTCACCGAGGCAGTAAGAATAGGAGAAAGAGATGATAATATTGAGATCTAAAGAACAAGAGAATAGAAGTTCAATTCTAATTCCTTCTTTGAGAAGCTCTATCATATGAATATCAAGTGAGATTTCATTATTTTCATTGCTGACATCAAGAAGGAACATTGTATTACTTTCTTTTGGTGGAACATGTGCTGAGTAGTAAGTTGGTATAAAGCCACTGACCTTGCCTAGCCTTTCACGGTGCCTGATGTCTACCTATACTTGGGCAGAAGGCAGCACACACAGAAGGAAGCACTCACTCACTCAGGTCTCGTCAGCTGCTGGGCTCACATCCACACCTTCCCACTCCTGTGACTGAGCGTTACTCAGTGACCCACCCTAATCTCACCGACACAAGTGCCGGTGAGGTTGGCGGTGGTGTGCGTGTGGTCTGGCCACTGTGGGGATTAGGGGTTGCCCTGAAGCACTGAGCACAGGGCCTGGCCCAGAGTAAGTGCCCAGGCTCACTAACTGATACGCAGACTGTCATCAAGATTCCAAAATCCCGACCACTGCAGTCAGTGAACAAACCAAGGAACCTATTGTCCTGCGTGGGGTGGTCTGCCTGAGAGCATCATGTTCTTAAATACCGGCCTTGCTATTATTTTTACAATGGGCCTATTAAGCTTATTTTCTTAGGAACAAAATTGCTATGCAGTGCCCATTTTCAGGGAACCAAATAAAAGATTCACTTTCAAACTTTCTTTTGAATTAGAGGGAAATTTCCACACAATGGAACTATAAATTTAAGTGGAAGAACACACTTTGGAATTTACAATAGATGGCAGGCTGTGTTCTTAGTCTTCTTGAAGGTGTGAAATTGTAGCTAATTGCTCTGTTCTCCATTTTAAAGAGCAAAGAGCTCATAAATAATAAGCTCCAGTAGCAGTTTGCAAGGCTCTAAAACCTCTCATTGCCAAAGATGTAATTCTTTTGAGTGTTGATTATTCCCATGCATTTTGAAGTGCCCTACAGAGACTAAGGGGATGAAAACCATCTCTTCCGTTCCCTTTGCATAGAAGAGCTGTTTATGCCAATGAGAAGCTTACTCCCTTTGGCTGCCTACGACACATGCATCCTTTATCGAGATAGAATGCTTCTTAAAGATATAATGTAGGGGTCTCCAATAAAAATGTAAATAATGAAATTACTACTTCCTGGGTAATGATAAGTATTTTCTTTAAAGTAGAAGTCAAAGCTCCTCTGAGCCTGCAGAGGCTCCATTCCCTTCAGCTCAAAATAATTCAGATGCCAAAGTGGCATGTCTCAGGGAGGCCCGTGCTGAACCCCTTCAACACCTGAAACAGTATGCTCTTGTAGGGAAGGAAGGAGAATTTTCATTCTACCCTTTCAGGTTCTTGGCTGAGACTTGTTCCCCCACCTTCTTAAGAAAAGACAGATTAACAGGAGAAAAGTAAAGAGAAGTTTAATGACATGTATACCTGCTCTATACACGGCGCATACCCAAGAAAACAGTAACTCTCCCACACAGCCCAAGCCACCACTTTATTTTTTTTAAATATATTTTATTGATTTTTTACAGAGAGGAAGGGAGAGGAATAGAGAGTTAGAAACATCGATGAGAGAGAAACATCGATCAGCTGCCTCCTGCACACCCACCACTGGGGATATGCCCGCAACCAAGGTACATGCCCTTGACCGGAATCGAGCCCGAGACCCTTCAGTCCACAGGCTGACGCTCTATCCACTGAGCCAAACCGGTGCTGGCTAAGCCACCACTTTAAATAACATCCCTATTTAAAGAAGAAAGACGACATTGGGGGAAGGGGAGGCCAGTTACAGGTATTACCAAGAAAAGCCCAGCAAACAAGGGTGAGGTTGTTATGCAGATTTAAGTCCTTGATTTCTCCATTGATCAAAAGATTTAGTCACTTCCTCTTCCTGGTACAGAGGCAGAGACCCTTGCAATGGCGACATTTTCATTATAAATGTGTCTCTTACAAAAGGGTACCTTCTACTCAGTTTTCAGAGCTTCTCCCATGTCTGCTGTTTCTTAAAAATAACGATCTCAAAATAACCAATAGGCCAAGGAAGCATATTTTGGGGTGGCATGTTATGCTCCCCTTTACTCCTAAGGGGCAGTGGGGCCAGGGGAGAGTGCCAGGCCGGAAATCAGGTGGTTCCTTTTTTGACTCAGCCCTGGTTCACCTTGTGACCTTGTTGGGGAAATATAAGCAAAGCAAAATCTCCTGCCAACCCAGAAAACCTCTGCACACAATGTAGCAGAGAGAGAAGACAGTTTTATCATTGAATAGGCATTAAACCAGAATGAGATGCACATCTCAGGCCACTCACTGAAAAAGAGACAAAGGAATCTCACCCTTATACATAGCCAAGCAGATACAGCCCACTGATAGACAGTAACTAGTCCTCAAACAGCGGACTTGACAGCACCATTTGTCACACACACGTCACCCGAAGTTCATTTGGTAATTAGGGTGACCTTCTGTGATAGCCAATTGGTTTTATCCAAAGGAAAATTAAATGACAGGAGGTAGTTTTGGAGCAAGGCACCTGCCAAGTCAGGCTGCTGTCCTACCGAAACTGGATGACAGGGGCTTCATGGTTACATTTTAAAGTGATGGGTTCTAGGTCCTTGAGGCAGAAATTCCTGTTTTTATTAGTAAAATATGCATAACATAAAATTTACCATTTTAAGTGTACCATTCAGTAGTAAGTACATTTGCAATGTTGTGTAACCATCACCTCTATCTGTATTCAAGACTTTCTCATCACCCCAAATAAAAACTCTACCCTATAAGCAATAATGCCCCATTCTCCCCTGAAAACAAAAACAAAAACACAACAACCCTCTTATCCTATATAATAAAAAGCTAATATGCAAATTTTTCCCATGGGCGGGAGTTCTACCAACTGGGAGTTAGACATGCGCTGACCACCTGGGGGTGGCAGTGGCAGGCAGCTGGGGAAAGGGAGGCCCTGGCCGGCAGCCAGCAGCCTCTAGGGACTCTACCTGTGCACAAATTTGGTGCACTGGGCCTCTAGTTTTAAATAATTCCTAAAACTTCTAATTGTGCCCTCCTCCCCTCCCCACACCTGCTTTCAATAAAACCTTTGGCAAGCAACTATATTTTTCTATAACTTAATGTGTTGTTTAGTTTTCCTTCTATTTACTTTTGCATTTTCCTCTAAAGACAAGGGGTGCTATTACTTTCATATATGATAGTAATAAAAAGAATCCTTTAAATAAATTTAAATAAAAATGAGTTTATTTTTAAAACATTTAAAATAAAATGAGTCAAGGCCCTGGCTGGGTAGGCTCATTTGGTTGGAGCATTGTCTGCAATGCCAAGGTTGCAGGATTACTCCCCATCAGGGCACATACAGGAAGCAATCAATGAGTGCATAAATAAGTGGAACAACAAGTCAATGTTTCTCTCTCCCTCCGGCTCCCCCTCCTTCCCTCCCTCCCTCTCTTTCTTCCTCTCTCTCTCTCTAAAAAACAAACAAACAAAAAACAATAAATAAAATGAGTCACTGTTGTGACCAATGAGGGGCATGTGTTCAAGTCAGCAGTTCCCATAGTTCAAGGATAGCAAACAGGAACTACACAGCCTTAAACTGTCACAGTTGAGAGAGAGGACGAGTATATGGAAAGTCTGAAACAGGCAGAACCAACCTTGTGGTGGTACATGATTTTTGGACTGGAACACATGGTGTTCCCTGGATTCTTTGTCTGTTGGAGTCAAAGAATGAATCCACGGACTGAAGATGGTATAGCAAAGGTGGAGATTTATTGAAGAACAAGTACAGACTCCCACGTGGTGAAGGGGAAAGAATCTCACAGCACAGACTCCCATGTGGGGAGGGGAAAAGAGTCCCATTGACTTCCTGTTTCCATGGTTTATAAAGGCTGCAAGTCCCTATGTCCTGATATCCCTTCTGATTGGTCAATATCTCCTTTTGAATTGGTTTCTACAGTAACTCCCAAGGCCCTCCTCCTTCATTGTCCTCCTCCCCCATTGTCCTCCTATTCCTTTTGGGCTTTCTTTCTCCTTTATTTTGTAAATATAGACCTTTTGGGTACTCCTGGTTCCCTTGTCTTATATAAATATAACTGTTGCCTCCCTTGTGTTATGGAAATGTACCTTCTCCCAGCTCTCTAGTCTTATGGAAATGTAACTTCTCCTAGTCTATAGCCCTGTGTGTTTTTTTCCATGAACCCCCAATTCTAAAAATTCCCTAAGCCTGCCTATATCCCCCTAAAATTCCTATTTCAGTGGTATGAATGTGAATAGTTGATAGATGCTAAAAGACCAGGGTCTGTATATAGAAAATTTGGCAGGTGTTCCTGTGAAAAAGATCTAGATGCCATTGTGCAAACATGTTTATTAATCCTTTAAAACCATATCTATGCCTCTTAAAGCACATTGATGCAACTCTAGTGTTCAGAACAAGGAGATTATGGTTGTGCTGATTTAGCACTGCTCAGGGCATTTTATAAAACCCTGGTAAATTCAGGTGGAGATGGATATTATAAAATGAAGCACGTCCAAATAAGTAGGGGAAGTATGATAAAGAGTTTGAAACACATGTCGTGAGTGCTAAGTCTGAAGAACCTAAGAATATTTCGATGAACAGGGACTTGATACTAAAATCCTCTTTGCATATCTGAACAGATATCATGTGAAAAGAGGAACCAGTGAGACAAATGAGGACTTGCTAGCCAATACCGTTGTCCAACAGTAGAGTCAGCAGCCACATTGGGTAGTGAGAGCTCTCTCAGCAGAGGTAATCAAACAGATGAGGCCTTGGCTGATGATTGTGCAGCTGCAGATGTGTGCAGTGATGTTACCGTAAAAGGCTTGGTTGGGTTGTGGTATGTTGGGAGCAGTTAGAAAAGGAATTAATATGTAAAAAATACCTGTTCCATTACAGGCTATTTGCTGGTATTTTTGATCACCTGTTTCAGTGTAGGAAGAACTTAAAAAAAATTACTTTCTGGCAAAGTTGCTTAATTCCTAACAACAACAACAATACTGATGCTTCGAAGATCTGAAAGAAAACTACCAGCACAGACCAGTTTGCAAAGTGCAATGGTAGAGATATGTGTAGAGGATAATGGGCCCAGATTATGTCTTAAGGGAATTTTGGGCTTTGGGGACAGTCAGCTTGTTTTTCCCTTTGTATTTTCATGCCTTCCAAAAGCTGACTCTGGGTCTCCAGGGATTCTGGTGAGAGAGGCCCAGTCTTTGCAGCTTCCCTCCCAGAACAGTGAACATCTGGGATTTGCTAAGTGTGACTCCCACCAGGAGATGGCAGCATGTGCCTATAGACGTACCAGCCAGCCCATGTAGTGCCTCACAACACCATGGGCTATGTTTAAGGGACACTAGGGGGCTCTAAGCTCCCACTGCTGGTTACAGAGTGAGCTGTTCAGAGGATCACTTCTTAGGAAACAGTCCTCCTTATAACTACTACCCTATAACTCCACCCTATTACTACTACCCCCACCCCCCGCACTCCCCTCACACACCTAGACCTATTCACAAAGAGGGTCCTGTGGCTGTCTACAAAGCCGTGGCTATTACACACACACACACACACACACACACACACACACACACTTTGCAATCTGAGACAGGTCCAATGAACCCCCCAAATCTCAAGGTTCAGCGATAGCTGTCATCTCTATCTACTTCTTTTACACTTTGGCGACCACAGGAAGTGCTCTTTATTCAATGCAAATTTCAGTGGCAGGACTTACTAGACTCCAAGATCAACCAGGGTACCAGATGGACAGGTTGTATCCAGCAGGAAACAACAGCAAATCAAGAACAAGGACAGATTTTGTGCTTCCATGAGCCTCGCGCAGTAATTGTGGAGCTATATGTCCAATGAGATTTTAGACGTGCATGTAGTTTAATTTTGTGAAAGGAGTAACTCTGTCCCCCCTTCCCACTTTAGGCAACTGCTGCTCAGCGTTACTTCTTAGTTACTTCTCCACCGTCATAATCTGCCCAGCGACAGAAAAGAGACTCAATCCCAAATTTAACTGATTCCAAATACTCTGTTATTTCTACAGCCTCTTTCTGCTGCTTCTCCTACAACACGGGAACATTCACATCTCTGAAGAAATACTCAATTCTCTGAAAGGAATTTAGTGTCACGTGCAGTTGTTTTTCCTTTTCCAAATAGAATACAGTGGAATTAAACAAAGGCTTTTTGCCAAGTGCTAAACAGAAACTCTTCCGCCAAAGGCGAGCTCTAGTGAAGCGGAATGTGATGTGGGAATTCACAGGCGTGTTGCCCAATACCCCCCTCTCTGTAATCACGAGAGCACCCACACCGTCCAGGTACCATACACATTTTAAAACAAGGCTAACGTGCTGTGCTTGTTCTCGAACATGTTAGTCAATAAAGTAAAATGAACCGCGCATTCTCAGGTCCGGGTGAGAAGTGAATGAATGCGGACCCAGAGGTCTTTGTCACCCGGGCTGCACTATGCTCTGCACAGTGAGTCTGACCGGTGAACCTGGGTGATCTTAAGGGGCAGTAATAAAAGCATAGAAGTTCTAAATAACGGATGGGATCATTTCCCTCCACTGTGGCTTGGTCCGATCATTCCTGGCGGTGTTAGGACCTGGTTGCCACATTTTGGCAAGAGGAATAGGTGGCCTGGTGAGGGGGTCAGGAAACACTCAATGGACCAATGATGATTGAAGCAGAAACTCATTTCATTTCCACACACAGGGCACATGCTGAATTAAAGCTGGGAGCACAATAATGACGAGGCAAGCTCTGTGTTCGCCTTGTTGAACCTCTGTCTGATGGGGAAACGGATATCGCAACCAGGAGGTATAAAAGGTACTGTAACAGGGGAAAGAACTGGGTGGTAAAGAGCCCACCAGAGAGGCCCTACCCCCATCTCAGGGGAGTCGGAGGAAAACTCTTGGAGAAAGGTGGTCTAATTTGAGACCCGAATAGTGACTAGGAATTAGTTAGACAGAGAGGGTGGGAGAAACTGAGGCTTTTCCATGAAAATAATCTGCTTTCCCAAACAGAAAGGTTCCTGCGACTTTCTATATGTATGCGGTCTTTCTAAAATACCTAGACAAATGTCTTTTGTGTCTGTTACCTATTGGTCCTTGCTGTGTCTCCTGGTTTGACCCTCTCTCTGAGTCGTGCTTCCCATTTTGGTCCGGATACCTCCCTGGGAGTGGAGGAGAGGTCTGTTCTTTAGCTGGCGACCAATACGCCTTCTGGCTTCATTGTGGACACCGAAACCAGTGACTCTGAGGACTATTGTGAAAGCGCGTGAGTTCAGCACATGAGGGCAGAAGCCGTCTAAGCCAACAAGTATCTACTGCCAGTTGGATTTCCACAGGATGACCCCCCCCCCCCCATTTATCTTCAGTCATTTGGGAGAAGACATGTTACTGCTGAATGGCCTTTGAGAGGAAGAATTGAACAGCAATCAACTTTTTGGCAAAGCCAGGATAGAGGTGACTTAGATCACCGAAGGTCATATGATAGCCAAATGATCTAAGCCACTGGGGATGGATAGCAAACATTTCCTCACATTTTTTGGTTGCTCTGTGGGCAGGAACAAAGCATGATTGAAAATTAAAGTGCAGACTCTCTCTTTTGAGTAAACCCTTCTGTCATTTTGAGGCCGGCTGGCAACCACCTAGCCGTTCTGTTCAGAAAGACTTTTGAAAATCAAGTAGAGGCATGTTATAGAAGCCATAGCAAGCATAACAAGTGTCTTCCGCTTCCTAAGTATATCCCTTTGTTCCTTTAAACCCAAAGGAACATCTGTAGAAATGCAAACCAAGAATCCAGCCATTCTTAATAGCTGGCAGTTGGGGTTTATGTTGTTCAATCAACCTTAATGCTGGCAAAAAATGAGTCCTTTGTTTTGCTTTGGGGAGAAATGGAGTCTCTTAGAGGTGGCAGGCATAAAGACCTGTTGATTCAACGCATTTTGTGTTAGATTAGCTAGACTCTATAGAGTGACAGGCCCCTGCGCCTCAGGTTGTCTATGTTTTGCTAAGATAGGAAGGATTCCCTCAGGGACCAACAGGCCTGGGGCTAATTATGCTGTAGGGTGAATTCATCACTAAATCTTTTTCACTAACAAAGACAAATGACTTCATAGGTTGTAAAAGGCCCTAAAAAATTAGGTGAGTGAATCTAACTTGCAGCCAACACATGAACCCAGAGTCAGCAAATGGCAGCCTGCCAGAGAGGCTCCTCATTGTTGGTTTGCATAGACAAAGACGAGAAATAGGCAACTGTCATTGGGTTTACAGCTTATGACTTCTTTCACCGACCGTGGTCTTCACTGCAGTCAGTAAGAGGGAGGCATTGTTAGGGCCTTCATGTGCAAACGTGGAAATTGTGGTTCAGAAATTTCAGAATCATATAATTAAAAGAACTTGGGTTTTGCAGATATTCAGCTCTTAGCTCCAATTCTGTCTTCACCACTCATTGATGTGTGACAGATTTTAAAATCTCTTTGAGACTCAGTCTCCTCATCTGTATAATGGGGATGAAATATCTACCTCATAGGCTTGTGACAACAGAGAGAATTCATCCATTCTCTCTCTCTCTCTCTCTCTCTCTCTCACACACACACACACACACACATGTCACTTAAAACATTTGTGAATTGGAAGAACTAGTTTAGCTTCTCTGTGACACATTTTCTTATTAATAAAATGTAGACAAGAATAACAGCTGCTCCAGTGATTTGTTGTGAAGCTTAAAGCTGATAATGGGAGGTAAAGTCAACCAATAAGCACTTTGATGATGATGATGATTCTCTTACCCCTCAAATTATTAGTCCATGGTCGTCATGTAAGGTCCAGAGCCAGGGTCCAGTCCCAGGAGTTCTAACTTTAAGATATAAGGTTTTTTCTATTGTGAGAAAGGAACACAGAATTAAGGGCAAGGATGGGAAACAATGTGAAATCCCAAGAGCTGGGATTTCTGTGATGGCATAAAAGACTTTCAAGAGACAATGGAAGTGTGGGAGGGCTAGGCTAATGCCTTCCTGATGGCCAGCATGGGACCTCTCAGGCTTTGATGAGGGGGTTCAGAAGGACATTATGTGGCAAGACCTGCATAGCCTCTCTGTGTTGGTCATGGGGCTGAGTTACAGAGCCACCAGATATGGAGTGTGATCTTCAGCTCAGGTTTGAAAGAAGGATCTGCCGTGATCAAAGGGAAATCATATTCCTTGATTATTCCTCCCTTTTATAGCTTCCTCTTTTGGGAGAAGAATCTAGGGGGTCGTCATTTATATCTGTAGTAAACAGTGTCTTATCTTATATTATTTATTCAGTTACTCATTTTCCTATTACCACTTGCAAAAGGTCAGATGGCTGGTATTAAATTTCTATCTCTTTATCTCTAAAACTGGTAATAAGAGTTTTTATCCCTTAGGATTTTAATCAAGATGTAAAATAATGCAGGTAAAACACTTAGCTGTTATTTATTAGTTATTGATAACTCCATTGAAAACACATTAGGGATATAGCAGCAAAAATGGGATTTGGTCATTTGGTTGTCTGAGGTCTAGGTTAGAGACCTGGTTCAGATGACTAGTACGACCTAAAGAAAGTCACATTTTCTCTCGACTTTTGTTTTTTTTCTCATATGTAAAATGAAGATATTGGAAAAGATCAACATTTAAAGGTATTTTCCACCTAGCTGGCGTGGCTCAGTGATTGAGCGTCGATCTATGAACCAGGATGTCATTGGTTATGAGCTCCATTCCCAGTAAGGGGTGTGCAAGAGTTAGCTGACCAATAATTCCCCCTCATCATTGATGTTTCTCTCTCTCTCCCTCTTCCTTCCTCTCTGAAATCAATAAAAACATATATTTTTTTTATAAAGGTATTTTCCAAGAAACATTCACCTCATGAGATTGCCCAGGGATGAAAAGGAGTTCAGTGGACATGCAAGTGTGAGAGAGTTTGTATCTTATATTCCTTTCCCAGAAATCTTCAGTGCACATCATCATAGTAAAGACCCTGAAGTAAAGGAGTCCTCTCAGGGGTGGGCAAACTTTTTGACTCGAGGGCCACAATGGGTTCTTAAACTGGACCGGAGGGCCAGAACAAAAGCATGGATGGAGTGTTTGTGTGAACTAATATAAATTCAAAGTAAACATCATTACATAAAAGGGTACGATCTTTTTTTTTTTTTTTTTTTTAGTTCATTTCAAATGGGCTGACCGGGCCCTAGTTTGCTCACGGCTGTGTTAGATTGAGATGAAAGTTTCCCAAAGTCATTTGACCACAGTACCCATTTCTCTCCATACAGCAGATCCCCTTCATGTGGCTTGTTCTTTGGAACATGCTGAACTAGGTGACCTAAGGGCTTTTTCAACGTTGACCATCTTTCCTCTCTACCAACACACCTACATTGGATGTTTTCTTCTGTGCCTTCAACATCAGGTACAAGGGGGGATATTCTCCTTGTTGATAGGCACCGTACCTGTCAATCCCAAAGCATGTGGTCTAGGCAGCTGACAGGTCTGTACTTACAAAGCCACATGGGTAAAATACACACATCAGTGCGTGCACAAAGAAGATGATAATATGCAAAATGTAGACATGCATTTCACAACATTCTTACTGCTGCCAAAACTGTTTATTTTTTCAGTGTTCCCTGAGAAGCCTTTTCTTTCAGAATTGTATCTCATTTTTCTCACCCAAATGGAAAGAAAACCTTGGAACCAGAAGCCTTTCTTTGCTTTCTGAGTAGCTGAGCCAAATAGGAATGATGGTCTGGAAACCAGAAAGGTTGGATTCTAGTCCTGCCTGTGCCATGGGCTTGACCTTGGTTTAGAGCACGTCATCTGGCCAATCAAATCCCGCATTTCTCAATCTAGAAGGTGAGAAGTTGAGCTTAATTGGTCTTGGTGTTCTCACCCAGCATGAGATGTGGTTTCTTCTAGATAATTGGCATCTGAAGCCCGCTTTTGATCCAGCAGTCCCACAGTCTATCCCAGCAGCCTCCTGTAGTAGCCATCTGATCCTGTGTGGTTTGTATTAGCCTCTCTGCACCAACAAGCAATAGCAGGGGATGGGAACAGCTCGAACCCATCTGGCTCTTCACACCCCATGTGCCACCCACACTGATGTCACCCTCATTGTTGGGGAAAAGGCTCTTTCCATCATCTGTTGGGACAGTCTGTGTCCACTAGATCAATGGTCTGGATTTTAGGGATTTGGGTGTTTTTCTTTCTTTCTTTCTTTTTTTTTCATGTCATAACAAAAGAAATATCATCAACACAAAACCTAATTTAAGTTATGGGAAGGATTTCACTTAAATCCACAAAAGCAATGAGAACCAGACTTGGGCTTGCAAGTAGGGCCAGACACAATGGATTAGATTAAGGCACGAGGATCAGCCTCAATTCTGAGGTTAAAGATTGTTCTTTCTTTTGTGGCTCTGTCAGGCCCTTAACATCACTTAACCATAATTGATTCGGGGGAACTGAATGCTGTGAATGTGTACATTGGCTTCTGTTTCTCCAGAATTGTGCTTTCTAGGAGCTCATATTCCCTGAACTACTGAGCACAGTGATCTTCTCTTCAGAAAAAGCCTCAAGTGTTGATCTTGAGGTTGTTTTCTGTGTCCTTCTCCCTGATCCATATGCAGTCAGCTAATTAAGACCTGCTTGGGGCTTGGATCACTCAGTAACTCCTGGGGAGGGTTAGTCTCTGTACATTTCAGGAAGAGGAGCATCATAGACCTGGGCTGTGTCTCTGGGAGGCTCAGTGGCTTTGCCACTCTGACCCTGGGACAGGTATTTAACCACTCTGTTCAGCTTCCATTTATGCACAATGGGGTGGGTCTACTGGGACACCTTTTTCTCCTTCACCAGTTTTCTGTATAATATCTGTGGAACATCTTGACTTTGTCTCACTCTTCCTTGTTCTCAGTGTCTTGGACACTGGGCAAGGGCTGTCCCTTTTCCCAGCAACAACCTTCCTCTGTTGCTTGGTGAATGTGTACTCATTCTTCCAGAATCAAATAGAGTGTTTTCTCTCTTTGTAGTTTTTTCATGACATTCCAGGCTAGATTTCCCTGCTCTGTGTTAGATTTCCCTCTCTGTATTTACATTTGTCAGAGCACCTAGGAAACCTGAAGTCCACCCTTAAGATGCTTACAGACTCGGGAGAGATGTGTCCAGCATCCCATGGTTAAATCCTGTTCTAGGCATATCATAATTGGTGAATAAAACTGCAGAATATATTTTATTTTTATACCCCAGTGATGAGAAGGATCATACTAGTGAGCTGAGTGAAGGTAAAAAAAATTCTTGGTGACAGTCTCCTATGAGCCAGGGTATATTATGTATTCTACCTCATTGCACCCCTTCAAATTCTGATGATGTATATGGAACAATGTAATTTGAAAGAGGAAGAATTGACTCTCAGAGAATTTAAGTAACTTGCCCTGTCAGTTGGATGCTTTGGGAAGCAGACACTGAAATGGAATTAATAGTTTATGTGGAATTAATTGTGTGTGTGTGTGTGTGTGTGTGTGTGTGTGTGTGTGTGTGTGTGTGTGGTGGGGGAGTGGAATACAAAGTATAGGCCAATTCAACAGGGAACTCCAGAGCAAACATTGCCCATTAGAAATGCCCCATGTTGAGCAGAAATGGTAATGAAGAAATGGTACTGCAGTTGGAAGTTCTCAGCTAACTGTAGCCCTTACATATGGAATCTAGATGTCCCAACAAAGCCATGATTTGAAAACATGGGTCAGCCTGACTTTAAGTGCAGTTTTTACTACACTATACTTCTCAAACTTAAGGGACCTCCTATTACTTATCTTGACATAGTTTTAAAGATCACATGAATGACCAAGACCAGTACAATACCAACACACATATGACACTAGAGTTTAAGTTCCTCTGAAAAACCAGATACAAGGTGACCTTCTCATTCACAATCTTGCTTCCATTACTCTGTTTCCTCTCTCTTGAAACTATGTTTTGGCAGAACCTACAGGGATCATATAATATACTGAATGATTAAAAGTTATTAAAACCCCAGATGATTGAACCTACTGATTAAGCAACTGTATGGACATCCAAATCATTTAACAGGGCTCTGATGGTCGCCAAGTGTTGTAACCATGGACTGGAAAGTCAGGGGATTTATACAAGCTGGTCTGAGCCAAGTCTTGATTAACCATGACCTCATCTTCATGACCCTCATTATAGACATCCTGGGACTACAGCCTTTCAACCACCTCCATCTATGGCCACTTGAGGGCCATCAGAGTGGGATGGCATGGGATCTATTACATGAACTCTCTGAAGTATTCAGAAAACTACAAATCAATGCACAGCCATTTGAAATCCAATGCTTTCAAGTAGCTGGCAAAATATGATGTCAAGTAGAGAGACTGAGATGGGTTTAACTTTCCCTCAGATGATTCTGTTGCTCAATTTGGTAGTAACTGTAAAGTCTCAATCACTCTACTCCACAGACCCCAACCTAGAGTTAATAAGTATCTCCAGGGTTGGAGCTCAGAATCATTTATTACTGATTTATGTGAGTTCATCACAGAGTGAGAAGACTGGCCCTAGATCTTGAACTCCATCCAAGTTCATGCTGATCTTAAAAGTTCTAGTCCCAAGGTCACCAGCTTTTTAGTGTGATAAACAAGCCTAAACCCCACTCCAGCAGTCTGTCAGAATTACAGGGAGTCATACAGCTCTTTAAATCTATATGTAGATGGCTGGATCAATTGGTGGCGAGCTTCCCATCCCTGGAGATATTCAAGCAGAGGCAGGAAGGTCATGTATCAAGTAGATTGTGGAGAAGAGTCTTGAAGAGGGAAGGAGGTTGGAATCCATAAATTCTCTTGCAACTCTGAAAGTCAACCTCTAATAAAGCTAGACATAGACAATCCAGGAGGAAAAAAATTCACTATAATTCATGCCTAATATATCTACCCACACCATCCTTCAAATAATGGTCTAGTATTAGGCATTTACTTTCTAATGCCATCTACAAATCTGCTGGGGTCCAGCCCCAGCGGGTCCAGGGGTTCCCAAAGGTGTGGACGGAGTTGGCGAAGAATGAATGACACGGAGGCAGTGTTCAGGTGATCATCATAGCCAGATGATCTTTTTTTTTTTTATTGTCATCTAACATCTGTATTTATACTATTTGGTCCTCACCTGGGGAAACAACCTTTTTTCTCTTAGCCAGGTTCCTCCCCCTGTTGTCCTCTTACATCTGCATTTATCCTATTTGATCTTAACCCAATCCATTCCATTCCAAAGGCTAGGGCATTTCTCATCTCCATTTCAAGGTTCCTTGAAACATCCCTGCAGGTACTGCCTCATGCAGCCAGGATGGATCGGCTTCCAACAAATTCCCCCATTTTTATTTTTTAAATGACAGAGCCTTGTTAGAAAAAAAAGAGGGAGAAGAAAGGGAAGAAGGCGGCATCCTGACACAGCCCTTTCCTTCAGCTGCCCCTTTCCCTGTGGTCCAAGGTAGAAATGGGAAACAAGTCCTGTTGCAGTGAGAGGGCAGCTGCTGTCAGCCAGGTCTCTTATCTGGGTACTGATCTCAGCTGGACCAAGTCTCTTTCTGTTCCCAATGTGAGCTGGGCCAAGTCTCTATCTGTTATCTGGGTCCCGATCTGGGCTGGACATGGGAAGCGAGAAGCAGCCATGGGGGCAGGAGACCTTCCTCAGAAGGGGCAAGTGTTCAAGCCCCTGAACAATTGGGGGGGTGAGGATCTGTGCCCCACCTCTGTTGAACCCCAAGTTCTCTCCTACCGGCCCCCCCCCAACTGTGCCTGTCTTAGGTCGCCCCTCCCTAAGGGGGTCTTACCTGTCATTGACTACCAGCCATCCTCTGGGCCAAGTAGGGTGATGTGAGGTTCAGTTCTGTCTCCTTGTTAACCTATGTCCCTCTGGCTTCCATGCCCAGCAACTGCCTTTGGATCCCCTCGCCTGCTGGCGGGGCCCCGGCATTGATCACATATCTTGGGGAACCCAGGTTTCTTCTCCAGAGAGGGCCCAGCTCACGCCATTGGGTGAGAGACAGATCCATGGTACTAGCCACCATGACCTCAGCATTAACAGAGAACTCAGGCAACAGTTGTGGGCAATTGGATAGTAAGAAGAGGGTTCCTCTTGACACAAGGGCAAGAGGGGCCAATACAGGACAAAGGAGAGTCCCAGGACAGGCTTTCTCAGACTAGGATGTCAGGCTCTTGGCACAAGACAACTTCACATATGGGGCATATACCATACACCTCCTAGTCACGGTAGAAAAGGGAGGTTCCCTTCCTGGAACAGTAGGGTAGAGAGATTCTGGAAAATGCTATGTTCAGGAGAGAAGAAGAAAGGCCAAAGAACCAGCAAACAAGTAGTTAGATTTATTAAAAAAAAAAAAAGGGAAAGGAGATGTGGGGCAAAGCTGGGACATAGTTTTTAAGCATCAAGAACAAAAGGCTACCATAATGAAAGTAAAACTTAAGCATCAAGAATAAAAGTCTGGCTATTAAAACAATAACAAGACAATGCCCATGCAAAACCCAAAACATTTCAGAACTTAAACATAACATTTTTAAAACTAGTAAGAATAATAAAACAATGGCAATGAAAAACAGCAATAAGTGAGTTTCTGCTAAATGAAAATTTCTTTTGCTGATTTACTCAGAGTCCTTGGACTTGCTGAGAGAGTAGCTTCCATTTCTTGCTTTTCTACCATCTGCTGGGCCTCAGTTGTTAACTTCTTCAGCTGACCCCATGTTGGCACCTCAGTCCCTTGCATAGCCTTCCTTTTCTTCTTTTTTTTCGCTTTTCTGTCATCAGGGCAACTCTAAGTCTTTGGAACAAGGGGACAAGGAGCTTCTCTGGATCCATTGTGGTGATACACGTAATGCTCTGGTACCCAAATTGGCTGCACTGCTCCTTCTGGAAAGATACAAAACACAACCTCTTCCCCACATCATTACTAGATCTGGTAAAACTCTTGTCTGGTTTGTGTATCCTTCTACCAGGCTGAGTCGGCAGAGGCTATTGTACAGGAGGCCCGATGCTTTTTGGGTGCTGTACAACCCTCTGCATTGTATTTCCCAAAAGTCTAACATATAACATTATTATCCCCCCCTTTTTTTGTTTTAATCAGACCAATGAGTAACATATTTTGAATTCCTGATTATTTCAGAGAAAACAAAAAATGATTTACGCATTTAGTTACCACAACTACACAATTTCTCCCAATTCAATCCGAATCTTAAACTTTTAGCTGGCAAGTAAAATATTTAGCATTTCTCAATCAGTAACATTTTTAAGAATAAACTTCAAAAATGCAAGACATAATCAACCAACAGATTTAATTCTGTCCTCTAGATTTTTCATGAGGCAAATTTAGATTATTGAACAATTTTTATAATTTGATTTAGTAAACTTTTTACTTTCAAGTGGCTCTGGAGAACCACATTTGAGCCTTGCAAAACAGGTTCTGGCCTACCTGGTCTTTTCAGATGTAAATTGACCACATTCTTTAAGATTTTGCTACAGGCTGGAGGCGACTATCCCCTTCCTCCATTAGAAAAGCTTTCTTAATTAACAAAGGAACAGTTTTTTACCTTGGCTACTTAGATTTTTATAAAGATATATTTCAATAATTTTTGAGATTCAAATCCAAATTATTATTTTAAGGCATATTCTTTAGCAAATTTTTGTAATAGAGACAATTTTACTGAATTTCCTTTTCGGCCTTAAAGTTAACTTTTTAACACCATTAGCATTTAAAAACTTCTTTATTATGGAAATGCCAATCCTGCTGCTAGAATTTAGCCAGCATCTTTTTGCTTTGGGGGAAGTTTCAGCAAATGACTCAGATGGCGTATTTTTCCCAAAGTCATGCTTAATAGAAAAAGACATTTTAATTTTTTTCCTATTTCGCTTTCTAAAGTCATGGCTAGCACCCAAGGTAATCTTAGCCAAAGTTTGGTTGTCATAAGATGTTCTCTGGTAATTTTTAAATAAAACATTAAGTAATCTCATTGCGGGAGAGTTTACAGCTCTGCCTTTTCCTGCCACCTTTGAATCTCTCCACACCAGAGGTGGATTCTGCAGCAGGGTTTCATTTCTTATTACTGATTTTAGATTGCAAACACAAATTAAAATATTAATTTGAACAAGAAACCACATTGTGGTGACCATGGCACTCTTTTTTTTCAGCCTGATTTAAAAGAGTACCTTTTAATATTCCAATTTCTTTATAATTTTGTCTTTTTGGACAGGTGATTCTATTAACGGCAAATGAAACATTTCAGGATTAGGACATGGAGGTGGAGGGAGCCATGAAGGCCATTCCTCCCATTTTTTTCTTTTCTTTCTGCTCCTCTTAAGACACCTTTCCTTCCTCAGAAAAGCATGGACACACTTCTTGTATAAAACATTCCGTCTGACTGGGTGTAACCTTAACTCCTCTGCTAGCAAGCATATGTGTTAAAAGATCAATATAGAGTGTTTTTTCTTCTAGACTCAGTATGGCACATCTTCTCAATCTAAAGATCAATACAGAGTCTTCTTTCTTCTAGACTCAGTATGGCACATCAATCTAAGTTCTATACTATCCACCCACTTACCCTACTTATCCTCTATAGGGGGGTCTGCAGACCCTAAGGTGGAGTCCTATCTGTCCCGAGTGCGGGAGGGGGGGGCGCTTACCTAGGGGAATCCTGTTCGGCGCCAAAATGCTGGGGTCCAGCCCCAGCGGGTCCAGGGGTTCCCAAAGGTGTGGACGTAGTCGGCGAAGAATGAATGACACGGAGGCAGTGTTCAGGTGATCATCATAGCCAGATTCTTTTTTTTATTGTCATCTAACATCTGTATTTATACTATTTGGTACTCACGTGGGGAAACAACCTTTCTTCTAGCCAGGTTCCCCCCTCCCCCCATTGTCCTCTTACATCTGCATTTACCCTATTTGATCTTAACCACATCATTCCATTCCAAAGGCTAGGGCGTTTCTCATCTCCATTTCAAGGTTCCTTGAAACATCCCTGCAGGTACTGCCTCAAGCAGCCAGGGTGGATCAGCTTCCAACACAAATCTAATGCCATCACTTCATTGCTAAAATAAACAACAATCCCCTTTTGTAATTCTCTGTGGTTCACCCTGAATACAAAACCTTTCCATTTAGATCTCCCCCTTTTCCTTTGTACCCTCATCCCTTACCATTTCCCTTCTTATCCCAGAGCATAGCATGAAGTTGGATGCCACCTCTATTATCTATCTATCTATCTATCTATCTATCTATCTATCTATCTACCTATCTAACATCTACCTACCTATCAGAGTGTAACAAATTACCCCAAACAGTGGCTCACAATAGTCACAGGCATTCAGAAGAGATTACCTGTGTGGTTCTGGTTTGAGGTCCCTCAGGAGGCTGCAGGAAAGATGTCAGGCAGGTCTCAGCTCTCTGAACACTTAGCTTGGGAATCTTCTTCCAAGGTGATGCTCTCACCTGGTTCTAGCTGCTGTCAGGAGGCTTGAGTCCTTCTTCATGGGGGCTTCCTCCTGGGCTGCCTGAGCCTCACCATAATAGGGTGACTGACTTCCCCCAAGTGTGAAATCCAAGAGGGCCCAAGACAGACACCACAATATTTTTAATGGCCTGGCTTTGGAAATCACAGTTATTCTGGCATATTTTATAGTTACACAGCTAAGCTTTTTTTCAGTATGAGAGGGGACTACACAAGGGCATAAATACAGAGGCAGAGATCACTGGGGACTTTCTTGGAGCCTGGCTGCTGTACTGCTGAACATGCCATTCCATTTGCCTCGATTGCCCTGGTCTCATCTTTACCTAGTACTCCCCTATCCTTCTAGAACCATCTCACATGCCACTGCCTTTTTCAGTGAAGTCTTCTCTGAATCCTTTAAACAGAACTAATAATATTCTTTTCTGTTTTCCCATAATATTCTCATAATATTCTTTTCTGTTTGCACATACTTCTATTAGGTTATCTCTTATAAAAAAGATTCATTTTATTGTAAAGTACAGCTTTATCTCTCCAAGAGACATATAAAAGAAAGGGCCATATCTTATCTAGAGTTTCTAAGATTGAGTTGAATTTTGGCAAATAACAGGTACTTATGGAATATGTCAATGAGTTTATATCACTTCCCTCATCTGATCATCCCTAACCTACTTTCAGGGACTGAAATTAATACTAAGGAAGTAAAAATAAAAAATAGAACCTAAGATAAAGTAAAAGGCACCAAATGTTATTTTTCATTTAAACCATAAACTTACATATCATTTTAATAAGAAACAACCTTGTATGAGGAAAAGTTGAGATAAAATGGAAATCAACTGTTAGAGCAGATAAAAAGCCTTAAAAATTACCAGTATGTTGCCCAAATTTCTCCTTTTGGAAATGGGAAAAATTAAGGCCTAATATCAATAGATTTTTTTTTGGCAGACACTGTAAAAGAGGGTTAACTAACTTTGATAGAAGAGAATTAAATCACTTGACTGACTTTGGTTTTTATGTTTTTATCCCTCTCATGGCCCAACATCTCTAATTTTATCCCCATGAGTCCTTTTTCTTTTAAATATATTTTTATTGATTTCAGAGAGGAAGGGAGAGGGGGAGAGAGAAACATCAATGATGAGATAGAATCATTAATCAGCTGCTTTCTAATGGGGATTGAGCCCACAACCCGGGCATGTGCCCCTGACTGGAATCAATCACATCCGGGACCCTTTAGTACCCAGGCTGATGCTCTATCCACTGAGCCAAACCAGCTAGGGCCCCATGAGTCTTTCTTAAAGAAGAGCAATATAGAGTAAATTGACAGAATGAGTCAATTTCCTTCACAGGTCAGAAGGAAAGTAGATGGTAACTCCAAAACATCAAGAGAAGACTCAGGCATTGGGTGTCGAACTCAGGTAGAGAAGAAGTCTTCAAAAAGAGAGAGAACTTCAAGGCAGCCCATTCCCCTCTCCTCTGAGCTCAGTGCAGAATCCTAACTTCCTGAGTGGGGTGCATTTTCTTTGGAGAAGGAAAAGTAAATACAGTGGCAAAGGCTTGCTAAGCAAGTTCTGGAGATCACCATTCAATAATAAAGCTGACTTTCTTTCGGGAGTGAAAAATCGAGGACATTGCAAAGGGGCCAGAGAGAGAACATTGCCTCTTCCCAATCAATCTTGAATGTAAGCTGTACTTTTTTTTATGGGGAGATCAGGGCTCATTTATGCCCATCTCATTCCTCTATGACTGTCTCTGTCCAGAAGCGGTACAAATAGTTTCTCCTTGTCAAGAGTTATGCCAATATCCATGTGAGATTTCAGATGTTCCTGAGTAAGGAGAAGGAAAATAAGGTATCTGTGGAACCAGAGAACTCTGGTGCCACCATATGAAATGCACCAGTAACATGTAGGCAGGGCATTTGCTGCTGACACCATAGCAACAGTAACACACATCCCAAAAGGGTTTGATTTGAGTTTTCCAACCACAAGCTCCCTGAGAACCACTTCCCCCCCATTCCCATTGTGTCCCAACTAGTACTCAGCACAAATGTTTTTAATTTGTTGTTGAACCCACCCAGGGAAGATAAATAAATTGCTTTAGCAATTGCTCTTTCAGGCCACTTACACAATAGGCTGAAGTCATTCTTAGATTTTCAGTGAGAATAGAAACCAACGTAAACTTATGGGAGAATCAAGGGCTTGGAAGAGCCCTTAAATGACTCATCTACAATGTTGTTGGACTTGAACCAGTGGTTCGCAGCCCTGCTGAATAAGAATAACCTGGGGAACTTGCAGCTCTATTTCAAATCAGTGGGATGAGGATTTCTGGAGGTGAGGCATGGGCATAATATTTTTTACATTCTTTTTGGGTTCTTCTAATATGCATTCAGGGTCAAGTATCACAAGATCTAATGATATCCTGGGGTCACGGAGAATATGAGAGCAAAGTTTAAACTCCAGGTTTTCTGTCTTCCTTTTTTTTAAAGGCACCACAGTAATGCCCTGAGTAATTAATGCACTTAGTAATGTCTACTTAATCACTTCAGGGAATAGAGACAGTAAATCTTAAGATCTTTTGCTTTAAGTAATGAACCTCAGACATCTGAGATTCTCAGTCACTAGAATATTGGGCTCCAATACTTGTTGATAATTGGGCTGAGTGTTATTTCCGAGAGGCAGCAGAGCACATAGAAAGCATGTTGGGCTGCAGGTCAGGTAAGGCTGGGTTCTAGTATCAGCTTTAGATGATCTATCAATGTAGGCTGAATGCATTCAGTTTAGGCTGTGGTTCTCTATCCAGGCTGCATACCTGAATCACCTCTGTGTGCTTAAACATATAAAAGTTTTAACTCTTCTCTCAAGTATATTCATTTAGAAAATCTACAGTGACCCAAGAATATGTATGTTACAAGATCCTCAAGTGATCCTGATGTCCATCCCTCATTGAAAACCCCTGGGTTAAATGGTCCCCAGAGAACATTTTTTTTTTCCAGTTCTCATATTCTGTGGTGAAAAGATTTCTATGGCTCTGGCATATGCTACACTGTTTAAGTTTTTTTTTTTTTTAAACAGCTTTATTAGGATATAGTTTGGATACTATACATCCATTTAAAGTGTACAATGCAATGGTTTTGATATTGTCATAGATAATGTGCACCCATCACCATAGCCGGTTTTAGAACATTTTCAAACCCCAAAAGAAACCCCACCTGCTTTAGCTATCATCACCTCCCCGACTCCTAGTTTTGCCCTAGCCCTAGGCAACCACCAATGTAGTTTCTGAATCTATAGATTTCCCTACACGAGTGGAATCATATGTAATATTTTGTGAGTTACTTCTCTCATTTAGCATAGTGTTTTCAAAATTGATTTGGTTTTTTTCTCTATTTATTTAGATTTTATGGAATTTATTAGGGTGACATTGGCTTGCAAAACCATACAGGTTTCAAGTGTACAACTCAATAACATAATCTGCACACTGCATTGTACTCCCATTGCAAAATCTCTTTTTTATGGCTGAGTAATATTCCACATTGTGGTTGTACTGCACTTTGGTTAACCAGTCTTCAGTTGATGGACATTGGGTTGCTTCCAACTTTTGGCAATTAGGAATACAACCTACCAAGACTAAATAATGAAAAACAGGAAGCCTAAACAGAAAAATAACAAGCAAGAAGATTGAAGCATTAATTAAAAACCTCCCAACAAAGAAAATCCCAGGACAGATGGCTTCATGGATGAATTCTTCCAAACATTTGGCAAATAATGAATGCCAAACCTTCTCAAACTCTTCCAAAAGTTGAAGAGGGAACATGTCCAAACTCATTTTACAAGGCCAGTATTACCCTCGTACCAAAGCCAGATAAGGACACTACAAGAGAAGAACATTACAGGTTATGTTCTTGATGAACATGTATGAAAAAATCCTGAACAAAATACTAGCAAATTGAATTCAACAGCACATAAACAGATCATACACCAGGATGAAGTGGGATTTTATCCCTGAGATGTAAAGATAGTTTAATGTAAGCAAATCAATAAATGTGGAACACACATTAACAGAATTAAGGCTAAATTTTATATCATCCCAATAAATGCTGAGAAGCATTTGACAAAAATCAACATTCTTTCATGACTTAAAAAAATCACCTCTGAGCAAATTAAGTATAGAAGTAATATGCCTCAATGTAATAAAGGCCATGTATGACAAACCCAACAGCTAACATCGTACTCAATGGTAAAAAAGCTTCCTCTAAAATCCAGAACAAGACAAGGATGCCCACTCTCATCACTTTATTCAGCATAGTACTGGAAGTCCTAGCCAGAGCAATTAAGCAAGAGAAATTAAAGGCACCCAACTTAAAGGAAAAAGTGAAATTATCTCTCTTTGCATATGACATAATCTTATACATAGAAAACCCAAAAGATTCTACCAATAAAATGTCAGAACTAATCAACAAGTTCAGTAAAATTGAAGATACAACATACAAAAGGCAGATGTGTTTCTATACTAACAACAAACTATCTGAAAAATAGATTTTTTAAAAATCCCATTCACAATAGCATCACAACAATAAAACACAGGAATATATTTAACAAGGGAGGTGAAAAATCTATACACTGAAAACTATAAGACATAGATAAAAGAAATTGAAGAAGACACAAATGAAAAGATACCCTGTGTTTATGTGTTCAAAGAATTAATACTATTGTTAAAATGTCCAAACTATCCAGAGTGATCTGTAGATTCTATGTGATCCCTATCAAAACTCCAATGGCATTTTTCACATAAATAGAAAAAAACAACTCTAAATTCATATGGAACCACAAAAGACCCAAATAGCCAAACAAATCTGAGGAAAAAAATAGCAAAGCTGAAGTCATCATACTTTCTGATTTTAAATTAATTACAAAGCTATTATAATCTCAATTGACCTGCGTTTAAGTTCTCTGATTCTTTCTTTTCTTGCTCCACTCTGCTACTTAGCCCTTCTCATAATTTTTTTCTCATTTCAGTTATTGAACAATTTAACTCCAGAATTTTTACATGTTTCTTTTTTTACAATTTCAGTCTTTTTATTGACATTCTCTATTTGGAACAACATTCTCATATTTTACCATCACTCTTTTTAAAAAAATATATTTTATTGATTTTTTACAGAGAGGTAGGGAGAGGGATAGAGAGTTAGAAACATCAATGAGAGAGAAACACCGACCAACTGCCTCCTGCACACCCCCGACTGGGGATGTGTCCGCAACCAAGGTATATGTCCTTGACTGGAATCGAACCTGGGACCCTTCAGTCTGCAGGCTGATGCTCTATCCATTGAGCCAAACTGGTCAGGGCTATTACCATCACTCATACTTTAGTTCAGTAGACATGATTTTTTTTCCATTTTTGAAGTACTTGAAATAGAATAAAAACCTTTGCTTGCAAAGTCAACATCTGGGTTTCCTCATGGAAAGAAAATGAAAGGAAAAGAAACTTACTCCTTTGCTCTTTGCTTCTCCACATTGTGCTTATGTTACCCTCTGGATCTTTAGGCAGGTGTTTTTCATATTTTGTCTGAAGTCTGTCTGTTTGAGAGTTGGTCTTTAGGAGGCTTATAACATCAGCCTATAAGTGGAGGCCACAGGGCAATTTTTAAACAAATCTTATTGGCTTGTTTTTTAAAAAGTGGGCTTCTTTCTTTTCTAAGTGGAAAGGTTTTATAACCTGAAACAGACCTATATTCTAAGCCCCGTCATGTCATGCTTTACTGTGTGGCCTTAAGTGAATTATTTACCTTTATTGAACCACAGTTTTCTTGTCCTTAAAAGGGAGGAAATTATAATAAGGGATTTGATGTGAGAATTAAAGGAGAGAGTGCCGACAAAGTGCCTCGGACAGTATTTGGCACATGATCAGGGTTTGTAAATGTCAGCCCACTTCTCTTTGTGTAGCAGTAAAGGCTTTGGAAAAGAATTGAACTAGCTGGTGATTCTTTGGCTACCGCATTTGAAGGCAGTAAACCGACATCTGCATGATCTAGGTTGATAAGATTATCTAGATCACTGCTAAATCTCCCTGCCACTTTGTAGTGGGGATATCGAGACACCTAACGCCCAAACATAATCTTCCAAAAAGCAGCCTTACAGAGGAACGCTGAAAGACTCTTTGTGCTAGCAAACAATACCCAGTGTGCCTTCCAGATAGACAATATGGTAAAGCAGCGCATTAATCTTCCCAAATCCTATTTCATGTCTTCCGGACCTTGCAGAGGGGAGCTGGGTGGAAACAATTGATCCATTGAGAATCACAGGCTGACCTCCAACTCAGACCTCTACCTGGGTGAGTAAATTTGGATGGAGAACAAGTGCTTTGGCCCCAGCCAAAGGTTGTTTCCTGTTCCCCGACGGAGGCTGGCTGCAGTTCAGTTATGAACTCTGCTGGTAAGACTGCCACTGGAAAAGACGTTAACAGTGCCCACCCAGTTAGGGTTTAATTAATAGTCACACCGGAACCAACTTCCTCCCACTCTGGGGAAAGGAGGGGTTTGGCAGCTGGCCATTCCCAGGCTGCCAGCTCTCAGTCCTTTGAGGACCTTGGCCGTGCACCTGTGCCAGGAGGCTGGCAGCGGAGGGTCAGATCCAGGCCCTCGAGAAATCTTGGCCACGATGCTGCAAGAATATCTGTGGCCTTCTTCACTATTCTCTTCTTCTTCTTGATTGTTCTTTTTTTGTAGTTACCATTTGTTGAGTATTAGTATGGGTCAGGCATTCCTGTTCAGTGCACAATACATTATTGAACGTTCAAACAGTTCTAGTTACTATTGTTACTCCTGACTAGGTCAGTCACTAATAAACGAAGGACACATGGGTTGAGGGTCTTCCCAGGGTTGAGGGGGAAGTACATTTCCAGACACTTGTGGTTGTGTGTTTGCTGCAAAGTGGGTACCGGCAGCAAGAGTACGACTTTGGAAAAAGAAACGCAGGTGCTGGCTGTGGGAGTAAAATCACACCCAAGACTGGTGTGCAGCAAAAGGCGTAAGGGTTCCATTGACTGTGTAGCCTCTGCTACCACCCACACCTTCTCTGCTCAGCCTTTATTTTGTGTTTTTCCATGAGGTATCTTGGTTCATGGCTGTCCTCATCCATGAATCATAAGCCCAATGAGGGCAGAACCCTATATATCCTCAACCCTGTCGTATCCAGCACTCTGTTGAATAAATGATTAGATGAGTGAAGAAATTAAGGCTCAAAGAAATGAGGTGACATTGTCACTGACCAGAGGAGTCTTTTGGGGAAACTCAGGATATGACTTTGAAATGTATGTGGTTGCAAATTTCTTGCTCCTTATCAATATAATAGTGTCTCCATGAATCCAATGCCATCATATGAAATGTCTGTGAGCTGTGATTCATATGCAAAATTAGGGGAGTTAATAATAATTTTACATGTTGTTTAAGATCCAGATAACTGCAGAAATTCAGATTAATGTATGGGAAGTACTAGAATACCCCTTGTGCATAGCAGATGTGTATTGTTATTACAACCATCATCATCCTATCAACATTGCCCCTCCCTGCTCCTCCCACTCCTAATCTTTGGGAACTCTAGCATCTTATTGCATTGTTATTCTTGATTTTCCAAGTAAGTCCTAGGAACATGTTATGGAAATAAGCAAAACATTTAAATTTAATCTGATGTCTTTTTAAAAATATACATGTATTTTAAAAACACCTGTTTTATAGAATCCACAAAATATTCAAGAACTTCCCCTGGGTATATCTCTATTTCTTTTTTAATGTGGGGGTAGAAAAAAAGGGAGTAAGATCAAATTAGTTTTTCCTTCCCTCCTCCTTTTATAACCTCAATCTTGTCATATAGGATGCAGGTGGCTACAAAAAGAGACATAGCTCTCCTGCCAAACTCTTAAAGAATAGGTTGAATGCATAATGTGTATGCTTCCATTATCTAAATTGTTTTCTGCAACCGGAGCTCAGAACTGGCAGTGCTTTCCACCTACTCTTATCCAGGAGAAATAGTCTTGTTCCTGACAGATCCTTATTCTTCAATGCCACACCATTACAATGAAGGGTTTACTTTCCACCTGGTTTATTTCTTCCTATGACCCAGTCAGGCAAGAGGATTTAATTATCATTGTTTCAGCTGGTCTATGTTTTTTTAACACAACAAGCACAGTAAATCAAGTTACTCTTTTAACTGGGCATAGATGGCCATTTTAAACTTATTGATTCATCATATGATTTGAGTCAAAACATCCTTACTCTCTGTGCCCTTAACATTGATACGATGAATGTTTATCCTTTTGGAAAAGGTATAGGGAATCAGTTTAGAACACTTTTAAAACAAATGCTAACATTAAATTTATCCTTTCATCTAAATTATCCAGTTACATAATTAACCAAAGGACTTGTGTATGCATGCATATAAGCCTAACCAATGGACACAGACAACAGGGGGGTGAGAGCATGAGTGGGAGGGGGGGGGTTGGGGGGCGTAATGGGGGGATAAGGACACATATGTAATACCTTAATCAATAAAGAAATTTTAAAAAGTTACATAATCACATTTCCTCAAGGATTAGTGATGTTAACCATCTTTTTTTACATGTCTATTGACCATATCTATGCCCTCTTTGGAGAAATGTCTATTCAGGACCTCTGCCCATTGTTTTTAAATTGGATTTTTTTTTATGTTAAGTTGAATGAGTTCCTTGTTTATTTTGGATGTTAACCCCTTATCTGATGTATCATTGGTTAATATCTTCTCCCTTGCAACAGGCTCTTTTCATTTTCTTGCTAGTTTCCTTTGCTTTGCAAAAACTTTTTAGTTTGATGGAATGCCATTTGTTTATTTTTCTTTTGTTTTCCTTTCCCATGGATGGATATATATATCTAAGATGTCAAAGAGTTTACTGCTTATGTTTTCTTCTAGGAGTTTTATAGTTTCAAGTCTTACATTTAAGTCTTTAAGTCATTTTTAATTTATTTTTGTATATGGTGCAGGAAAGTGGGCTAGTTTCTTTTTTGCATGTGTTTGTCCAGTTTTCCAAACACCATTTATTGAAGAGACTGTCTTTACCCCATTGTATATTCTTATCTCCGTTGTCATATGTTAATAAGGTGTGGGTTTATTTCTGGGCTCTCTATTCGGTTCCATTGATATATTTCTGTTTTATGCCAGTACCATGCTGTTGTTGAATACTACAGCCTTGTAGGATAGTATAGTTTGATATCAGACAGTGTGATACCTCCAACTTTGTTTTTAAGATTGCTTTGGCAATTTGGGATCTTTTGTGGTTCCATATAATTTTAGGATTATTTGTTCTAGTTCTGTGAAAACTTCTATTGGCATTTGATAGGGATTGCATTGAATCTGTAGATAGCTTTATGTTGTATGGACATTTTAACAATGTTATTAATCCTATCCACGAGCATGATATAGCCATCCATTTATTTGTATTTTCTTTAATTTCTTTATTTAATGTATTATTGTTTTCCAAGGACAGGTCTTTTACCTCCTTGGATAAATGTACTCCTAGATATTTGATTTTTTAAAAAATATATATTTTATTGATTTTTTACAGAGAGAAAGGGAGAGGGATAGAGAGTTAGAAACATTGATGAGAGAGAAACATCAACTTAGCTGTCTCCTGCACACTCCCTACTGGGGATGTGCCCACAACCAAGGTACATGCCCTTGACCGGAATCGAACCTGGGACCCTTCAGTCCTCAGGCCGACGCTCTATCCACTGAGCCAAACCAGTTAGGGCTATTTGATTCTTTTTGATGCAATCTTAAATGGGACTGTTTTCTTAATTTCTCTTTTTGATAATTATTGTTATTGGTGTATAAAAATGCAATCAATTTCTGAATATTAATTTTGCATCCTCCTACTTTACTGAATTTACTTATTGTAATAACTTGTGGTGGAATATTTAGGGTCTTCTTTATATGGAATCCTTCATCTTCAGGTAATGACAGTTTTACTTGTTCTTTTCTAATTTGGATGCCTTCTAATTTTTTCCTTGTCTGATTGCTGTGGGTAGGATTTTCAATATTGTGTTGAATAAAAGTGGTGAAAGTGGCTATCCTTGTCTTGCTCCTGATCCAAAGGAAAACACTTTTAGCTTTCCAGCATTGAGTGTGATGTTACCTGTGGGTTTTTCATATATGGCCTTTATTATGTTGAATATATTCCCTCTATTCCCACTTTGCTGAGAGTTCTTATTGTAAATTGATGTTGGATTTTGTCAAATAATTTCTCTGCATTTATTGATATGATCATATGATTTTTATCTTTTATTTTACTTATATGGTGTATCACTTTAATTCATTTGCTGATACTGAAACAAACTTGCATCCTGAGAATAAATTCTACTTGATCATGGTGTATGATCTTTTTAATGTATTGGTGAATTCAGTTTGCTAATATTTTGTTGAGCATTTTTTCATCCATGTTCATCAGGGATTATTAGTGTATAATGTCTTATATGTTTTTATTGACTTTAGAGAGAGGAAATATCGATGAGAGAGACATTGATTGGCTGCCTCCTGCATGCCCTCTACTAGGGATTGAGCCAGCAAGCCAGGCACATGCTCTGTCTGGGAATCAAACCTGGGGAACTCTTGGTTCATGGGTTGATGCTCAACCACTGAGCAACACTGGCTGAGCTTTAATTTTCTTTTTTTGGTGGTGGTGTTTGTATTGAGACCAGGTTAATATTGGCTTTGAAAAATGAGTTTGGAGCTTTCCTTCTTTTTAATTTTTTTTTGGAAAAGTTTCAGAAGGATTGGTATTAATTCTGTTTGAATGTTTGGTTCTAGGATTTTGTTTGCTGGGAGATTTTTTGTTTGTTTGTTTTACTGATTTGATTTTGTTAGTAGTTATTGGTCTGTTCACATTTTCTGATTCTTTGATTCAGTTGTGGCAGCTGGTATGTTTCTAGAAGTTTGTCCATTTCATCCAGGTTGTCCAATTTGTTAGCATATAATTGTTCGTAGTATTTTCTTAAAATCCTTTGTATTCAGTTGTCACTACTTCCCTTTCATTTCTGATTTTATTTGGGACCTCTCTTTTTTTGAGGGATCTGGTTAAAATTTATCAATTTTATCTTTTACAAAAAATACAACTCTTGGGTTCATTGATCTTTTCTATTGTCTTTTTTAGACTCTATTTTCACTCTGATCTTTATTATTTCCTTTTTTCTACTCACTTTTGGCATTGTTCTTCTTTTTCTAGTTCCTTTGGGCATAAATTTAGATTAAGATTTTTCTTGTGTCTTTTACTTTAGTGTGGCCAAAAAAGCATCAGTCTAGCATTTCTTCTCTATATTATAAAGATGTTTCTTTTGTCTTCCATAGTAAGAAAGCTGAAGTTACTATTTTTATTCAGTTGAGTCAGCCAATGCATTTTTGGCAATTTGTAAGGAAGTTACAGTTGGCCTGATTCTTAAAAATGATTAATTTACCTCTTGGCACTTAATGACTGGGCAGGAAACAGGACAGGAGCCTTCATTCTGCCTTCACTCTGGATCTCAGAAGCACAACTGTTTTTGTTTTTTGTTTTTTAAATTTAAGTTCTTTATTGCTTAATGTATTACATAAGTCTCCTTTTTCCCCCACTGACCTTTCCCTGGCCACCCCCAACCCCCAGCACATTCCCTCACCACCACCGCCCCCTCCCCGGTCTATGTCCATTGGTCATGCTCATATGCATGCATACAAGACCTTTGGTTGATCTCTTACTCCCACACCCCCCATCTTCCCTCATAGGTTGGACAGTGTATTTGATCTATGACTGGTTCTGTTTTTGTTCATCAGTTTATGTTGTTCGTTATATTCCACAAATAAGCACAACTGTTTTCATGCACTGTCGGTTTACACACACACACACACACACACACACACACACACACACGAGATCCTGGGAGAAATTTGCCAAAAGACACTTTCTGAGGGTAATTTCACCATTTTTTTAATTGCATGCTTTTTCCTTAAAAGCCACACACAATCCCCCCCCCCCCCACCCGGCACAGTACACTAGCTCTTGCATATAGATGCTTGACTGAGAGAAATGGCCAATTGCCTCAATACTGCTGATCCACTGTCCACCAAACCCTGCTGTAGGCTATCGACGTTCTTGAGAATGAGAAGAATCTGAGAGAAAGATGACCAGGGAACTGGTCCCTGCTGGTGAGTCCTCCTCTTGACTCATTATTTATCTCCCCAAGAGTTTCCCAGGTGAGACTTACGTGCAGGGGATGAGAATAGGCCAAGGCTCCTTTAATATTAACTGAGTTTGGCCTAGAACACCTCAGAGCTGCACCAGAAGGGGTGGTCCAAGGGAACGCCTTTGCCTACACAAGGAGGGGTGATTCAAGCTTTTCTTTATTTGCCCTCAGCCATTGGTTTCAAAAGTAGCTGTTCATTGAGAACCTTGAATGCCTTTTAAAATATACATTCCCAGGTCCTAATCCAGGCTTAATTAATTAAATTTCTGAAATGAGGCCTGGGGAGATTTGTAAAGTATTCTTGTGATTGTGATGTCACTGATTAATATTTAGAGACTATTGTCCTGAGACTTACTCTAGATCAGTGGTTCTCAACCTTGGCTGCACATTAGAATCACCTGGGAATCTTTTTAAAATCCTGATTTCTGGGCCTCATTCTCTGGAAATTCTGTTTCTTTGTTACTAATGTTGTGGCCCCACCCCATAACAAAGAAACAATTTCTGGAGGATGAGGCCCAGAAATCAGGATTTTAAAAAGATTCCCAGGTGATTCTAATGTGCAGCCAAGGTTGAGAACCACTGCTCTAGATCCAACCTGCATCCTAAAAGGGGTGGGGCAGGGAAGAGAGGATCCTCTTTCCCAGAAAAGGGACGACCCAGCCGCAGAGCATATGAAGCGGAAGTGCAGGAACAGCAGAGCTGGCCAGGCCTTCATCCAAGAGTGGGCTGCCTATCCTTCCTGTGCGCCAGTCGCATAAAAGAGAGAAAGGAGGGGGTTGGAGAGAAACCTGTCTGGGCCTTGTCTTTAGCAGGAATAGCCCCTGGCCCTGGGTTCACCTTCAAAGTCCATCTCCTCAAGGGCTCTGATTGTTAATTTATTCCAGCAAAAATGCCATGGTCTGTACTGCACACCAGTTTTAGAAAGTCTGTTAGCCGTGGGGATAGAGGACTAAGGAGTACCAAGTGCTCATTTAGAGTAGAGTTCTCCAACATGTGGTTGGGCGTTGTGGCCCAACACTAGGGAATTTCAGATCTCCTGACCTGTGTGGGGCAGAGGCAGCCTAAGTGGGGAGCCCAAGGCAATGTAGGGACGAAGAGAAGAGGGCTAGAAGGAAACAGGGGGCTTGGGGAGAAATGGCCTACAGGGTTTCCTTTTCCTAGGCATTGGCACCTCTTTCTCACCCCAATTAGGATGCTGGAGACACTCCTTGAATCTCACCTGTTAATTAAATGAACCAACATTTATATAAATTGTTATTGAATGAACTGACTATGAACTTAACTATGACTCTTACTAAACACAGATCATTTATTAATTCTATAAATTAATTATAGTGACATTTTATTTTTAATTAAAATGAACAAATGTTAATATTTATTGGGCTTACTTTTATAGCTACTTTCTACTTATGGCAAAAAATATGATTTTTCCCAGTAAAGGACTTATTAAAAGTTTATTTTTTAAAGAATATTTTATTAGATTACTTTTTTTACTTAAATAAATTAGAAATTTGTGTTTACAGGGAAACTCAAGATGATAGCAGTTAAAGAATCACTTCTCCCTGTGGTCCTCCCTGGAGGAGGAAGACAGAATGACCTAGACCAGTGGTCGGCAAACTGTGGCTTGCGAGCCACATGCAGCTCTTTGGCCCCTTCAGTGTGGCTCTTCCACAAAATACCACGTGCGGGCGCGCATGTACAGTGTGAGTGAAACTTCGTGGCCCATGCGCAGAAGTCGGTATTTTGTGGAAGAGCCACACTCAAGGGGCCAAAGAGCCGCATGTGGCTCGCGAGCAGCAGTTTGCCGACCACTGACCTAGACCCAGGGTGACTGATGAAGAGTTACTGAGGTGAAGATCATCAGGATCAGAGGAGGCCATACAGGCGTTCCAGGATTCAAGGTCTTCTGGGAAAGATAAGGCAAGGCAGACAAAACATGAAATGCAAATCCAGAAGGCCCTCGAATAGCACCATTTCATTCTACATCGTTTTGTTATAACATTGACAAGATGCTGTCAGAACTTAACTCTCGTTTATATCATTTAGTCTATAAAAACTGGTTTCATTGTATGTCGTTTCATTTACTGTCACAGAACCATCGGTGACATTGAGGATTTATGGTATGTACTTTTCATTCCTAAAATAAACCCACATAGAATGTAAGTAAATGGCCTTTTCTACATTGCATTTAGCAGTAATGGGTTCTTTGCTGTTAATTCCCTAAAGGATTTTTTTGCATGGTACACACTGCTGTGAGATCATCCTTCCCTCCAGTCGGCATATAGAATCCACAGCAAACGCATTTCTTCACTCTCTCTTGCTTGCTCTCCCTCTCTCCTAATGGACTTGACGTTGTAGGCTCCGGACTCAGATTCTGTTGTGCAGGAAACATTTTTACCCAAGAGATAAGCAGTTATTAGAGGATAAAGACAGTTATGCAACTAGTCTTTAAGTATCCTTTATTGAAAAGACGGGCTAGGTGGGAATTTATTACCTCCCATTCCCAATTCCCCAACTTATAGCATCCCACCTCTGCCCATTATTCATTGTTAAATCATTTATTACCAGATTCTCTTCACATGCAGAGTTCTAAGGCCTACATGTCCTTTTTGTTTTGTCTTTCTCAGGGTAATGCAACACAGTAACAAGAGAATAATCTTTTAAGTCCAATGGACCTGGGTTTGAATCCTGACCCATCACTTGATGACCATGTGCCCTGAGGCCAAATCTCTGAACCCAGAATTCTCATCTGTGGTGGGAAGATAGCACTGTCTTCCTAACTAGGCTGTTGTGAGGATAAATGAGGCAACAGATATGCGGGGCTTGTTAGCACAGTACCTGGCACCTGCTAAACACTAATATGTGGTTACTTTTATTAGTGATATTTTATTACCAAAAGGTATAAAGATACTTTCTCTTTTTTGCCATTTATACCATTTTTCATTCTTAACCACATTTATTTTATTATATGTGCCAATTAGCAATAACTCATATAAAAACCCTCTTAAATATTTTTAGTTATATATGCATAACTTATATATATATAATCTATTTTTTTTTCTTTCTATGTATGCAGGGAAAAAACTTTTTATTCAGGTCAATTGGATTCACTGCCCAGAGAGTTTTTATTCTCCTCTAGTCTGATGATTCAAAACTTGAAAAGCCTGAAAAAAAATGCTTTTTAATTTTAGTTTTTTAAAAGAATTTGAATGTTTATTAGGGTAGGAAATTGATGCTTACACGCAGATTTGGTATAGTATTCAATAAAAAGGAATATATATATATATATATATATATATATATATATATATATATATAAGCTTTGTAATCATGGCCTAGAACAGCCGTGGGCAAACTACGGCCCGCGGGCGGGATCCGGTCCCTTTGAAATGAACCAATGGACATAAGACACTGGGGGATAGGGGAGGCTGGGGGACTGTCTAGGGCGGGGGGATAAAATGGACACATATGTAATACCCTTTGTAATACTTTAAGCAATAAAAAAAAAATACTAAAAAAAATAAAATAAAAAAAAATAAAACTATTGAAAAAAAAGACCGTACCCTTTTATGTAATGATGTTTACTTTGAATTTATATTAGTTCACACAAACACTCCATCCATGCTTTTGTTCCGGCCTTCCTGTCCAGTTTAAGAACCCATTGTGGCCCTCCAGTCAAAAAGTTTGCCCACCCCTGGCCTAGAATGATCCTGAGCTTGGCACAGTTATGTACAAATTTTAGAAATTTATAGGTAGGGGATTGTGGAGTACTAAATTCTGGTCGAATAAATTCACTACAACTAAACGGGCAGGGCCCACCCTTTAGAATTAGATTTTGTAAACGAAACTCTAGGTCTTTGATTTCTTTGTCTTGAGAATGTTTCTTTTGAGGTTGATATCACAGCTCTGGGCTTCATCTCCAATGACAGCCCATTGCTTTTCCCTTAGGCTCTGGTCTGAGGAAGACCAGTCAAGGGAATCTATGCAGTTTCTTTATACTTTCTGGTTTCTTATTCTTCTTTCATCTTTTAAAAATTGTTTATTATTTTTCAATTTCAGTTGACATACAATATTATCACTTTCAACTGCACAACATAGTAATTAGACACTTATGTAACTTACTAAGTGATTACCCCAGTAAGCCTAGTACCCACCTGACACCATATATACTTATTACAATATTATTGACCATATATTCCCCATGTTGTACTTTATGACCCTGTGACTATTTAACTGCCAATTTATACTTCTTAATCCCTTCACCTTATTCACCCATTCTACTAACTCCTCTCCCAACTGGCAGATATCAATTTTTTCTCTGTATCTATGAATTTATTTCTTTTGTTTGTTCATTTGTTTTTGTTTGTTCATTTTTTTTAGATTCCACATATAAGTGAACTCATATGGCATTTGTCTTTCTCTATGTGACATTTTAGCATAATACCCCCTAGGCCAGTAATGGCAAACCTATGACACGCATGTCAGAGGTGACACGGAACTCATTTTTTTGGTTGATTTTTCTTTTTTAAATGGGATTTAAATATATAAAATAAATATCAAAAATATAAGTCTTTGTTTTACTATGGTTGCAAATATCAAAAAATTTCTATATGTAACACAGCACCAGAGTTAAGTTAGGGTTTTTCAAAATGCTGACACGCCGAGCTCAAAAGGTTCGCCATCACTGCCTAGGCCCATCCATGTTATCCCAAATAGTAAGAATCAATTATTTTTTATGAGTAATAATCAATTACTGAGTAATATTCCATTGCACTACTACTTTATCCATTTGTCTATCGATTGACACTTAGGTAGCTTCCATATCTTGACTATTGCAAATAATGTTGCAATGAATATATGGGTGCATATGTCTTTCTTCAGATAAATACCCAGAAGTAGAATTTCTGGATCATATAGTAGTTCTATTTTTTACTTTTTGAGAATCTCCATACTGTTTTACATAGTGGCTGTGCCAGTTTGCAATCCTAGCAACAGTGCAGGAGCGTTCCCTCATCTCTATATCCTTGCCAACACTTGTGGTTCATTGATTTATTGATGAGTCATTCTGACAGGTTAAGGTGATATCTAATTGTGGTTTTAATTTGCATTTCTCTGATGATTCATGATGTTGAGCATCTTTCCATATGTCTGTTGGCCATCTGAATGTCCTCTTTGGACAAGTGTCTAGGTCCTTTGTCCATTTTTTAATCAAGTGGTATTTTGGGGTTTTTTTTGGTGTTGTGTGAGTTTTTAAATATATTTTGGATATTAACCCCTCATTGGATGTATTTCCTCACATTTAGTAGGTTGTCTTTTCATTTTCTTGATGGTTTCCTTCATTGTGCAAAAACATTTTAGTTTGATGTAGTCCCATTTGCTTATTTTTTCACCTGATGAGACATATTGCTAAGAGTAAAGTCAAAGAATTTGCTGCCTATGTTTTTTTCTAGGAATTATATGGTGTGAGACTGTGGTCATTTCATTTTTTTCTTGGTATGTATCTGTCCAGTTTTCCCAATGCTATTTATTGAAAAGAATGTCTTTACCCCATTGTATAATCTTGCTCCCTTGGTCATAGATTAATTGACCAGATAGGAATGGGTTTATTTCTGGGCTCTTAGTTTTTTTTTCTTCCTCCCTTTTCTCTTTCTCATTGCAAAACAATTTTATCAGAATGACTTTCCACTAGGAAAAAAAAAGAAAACCAACTACATTTATAGGTTTATCTAACTAACTTGGATGATTTCCATAAATGTTTGCATGACTGTTACGATAGAAAAAAATTTAGTATATTCCTAAGATGGTAAATATGTTATCTATTTAATCCCACTGTTTGACAGTTTCTAATTTTCTAATATACAAACAGGAAAAGTTAATTAATGAATATCTTATCTTCCCCCCTAAAAATTTCTCAACTTTTCATTGAAAAATTAACATTTATACAGTTAAATTACCTTGGACATAACTGACTTCTCACTAATTTATTCAAAAACTTAACAAGTTTCAAAGATAAACAGAACACTTTATTATAAAACTTATAAAATAATTAAATATTACACATATATTTTGACTTTTCTCTATAACCCATGGTTTTAGTCAACACTTTTCCTCAGAATTAATATCACTCAGAGAAGCAAGTGAGAACACAACAATAGGCTATTAATTAATAAATTAATTTTTCCATAAAATAAAATGATAATTATATAAAAAACAGGTAACTTGTAATTTTCAGAGGGTGGTGATGTAGAACTATTTTTTTATGATAAAATGACCACTATTCTAGGCCCAGAGAGTTGAGAAAATATCTAATCATCTCTCTGAGATTCGAGAATGCATGATTTTAATTAGAACGGGAACAAAGGATGATCTAAATTTATAAACCACTGTCTAGTTGGTTGTGCTGAGCTGGCAGATCCCTGTTTGAATTGAGACTTTTTAAAAGTAGTTGGGTTACATTCATCAAAAATACTGAGGAATGGAGAATTATATAAATACGTCTTTTATAACCACATCTCAAAAAATTACAGAAGGACCCAGTCTTGTAAGTTACTTTGGTTTTGGCAAAATAGTATGGTGTTTTTGCAATTGAGAACAATTTTAAACTCATTAGTGCCAACCAACAGCTGGCTTTTGAAGACTGAAAATATCATCAGAAAGATTGTAAAATACTTATTCATTGAATAGTTTTGTCATAGTATGATTTATTAATATTAACGTAGCAGGAAGACAGATGGATTTTTCTATTGCCACTATGACTTTTTTTCTTGTTAACTAAATCCTAGGGCAGATTTAAACATGTCAGTTGGTAGGCAAAAACCACAAGTGGCCTTTAATTTTCCAAGCAGCTCTGATAATAAGTAGGGAGCATTACAAATAATGGTCTCCTCTCCTTCAACACACTGCTATTTAACTCCTCCTAGATTTTTACCAGAAAAGAACATTTCACCAATTCGGATTCCCAAAGAGCAGACTCGAGGATCCTGTCTAGCACCAAAAGTTATGAGGTTGATATAATGTGTAGGGCATCAATATTTACCTTTCTTATGAGCTCTTTTTATTTTTCTTCAGAGTGTGCATTTTAATTAAATGGAGATCTTAAATAGTCCATGTTGCCCTGTTTTTTTGAATATTCCTTGGAATACTTTTCAAGTTGTGAATTTTAGTCTTGAAGACTCTCTATAAGCAGAATATACTTTAAACAAAACCGTAAAAACAACACACTCACACTAAATAAACATACATGAAGCTTGCCAGTCCAGCAGCAAGCACTGTCGTGAGCACCATTTGGCTTTCTGTGTAACTCCTGGTGGGGGGTGTCCTCAGTTTCGGTCACACCAGGAGCTCCAAGTAAACGTTCCGTCCATGCTCGATTCCTCCAACTCTCAGTCTGTGACCTGAAGTCTTGAAAGACCTTTCCAAACAGATGTCTTTGCCATGGAACCCTTTTAAATTCAAAGGGGGATGTGTCCCAAAGTTGACCAGGCTCTCACATTGACGTATCTCAGTGTGGTTCATCACTTCTTTCGATTAACAGTGCAAATCAACGTTGTTTCTTCGTGAGTCAGATTTGTCATCGCTTCCCATTTTCAAGTGCTTCAGAGTACCACGTGCTTTGGGGAAGTGAAAAAGAAGCCGGACTATTCTTCAGAGCTGGCCCCTCAACACTGCCAACCACCCGTGAGGTGCTGAGTCTTCGGCCTGAAAGGTGAGACCCCGGCCTTAAGGTGCTGGGGAGGGTATCAGCTCTTCCTTGTGCATGACTTACAGCACTGTTTGCCATAAAATTTGTGGTTGCAGACACCATGTTGAGGAACTAGATGACACCAGTTGAAGAAATCTATACAGGATGGGTCCTCTAAAAGGAGAAAACATAGTTAGCATGCTAGGAAAAGGCTCAGTGTCTTAAGGTGAAGGCTTACAGATTAACGACCTTGGATCTACCTGCTTGTGCTTCCGAGTGGCTTTTCTTCTTATCCATTAGGACTTAGATAGGAGGGTGAGAAGAGCGGCATTAAGACTTCAAAAGGGACTATGACCATTAACAAAATTTAAACAGGTGGGGGAAAAGTGGATGTTAAGAAAAAAGTCATATCTAGCCAGAGATTATCTGATCCTCCCCAAATAACCTGGGAGGTATCATTTTACACCCCAGGGAAGTATCTAGAACAGCACATGCAGAATCACCTAAGGATCCTGTGAAACCATTGGTTCTGGTTCAGAAGGTCTATGGTGACTGCTGGGATTCCATATTTCTAACACACGTGCTGCTGGTCCATGCGTTACTTTGGGGAACCAGGAGCCTAATGGAGGCCCAGCTGCAATACTAAGTTTGGCTCTGAGATTTATTTAATCTGCAACCAAATGGATGTAAGTCAACACCAGCCTTTTCTAACATCTTTGTTCAAGTAGAACAGCCATGATTACCGATTAGAAGCAGGGCATTGTACGTCAGGAATTCTTACCCAGAAGCATCTCACAAGATACAGAATGTGCATGAAATTGTAAGTAAGATGGTCTTCGTGTAAACATAAACACATGTTTGAGGAGTTAGGGCTCAGTCGTTTTACTGGATTCTCAAGGAGTTTTGACTTCAGACATATTTAGGGTCTACCCTCCGTAAATAGTCTCATTCACAGCTGGGATAGCTTTCCCTCCTCTATGCAAGCCTTAACTTGCCTTTACCTGCAACTCAAAGCCACACACCGCCCACAGGTATCTACTCATGTGCCTTCTGAATTCTCCACTGGGCCTTTTGTCAGAGCATAGAAAGCTCCCAATTTGTAGCCCATCTTTCTGTGATTCAGAACTACCTAAATATGTTCTTCTACCTAAAAAAGAATTCCCTTTTAAACACACATCCCATCTAATAGTGATCCTTTAAAAAAAGTAAGCCATTTTATGTAAAACCTATGCCCCAAACTCTCCCCTTAGCTCCCAGCCACTCAGAATAAAAGGTAGTTCTTACATTGGCCTACATGCCCCAGGATGTGGTTCTCCTAATCTTTGCATGTGTGGTTGCGTCTGGAGCCGTCTGACTAAAGGGTGGAAATTTGAAATCACTGATAGTGAAGGAAGGAGGAGATGGTCCGGAAAACATGGCCACATGCTCAAAATGTGTGTACTTTTCCCTCATAAGCTTTCTGATGAGAAAGGCTGCAGGTGTGTAGAATCCTGGCATTGCCTAGAGGTGATCTGACTCTGAGTAACTGCTACAGGACTAGCTTTCTGGCCTCCAAGCCTCAGATAAGACAGGGGAGGGAGCAGAGGAAGGGAAAGGGATGCTGGAGCTAAGGCTATCTCAGAAGCAGATAAGCAAGCAACAATGTAGATTCAGCTGGGAAGTGAGTAACTGTCCTGAATCTTATTCACCACAAATTGGCAAGTGTAGGCTAAGAGATTGGAGAGTCTTGGAAAAAACTGTGATTACATAAAGAGAAAACTCAGCAGGTACACGACTGAGACTAAGAAAATCTGGATAGGCTGAAAAATATCTCATGGTGTTCGTCAGATCACTTTGAAATAAATTGCACTAGTGAGGAATGGTTTCCCATCAGCACTCATGCACTTCATCTGAACTAAGAAAACATGTCAGCTGTCATCCTAGGACAATACATAGTCCCTGTACTGGACTGTAATGTAACTGTCTTCTCAATTAAAATGTGAGCTCCTTGAGGGGAATTCTTGTTCACTCTTGCATTACCATTGATCACACAATCTCTGGCACACAGTGTTTACTTTTTCATGTGTTTGCTCAATTAAAATTTAGTTTAGAAAAAATGGACTTGCAAGATTACCATTTCTCCCTTGCGAAGAATTAATGCCTATAAAGCCTTATCATAGCACAAAATCTTCCTGCACAGGAGATCATGTTGAATGGGAACTGCCTGGATTTGTGCCTTGTACCCCTCCAAGGAGTGCTGTTCACATGGACTTGGATGTGAATGGCATCCCCTAGAGGTGTGGAATGTACAAGCTGCACAACCTGATCTGATGGCATCTTGAAGCATTCTCTGAAGACCAGTAAAACTGACTGGAGTGTGGGGTCCCTTTTACCTCTCTTTTCAGGAGCTGGGCAGAAGTTCGTATTACAGGCGCGTGTCCCCGGAGGTTTCTGTCGGAGCAGGCAGCTTGAGGAAGGCCGGCCCTGCTGCACACAGTGGACGGATCGGGTCTGGACCCCTCCCCCACAGGTCACCGTGCACTGCAGAAGAGGGAAGCATCAGAAACACTCAGCGGGATGGGATCCATTTAATGTCAGTCACATCAAAGAAAGGGTCTCCAGGCTTCATGACACGACCAAGGTGCCTGCTGATAAATCGTCCAGAACCAGGTACATGCGCTTGCGGTCCACAGTCTTTCTAACGTGGGAGCCAGTGGATCTGATTAGAAGGGTCATAGGCTAATGCTATCTCACTCAACAGTGTGTCTCCAGGTAGGTGACTCATAAAGAAGAGAGCTTCCAGAAATCCAAAAGCTGCCGTAAGATGTGGAAACAAATACAGACACATCTAGGCCATTAATCCCCGTAGCTTAGGAATTCCAAATAATCTCTGCAGATGCAATTGTGGAGGGAATGGTTCGAAACTAGGGCAGCAAACGAAATGCTCTGGGTGCCCAGCCAGATTCCTGGTTAGCATGGCGGATAGGGTGCTTCCCAGAGGTCAATGCTGTTACTGTCTAATTAGTCATCTATTTTTTTAAAAGTCTCACAAGGACTTAAATTTTCATGTGTCTGAACAACATAACAGATATTTCATAACAAAAGAATAAACAAAATATTATCAGGGAAAAAGACATCCCTTTAAATTCTTTTTTATTTCTGCTTTTTAAAATTGCAGACAGGTGAAACTTTATCTTGGACAGTCATCACTATATAGACTGGTATTTAGGAAAAATAAGTTCTGGTGGAAAAAGTATGAGTTTGTAATTAGCCCCAAATTCAAATATAGTTGTATGATCGTTATTTCATCTAAACCAGCGGTCGCCAACTGATGGTCCATGAGGTCCAAAAGGTTGGCAACTGCTGATCTAAACCAGGAGTATGCAAACTTCCCTGTGAAGTGAAGATAGTAGATGTTTTAGGCTGGCAGTTCTTTACTGACTGAAATAATCTTATAAGAATCAATCTCCAAATCTGTAAAATAATGATAAAAACAATCCATAGCAACAGGCATTGCATTTAGTACATAGGTATAGCACCTAGCCAATTAGAGATATAAAATCATGCTAATTTAATTTCTTCCATGTTTTACTTCCCAAACACACACATATATACACAGTTGACTCTTGAACAACTTGGGTTAGGGGTATCACCTATCTGTGCAGTTGAAAATTCGCATATAATTTGGATTGGACTCCCCTAAAACTTAATTTCTTAAATAGGTAACTGTTGACCAGAAGCCTTATCGATAACATAGTTGATTAACGCACACTTTGTGTTATTTGTATGATATACTGTATACTCCAATAAAGTCAGCTAGAGAAAATACACTTACCGTGTTTATTGAAAAAAAAAAATCCTTGTATAAGTGGACCTGCACAATTCAAAACCATCTTGTTCAAGGGTCAACTGAATACATACATGTACATGTGTGTATATATAATATATATGCACACAAATATGTATATATAAACATAGATACACAGACATACTACGTGTTTCATGATGAGGTGTGGGCAGCACCTCTCAAGCCAATAAGCTCTTCGAAGAGCTGTGCACCACAAGGACCAAAACAGTGTACTCTCAGACTTTGCATCACCTACTCCTACCAATGAGAACCAAAGTGATCACCCTATCAGTGGTCGGCAAACTGCGGCTCGGCAAACCGTGGCTCGCGAGCCACAAGCAGCTCTTTGGCCCCTTGAGTGTGGCTCTTCCACAAAATACCGACTTCTGCGCATGGGCCACGAAGTTTCAATTGCACTGTACGTGCGTGCCTGCACGTGGTATTTTGTGGAAGAGCCACACTGAAGGGGCCAAAGAGCCGCATGTGGCTCGGAGCTGCGGTTTGCCGACCACGGCCCTAGCTGGTTTGGCTCAGTGGACAGTGTCGGCCTGTGGTGTGAAGGATCATGGGTTGTGGGCTTGATCCCCAGTAGGGGGTGTGCAGGAGGCAGCCAATCAATGATTCCTTTTCATCATTAATGTTCCTCTCTCTCTCCCTTCCTCTCTGAAATCAATAAAAATATATTTAAAAAAAAAAGAAAAAAGAACCAAAGTCACCAAACCTTCATTGAAGTCTTCCGAGAAAGAGGGTGGCACTGACATCTGCTGAGCTAAAAGAGCTGGGGGCCCAGGGCTGAAGTGCCCACCTCTGAGCTTTACCTGCCTCATCCACAAAACAGCAACCACAATACAATAAGATCATTGAAAGGATGCAGTGAGAGTGAGAAAGTAGCAAATGCATGTAAAGCATTTAGCATCGTGAATAGCAAGGGTTTGACAAACGTTAGCTATTATTTTATTATTTGGGAACATGACACAAGAACCAAACGAGTCAAGACCGTGAGGGGCGTTTCTAGAATATAGAAGACGCTAGTGGTGGATTTAATAGCAACTGCTGGCACTGTGTGACCAGCCGGGTACTAAGTGATTTATATTATCTTATTTACTTGTGTAAAAAAAAAAAAAAATCAAACCTTGCAAGATATTATCCTCTGTTTTTTTAGATGTGAAAATGGAGGCTCCCAGATTACGTAACCTTCCCAGGCCACACAGGTGGTGAAGCCCTTTGTTCCTGGCACGCGGACAGGTTTCTACCAGCAGCCCTTGGTGGACTGCCTCCTCTTTTTGAATCTCACTTAAATACAAGCCTCGTACATCTGGGGGCACTCACCTGTTGCCATGGCGATGAATACCATCCAGCTGCCACATTGTACACAGGACGCACTGGACAGGCCCCTCGGTCGCAGGCTTCCTCCAAATTCAGGTTTGGTTTCTTAATGTTGCGGCACCTTCGCTCTGGGAAAGTTATCAGCTTCCCCTGGAAGGCCTTCTCGCTGCACTTCATTTCCCTCTTCCTCACCCCCAGCCCGCAGGTCGCCGAGCACTAGGAGCCAAGAAAGGAGGCATCAGCGTGCAGAGCTCCCGTCAGGCCTGCCGAGCAGATGTGCCCCTGCCTGAGGACGTACCATCCACGTGAAGTTAGAGGGGCTGGGTGATGGCAGGTCAGCCGCACGCAAGGATCCCACAAATATGGCACCAAGTCCCTCGTGCTACAGGTGAGAAAACCAGCCACAGGGCTCGTCAGCACCAACAAACCAAAATGAGGCATCGCCCCACGGATGTGAGTGCGGCAGAGTCCAAAGATGAGGTGGCAGGGGATGGAGTCAGGGTCTCTGGCTGGTGTTCGTTTGGATGTCCAGGTCTACCTGAGGCCTAAGGATTCAGGAGTCTGTGTCAAGGAGGCTGGGCACAAAGATGAGAGTTGGAGGCTCCCGAGGGGAAGAACAACCCTATCTTTTTACCCTGCCCCTCGAGGCCGAGATATAACCTGATGATGTCTGCCGCAGGAAAAAGAGAGAAGGATGGAGGCTGATGAAATCAGTGTGAGAAAACGTGTTTGTGTTTCAAGTATTACGGGATAAAGTGTAGGGCCTTGATGAACTGAGTAAGTAAGCACTGGCATCAGTGTACCAGTCAGACAATAAAGGATGGCACTGAGCTCATACAACAGCTCTGAGAGGGAGGGGGAGCCCACGCATGGAATTAGCGTTTTAATGTTTCTCAAAGAAAATGAGCGAGGAAAGGAGAGATGGACACACTGCTCTACACTTATCCTTGAGGCGGAGTAGAAGGGCATTGATGGACAAGAGCTGGAGCTGTTGCCATAGAAACCCCTCCTGTATTGGACCTCACCAGACTGAACTGCGAGCAGACACCTGTCTCCTAGGCCCGCGGTTGGCATACCGCGGCTCGCGAGCCACTTGCGGCTCTTTGGCCCCTTGAGTGTGGCTCTTCCACAAAATACCATGTGCGGGCGCGCACGTACAGTGCGATTGAAACTTCGTGGCCCATGCACAGAAGTCGGTATTTTGTGGAAGAGCCACACTCAAGGGGCCAAAGAGCCACATGTGGCTCGTGAGCCGTGGTTTGCTGAGCTGCAGTTTGCTGACCACTCTCTGGCTTGGCTCCTTCCCTCAGGATTCCTGTGTCTGTGAACTCCACTGAGGTGCCCAAGCCGAGGAGGCATCTTCGTCTTGCCCACGTACTCCTGAAGGGACTAGTGGCCTCTCTAGGAACTCTCAAAGGTACCACTTCTCTCTCCCTGAGACACTTCCCCTTTTGTCTTTATTAAGCTGATGCCCATGCAAGCGCCTCTCTGGCCTCTGCCCATTTGCATTGATTCCCCTTCTCTCTGAAATGAAAACCTGCTTGTTCTTCTTTAACATGTTAATTGGCCCCCAATGTTTAAAGGGTAGATTTTCAGTCTGTTCCCTGAGGCCCTCAGTCCCCGATGTCTGCAGCTCCAACACACACGGCTCCATCCTTACCAAGTGAGCGGCCTCCTCCCCCGCCCTCCGGATTCCTGCCCATCTTTCAGGCTCACACTCCCTGCAAACTCTCTTCTGACAAGGATTCCTCCTGATGTTGGGCTGAGTGGAGCTAGGCCAGCCATGGGCAAACTACGGCCCGTGGGCCGGATCCGGCCCGTTTGAAATGAATAAAACTATTGAAAAAAAAGACCGTACCCTTTTATGTAATGATGTTTACTTTGAATTTATATTAGTTCACACAAACACTCCATCCATGCTTTTGTTCCGGCCCTCCGGTCCAGTTTAAGAACCCATTGTGGCCCTCGAGTCAAAAAGTTTGCCCACCCCTGAGCTAGGCTGTCCCACGGGAGGGCCAACCCCCGTCACAGCACTTTGCATCCCCAGTGTTGCCATGTTTCCATTCCAACACTTTATGGGGTTTTGTACCTCCACTGCCCCAACACCATGATGGGTGCTTAATCAACATCTGATGAAGAAATCAGATGGGAAGAATGAATAATTGGAAGGTACCTGGTAGATGTGTGTTGAACAGAAAGAAGCTTTGAGCATCCGGATGCTGTGGATACGCTGAGCATTAAAACAAACCAAACCCAGACGCAGCAGTGACAGAAAGTCCTACCTCGCTCCAGGAGGAGATGGCCCACTGTAGCCGGGTGTTTTTGGGGCATCGCCCCAGGACACAGCCCTCCTGCGACTCTGGTCTGGGGACGCCGGCGCACAGGCTCTCGGGGAGACCCTCGGCCCTGGAGGCACTTTTGCACAGCACTGCCCGCTTCCTCACCCCGCGCCCACAGGTCTTGGAACACTTGAGGTGAAAAGAAAAATGCTGTTGGCATGCTGGTTTCAAATGACTTTCAAGTTCTCAGACATAGTTGGTTTTAGTAGTCAGGAAAGAGAAATAAAATACTCTCCCAAAATATTTCCGTGTGAAATCTGGGGCAAACTCCATGAACTAAGGCTCCTTTCCGTGAAGAACTCCATGTCCTTTATCCATGCCCACCCCACACACTGCGCTGAAACAGCCCTCTGAATTCTCCTTCTGTAAATGATAACTACCAATGGCAGAGAGAGAGAGACTGGACAGCACCACATACTACTTAGATTTGCCCTAAGCGATAGATGAACGTATACCCTCATTTTAAAAGTACATCTACGCATGCTCACACATTCTCTCCCTAAGAGATATACTCCCAACATTAGAAAACATTTTCCATCATGTCTTCTCATTAAATACACAAACCCTCACTCTGACCTCTGTTGGGGACAGGGTAGTGCACTGTTAAACTTGATCCCAAATCAACACCCTCCACGATATTGTGTGTCCTAAGAGAGAGCATGGCAGGAATGTGGGCTGCTCCCTGGCTTCCTAGTTCAGGCAAGAAAACCCCTGGATTTTTTTTTTATTATTGCCTAAAACTGTCTTGCCAGCTGTGGTTTAGCAGAGGCTGGGTTTTTACAGAGCAGAGTCCCCCCGCCCAGCACCATTTGGGGAGCTGCCCCGCCCACTGTAGGATGTGTATCTCACCCATGCCCCCTCCGCATTGTGACAATAGAAAATGTCTCCTGTTATTAACATCAGGGCCCCAGTTGAGAACCTCTGTGTGGATGACAGGTAGTTCTATGCTTCCTCCAACTTTATAACCTTGTATCTCTCACTGGGAATTTGTGACAATAGCAACCGTTAGGCACAACTCCTCTCTGTAGGCCACTGACCGCAAGAGTTAGCTATCCCTTTAGGCCGCTCTCTCTGTATTTGTCTTTCCCATTTGCTTCGGGGAATTCAGTAGCCAGATTCACCGGCCATTCCTCTGACACTCGAATCCTGTCAAGCTGTGCTCACTAGTCTAGCCTAAACGTCCTCTAATTTCTGGACGTCTAAGGGTCCCAAACTGCAGGTTGCATAAAAAATCACCGAAAACGTTAATGAAAATGCCCCGTTGCATTAAGTCAGTGTGGTTCTCTTGAAGGTGTAAACACCTGAGAGTCTCTTGGGCAGCAAAGGTACCACCTATGTTTTTGTCACCTTCGTTTTCCATGGGGAACAAGACCAACGGCTCTAAGTCTGACCCAGTTACCTGAGACCAGGGCCCGAGGCTCCACTCTGGGGGGCAGGCGTGGCTGTTGCAGACCTGGACCTGAGTGGGTGTGCTCACTGGGCAGAGGGAGTGCACCACCGCCGCCTCCTTCTGGAAGGGCTTCTTCTGCACACACTGGATTTTCCGGCTCTGCTGGCCCCCCGCACATGGCTTGCTGCACACGCTCCAGTCGCCTGGCTTCCAACTGCCAGTGAAAAGCAAAATTACTTCCAATGAAGCTGAGACTTTGGCTCATCACTCTCAAAGCAGCTCCTATGAAAGATTAACCACCTGATGAAAGCCTTAGGGCAATGTGAGAACCGATGACGGCCATGCATACTAATTCTTGTGCAGATTTTGAAGCCCGTGCTCACGGTCCAGTTATAGGGAGTCACTGAGTCACCACAAGGTCGTGGGGAAAAATACAGTCCTGCCCTCTGCAGGGGAAGAAACGTGTGCCATTTGGAAATCTGAGCAACCCACTCATTCAGCCAAATTTCTTGGGATCTTAACTTTGTGCCAGGGACTCTCCTAGGCATTAGGGTTGGAAAAAGGAATGTTCTTTCCATTAAGGAGCCTACAACTCAGTGAAGAGGCAGACATGTGAACAGATGCCGACTATACTTTCTGATAATTGCCATGCTATTCGTTAACACATAAGCTACAATAATGAGAGTAATGGAAGAGGGATCAATGAGCGGTTGTGTGCATGTGTGTGCGTGTGTGTATACACATGTGCACATGCAGGAGACAGGGATACATTCCGAGAAGTTCTTACAGAGGAAATTTCTAAGAAGGCAAGTCCCCCAGCTACTTTTCTGATTAGTCTTAAAATTTACTGATGGGTTAGGGACAGAACCTTGTGTTCTTATTTAAAAATTACCAGGCCAGCTTCTTCACAGTGGTCTGAGACTTGGTTTATATTTAAAGGGTAATCAACAGAAACTACTAATACTTTTCAACAGCTACTTTTGACAAATTGAAATTCTATGATTTGAAGGCCTAGCATAAAAAAAGATCTAGCAGATACGATTTTAATACCTACATTTGAATCCCGGCAGCAATGTCTAAAACTCGGCTTGTTCTACCAAGGTTCTAGGTATCATTTTAAGAAATACAACGTCACACATATGTTGTTATATCTTTGCATTTCTCTCACCTTTCCTAGTCCTATAAATTTTTTCTTTGGTTTCCCCCACAAGCCTGACATGCGAAATTAAAGACCTTTTGGCCAGGGAATTTAGCACATGGATTCTAGGGTTATATGCATTCTAAAACATTAGAGAGTCCATACTATCTTATTTAGTAAAAGATTGTATCAAATCATTTCTTATGTTTGTACAATTATTTGTATCTTATAAGATGTAAAGAAAACGTATATTTTGCTATTAGTAGCTTCAACAGTTGTCTATCAAGATGGCATTTTATTGTCTACCAAATTAAAATCTCTTTCCTTTATGTGGCAAAGATGGTTTTGTAAAAGTATTAGACGAAGTATAACACAAATAGATGCTTTGCGTGACATGCGTGATCCCCCACATCGGGGCCGCAGGCTTACTTCTCACCTACCCTCCTTCCCTCTCAACCCCGACCTCGGAGCTCAGACCCCTACAACCTTCATGTCTCCCTTACTGCCTTTTTAGGTAAACTTGTTTTTATACATGTATCTCACTGCATCTCAATGACTTCTTGACACTTCCATCTCTTCCATTCGGCTGAGGGTTCATTAATGGCAAGAGCTTCAAGTTACTCATTTCCACACCCCAGTTCTCATCTCAGAGCTGGCATACAAAAAGTACACGTGACATGATTGCTCCATGTGGAAATAAGGGAGTTAGCTCAGGTTAATTCCTTTCTCCTTCTAGCTCTAATAGTCTGAGTCTAAACTTTATTTCTAGTAGATCCCTAGTGAAGAATAGTCCGTGAGAGTCCCCATTATTACAACAGAAAATAATGAGAAATAATAGGGTGAAGAAGAAAAGAAGGCAACAAAAGATCCTGCCCCTTTCTCCGCTCCACCCTGGCAGTCATTGTGAGGCACTTTTCTAGTTGTAAAAAGCCAGTAAACCTGCTACTGTAGAGTATCATTTCCACATGGAGCCATCAGGGGAGGCTTAGGAGTCAGACAGGAGCGAGCCTCTCTCTTTTCATGGGTGTATATGTAAACAGAGTCCCTTTCTTTGGCTGGCTGAGATAACCAATGATGGGAAGGCGGCTTACAATAGGAAACATCAGCTTGCCATTCAGGCATACAATTCCTATGCATGCACACACACACCTACCACCCAAAGGAGAGGTTTCTCCATGAGGGTCAATAACACTGTCTGGTAGTCACATATTTCTTAGAACCAAATATTTCTTAGCAAAAGTGGAAAATCCATAAAAGCCCCCCAAGTTTCTTCCTCTTTTTTTGTGTTTAGGATACAGCTGGTTCCAGATTCTAAGAGAAAAACTGACTATTGTGCATATGGGATTGGTAGATAGCTATAGCCCCAAGCGATGATGACAGAATGTGTATAAAAAGATTGTATAAACTCACAGCATTACCACAAAGCAAACACTACTTATTAAGATGATCTGAAACATTAGTGCATACAACCTTGCTTTGGAAGAAACTCTGTCAATTCTATATAAATACATTTGGCAGAAGATAAATCACACAAGAAAAGACTCCATTTGGCTGGGAAGATTACTTAAAATTATTGTTCAAACAATAGTGTGGCTAAACTCCATCCAAAAACAAACCCACCGAGCTGCCCATAGGTTACCATCATCAGAAGTGGATTACCACTTGGCCTCTTACCCCTTTCTTTTTATTGTGTGTCTTGCTACTGTGTAATTTGCATTTGGGGTTTCATGGTCTGCTTTCTAAATTCTTAGACAACTATATAAAAGTTAAGCACACAACCACATGTGACCTTAACTAATGTAGGAATCTGGGTTAAATATCTGTTTGATTTAGTGCAGAGAAGAGGAGTCTGTATGTAAAGGTTAAAAAAAACACCAACACCACCTTTATAGCCCAAGGTTAGGTTTGCAAAGACAGAGTTAAATGAATGTCTAAAGCCAATTTGTGTTTTTCAAGTTTTATATTTTAACCTCAACTACCTTCTTTCTTCTATTACTTTTTGGGGCATTCTATCTATCACCTATCTATCTATCTACCTATTTATCTATCATCTATATATCTATCAATCATACCATTACTTTTGATCAGAAGCATTGATGTGGCTTTAATGATCTCACACCAACATTGAAGGCATATAAAGAACTAATATCACCAGAAAGACATTTCCAGATGACTTACTAGGCAGGGCAGGAGAACGCATTGCATACTTTGGGTTCAGTTGCTGGCTTGGTCCTTGAGTTGCAGAATGAGGAATTGACTTGAGTGTTTTGATCTCGTAAGCAAATGGCCTTTACACTTATGTAACCTAACAAGACATCAAAAGATACATAGCAAAAATTACAGATAACCAATTCAATTTCGTTTCCAAATGTAGCTTCTGATTTACCAGGGTTCTGATACTGCATTTAGGATACAGAATCCATATATTGGGTGAGACCGCCTCCTTTTGATGAAATCTGCAACTAATTTGAATCCCATTTCCCCCCAAAATAATAGTCTTCACATCTCAATCATGTTAACGTGTAGCTTCTTCACTTTCCAGACGGCTGTGGGTTCTAGAACCACACGGTGATACATACAGCCCCTTGAAAATAGGGCGGTTGTAAGGGAAATATCCCGCCAACTGTACCTCTCCCTGCACACATCAAATGGAAATGCTCACCAATGAAAAGCCATTGGCGGGCTATGTGTGGAAACTCTAAGATTCTACTTTTCTAGGAAGTGCCTTCACCTTCCATACGCGTGTAATGCATATATAAGCAAAAGTGCAGCCCACTGAATGTGTGTGTGTTTGTACCGTCCAGCTAGGACTCTGATTTTTTTTTTTTTGTTTGTTTCAGTGCCATCCTATGCCTGGCTTGCCATGCTCACTTCAGGGCTTCTCATCAGAGGTGTACATTCTGCGAATAGCTGTATCTGTCAGCTCCCCAAATAGGAATTCTGCCTCCTCTTTGAATTGTTTGTTCCTATGTATATAGTGCTTCGCCTTCAAATGAATCAGAGAAGCCATGAAAAGTCACCTTGCTATTACCATTAGGTTGAAGTAGATTTGCCTGAGGTGGCACTTAATCACACTGGGATTCCCTAAAGTTAAGCGTTTACTTCCGGAGATCTTATTCATTTGAAAGCTTCTTCTCATATGCCTTGGACACAACATGCCTGCGAGTCACCTGAAGGGGTTGCTAGATCAAGGCAAGGGGGAACCCCAGAATGCACTTCTCCAGCATCCTCCCCTTGGCTGCATTCATTCCCTGGAAATGGAAAATGGATCGGATCTCTGTGCTTCCCAAGGAACTGTGCTCTCTCTGCAATACCAGGAAGTGACTGCAAATAATCTCAAAGAACATTTGATGTGTGAAAAACTGCTCGTGCTCCAAAACTAAGTAAAAAAGGGTAAAGCTATGTCTATAGCAGTGACTTTCAACCAGTGTTCTGCAAGAATTTTAAAAACATGCAACACCTGACTATTTAGTCAGGGCACTGACCTCCTTTTCCTTAAATTGTCAAATAAGAAAATGACAGCAGCCAACACAACAATAGCCATCCAGTGTGAATGAATCAAAATTATACCTATTTTTTTTTGCCACAGTATTTTAGTAATTAGTTTATGTGTGCTATGAGATGAAAAAGGTTGAAAATCGCTGGTCTATTAGCATGGTTTCTGTTCTTTAAAAATAACAAACAAAATGATACAGATGGCATATGTCTGAGGAGGTCAAACACACATATTTTTATGTTTGCATGATAAAAACAACGATATAGAGCAAAATATTTAACATTGGCTATTGATGATTAAGGGATTATGGGAAATTATTTTTCTTCTTTATAGCATATTGCCTTTAAAATGTTCATTAACAAAAACATTACCTTTGGGTGATTTGATATTTTTAAAAAAGAAGTATTGCCTCATATGTTGTTAATTAGCATGAGCACCTGAAAAACAGGCCTTACAGACATGAGAATTTCTTCATTTTCTATGTTTCTGCTCCGTCTGTGGTTCCAAGACGCACTCCTCTGCTAAGGGGGATGGGAGAGTTAGGCGGCCCACTGCCACCAGGTGCTCTGAACAGGAGGAAGTGAGTGACCCGCCTTCCTGCCTCGGTTTCACGGACCTATTTATGGACTTTCCATTCCTTTTTCCAAGGGTGACTAAGATTAACAAACAAACGAAAATATATGAGGTTTTTGGATCTCAATGCCAGCCTTCTACTTGCTGAGGGGATCACGATTGCACTTCCTCCCTTGCAAAGGTGTTTCTCAGAGCTAACCCCTCCCTGATGAGACTGCCGACCCCCAAGGGGATGGCAGTGTCCACACTGCAGGGCCTCTCCGTCTGCCTAGCTGTGTTCTCACCTGTCATGACCCACCTTCTACAACAGGAAAGTCAGGGCAGGGAGAAACTAAACTGTAAGCTGAAAATTTTAAAAAATATACAGATATATGTGTAGATATTCTTATAAATAGATAGATTTTCTTTTTCTCTTTCCATCTATACATTTCTGATGTATAACTTCTGAGTCTGGGTTGTGGCTGACGAGTTTTGTGAGAATTGTTTCCTCTCTACATAGGAAAATCCTCAGTGCAATGATATTTGCTTCTTACAGCGATGGCTCCCATAAAAGACACTTATTTTGTTGCTTATTCAAACAACACAATTTGAAGAGGCCTGGCATGGAAGGACCTGTTTTAAGAAGAGACTTTGAAGGTGGCCTAAGAAGTCACCTTACCTCCACCGCAGGAGGCAGAGCACGGGGTCTGCAGGGTGCTCCAGGTGTGGGCGTGTCTCTTCCCAGGGGGCTGAGTCCCATTGGTGGCCTTGGGGAGCGCGTACTTCCAAGCTATGCCCGGGTTTTTGCCTTGCATCAGAATCTGGACAGCGTAAGACACAAATCAGAGATCAAGATGCAGGTCAGGTCCTGGAATTCCAGAGAGCTCGCTGAACATGGTAAAGATATTTGTATGACATTTCGACCTTAAAGTGGGTTCACATCATTGTTCCCAAGTATGGTGTATGTTGCTTTAAAGTTTTCCCATGCCACTTAAAAATGTGTACGCCATAGCATCAAAACTGTGATTAAGATAAATGTTACACAGAGAAACTTGACTTGGCATTTGCCATAAGCCCACAACCCTCAACTCTAGGTATACATTTAATAAAAACAACTGCATTAATAAAACAAAAAATGTTTTACATTATATTGAAGGAAGGAAAGTTATGGGGTCTTAACCAAAGAGAATGTCTGTTAACTGTGTACCAGGATGAGCAACAGATAAGACAAAAAGAAATATCAGAAGTAGGGATTGATTTTATATAAATATAAATATAAATACAAATATAAATAATATAAATAATATAAGTTTAAAAAGTACTTAACCTTAAAAGGGCAGAGCCTTAGGCTAAATCTGATCCTATAAGATGCTAAAATAAGAGCAATAATTTACTGGCACATTCTACGCACCGGGCACCCTGCTGAATTTTTTCTATGCATTATCTCAAAACATTCCTCTAACCACTTTATAATGTAGCTATTTTTTCACTGAAAAAAGCCCCCCACCAAAACAGAAAATTATTAAGGCCCTGTGCAAGTCACATAGGTGACTAGTGAATGACCTTAAAACAGAACAACTTGGGACCTCCAATAAAATGCATCTCAGTACTGCAAAATGTCACCTTGTTTTGGGCGTGGGCAAATATTTGCCTCCCTTCCTGATTCTCTCTTTTCTTCACTATTCCTCTCTTCTCTTCTTTCAAGCTTGAAGCATGAATATAAATAGCTGCTTGTCTCTGCCCCATGAGTCTTGTGGAAAATTCTTTACCACCAGAACTGGGCATTCGTGCCCAAGAAGCAAAGCAGATTTCCAGTTAAATATAGAAACCTCTGGCTCTATCGCTGTCTGGTGGGATCCCACCTCGATTAAAGTTGGGCGGGTGGCGGCTGTTCAAGGACCTCCATTAAACCAGACCACTCCTCAGGATGCTGCAAAAATGGTTTCCACTTCACTATTAGCGTAAGTGGATCCAGGAATATAATGGCTTACACGAAAGATTCCATGGTGTGGGCATACTGTGTTGCACAACAAAACAAATCTTGGTGCCTCTCAGAAAGAACTAAAATGTTAATAGATGGGTCTTTGTTCCTCTCACCCCCATCCAAAACCCAAACCAAAAGTAGCAAACAGGTAGGACCATTAAAATAGACCAACTGCCAAATTATATTAGTCACCAATGAAAACCTTCTTAAAGTCAAGGTCCTAAGGGATTTTTAGTTCTGAGGACCTTTTTCGTCTTTGCTTTTCTTCTTTTTGCAGCTAAATCATACAACGGTTCTTGGAATCATGTGTATTCAATTGTGTTATAACATTTCACACACTTTGAACACAGCGTGCTTTCCTTATTTGACATTGTTGCAGTGTTTCTGTAAATGTCTTCATGTGCTATGAGGTACACAGACACCTACGTGTGTTTTTTTTTTTCACAATCAAACTAGAATTGTGAGAGAAGTTTTACATTCAGAAGATCCTCTTGATGGTCACTGATTTCTCAACTCAAATTTCTCCTTCAATGAACATAGTATCTCAATGCAACACTTTGGATTGTTCTTTTCTGTCTGCAGTAGGAATGGAGAGATCGTGTAGGGGAGAAAATAATGCAGTGCACCACATGTACATGCAGGAAAACACAGGGACTGCATAAGAGTTACAGGGAGCTAAGGCTCACGAGGCGGGATGGTATTACAGCAGTGGCATTGCATCACACATGCATGTGGGGAGGGCATATTCAAGTGTAAGTGTGATAAAGAAATCCACTCACTTCTCTCCTCTTCCTAAGACCACCCATTCCCCCCATTCAAACTAGATTCTGACTCCTACTGCCACAGGGGAGAGTGGTCCCTAATGGGAATGCAAAGAAAATTAAACATTGGTTCTTGCTTTGGGGATTTCAAGGACTTATATTCTGGTGATTTAACAGTGCTTTAACAACTTTTCAAAGGGAATTAAAATATACTCTACTTTCATCTTACAGACAGATTGTAGAACTTAAGCCATGCATGGCATGTGGTTTTACTATAAAACATTTTTAAATGTTGCTGTGAAGAGCAGGATGCATTTAAGAAAAAAAAAAATAGACTGTGAAGATCAAAGTGTCATCACGATTGAACAAGCAAAACCAACCAAGATGTCAGCTTTCCCCAGATCTCCAGGAAAAAAATGATCAAAATTACCTTCCTACAAACAAAAGAATTTAGACAATCTCTGTCAAATCTAATTCTGTTCCTGTACCCCCACACTCCCCTGTTACCCAGGATGCCCTGTCCTGACTCTGGTGTCAGTCCAGGTTGTCCCTCACCTGCTTACGGACATCACTACTATGGTTGCCCACTCTTTCTTGAGCCTTAAATTTCCCAGTCAATTGGATCATTCCCATATTGAATCTAAATATGCTAATGTATCTCTCATATTAAGCAAAAAATTATCTTCATGTATCCCCCAGTTCTTGTCCCATTTTCCCCCTTCATAGCAAACATTTCTCCAAAAGTTGCCTTTACTCTTCTCTCTCTCTATCTTTCCTCACTAGTCCCTGATTCTTCTCTATCAGGTGTCCCTCCCACCACATCCCTGCAACTGCTCTTTTAAGAACACCTTGTTATGTTCAGTACGTGATAGGCCTCGTCTTCCTCAACCAATCGCCAGTCCTGGACATAGTTGATCACTTCCTCCTTCCTTTGCCACAAGAAACCCTTTTATTTTCTCAGTTCTTCTCTTGACTCACTGACCTTCATTACCAGTCTCCTTTGTTGAATTCTCCTTATCTCCTAACTATTCAATATCAAAGTGACCTTCAACCTCTTGACCACTTCTCTCATTTATCTATACCTGAATGTTTAAAAGGTGCATCAACGTCTAACCCTGAACTCTTGATTTTCCTCCCTGTTCTTCCCAAACTCATAGAATGGCAACCTGATCCTTCCAATTGTTGAGGCCAAAATGAAAAGTTGGTGGCACCTTGATCTCCTCTCTTTTTCTCATACTCCCCAGCTAATCCATCCAGAAATGGTGATAGCTTTACTTTCAACAAATTTCAGCTCTGACCATGTTTCCCTTTGTCTATCTAGGCCACTGTGGCTGCCTACATCGCCTCTTCTGATTCTCATGGTCATGGCCCTCTCTAGATGAGGAGACACCTAGTCTCCAGTGGAGGAAATGAGGCAGACCACACAAAAATAATACCGTACTTAAGAGGTTAAAAACAAGGTATTACACAATTGCCAAGAAAAACCCAATGCTGCTGTGAAATGGGGGGAAGGAATCACATGACTGAAGAAGCTTAGTAGCTGTCATTTAATTAGTAAAGCATGCTGTGGATGATTTCAGCAAAAAAGCCACAAAACAACAAAAGAGAACTTAAGTTTTCTTGGAGGATTTCTATTTACCTCAATAGGATGAACTCTTATATTGAGTTTCCCATGTGCCTTCCCTCATAGCTCAAACAAAAATATGTAAAGATCCTCTGAAAAGTAAAATTATTGAGCAACAATTAAGAATAATAGCAAACATAATATTGAATAGCAAGAAGGCAACGAATCCATTCCATATTATCCTATATAACAAAAGGCTAATATGCAAATCAACTGAATAGCAGAACAACTGGTTGCTATGACATGCACTGACCACCAGGGGGCAGATGCTCAACGCAGGAGTTGCCCCCTGGTGGTCAGTGAGCTCCCACAGGGGAAGCACCACTCAGCCAGAAGCTAGGCCCACGGCTGGCAAGTGCAGTGGCGGTGGTGGGAGCCTCTCCCACCTCTGTGGCAGTGCTAAGGATGTCCGACTGCCGGCAGTTGGACATCCCCTGAGGGCTCTCGGACTGCGAGAGGGCACAGGCTGGTCTGCGGGGACCCCCCCCTCCCAGTGTACAAATTTTGTGCACTGGGCCTCTAGTCAAGGTAATAAAGCATTTACTTAGCCAAAGCAAGAGAGAAATAACTTACACAATTTACTGTAATTGTTTACAGGATTATACAACTTTAAATTACTAGCTCATAAAATACATAGAGCTGGATATCGTTGTATTACTGTTATAGTTTTATAGCCAGTGGCATAAAGGATCTATTGTTTATAGTTTGTTTGTTGAGCATATTAAAGCATTCAATGAATGCATAAATGAATAAACGACTCTCAACTTTAAAAAATCAAATGACTCAAGGGCCAACTGTAATGTCTACATAGCTATACATTCACAGACAGCTGTTTGTGTGATCACGTACACTCAGAGACAATATTTGTATAAACTAGCAGAACGCTGACTTAAGAATTTATTGTAGCAACCTCTCCTAAAAACCTCTTAAAGATAATAATTAAACAAATAGATGCCAAGACCAAATATATAAAAGATGAACCTTTGGCAATTGTAACGTACTATTTGCTTCTTGAGAATTAAGGTACATCTCTGCCTTTTTCTTTTTCTTGTATTGAGGAGAAAGGTGACGAGGAACAGAATACATAGCAGTAGGTTATCTCTTCCTTTTTCCTATTTTTCCCATCTCCTTTGGAAACAGACTGCCCCTCTGGCTAATAGAATAGAGATTCTCAAAAAGCCTGGACTTTAAAAAATTGTTAAGAATTTCAAGTTGGTGACAGCCAAGCATGAAACCAAACACAGGGCCCATCTGAGCATGCGGTCCCGCATGGCTTTGCAGATTCCACATCCGTGAAGCCGGCTCCATCCAACCTCAAGGTGGAGGTTTTCTCACCTGCAGCAGTATGAAGGCACAATTTAAAAGTTTCCAAATTTCAAATGGCCCAGTGGTCTAACGATGACTGCACCTGCTCTTCCTAGACGGAGACGATAGCCCCCTATAGTCTTGGTGATTTGTTCATGCCTCCCTCCCTCTGGATGACCATGACCATCATCTTGACATGGCCGGTCTTGCCAGAATCTGGGAAGCTGGAGGACTTTGGGGTGCCATGTGATAACCACACAGCTGGGACTCTGACTGCCTCTGTGAATGCTGAGGAACACAGCTGGGGCAATGCATAATTTGAAAATAATTCCCACCCCTCACATCTATTTTAAAACAATGTCAGTGACCTTGACAGGAGCAGTCCATAACTCTTCTCAGCACCAGCGGAGAAGACGAACGCCCTGCAGGTCCTGGGAATGCCACATGGCCCTCCCTATCTCCATCCCGGCATCACAGTAGCGCTGTTCCCGGCCACCCCGCGCTGCATGTCAGACGGGAAGACCGCGCGGCTCAATGCACAGATTTGGAAAGACCGCCGGCGATTCCGTCTACTTAACTGGTCTTAGTCCAGAGAATTTTCCAGCCAACTGGCATTGGGTCTCTAATTTACAGCTGGCAAGCAACCTCCTTAAACGCTTCCAGGTCCTCGGCAGAGCTGTTTAATGTCTACCTTGAACACACGAACCACCTGACTTCAGACACAACACTCAGCAGCTCTGACCACAGGGTGCAGGGTTATAAAATTTACAGCTTCTTAGGTTGGAAAACCACAGATGGGGGCTGGACGCTACCAACTGCCCTCGGGAGGAGGGGGGGGGGGCGCTCCTGCTTCCGTTGCACACAGCTGAAACAAAGGACACATTGAGTAATCTTGGTAAACAGCCTTCTTTCTTTTGCTCCCATGTTTAATTTTTAGTGTTAAAACTACAAATGACTTCAACCAGCTTTGTATTTGTTTCATTATTTAGGCCTTAAAAAAAAAGAGAGAGAGAGGTTGTTCTCATCCTCCAATGGAATTTACCAGTTATGCCTGGGCTGGAAAGACTGGCTTTTTATTGAATGCATGCTAGAAATCTTGCTTCTTGTCTTCAGTAATATATTTGACTAGAGGCCCAGTGCATGAAATTTGTGCACAGGAGTGGGGGTCCCTCAGCCCGGCCTGCACCCTCTCCAATCCGGGACATCCCTCTCGCAATCTGGGACCACTGGCTCCTAACCGCTCGCCTGCCTGCCTGATCGCCCCTAACTGCTCCCCTGCCAGCCTGATCACCCCTAACTGCCTCTGCCTGCTGGCCTGATTGCTCCCTAACTGCCCTCCCCTGCTGGCCTGATTACTCCTAAGTGCCTCTGCCTCTGCCTCAGCCCCGCCACCATGGCTTTGTCTGGAAGACATTCGGAAGATGTCTGGTCTAATTAGCATATTACCCTTTTATTAGTATAGAAGATGGCTTACGAAACACCAATAGCAGCACTTATTGTGCGCCAGACAAAACACTGCACATATGTTATCTCATTTAAAGTTGATAACATTATGAGGAATAGACAGTGCTATTAAGACTCCACTTCAGTAGACGAATAAACCAATAAGCCAATCCACAGGATCACGAAGCTGGTAAACAGAAGCACCGGACTCCAGTCTCTAATATCCCTGACTCCAAAACTCAGCATCTTAACTCTCGCGACACTGCCTCCCCAGCTATGAAACCCAGTGTCCAGGATTCTAACAAACTTCTAAAAACTGTACCAACTGTTGAAAAGATCTTATCACTGGGCTTTAAGAGCATGCTGTGCTACTGACATAGTGCTACTGGGTTCCAACCCAGGACATGTTATTGCGTGAACGTGCTAGCGTCTGATTTAAGCACTCAATGATTCTTAATCTCCTAAATTCATGTTCCCCTGTGTTTATTTAGATATGTTACTTCACTGCTGTTTTAGCCACTGAAACGCAATACACGTTATAGATTGGCCCCTCCTGGTAACTCAGGGACTGCACCACCCGTCCCATGTGGACTCATGCTCCGGAAGGGACGTTTCCGTGGTGCGGATTCGTGTTTGTGGAGGTTCCTGTGGCGTTTGGAAGGCCCTGTGCCGGGAAAAGCTGGCCAGCTGTCTTTGCCTCCTTGTGTGCTTCAGAGCCCGGCGAGCACGACCGGTATCATCATTGCTATTAAGTGTGAGTGAGCTGGATTTGACAAGAGACAGCAACGCAGAGGCGCGGACGGGGACTTGCAAACGCATCTGTTAGGCAGCTTCAAAGGTGCGGTTGACACACTGAACCCCGACTGCAGTTCTAATTCAACTCATCAACATGCCTTCGGGTTTAGTGAAGAGAAAGAGTGTCCTCCCACCCGTCACAGAGGTATGTGCCGTGAATGCGCTGAAGCCTGCGCTTCTAATAGCACATGGCGCTCTCTAGACAAATGACGTGGCATCGCCAAAGCACCTCCGAATTGTCCCCTGGAGTCTGAGCTTTAGATCATCTGTTCTGCATTAACCCTCCATTACGTCTCTGCCTCTTCTGTGTTTTGTGTCTGCGCTCAGGCCGTGCTCCTTGGCTAATCTCCTCACACTGAGTTTATCTGGAGGCTCATCTTCATTCATTTCAGCTCCTTTCCCTGGGGGAGGGGCGCACTCAGACAGCAGGGTCAGAGGGAAGGGGCTAAATGAGAAGGTAATGCTCTGTCGGCGCTGCTCACACACTGTCAGCGCACTGATCTATGTGCCCGGCCACCTGGTCCCCCGCCACTCCATCATCTCCGTTCGCCCGAGAGCGGAGGAAGTTGTTTATTATAGCAATTTTCTTTAGATGTCTTTTTCTGCTTTGAAACTGGCCTGTGGTTAACTTATTTCTCACTTACTGTCATTACAAAGGCCGCTGTCCGTTTCCCCTGCAGGACTCTCCCTCGGTGCGCTATTAATTGGGAAGGGAGTTTCAAAGAGTTAAACACCCCCTTTGCCACTTAACAGGGAGGGGGGAAATGCCTTCACATAAAGGACAGCTTTTATTTTTAAGACTTTGAAGAAAAGAAGGAATGCTGTACAAACACAGGGGATCACCTTTCAGTCTTAGAATAGCAACCTGTGTTATCTTGTTGTTCCCAACCAGCGTTCATCAGAGGGAGATGAAGTTACTTCATAACGAAGCACCCTGATGAATTTCCTCATACCCTCCCACTGCGAGACAGCGTGACAGAGAATGTGACTCAGTCACTGTTTCTGTGTGTGTGAGTGCGAGACAGAAGCAGAGACAGAGAGAAACAGAAGCAGGTGGAAAATGAGGAAGAGAGAGAGGAAGTGGGAAGAGAAAGACGGTGGGGGAAGAAGAAATGGGGCAGGGAGGAAAGGGGTGGCATTGTGGGGATGAGAGAGAGGGCAAAGCTGGCAGAAAAGCTCATCTCAGTCACTTCCAAAGAATGTATAATCTCTAAGTGGGCACCTTAACTAGTCATGAAAGAAAAGAGTGTGTTTTTAATTATTGTCAAGGCCCCCTAAAATTATATATTAGACACACCTTTTGCACAGTGCTTAAACAAACAAACAAACAAAAAAGAGTCGGTGGCCTTATATGACCTATATATTATCTCAAAATGGAAAAAAAGTCAAGTTTTCAGCTATACTCAAAAGCCCAGCACATCTCTGTTGACTTCAGATTAAGTGATTATTTTTCAACAAGTCACATGTAAATGTCAACTGAGATCTTCAGTTTTCACATTTCTACCATTTCAAAATTTAATTTCTTACACATCTCTCTCTCTCTCTCTCTCTCTCTCTCTCTCTCTCTCTCTTTCTCTCTCTCTCTCTCACACACACACACACACACACACACTAAATGTTGGGTGTGGAAGTAACATACTTAGTTTTTCTTGGTCTTCCCAAACCCCATGAACTAAACAATGCGGTGGTCCATACATGATCTCCTAAAGACTACAGAAACAGAAGCTGACTTTTCAATCTTTCAGATGACTGACAAGTGAACTCATTCAATGAGCAATTCCTTAGACTTTATTCCAGGCTCATGTTGTGTGGAAGGAGTTGAGTAAGAAAATGTGGGAATGAACCAGTTGGTAATAACTGTATCTGCAGTGGCCTCAGGATGTGTGTGACTTGCCAGATCAACACTGACTTCTTTGGGTGCTGGTTCTGCATGTGCCTGAGGAGTCTTTCCCCGGTGGGCAATGCACAAATATAATACAGGGCCCTGAAAATGAGCTCTTTTCCTCCAACTCATTTACATATATATGTGTATTTCTCAATGAGATGTTGATTGATGGACTTAACTAATGCCTAACATTTTTAAGATCTAAGACAATCATATAAACCCTCCGTTATCTTTGTGAATTTCCAGCATTGTGTCCGTGACATGCAGCTCTTGCAAATGCGGACATGAAGAGCCAAAGGTTCCCAGGAGAATGCATGTGTGGAAGGGAGACTGCATTTTAAAACTGGGCGGACGCACGCCTCGGTGATAGAAGTAACGGTCTGTTTTCCATTTAGACTGAGCTTCCCTATGAAGACGTTCTGCACAGCTTTGACAGATAAACATAACCAGAAGCAGAAGACCTTGCCTTTGGGGTTAACTGACAGCCATCAGTTACTCCCAGGATCTCATCAGCCTGCCTTCCTTGCACTAGAAAACGATCAGAAAAAAGGGTCTGGGAAACCCACCACCTTGGGAAGGCAAGTTGCTATTCTCTCAGACTGGGGTGAGTCTATTGTGAGCCAACTGGTCAGAAACTTCTGTGTAAACTGCTCACTTTGGGGAAGGCAGGCATTTCAGCCACCACGCTGATTCCTCAAATGCAATTCAGGAGATCAAATGTCAATACTTTAAATGCTGTTGACTGTACTCAACTTTCAGCTCAACCCAGTTCTAAGGCTAGTCCTGAGAGATGATGAAACCCCGTGGTTTTTAAATGTGTCCCTTAGAAGTCTGGGCTTGTCAGAGATTACAGCTGCGGTTTGGGACAGAAGCAAAAATGGGGTAAGAAGAGGCTGGTCTCTGGGCCTCTCACTCCTGCCTTTGGTCCGAGAAATTTTGCTGTCATTTAACTTATTTATCGTCTCTATGTGTGATGTTTTTTCAATTTGGAAAGAAGATTCCACTTTCTAAATGTATAAATGAATTTTATCACTGGAAGCTCTTCGTCCAATAAATATATATTTTTTGAGCATCTATGATGTCCCAGGTACTAAGTCAGCCCTGGAAGCTGCAAAGATGAGTAAGTCCTTGTGCTAATGTGGGATTCCGGGGGCCATTAAAGTGCGCAAGGCCAGTGCTGTGGAGTACAGCGGAAGGCACAGTTTAGCATGAGTTCGGGGAAGTCATTTCCCAAATGAGAAAACTGGGATCCAGATGGATGAAGTGACTCCTGCACCGTGGCACGGGGAAGAGCAGCAAGTAGCCCGTGCTCCCACCTGTTCACACAGCGCTCCCTGCACCAGCCCATGCGCTTCCCAAAGAATGGGATCCACATACCGGGACTCCCGCTTTACATCCCTTAAAGAGCCGAGACATGGTCTGTGTCTTAACCACTGTGTACTCCCTATGTCTAGTTCAAGGCACCCAGCAAATGTCTCATTTTGTTCAGACAAAGAGAGGACGTAAGCAGGGGCAAATTACTTTGCAAGTAGTTACCTAAGTCAATACACACCAAGGCAGTCGAAGATGGGAACTAGCTAAGCTATTGGGAGGGTCTGATTAATATATATAAGTGAGATAAAAATAGGGACAGTATGCTCTAAACGGTTTGGCTCAGTGGATAGAGCGTCGGCCTGCGGACTGAAAGGTCCCAGGTTCGATTTCGGTCAAGGGCATGTACCTTGGTTGCGGGCACATCCCCAGTAGGGGGTGTGCAGGAGGCAGCTGATCGATGTTTCTCACTCATAGATGTTTCTAACTCTATCCCTCTCCCTTCCTCTCTATAAAAAATCAATAAAATATATTAAAAAAAAAATAGGGACAGTATCCTTAACATGCCATCCTCACGTGTTTTGGTAAACACACACTCCTGCCGACTTTTACACCATGAGAGGAACTTAGTGAACAGATATTTTAAGTGGCTGAGAGAGAAAGTGCTTTGTTTCACAGACTTATACTTTCTGTGGATGCAACAGCATTTTTTATTTTGGTCGGTTCCCACACTTTGATTTTTAGCATCCCCCAGGATTGTAAAACGCATTCAACATTTTTATATTGGAGTGAACATATTTTTGGCTCCCAGAGTATTCATTCTGGTTCAATTCACAGTTGTATGGAGAGGCGTATGAACTTGAACTCCCTTTAAAGAATACAGCCATGGATCACTTGGATATTGCTATACAGTCTAGTTTTGGGAAAATGTAATTTATTGCTTACTATGATTTTAACTTTTTAAAATCACTGTGTTATATCGATTTAGGAAGGTCTGACCGCATGACAAAAACTGGCCTGAAATTTGATGTTCTCCTGAGAGGAATAATGTATAATTTAAATATTAAAGTCATTAACCCCAATATTTTTAAAAGATAAAATAGACATGATACTAGGTCACTGGATTTGATTTTTTTAAATCTCCTAACACATTTGCAAGTTTTGAATGAAACCACAACTCCTTTAAAAATACAAGCAATTCATGTCCAATTAATCAAGTACGTTTCCCTGTAGGTTACTTTCAGACAGGTCACATTCCTAGGACATTAAGCTTTCATTGATTCTGTAAGTAGAATGAGTACAAGTAGTGTGACTTTGTAAGCAAATGTGACCTTATTCCATTGCAGCGAAACTATGGTTTTGCATTAATAGAAATATTATTATAGTTCTTACTTCTATTCATATGGTCGTAAAAATTATTTAAAAAAATATAGCCCAGCCACGTTGGCTCAGTGGTTGAGTGTCGACCTCTGAACCAGGAGGTCAGGGTTCGATTCCCAGTCAGGGCATACGCCTGATTGTGATCTCTATCCCCAGTAGGGGGCATGGAGGAGGCAGCCGATCAATGATTCTCTTTCATCATTGATTTTCTATCTCTCTCTCCCTCTCCCTTCCTTTCTGCAATCAATAAAAATATATATATTTTTTAAAAATATAATACATATCCAATTGAAACCGGGGAAGATTTTTATGTTTTTATAATTTTATTTAGATCTACATAATATTTCCCCTTATATTGTAGTTGCTCCACCATCTCCCCCCCGAAGGCACTGCCTGTATTTGCAAGCAGATGGACTGATGAACCTGACCAATTTTGGAGAACTCCATCACCCACTGAGGTCATCCTTCTATTCCCTAAAAATAGCTCCTAAACATCAGAAAAAAAATTGGACCTAGTGAACAACCCAAAGATTTAATTCATTTCAGCCACGTCTAAAATAATATAGATGAATGAGATATGGAGCTATGCTTAGATCAAGCAAAGCACAAATAAAAATTCTCTGCCTGAAGCCGGCACAACATTCAGTGACAATGTGTCCATTATCTGGTTAATGTGATCAACGCCGACAGTGCCAGGGGATATTCCGGGCTCTGAAGATGAAAGCGAGAAGGAACTCCGTTATTCTGCTGTGCACTTTCCATCATTCTTGTCTGACTCTTTGTTGTGGTTTCCCTACGGATGATATATGTTTAACAACAAGCCTGAAATTACCAACAGGACTGTCGACACCTACTGGAGTGGCTCTGTGTTTACGAACAAAACCGGAGGAACAACAGCAAAGAAGGGCTGCTCGTCACGAGGGAGAAAACCGCACATTTCTCACGAGGAGCGACTTGCACGTGCCTGTGACTGCGCGTGGCAGAAGCGTGGGAGGCCCCTCGTCCCCTTCCCGACCTACATTATTTTTCAGCCACAGACCTCGGTGTGTGTACATTTGCTCAGAGATGGATCAGAGGCCTCTTGGCAAAGCTAGTGACGCCACGTTGCTCTAAAACATAAACCTTGCGCGCGCAGTATACCCCACCCCTAAAGAAAACATACCTTTCGAAAGAAAAGAAAAAGGTGTTTGTGGCTTAGATGCTGAGTAGAAAAGAAACAGAGCAAACATACGCATCTAAAAGAAAAAGATTTGGGGAAAAAAAAAAAAAAGTCCAGAAATCCCTAATCAGAGAGTTCAATCCCTGGGGCCTTAGGTTTAATGAAAGCGCAATTTCAGGGGCTGGATGCACTGTTGAGCTCCCGCCACCCTAACTTCAGTCCAGTTTGATTCGGGGTTCCTATCTTATCCCCTGAGAGGCCTGAGGGGGTTGGAAGAATATCGTGTGCTGATGGCTTCTCTCAGACTTAGTGTTGTGAAATCGCTGAGGGACCTTCTATCACACAGACAGAGGTGATAGGACCTGCTGCCTCAAATTGGTAGGACAGTGGAGGTTAACTCATGGTCAAGATCAAGGGCCTAGGCTGCAAACTCAAATGCTGTACCTACTGGGGCCAGAAGTTCTTTTATTTTTTAAAGAGATGTCAAAAATCAGTATTTCTAAAAATAGGAAATCACCTTATATTAAAGTATTGATCCATTTTGTTTTAATATGCAGACCTGGGACCTGGATTTGACTTGTGGTCAGCAGTTGGCTAACCATGGTCTGAGGTTTAGATTTTAAAAATACACGTGCAATACACTCAGAGGGCAAAATGATGATCATGGTTACAGATATCATGTGCCAAGGACTCTGTAAGCATTGGACTTATCTTAAATTATCCTCAAACTGGCCTTAATAGTTAGCTAGTATTGTTTGTCCATATTTCAGATGTGGGTATTAAGAGATTAAGAAACTTGCCCAAGTTTATAGCTAGTGAAGAGTCTATACTTTGCACCCTAGCCAGTTTGGCTCAATGGATAGCGCGTCGGCCTGCAGATCAAAGGGTCCCCTGGTTCGATTCGGGTCAGGGGCAGTACCTTGGTTGCAGGCTCCTCCCCTGCCCGGGCCCTGGTCAGGGCACATGTAGGAGGCAACCAATCGATGTGTGTCCTCTCACATCAATGTTTCTCTTTATCTTTTCCTCTCTCTCCAACTCTCTCTAAAAATCAATGGAAAAATATCCTTGGGTGAGGATTTAAAAAAAAGAGTCTGTACTTTCCACCATACTACTTGTACAATATCTGACTTAGAACCCAGAGTTACAGTAGGTCATTTTTTAAAACTGTCTTCTACTCATTTTCCTTAGTAAATGTTTAAGGCTAATGCCTTTAATAACAATAATTATTAGTATAATTATAATTATTGTAATTATTGAATTAAGCTACTGTTTCCTTTAATTGAGAAGAGCAGTATCACCCCCCTCGATGGGAAAGATTTGGGCTACAGTTCAACTCTGCTTTTCCCCTCACTGTGTGAGTTAGGCAAATCTTTTAAGCTTTCTTCACACTCCATTGCTTATTTTTCTGGCACATCAGTGAGGTAGGTTTTCTATCCCAATTTTGTGGGTGAGAAACTGAAGCTGGAAATGACTAACATGAGTGCCTGGTTATGTAAGCCCTCAGTACGTGGGGGCCAGTGTGATTCTACCCAACCCGAAGCACATCACTTGTCTCTGAAAGCAAATGACCAGCCCCGGCTTCTACACTGAACATTATGAGGACCACAGTCCACAGAGCCATTTGCAGATACGCCGGCTGTTTTCATTACCATTACTAGCCATTCATACCGCTAGGAACCTGGCAGCCTCCAAGAGCAAGGTGGCTTGCTGTGATTGAAACTTTCTTGGCCCTCAGGCCAGTGTCCTTTCTGCTCCATCACTCTGGGCCCCACGCCCCCCCCCCCCGCCCCCCAGCCGGGCCAGCGGACCTATGCGGGGAATTGCAGCAATGGACTACCCCAATGGCAGACACAGACACACGGGAACGATGTAAAAAGTGCTCCTCTACGTACTCCCCAGCATTCGGGACAGCCGCGTGCCACAGTGAGAGGCTGGCGTCTAAATGTGAAACTCACACATTTTCTCGGGGACCCATTGGATCCCTGCCCTTTCCCCCCTAAATGGAGTTGCTGCCTCTTCCCCTTTGCACTCTGAAATCGAGCCTGTTAGGAGACGTGGACTAGAAAGACTGGGGCTCTCAGAGCTCCCTCAAGCTGGGATGTCACTCCCCACTTAGCAGGCGGCGCTGGGAACTGAATGAGCAGAAGGGACTTACTTCAAAGACCAGCGTCTCATTAGTGGGTCCTGGCGCGTACAGACGTTCCGGGCGGTTGAAGGGGCGCTGGTACTCAAACACGGTCCCGGAGAAGAGGAACTCCCCGGGCCAGTCGATGCTCCAGCCCCCCGTCAGGTAGTACTTTTGATGGAGGCTCCGGACGGCGAGGTAACTGGAGGACATCTGCAGCTCCTGGACTTCGATGCTTCGGGCTCCTGCCGGGACGACGACCACCGGGTAATATTCTAAGTGGGAAGAACAGAACATGTTTGTTTTCCACGGGAGGTGACCAGAAAGGCTCAGACATGGAGTGGCCATTTTTTGTAAGGGAAGTTTTTGAATCATCAGCTGACATTCATTTCTACTCTTATGAAGTGAGAGTGATTGGTAATTTTTTTAAAAAAATATATTTTATTGATTTTTACAGAGAGGAAGGGAGAGGGATAGAGAGTTAGAAACATCGATGAGAGAGAAACATTGATCAGCTGCCTCCTGCACACCCCCTACTGGGGATGTGCCTGCAACCAAGGTACATGCCCTTGACCGGAATCGAACCTGGGACCCTTCAGTCTGCAGGCCGACGCTCTATCCACTGAACCAAACCGGTCAGGGCAGTGATTGGTAATTTCATTTTCCGAGTGGCAGGAGCACGGGAGAGAGAGATGTGGCTGTCACCAGCAGCTGTGTGCAGACTGAAGGTACTGCGGAAGGCCACGGAACTCAAGGATGCGATTTATTTTGCATCTACTGAGGAGAAAGTGAGAACTGTGTATTCTCACAGTGATATGCAAAAAACAGGGCTCCAAGTTTAACCTTACTCAAGATGTTTAGATAATTGCTTCAAATACTCATCCAACATTTGAGGGGGTATTATCTAAGTTTCGCAATAAGTTCTCTATTTAACGAATGAATGTGGGGCACAGGACAGCCTGATCAGCAGATTCAGACTGCCAAGTAGAAGGGCATTTGTTTGAACACATCTGAGATGAGTGTGTTTCGAAAACCCTTCACAGGAAAATCCCCACCTGTCCTCCCTAGCTCTTGCAGAAGCGTAAAAGCCATCATCGGCCCTGCGTCAGGTGAGCCAGGCAAAGATGCTCGGCCACATCTAGCATCACTTGAATTTGTTCAGTAGCAGATGTGTCCCACCAGTGACAGCCATGGAGCAGCAGCGTCTCTTACCATTTGCTTTATGCTGGTTGAGGTACAGGCCTTTATAAAACTTGCAAGTCGAATTATCACCTTTGCAAACACCACAGGCATCAGAAACTGCTTTAGAGCCAAGTTCATGATCGCATCCCACTGGCTGTGACAAGAAGGCAAAGAGTGAGAAAAATCAAAGGTCAGAGAAGCCAGTGCTAAGAATAACCTAGCGGTTTCCTGTATTTGCAGAACCTCAGGAAGGAGGTTCAGCTTTACGATGAAAGCACACTGTCAAGTTTGACTGACTCGGAGTTCAAATCCTTCCCTGCCATTCATGACTAGATTTATGCCCAGGCAATCATATAACTTATCTAGGCTTAGACTCGTCATCTGTAAAATCAGAATAAAAAGTTACCATTGCTACCAATGGCAGGTGAGCCAGCTCTACTACTGAAACCTAAAACTGCTGGACAAAACACACACACACACACACACACACACACACACACACACACACACCCTGAAGAGATCAACAATCTCACAATCAAATTAAAAGAGAAAGTGGGTACCCAAATAAAACTACTAGAAAGAAATAGTAGTACTATTTCAAACACATGTGTGAGGTTCTAATCGTATAGTGAATGTATTTAGTGAATATGCAATAAAAGTTTACATTCTTATTTCATTTTTACAGCTACTATGTATAGCAGGCTACGTCATAGGGTTAATGTTGCCCCTTAACCCTATGCCACCTGCTTTTCTGCAGACAGACTCTCTGGCCACCCTTCTCACATTTGCCATCTGATATGAGAAAACACAAACATGATCAGACATCCCAAAGCAGAAAGGTTCTCTTACTTCACAGATCCCATCAATACAAACATCATTTTTGTTTGGGGAGCAAGGAGTTCCGTCTTTCACCTTGCTGGACATTGCGAAAAAAAACTCAAAGTTCTCAGCCTTGCAGTACAGTCTACACCGGTCTTCCTCTAGAAGCAAAGAGAGCAAGATAGGACACGGTCAAGAGGAAATCACAGGACAATGACATGCCCTCCAAAAGGATGAATTACATTTATTTAAAACACTAGCATGATCAAAATGGAAAATGTTACTTACAGGTGTGTGTGTGTGTGTGTGCGCATGTTGGTGCACGTGTGCTCATGTATGTGGCTTTAAAAAATACAAATGCCAGTTAGTAATCCATATAAAGTTGCTTTAACATCAATATGTAAGAATTTAATTTTTTCCAATCCTTAGTACTAGTACGATACACACATGGATTGTGTAGCTACTCTGCTTGGATAGTAAATATTTGAGGCTTCCTCGGCCCTACTGTCTGCCATTGATAACATATAAATGAAGGAGTGTTTAAAGTTCCAATAAATCTTTATATTTATATTTTAAATTTTAGTTTTCAATGACAGTTGACATTTAATAATATTTTATATTAGTTTCAGGTATATATCACAGTGGTTAAGCAATTATATAATTTACAAAGTGACTCCCCCAATAATTCAGGTATCCACCTGGCAACATACATGGTTACCTCAATATTATTGACTATATTCCCCGTGCTGTGTTTTACATCCTCATGACTATTTTGTAACTACAAATCTGTGCTTCTTAATCCCTTTTCACCCAGCCCTCCACCCTCTCCCCTCTAGCAACCATCAGTCTGTTCTCTGCATCTGTGAGTCTATTTCTGTTTTGTTTGTTCATTTATTTTGTGTTTTTAGGTTTCACATATAAGTGAAATCATACCATATTTGTCCTTCACCAATAAAACTTTATAATTTTCATAAAAAAGCAGGTCAGACTTGGCTCACAGGGCATAGTTTGCTGACCTGAGATTTAGGACATGACTTACTTTAGGTATTTATTCAACTAAGCGAAAAAAATTTAGGCATTTCTGAAAAAAAAGACATATGTCAATAATGTTTATAAAACTTACAGAGAAGTATCATATCATGAAAAGGAAGAGGAAGCAAATAAACTGAACTTAAAGGCTAAAAAGAGTAAGTTTTATTGACCACTAAGTTACTGAGATTTCAGATATCACAGGCAAAAAATGAGAGCATTATACTTATAGAGCTCTTGTTATCAGAAAGACATTATGCTAATTTCTCAAATAGAAAGAGTTGTTCCAGTCCAGGAACTGCAGATGACATTTCTCACGAGACCTGACGTAGGCAGCCCTGTGTGAGATCCCTGACAACATCTTACAACAAATGTGTAAACAGTTTGCAAACAGTTGTGCTTCATAAACTCTCTCAATAAAGGACAAAGCCAAAAATGAGGAAGAAGCTCAATTATTATGTTCCAAATATGCAGATGTGCGGATGGATGAACTTTTTCCCCCATCTAGTTTTTTTAAAAAATATATTTTTATTGATTTCAGAGAGGAAGGGAGGGGGAGAGAGAGATAGAAACATCAATGATGAGAAAGAATCACTGACTGGCTGTCTCCTGCAGACCCCCTATTGGGGATCGAGACCACAACCCAGGCATGTGCCCTTGATCGGAATCGAACCTGGGACCATTCAGTCCGCAGGTCAACACTCTATCCATTGAGCCAAACCAGCTAGGGACAGTTTTTTTGTTTGTTTGTTTTTTTTAAATAGCAGTTTTATGTAATGCCTACTAACTTTTGCATTTGAGATTCAGGAGCTGAAATTAACACAATCTAGAAAGCTCCATTTTTCCAGCACAGGTTCCTGAGCAACTTATAAATTAGTCCATTAGAAATACCAAAGAAGGAAAAGAGCTCACTACTGTCAGACAAGGATGGTCTACATTGCCCTCACCGGATGGCCCAGTGGATAGAGTGTTGGGCTGAGGACTGAATGGTCCTGGGTTTGATTCTGGTCAAGGGTAGGGTCGATCCCTGGCCCTGGTTGGGGCATGTGCGGGAGGCAACCAATCAACGTGTCTCTCTCACATCGATGTTTCTCTCTCTCTCCCCCTCTCTTCCACTTTCTCTAAAAATCAATGGGAAAATATCCTCAGGTGAGAATTAACAACAACAAAAAAGAAGAAAAAAAGGATGGTCTACATTTAAAAGGAGAAGAGGGAGGGACGGACAAGAAGGCCTTTACTTTTCTGCCTCCCTCCACTGGGATTTGAGATCCCAAGGCTGGGGTTTCTGTCTTATTCAATCTAGTTTCCTTGGCATTGGGCAGGGTGTCTGCCAGGCAGTAAGCATCAACAAGGGAGCATGGATGAGTTCTAGTAAGTCAAGTGAATGGAAATAATGAAAAAGAAATAAGTAGAACAGTGACAGCTTATTCTGCACAGGTAACAGAAAGCACATTAAATTTGCATATTAGAACTAAAATAAATGTTTTGATGCTTAGCCAAAATAAAAACTAATTAATTTAAAAGTATAATACATGCCATTACTTTAAGTTATAATAAGTACTAAGAACTTAGTATGGAGATAATTTTTATTCATGTGTGTGTGTGTGTGTGTGTGTGTGTGTGTGTGTGTGCATACTCTGCAAATAGGCCTTCCCATGCTTGTAATCATCGAACATGTCAGTTACTGAGTATGGTGTCTCCATGGGGCATATATGGTTTCACGAATTTTTAGTCTGGATAATTCATACCAATTTCAATTAACATCCCTGGGAGACTTAATTGCTGAAATGTCAAAGGTAAGTTTGGAAATATAAGTGCATTCCAAACACATGAATACTTTGGCTTACAGATGTGGGAGACAAGGGGTGTCTTGTGAAATAAAAAAGTGTGGAAAAATAAACAAAACCTATGGAACTGAGAAAACACATGAGCCAGGATGGGTCTGGGGAACAAAAGATAAAAACTGAAACTTTCATACAGGCAGCGATTTCTTCTGAGCTGTTCGTTCACATTACCGTCCATGTAGAGACATATTTATTTGAGGGTCACACAGACCAAATTACCTTCCACTTTCGTATAGGGTTTCCACTGGTAGAACCATCCCCGGAAAGGTTTGCTGTTATATTCTGCACACTGCTGGGCTCGAAAATCCAAGCTATTCTCATGGCAAGGGTTAATGTTGCACAGCTGATAAATGCGGCCGGAACCTGGACAGAACTTGCCACCATACTGAGGCCTAAAGAGAAGAGTAAAGAACTTTAATGCTGGCAGTCAAAGGGCTCACTATTCGTCACGGAGGGTACTATACAGAGTAACATTCCAGATGGGTGTTGTCCCACATAGATAGTCTATTATGAGAACGGAAGTCTGTAGCATACAACTTGTCACATCCCTTCTTGTATCCATGGCAGACATAACTAATCAATCAAAGACCCTTTTTGTTTGTTTGTTTTGTTTTGTTTTGGCAGAGCCTGACATGTCCTTAAAATCCCCCTTTAACACAGCCCTCAAGGTAGCTGCTTATCACTGTTCATCAACTGGAACTGGCAGGTTAGATCAAACTTATTTGCCATTTCTGATCCAATTTGTACATTCTGGCAATTTCCTTAAAAACTGATGAGAGCGTATTTTGACACTCATCCTATCACCTTATATGTTAGGAAACCTGTAAACGCACCTCAATGTTCTTATTAATGTAGATGTGTGCCACACACACACACCCTATGTTGGCATCAAAGCTCTTCAAATGCGAACCCAAGCCACTCGCCAGCTTCTCTCCCATTTCTAAACACTCATCATCTTCCCACAGGCCGTCCGGCACCTGCTGCTGCGTGCAAATTCAGGACCCCAGGGAGACGGAGCAGAAAGCCCCATCTGCCATGCTTCCCAGGCCAGCTTTGTCAGTCCCTGGGCTGATATTTTGATTACTGTCTGACTCTTGTGTGTTTTATTCTAATTGTTCCTAAGCTCCAAGGCAAAACATTCCCTCGTTTTCATCTGCACAATCACTTTTTAACTTTGCAGGTGGCCTACTCTTTTCCTGCCAAGCACGATGGGAAATGGATTTCAAGAGTAGGGAACCCCATCAGAACATAAATAATTAGGATCTAATGGCAAACTCTTTAAGATCTTGGTAGGCAGGCTGCAAAACACCAGAAAGCAAAATAAAGGAAAAAAGGAGCACAAGCCACACGGAAAGTCACCACTAGCATCGTGTCCAGCTTAGTCCGGGCACAGAGCAATTGCTTCTTTTCAGCCGCACTATTTTTTTGGCGGTTTCCTCCAAAGGCTAAAACCCAAGGATGGATCGTCTCACACCAGAGCTCAATGCAAACATGTAACACGAAAGAAGCCTCCAGGTTAATAAACTGATGTGATTAAAATTCCTTGTCTCTTTAGGAAGCACAGGAATGCTATAAAACACCCTGGATTTGCTTCGGCATATTTTATCAAGTCCTCCTAGAACTGCATGCGAAAATGGATTCAGCAGAAACGGGAAGTGTCACGCTGCCAGAATGAGATTTTTCTGCTATTTCAAAACATTCTGGAGTAACTACTTAAACATCCAGCAGTCACTGGGCTAGATCAAGTCCCCGAGGACTTCTTAAATCATTACCTAAAAAGCGTTGAGCAAAACTTTAAAGGGCCACATCTGACAGTCTTCCTATCGCTGGTCATCTTTAGAGAGCCGATGCCAAGCTTTCTCAGTAAGACTCTCCGTCTGAGATTTTACACATAACCTGCATTTCGACGATTTAAACGCAATCAAGTGAAAGAGGACCACATGTGTTACTTTTTTCCACGCTGAAACGATAACAGGGCAAAGACCTCAAAGCTCATAGAGCCATCTCCTCATCTGATAGATGAGACAAGTGGCTGACAGAGCTCACAAAACTTGCATAAAGGCCACAGGGCTACAGGAGAGTGGAGTTAAACCTCTTATCTCTGGGCTCTCTGCCCACTGCACTCTGCCTGCGCCTCACTGTGAGGCAGTAGGACCCGCGCACGGGAGAGGAAGAGTAACACACAGTGGCTGGGGAGCTGGCCTTTGCTATGGCTGCAGATCAGGACTGAAATATTCTCTGCCTCTTCCCAGCTTATCTTTAGGCAATTTTATTCTCATCTGTACAGTGGGGGCAATTGTGACAATGAACTGAGACCACATTTGGAAAGAATTTAGGACACAGTCTCGGGCCCAGTTTGCACAAGTAAATCATAACTATATAAAAATGCTTTCTACTTGTAATGACTGGCAAGCATTTGGACTTTTCCATCAAATCTTCCAATACAGGTCCATTTCTCTGCGGCTATGAGCATGGGTGTTAGGATAAGTTAACAGAAAATTCATCCGGGGCATCCCTTGGTATAATAACTTAAGCTTTTAAAAGAAATGTAGAAAATGAGAAAACAAATGTCTAGGCACACGATTTTGCGTTTACATTAGACTATTTTAAAGTTTACCCATAATTTGCTTCTGCATAATTTGTCAGGTCCTCCCTGTAAATGGTTATCATATTGGCTGGCTGATATTAGAACCATGTAGGGAGCCCGGCTAAATACACAGACACACTCTTGGGCCCTTCCCAGACATTTTCCCTAAGAATATATGGTGGGGAAGATCCAAACCTCATTTTTTTAAAGCACACTTGGTGATTCTGATCATCAGCTGGGCCTAGAAATTACCAGTTGGGAAAAGAGCCAGAGGTTGGATTCAATCATTATTCTGAAGCTATGAACCTAGTGGTGTATTATTCTTTCTCGAGTAGACTCACATTTTAGGAAAAAGTTCTAGAATGCCTTAATGTGTTTAATTTTCACAGTTTTCCCAAACAGTTTATAGGAGTTTTACTAGGCTCCCTTAAGTATAATCATTTAATTGCCAGGGACCCAGGAAAAATGTCAAAGGATTAAGACTGTGGGCTCTTGGTCCCACTCTAACATGATCAGCTTGGTGACTTGGGCAAGAATTGCTGCTGTGAATGGGACCCTCTGCCACCCTACTTATAAAAAAACTGGATGAGACAACAGATTGCAACTCACAGAGGAATAAAGAGGGCCACATGTACCTGGGATTGGCCATTCCCGGACCACATTAACCTGTCAAGCCTTGGGAAGCTGAAATGCATCCCCGAATTGGCCAGGAATAACTCACTTTTTATGAAACAAAAATATGTTCTGGGAAAACCATCATGGTGTGAAATAAAAAGCTCGCATTGCCTCCACATGAAAAAATAAAAATGGTCAGGCTGAGTGATGGGAACAGACCGAATGTTTGAACTGAAGGAAGAAAGGAACCTGCAGGGACGAGAAAAAAGCAGCTGTACTACAACCAAGGGACATAGGAACAGAGAACATCTAACCCAGTGGTTCTCAACCTTGGCTGCACATTAGAATCACCTGGGAATCTTTTTAAAATCCTGATTTCTGGGCCTCGTCCTCCGGAAATTCTGTTTCTTTGTTATGGGGTGGGGCCACAACATTAGTAACAAAGAAACAGAATTTCCGGAGGATGAGGCCCAGAAATCAGGATTTTAAAAAGATTCCCAGGTGGTTCTAATGTGCAGCCATGGTTGAGAACCACTGATCTAACCCAATGGCCTTGGGATAGTCGACCACTAGCTTGTTTCATTTGTGACTTCGAACTTAATGAAAGCAAACAGTACCCTGACTAGACTTGTTTAAAATTAAAACTGCACCAAATGGAACTACTTTAGTGATTAATTCTTCTATCAGGCATCTCTAAAATTATGAAAGGGTATTTCCACGAACAATGCCCTATTATCATGAGAGCTCTCAATCCAGCAGATATGGGAGAGGCTTCCTTTAAATCTCAGGGGCATCATTCATGCACTTTACCAGCAGGGCTGTTAAATTAGGCAATCTATTTCTTTCTTGGGGGGAAAAAATCGAGACTGTAAAATGTAGTGAAGTATGAAAACCAGATCCATGAAATATGTTGCAAAAATGAAAAAGTAATATGATGAATTTTAACAATCCTATCCAAGACACGGGCTGTGTTCAAAGTAGACAAGAGTGGTTTTAATAACCTGATATAAATTGTACATGTACCACAAACCTCCCTACACACAGTCACTGGGTCTGACGAGGGCAGTCAGTCTCAGCTGGGGATGACGCTGCCCCTACAGGACATTTGGCAAGGTCCGGAGACAGTGTGGTTGTCATAACTTGGAGACTGTGGAGAGGGGCGTTAAGAGGGGAAAGGCTAGGGATGCTGCTAAGCATCCTGCCATGTACAGGGCCAACTCCGACAGCAAAATGACGACCCAGCTGAAAATGTCAACAGTGCCCTGGCCGAGTAGCTCAGTTGGTGAGAGTGTTGTCTTGATGTGCCAAGGTTTGTGGGTTTGATCCCGGTCAGGGCACATATAAGAATCAACCCGTGAATGTCTAAATACATCGAACAACAAATTGATCTCTCTCTCTCTCTTTCTGCCTCTCTCTCTCTCTCTCTCTCTCTTTTACTCCTTCTCTCTCTAAAATCAATAAGTTAAAAAAATTAAAATAACCTGTCAATAGTGCCGACATTGAGAAATCCTACGTTAGCCTGAGATAGCCCAATGCGTGTCTAGCAAGCCATGGTTGATGTATCTCCCAACCCTCCCTGGTATTTTGGAACAAAATGGCCTCTTGACCCAGCTCACTTACATAAAGTATCACTGTCTCTTTACAAATTTGCTTGGGCTTTCATTTCATCATTTATTTTAGTTCTCAACCTACCAAGCAGTCCTGCGATATTTACAACCTGCCAGGCACTTTTAAAGAGCACTTTACAAATATGAACTCAGTTGATGAAGGTACTTTCTTTATCCCACTTTACAAGTGAGGAACCTAGAGTGGGAGAGGCCGTGGTCCATGGCCACAGCCCTGGAAGCGGTGGGCCACGAGGCCAACCCAGGTGATTGGGTCCGAGTCTGTATTCCCACCCCCTGCGCTGTGCCACCACTCCGGTTATGTTGTACAAACCAACGCGTCTACTTTCCAACATCCCATCACATCCTCCTTACTCCATAGCATCCGCCCCAGTCAGGCCTCTCCCCACTGCTTCTCAGGGCCGGCCCTCTGTTGCCCTGTGTTCCTAGTGAGCTTTCAGATGAAATGATGAAAACCACATGGACCCTAGAACCTTCGCCGAATGCCCATTAGGTGCTTCTTGGTGTGTCAGAGATTCTACAGGTGCAATTTTTAATCCTCCCCAAACCTTTAGAGGTATTATCATCTCCATTCTATACACCTAGGCCCAAGCTCACCGCTCACATGACCTTCCCAAAGCCACACCATGAATACATGGAAGGCCAGACATTTGGGGTCATATCAGTCTGTCTCCTGAACTTGGGCTCTTTCTATAGAACCACATCAATCAGGAAACATACATGTTTCCTGTGGGAATTAGAGCCCATAAAAGTAGCATTCAACCCCCTTCTCCACACAGCACAAACTAGTTCAGAATCTCCGGACCAGAACAGAGGGTGCCCACAGGTGATCACGGGCGGATTTCAATCCACGGACATTTTGATTAATCCTCATTATGTGTGTGGCTTGTTGTTTTTTTGTTATTTTTTTTAAGAAAATTGAATTTGTCGTCGATATTTTAGAAATTAGGAAAATTCACACACATTTTTTTTAGATTTCTGGTTTCTCTTGCAAAGTCAGACAGATCTGTCAACACGCGTTGCTGTACATTCCTGCGAGGCAGAAATCAGCATACTTTCTCCAATTCATCACTTTGAGAGACACACACTCCCCCAGCCAAGCCTCTCTGGTCCCCAATTGCACAGTGTTTGGGTGTGTGACTGTGCCGTCCTAACTTAGACTCAGAAAGTGAGTAGCTTGGACGGACCGTTACTACCATTGCTGGAGCCCTTGATAAGACTATTCACGCGGGGAATCACTCCTTGCCGTTTTTTGGTTTCCGCCCACCATACCCCACCCCCCTCCGCTCCCCCGCCCATAACCTTTACATACAGTCCTAAGACCGTCGATGATTGCTATGAGCCGGAGCGAAGAAAACTGCCCATAAAACAAACAGAAGCAGTACCTTACCCGCTGAGGGTTAATGCCTGACACAGCCTCACTTGCTGCGGAGCCTTACCTGGGGTTGTTGCAGTGTCTCTCCTGGTACTTGACTCCTCCGCCACACGTCCGGGAGCAGTCTGACCACTTGGACCAGGAGGACCACTGGCCGTGGACGGGCTGGGGGCCGTGCTCCCCGAGCTTCACACACTGGCCTTGGCGACACCACTGTGGAAAGAACATGGGACATGTCTCCTGTCAGGGCCGCCTGGGGAAGGGCGAGGAGACGCACCCGCCGGCCCGTGGGCAGGGAAACCGAGTCTGTGGGCAGGGGGCATTCCTTCCCAGGCTGCGCTGTAGGAACAGCGGCTCAGTGTGCATTTCCCGTGTGCATTTTGAAAAGCTGACACTGCCCAGCCGGTGTGGCTCAGTGGTTGAGCGTCAACCTATGAACCAAGAGGTCACGGTTCGATTTCCCGTTGGGGCACATGCCCGGATTGCGGGCTCGATCCCTAGTGGGGGGAGGGGTGTGTGCAGGAGGCAGCTGATCAATGATTCTCTCTCATCATTGATGTTTCTATCTCTCCCTCTCCCTTCCTCTCTGAAATCAATAAAAAACATTAAAAAAAAACCCCCACAAATTGAAAAGCTGACGTCTAGAGAGAAGGGCCATCTGTCACCCATGAACTTTGTGAGCTGTGGAGGTGAAATGCTCAGACCAGATCACCCCCCCTACCCCCGATAGCCAAGGGAGTCAGAGCAGAAAAATGACAACAGAGCCTCCCTAGACTTTTAGGGACATCGCTGTGTAGGAACAGCTTGGCACATGAACTCACAGCGAGCCAGTTTTGAAGACATTAACAGAATTCACCCTTCTGATGGTTATCTCATCATAAAAGCGGATACAGCCATGCAAACATTTCTGTTTATTCCACCTATAGCGGTCTTAAAAACTGCACTTGTCTTAATAAAACTGAATAGCTTCCCCTGTGCGTTTAGATAACACCGTTTCGTGTGTATAAAAGGTCCTGACTTAAGACCCTTCCTTGGATGACTTGGAACTCTGAGGGCCTCTTACGACTTAGCTCTGGGTCTTCCGTTTGCCTGTGATGTGCGCTCCAGGGCGAGGATGGTTTTCTGCCCTAACCTTTCCTTTTAGTTTTCCTCTGTAACACAATCCAGGCGCTCCGGGTCCTCTCTGTCCTTGGGGGTTGCGTTAGCCTCTGGTGTGTGTGTGGGGGGTGCTTTTACCAGGAGCAAGTTCTGCATGACTTAGCGTAAGCGCACCCTTTTCCGAAAGCCTGTGCAGTCAGACCCGCAGGCCTGCGCCGGGTTCTGCCGAGCAGCGGGGGTTCGGTTACAGGATCACGGGGAGGTTTGACGTTCAAATGTTCACTTTGCCTCCACGATCCATTTGGCTGGTGGCTGTTTATTGTCTTGCTAGTGCACTTTGTCTAGGTCAAGATATTGCTTCCTGTCTTCAAATTCTTGCCATGAACTGATTAATTCTTCTGTTTATACTGTTTCTTTCCCTCGGATTAATTGCCATTTCAGGGTTTGCACGAAAGCCTAAAACACTGTTGAGGACTTTGGGGTCGGGGAGGAAGCAATCGGTCATTTGAGGATTCTATCGACCATAAGCGCCAATCTGAATCTTCCCTACTAAGAGTCCCCGAGCCCTCCTGGACAGAGCTCAGTGGCTGAGACAAAATAACAATAACAAACAGCCAACAACAGCAGCAGCTACCATTTATTAAGTGGCTTCTATGTACCCCAAATGGTGCAGGCAGGGGACGGAGGTGGACTTTAGATGCAGTATCTAATGTAATCCTCACAAAGTACTTAGGGGTTAATAACTATTTTCTGGATGAGAGAACTCCAGCAAAGAGATACTAACTAACTTGCCCAGAATCACACATCTGTCCAAGTAGCTACACAACTAGCTGAGACTGGATTTCAGCTCAGCAGCCAAAACTCCTGAACAGGACACACAGACTTCTCACCTCGGAGGCAAATTGCCCACCAATGTATCTGAACTCTGACCTAATTTCTATTTTGAAAATGTGTTTTTTAGTTCTGTTCCAACCCTTCAATCATTTCAACTTTCTTTTATTCCAGTATCGTAGTATTGACAGTCTCCTCCGGGTTCTTCATTTAGAAGAGGAGTCAGGAACATACAAGAATATATACCCATGCATGCACAATCCACCTGTATATATAAAATTCTACTAGTTCATATACCATGTGACTGTAAAACAGACACACATATAACTGTATCTATCCAAACAGATGTATGTCTAGCACTGCTTCTAATTTCAAATAGAATGGCCATAGCTGGGCAAACGTCTTTACTGATAGACAACAAGCACAAACCTTTCTTTCCTTGCACACAGATCTAGATAAAATAATGTGGCTTCCATATCCTCACCCATTTACTGAACATTCAGGGTAAAGCTGTCACTGAAGGGTGAGAGAGGGACTGGAGAAAGAGGGGGAAGGATTCAGTTGGGTTCCAGTTACAGAGGAATAAACAAAACATGGAGTAGCTGCTACTCTGCAAGATCCTTGAGATAAAGCATGAGTAAGACACAGCTTGGCCTCATGGAGTTTACAGACTAATAAATAGCCAGTTACATTCCCCCAGTGGAGGGAGACTCAGAGAACCATCAATATGAATGAGGAAGAATTATACTGAGTGAAACTTACCAGAATGCTTTCTACAGAGGGTGGCCTTACAATTAAGGGCTTTCCTCCAGTATATAGACCCATAGTGTGGTCTTTCAAAATAGTGGGTGGGGAAAGTGTTAGGACATCTGTTTTCTGACTCCTGGCTTGATGTGTCTCATGTTATCCCTGGAACTAGATCCCGGATATATGTATGTAACAAACCTTAACCTATGACATTATGCACTATTTTCCTCATTTATTATATCAGTATTTTCTTGTACATCCCTCTCACATATAATACTGTGGCTTTCTTAATGACAAAAATATCTATTAATCTTCAAGTTGAAGTTCTAAATTTTGATGCTTTAACAGTACAAATAAGTTGAGCAGAACCTGTATTTTCAATCATTCAATTAATTCATGGTTTTGTGTCATTCCAACCACTCCTGTGCATGCTTTCATGAGAATCCTTATTGGGATTGCGTAAGACAGGTGCATCTGATTAAAAATTGCATGTAATGCCTTCTTAAATGTCTATTTTCTTTAAAGTACAAAACAGTGAAAAACTGCCAGTCTTTTAAGACATTAGAAAAATGAATTAACTAATATCAGAAAGCCTTTTCTGACACATCTATTTTCAGGTGTGTCTATCCTTGCCTTTATTGTTACTCTGTCACTAAAAGTCTCTCTCTCATCTGACTGAAGAACTTCAATTCAAATCCCAGCATCCGCCTTGGTGCACCCACTCATTGTCATTGATTCTAAGAGCACACCAATCACCGGCAAGCTTCCTCTCCCATTCACATGGGCCTCGCTAGCAATTCTGTGCTTAAAGAATGTGTGCTTATAAAGAAAGCTAGAGTTGTTGGCTTCTGCTCAGGTCTCCTCACTAAACTAAATTTTTGAAGAGATAAAACTGAGTTTTACTCATCGGTGTATCCCCAGAGCTTTCTGTCTCTGATAGCTAGTAGTCAGGAAATTATTGTGGCATTGAATTCACTTTCAAGGACCAATTCTTTTATATGCAGGCTCGTGCTGCCTCGAGAGAGCCAAAAGCAGAGATAAACATCCTGTAACCTCATATGCTCTTTCATCAGTCATCGCTCCCTTATCTCGGCCTTTCAAAGGAACGCCCCAAATCTGGAGCATTTACTGAACTTCAAGTGCACCTCTCCCTCCAGATTCTACTGGGACAGGGGAAGAAAAATAGAAACTAATATGTGAGAGTTCTTCACTCAAAACACAAAAATCGCCCATCATCTTCCACAATGAAAGTGGTTCTTAGGGTTGAAGACACGGGCAAGCAAAAAGGACTTTCTGGTACAACACAGATGGAGACACAGCTTACCCTTCCGCAGGAGCCACTATGTGCTGGGCCTCCACTGGGCTTATCCCAGGCTCCACGCTGGTCCTGGGAAGTGCTTAACAGAGGCCTTGTATGGAGGGGCCATCTTTTCTTTGCTATCAAAGGGCTATCTGCTCCCTGAGGCCTTTCTATGCTGAATCAAGTTTAAAAGACAAAGAATATGCAATGAAACCTATCAGCTCATTGGAAAAGAAATATTTTGGCTCAAACCTCCAGCCGAAAATAAAAATAAAGGCCAAAAGCAACAACAACAAAATCTTAAACAATCAAGCCAACGGGGTTATGTTCGCATGGAGTTTTATAAGCTGCTAGCTAATGCTGGTTCATTTAGTGAGGAGTCAGAACACAGACACAGAGAGGCCTTCTATTCTGAAGTTGCTGCGCAAAGAGTTTGGGTTCTAGGCCCCATCAAGTTTCTAGAACAAAATCTAACAAGTATGCAGTTTACCATACTCAAGCCACAAACGGTCCCTTCCGCTGCAGGCATCAACTTCGTCTCACACCTGTGGCCCACTCGATGGCACCAAAGTGACTTGCAAATGTCCTGAAAGGAAAGGAGGACCTGGTAAGGGTGATGATTCAATAAAATAAAAAATCCAAAGTTTTCGTACACATATTATATTCAGAGGTGGCTGAAATGACACTTTATCCAGAAAGTGAAGGCAAGAGAAGTTGGTAGTAGCAAGGTAATCAGTAATATGTTCTAACAGATGAATTCCCTACACTACCCCTTCCCCCCCCCCCCCCTATTGAGGTATGTTTAGGAATGACTGGGAGCGAACAGTAGTTAATTTAGAGACCATTTGGCTGGAAGCTAAGAGGTCTGGTTTCTAATAACAACAGAAACAAAACAACAATATAACAACCAGTGAAGCAGAAGAGGCCAAGACTGGACTAAAGCCCGATTCCAATCCTTGTCTGGAAACTCCAGGTTGCATGCCCTGTGCACATGTGCTGGAAGGCTTGTATGCCCAGTTTCTTCCTCTGCCAAATAGTGATCATGTTAGCACGTGCCCCTGTAGGGTTCTTCTCAAGAATACAGGATGTAAATGATCACTGTCATTACCTTCATTATCTTTATAGTAATTGTCAAGCATTTAGACAGTTTCATTCTTGAAGTAGGTCTATGAAATACATAAACTCCCATGCTGTTCTGTAGTAGGCAGACTAAAGCCCCCCAACAATGACCACATCCTCCTAATCCCTGGAAACTGAGTATGTGAGGTCATATACCACAGAAGCATTAACGTTATAGAGAATTAAGGCGGCTCATCCATTGACCTTGAGATGGGGAGACTATCTTAAATTTTCTAGAAGGGTACAAGGTAATCACAAGGGTCCATTCAATGGGTAAGAGGAAGACAGAAGAGAACCCGGGAGATGAGAGTGGGAGGCAAACTTGGGGATGCTGCTGGCTCTGATGATAGAGGAAGGGGCCATGAGCCAAGGAATGTAGGAGGCCTCTCGAAGCTAGAGAAGGCAAGAACGTGGCTTTCTTCTAGAGCCTCCAGAAGGAACACAGCCCTGCCAACACCTGATCTTAGCCGAGAGAGATTCATGTCAGATGCCTGCCTGCAGGTCTGTAAGGAAATAAACGTGTGTTGTTTTAACTCATGACGATTATGGGAATTTATTGTGACAGCCATAGGAAACGAATCTTATTGCCTTTTAGTGGAAGACACTGAACCAGTTCATTATAAAAATTCATTTGGATGGGGAAACTGAGAAAGCTACTGATACATTCAAAGCCATGACGTCACACAGCTGGTAAGTGGTAAAGGCAAGACCCCAAATGGCCTGATCACTGCAGGCCCTTGATCACTGTTATGGACCGGGATTTACCATCAATGGATGGTAGAAAGCTCTCCCTTTTCCAGGCCTCCGCTGCCTGACGATAAAGAAAGGGGACTGAACCAGACTCCTTCCAGCTCACTCAGTTGAAGCTGCTCTTTGGAATGACGTCGCTAATAAAATGTCAAAATCACAAAACGCCAAAGTGATTTCATTTTATTTGCTACGTTCTATTGACTAAGGTAGAAGTGTGAACACATTCCTTTTGGGGGAAATATCAACCACCAGGTTGGAAACAAAATCATTTTTGTGGTCACTTGTCGTAGCCCTGAAAATTCAATTAAACAGGCACCCAATTCCCTGAGCATTCAGGTTAATATGGATTTCACGGTTAGAACATATAGCAAGGACATACTTAGAAATATTGCACAAAATAGTTTTCCACAGGACGAGAAAAGAAAACACAGGGGAAGCAGAGATGTGTGCAGTGAGTGTGCTATTGCAGACCATGAAATCCTACCCCCCGCTTCCCCAGAGAGATGGGCAGGCGATTCAGGACACCGATTGGAAACACCGCTGCCACCAGCAGCCAGACATGTGCCACACATGCCACTTCCAAACAGCTCAGAAGACACAACATGTTCCAATGGAAATGGACCTGCCATTGACATTAGGAGAAAGCATAGGGCAGCCTCCCAGCACCGTGAATCGGGTTCCTCATCTCTGTGCGCCACCATATCGTGTAATGCTGGGCCTGAGGAGGACAAGTTAATGTGGGAAAAGAACAGTATACAGCAAAATGGAAGAATGGCCTGGCTGGCATGGCTCAGTGGTTGAGCGTCGACCTATGAACCAGGAGGTTGAGGTTCAATTCCTGGTCAGGGCACATGCCCAGGTTGCGGTCTTGATCCCCAGTGTGGGGCGTGCAGGAGGCAGCCGATCAATGATTCTCTCTCATCATTGATGTTTCTATCTCTCGCTCCTTCTCCCTTCCTCTCTGAAATCAATAAAAATATTTTTTCAAAGCCATAAAAAACAGCCCTGACTGGTTTGGCTCAGTGGATAGAGCGTCGGCCTGCGGACTCAAGGGTCCCAGGTTCGATTCCAGTCAAGGGCATGTACCTTGGTTGCGGGCACGTCCCCAGTGGGGAGTGTGCAGGAGGCAGCTGATCGATGTTTCTCTCTCATCAATGTTTCTAACTCTCTCCCTTCCTCTCTGTAAAAAATCAATAAAATATATATATATTTTTAAAAAGCCATAAAAAACAAAATAATAAAAAAATGGAAGAATTGGATGTGACCAATGAAACCATGAAAGCCACCGTGAGAAAGGCTTTCAGGATTAAATTGTTTTCCTTCTTACAGCCAGGGGACAGCCATCACACAAACACACTCCCAGCGCCTATGTGGCAGCCACCGAGATGACCCAGGGCAGACAGAAGCAGACGCCAAGCCACAGGGCGAAGGGAAGGGGGCAGCCCGAGAAGACCAGGAAAATAAAGCCAAACACAAAAAACACAGGGATTCCAGAGCGAAGCCAGGCAGCTGCACGAACATGTTATTTCTTTTGTGGTGAAGCACAGAAGTCAAACGTAATTACAGCCGACTACATGCTCTGACGGCCGTGGGGTCCTCTGAGAAAGCTCCCTTTCAAAGTAAGCAGAAATGAGAGTTTGCATTTTTTTGCTCATTCTTCCCTCTTCCCCCCCTCCCCCCAGTATATTCGACTCACTTTTCCTTATCTGTAATTCCCTAGACTTAAGTCATAATTTAAGGGAAAGAGAAATAACCACAGAGACCGCGCGGTCTCCTGTTGCCTGGGTGTGACTTTTGAGGAGTCTCAATGCCATACATTCTGTCCTGTCGCTCCTTGGCCATGCTCCCCAGTTGTATTTCAAAGGCTTTAGACTCAAGTCTATCTAATGCCAAAGGCCAGTGGATGAGTGAGTGAGTGAGTGTGAGTGTGTGTGAGAGTGTGAGTGTGTTTAAAGTTTAAGATCATCTAATTCAGTAGCTCTCCCCCTGCTTCCCCCCGCCTTGAGCATGCATCTGACTCACTTAGAGCCCATGTTCAAACATAGACTTCCAGGCCTCACCCCAAAGTTTTTTATTTTCTGGGCCTGGATGAGACCTGAGCATTTGCATTTCTACCAAGTCCTAGGTCAGTGATGGCGAACCTTTTGAGCTCAGTGTGTCAGCATTTTGAAAAACCCTAACTTAACTCTGGTGTCGTGTCACCTATAGAAATGTTTTGATCTTTGCAACCATAGTAAAACAAAGACTTATATTTTTGATATTTGTTTTATGTATTTAAATGCCATTGAACAAAGAAAAATCAACCAAAAAAATGAGTTTGCGTGTCACCTCTGACACGCGTGTCACCTCTGGCACGTGTGTCACCTCTGACACACGTGTCATATGTTCGCCATCACTGTTCTAGGTGATGCTAATCTACTGCATCTGCTGGTTTGCGAGGACACTTTGAAAATGATATCTTATTTTTTTTCCTTTTTCTGTTGCTCCTAAACATTTTGCAAAACTGCCTTTCTAGGAGGTATTGAGGGAAAAAATAGGCAGCAAAGAGAAAAGGTCAGAAAAAGAACATAATAATAGGACAGTGAAGACCTGAACAGGAACGTCATCCTGCTCTTGTGTTGCTGGAGCTGGTCTGACCTGTTGAGATCAACAGGATGAACAGGAGACTGCTGTTCTGAAACCCCTCCTCCTGGCAGGCACCTCCTCATGATCCTCAGAGACGCAGCCATGGTCCAAGTTATAAGTAGGTTTGGGAATAATACCAAAACGTCAGCGGTCAGGGGAGAAATATTCCACATTCAGGACCCACTTACCAGCCCTACCTTCTCTACCTTACCCCCTAGTCATTGTCAATGATCTCTCTCTTAGTCAAATCTCCCTACCCCGCCAGGCATTCCTATCCCTGTGCCTTTCCTAATTTTATTCCATCCTTTAGTCTGGATTTCCATTTCCCTTTGCTCTGCTTCCTCAGAAAGACCATCACACTGAGATGCTATCTTTCAAAAGCATGGTGTGCTTTCAGAAAAAAAAAAAGGTCTAGGATTTAAGAATGGTTGTTTAAGCCCTGCACACTGTCTGACACAGAACAGGCACCCACAAATGTTTGCTGAATGTATGATCCTAAAGGAATGATTGTAATTTTAGAAACTTCCTTTATATTACTAAAGAAACTCTAACTCATTACCAATTGTGCATTTACTGAAGAGTAAGTGCTTTATACACATTTGAGTAATGAATAAGCTAGTGAATCCACTAAGAATGAAGTGACCAGGAGACAAAGTTAGCAAACAGTTTCAACAAAGTGAATGTCTATGCAATGTCTACTCTGCCAAATGCATCAACTTAATATGTAATTTGAAATAGTTATAAGTGTATTAATTTATACATATCAGATAGGTTCATGTATCATGGAGAACACACCAAAAAATTGTGAATGATGTATGTATAAAACTTCTCTAATAGTTATACATTTAAATTATATTAGAGAAATATGTAATCCCATATCAAAACTGTGACTTAATGGTTATTATTTCCTAGAACTGAACTTAGTGGTGGTGCTATTGGTAATGATGGTGCCGGTGGTATTGATGGTAATGGTAGTAAGAATGGTGGTGGTGATGTGGAGAAAGAGGAAGCAGAAAAGAGGAGCAATAGAAAGAAGAAGAGTAGGAACAGAGGAGGGAAAATTGGCTTTAAAATTCCATAATTTCTCTGCATCCAGACCTAGGATTTCCATGTTTCTCTTGTGGTACTAGGGATAAACCAACTTAAAAGTGAATCTACTTTTTAGTGATGTTGAGGTTGTCAGTGATGTAGTTTTTGACCAACTAGAACAATGTTCCTCCATTTGGACATCCTCTTTTTTGCTTTTCCCATCTACCTTTCTCACAAATGATGAATGAAAGGCTTGACACAAACATAGTAAGACTGCTCAAGATACACCTTGAACGTTTACATATCAAAGAGTTGGCTGCCATCAAGAGTTTTTGTATAATATAAAAGGCACATGTAGGCATTTTGGGTGGTGATTATTTCAAACATATCATATTAAAAGGGAATGTGAACATGATGATACCGAAAACAGAGATGAGCTGTAGGTAAAAGCTATGGTACCCAGATTTACTACTTGAGATAAAAATCTTCGTCTCCAGCAGAGGAATGCTCTTTCAAGGATGCAGTCAGATGGTATTAAAACCAGGCATGGTCTATGGGGGATAAGGCTGGATAATTCATTGATGGTAAAATTGCCACTTAATTTTCATGCCAAACAACTGACATCTTCGAGATAACCCAGACTCCAACCCTTGGCCTTAGCAAACTAAATGTTTAGACTTCGGTTAGGTACACAGACGCATGGCAGGATCTTAATGTAAGTTTCAAATCACAAGCGAACATACCTTCACAAAGCCAAGGCTGCACAACTTGGCTTTTGCTCCAAATTGCCACTTGCACTGTGTGTCGGCATCATAAATCTGTCCTGGGAGTTTGTCCGGATATTTATACTGTCCTGTTTGCTTGGGCTCATCCACCAGACACCCAGCCTGAGGTGTGCTGCAGGGACAACACAGCCTTGTCAATGACCTTGTTTATCTGTGATCTGCAACTTCAAATCATGCACCTCTGAATGCATTTGTGCAGAGAAAAATATAACATGGCCAAAGAAATAGGTATGTGCTTAAGGTTAAAATGCATATTTATTCCAAATATTGAGTTTTGTCCTGTTTAAGGTGAAATTTATACAGTCCAAAGGGTTTCATGTGGCACTGAAGTTATAGCCATCCAAGTGACCTGGCCTGGCCTGCAAAGAGATGGGCAAGGTCAACATATTAAAAGCCTTCCCCTGCCCTAACCAGTTTGGCTCAGTGGATAGAGCGTCGGCCTGCAGACTCAAGGGTCCCAGGTTCGATTCCAGTCTAGGGCATGTACCTTGGTTGCAGGCACATCCTCAGTGGGGAGTGTGCAGGAGGCAGCTGATTGATGTTTCTCTCTCATCGATGTTTCTAACTATCCCTCTCCTTTCCTCTCTGTAAAAAATCAATAAAATATATTAAAAAATAAAAAGCCTTCCCCAACAGTCTTGCTCAATAATATTCAACAGATTTTTATTGTGTGCCTACTCTGTGGACAGCGTAGGCTGAGCACTAAGGGAGCAGAATAAACTAAACACACAGAGAGTGCCCATGTTCATGGAGTTTAAAGTGATGATATATTTTTTATAGATAATGGGGAAGTCATCAAAGATGTATTTTACCTCAGATGATATTTACAAGTAAAAAGTGAACCAGGTTTTTGAAAGAAATCAAAAGAAAGGACACATGGGCATAAGGCAGAGCAATGTCCCTGAGGCATGTTCAACTGGGACGAGCTGTCTTGATGGCATGGTTATTCTTAGAAATCACCTTATCTCCACTGACTTAATGAAACTATGATATCAGTGAGAGGTAAAACAGCATGGTGGCTAAGTGTGACCTTGGAGTCAGACAGATGGGGGTCCTGGTCAGCCATGCAACTCTTGGACATCTCCTTTATCACAAGGACTCCCATAAACATCGTCTCACAGATCAAACAAGAAAAAGGAAAGCGCTTAGCACAGCATAGTTAAGTGTTCAAAGTTAGCAGCTGCTGCCGTTATTATCATCCAAAAGCATTTAACTGTTTCACATAGATAATGGAAATCCTATCTACAGGGTGGGGCAAAAGTAGGTTATAGTTGCGAATACCCCAAACAGAGTTTATTCTTGTATTATTATTAATTATTGTATTACTTTTCATATAAGCAACTATAAGCTTTCTTTTGCCCCCCCCCTGTATATTAAGTTGACCTTGATGTATAATATCTATTCTCACATGAGGTAGAAAAGATAATTTCAGGCACCAAATCATAAACTTAAGACTAAAAAGAAAATCTATGTGACAAAGCTTATTGTGAGCCAAAGGTTTGTCAATTTCTCGCTATCTTTTGGGATGGCATTTGTTAGACATCAGCATTTAATCAGCTTTGCCTGTGCTGTATCTATTGCTAAACCTATAAACATTTGTAAATAATATGCAGTGGTACAGGTAAAAAAAGTGCGGTAGTCTCCCCATTTCTTCGAGATGTGTTCCAAGACTTCCAGTGGATGCCGGAAAACAGGGATAGTACTGAAAAACCATAGTATACCAGTACATGTATACTATGCTTTTTCCTATACATATGTACATATGATAAAGTTTATACAATAGGCACCATAGAGATTAACAATAACTAGTAATAAAAATAGAACACCTATAACAATATTTTATAATAAAAGTTATGTGAATGTGAACTCTAACATTCTCTGGTAGCTGATGATGACTAAGACAGCTACTAAATAATGAAGGGGTAGGTAGTGTATATGGTGTGAAATGCTGGACATAGGGATGATTCACATCCCTAGTGGGAGGGAGTGGATTCCATCACATTACTCAGAATGAGGAGCAATTTAAAATTTCTAAATTGTTTATTTCTGGAATTTTTCATTTATTATTTTTGGACTATGATTGAACATACGTATCTAAAACCACAGAGAAGGGGAGACTACTGCATCAATATCAGTTCCCAAAGAAATGTTTAGTTTCCCTAACATCTGGTCAAAGGGAGATGGGATTAGAACCTGAGGGTTCTTAGAGTCAACATAGATTAATAAGATATAGCTACATGCATATAACTATATAGTGCTGTTACAATGGTCAAATAGTCAAATATATATTATTGCTAAATAAAATTAAAGGAAACTTCAGAGAGTTTCAACTTTGGGTTCATCATTTAATATGAATCAAGTAGTGCTACCTTTGTAATTCACACTTTAGTAATGTAATATAAGAGTTCTTAGTTAGAAAATAAATTTTACATAGCTATCACCCCTTTGGATATCGTTTGGACATAGAATTAGCTCTCAACCATTCCAAACAAAATAGCCAATCAAGGCAATCTCCATTCATTAATATCATGCACACCATTTTAGTGTGTTGTAATACTCTTACAACCAAATTGATTAGTCAGATTAAAATAGTCACAGTGAAAAGCCCATACATCTAGCAATCTCTGGAGGTCATAAGAAGAATAGTTATAAGCACAGATCTTGGATTCCTATTAGACTAAGTGTGGGTCTTATGTCTGTAACTTAGCAGACGCAGAACCTTAGGCAACACAATTATCCTCCATTTCCTCCGCTCTAGAATGAGGACATAGTAGGATTGCTGTGAGGACTGGATGAGGCATCATGTGGAGAGCATATAGTACAGTATTAGGCCTTTAATCTGTTTTTTCAACAATGACAATGTCATCATCATCATCACCACCACCATCATCATCATCAGAATGTGTCAGCCTTTCTGTTCATTGGGGGGAGGGGTCAGAAGATACTCCCACTGCACATTTGTTGTCACACTTCTTGAACACTGTTCGTTGGCACCGCTCCAAACCTGGGAGGAGCCCTGCTTTGGCCTGTCTTACCTAAGGAATTTCTTGAGATATTGCCGGCTGCATGAAGACCATGAAAATACCCCATTGTTTCCGGTGAGTGTGGGAGACATGATATTGCCTTCAGCCTTCCTGCAGGGGTTGCCTTCTCCATCGTGAACCATGCCGAAGCTGAAGCAAACAACAAAGCCTTCTGTGAACAACCACGTCCATGATTATAATCAGCGGAGAAAAATGGTGCCCTAAGAATCAAGGAGCCCAAGGGAGAGAGAGTGATCAAGGTTATAAGAAAAGCCCAGCCCGTGTTGCTCAGTGTTGAGCACCAATCTATAAACTAGGAGGTCATAGTTCAATTCCTGGTCAAGGCACACGCCTGTGTTGTGGGCTCGATCCCCAGTGTGGGGAGTGCAGGAGGTAGCCGATCAATGATTCTCTCTCATCACTGACGTTTTTTTCTCTCTCTCTCCCTCTTCCTTCCCCTCTGAAATCAATAAAAATATATTTAAAAAGAAAAGATTATAAGAAGATGGAAATACAAAAATTAATTACTACATAAAGTGTTGTGAAATTCTTGGAGAAAATTTTAAAGAATGCTGACAGCTTTGTTATAGTATGTCTTGGCCGCAAAAAAATTAAAGAATGGTATGCCTGCTACGTATTTTAAGGGGGAAAATTTTTTGGTCAAGATTTTTTAAGCTAAACTGAAGTGAAGAGGGAGTCAAATTATTTTTTTATTTAAATAGCAAAATTTCTTGCCATCAACTGTGGAACTTTGGTAAGAAAGTTTAGCGTGAGTAGGAGGTAGGTACAGAGAGAAGCTGATGGAAAGCTGTGGGCTGTTCATGCATACAGCTAGTGTGACACAAACTTGTAATGGTGACCCATTTATTAGCTGAAATCGTAAACTCTGGTCATAATTAAATAAACTTCTTTACTTATTAGTGGTTGAACCCGTCTATTGAAGGCATATAAAAGACTTCTTTTGAGTGCATTTTATGAGAAAACTTTGATTTGTCCCATTTTACACAGAAGGTTATAGCAATTACAGAGTAAAAATAATTTTAGGTGGTTTACTCCCTATAAATCATGCACATTACACCTACATGGTTCCTAAATCTCCTGACTGGGAGAATAAATGTGACAGTGATGTACAAACCCATGTGTAATACACACGCCACAAAGCGCTTACTTCAGGCCATAGTAAAGTGGTAGAGGACAGGAGAATAACTGTCTTTAATCATCTCTAAAAAACTCAGTGCACCAGGAAGCTTTTTGTGGTTCTTCTAGAGAGGCAGTTAATAGACAGATATCAACTTTATCATTAACTTAGATTGTTCTTAACCTAATTATTTAAAGGAGCATAATTTGGCCCTAGCTGGTTTGGCTCAGTGGGTAGAGCACCAGCCTGCGGACTGAAGGGTCCCAGGTTTGACTCCCGTCAAGGGCACATGCCTGGGTTGTGGGCTCGATCCCCAGTAAGGGGGTTTGCAGGGGGAAGCCGATTGATGGTCCTCTCTCATCATTGATGTTTTTCTCTCTCTCTCCCTCTTCCTTCCTCTTTGAAATTGATAAAAATATATTAAAAAGTAAAGCAAAACAAAAATATCTAAAGGAGCATAATTTTCCTCTGAAAAAAAAGTATTTTTATGAAGCAGATAGGATTCCTGTGGAAATAAACACGTTTTTCCAATATAATCTTATTTATGTAGTTATCCTTTGAAGGTAGCCTCTATAAGATAACATATTACAATGTAATGTAAATAGATAATTATGTTACAACCATAAGTGGGATTCATGTCTAAAATTAGCCATTTTTCTAACATTCCTCTCAATTGACCAGGCAGGTAACCCCAGATGGCTGTGCACTGTGACAGAATCCGGGAATGCCCCCGCTCTTTATAGGTGGCAGATTCACAGATAGTTTTTGTCTTTGTTTTGTTTTGTTTTGTTACAAATAGGTATTATTTCTTCAACAAACACTCAGAGAAAGCATTTTCTCTTACTCAGCTTTGCCCAATTCAACTCTTCTTTATACTGAACCAGGAGACTAAGGGAGTTAGTCTGGGAGACACTCCTTTCTAAACGTATTTGTGAAAGTCAAAACCAGAAGGAAATTCATATATCAAAACCAGAGGAAAGGGTAAAAATCAGACAGATGGGAATGGGTGAGGAGAGATGAAAGTCTTTAAAGTGGAAATGGTAATTAAATTAGCATTTCACTGGAGTTTTATGAACATAAAAAAATCAAGTTTGAATTGAATTTTGAACTTTAAAATGTTAACTTTTCTAATTTATTTTGATTTAACAGCATTTTAGAGAATAATATACATTTTCCTTAGCACATGTCAAAAGGCATATCAAAATCTCATGAAATGTCTGTTTCAAAATTTACCCCTATAAGGCTTATGTTTTTTAGAACGTGAGTATGTATATTTTATTTTATATCTGTTCTTTCTTCTAATTCTGACCATTCTCTCCTCACCCCACCTGGAGAATGTCTTTGTTTTTCCTTAATAAAATGTTGGATTTCAATTGTGGTTACTTTAACTTATAACCAAGAATGAGTCAAGTTTTTAATGGCCAGTATTTTGAAAAGTGAGAGACCTGTTAATTTGGACTTCGAGTTGGTGAAACAAATTTAGATATACATTTGACATTCACAGATATTTTATTTCCTGCGCTGTACAAAGGAGTCTTATGCCTAATGGGAATTTTTGCACCACCGCCATTCATGGTAAAATTGGTTTATTCATATCTTGCTATGAAAGCAGTTGTGTATATACATAAAATTCTAGGAAACTATTAGATAACGGTATCGTCAAGATTCAAATTTCCTAGAGATAATAAATTTAGCTCATGAGAGACTAACACCAAAATATCAAATATAAATTATAGTTGTGGAATAGATGACATTTGCTTTTATTTTTAAGTCAGAAATTAATTGGATGTTCTGAAAATGAGCATTCAATATAAATGTCAAATATAAGGCACACATACACACACACATACACAAGCCTAAACTCATACATCCAAAGAGTTTGCCCTTGAAATAGTCACTTTGCAAAGCAATATGCTTATCCCAATGTAGATGCTGTTGCTCAAATAATGTTTAAAAATTCTCTGTAGAATTTTATCCACACCAGATCATATGCCTTGTAAAATACATCCATCTCATTTTTCTTAGGTTTCTGATTCCTCATTCCTAACTATATTCTCACAAAAGTGCCTGCAATGATGCCAACTAAAAGAATATCTAGAAAATGCATCAGAAGTTTTTAAACAATTAACATGCCATTACTTTGGAGAATTTACATGTCTCTATCATTATTTCCTTATTATAATAAACTCAAAGTATCTTCAGTAAAACATGAAAGAATATAAACAAATGCCTAAGTTGCCAGAGGATTTATTAGACAACCTGAAGTTGATTTTTGCAGAATGCAATGCGGTTACTAAATGCTGTTGTTTAAAAAGCGCAACATCCACAAGGGCCTTTATTGAGCCCTTCATCCAGTCAGACAGTATTCTAAGCTTTACACACACTTATCCTACGTACTCTACTTATATCAATAATAATCATTAGGGGAATGTCAATGAATCACCGTTTCCATATAAAGTCACTTACTTGTGCCCTGACTCATGAGCGATGGTGAAGGCCAGACCAAGCCCCGTGTCCTCATTGATGGTACAACTTCGGTACTTACTGCACATTCCACTGATGGGGGCAAACCCTATTGAAAGATCAATTTCAAATGTTAGTCCAAAGGGAACACACCATACAGATACCTCATCATCTCTTATGTGCTCCAAATGTTCTGCATAGTTTTAGTTTAATGAATTCATTAATTTGTGGGGGGGTTTTTGTTTGTTTTTGTGGGGTTTTTTTGCAGGAAAACACTAATATGGTTCTCTCTCCTGTCCAAACACATGAATGTAGTGTTTAATATTTTATTTCTTCTAAAGATATTATCATCAATTGATTCTCCTAACAACACTTTGAAGTTGAATATTGTAATTCTCATTTTATATATAGGACAGTGAGTCACAGAACATTTATATGCCTTATCTAAGTTTACTATTTGGGTCAGAGGAGCTGATGAAATGATCGCTAAACCAATGCAAAATGCTCAGTTCACAGTAGTATTTGCATCAAAGCTCAAGGTTTGTTTTCTAAGAGAACACACATTCTGGTCTATTTCTAAAGCATATAACATGAAAATGCCTAAACAATGTGAATAGGTTAAATTCATTTTTCTCCTGTTCACTATAATGTGATCAATATTCCTGTTTCCAAAAACTAGTTCCTTCTGAGAACAGTTATAAAATCATTCCAGCCAGTCCTTGATTGTATCTTAAACTACACGATTTTGGTTTCTCCCAAGTTTTGAGTCCTCATAACCAGTAGAGCAGGGCTACGTACCCAGTTAGTGTTAAACGCACACTTGTGAATGGACTGCGCCCACCTTACAGTCAGGGTGTGAGATCACCGGGGACCTAATGCACAGGCATGCATCGTGGATGGCACCATCGCCGCCACCACCATCACCATCAATATTGATCTAGATGACCATCAATTCATTAAACAAACTGTTGAATCCCTACTATATGCAATAGAATACACTAGAAAACACAGTACAGATGTAGAAGCTTTAGTGCTCACTGTCTTGTACAAATATAGGAGGTCTGAGTCCTTCAAGGCTCAACTAACTTCCTAAAGGACACACTGCCACCAAGGAGCACAGTTCAGTACCATGGAGACCAATCACATTCTCTTCAGCCACCCCGCTCTGCAGTCATGATGCTTATGGAATAAACCACGGCTTCTCTAGTTAAATAATTCATCTCATGCCTCAATGAGCCTCCATAGAGTTAAAAAGAAAAACAGAGAAAGGAATAAAGTAAGTGGGCTCGCCCTTCTGGACTGAGCTCAGTTGAATAGAACAATACTCACAAGAGGGTACTGTGAGGACACTCCACCATTTAAGTATGAGGTCTCCTTATTAATGATCATAAGGGCCACCCACCCAATAGAAAGATTCCATACTGTGTTTTCAGCTACCAGGGGTGTGTGGAAAGCATCTGTTCATACCATACCTAAAGTGTCACATGGTTCATTCTTCCAGGAACAAATGTCAAATCCCGTGAGTAAGATGGCATGGTCATGCCTCTTGCCATTCTTTCCAATGAGGGCAGACTGCCACTGACAAAAACTATTCAAAGACTGGTCTGCATGATGGTTGATCAATAATCCTCCCTATGGGAAACCCACACAAATCAGAGTGTGAATTTGTCACAGAGATGAGAACGTTGAATCATTCCATTTCTACAGGCAAACACAGAAACAGAATGTTTCTAGGGAGAAAGGTCAGTAGAGGAAAAAACTTGAGCTAAGGTTGGTGACAATTGGTTAAAAAAAAAAAAAGAAGAAGAAAAATGCCTAAAATCTACTTCAGGTAAATGCTCACAATATTTAAAGTAACTACAGAGTTTCAGTAGTGTAGTTTATGGTCAATTATATTTCTACAACAAGGAACCTGACATTGGTTAGCAACATCCTTGTTCATCTCTTGCTGGTTCCATCTTTACAAAAGTATTAAAACTTTTAGAATATAATTGTAAATTAATGGTGATAAAGTTCAATGCCTCGTCAATAGAGTATGAGAAATGTAGTTGAGTATAGCTCAGTTACTCCTATATCAACATTTCCAAGAAAGGGCTTGGCATATCAGAGATTACCATCAATCAACCAACCAACCAACCGACCAACCAGTCAAATGGAAGCTCATTGAAAGAATGCAGAAACAAATAATTACAAGGTTCTAAAGGGTAAGATAGAATCTACCCTTAAAATACTTTTTTTTTTTGCCTGGCTGGCGTGGCTCAGTGGTTGAGCATTGACCCATGAACCAAGAGGTCCCTGGTTAGGTTCCTGGTCAGGGCATATGCCCGTTTCAGCCTCGATCCCCAGTAGGGAGTGTGCAGGAGGCAGCCGATGGATGTGTTTCTCTCTTTATCTCTCTTCTTCTCTCTCTAAAAGTCAATAAAAATGTATTTTTTAAAAATAATAATTTTTAATCGAAATGTTTGTTTAAATTATTGACTTGAGTCAATTTGAGGGTTCTTAGAGATATTCAGTTCTGAGTGAATTAGGATGCTGGGGTTTCAACGTCCTTGGGGTAGGTGTAAGTGGAAGGTTAAAGACAAATTGTCTCTCAAACAGCACACACCATTTCTTCCTTCCTAAAATTCCAAGAATCATTTGACAAGTTGTTAACCTCTGTAGCTCTACACACCTGGGCAATTAGATTTATTTTCCTTTTGTCTCTGACTCCCTGCCTTCCATGTTCAATATTGGGGCTATAGATAAAGATAAAAAGCCACAGGAGACTTTAAAAATAGTCTGTTTAATTGGTAATCCCCAGCTGAGAAAAATACAGCTTTAACATCAAAATACTACAAGGCAGTGAGAGTCGTGCGATTTAACACTTGATTATGTGTTCTGATTGTATAATTTACCCCATGCCTTTCCCTTGTACCTCACTGTAATCAATCAGGGCAGCTACATGTTCCTTGTTTATTCTCTGTAGTACCCAAGATGGTGCTGCGGAGACAGTAGGTTTACTACAAAAATTTCCTGATGACTTATTTACCAAATATCCTTTTGCATATACCTGCTATTACCCAGTCTATCCAACTTGCAAAATCCAATTTACCCTTAAATCTATTACCAAATGCACCTTCCTTATGAAGCCTGCGTAATATTTATATTTTTGTATAAAATGTAAAATTTATATTTTACATTTGTATTCATATTATATATGCATATTTAATCATATTTTGTGTCATTATATATATGCATATATATTATACATATATATATGCAGATAATTATTTTGTGATGTTTTAGTTATTTGACTGTACAACCCTATTAGACTATACTTTCCTTGAGAGTAGGATCAGCATAGTTTCAAATTCAAATTTCTAATGACCAGTAAGCACAAGATTGGCACACGGCAGATACTTAATAAGTGTATCCTGAGTGAAGAAATAAATGAAGTTTGCCACTTACAGGCTCTTGTTCCAGAAGAATGAGGCTCACCACAACAATGTTTATATCACTTCCGATGGTCCCGTCTTTAAATAGGCTGGACACCTGTTGGAACATGCAAAGTCAAAAACAAAATCTGAAACTTTCCAGAACTGAGGTGGTGGAAAACCAATTAGTAATATTTATATGTATAAAGGCTTTAGTTTTACCAAATATATGTACAATGAAGCCAATTTCAACACTTTTTTTTTTCTCTCTCAAGAAAAACACACGGCTGCATCCCCCAGTCAACCCCTAGCGGGGAGTCTCTGCTTTCTGGCTGCCGTCGAGAGCCAGGAGGGCTGGCGTCCGACAGCCCCCCTTACCATGTTCATGACCGTGAGGATGTACGTGGTGACGTTCGCCTGGCCGTGCTTTTCCACCATTTTCTTGTCTGCTACCACCAGGGTTTCCACGTTTAGGCCCTTTTGTGACTTCCCAGCTGATCTTCTGGGTCTCCCTGTGCTCCCGTATTCATCCAACCTGAGATAGGTGTCCCCTGTGGGAGGCTTGGGGGCATCTACAATGACAGGAGAGCATTTGGAAGGGATATCAGTACAGAGCCCTTGGTAGTACAGAGATGGGCAGACACCTATACCAGGGGAGGAGGACTCTGTAACCAACACCTCACTCATCTATGATGCCGCCAGTGCCTGTCCTGAGGCTCTGCACCAAGTTTGTGGTCAAGAGCGATTCATTCACTTGTATGCACATATGCATAACCCATGGACACAGACAACAGAGTGGTGAAGACCCGGGGGGCGGGGAGTGGGGGGCTAGAAATGGTCAATGGTGGGGGGTGGGAGGAAAGAGACATATGTAATACTCCAACAATAAAAATTTAAATTAAAAAAATAAAAGAAAATAAAATCTTCGTCTAGTAAGTAAAAAGAAAAAGATTCATTCAATGGAAGTTTGGATGGATGGATGGATGGATGGATGGATAGGTGGGTAGATGGATGGATTCAATAAATGAAAATGCTCTAACGAGTAAAAGAAAAGATACAATTCTAGGGGGTCAAGAAAAATCAATTTTGTGAGCATAGTCTTTAAAAACAGAAAGTGCTCATTTTATTTTAGTGTTTAAAAACTGCAGAAATAGGTATCATTCTTTGCATATGAATTCATGACACTTAATATATTACTTTCTAAATAAACTTAGAAATGTATATCCTGTAGAATACTGCCCATGTCTTATAGTCTGTTTCATCAACATGAACTTTAATGTCGCACAAAATAAATGGTCAAATCAGGTCTCTTGCCTGATATTGACCTAGTTATAGAGGAACAGCAGGGTCAGGTTGATGTTTCAAAGTATAAATATTTTGTAACAGGGAAAGCATGGACACCACTTCAACAGAATGGATGCTGGCCTTTGCGCGGAGCCCTGAATGGGCCTGTTGGGCCAGGCATGGCCCCTGTAGTCCCAGGGTGGCCGGGACAGTCACTATGTAAACGAATATGGAATTATTTTAGTGCTTTAACAACTGGTATAGTTACAATAGTGACGTCCTCTCTCCACAGCGTGAAATTAAAGGAACAAACCAGTTAGAGGCAGATTTAAAAACTCAGGTTGGCCATGTTGATGGGTGACCTTGAGTTTAATTCTCATCTCTCACTGCCACTGTGAATATCATTATAATGATCAATACGACTATTACTGTAGACCCATGCCAAAGAGATGTCTCTAAAAGAAAGTGTGTCCGTACCACTCCAAATGCAGAAACCCATTAAAATGGTAAAAACATGACCTTTCATTCTAGCTCCCAATCAAGACCTCAGCCATCGGAGCTCCCTTCTCCAGGGGTGGGACCATCACCTGGCTGCCTGTCCAGCTACTTGCCTTTGAAATGTGGTGACAATGGAGGAAGTCAATGTTAAGTTTAATTTAATGTAAAGTTGTATTTAAAAAGCAATACTTGATTCAGTAATTAAAAAGCTTAAGCATGTGTGGAACAACTTGAATATGTAAATCTACTTTTTTAACCTTAAAGGTTATGAAACCTAAATATAGGTTGTTTCTGATGAGAGTTTATCATCTCACTTGAAACTGTGCTCTCAGTGCAAACTGAATACTAGATTTCCAAAACTTAACACTTAAAAGTGTAGTTTGTTACATTGATGGCATATTAACATGATATTTTGTGTATATTGGGTTAAATGAAATATATTTTTAAATCTATATTATCAACATTAATTTAGCCATTTTTAAATTTAAAAAATGTGCCTCTTAGGACATTTAAAATTACATTTGGGGCTGGCCTTATATTTCTACTGGCACTGCTGGTCTAGAACATGCAGAAGGCTGTGCCTGGGTCAACAAACATGGCCACAGGTCCAGCAAATTCCACTCAGGTGCCAATGTTCTTATTTCCTGGGAAGTTTCTCCTTCAAATCTTCAAAAGGAACACCCACCACCCCTGAAGATTCACCTCTGGTTTCTTTAGTTATTGGAAGACTGGGTGCTTTTCTCATGAGCACAGAGATAACAGTGAAGCCTGTGACTAAAATGTAGGAGATGCTAAAAGAATGACAAAAAAAGCATATAAAAATCTTTCCTAGTTTATCCGAGAAAAATTGAGAACTGATCACCTAGTGTTTGCCTGGCAGGGTGACGTCTGCTCCATCCCCAAGACTAAATTCTGGGGGCGCTCAGTGTAACCCAACTTAATCTGCAAAGTCAGCACACCCAATGGCACTCAACAAAGCCTATCGAGCGCCCACATAAGAACAGAACAAGAAAAAGTTTCCTTACATACATTTCTTGCGCCGTCCACAAAAATGCTGCTTTTGCGACCTTCGATGGTGGTGCTCTCTTTCTTGACTCTGGTACGTGTGCGGAGTATGACTGAGGGTATGACCAGGATAAATCTGGCTGGAGCCTGGGTAGCCATGGTAACGCTGGACCGTTTCCTCGGCGGTCCTTTTGTACAGTACGTGAGGATGGTGGCCTGCAGGTGAGCTGTAGTTGTGTTCCTGGGCCAGTAGCTGAGGTAATGGCGAGATGAGGAATTCATTTTTTCGTGTCCTTATTAGACCTGACTGAAAAGCCAAATACAAAGAAAACATCAATGATTCCAGGCATGCCTGTCTTATGTGTTGATTTTCAGCAACTGCTTACTGGCTGCTTCCTGTGGTGCAGGCACTGTGCTAAACGCATGCACGTATCTTCTCATTTCACTTGCAGCTCTTATCACTCCCATTTTCCAGATGAGGAAACCGAGGCTAAGATAGTAAGTGGGAAAGCTAATACTGGCACTATGGGAAAGGAAGAATAATTTTCCCTCTTTCCTTCCAGGTTCTTGGCTGAGAACCCCCCTGTAATAAAAAAACAAATTAACAGGAGAAAAACAAACAGATGTTTAATGACATGTATACCTTCCTCTCTACATGGGAGAGACTCAGGAGAACCGAGTAACTCCTGGAATTGGCCAAGCCACTACCTTAAGTCTGTTTTATTACCCGCGTATCTCAGCCAAGAACCCAGAAGGTGTGAAAAGTTGGCATAGTAGAGCCAGCAGTCAGCCCAGAGGAACCGCTTGCATGTCTTGCTCCTTGGACCTTCGGAAAGTTTGAAGTGGACAACATAACCTCTGGACTGAGCCGAAGCCACATTGTCTTAGACGACATAAGTGTTTGCAAAACTAACAGGAAAGCAGACATCCTGACCACAAGCACTGTGATTGGGGGCTCTCTGAAGATAGAATCAGCAATCAGCACGTATAGCTAAACAGTGACTCCACTTGTTAGCACCAGTAGAAATCGTTCCTTCATTCACGCGAACATTTCCCTTGCATGTCTCACAAAACCCCTTGTCCTCACCCTGTAATCAGGGCACAGCTTGGGTTTCTGCCTGAATCTGTGCCCCGAGACTGCAATTCTGTGAAATTAAATAAACACCTGTGGCCTCTCACTTTGGCTTTTTATTTCTTAGGTGAATAAGGGATAAAGAGAAAATGACTTTTCCTCCCCTACACACGCGTAAGGGAGTTTGCACACACTTCTTTCACTGCGATCTTCTCCCTCCAACTGGCTTGGCTCATCGCTTATGTCTCAGCTTAAATACTCAGGACCCTGTTTAAAACTACCCTCCCCCACGTCCAAGTGACTCAGGCCATGGACTACGTGCTTTAGTCTATCTTCAGTGAAGGAAACAAAAGGCACCTTCTCCCACACCTCTAAGGTACAGTTTCAACGTACGCACTTAACGGTGTGTGCCACACATTTATAGGTAATAAATATTGATTGGCTGCTAATATTTGTTGGATAAGCGAATTAAAGAAACTCAGCGTGCAGGGGACCCTAAGGGGGGCCAGCACCCCCTCCCTTCACAGATGGAGAAACCAGAGCAGGGGAATGCCATGTTCAAATTCATAGAAACCATGAGCTCTGCCCAAGTCACAGGTGGGAAGCCAGAGTTTGAATCAGTCCCTTCTTTAAACTCGCAGCTACCCCGTGAGCCAACCTCCGCTGAACAGGGCCCTGAATAGGACCCTCACCTCTTCAAGCTGCACCATTGCAAGGGGCACCATTTACAGTCTCCAAATGAGTGAACAGAGTCAACTGTTTTTGGGGGAAAAAAAAAAGTGAATTACCCTTGAAAGCCCTCCAGCCTTAGTAACTTCCTAACTTGGTTAAACTCGTATCAAAGGCTTAAGCCCCTTAAGTGCCTTAACTGGACAAACCAGTTTGGAAGATTTTTTCCCCCCCCTTCGTTTCAGGAGAATGATAGGCAACTCAAATGCAGAGAGAAAACTTCCATTTTGAGAAAGCAACACAAAAATAACACAATTGTCATCCTATATTGGGACAAACACACGGGGCCCACGCAGCCCACTGTGTTTCAGTTTGGAGCGACAAGGACAACAGCTAGAACAATTCTTTATAAGAAAACCAGGGTTTGACAGTGTTGGCTCTTAAAGGAGAAAACATTCTCTGGGGGGTTTAGTTTGAAAACACGGAGTGTCACCAAATAAATGCATGGTATAGTTTAAGTATTTAAACCCGGTACATCCAAAGGAGTGACCTGTGTGTGCGCCTGTGGAATGTGGGAGTGAAGCATTCCGAGTTGCTGAACCCTCGCGGCGCTCTGAAGGGATCGGTGCCCTCCCAGGGCTTATGATGAGATGGGGGGAGCGGGAATTAAACAAAGATCACCAATGGGCTACGAACTGTTCCTGTGTGTGAAGCACGAAGAAAAAGAGCAGGGGTCTATGAGAGATGATAACGGAGAGGGTGCGGAGGAGGGGGACACTGATCTGAGAGTGGGCCGCGATGGGCTGCTTTGCTGAGGACGGGCATGTTCACGGGGACCAGCAGCCCTTTCCTGAAGAGGCCAGTCAATCCACATTTAATCAGAGGCTGTCGGCATCCCCCAGTTCTCCCAGCCTGGTGAGAGCGGGGGTCGGGCAGCTAATAAGAGCCACAGAGTGTTTTCAGTTGGCAAGGGCCAAGCGCCCCTTCGTCCTTTCCTTATCTCCTGGGGAAGTTCATAAACCTCTGCGGGACGCAAGTCCCTGATTTGTAAAATGGGAATAATAAGTGCACTTCCCTTAGACAGTTTTTAGCATTAGTACTTTTAAGTGCTAAGAACAGTGCTCAGCACACAGGAAACACTCAGTACATGTTTATTACTGTTATCATGATTACATTTGATTATTTGAGGGAACAAAGCAGAGAAGTCGTGCCTTTTTCTAACAGTGTGCTTGATTTGCCTTAAAGAGATAAATGGGTGGTTACTGCTGGGAGAAAAAAGTGAAGTGGACTTTTTGGAGAAGATGGCAGAATGCACCATGGCCATGGACTAAAGCAGCGGTCGCCAACGGGTGGTCCGTGGACCGCTGGTGGTCCATGAGGTCCGAAAGGTTGGCGACCGCTGGACTAGAGCTCTCTGAGGCCAGCCATCAGTTTCGATGGGACAGGCACAGGCCTGCCTCCTCCCAGGGAACACCTGGGCAGATCGCTCTGAGGCTGTTCCGCCGATGCCCATGAGCACTCTGCCCGCGGTACATGAGGCTGCATCACTGGCAAAGGTGTTCATCCAGGTGACCTCTGACCTCAGCTTAGGCAGGTAGAGTCTTCGTGCTCTCTCAGTCGCTATGTCTTTCTGAGTCACACTGATAGTGATGGATTAGGGGGAAAAAGTTCAAAAATCTTGCTTCTTAGAAGTTCTTAGAAATAATTGGCTTTCCCCCTCTTTCCTAGCTCCTTCTTCAAACACTGCAGTAGGCTCAAAACAAATGATCCCTCTCTTTCACTCAGACTAACCAATTTGGGCTCCAAACAAGTATCAGCCAGCACGGTTCTGGCCATATGCAATGGTTTGTGCTACTGACACAAAGATGCACATTCTCGGTCCCTTCTTCAAAGCACTGTAACTACAAACTGTCTGTGCGGGTATAGATCATGCCATTCTAGTGGCTCTTAAGCAATATTATAACATAGTGATGAAACTTATTTACTTGGCCAATTAGCGATATTTCTATTGAAAGAACTACTTAATGACTTCAACAGCCCAAATCTCATGAGACCAGCATGCAGTGGCTGGCAACTCAGCATGGGGTGGAGGGGTGTGAGCCGATTCTGCCCAGCGCCTGGCTGTGCCCCTCCTCAGAAGGCCATATGCTTATAAGAAGCTCTTTTTATTTTTTAAACAATGTATTAATATCAAAGGGGTTGGTAAGTTTACCATAGCGTATTGTATAAATTTCAGTATTAATTTAAAAACATTTAAATCCACATATGCTCTTAAATAAGGTGTTTATAAGCAGTCAAAATCTGTGGTTTCACATTTATAAACGAATCCAAGTCGTTTAATCATGACTGACAGATTCTCTCTCCTTTTCTCCCCACCTTCCTCACTGCCCTGCCTGAAGGAGTTGTTTACTGTTTTCTACCAGACACTGCACGTGCGCAACATTGTCTGAGAAATCGCACCTGCCTCTCATATTAGTCCTATTTGATTAGCTCTCTTATTAAACTTTCTCTATCACACAGCCTTTCTTCACCCATAAACACGCATCCCATTAGGATTCAGGAAAAGTTCCAGGAACACTGTATGGCAAAACTAAAATTCACTAAAAGAGAACTTGAATGTATTTGTAAAAGTTTTTTTTTTTTTTTTAAGGTACATAATATGAGGTGAAAGAATGTGATCATTAACTCGATAGGGAAAATCTTTGCATAATGTACAGGTAGTCAAATCATCACATGATAGGCTTTCCATATCTTACAGCTTTGTCAGTTATACTCCAGTAATGCTGAAAAAAGACAAGAAAGGCTCCGGAGAGGATAAGAACAAAATACTTCTGGGCTGGCTTAACTTAAGTGCTAACTACCTTTTACTGCCACTTCATATGGAACAAGAACTGAGAGATGAAGGCTGGGGTCCAGGGATGCTAAAATCAGTCACCCCTTTGGCTTCCCCTCTGAGTGTTCACACCAAAGGGAGGGTTGTCCTGTAGTGTCACTGAGAAAGCTTCTCCCTGGATCTGGCGACAGCTGGCTCACCCGGGATGTGGCCTTCCTGCACGTTCCCAAGCTAGTTCAGGTCCAGCCTGCAATGCCTGGGGTTTCCTCCCTTCTATTGCATTGCAAGTACTTGCAGGGCACGCCTGGGCTACTCTGCTTGGCCACAGCCAAGGCATGTCCTCCTGTGTGTCAGAGGTACTCCACACATCTTCGGGAGAGTGGTAAGTGACACCCCGACTTCTCTGCTCCTCCAATAGCTTATTAGGCCCTGATCATCAATGAGGCCCGATGTCAGAGCTGCATGGCCCGTACCAGCAGCTTGGTCACGAGGACTGTCTCATGGAGGGAAGTCTGAGGAAGGGGCTATTTGACAGTCTTGTGTCACACAGCCCTCTTGGCTCCAGACTTTGCTTTAGATCGGATCATTTCAAAGGAAGGATTCCATTTGGAAAACACATGACGGCCATCATGGCTGTTGGTTAATTGTGAAGGACCAAGACGAAAGAGCTAGCACGTCTGGATTTAATAGAAACCAGACTTCACACGAACTTCACATGGGTCCATGTAGCCAGCCTTTCCCCCTGGATCATTCCAGGCTTTGGTGCTGTGTCTGCTAATAACGGTCCTCCTTCGTCACGTGTCACGTCGACGTCCTGGGGAAGGGGGTGTGCATGCTAAAAGTCTGGAGGAGACAGTCATAACTCACATCCAACAGAGCTGTGTTTTTTCATGTCAATTTGAGAATCCAAATTTGTTCTCCCAATCTCAAATTTCCATTTCCTCCAAATAACATCCTACCAAAGGCAGTATTATGTGGTTAAACAATGTTGACAATTTTAAACGTGCAGTTGATCCCTTGGGCCCCTAACTCTGTCCTTCCCTGTGTTCTGATTCCAGTGTGTCCTGTATCGCCCGGTCGTAGAGGAAAGCACTGGCCCCCTCTTTCATCTCCCTGTGGGCAATGCCTACCCTCTTGGGCTCCAAAGTCATTTTTCTAAAGCACCACTTTGCAGAGTGTATTATTCACACTGTATTATTACACGCTGAATGCCAGAACAAAAAACACGGATTTCAAACAACATTGCAGTCCAGGTCAACCTAAGTCCAGTGCCTGGTCGCCTCTGGACCCATCCTCTATCCCTTTAGACTAGACTCTAGGTACACCTGCTCCATCGCTGTTCCATCAACAGGACAGCCACACTCCTGCCCCAGGACCTTTGTGATTGCTGTTTTCTGTGTCTAGAACAGTGATTTTCAATCTGTGTGTCACAAGAATGTTTACAACATGCAATCCCTGACTATTTAGTCAGGGCACTGACCTCTTTTCCCTTAGACTGTCAAATAAAAAAGTGACAACTGTCCAGTGTGAATGAATCAAAATTATTTTCTGTGAGATTGACAAAAAATATACGTTTGGTATGCTGAAGAATTGTATTAATTAGTTACATGTACCATGAGATTAAAAAGGTTGAGAATCACTGGTCTAGAATAGAATGTTCTTTCCCTAGATACATCAGTGCATTTAGATTTTTGCTCAAAGGCCACCTCTTCAAACCACCCTATACACACAGCAAACCTTGTCCTTCTCCATGTCAGTCACCTTTATTTTTCTATAGAACCCTTATCATTATTGACGATGCATCATGTAACTGTTTGCTTATTGTCCATTGCGCCTACTCGCTCCATAAAACCTGGGGCTTTTCTCTGTGTTGCTCATTTTCATATACTCAGTGTTTGGCACATGGTAGATGCTCTGTAAATATTTGTGGAATGAGCTAGAAGTAAGGCAATGTGCTTGGTACGGAGGGAGACATAAGAACAAGCAAGACATTGATGTCAATACTTAAGGACACATCTACTATGGGAGATACATTAAGTCCTTTCCTGATTCATCATTCTGATTTACATGCCCCTGCGTAGGCTTCTTTCCTAGTCTGTACTTTGCCACAGCACCATCAAAGGGGTCTTTCGTCCTCCCTCATTGTAATGTAAATCCCTGCAAAGTGGTGATAGTGTGCCCTTGGTACTCAGATAGCATTGGCATGACACTGAAATCGTCCTGAGTGAATGAGGAAACATACAGAATCCTATGGGAGTACAAAGTCAGGGCAGACCACCTCCGAGGATAATATTCAAACTCTTGTACAGTGAGAAACAGCAGAAGGTTTTGAAGGGAAAAGCCATAAGAAACAATCTATGTTATAGAAAACTGGCTGGACTCAGGTTGTAGGGACTCTCTGCTTCCTGTAACAGTGAAGAATAAACTAATTTGACACTTTTTATTGTGCTCGGTATTATCGTGAAATGTGTCAAAGAATTTAGGCAAGACTAGAAAATTACATAATGAACACACATTAGCTAACATCCACTTTGTCAATTCTTACTATGCCATCTTTGCTTCACATTTCTTTTTTAAAGAGCCTAATTATTATACATATAGGTATTCAAGTATGGAAATCTAAACTCTCCGAATACAAATAAATGGAAGCATATGCTGTGCTAATAAATAGGAAGAATGAACATCACAAAAATGTGCATACTACCGAAAGCTATCTAAAGATTCAATACAATTCCTATCAAAATACCAATGGCATATTCTACAGAACTAGAAAAAATAATCCAAAAATTTATATGGAACCACAAAAGACCCTAAGCAGCCTTAGTAAACTTGAGAAAAAAGAACATGTTGGAGGTACCATACTATCTGGTATCAAACTATACTATAAGGGCATCGTAATCCCAACAGCATGGCACTAGCATAAAAAGTCATGTGGATCAATGGAACAGAATAGAAAGCCCAGAAATAAACCCACACCTAGATGGTCAATTAATATTTGACAAAGGAGGCAAGAGCATACAATGAGGTAAAGACAGTCTCTTCAATAAATGGTGTTGGGAAAATTGAACAGATACAAGCAAAAAAAAAAAAAAAAAAAGAAACTAGACCACCATATTAACCCATATATAAGAGTAAACTTAAAATAGATTGAAGACTTCAATCTAAGACTCAAAACCATAAAACTCCTAGAAAAAAACATAGGCAGTAAAATCTCTGACATTTCTTTTAGCAATATTTTTTCCCCTGCTATATCTCATCAGGCAAGGGAAACAAAAGAAAAACAAATGGGACTACATCAAACTAAAAAGTTTTTACACAGCAAAGGAACCATTAACAAAAACAAAAGACAGCCTATCTAATGGGAGAAGATTTTTGCTAATGATACATTAGATAAGGGGTTAATATCCAAAATGCATAAAGAACTTATATACCTAAAAACTAGAAAAAAACAATCCAATTATAAAATAGATAGGATCTGAATAGAAACTTCCCCCAAGAGGACATACCGATGGCCAATAGAAAGGATGCTCAATGTCACTCCTCATCATAGAAATGCAAATGAAAAACTCAATGAGATATTACCTCACACCTGTTAGAATGACTATCGTCAATAAATCAACAAACAACAAATGCTGGTGAGGATGTGGAGAAAAGGGAACCCTTGCACACTATTGGTGGGAATGCTGATTGGTGCAACCACTATGGAAAACAGTATGGAGGGTCCTCAAAAAAGGAAACTGCCTTATGACCCAGTGATTTCATTTCTCAGTATATATCTAAAGAAATGCAAATCCCTAATTTGAAAGAATATATACACCCCTATGTTCATTGCAGCATTGTTTACAATAGCCACGATATAAAAGCAACCCAGGTGCCAATCAATAGAAGAATGGGTGGAAAATGCTGTGGTACACATACACAATGGACTAGTACTCAGTCATGAGATCGTACCATCTGAGACAGTATGGATGGACCTAGAGGATATTATATTAAGTGAAATAAGTCATTCAGAGAAAGACAAATGCCATATGATTTTACTTACATGTGAACCTAAAGAACAAAATAAACAAAATTGGAACAGACTCGTTGACACAGAGAACAGATTGATGGTTGCCAGAGAGGAGGGAGGTTGGGGGAATTGGGTGAAAAAGGTGAAGGGATCAAGAAGTAGAAATTTGTAGTTACAAAACAGTCATGGGGATGTAAAGTACAGCATAGGGAATATAGTTAGTAATATTGTAATAACTATGTATGGTGTCAGGTGGGTGCTGGAAATATTGGGAGGAACACTTTTTAAAGTGTAACCACAATGCTGTATACTTGAAACTACTATAAAATAACATTGAATGCAAACTATAATCCTATATAATAAAACCCTAATATGCAAATCGACTCAACAGCAGAACCATCAGTCAGTATGATGTGCACTGACCACCAGGGGGCAGACGCTCAAAGCAGGAGCTGACCCCTGGTGGTCAGTGCGCTTCCACAGGGGGAGTGCAGCTCAGCCAGAAGCCGGGCTCATGGCTGGCGAGCACAGCAGCGGTGGCGGGAGAGGCTCTGTGGCAGCACTAAGGACCCCTCGGGGGAGGCTTACATTCCCCCGAGGGGTCCCAGACTGCAAGAGGTCACAGGCCAGGCTGAGGAACCCCCTCCACTCCCCCAGTGCACGAATGTTGTGCACCGGGCCGCTAGTTGAAAAATAAAAGAAAAAAGAAATAAAGTAATTCCGTAGTGAATCAATTATGGTGAACATTTTCATATAAGATTAGTATTGTTTGCTATGAAAACTCTAACTCCTTGCTATCTGATAATCAATAATCACTACATTATTGGTGTCTCCTGCTATTTCAATTCTCACTGTCCACATTTATTTGGTCCCTGAGTTTGGACAGAAAGGAATGTACGTAGTTGATGCTTAATATACACTTGCTGAAAACAGTGATTTTCCGGGAGGAACAGCTGACACGGGCCCAGCGACTCAGCTGGAGCTGCATGAACCGTGTCTGTGATACTTGCAAGATACTGGAGCAACCAGCTTTGAAATAAATGGTGCTCCTGCATCCCCAAGGCTGCGGCCTGTGGATGCACAGCATCAGGAAGACATATGTTTATACTTGTTTCTGTAGTGCTGATGGGTTATGTCAAGCCCTCCACCCTACCTTGCCCTGCCCACCTTGGAACTGACAGCACTCATTTTTTAAAGAGACAGCTGGAGCTGGAAGCCATGCCAAGAACCAGCTGTTAGAGATGTGATGAAGCACACCACGTGGCGTCCACCGATTGGGTGGCTGCACGGAGGGGCTGGGTGACTGACTGGACTGCCCGAGTTCTCCCGCGGGTGGTGCGGAAGAGCCAGAGATGAACACCACGTTGGAAACGGCTGGTCCCAATTTTCCTCAGTTATTTATCTCCTCCTGCCCCTCCTCAATCCCCGCCTGAAGGTAAAACCAATGAAAATAATCATAGGATGATGGGATGTTAACAATTATGTACTTCATCCCCCTGATTTTACAGGGAAAGGAAATGCGATCCAGAAAGAACAAAGAAATTGACCAAAGTCTCACAACTGCTTAGCAGCAGACCGTTCCTGCCTCGCATTTTTTTTTCTCACCTACTTAACGCAGGCATTGGACTTGATCATTTAAGGGCCCTACTACTTCTGTAATTCTATTCTTTTTATGAGTTGGGATGACGTGCAGGTTATTTACTGTGATGCAAAATACAACTTCTACACAAGATGGCAAGCCTGTGTGAGAGCCTGGTACACATGTAGCAATAAACACGTTTCTTGGTGGTGCTGCGTAGCATCAGGGCCCAGTCAGGGGCCTTAGAGCCCACCTTCAACCTGGCTGGATATCAAGCTTAAAGATGTAGACATCTGTACCCAACTCAGACCTTCACAGTCTAAATTTCTAGAGTTTGAAAACCAGTCTTCCAGAACAGACTACAAACAGGTGCCTGCAGGTCCAAGCTGGCCCTTGGTAGGGTTTCCCTCTCCACCCCAGCTTTATCCTATATAATAAAAGGGTAATATGCAAATTGACCAAACGGCAGAACAACCGGTTACTATGACTTGCACTGGCCACCAGGGAGCAGATGCTCAACACAGGAGCTGCCCCCTGGTGGTCAGTGCGCTCCCACAAGCCAGGCTGATGGCTGGCAAGACCAGCGGCAGTGGCAGAAGCCTCTCCCGCCTCCACTGCAGGTGGGTGGTAAGGAACAAGGAGTCCCAAACTGCAAGAGCCCTAGACTGCGAGAGGGATGTCTGACTGCCGGCTTAGGCCCAATCCCCATGAGGAGTGGGCCTAAGCCGTCAGTTGCACATCCCCTGAGGGCTCCTGGACTGCTAAAGGGTGCAGGCCAAGCTGAGGGGACACCCCCCCCCCCACCGCCCAGTGCACAAATGTCATGCACTGGGGATGTATAATTAACAAATAAAAATTGTATATATTTAAACCAGCGTTTCTCAACCTGTGGGTCGCAACCCCTTTGGTGGTTGAATGACCCTTTCATAGGGGTCACCTAAGACCATCCTGCATATCAGATATTTACATTATGATTCATAACAGTAGGAACATTACAATTATGAAGTAGCAATGAAAATAATTTTATGGTTGGATCACAACAAGAGGAACTGTATTTAAAGGGCCAGAAGGTTGAGAACCATTGATTTAAACTGTATATTATCTTTTGGCATATGGGAAATGATCCCCCAAATCAAGCTAACTAACATATCTATCATTTCATAGTTGCCATATATTTTGCATATATGAGGAGGATGCTTAAGAGCTACTCTCTTAGCAAATTTCAAGTATACAACACAGTACTATTAACTATAGTCACTGTGCCTCAAGTAGATCTCAAGAACTTATTCATCCTGCATAACTGAAAGTTGTATCCTTCAATCAATATCTCTCTATCCCCCACCCCTTTAGTCCCTGATATTACCATTCTACTCTGATTCTATGAGTATGACATTTTTAGATTCCACATATAAGTAAAATCATGCAGTGTCTGTCCTTCTGTGCCTGGCTTATTTCACTTAGCAAAACGTTCACTCTTGTTTTTGCAAATGATAGGACTCTCTCCTTTTTATGGCTGAATGATGTTCCATTATATATATTATACACACACACACACACCCCACATTTTTTTTACCCACTTATCTGTTGATCCCATATTTTGGCTATTGTGAATAATGCTTCAATGAACAAGGGAGTGCAGATATCTCTTTCTGATCCCAATTTCATTTCCTTTGGATATATGCCCAGAAGTGAAATTGTTGAGTTATATGGTACTTCTAATTTTTTTTGAGGAATCTCCACATTATTTTCCATAATGACTTTGCATTCCAACCAAAGTGTACAGCATCTTTCCCAATACTTATCTCCTCCTGTCTTTTTGATAATATCTGTTCTAACAGGTGTCAGGTGATACCTCATTGTGGCTTGGACTTGCGTTTACTTGATTAGTGATGTTGAGCATTTTTTCATATCCCTGTTGGCCATTTCAATGCCCTCTTTCGAGAAATGTCTATTTGGGTCATTTGTCCATTTTTAAATCAGGATATTTGTTTTCTTGCTCTTGAGTTCCTTACATATTTTGGATATTAACCACTTAACAGATGTACAGTGTGCAAAGATTTTCTTTCATTCCATAAGTTGTCTTTTCACTTTGTTTATTGTTTCCTTTCCTGTGCATATCATTTTTAATTAGATACCATTCCATTTGTCTATTTTTATTTTGTTGTCTGTACTTTTGGGGTCATATCCAAAAATTCATTGCCCTGACCAATGTCAAGAAGCCTTTCCCTCATGTTCTCTTCTTGTGGCATTACAGCGTTCAGTCTTACGTTTAAGTCTTTAATGCACTTAGCTTAGTTGTTGTGAAGGTTTTTTGCTTAAATGAATGGGTTCAAATTGATGTTTCTATGAGACAAGCCCTGTAAATTTCTACTCCTCCATCTTGCTGAAAACACTCCCCATTAAGTTCTGCTGTTCAACTCTGTGTTAACACTTTTTTTTTTCCCATGTAGGAATTTGAACCCAATTTTGCCATTTCAATTCAATTTTTCAAGAGAAGTAAGAAATTCTGTTTTGTATATACAACTACTGGGCATCAGCTAAGGCTGCCCCCTAAGGATATGATACCATTGTAATTAGTTATTAATAACAGGAAAGGAGAAAAGGGGGACGCCAGACACTACATGCATGTCATTTGGGCGGCTTCAGCAGGAAGCTGCAACCTCACGCTCCCCAAGGAACCACTGGCCCACTCCCCACAGATCTCTGGGGAAGAGACTGGACAAAGGGGAAATGGATGCATGGCAGTGAAGTCGGAAGGTGCTGCTCTGTCAACACTGGGAACAGACATCATTGGCCCGAACTGCCAGGGCCACTGCAAGCCCACAAAAAGTTGGGAATACACGATCCCCTAAGCAAAGGAATTCTCTCTTTTGGCTCTTAGCTCTGGATCCTTTCTTGGCTCTCTGGCTATGCAACCCCTCCCTCCCTCCCATGCAATGGACTGATGGGCTGCAGCAGGAAACACAAGCTAAGCTAGCCTGATGCTGGGTTGGACTATGCCCTAACATGGAGAGGAAACTCTGGACAATTCTCTGATATTAGCCCTGCTGAAGGCAAAATGGGACTTTTTTTCTTGGCAGGATAAAGGGAAATGAGACCTTGGAAACTCAAGGGTTTGATTCCATGCAAATAAAAATCACTTGTTCTCTTGTGTGAGTCTCAGAGAAATCCATGCCCACTAGCAACAGGTGGGGACGAGGACCTATCCCCACCAGGAACAGATATGGCATATGCTCTTTAGTTCATCACAGTCCCCCCCCCACCCCCCCACTACTGTCCCACGGTCCCTCATTACATTACTAGTCTGGTGCCTCCACATTTGGCTTTGCGTCCTTTGCCCTAATTCAACCCTATAGTCGATGCATTGCTTATACGAGTCATACCTTATTATCAGAGACATTTCTTTTTCCTTCTTTTTTTTTTTTACCTGCCAGATCACCAAACATAGTGCTAACTCCGCAAATGTAGTTACTGACCCAAAAGAATCTGGTTATGAATGAAGAGTCTATATTGAGCAAAGGGAAAACGAACAGGGATTTGGAGTCAAGTTCTGGTTCCACACGAAAATCTTTGCAACCTTGAACCATTTGCATTCCCTCCCTTCCCCCCTTAGCCCTAGTTTCCTCACGTGCAAAAGGAGAACGACATAGAAGTCTACTTGTTAGCACTGTTGGGGATTATGTAAGGCAAAGCACACTGCTTGGCGACAGGCATTCATTAAGAGATCGATAAATGATCCCTGTTTGCATGGGACAGCAGACAGACACAGCTTTCTCAGAAGGTTGCAACAGAAGCATCGTTTATTTACCTTGTAAAGCCTGTGAGTTTGCAAATATTTGGTGCCTTCATGCAGAAACAAACTACAGAAGCCTGCAAACGGGTAAACATTTCTGTTATGGGAACCAAACTTGCCTTCTGTAGCATCCAAATTACTCCTCCAAACAGATGCTGGGGATGGAGGAGGGGAGCCTGGGGGCAAAAATAGCCAAGGACCATTTGCGTTAAATTAAAGTCATACCCTCCATCCAGCCTCAGCTTCAGAATGACATAAATAAGATAGGATGTCAGGCAAAGGCATATGCTGTTAACTCGTTAACATACAACAGACGGATTAATTAAATATGTGTGGTGATCTCCAAGTTTTCCCTCCGGCTCTCAGAGTTTCCTTGGCTTCCCCAATAGTCATGCGAGCTCTCTTCCTGCTACAAGTGCAGGGTGGCAGGGAGACGAGAAGGGGTCTCTTGCCAGATGTTGGATCACTTCCATCTGATGTCAATAGTTACACATTAGTCTGTTGTGGGTTAGGGATCGGTTTGCAAAGTTATTCAAAACGTCAGATGGGTCCGGCCACACTGTCCTAGGCTAAGCTGTACTTCAAGGACGTGCAGGCTTCCGGATTGCTGAGAGAAACAGGCGGCCAGGTGCTGGTAGCAATCCGGGTGCCCCAGCCAGTGCGCGCACACGGAGACAGCTCACGCTCCATCCGCTGCCTGCAGTTTACCCCATGGCCTGTTCTCATATTGCAGGGTGAAGTGCTTTCAAGCGAATTGCTTTGCTGTCATGTTTCTCCTTGAATCGGAGATTACAGGCTGCATAGCAGTGGTTTACCATGAGCACATGAAGGAAATCGGCAGCAGGATGCTGAGTTCTTTAGCTTGTGCCAAAAAGGAGAGTTTTGTTTGTGTCTACAACCATAGCTAAGATAACATGTGTACTGAGATTACAGCTAATACCTTACATGTATCCATCAACAGCCAAGCCTGCGAGCAAAACGGGCCCTTTGCTACCCAATAGGTGATTTATTTACCTAGTGGCTGCTGCCCGCATCTGGGTGCTGGGACCCACCTAACGCAGCTGGAGCAAGAAAGACAGTGGCTGCTCTGATGTGCTCCGTGACTCCGTCTCTCACCACTGCGCCCGCCCCCAACCCCGCTCTAATACTTCTTGAGCAGGCAGGCCTTTCCGCTGTTCTTGAAACTTGTCAGACCTGTTTGGGGCTTTCCCCGGGAGGAACACTGGAAACCCCGAGCTCTCTGCAAGGCTGAATTCACCTTCTCAGCAAGGTCTTCCCTGACCTTTTAATTAAAAACTCCCCTCCTGACATCACAACGGTGGGCAGCGTGGTTGTCACGCCACAGACCAGAACCAAATATCTGGGTTCAAGTCCTGGTTCCACTACTTGTGACCTTGGCTGAGTTACTTGACCCTTTGCGCCTGCGTCCTGAGGATGGGCTTGCCATGAGCACTGAAGACATAAGCTGTGTAGAACAGTGCCTGACATACAGCCAGCGCCTGGCTGGTCTATTTCATTTGCTGCTTCAATACCTGCGAGTATTGTTTCTCTGACTGATGATTTGTCTTGTCCCAGCAGCATGTGGGGTAGCAGAGGGGAGGAACCTTGCCATGATCTTGTCCTGTTTTGTTTTTTTCTTCTTCTTAGATGCCAAGTACCAAGAGTAGTGTCTCCCCCTGGCTGGTGTGGTTCAATGAATAGAGCCTGGGCCCTCAGACTGAAGGGTCCCAGGTTCAATTCTGGTCAAGCGCACATATCTGTTGCAGGCTCCATCCCCAGCCCTGGTTGGGGCACATGCAGGAGGCAACTAATCGATGTGTCTCTTTCACATCAATGTTTCTCTCTCTCTCTCTCTCTCTCTCTCTCTCTCTCTCTCTCTCTCTCTTTCTCTCTCTCTCTCTCCCCCCCCCCACTCCCTTCTGCTCTCTCTAAAAATTAATGGAAAAATATCCTCAGGTAAGGATTAACAACAACAAAAAGAGTAGTGTCTAATGCTTTTGTGACAAGATAGCAGCCACTAATGCAACTGGCGGCAGTCACCTAAGTAAAGAAGTCATTAGGTGGAGAACCAGGGATGTGATTTAATGAAAATAAGAGTATCCCAAGCTTTGTATTATCTATTCCACGAACTGTATATAAAATGAAAGCCTATATGAAGAGTTTGGTTTTAATCTGTTTCTTTGGGGCAGGGGTGTTGGAAAACTCCCCACATGGTGACATGTAACTGTCAGTTCAACTCATTCATGAATATTGGATATTTATAATGGACCAGGCACTGACCTAGGCCCTGGGGATCAGGAATAAAACAGTTCTGGCCCCTGCACCCCAGGGTGCTGAAATTCTGACAAGGGGGACCAACAGCTAAGCAGACATCACAAGAAAGACAGCCCCCTTTTGCCCTCCCACCCATCCCCCCAAGGAGCTGGGGAAATCACAGAAGAGGCACCTAACAAATTCTTAGAAGGACTTCTTAGAAGAGGGAATATCTAAGCTTAGTCTTTAATGAGGCTGGTGTCAGCCAGGTGAGCAAGGGGCGGGGGCGGGGTATCCAGGTGAGGGAGCAGAGGTGAAAGAGAAAGAGTGCTGGTTGCCTGCAGCTATTTGATTTGTCAAGGGTAGAATGCTTATGTGCACTGGCATGCACATGCTTCTGAGAGCAGAAAGGGACAGACTTTTAAAAGCCCTAAATACTAAGAAGATAATGTGTACCCACATGTAACTCCAAATAGAAATATCATTAATAAAATGTACATTAATCTGCTGTTCAAATAGTCAGAGCTTTACAACTTACAAAGCAAAAAAGCCATTATGTTCATTAAAGCTCAGGACTTTGAGCTTCATCCTGAGAAAAATGGGAGCATCATCAGGGACTTAATCCTGAGCGGTTAGTGCGGCTGCAATGGAGGAAGAATTCATTGAAAGGAAGACAAGAATCGAGACTAAGCAATCCCTCCGAGCCTACTGCCCTGGTCTCTGCACGAGAAAAGGGCAATGGAGGTTAGGCAATGGCGGTGAAGATGGAAGAAAGCACATGAATTAGGAAAAAGAAGACTGTAGACTTACCAGGGTTTAATTATTGGGTTTGGGTAGTTAAGGAAAGTACTCAGACCTCTTTGGTAGGCAACTGGATAGATGAACCATGAAAAGAGCCTTTGATTTCATTTTTGTCACCCACTCTGCTGACTTCCTATAGACAACTCCTTCAGCCCACCAAAGCTGTACTGTCCAATACAGCTGCTACTAGCCACATGTGGCTATTTATGTTTAAATGAACACAATTTAATTTAAAGAAAATTAAAAGTGCAGTTTCTTAGCTACACTAGCCACATTCCAAGTGCGTGTAGCTAGCGGCTACCACGTTGAACAGAGCAGAAAGTTAAATTGGCTGCACCAGGCTCCCATTCTTCCATCAACTTTAGTAAGTTGTCCATGGTCCCACACATTTATATTTTGTTTTCCTTTTGAAGTTAAAAAATGTCAAGCTACTTCTAAAGATCGGAATTTCAATCTACTTACACGCAGAAATTCAATGTCATGGCATGCATGCATTTGGAAGAGAAGGAAGGCAGGATTGGAAACCATCCCTTCATGATTCCTCAGTCTTAGATAAAACTAAACGAGGCTTGCTGCAAACAGGCTTGAGCCTCCTAATGTCAAATAACAAGTAATTATGGTGATTATGAGGGTGTTTCGGATAAAGTACCAATAGCCAGGGGGAGGGGGAGGAGTCAACAGTAAAGTTCTATTGATCTCCCTTTTAATACCTGTGAACAACCTATAGTCTGCTGGGGTTAGAGGGAAAGCAAGGTATGGGGGGGATAAAAGGTGATGGATGGAGACTTGAGTTGGGGTGGTGAACACACAATACAGTGTACAGATGATGCGTTGTGGAATTGTGCACCCGAAACCTGTACAGTTTTGTTAACCAGGGTCATCCCAATAAACTCAACAAAAGGGAAAAAAAATAATGGGAATGACAATATCTTAAAACAATAAAAAAACTACAACAACTATATTTGGTTTCAGGTTGAACAGAAAGAAAAGGTGTTATTTTCTTCATGCAGGTGGCAGGCAAGGGGATCCAGGAGTTTACTTCAGATCAACAGAGAGGTCCCTTCCTGTTTCCCAGCAGCCTTACCAAGGGGTCCATCTCTATCATGGGAGAAGGGGGCTTGGTGATTTGGACAAAGGTGCCTCAACTTTGAGAAATGTAACTCGTACTGCTGTTAACTAAGAAAATAGTTCCATTGACCACCTGTGCTCACAGAAACTTCAATCACAGAAAAACAGTGCCTCCCACATAGAGGATACTCAGTCATCATACAGGAAATTGTACAAAAACAATGAGAACCACTGAATCAAAATTTTCACCACATACTATGTGCCAGGCACAACTGGTAATATTATGGGCAAGGAAAGGTCAAGTGGTATCACCTTGCTTCTCTGCTCAAAACTCTTGGTCAGCTCTGGTCCAGGTCAGAGTAAAAGTCAAAGTATTTGTCATGGTCTCCATGGTGTTGTCATGTTTATTTTATCATTTGCATGATCTGAACTCAAGCATTCTTCTTTGACTTCACTTCCTAATGGTCATCCTTCACTAAATGAGCACCTGCTATACTGGCCTGATGGCTGTTCTTCAAGATGTTTAAGTATAATGCTCCTATCTACGGCCTTTATAAGTTCTGTTTATTCTGCCCAGAACACTCACCCACACCTGCCTCACACCCTCATTTCCTCCTGCTCATAGGTCTATTTCAGTAAGACCTTCCCTGACCCCTCCCCCCGTATGAAATTTCCACCTCATCACTCCCCATGCCCACCTCCCTGCTTTACATTCCTTCATAATACTTTACCTGCTGATGATTGTACATGTATTTGCTTATGGTCCATTTTCTCCCACTACAGTATAAGCTCTAGGGGAGCGCTCACTTCAGTTTGTGCACTGCTGTCTTCCCAGTGCCTGGTCCATTCCTGGCATAGACGGGGCATGAAAATTACTTGTTGCATCAGAGAGTATTTCTGTCCTTGTTGAACCCTAGTTGGCAAATCCCTCTGCATTAAGTACTAAAATCATACCTTTTTGATATAATAATAGCAATGCATTTCATTTACTATTAAGTTTAATCAGGCATTAAGTCAAAGAATAAGTGTGAACTATTAAATCCTTTTCTATACTGACATGATGAGTGGGCTGGCATGGAAACTTCCAGACAGCATGGAGAGCTCACAGTGTCTAAAAGTCTAGGTGTCATTAAATAATGTGGACAAAAAGGAGTCACATGCTAACCTGACTAGCTCAGGGAAGGCCTGCAAACTCAGAGGACATTTAGATGGCCACTATACATATAAAAAGATGTTCAACATCACCAATCATTACGGAAATGCAAATTAAAATCACAAGAAAATATTACCTCACACCTGTCAGAATGGCTACCATCAATAAATCAACAAACAATGAGTGTTAGTGAGGATTTGGAGAAAAAAATAACCCTCATGTACTCTTGGTGGGACTATGGAAAATAGTATGGAGGGTCCTCAAATGCCCAGCAACTATGGGTGTATATCCAAAGAAATCCAAAACATTTATTTGAAAAGATATATGCATCCCCATGTTCAGTGCAGCATTATTTACAATTGCTGAGATATGGAGGCAACCTAAGTGTCTACTCAAAGACATTTGGATAATGATGATGTGGTACATATATACAATGGAATAGTACACAGCCACAATAAAGAATGAAATCTTGTCACTTGTGACAACATGGAAAGACCTAGAGAGTATTATGGTAAGTGTAATAAGTCAGATAGAGAAAGACAATATGATTTCACTGTTATGTAGAATCTAAGAACGAAAATAAATGAATAAATGAAACAGAAAAAAACTCATAGATATAGAGAACAAATGAATAGGAATAAATAAATGGTTTCCAGATGTGAGGTGACTTGAAGGAGAGGTGAAAAAGGTGAATGGGTTAAGGAGTATAAACTGCCAATTACAACAACAGTGTAGGGATATAAAGTATAGCACAGAGAATATAGTCAGTGATATTGTAATAACTACCTATGGTGACAGATGGACACTAGACTTATGGGACTGATCACTTTGTAAGGTCATGAATGTGCGATCACTATGTTGTATGCCTGAAACTAATATAATCTTGTACGTCAACTGTAATGTAAACATGTATAAAAATAAAACTAAAAGGGTCCCAGTGACCATCTGGTCACCATGGAAGTAAAAATAGTTGTCCAGAGGATGGCGTGGCTTGTAGGAGGTCATGGAGTGGCCAAACTCTGCCTAGAACCCAATGTGCAGCCCTCCCAAGTCAGTTACTAATTCAGCACAGTCTCTACCGCACCATGGACTTAATGCAAGGCTGCCTGGGGGTGTGCAGTTCACCCCAAACGGGGAGCCAGGCAGGTTTGAGCCAGCAGGGGCTCAGCAGTTTGCACTGACATCACGCACAGCCCAGTGGACAGTTTTCAAAACCCCAAGCTGCCATAAAATCCAGCCTGAACAAAACACCTCCAATGGGCTGGGCCCGTTATGGTCCAGTGGCCTCTAATGTGACTCTCACTCCAGGTCCATTCTTCCTTCCAGCGTCCTCTGACACTGACGAATGTCCTGGCTATGAACCCTGCATGTAGCCCAATGGGATTGTTGCTGCTGAGATATTTGACTCACGTTAACAGGGCTCCGCATGATTAATGATAATTTTGTTTGTTTTTTTTCAAGACCATCAACTTTGTTATAAAAATTTACCCCCCCAGAAACCATTAAACTTGATACCACTGTACATGAATATACAACCTTAGCAGTCATTTGGGTGGAGTGGGGGTGGGGAGGCACTGATTTTGCTGTCAAGAGATTTTTGAACATAACTTCACAACTAGGTTCCTGCACTTAGGCATTTGTTTATAAACTATTGGAGACAGCCCAGAGTCACAGAATAGGTAAGAAGTTAGTTAAGCCTAGTTTTAAATACTGATCATAGATTTCAGGTTGTTTAACTTCTCTGAAATTCAGTAGTCTCATTTAAAAATTGAGAATACAAAAGCTTTTTTTTGTGTGGCTGATGAGAGAATTAGATATCTGTTCAATACTAGCACATAGAAAAATATTAGTTATCAGTGTTATTTTTAAGAAGAAAGTTTTGGAAGGAAGCAAATATGACATAGGCATTAGAAATTCGTGTCAAAAGGAATCGAACATATTTTGTAATATCCTAATAAACAGAAAGGAGAACAAAAAAAGATCTACCAGAGATTAAGTACATCTGATTTACCTTAGGAATAAGAATAAAATAGCTTTCCCGTTTAACAAATGGTAAGAAGTAACAGATATTGGCAAGGATGTGGAGTAAAGGGAACCCTTGCACACAATTGGTGGGAATGTAAATTGGTGCAGCCATTATGGAAGATAGTAGGTAAGAACATCCCTCAAAAAATTAAAAATAGAACTACCACATGATCCAGCATAAATATCACTTCTGGGTATTTAGTCTAAGAAAATGAAAACACTACTTTGAAAAGGTGTAGGCACCCCCATGTTCACTGCACCATTAGTTACATTAGCCAAGATATGGAAACAACCTAAGTATTCATCAATGGAAGATGTGGTACACATACACGAGGGAATATTATTCAGCCATAAAGAGAAGGAAATCTTGCCATATGCAAAATCATGGATGGACCATGAGGGCATTATGCTAAGTGAACTAAGTCAGATGGAGAAGACAAATATTGTATAATCTCACTTATAAGTGGAATCTAAAAAGAAAAAGAAAAAGAAACACAAAAAGCCAACTCAGAGATACAGAGAACAGATTGGTACTGCATATTTGAAAGTTGCTATGAGGGTAAATCTTAAAAGTCCTCATCACAAGAAAAAAAACGTTTTAACTATGCATGGTGGTGGATGTCAGCCAGACTGATCGTTGTGATCGTTTCACAGTCATTTAATCGTTATGCTGCATACCTGAAACTAATACAATGCTATGTGTTAATTCTACCTCAATTTGAAAGAAATAAAAATTGCACTGCTAACAAAACATTCCCACCCAAAATGTAACAAGAAATTTTTCAAGAAAACACTTAACATAAAAAGCAGGCAGTTCTTAAGGCTTTTGAAATTCTTGGACCTGTCAATAAAAACTTAGTTGATTGATATTAACATAGATTTCCACATTTATTCCCCAAACTGCAATCTTTTAGCAACATCATTTCATAAAATACAAAACAGGATATTTTGTCGCCAATAGGCGACAAAGAATAGGCACACACACCCAGGTATATATGTATGCATGCATGTATATGTATATATGTGTAACTATGTACAGGTATACACACATATGTTTAACAAATAAATGCAAATTTATTTCTTATTCTTCTCTTTGCATTGAAAACCAATCTGCAAAGCTGTATTTGTCTTTGAGGAATCCTATATAATAAAGGGCTAATATGCAAATCAACTGAATGGTGAATGACTGGTCAATATGACACGCACTGACCACGAGGGTGCAGACACTCAATGCAGGAGCTGCCCCTTAGTGGTCAGTGCACTCCCACAGGGGGAGCGCTGCTCAGCCAGAAGCCGGGCTCACAGCTGGAGAGCACAGCAGCAGTGGTGGGAGTCTCTCCTGCCTCCGTGGCAGCGCTAAGGATGTCCGATTGACGGCTTAGGCCTGCTTCTCATGGGGAGCAGGCCTAAGCCGTCAGTCGGACATCCCCTGAGGGCTCCCGGACTGCAAGAGGGTGCGGGCCTGGCTGAGGGACCCCCCCCCCCCGAGTGCACAAGTTTCATGCACCGGGCCTCTAGTTAATAAAATAATAGAGATCTCTGGCTTATGGATCCAAACACACAGAAGTGTGGACACTGCCTTTGCAGAGCTGAGGAAGCATGCTTTGGAACCTCTGGGGAGCCTGAGATGATTATCACTGCACAGGCCACACACCATGATAGACTGCGACTCATCAAGTCTGGGATGGTCCTGTAGCAACGGCTTTTTTTTTTTTTTTTAACATATTTTATTGATTTTTTACAGAGAGGAAGGGAGAGGGATAGAGAGTTAGAAACATCGATGAGAGAGAAACATCGGTCAGCTGCCTCCCGCACACCTCCCACTGGGGATGTGCCCACAACCAAGGTACATGCCCTTGACTGGAACTGAACCTGGGACCCTTCAGTCTGCAGGCCGACGCTCTATCCACCGAGCCAAACCAGTTAGGGCAGCAACTGCTTTTATAAGCTCCATGGGTGAACCACTGCAGCTCTCCTCACACTTGGGTGTGGAGCAAAGCAGCAAGGTAACAAGATCATCTGCACCTAAGTTACAACCCACATTCCTGCCGTGTCCGGGCTCTCAACATACAGAAAACCATAGGCACAGGAAGCTGTTTGCCTGTGGCTGGTGAGAATATGGACCATCTTCCCTATCAGCCTCGCTTCACCACAATTCTTATTACAGGCCCAAGTAGGTCTGAGGAAAGAGAGCCTGAGCCACAGTGCCCAAGGAGACCTCAGGAGAAAGTAGAAACCATACCTACATCTTCTTTCCAACTGGACTATCAGTTGGTAAATGTGCGGTGAGATGGAGGGAGAAGGCGGGGAGGGAGAGTGTTTGGTAGGGAGGAGGCCTAAGTGCTCTGAAAGCGCACTAGGTCCCTGGGGTCTGGCCCTGCCCACCGCTGCAGCCGCACCAAGGACCCTGCTCCTCCAGCTGCCCATCCGGTGTGGCCCCTCCATGGTGGCCTCCCTGGTTCCTCCAGCCATGCCATACTTCCTCCTCCTCCTAAGGAATGAGCCATTCCCTCTACCCAGCAGGTTCATGAGGTTTCCTCTTCCCATCACTTCTCAGCTTAATCACAGCTTCCTTCACGGCAGCCTCCTCTGCACCCCCCTCCACCAAGCATGCCTTCCTTGCTCCGCGTCCCTTTCTTCGGAAGCACTTACCGAAGCTGTAATTGCATGTTTCCATGATTCCTTAATGGACAGATCTGCTCCCACAAGATTATAAGCTATAAATCCCACAAGGGCAGGAACATACCTTTTAAAAAACAATCATTCCATCTCTTGCACCTAACCAAAGGCCCTGGCATCGAGAATGAAGAGAAAAAAATTAAGAAAAGAATGGAATGGACAATAGCAAACAGGACTCTGGAGAAACCTAAATTGAAAAAAGCCTCTGGGCAGTCTTAGATCCACTCTAGAGAAATGTGATGGATGGCTACCACTCTAACCACTGCCACAGTTACTACAAGTACCAGTGTTAGGAGTAGTAGTTTCCAATGCTTACAAAGCACTTCCCACTGGGAGCCGGGCGGAGTGCCAAGCTGCTTCATCTCATTGAGTTCTCGAGTAGGAAAAACACGATTAATATTTCCTAGATGAGGAAACCGAGACTCAGCAGAAGTGAAGCCACTTGCCCAGGGCCACCCAGCTGGTGTGGGAAAATGGGAACACCAGGGCGTTCGCTAACCATTTGGCTACCAAGCTGGAGCTCTAGACACAGCCATCTGTCTGTAACTCCCCACCGCCCTCTGCCAAGTCGTACACTGAATCAAAGACTTCTTAATCTCTAGACATTCCAATTGGGTAAATAAAGCCATTGCCACTTGACTGCAAGGGAAGTCAAGAGGTTAATCGACTTACTGTGTTTGCCATAAAGGGAAATTTGAAATATCAGCAGAAAAAAAAAAATCAATATGGCTTCAAACTGCTGCAAATTAAAAACAGATCACAGCCCTTTTTTTACAAAAATATGACTACATTTCAGCATAAAGTCATTTAAAAATAACTATTTCCAGACACCATATGGGTTATGTACCAGTTTCACATGATTAGTATAATTTCTGAAGGAAGTTGTTATCAGAACCACAAGGTTGAAAAATCATTTTAGACCAAAACCGCAGGAAATATTCAAAGGTAAAAATCTTAATGGAAAAACAAATGTGGAAGGTAAGACGATTGGTCAAGAGGAAACCTGAAAAGAGTAAGCTCTAAATTCCGGCACACAGGGGAAATCTAGGTTCCAGGAAGACTTATGAGAAACAGGGATTGGTTTATTCTGTAAACCCAAATCACAAACCAGGTGGATTCCAAAAACATTATTATTTTCAGAGAGTTCGCATTCAACAATATCCCAGTTTTGTCCACTAAACATGTGCCAATCATATTATTCCAGATCTGATGCTATTATTACAAGTACAGCAAAGAATAAAAATTAGGTTTAGAATCTGTTTTAGATGTGGGAAAGAAGAAAAACCAACCATATAGAAAAGAGGAACTTTGCACATTTATTTATTCCTTTATGAGTGAAATTTATAGAAAAAAGGGGCAAGATCCTAATTTTTCCAATTTTCTTAAGTACAAATATAAGAGGATGTCAGACTTCCCAACTGCTGTGGCTATTATGTTAATATATCACATTAAGTTTTTCTTTTCTGTAATCGGTTTCATCACCATTACCCAGCAGATATTACATTAAAAATGCATAATTATCCCTGGCTGGTATGGTTCAGCTGGTTGGGCGAGGTCCCCTGCACCAGGAGGTTGTTTCTTCTGTTCTTATTTTTGTTGTTGTTGTTTTTTCAGTCTCCTTAGAGACCGTCAAATATTGCCAGTGCCGACTGTATTTCAAGTCGTCACGACAGAGTATTGGGAAAAGTTTTCAATTAGCAATAATCGCACCTCGGATACCTCATTGGCTACAATACTTGAGCCAATTGGCTACAATACTGAGCAAAGCTTGGAGGTTGCTGGTTTGATTCCCAGTCAAGGGCACATGCCTGGGTAGCGGGCTCGATCCCAGGTAGAGGGCATGGAGGAGGCAGCCGATCAATGTTGTGCTCTCACATTTCTGTTTCTCTCTCCATCTTCCTCTCTCTCTCTAAAAATCAATACACTGCTTTTTAAAAAAGCGTAATTAACTCCATTCTGTTAACAAGCTTAATAGACCCATATTGACTAGATACATAGACCTTGTAGAATTTCGAGTCATTAGCATATTGATATTAATCTATTCCAAGGAACTAGGTAAACCTGCCACTATCGAGAGCCTGAGAAGATAATGATGTTTATTAAAAGAGATCCCCAGAAAATTCTGATCGTTAAGGCAGAGGTGGTTACACTCTGGTAACACAGAGCTTTGCTTTGTCCACCTAGAGCTTCGTACAAAAATGTTGACTCAATCGCCCACATTAAACATGGAGAGACTTCACAGACTGTCCAGGTGTATGGCTTGTCTGGGAAACTCAGAGAAGCTGGTGACACACTGTATCTCATTCCTGAGAAACTGGACGTGACAACAAACTGGAGGGTCCCTCCTTAGATGGGGACCCTGCCCTGCACGCCACCGACCCCTCTGTGCCCTCTCACATGCATCAAGATTGTTTGACTTCCTCACGTATCCTGCCTGGCCTCAGGACTTGAGCTTGGGACACCTGATAAAAAGAACGATAAAGGTAAGAAACAAGAAGCAGCAGCCAAAAGTATAGCAAGAGACCAGGGGGTGGTGTGACAATCACATATTCCAAGGACGTGCAGGGCTTCCAGAAGGCCATGCTCAAAATGGTCAAACACTTCTGACAGGCAACCTAAGGGCTGACAGCAATGTGCCCGCTTCAGCGAAAAGGAGACGTGGTAACTGTGGTCACAACAGTTTTAAGGCATTGACCTAGACCTCGGTTTCTTAGCATCTGCACTACTGATATTTCTTAGCGTCTGCACTACTGATATTTCTTAGCGTCTGCACTACTGATATTTCTTAACGTCTGCACTACTGATATTTCTTAGCGTCTGCACTACTGATATTTCTTAGCGTCTGCACTACTGATATTTCTTAGAGTCTGCACTACTGATATTTCTTAACGTCTGCACTACTGATATTTCTTAACGTCTGCACTACTGATATTTCTTAGCGTCTGCACTACTGATATTTCTTAACGTCTGCACTACTGATATTTCTTAGCGTCTGCACTACTGATATTTCTTAGCGTCTGCACTACTGATATTTCTTAGCGTCTGCACTACTGATATTGATCTTTGTGGTGTTGGGCTGTCCTGTGTGTTACAGGATATTTAGTAGCATGTCTGGCCTTGACCCACTAGATCAGCCGTGGGCAAACTATGGCCCGCGGGCCGAATCCGGCCCGTTTGAAATGACTAAAACTAAAAAAAAAAAAGACTGTACCCTTTTATGTAATGATGTTTACTTTGAATTTATATTAGTTCACACAAACACTCCATCCATGCTTTTGTTCCGGCCCTCCGGTCCAGTTTAAGAACCCATTGTGGCCCTCGAGTCAAAAGGTTTGCCCACCCCTGCACTAGATACTAATAGCTCAGCCCCCACTCCTAGATGTGACAACCAAAAATGTCTCTAAACATTGCCAAATGTCCCCTGGGGTCAAAATCGCCCATGGTCGAGAACCACTGTTCTAGGTAGAAAACCGATAGAAATAGGTTAAGAAGTGAAAATTCAAGAACTGAATAAACGGAGGATTTAAAATCTGTAGAATCCAGAAGTTAGGTTTGATGAGGAAGAGGTCATAGAATGACTGTTGGGGGAGATACTGAGTCCAGCAGCCCCCCTCATCTGCGGGGCATACGCTTCAAGCCCCTCAGTGGATGCCTGAAACTGCAAATAGTGCCGATTTCTATATGTTTCCTATTCATACGTGCATATGATGAAGCTGAATTCATAAATGAGACACAGTAAGAGAAATAAGGGCTGCTTACACACGAGCCTTGATAACTGACCACTGACTGAACAACGAGAGGGTAGCCTCTACAGCGTGGAGACACTGGATAAGGGATGATTAGCATCCTGAGAGGACAGAGAAAATTCATCATGCTACTCAGAATGGCACACAATTTCAAATGAACGAATTGTTTATTTCTGGAATTTTCCATTGTGAGAACTGCAGTCAACTGTGGGTAACTTAACCATGGATAAGGGGGGACTACTTGTGTACAAAAAGATAGTTTATTCATTTATATCCATAAAAACAGAGATGACATGAGCCTGTACAGTGGTCATCACCATGCCGGCCTGTTTTCTTTGGGGCCGGAAGCCACACCTCTTGGTGGGAAAATGCCTTTACCTCACTGTCACTCCACGTGGTTCAGGCGTGAGGTGGACCTACCACTCGCCTTTTGAGGCTGTGCCACTTCACCTGGGTTTAGGGATGAGCCCATCCCAACCCACCTCAACCGGGCCGATGAGGGCCAGCCTGTGCACTTAGCTGGATCTCCTGGGAAAAGGCTGTCTTTAGTCTGAGATTGTTCAACTGCAAGCAAGGCAACCAGGACTGCTTGTGGTCATCCCTGCCCTCATGCAGGGAGGCCTGAGGGAGCCGACACAGAGGGAAGCAGGCCCAGGCATCGGAGAGAGACCCCGGCCTGCTGACCTCGCTTAGCACCTACATCACACAGAGCCCAAACCAGACATTCCTTTTCCCCTCAAACCAGGTGAGTCAATCTTTTCATTCTTGAAATAAAAGCTAGAGCCTAGAGGAATTCCGAAGTTTTTATTTTATTTTCTCCCTAAAAGGTGATGAAACTAAGTGATGTCGGTTGTGTTTTCTCGCTCAGAGACTCTACTACTTGCTGGTGTTAGGGTGCTGGGATGTTGCTAAGTTTCTCTGACATTCGGTGGCTTGAGTCATGAAATGGAGAAGATAACAGTATATACTTCATAGAGCTGCCGTGGGCTGCAAGTAAGATTATGCTGCCAGGCACAAATTATAGTGGCTGGCTTATACCAAGCGCAATACATGACACATGTCAATAGTTACTGTTCAGTATGCAATCATGACTTGATCATCTCCACAATAAACTACCCAAAATAAGAAGTGCCCATGTCTCTACTACTACTACTACTACTACTACTACTACTAATTAGTGATAATTACAACTACAACTGTAATCAGCCCCCAAAATTCTGTCCCTTATACAAATTAATTACAGATAACTTTGCTATCTACAATTTACAATCCTACATGGATCTATCTTTAAGAAGATAGTGGCTTATATGAATACCTGGCCAGGCATCTCTCTCTTTAAAACAAGTACCAAGACTTTCTAGTGCCAAGAAGAATATGGTGGCAACTGGTTAGAGTGACTTAATGTCCGCAGCAGATTTCTCGAATAGGTTAATAACATTTAAAATGGAACCCCTGACCCGGGACCTCATAGAAGCTCTGCGGTGCTTATATCACATTCCCTTCAGGCGCCCTGGCTTCAACCCAACCACCATGGACAGTTCAGGGTGAGCTCAGACTTACAGCCAGATGACCACATCCCACCTCAAGCCCACGCTATGTCTCCTCGCATGTCTGCCTCATGGCTTTCTTCTATGCCACCCACTCAGCCTCCAGCCCAGCATTGAGGATGGAGTGAATTACAACCCCCCTGGGGTAATCCTCAACCAGTGGAGCATGGGACTCAGTGAAAGTCACCCTCCAGGGAGAGTTCTAAAAGACATCTGTGTGCTTCTCAAGAGATCTTGGCAGACCTGAGCTCACTGTGGCCCCCAAAGAATCCTCCAGAAAGCACCCCAATACTGTTGAATCCTGTTGTTTTTCTTTCCTTATCATGTTCTCCCTGCCCTCTCACTTCTGGGATCATCTCCCCAATAAAATATCCCAAATCAGAAGCACCCAAATCCTTGTCTCAGGTTTTACTTTGGGAAAAACCAAATTTAGACAAGAGTTGAGGCACAATGATCCAAGATAATCACAGCAAACAGGTTTACTGTGGACCAGGAGCCATTTCCAGAACTTTGTTTGAATTAATTCATCAATCCTTTGAAGTAAGTTATATTTTGCACCCTGCTTGAGATATGTGGGAACTGAGGTCCAGAGAACTTAAGTCACCTTCCACCAGATGGTGGAACTGGGATTTGAACCTGGTCTAGCTCCAGAGCCTTAAGCACCGTTATACGGCCCTCGTCAGACACTAGACTTCATGAGCTCTGTCTCTTTCTAAACAGTGGGAAAAGCTCAGAGACAGAAGAACTTCAGTTATATAGTGATATAGTCAAGCGCCTGTTTCCTGTTCAGCACAAAATATGACCCACTATGTCTTCCACCCAGAGCGGACCCTTCTACTGGGAGATGCCCCACTTCTGACTATTCTTGTCCTCTTCCTGGAGGCAACTCCAGAACCCAGCAGTGTTCCTTATCCTCACAGTCCTGGGACATCCTCCTAAACAGAGATTCCCACAGAGAGGACTCCTGCAAAGCCTGGAGCGTGGCCTGGGAGACTCAGGAGTGGGAAGGAGCCCACCATTCAGTGCTGCTGAGGTTACTAATGGGAACTGAAACCCAGAGAGTCCCATTTTAAGCCCCAGATTTAAGTAGCATATAAACAACTTTAAAAATGAACCTAAGTTGGAGAATGTTTATGTGCCTTCTCTTCCTTTTTACTATATAAACTTGCATTTGCTCAACATGGATAATTAATCTAAAGACTAACAGAAGAAAATACATTTTTATAAAACAAAGGAAAATTGGATTAGCATTTGTTGCCCCCCCCCCAAAAAAAAAAAACAACAAACTCCCACAAAGCTTTAACTTTCCAGTTCTTATTTTTACAAAAGTATCCTAACTTAAGAGATGCCTGGCTCAAGACCAAGAACTCTGGCCATGGTTGAATGCCCTGAATTCTTTACCCCAGCATCTGGCTTCCCTGTGGGAAATGCCCCACAATGTCATAAAAATACAATCTCTATCAAATACACATGAAGCAATTACTGGGCAATCACATAGTGGTACAGCATTAATAATTATTACTTTTATAATCATCACTATAAATCATAACAAAGAAAGCTAATATGTTAACTTCTTATTATGTGCCAAGCCTGGTTTAAAACCTTCTGCATGCATTAACTCAATTTCATGTTCATTAGAAATATGAGACACATAATAACAATGTCAATTTTATAGTTAAGACAACTGATGCACAAAGAGGTTAAGTCACTTGCCCACTATCATATAGAAAAAATGAAAATTCAGGAATTTATGATAGGAGGGTGTTGGTACCTTTAAGAGATGGAATGATGTAAGTCAAGAGAGACTATCCCTGGGCTAAGATTTGATATTACTGGAAATAATAATGCAAGCATACATTGAGAATGCTTTCTTTGAGTCACTTCATTCAATCCACATAATGATATTTGGATGCAGGGAAGATTTTATCCATATTTGGGGGACAGTGTGAAGAAATGAAGGCTTAAGCAAGTTTAGCAATGTAACATGCTATCAAGTGTCAGAGGTAGGATTTGAACTTAGGATTGTCTATGTTTAGAGCCTGTGCTTTCATTCCAGTATATTCCACTACAGTACGACATATGAGGCTGGGAAAGGGGGAGGAGGTGGGAGATCTTTGGGATACATATGATCAAAAGTCAACAATTTCCTTGCTTCTGAATATCCAGGTCCCTCTGCCTGGAATACAGCCTGTTGCTGAGTTAGGTCCTTTGAACAACATCTAAATGATTTTCATGTCTCAGCCAGCATAACTTTAAGGAGAGACAGAGTCATTCATGTCATCCAAAATATTTATCAAGAGTACTTGTATATGTTCGATCTTGTGAGGGAAGTCAGAGTCCTGCCTCACAGTTCTATGGCCTAGTGCGAGAGATCAACAATACCCAAAGAATAACACAATTAAGTGTACAATTATGAATGGAGACGAGTACTTTGAAAGGCAGAGACATGGTGCTGTGAACGTGTAACCAAAGGGACTTGAATGGATCCAGTGGAGGGAGGGCTTTCCTCAGGGTGGAACAGAGACCCGAGGACAACTGGAGTTACATGGGGCAAGCTTTCATCAGGGAATGACCTCTGAAAGTCTTCCACTGCTGGTTCTTGTAAATCAAAGGCCTTGGTCTTTAAGAATCTAGTGTCCACTTGCAGAGGAGGAGGAGGAGGAGGGAGTAGAGAAGAAAAAGCTATGAATGAATGAATCAGGATCTTGAATTGAGTCTGCATTCCTGTTGTAACATCATAAAACTCCATAAAGCAATGAATGCCTGTGACCAGAGAAGAGAGATAAGAAAGTAGATTTTGAGGATAACTTCTCAGGGTTACAAAATATTATGTTTGACAGAAAATAGATTTTAAGTGTGAACCTCAATTCTACCCTACCATATTATCACATGGACTCAAGGCTTCTTTATAAGTAAATACCTGAACCAATGACAGTAACATAAGAAAATAAGAAATAAAATCATTGAAAACTGCCTGTAAACTCAATAGCTAAATATTTTAAAAAATCAACATGAGAAACAATAGCAAACATGACTTGATTCTCAAATATGGTAGATGGGACTTTCAATAATGCAAAAATTCTTTGTTTGCTTATCCTGCTTGTATAATGAAAGGCTATATATTCTCAAAGCCCAGTCCAGGCCATTCTATCCATGTACTTTTCTAATGCGTTTCTGACACAGTCCACTCTGTGATTCTTTGCATCTAGTGTGACTGATTCTGTGCCGGGATCTGAGACTGCAAAGATTATGATCTGGTCTCTTTCCTCAAGGAGTTACCTATCTTGTGGGGAGGATAGCCAAACCGACAGGTCATTGCAATACAGCGTAATGACAAAGGGAAGCCCGAGAGTACAAAGAATGAGTCCTGAACTCAGTGCGGGAGCATCAGAGAAGATTTCTTTAGTGAAAAGGATATTTGAACAAAATCTTAACAAGGCCAGTACTTCCAGAAAACAATGTTTTTAGCGCTGCTGTTGATCACCTTAGCCATTGGTGAGGAAAATAATTCCAAGTGATCCTGGGCAGATCAGCTCTGACTAAAAGTGGCATTGATGTGCGGACAGGGGGAATGCAAAGGAGAGAGGAAATTTAAGACTTTGTCATGAAGCAGCATCTGGCCACCCCTGTGCGGTCTGTCGGATCAGGGAGAGAAAATCTGGATGCCTCAGTAGTGTGTTGACAGCAAAGTGAACCTAAATTCAGGTCCAGACATCCCAAAATGTCCATCCTGAGTGAAAATCAAACTCAGACAACGGAATTTTTTTTCAATATCTTGAGCACCTCTCCAACCCACTTGGGAAAACCTCTTGCAATGTCCAATTAATTCAGTTCACAACACCTCTCTGATCTTCCATTTCTGCTTCTGCAAAATGGTGATCATAACGAACCCTTAGCAGGTGGTGATAGTGAGACATAGCTGAATAACAAAGTAAAGCACTCAGAACATACTTTAAAAGGAAGAAAACATTGTTATCATCAATCGAAAGGTAGTACAACAGAACGCTCAAAATATTATGCCCTGGACCAAGAAAGACATTTTTAAATCTTAACATATGTGGAAGGAATTCTGAAAGGGGATGAAGACGTCCATTACCTTCTTAAGTACAACTCTTCATAAAAAAACAAGATGGTGTTACATGCAAAATGATGCATCCTCTTTGTCAATACCTGCGTGTTTTGTCTCTCAGTCCCCCACAGTGCCAGCCACAGCACAGGTGTGCACGGAAGTCTGTTTCTTTTCTATAGAGTCTTTAATAGAAAATTAAACTGAAACTATGTTATAGTAGATCACCCTTGATGACAACTAGATAAGCTTTATAAGATTTCCACCCCCACCGCCCAAAACACATTTGTTAATAAGATATGACATGACTATTTAGACATTGCAAAGAGACAGAAACTTCAGCATCATTTTCTGCTGAGTCAAGAAACCAGAAAGACAGAAACCATGTCAGGCTACCAAAATATCCAGGACTTGAAGTGCCAACATCCTACAGAGGGGAGAAGTACAAAGAAGTGAATCCAAATAGTCTGAAATGCTTATCTCTTTGAGGAATGTTCTACTTAATAAATGGTGCTGATTTGGAGAAGCTGAACGGAAAGTGACAAGCCAGAGTTTGAGGGGGCCAAACCACGGTGTTGGCAGTTTCATGGGGAGATAAAAAGTAAATAGGGTTCAGCAACCGCCAAGGAAGAAGAAGATTGGTAAGGACCTGCAGTCTCCCCTTGAGCCCGCCTGAAGCAGTGCAGCGCAGGTATAATGGACAATGGGAAGTGGACGAGACTACAAAAGCTGAAGTTTCACCCTCAAAACATTGATTGGATTAAATGGATCTACCTGGCAGATTCTACCCTTACCTAACTGCCTCAGAAGCTAAAGGCTCATCGGGAATCTCTATAACTTTTCATACATAAAGTTCACCATGTAATTAAAATCACAAGGCATAATAATAAATGGGACCAAAGTGGGGGTGAACCCCAGAAACTAGACAGAGAGGCTCAGGTGAAGCTGATATTGATGTCACTAGCCACGTTAAAGTAACTGTGGTTAGCACGCCCAGGAAATAAATTGCAGGTGAGAAAAATGTCACTCGAAAAGTAAAATTTATTTCAAAAGTCAAGTTTTAGAATGGGACTGATAATCATTGAAATTAAGAACTCAGATGATTTCACAAAAATTCAGACTCAGTTAAAAGGAGGATCAGCATTTTGGAAAACAGGTCAGTGGAAAGCACATAATGCACATGCTCTGGGTAGTTTAAAAATATATGTGTGGTACATGTGCCATTGAAGTCTCAAAAGAGGAGATGAAACAACGTGAAGCAGATGAAATATGATGGCCAAGAATTTTCCAAAACTAAAAATGACTTCCAGTCACACATCTAGGAAGCATTGAAAACTTCAAGAAGCCCTGGCTGGTTTGGCTCAGTGAATAGAGCATCAGCCTGTGGACTGAAGGGTCCTGGGTTCGATTCCAGTCAAGGGCATGTACCTCAGTTGCAGGCTTGATCCCCAGCTCTAGTTGAGGTGCATGGGGAGACAATCAATCAATAAGTCTCTTACATCGACGTTTCTCTCTCTGTGTCCCTCTCTCTCCTTTCCATTCTCTCTCTGAAAATCAATGAAAAAATATCCTCAGGTGAAGATTAACAAAACAAAGCAAAACAAAACAAACTTCAAGAAGTTTAAATAAAAGAGAACATACCTCTGGCACCTGTATCAGTGATAGAACTCATTATCTCTCTATATAAAAGCCTAAGCAACCGCTAAGGCTGAATGACCGGGACAATCAGACGACCAGCGGTAGCTATGATGTGCACTGACCCAGACCTTGCTGCTGGGGCCCTGACAACCCCAAATCTGGTTCACCCGCACCCTGGACCCATACAGGAGGAAGGAGGGAGCCTGATTCCTCACGGAATTGGCTGTTGGTTAGCTTGCTGCTGGGGCCCTGACAGCCTTGAATCTGGTTAACCTGCACCCCGGACCCAGGAGGGAGGAGGGAGCCCAATTCCTTGCAGAATCGGCTATTGGTTAACTTACTGCTGGGGCCAACCTCCCGCGGTCCTTCCCCTTGGCCGGCTGGCCCCCGCAATAGCCCCGATGGGGGGGCTGCTTGCCTCCCCTTCCATTGGCCCCAATCACTGGCCAGGCCGAGGGACCCCACCTGTGCACGAATTTGTGCACCGGGTCCCAAGTAATGGTAATATTTGAGGAACTGAGAGAAGGTAGCCAGAGACTTCTGGGGGCTGATAACATTCTATATTCTAATTGAATTAGCAGTTCCATGAGTGTGGCCACTTTGCAAAAATTGATTGAGCGTTACACTTATTATCTGGGCATCTATTTATATTTATGCTATTCCAATGAACGTTTTAGAGCAGAAAGTGAAACATTCTTTAAAGGAGAGAAGTGCTATGCAGGATTTCAGGAGCACCTTGTAAACTGAGTGGCCACGTTTTAGTCAAAAGCTAGACTAAAGCTACATCGCCTGGAGCCCTGTCCCACCGAAACAGACGGTGCAGAAAGCAGAGATAAGGAACTGCATTAGAGTCAAAAGTAGCATTTAACAGCGGAGAGGAACAAAAAACTGTTCACCTAAGCTGATATGACAGGATAAACAGTATCACAGACGTTCTGCTCTCAGTAGCTGACTCAACAGGCCAGGCTGACAGATTTACAATGGAGAACTGAATCCTCAGATCAAAAACCATGTGCTGTGTTTGGGGCTGATGACCTACAGTGTACACTGAACCCCTTAAATCAACAGGTTTATGGCATTTACGGCGGAGCCCTCTGACAGGGCTGCTTCATCAAACAAGCCCCGGCTTGAATCTGAGCTCAGCTAAAAGCTGGGCTATCAAAGGCAGGCGTTTGCTGACATGGGAGGGGAAGTGCTCCCTTTCTGTTCAAATACTCACTGGGAATCTTTCTCGTGCTTTTGGAGGTGCGGGGGGGGGGGGGGGGCGGTGGGGGGAGAGGGAGAAAAAAATGGCACAAATGTATAGAGACCTACATAATCTTTAAGACCCATCAGTGCGAGAGAGGAGACATTTACCTGGGGACTCCACAGCTCCTGAGAATGTTGCCCCAGCACAACCCTGCGTGTTTGTCTGGGTTGGATCTAAGTGGCCCACACAATACCACCTTCTTGAGGGACAATTACATAAACCACATTACACAGCCATTAAATATGGATGCTCTATAATAGTGTCTCTAACTATTTTGGCTAAAAGCCATGTCTAAGAAAATTAGCATACATGTTATAACATGGCTCAGTGGGCACGCACATTGAAAAATCTCATTCAGTGCTCTTCCAAGACAATAACCGGAGGAGTCTAGCCCAGTGTACTTAATGCTACCTGTAATATTTCTCTTTTTGCTGATGGTCATCAGAGCCGATTAAATTGACTCATGACGCACTAGTTGGTTGCAACCTACATTCTGAAACAAAAATTCTCTATAACGAATCAGAATTTTTTTTTCAAGTGTGATGAGCATGCGCATTATTGAAAGTGCCGATTCCGAGGGTCTCAATCCCAGAGACGATGACTCTTTAGATCTAGGGTGGGGCCTAGGAATGGAACCATTTATCGGGCACTCCAACAATGCCTGTGCCAGAAGACCGAGGTGACAGCGTGACACATGATTCTCTAATCGCATCCCTTCGCTTTCAGATGTGGAAATTGAGGCCCAGAGAAGGGAAAGGATTAGCCATAAGGGTCTAGGGCAGTGGTTGGCAAACTCATTAGTCAACAGAGCCAAATATCAACAGTATAACGATTGAAATTTCTCTTGAGAGCCAAATTTTTTAAACTTAAACTATATAGGTAGGTACATTGTTATTAACTTAATTAGGGTACTCCTAAGGCTTAGGAAGAGCCACACTCAAGGGGCCAAAGAGCCGCATGTGGCTCTCGAGCCGCAGTTTGCTGACCACTGGCTGGGGCAAACATGTCAAACCAAAGGCTAACCTGGGCCAAATAAACAAGGCATGTGGCCCACAGGCCGCGAGTTTGACATGCTTGGTCTAGGTCAACCAAGTCTCTTGGCTCCCCGACCATCTCAGCAGGCATCCAATAACCTTTCCCCCTTCTTTTAAGTTCTGTTGGGAAAGTGAACATAAAATTGAGCTTAAGCAAAAACGAATAACATTAGAAATGAGCTAGACCCAAAGCCAGGACTGAGCACAGGTAGCTGAGAACACCTTCTTCCTTCCACTCAACATGGCAACAGAATGTCTTCACCATGGTGAACCTTTCCAGCACCTTCCTTTTCAACTTCAAACCGCACAGTGTGGCCAACAAGATAATATTCTGGCCTTTCAGCTACTTCCTACTTAGCCAGCAGTTTTGGAAGAACTTCACATCATTTCAAACTCATTGATGTGTTTGAAATTTTTTTTTCTAACAAAGTGCCAATGAGACATAAGTATCCACCGCCTGCCTGTTTTCGGCGAGGAGCTGGAGAGGAGCGCAGCAGCAATGATTTATTGTGATGGTAGGTGCTCACTGGACATTTGAGGCTCCTGCAATACACCGCCCACCCCAGGGCATTCATACTTGCTGCCTGTCCAGGGCCGCTCCTGCCCAGCAAGGCCACATGACTGGCTCCTTTATGTCCTTGGGTCTCTGCTCAATTGTCAACTCACCAGTGAGACCTTTCCTGACCACCCACTGGGAAGAACAAATACCCCCTCTCCCCAGGCTTCTGCCCCTCCAGTCTCCCTCCCCGCCCTTTATAGCACGCTGACCTTCTGACAGATTATGTATTCGCTTGTGTGTTTGTTGTCCGATTTCCTCCCGGCCTGAGGGCAGGGACTTTTTCTCTTTACTCGCTGCTGGATATCAGTATCCAGAACACATCCTGGCAGACAGAAGGCACCAACAATTACATGGTAAATGGCCAAGAGATAGATGCTTGCTCTCTCCAAGGCATGGGTGATGCGTTCTGCATGAAGGCTGTGAGACTCACCGCAAGCATAAGAGACAGGTGATCTTATCCATGTTAGTGATGAGGACAATGAGAAGCACAGGTTGCTCAGGAGATGAAATGCTGTAACTCACACATCAGTCTGATGCTAATGGCCCTCGCCAGGGCCCCGAGGCTAGACTGTTCCCTCGACACTACCTGGGTGGCACTCTATACGTATTTACTGAGTGTATTACTTTGGACAAATTTTCAATATTTAAAATATTATTTGATTGCATTCAGATACAATCAATGTGAAATTACATGTGTGTATATATTTATATGTGAATATATGTATGAAGACAGTAGGTAAACAAGTCAGCATCAGGCACTATGACAGGTCCTTAAGCTACAAGGAAAAAAAAATTAAAGGCAGAGTTCATGGCCTCATGACACTTGCTGTCTAGCTCGGGAGACAGGCCTTAATGAAACAACCACATTACCAACTATAAAAGCACAACTGGAGTTATGAGAACAAAAGACACATCAACTTTTCCAAAGGGCGGTGAAAAGATCCTGCAATGGTTGTTTTATTAAATCCCTGCGGGGGGCCCAGGTAGCTGGTTGAGCATCAGGTGTGTCTGTGAGCGCGTTTCTGGATGAACATCTGAGCCGGTGCACAGCGTAAAGCAGACCGCCCTCCTCCGTGTGGGTGGGCTCCTCTACTTGTTGAAGGTCTGGATGAACGAAAAGGCCGAGTAAGGGTGCCTTTGCTCTCTCCGCCTGTCACTGGGTGGGACCTCGGTCATCTACTGCCTTCTGACTCTGCCTGGACCTTCCACCACGGGCGCTTCTGAGCCTCCAGTTCACTAACTGCAGATCCAGAGACTTCTCAGCCTCCAGAATGCACGAGTCAATTCCTTACACTTATTTGCATATATGCAATGTTATAATATGTAATATATCGATGTTATATATTAACTAGAGGCCCGGTGCACAAAAATTTGTGCACTTGGGGGGGAGGGGGGTCCCTCAGCCCGGCCTGTGCCCTCTCGCAGTCTGGGACCCCTTGGGAGATAACGATCTGCTGGCTTTGGCCTGCTCCCGGGTGGCAGAGGGCAGGCCCAATCCCTAGGTGCAGCCCCTGGTTGGGCTCAGAGCAGGGCCAATTGGGGAGTTGGGGTGCCTCCCCGTCATGCACAGAGCAGGGCAGATTGGGAGGTTGCGGCGCCACCCCGTCACCCACAGAGCAGGGCCGATCAGGGGGTTGGGGCGCCGCCACTCTCACACTCAGGGCAGGGCCGATGGGGAGGTTATGGCTCTACCCCATCACACACAGAGCAGGGCCCGTGGGGGTAGGGGGAGCTCCCCCCCTATCAGGCACAGAGCAGGGCTGCTCAGGGGGTTGGGGCCCTACCCCCTGTCACACACAGAGCGGCAGGGCGATCAGGGGGTTTGGGCGCTGCCCCCTGTCACGCTGATCCCGGTGCCGGGAGGCATATTACCCTTTTACTATATAGGGTAGAGGCCTGGTGCATGGGTGGGGCCGGCTGGTTTGCCCTGAAGGGTGTCCTGGATCAGGGTGGAGGGCCCCACTGGGGTGCTTGGCCAGTCTGGGTGAGGGGCTGAGGGCTGTTTTCAGGCTGGGAGTGACTGAAGTTCCCAACCACTCCTTTTTTTCTTTTTTCTTTTTTTATTCTGGGCCAGCTTTACCTTGAGGCTTGGCTCCAGCTCTTAGGCCTCCGTGGCTGAAAGTAGGTTTCTGGCCTTTGCTTACAATGTTGCGAATCTGCTGGCTGAAGTCCGGCGTTATTTGTTACAATGTTTCTTAAATTGCCCGCTCAGAGGCCTGCAGCCGCAGGTGGGGAAAGTTGGTTTCCTCCAACGATCCTCCATCACTGAGGCAAGCAAGCCTCATGTTAGTTTCAAGCTGCCTGGCTGCTGGCCGCCATCTTGGCTGACAGTTAATTTGCATATCTCGCTGATTAGCAAATGAAAAGGGTAGCGGTCGTACGCCAATTACCATGTTTCTCTTTTATTAGTGTAGATATTCTAAAATAATTATATATTAATATAACATCTATAATACACACATCATTCTGTTTCTCTGGAGAACCTTCCCTCTGAGCCCACCACCACGCATAGAAAGTGGGAGGGGGTGCACCTGAGAAGGGGGTGCGCTGTTTCCCTGGGCCAAGAATGTCTCCCTTCTTTCTGTGAATCAAGGGCCACCTGCTCCTTACTTCATATCTTTCTGAGGGAACCCTCTTCTTTTCTGGCCCAAGAAAGTCAGACAGCAAAGGGTTTACAACCCTTTGAGTTAAAGCTGGGCAGCTGGAACTCTCCAGCGAGGGCAGACCCACTGCAGGGCAGGCTGGGAAACCCCAGTCAGCATTGCCACCAGACAGGAAAATGGGCCCAGACACCATTGCAGAAATACAATGTGCTAAGTACATATTCTAATATGTTAAGTGTCATCCTGTCAGATACGATCTATTTTTAAATGTTCACTGATTTAGATTATTTTTGCCACTGAACCCCTCCATTATCAAAAGAATTTTTAATAGTGTGACTTTAGCTTTTAACATCCTGAGCATGAATGCTTTTAAGACTATAATTCTGCTTTGCTTTTGCAACCTGGTAATTAGTTTAACTAGGAAACATTATAAAAACAAACCAGAGACGTAAGACTTAATAAAGTTTCTTTCTTTTTTTTAGAAAAGTGAAAGTTAACTAGCAGGATCTGACCAAATATAATTAGAAGAAAATCCATGTGAAAATTCTGAAAATTTTCAAGACATACTCTCTTTCACCTTCAAGAGAAATATTCCATTTAGCATTCTTATTTTAAATCAGCTTCACTAGCAAAATTGTGCAATTGCTATGTAACTGATAAATGGGATACCTCCAAACAAAAATATCAAACTATTCCATGCAGAAAGTGTTCAAAAGCAAACTAAAGATGCTGTGAAAGTTCTGTTTGGAAGACAAGCAGTTTCAGCAAACTAGTCAATAAGTGAATCCTTCCTGCCTGTTTGCTTTCGCTGTACATGTTAGGGAACTTCAGGATAGGAGATGTCGAGCCTTACACTGTCCAGTAACTGTAACTGTAAAATCACACTGGATTATGTAGGATAAAAGTACCTCATTAATAATTTTGTATGGATTATATTTTGAAATAATATTTTCAATATATTAGATTAAATAAAATATAAAGTTGATTCTTGAACAAAGCGAGGATTAGGGGCACTGATCCACCACTCAGTCAAAAATCCACGTGAATTTCACCTGTCTTTTTCCTCGCCTTTTAAAATGATTACTAGAAAAATGTAAACTACATATGCTAGCTTGTGTTACGTTCTACCAGACAGCACTGTGCCAGAGCAAGGAGGAGATGGAATTCCATGAATCATAAAAAGAAAATAGAGGATTTTTATGGGGGGGGGGGGGGAGACATTTTTTAAATGTTGTCATTACTTAAAAATAAAAATCCACTGCACACTAAAATTAGATTCATTAAAATAAACATCTTCAAAGACACAACTGAACAGCATATGAAAGCTGAGCGATGTAATCCATCAATAAGCATTCTTGGTTTACAACATTGGCCCACATGTCATTGTCCAAACAAATCAAAGAAGTCAATTAAAAGTGGTTACGGCGTGTGAAGTCATCCTCTAAGCCAACCATGGCATCTCCCTCTCCTTCCAACTGCGCACTGACAGGCATATAATGTGCTCGCTTGTATTTGCTGCTTTAAAGCCATCTGCAGTTATTGTTGGCAGACATGGTGAGGTGTGTAATAACAAGACAATTGACAGACAGAGTAGTGAATCAACAAGACAGATAATGTGTCCAAGATGCACTGGTAGGAACAAATATTGACGATGCTAGCTGCAGTAAGGCTGCGGTGGGGCACTGCACCCAATAAATGTTGATTCACGACGTGTGCGGGCAAATTGCCTCTGTGTTTACCGGTCGGCTACTCTATGCCAAGAGCCCTTAATGCATTATGCTTGCCTGTTTCCTCTGTGAGACTATGAGCACTTTCCATAACTTGTTCCTCCCTCTCACAGTGAGGACTTGCATTTCAAAATGACAGAAACTCAAGTTAAACTAGATGAACAAAAAAGGTGGGGGGGGGGGGTATTGTTCATATGAATGAAAAGCCCAAAGTGCTTTAATTTCAGGCACAGCTGGACATCAAGACTGGGATGGCCCTATTCTCAGGTGACAAGGTGGTTGCCAGCAACTCTGGACTTACAGTCCATCCTCTTCACTACCCCCGAGGGTGCCCCAGAATTTGATTTTATGGACTCTGATCCTGTTCCATGTTTATCCCTGAACCAATCACTGTCCTCAAAGGTATCTCATGTTCTCAGGGGTCACTATGGAAAACATGTAACCTCTACTGAAATTTTAAGGGTTTGCGGTAGAAGTGGGGAAGGTAGGTGCCCAAGGAAAACTGCAATGTTTTTACGAAAAGACTAGGGAAACAGCTGCTGTCCAGACAAAAAAATTATAGGTGGCCTCTGCCATCTCTAAATCTCCACATCTAATATCCACATAAAAGATACCCAATTAATGCATTTTTTTTCAATAAATGAATGGATGCCTAAGAAATATCCAAATCATGATGTATTCCAAACATAGAAATGATGTGTCTGTTTCTAAATTACCAGCATGTTAATTACATACATTCATGGAACAAATGTTTAGTGAGTGCCTACTATTTGCCAGGGACCAATCTAGCCACTGGGAGACAGCAGAGATGAAGCCCTGCCTGGCCCTCTCAGAGGCGAAGGTGGCATGTATATGATAACAGAAGTGAAGAGTAAGAAGAAAAAGAGAACAGGATGAGGGGGTGGGGAGGGACAGGTGGCAGGGAAGAACTTTCTGCAATGCTGACATCTGCACAGAGAACGGGAGAGCACTGGGAGGGAAGGAAGCAGATGAGCACCTTGGGAAAGAGCCTTCGACATGCAAAGTCACTGGAGTAAGGGCTCCTGGGGACATTGAAAGACAGTGGAGTCCAGAAGGACTTGGGTGGAGTGTATGATGGAAAAAGGAATAGGAAATTTAGGCCAAAGGGGCCAGATCACACAGGGTCTTGTAGTCCATGGTAAGAAATTTGGATTACATGCTGTGGGTAATGGAAAGGCCATTAGGTGGTGGAGAAGAAAAGATGATGGGGACACAGGAGATGGAAGTGAAGCATCAGACAGGAAGCTGCTGCAGGAATCCAGGCGAGAGGGTAACTGTAGCTTAGATCACAGAGGTCGCAGCGGAGGTGATAAGAAGTGGCCAGAATCGGGTATGTTATGAGTTGACCTATGAGCAATGAAAGGTACAAGGATGTGTGTGTTAGATCACCAGGCATCTACATGCCTTCACGAGCTGACACAATCATTTAAATTGCTCAGCCATGATGTTAAAAGTTAGACACATCACTCCCCTGGTTGTGCTCTCATGGTGCTTTAACCACATCTTAAGTATAAAACTGATTTTGTCGCATTGTCCCTAAGTGTTTACATTCCTATTACTCCCCACTCTCCCACTAGAATATCCTAGAACTTAGGAACCGTATTATCACTTTTGAGTTTCCACAGTCTATCATAGTACTAAGGCACACAGTAAGCTGGTAATAAATGTTTGGGTTAGAAGGATGGATGAATGAGTGGGTAGGTGGTTAGGTGGGTGGGTGGATGTGTGGGTGAGTGAATGGGTGGGTAGGAAAGAGGAAGTAATAAAGGGAAAATAAGAAATGTCAAGCAATTAGGTGCTGATAGCTTGGAATATAAGCCCCAAAGTGACCTCAACTTTGTTTGCCTGATATACTTATAAAGAGGTTGAGGAATTTAAAGGATGTTGCAAATTATACAGATACCAGTGTACTTCTCACTCTTAGATGACGGGTCTATTCGAGGAAGGGGGAACAGAGACAGGTTAAAGGATCAGGTCAGCTGGTGAGTCTAAGCATCTGAGAGAATTGGGCTCCTTATCTTACATTCCAGTTAAAACAGAGCTCCAAGTACAGTGAAGAATTTATATATTTAGTAAATGTATCAATTCCCCAACTCCATGCAGGAGGCAGAAAAATCTAATAGAACTTTATAAGGTTCTCTGCCTTGAGCACACCTCACAGAACATTAAGACCCTTTCCCATTTCATCCCCTGAACTGCCCACTGCCCTCATTCCTATAGGTCAAGAGAACACACAGTGCAATAAACTTTTACTTATATACCACTGCAAATACAGAAATAGAATCCACCTGGTTAGGCTCCCTCCATCATAAGAAGGCAAGAGTAATCCTATATAATAAAAGGGTAATATGCAAATCGACTGAATGGCAAAACTTGGTCGCTATGACACACACTGATCACCAGGGGGCAAATGCTCAACACAGGAGGTGCCCCCGGTGGTCAGTGCGCTCCCATAGGGGCAGCGCCACTCAGCCAGAAGCCATCAGTTGGACATCCCCCAAGGCCGGGCCGAGGGACGCCCCCCCCCCCCGCCCCGTTGCACAAATTCCGTGCACCAGGCCTCAAGTTTTATTATAAATATACCTCTGTGTCTTCAGAGATCCAGTTATTTTTTTCAGTAGCTTGGTTAGCATGCTGTGAAATTCAAAAGCAAATACCCATCTTGTAATGTATTTACAGATGGTTTTGCTGCTGCTACCCAATCCACCTTAGCCCCAGGCATCTTCATACTCCGCCTCCCCAGCTGAGTTCTTCAAAAAGTGGGTGAAGTACCTGACATCATTATTCTTAATGACACTAATAAACAGCAAGTATGCTCTGAAAAAAAAAAAAAGGAGCTTACATAAATGCATTTATTAAAGAGGCCACTTTGCAATGGTGCTGTATCAATGGTTCTTAGCCAGGGACAATTCTGCCCCGAGGGGGCACTCGGCCATACCTGGAAACACTTTTGGTTGACACTGGCCTCTAGTGGGTACAGACTGGGGGTGCTTAGAATCCTGCAATGCACAGGAAGTGCCCCACAGGAACCCATCCACAATGTCAACAGTGCCCTGTGGAGAAACCCTGGGTAAATATGACAATTTCCTAAGCAATTTCAAGTAGTGAGGATCTGAGGACACTTGCTCTTCTCCTTGGATCCATTGTCCCACCTGCCCCAGGAGGTAGCATGAGTGTCTGATGGATAATTTAAGATGAGTAATGGATGAATCATTTGAGATGACTATGATTCCAGAAAGGGAAGAAACTCACTAGGTGCTCACACCTGCTACAGAGTAAGCACCGTAGACATTCTCTGTAGTTTTTTTTTATTGCTGTGTAACAAATGACCGCATATATAGAGCAGCTTACAAACAACACCCATTTATTAGCTCTGCAGGTCAGGAGCCCGGGCACAGCGCGACTGGGTTCTCTGCTCAGGGCTTCCTGAGGCTAAAATCCGGATGCGTGCCAGGCTGCATTCCTCTCTGGAAGCTCTGGGAAAGAATCCACCCGCAAGTTCATCCAGATTGTTGGCAGAGTTTAGTGCCTTTCAGTTGCCGGGCTGCTGCCCATTCCTTGCTGGCTGTCAGCTGGAGGCCCTCTCGGCTCCCAGAGGCCACTGCATGCCTTGCCACGTGGCCCACGCTCTCAGAAACGGTGCCTCTCTCCCATGTCAAATCCCTCCGGCTACGAACCACGGACTCTTTCTGATTCTACGTGATGAGGTCAAACCTACCTGGAAAAATCTCCCTTTCTTAAGGTCCACTGACTTGAAGCCTTGATTCTACCTGTAAAACCCCTTCCCGGCAGGATCTAAATCAGTGATTGATGGAATCGAGAGAGGGTGTGTGTACACCAGGGGCCCAGAAGCTTGGGGCCAACTTACAGTTCTACCTACAGCAATGTATGATTACATATCATCATCTCAATGATTCTCATAAACAGCTCTTTGAAGTTCTCTTTTCATCTCCACTTTACAGATGAGGAAACTAGATTTTCAGATAATGTGATCATGTCCCAAAGTTGAGCGAAGGGCACATGGGAACCCTCTGCATTATCTGTGCAACTTCTTGTGAGTCTAAAATTATTTCAAAATAAAATGCCTTCCAAAAGAATAATTTCACAGAGATCACATAGCTAGTGAGTGAAAGAGAGGCGTCTACAATCCCATGCCTCCTGGAACATGACATTTCTAAAGTGATAGCATCTCTAAAGCCCCTGACATTGATCTAGGCCAGGGGTTCTCAATCTTGACTCTCCATTAGAACCAAGTGGGGACCCGTTAAAGAATACAGATGCCTGGGCCCCGCCCTCAGACATGGTGCTTTCATTGGTTTGGAGTGGGATCTGGACATCTGTATTTTTTAAAGCTCCGCACTGATCTAGACACTGTTGAATCATAAATGGCAATGCTAAATATGCATGTGAAACAGAAATTAGTACTTACACACCAAAGGAATCCTTTTTTGAAAGAAAGAAATTCATCTTACTTCAATGCATTTGACGGGAAAGCAAGGACTGTAAAAGCCTGAGATAAAATAAGAAGCAGGAAAATACGCTCACAAATTTAAAGAGTGAGAATGCATTTAGCTGATATTTTCTCTCCACCACATCTCTGTGCCGATTAAAACAGACCTAAACTCAGTAATTAAGGTGGAACAAAAAAAGGTGTTTGTTATCTCTTCACAGGGAAATTTACGCTGGGTAACTGTTTGCCTCCTGGAAACGGCAAAGTAAGATATAAAAGAGAGATGAGAAACTGGAAAAAATCACAGAATGAAACCACAGACACTAACCAGCACTCCCGTGGAGGAGAACTCAGTAAATCATCAGAGAGATAATCTCCTTTTACTACTTTATCTCAATCCCTTTCAAGTGCCGTCTCTCAGAGCAGGGCTGTGCACACAGCCGACGTCTAGTAAATTAGTGATGTGCACTAGATAATTTATATTAGAAGGCATGCCCCCTTGACTTGCAGTGGGAATAAGGGCAGATAAAATACTCCCAAGCTCAGAAGCATGAATAAGCAATCAAAAGAATTCAGCTGAAAATGAAATCCTGAGATAGATCAAAGGCATCCCTTCAGGAGAGGTGAGCATGCCGCCCAGACAGACCACTCTCGCCAGACTTGTACTATGGTATTTGAGCAGGCTCTGCCCTGTAATTGGACAGAAAAAAACTGTGGGAACAGGCTTTCATGGGAATAACTGGATCTAACTGAGGAGGAACTCCTGTATTTGTGCACCGAGATCTGCAGGAAGCCCAGGCAAGTAGTTTTGGTTGTGAAAGACTTAATGTGCAGGGCTATCCTTGGGCCTGTACATAGTTGGACTTCGGTACGCTTTTCTCTTAAATTGTTTATTTCTGATGGTGGAACACAGTGCAATGTTACCAACACACATGCTCTGAGGGACAGAACTATTCTTCGAACTGACTCAGTTGTAGGCTCGGGGAAAACAAAGATAAATGAGCTCCCAGTAACTTTGCATGTTGCACAACCAAGTAGATAGCTACAGTGATATTGGGTGGCTAACGTCAATATCTGCAAGCACATTTTGGGCCATAGCTATTGTCCCATGTGTGTTTGGTGCCTCAGCATTTTACAAAGGATCTCTCTCTCTCTCTCTCTCTCTCTCTCTCTCTCTCTCTCTCTCTCCTTCCTCTCCCCCCATAAAATATAGAATCGCATGCAACTAAGAAGACCCATATATATGCATGTTCTTTTCAGCAACAACTTAAAAAACCATTAACCAGAAGGTAACGATTATAAATGCAGCAGTTAAAAGGATAAGATAGATGTATATGTGATGAGGAAGGAACTCCAAGATACATATTATGTTAAGGCACACCTCCTTCTCCAAAATACTTCAGGAAAAGTACTAATGAAATTTGTCCATATTTTTAATGCATGTGAGCACACACATCAGAAACAATAGACTCTGGTTTCAGAAAGAGCTCAGGCTGATGGATAACTGGAGATCCCAGGTTTCTACACCACACTCCAGACCTCCTATGCAGTAATTCACATAGCAGTACATAAATTAAAACATAAGGTGCATCTTGTTCAGATACACAGATGAACTGACTTGGCCCTCTGAGGCTTACAGACAGGTGAGAGAACAAATAAAGCTCAGTCCCACATGCTTGTTGTCATATATGATACTAGAGGCTCAGTGCACAAAATTCGTGCATGTGTAGGGTCCCTAGGTCTGGCCGGCGACCAGGGCCAATCTATGGGGTGACCGGCAGGGTGTTCGGGGGGCCCTCGCTGGCATCTACCTTGGCTGGCGTGGGGCCTGTGGGCAGTTCCCGCATTGAGTGTCTGCCCCTTGGTGATCAGTGCGTGTCATAGTGACTGGTTGTTCCACCGGTCATTCTGCTGTTTGGTAAATTTGCATATTAGGCTTTTATTATATAGGATAGGTGACAACTGTGTTATTATTGCTGAGGAAGCCTCATGAGATACCAGCCACACAAGGAAATTCTGAATGATCTCTGGAGCTCAGGATGTCCTGTATGCTAAAGGAAGACTAGCAACAGAAAACTGTTGAGAAACTGAGAAGGGAGAACCACAGTGCTGACATCACTGGGGATCTTTGGTCCAACCTTGCTGAAAGCTAGCCGTCCTAGCCCAGGAGGGACGAATTAGAAAGATGACTCCAGAGCCAAAAAAAACCACGTTCTTTAAATGCTTAATCTAGTTGTAGGTAGAATTGTTCTGCTTGTAAAAGAAAAGTCCTGTAATATGTAAATAAAAACAATCTCTATATTTTGATTTACCCTAGCCATCCCTGCCTGCCCGCCCCCCCCCCCAAACCCCCCCAGCATACGTACTGGTTAACGCTAGTCAGAGCATGGATAACCACCCTAACATGGTGTGATGCACGCCATAAAGCAAAGGCAACCTTCCAGAGAGCTTCCAGTCGTCCTCCCCTGCCCTGAGCTGGCGCCTTGCAGACCCCTTTAGGACACTGACTCACAGTCCCCAGTGGCCGCTGGGACCCCTGGGAAGTTTTCTCCCCTTTACTCAAATGGACATCAGGCTCTACGCAGGACCTACTGAACTTGCAGGAGTGTGGCCCAACTATATGTTTGTGTTTTTTCCCCCAAAGTGTCCAGCTCTTTTCGAAGTGTATTGAGAAAAAAACATGCCACTGCAAACCTTGACTGCCCATATGCCGACTGGCAGGAAATATTATAAAGGCCAGGGGCTGAATCTCAGTCCACTCCTCTCTCCACAGCTCCAGGGTTAATAGCTCAGCAAGTGCTTAAAGATAAACTATCCTTATTGTCTCGGATGAAATTTCCCTGCCTGTGGGTGGTGAGGAGGATTGGCCTTAGCCGATCTGAAAGCTCCTTTATGGGAGAAGGTCTGCAGTAATGACAACAGCACTCCCTCTTTACCACTACCCATATTATTGCTAGGTGCCATGTGCGAGTTTGAGCATTGCACCTGAGTATTTTTCTTTCTGTTAAGCATCCATAACCCCCACGGGGGAGGGACTACTATTATCCTCATCTTGCCAAAGAGGAAATGAAGCCCAGAGAGGGCAAATAATTGGCCGTGGATCATGCAGTTGAGAGCTGGGACGTCGGAGTGGGCCCTCAAGGCCATTACGCCGCATCGCTTTCGCACACATGCATTCAGCCACATCTTTATTTGTGGAGCCTTCCTCTTTGACTCTTTATCTTTCTCTAATTTTATTTATTCAGAGTTGATAAAAAGTGGTTAATCCCCCCCCGCCCCGCCCACCCCCACCCCCCTACACACACACACACAAAATCCCTAAACGTTCTCAATGGGATGATGGCCAACACCTAAGTGCTCTCTTCCTGTCCCAACTGGCTGGGAGAGAGTCCAGGACTTAGCCTTCCCAAGTTGCCACTTCCTTCCCAGACCCTCTCCTCGTCCAAGGTCAAGAACAATCGGGTGCGTGCCAGGCTAAGCGCTCACTGTACAGTGTCACAATGTGCCTGGTGAGAGACAGCGTTCCCATGGCCACTTCACAGATGAGAAAAGCGAGGCACGAAGCGCTGAAGTCTGATGGAGTCCGATGCTGGAGAGTCTGATGCTTTGGTGGCCTCACAGGCAGGCAGAGAGTATGGGGGAAGGAGCAGTCTTGCTCCCTCCATCTGAACAACCCTCAACTCAGCCTAGGGGTCCAGTTCTCAGCCTAAAACTTTGTCCATTTTTTTTTTTTTTGCAAAAAGAGATTGGGTGGAATTTTGCTTAAAAAAAAAAGTTGCTATATGTAAATAATTGTCTTCACAAACCATGTCAAAAGAGGGCATACAGGACAGAGACAAAAAAAAAAATCTTTCTACTATTGATGAATCAAGTAATAACCAAAGAAAGGATCAATGGTTTGGATCAGCCTGTATCCAAAAACTTGTAAATACAACCCAGGCTAATCCTGAATTTCACATGATCCTCTCAAGTGACCAGAAAGCTCCAACGGGGTGTAATTCAGCAAACCCCTGCTAGCTAACAAGGCCCCATGCAGCAGCAGAGCCCACCCGCCTGGACTAAGGTCATTTAACTTCAGCCCTCTTAGGAATGGAAATCGGCTTTCTAAAGACTGCTGGGCAGGCAGTGGCCAGCAACAGACAACTCAATGGCTGAGCCTTCCGAGTCATAAAATACTTCAGAAAAGAGGAGATCAAAGCCTCCCTACTACCCATTGAAACCTAACTGCTTCCAAGTTCCTCGCAGGGACCCAGGCTCTTTGGAGAACGGGCCCCTGCCATCACAGTCTACAAAGGCCACCACTCAGAAAGATACAATCTGGACATGAGGGCAGCCAGCCATGGAGGAGAAACCCACTTACAGTTTAACTGTCGGGGACACAGCAAAGAGCGAGGAAGGAAAACCAAGTGACAAAACTGAACAGTGCATCCGAGTGGAGGCTGGAGGGATCTGGTGGCAGCCTGGATCCTGGCACACAGTCCTTGCTGAGCCCCTGATGCCATGCGGAGGCTGATCCTCCTAACCAGAGACCGGACGGAAGATGCCAAGAGGAACAGCACAGCCGTCTGCCACTCTCACCAGCTCAGGTCATTCATCAAAGGTAAAGCACCGATGTGTTACAGATCTGGGCGCAATTTTTTTTTACATATTTTCACTTGATCTTCATGTTGCGAATGGCGCTTGGTGTTGAGTTTCTTAAGCTAGCAGTGCATTTGCCCAACTGGAACACATGGGTATTGGATTTATCAGGTACCGGTCAAGGGCAAATAATCTTAGACCTAGGTATTGCTCTTTTACGGCCAACCACAGAACCCTGGACAAGTTGCTGATAGAAGTATGGCTTAAAAGGAAGGGAGTAGTTAAATTAGTATCAAAATTCCACCTTTTAGAGTTTCACGATGCCTACTGGCATATTAAAAGGTGTGAAATGTATTACAGAAAACACATTCACCTAATTGCACTTAAATTTAACATATCCCTACTTATATGATGATATATGACCAAGAAATCATTTATGTGATCATGAAATCCTTTTTTTTCCCTGAAGCATCCCTTAACAGTTAGAAATCAATACATAATATTATAATATCTTTTTGGGGAATTATTGCTTTCATGACTTTCTTGTTACTAAAAGACTACCAAGAGATGCTCCTTGAAAAAGATTTTCATGACCAACTAAATTAGAGAAACTCTAGGTTTAAACAGAGTTAAACAAATATCATTAATGCAGGATATTTCTGAATCATTAATGTGCTAATGTGCCTGGTAAAACTCCAAGAGGTGGCGTTGACCCTAACTTGACCATGTTGTCCCCTTTTCTAGAACCATGCCCCATGGTTCTTTGTTCCAGGGTTTTGTTGTACCATAGCTTGGTTCAAAATAAAATACCAATTTCTAGAGCTAAAATTGCTGCTCCATTTCTCCCTTAGAACAAAATCCTATGGGCTAGAGTACAGCATTCATTCTCTTCTGGTTTTACTCACAGTGCTCTGGACAGTGCCTGACATAACAGAAGCTCACCAATAGTTGTTGAATGAAAGACTAATCATTAGTCACTTCTCAAAATACCCTTCCACCAACTTTCAAAAATGGAATCAATCTGTCAAACCAACAATAAACCAATTAAAAAGATTTTCCTGCATAGCCAAGGTCTTAATCCAATGGTTCCCTACTGTTAGTATGCATTGAAATCATTTGGAGGATTAAAAATATACATTCCTGGGCCCAGCTTCTATTGTGGGTAAAGAAATTCAAAAAGTTAACACTTGAAGTGAAGCTAAGGCCTCTGATTGTACTCTGAAGATCACTCTCCTAATAAAAGGGATCACCAAGGTGGAACATTTTTGGGGAGAAAGGTCTTTTTAGATCTCCCATCATGTAAGAAGAAAAATATAGTTCTTTTTCTATCACCCTGGAAAAGAAAATTAAGAAATATTGGTGAAGGTAATAAGAAGGTAGGTTGAAGTTCAACAGCAAGAGGAAGAGTCTCTCAACAATGGCATGGACTTCCTGGATGAAATGACCTTCTCTTCATGAACCAGGGGGTCAGAGTTCAATTCCAGGTTGGGGTATATGCCCGGTTGTGGGCTTGATCCCCCAGTGTGGGGCATGCAGGAGGCAGCTGATCAATGATTCTCTCTCATCATTGATGTTTCTATCTCTATCTCCCTCCCCTTCCTCTCTGAAATCAATCGTATCTAATAAAGAGGGAATATGCAAATTGACCATCACACTGTCACAAAGATGGCGGCGCCCAGTCCCGTCAGGCCCGCCGGAGTCCCCCCCGTCCTTTCAGCCTCGCTTGTGGGGGGAGGGGGGTAGCAGGCGCGTGGTGTGGCCAGACTCACCCTCAGCCCCCCAGCTGCTCAGGGCCGGCCTGAGGTGCAGGCAGCCTCGGATGTCGGCTGCCCAGTCACCCAGAGCTGCCTGAGGCTCAGATAACCAGGGCCGGCTGAGGCTTGTGCTGCTGGCAGTGGCAGCAGCAGAGGTGTGATGGGAGCATCGCCTCCCACCCCTGAGGGCTCCCGGACTGTGAGAGGGGGCAGGCTGAGCTGAGGGACCCCCCCCCCCTTCAGGTGCATGAATTTTCATGCACCGGGCCTCTAGTAATATAATATAAATAAGAGGCTGGATATGGTAAAGAGGACATCACAACACATAGCGATATAGATTAGGTTAATCTGCAACCCTGAGATTCTGGGTCAAGGGCTGCAAATCCAAATATCTTCATAGAGTGCAAGGCAGGGGCCAGTGCTAAACTGGGGAAGGCTTGCTCGTTGATAAAGGCATTCAAAATTTAAAAACAATCACCCCAGACATAAAGGTAGGCAGTATTCACTCAGGGTAGTTCCCAACTCCTGTTTTATGAATTATTCCAAATCAATAACTGCCTACTCAACTCCTGAGTAAAGTGAGACCTGTCAGTTTGGGGGAGTGCCTTTTCAGAAAATATTTTAAGTAGTTTAATTTTGAATTATTGAGGGAAATTCCCTGCCTGAGAAACCGTAGCTGGAGTGGACATGTATACATGGAAGTACTTACATTTCACTACTATAACCCTTTGAACCATTGTCGCTTTCTCCTGGGGTTTCCCTAGCAGTCAAGACAATGGTTAGCTTCCCTACTGGCACTTAGTTATCCAAAGGTGACTTATTACTTTCCCAGTGCACACTGCATGCACACTAGGAGATTGCTCTGTCCCCTAAAGGCATTCTGATGCCAGCCGCCCTGCCCCACTCTTGGAGAAACGCTAATGTAGAGACTTTAAGTGGAAGGAGGGCTATTTCTTAGTCTCAGTTATCTCATGTCCGTTTCTGTATTAAAAAGAGTTGCTCATCTCTTCTAGCAGGTGGCCTTGGATGAGTCTCTCAACAAGCATGTTAGAAGCATGTTGCCTTTCTCCTGAACTCATGAATCATTCACTATCCTGAATCCATTACAGTAGTTGCTAATTAACTTTAGAGAAAGTATTAACCCCTTGTTTAGCCCAAGAAGCTGGGCAATGTCTATGGGTTCCAGGTGGCAGAAACGATGAAGAAATTCTTCCTCCCAACATAGTTATTTCCCTCCATCCCCATTTCTCAACATCCTTAGTGAAGAGTCCCCTCTATGTGGCGTCTCATGTGATTTCACAGTGCTCACCTATTGCTATTTGATAGGTTCACAAAGGGTGCACAAGCAGATCAATGCCCTGTTAGAGAGACAAAGCCATAATAACCATGATGTTAAGTTGACAAAGGTGTTTTTGCTCAGAATTCCTGCTTCTATTCACCAAGAAAGGAAAAACAACCATGTGGGGAGCCGGCACGGCCATGGCATACTCAGCCCCAGAGCGCCTTATGTGCCGCGCCAGCTCAGCCTGGTTCAGTGACCCTGAGTGTGTGTGTGTGTGTGTGTGGGGGGGGGGTGGTGGTGAAAGGATTGAGAAAAGACAGACAAGAGAATGAAAGCTGGGTCTCGGTGGGACGCTGCTCCCTGATGAAGAGACAACGACAGCGCCCACAAGCCGTGTCTTTATTTTATAGCAGATGCCACGAGGCAAAGTAGGGGCGTGATCACGTTGTTTACAGCATTCTCGTGAGTTCCAACCTCACTCAACTACAGGCACCTGAACTCTATCACAAGGCACGTGGGGCTATGTGTGTGGACCATAGTTCAAGCTTACAACCACAGCCGTTGGCTATGATTGTGCTGGGAGGGCCCTGCCCTGCAGCTGGGACTTGCACGTGGCAATGAGAGGACCCTGTCCTTTCATTAGTCCGAGGCTTGAGCCTGGCCAAAACACTGTAGCCGTGCCCCATACAACCACAGTTTAGGTTGAAAATATTTGTACTATTTCTTGTCCAAGTATGATATAGATAGATTGGCAAAGAGAATATATAAATGGGCAAAAGGCATGAGAAACGATACTCAACTTCAACACCCATCAGGACAATACAAACTAAACCCATAACTGCTTCACATCCATCTATCAGAGTGGCTAAAAAGAAAAAGATAGACAATAGCAAGTGTTGGTGAGCATGTGGAGCAACTGGAACTCTGAAAATCACACACGGCCGATGGGAGTGCAAATTAGTGCAATCACTTTGAAAAGCTGTTTGGCAGAATCTACTAAAGCTTAATATACACATAACCTGTGATCCAGAAACTTCATTATTAGGTGGGCTTCCAAGAGAATGTGTCCATAATGCCACCAAAAGGCATACAGAAGAAGGGTCAGCAGTAGTCTTCATAACAACCCAAAACTGAAAACAACTTGAATGTCGACCATTAAATAGAAACATTGTAAAGTATTCATACAGAGGAATATTGTATGTTCTACTTATGTAAAACATTAAAATAGGCAACATTGAGCAATGTTAGAAGTTAGGAGAATGGTCACCTATGGTGGGCAGTGACCGGGAAGGGGCCATGGGGGATCTTCTAAAGCAGCGGTCGCCAACCTTTCAGACCTCATGGACCACCAGTGGTCTGCGGACCACCGGTTGCCGACCGCTGTTCCAAAGCACTGGCAATGTCTTGTTTGATCTGGTTGGTGGTCACATGCATGTGAACTTTTTGAAAATTCCTTAAGCTGTACTCAATGATTTTTGCATTTTTCTGTATATACAGTATATTTCAACACAAGGTTAAACAAATTAATACAGAGCAGTCTTGGCTTCTCAGTTGTGGCTCTGTCCTCTTGTTTTATTTTCTTATTGTTGAGTAGAGTCTGGGTGTATGTGCTTTGCAGGGTCACAGAAAGGTGGGTAATGCAATGAGATAAGCTTGATTCTCCCCCTACACCATGCTAAATGGGTCCTTCTAGGACCAACAAATTGGATAATCAGAGGCAGATGCATAGAGATGTCAATGGCCTCAGGAATGGTACATGTCAATGGTACATGTTTCAGGAGAGGGAAATGAAGCCTACAGAAATAAAGTTAATTAAGAGTATGTTGCACATTGGAACAGAATCCACTTTATATCAGCCTTATATACATGTGGCTGTCAATGACCTCTCTCACATCCACCACAAAGATGAACATTAACTTGCCTCATTCTTCTTATGTGTTAAGTGATCATTTGCTCTCTGTTCAAAAGAAAATCTCCTCCTTAGGAGAAATAACCCAACATCTAGTCATACGAGACAACTGATCAGATTTCCCATCACTCACAAGAGTGGAATCCCGAGAGAGCTAAACGAGAAGAGACTACGTTTTGTGGGAACCAGAACACACACAGAGCAATTATTCCCTTCTAGGGATAGCTCTAGCACTTCCCATGTAAGAAGTCACTTCCTCCCTACAGCGCTATTATCTAAACTCTCATTGTCCCCATTTTAGAGGTGAAAAAACTAAGACACAGAGATGAGTAACTTGCCCAAGGTCCTACGAGTGAGTGCTGGGGTGAGAATGATCCTGACCAGACTGCTCTTAACCACTGCTGTATGGCCTGGGATAGTGTAAGCCACGATGGTGGGTGCCTTCTGAAGACACCAGGACACTGGAATAGAGAAGAGAGAGAGAAAGATGGAAGGAAGCCCCCCAAAGAGCAGGAGACTCATGACAACAAAACCAAAAAAACAAGAGATATTCATGTTTGTGCAGGCACACATATGTGCATACAACCATGTTATGATATACAGGTTATTAGAGAGCCACATTGATCATTTAAATGGATCAAGCTTAGTTGGGAATTGTTAAATCTTTGTTTCACTCTATGCTTTAAAGACTGTACCAAAGGATATCATAACTCTGGTGGTAATGAAATATTTTAGCTAATTTCAAGCCACAGTGTCAGGAAAATAAACTTAAATAGTAAAGTTTCAACTAGCCAGGAACATGGAAGTCCTCATTCACCTGCACCCAGCCACTCTTTTTTATTTTTAAAATATTTTTTTATTTATTTCAGAGAGGAAGGAAGAGGGAGAAAGAGATAGCAACATCAATGACCAAAGAGAATTATCGGCCTCCTGTGCACCTCACACTGGGGATGTAGCCCGCAACCTGGGCATGTGCCCTGACCAAGAAGCAAACCATGACCTTCTGGTTTATAGGTCAAGACTCCACCACTGAGCTATGCTGGCTGGGTGGAACCACTCTTATTTTGTGTCATGATGTACCATGTACATTACTACATATGCAACTGGGCTTTCTCACATTCTCCTTCTTCTAGTCATCCCAGAGCATGACTTTCATGTGTTTCAGTATCTCAACACACACACACACACACACACACACACACTTACACTTATGTCAGTTCCAGACACTTCTCAATTGCAACACAGAATGAAATCAACCCCAAATGCCATTTACTGCCTCATGCATTTGATTGAATTCTGAGTCAAGTATCACTTACACGAATATTCTTGGCCCTGAGCTCAACAGATGAGGATCACACAAGAGGGGAAAGAACACTTGTCCCAAATGCTCCTAAGCGGTCTGCGTCCCTGGACAGCACACTTCACCCTGGCAGCCCCGAACACACCACACTCTACAAGGACGTCTCACACGAGCGGAACACGAACAGGTCAAAGAAAACAAAAGGCGTCCCTTCTCCATGAAGGTTGGACTTAGCAGGGCTGCCGAATGCAGTTCTGCACCGAAATACAGTTTTCCCATTTCAAAGCAACGCGGAGGCACGCAGCTTGGTCGATTTATATAATGCCTGATCTCCCAAGACTTTACAATGCGAATGGCATCCATCAAATTAATTTCCTTGGGGATTGTCTCAAACACAGAGTATGAAGAGGCCCAGACCATTAAACATCAAAAGAAATGTTCTAAATGGTCATTAAAGTTCTATTCTACTTTCTCTTTCTGGGAGCAGATTAGATTAATTCAATTGAGAATATCATAAGTATCAAAGCTGACAGTGTGAATGGGTCGAACTGGCTGGCAGAGCGCTTAATATTGCAGACATCTGTTCCTTCAAGTTGTACAGAATGCACTCAGAAGAGGGAGTCGACGCAGAGTGCGGGGTACTTACCAAGCCGGCACAGGTTGACACGGCCACGGAGGAGGAGTTGTCATTTCTGATAAATCCCTGATAGAAACAGCGCTGCACCCTGGGTCCCCGAGGCTCTGAAGCACCATCTTTTCCAAGTACCTGGACAATAAAGTGACTGCTCAAAATCGCCGAGGGCTTCAGCTCTAAGTGGAGCTCCTGTCCAAATGCTGAAAATTGGTAATGCAGGGAGCTGCTGGCACTCTGCGCTGACCGCTTTCTCCTGCCGCTGTGCACAATGTCGTGGGAAATATAGGACCCGCCCGCGTCCACTTCTACTGGTGTGACAAAGACGTAATCTGCAAGGGGAAAGGTTTAGCTGTCAGCACCCTGAGCCCGCAATGCCAACCCGACACCTCCCACCAGGCTGGCCGAGAGCGATGCACGGCTCAAAGGTATCTTTGTTCCTGTGGCCATGCGTCTACATGAAATATAATTCAGAGGAGGACCCGTGGTCCTTCCCATTAGCTCTGCCTCACTAATTCCTATGAACACTAACAGCCAAGCACAACCTTGATGAATGTGAAGAATATTTGTGGAAAAGGCCGCAAACTCTCCTGGTCTGGGGAGAAGAGAGATGGACTTTTCCTATATTAGTCACTGAGCCATTCATTCATAAACATTGCTTTTTTGGGAGACAACATACATATAAAACTACCAAAGTAAAGAATTGAAATTTAAGGAGATTACTATCTTTGTGTTTAAACTGAATTGGGACCATTTTCTGGGGGAGGGGTGATGGGGTGGGGGAAGGTGGGGGGCGGGGAGGGGAGGCAGAATTTAAATGTCAAATAACTCACAGTGCTGAGTAACTTGAGAGGATTCCTCAGAAAATGCACAAGTAACCGCAGTTTCCTATTTCCAATATTAATTATACGTGACAATAAAACTCCAGAACTTGTAGCACTCTTAACCTTTTACTATGAGATTTTGCAGGGACAATCCCATTTAATTGTAAGCACCCAATAGAGTGGATGCATAAAAATGCCTCAACACTGTCAGGGCTTTTTCCTATGCAGGATGATGTTTCAAATTGCTCAGACATGTTGTCAGAGCAGGGACACCTGGAAAGGCATGTTTAGAAATACCTTCACCATTGCTCCCTGGAGCTGCACTAATTGCTGCTTGTTCCTGAGAGGAGGAGCTAAAAAACAATTTGCTGCTTAAAAAAAAAAAAAAAATGAGAAGCCAGCACACTGCTTTCTATCACAACACATTGAAACTGAAAAGTCTCATCCCACAAAATGATGTGGAATATGCCCTCTGTGCTTTAAAAAAAACGCTCTGCATTTCCACTTTCTAGGCACAGAATGGGAAACTAATTTGGAAAGTGTTTAGAAAGATTCCAAATAACTAAGAGGCATGCTTGAGTCACCGGGGTCCTCGTTCAAGGAGGAGGAAAACAGGAATTTCCCTTTTCCCAAAATAGTAAAAAAAGGATAAAGATAAAGAAGCCCTGTAGCTAACAGGAATCATATCAAAGTATTATTATGTTTGAAAAAAATACCAATATGACAACTTTAAAATGTTTTCTCCTGTTTGACCATCTGTGACTCTTAGTGCTTGAGCAACTCCCATTCTTACAATATTCTCTGTGTCCTGTCTCTCTCCTTCTCTGACTCCTTTAACTAGAAATACTTGCAAATTGGCATACATATTAAAAAATAATTGGAAAAGAAGTTTTCCTCCTCTCTTAACCTTAAGAAACAAAGCAGGTGTACACTATTTCTCTTCTTTTTTTAAAAAATCTCTATTATGATGCTTTACAGGTATGTGGTTTTCGATTCAATGCAGCTTTTTCTTAGTGAAAAATCCACTTCCTCCCTTACTAAAACCTAACTGTGTGAACCACCCCTGACACGTGCAACAGAGCCTCTCCAATAAGTTGTTTCTGACCTCCTTGTCCAGAACCATCTGAAACCCTGCCTGCTCTTAACTGGGAGGCCCTGTGGGATCCTTAGCCAGCCTTTGCAGTGGTTCTCAACCTTCCTAATACCGCGACCCTTGAATACAGTTCCTCATGTTGTGGTGACCCCCAACCATAAAATTATTTTCGTTGCTACTTCATAACTGTAATTTTGCTACTGTTATGAATCGTAATGTAGATATCTGATATGCAGGATGTATTTTCATTGTTACAAATTGAACATAATTAAAGCATAGTGATTAATCACAAAAACAATATGTAATTATATATGTGTTTTCCGATGGTCTTAGGCGACCCCTGTGAAAGGGGTCACAACCCACAGGTTGAGAACCGCTGCTTTAAGGGACTCAGACTGAAAAGCCCCCGTCCCCGCCCCCGCCCTCCCCCCTCAGCCCCACCCACTCAGACACCACACCTGCTACCAGTTTGCTTCCAAGGGGAGAATGAGCAGGCTGATGATGATATTCAGTCCTTGATGGGAAGGGGCAATGAGAGTCCCCTGTGGAGAATGACCTGATCAATCAGCTCAGGGGCTGACTAAAGATGAGGTCCCTACAGGTGGCAGCTGGAACAGAGGGAGCCTGCAGCCATCTGACCAGATGGGACAATGGGAGGTTGTTTTAGAAACCGCAGCCAGCCTTTCTGGTTGGACCAAAGCTCTTCTCAATAGCTAATTCCTGCTCTGTCCTACTCCCTCCCTCACTGACCCACTCCCTGCCCCAGTCCCTCTTCATGGCGCTGCCATTCCCTGTCCCCAAGATGATCCCTTGTTCCCTGATAGGAGGACATGATCCTGCAAGGATAAAGATTAGAGAATTGGTTGAACCTCAGGTCTTGCTGGACACCTTGGATCAGGGATCAGCTGGTCTGTAGCTGGTGGGAACATGGAGACAAGGATTTTCCTTCTGGGCGCCATCAGAAGTTAATAAATGATAGAAGCGAGGGGTGGTCTGGAGGTTTTCAGCTGGGGAACCTCGGAAGAGATAAAGACTCCAGATACCTCAAGCTATCTTCTTCCCTCTAACAGTGGCCTCTGGGAATCCAGGACACAAGGGCAAAGAAGCAGAGAGGAAAGGAAGACAGGGAACAGAAGTGGAGAGGAGAGGGAGGAGGAGAGGTGTGGGGAAAGAAAGGGGTCCATATTCTTTCATCCCCAAGACAGTAGGTCCCACAGGCTTGCCCAGGGGAGGAAGGGAAGGGAGCAAGGTGCCTTTTGATACCAACCGCCTAGTCCGTATCCACTTCCTAATTTTTCACCACACTACGATTTTATTTTTAAAACAAGCCATCTGTGAACAAGGGAAAGTATTGTTTTCTCATTTATGTGACTTGAAGCTTGAGGCATTGATTCTTTTGATAAATTCTGAGTCCTTGCCACACTTCCCCCCTCTACAAACAGGAACCATTTCCAACACGCACACACACCTGCCACGTTGGGGGCGGAGGGGGTGGGGGTGGGGGTGAGCCTTTGTACCTTTTCCCCTCTTTGCGGGGGGGGGGGGGAAGAAGGGACAAAGTGCCTGGACAGACTCCTAGGGGTGGGGTGGGGGGGCAAGTACGAACCGTCATTCAATCCGCTGCCGCCGCAGTGGCTGTCACTGGCTAGGGCTGCGGCGACCCAGGCACAGCAGAGGCAGCACAGCTGGAGCGCCTGCAAGAGAAAAGGGGACATCGCGCGTGAGGGGCGCGGGGGGCTTGCCCCTGGCGCCCCCCGCCACCCACTCTCGGCGCGCCCCGTCGGCGGGCACCTGCCTTGGCCACGCGCCCCAGTCCCGCCGGAGCCCACGGCGGGCCCGCGCCGGCGGCGGGGAGGGCGCACGCGAGCAGGAGGGCGCACTCCATGGTCAGGTGCGGGCGAGGCGGCTGCGGACGGCGCGCATTCTCCCCGCCGCCCCGGAGCGCGGCGCTCCAGGTGCGGCGCCAGGTGGGAGCCGCCGCCGCTCACATCGCGGGCCGGGCGCGCTGGGGCCTCCCCGACTCCTGCCGCCTGCGCGCCCTCCCTTCGGCGGGCGCCGGCTGCGGAGCGGCCGCCTGCGGCTCCCCTTGGCGAACGGGGGCCTCCGCGGGCCGGGGCTGGCGCGCGCCTCCGAGTGCAAACGGCCGGGGGACTCTGTCCGTGCCTGCCCGCGCGCTTGCCCGCCAGTCTGTGCGTCTGTCTGGGTCTGTGCGAGCGTCTGAGGCTCCCGGGGAAAGCAGCGCCAGCTGGCTCCCCCAGCGCGCCGGAGCCAAGCGCCCGCCTCTCCACCGCACGGTGATTGGCGACCAGCGGCTCCCGGGCCCGTCCGAGCCCCCGGGCTGGTGCTAGGGCGTGGGATTCCCGGCTCCTGCTCCGAGGGAGGGGGCGAAGAGGGAGGGGAGGCTGGGTGAGTGCAAGTGGGAGGGAGGGACCCACCGCCGAGAGAGAGCTGGGAGCGCCCTGGGTCGGGCTTGAAGACGGAATTTCAGCTTTAAGCGCAGGAAGAGATGAGCTGAGAAAGGGGGAGGGAGGCACAGGTAAGTGGCGCGACTTCTTTGCAGCCTGCCTTCTCTTCTACAAGTCTTCTGGGTGCCAGGCAGACAGGTACTGAGAGCCTTCTCAACACCTCCCAAGTGCCAGGTGCCATCCCCTGCTTTATCTCCTTTACCTTGGGCCCTATCCTCGCAAAGGTGGCAATTATTAACTCCTTGATGAAGATGAAGACACTGGGCTCAGATGGGCTCAAGCACATATACTTTGGAAACTCGCAAATCCAGGCAACGGGAGGGCTGGAACCCTGAGTCTTGTCAGCAGCATGACTGAAGGAAGCCAGGGTGGTGAGCGCACAGTGGCGGGCACAGATGTCGTCAGGTTGTACCTGAAATATGATGGCATATAATGTTATTAACCAGTGTTATCCCAATAAATTAGAACATCACACAGCCGGCTGGCAGGGGCCTCACCTCTTCTGGATCTTTCTCTCTTCTCCAAGTGACCATGCTTCCAACTCCTAAAGTTGGAACCCTGGCCCCAGACACCCCAATATGCAGAAATCAGCCCTAACAGCGCTGCCATCACCACGGATGGGCATCCCATCTGCAATGTGCCTGCTCATTTACTCAGTACATTTATTTGATCCCTACTGTTTGCAGTGATGAGCAAAATATATTCTCAGATGCTGCCATGATGGAAAAGTTCTAGGCCAGAGCGAGAGGCAGAGACATGGCCAGGTCAACCGGACCTTGTAGGCTGGGGTGCGGCATGTAGGAATCAGTTAGATTTAAGGGGAGACAGAGAGAGAGAGAATGTGTAGGAGGCAATAGATGGATCGTGCGTGGATAATTCTGGAAGTGCTGAGCAGAGGAGAATGGCAAGGAAGCTGTGCTAGAATCATGGTGAGCAACGCTGGTGTCCTGGACCAGGGTAGTGGCAGTGGAGTGGACATATCCCTGCTCCGGTCCTCAGGGCAGGGAGGTAGTTAAGATGAGGTCCATGTCACAGTTTAAAACAAGTGACAGCCCAACAAGTGTACGTCTGTCTCCCTGGATGCAGCAGTGGAGAGGTAGATCTGGGCGGCAGAGACAGAGAAAGGGCACAGCTTCTGCCCAGGGCAAAGCTTTTTGGAAAGACCTCCCAGTGAGAAGATCTGGGTTCAACAAAAACACTTAGCTTTCCCTGCATCACCTGCGTAAGCACTGTGTCTTCCGTTTTATAACCTATAAAATAGGAATACAAGCCATACATCAAAAGAATAGTGCAAGGATTAGGTGAATATATCTTTCTGGGCTTTATAAATGGGCTTTTAAAGTCAGAAGAGAGGATACCCCGTAATTCTGTTGCTTTCTAGATCATCAGGTCAAACTTCAATGTGCACAAAATTCACCTGTGCTGCTGGCTCACCAGGCAGATTCCTGAACCATGAGCCATGGAAATTCTGACCCGGTAGATGTGGTGCAGGCCCCAAATAAGCATTTGCAGCAAGCACCTGTGGGCGATCCCGACACCGTGACGTCAGGGCTTTATGCGATTTCAGCAAATGACTGGACACTAAGGGAAACTAAACATGAAGGACACGCAGCAAAAACCGTGCTTGATGTTGTGTCACCAAGCAACAGACTAGACAAAAAAGGAGACTGGGGGGGCAGCACTGAATCATATGGCCCAGGAAACACGCAGAGACCCGCTCTCACCGCTCAGTGCCAGCCTGTGCTGCTTGTTAGCCTCGGCACCACTGACATCTGGGGCAGGATTGGTCCCTGTGCCGGGGGCTGCCCTGTGCCCTGTAGGGTTTTAGCACCCCCACAATTGTGACAAAATGTTGTGACATGACCAGATGTCCCTGGGGAGCAAAATCACCCCTGGTGAGGACCCTGGGTAAACAGCATGGATCCCAATCCTATTCTGGGATCTTTTTCTCCATCAGCCTGGAGCCTCAAAGCCTCTCATTCCGATGAACGAATACTTGTTATATTTGCTGAGTGCTCACCCTTTGAGGGTCTGGAGGCCTCCTCTTGAACCGAATAATGTAAGAACCCCATGCCCCACCAATTTTGCAGCTCTTCTCTCCAGTAAACCTTCGCACTTGGCAGGTCCCAGCCCTCCATGGTTTGATGTAGAAACCAAGACCTATTTCTCACATGTTAGTAGATCTAGAGATCAAAACCTGCAATTTCATTCATTTGAAGATGCTCGGGACCAATTCTTTCTGTGGAGCTGATACAAAAACATAGTCATAACTTCCAGAATGATTTCCGGCCTTCAGTGTTCTAGGAACTGGCCCTGCAATATGTATAAATTGTCTCTAGATGGTGACAGAGAGTCGTGAGCAAGTGGTCCAGTCTGGCAGTTATGAAGTGCACTTGGAAATACAAATCTTAGCTGATTTTAAAACTATAAATCTAAGACACCATAATGAATATCACGGTAATCTGTCTCAGTCCATGCGGGCTGCTATAACAAAATACCATAGACTGGGTGGCATATAAACAACAGAAATTTTTCACAGTTCTGGGGGGGAGTGGGGGGGGGGGTGTGGGGAGCCCAAGATCAAGACTCCTGCAGAGAGCTGTCTGGTGAGAGCAGGTTTCCCGATTCATAGAAAGCCTTCTTTCCACTGTGCCCTCACATGGTGCAGGGGCAAGGTGCTCTCTGAGGTCTCTTTTATAAGGTCCCATTCATGAGGGCTCAGCCCCAAATACCATCACATTGGGGCTTATATTTCAACATATGGATTGGAGGGAGGGGCAAAAATATTCAGGCCATTGCATAAACCAATGAGGAAAAAGAAAAAGAAAAAAAAATTCCCGTTGTGCTGTATTCTGTCAAACATAGCCCAGAGCCTGGCACACAGAAGGCATTCAGTAAATATTTGTTGGGATGGAGGAAGGGAGAGAAGGAAGGAGGGAGGGAGGGAGGGAGGAGAAGGAAGGAGGAAGGAAATGGGAAAATTTGAGGTGGAGAGGTCACACCATTCACTCCTAACTATGTAAAAAATTTCCCCCTTTCCCCTCTAAAATCAGTGGTACATTGGTTTTTCTTCTTTTCACACTGATATAAGTTTAACCATTTTTTTTCAAATTAAATGCCTTAAGTCAAGGACCTCTTCCTGGCCACAGCAAGAAGTAAACGGCAATCCCTGTTGCTTCTTCCCTTTTCCCTTGGTCTCTGCTCCCCGAAGATGCAAGTGTCTCTTCCACGGAAAGTAAGAAACGTTCAGCCCCTCCCCCACCGCAGCTGACTTTCCGTCCTGTCATCGCCGACCTCAGGCTTCTCCTCTCTTTTCCATGCAGAGCAGAGGGACTGCCCTTCCTTGGGTATCTCAAAGCTGCAATGACGAGTCTGTCGGGTTTTATGCAACACACTCCGGGCAGTTTCCCGTAGAAAGTATTTTCACGTCCAAAGAGAAAGCTATCCAAAGCCACGCATCCAAAGCTAGCACAGGATAAAACAGAAACAGAAAACAAGTCTTCACTTATTTCAATATGGGAGCCAACAAGAAAAATAGAGAGATGGAAACGCACCAACATCCTCAAAGCCCTGAGAAGCAAGGGCTGCCTTCTGGCCAATGTCTCCGAAACAGGTGCAGCGAGCCACACGGTCCTCAAAGACAGCGGGGAGGCGGGAGGAGGTGGAGGCAACAGAGCAGCAGGTCTGGACATTTTCTAACTTCCTTAGAGATAACCATCCAGGAAGATGAGCTGCTTGCTTCATCACACAAAACAGAGCGGAATCCAAGCAAGTGGCATGCAGCGGCTTTTATTTTTCATTTGCCAGGGACACATATGGGGAGCAGGATCTCTCACCAACGAGCTCTGGAAATCGTGTCATCAAACACAATTTAGGAATTATCAACTATTTTCCCTCCTCGCATTTTATTCAGTCTTTCATTGCACTTTCCTTTTTTAATATTTTTATTGATTTCAGAGAGGAAGGGAGAGGGAGAGAGAGATTGAAACACCAATGATGAGAAACAATCATTGATCGGCTGCCTCCTGCATGCCCCACACTGGGGATCGAGCCCACAACCCGGGCATGTGCCCTGACCGGGAATCGAACCGTGACCGCCTGGTTCATAGGTCAACGCTCAACCATTGAGCCACACTGGCCGGGCACATTGCACTTTCTTACAATGGATTTCTTCCCTTTGCAACCTGTGCTTGTCTGACTTATCTACAGGATGAGGCATCGCTCAGCTTCCTCTGCTGGTCACCCTCTGGCTGTATACTGCTTCCCTGGTCTATGTTTAGTCCTTTCCCAAGTATACTATTGAAAGTAGTTTATTTGCCCAAGGCTAGAGGCAGTATCAGAACTAGACGACTTATTTCCACAAACGAACCCAAGGCCAAGTTCTGAGCTCTCAAGAGTGTTATATAGACCTTGCAAAAGCTCTGGAAAATATCAGGCTGCCTGTGATAGGGAGATGAGCTTTGTCCACATGACCTTTTTTCTCCTCATTCTCCCCCACCATGACCTCATCACACGCAGGCTGACACCTGCCCCAGTGGTTCCCCAATCGCATCTCACACCAGCCAGGCCCTCCCCACACCTGGGATAGCCAGGACTGGGAACTACTGCTGCTAATCAAAACCACCTGGGGGATCGTTAGAACTGCGTTCTTGGGCATCCCTAGGAATAGCCCAATTAAGTGGGTCTGGGATGAGGCCCAGACATCTGTCTTTTAACTAACACCTGGGTGTTTCTGATGTAACTAAATATACTACAACCCAGTAATTGCGGTCCAGGGTACTTAGGCCTCTACTTGAATGCCAGAGCTACTTCCTAGTCCATGGGATCTAAAGCTTCTGGGAATGCCTTTGACTCGTTTCTTATTCATGGAGAAAGCAAAGGGATTGAATCCTTGCTACAGTGATGAACTATAAGTATTTGTTACTTAGATTTTGGGGTAGCAGAGGGTAATTTGACTTCTAAATGTTTCTATCTCCCTTTTGTCTTCCTTTTTCTGGTTTAATCCATGATAGAGACCTGCCCAAACACATAATAACACTTCCTTTTTTGGCAAGAATTATTGGTCAAGAGGTAGATCTTGGACTCAAGTGTGGCCTATTAGAATCATTCACTGGTGTTGATCTGCCAAAGTTGGGAGAATGAACCCATTTTTCAGCTGAGGTTGTCACAATATATGATTACAGCCTCAAGTGGTCAGCAGTCGTCTGCAAAAAGAAATACACCACAAGTATGAAAGAGGAGAAGCCACAGGCTTCTGTCTGAAGTTGGTCTGTATGGGGTTGCTATCGCTTTCACCAAAGCAATCCTAGTGTTTTTTCTAGGTGACCTCAAACACAAAGCAGTACGCGATCAACTCTCATGCAGGGAGAACAATCCTCACCTCACACCTTTTTATTTTCATGAGATTGAATGAAGCAACCCAGCACCACCAGTGCTCAAGGAATGGCAGCCAATCTCCCCTTTTATGAACTTCCTCTGACCCTTATTCCTGAAGCCACTCCACTTCCGAGGCTGTGAACTCTTGTTTAGAGATGGATGCCACCTGCACGTTCTTTCACCCCAACTCCAGGCTGGACCCCAATATTTCACATGTGATTTCAGGGCTGCAGCTCACATACACAGCGCCCACATGAGCATTAGAAAATGGTGCTCTCTTCTGGACAGGCCCATGAAAGTAGCCAGAACTCAGAAGCTGTGCAAATTAGGACAAGAGTGTCCACTCTGGGCTAATGACACCTTTGGGGGACAGGACTTAGAACTCACGCCAGAAGGGGCACAGCCATGCACAGTGTGCAGCCTCCAGAGGCCTGCAACCTCCTCTTAGGCTTTTTCTTATTGGAGTGGGCAGCTGACCAGGAGCCAAGATCTGCCCCAGCTACTGCAATGTACTGGGCGACTATGTCTAAATTACCAACTCCATCATTTCCCCCCTTTTCACTCCGCATCCTTCCCATGTATTCGCACTATCTCAGGCCGCTCTTAGAAATCGTGGGGCTGTGCAGGGGGAGGTCCATGCATTCTGTCCTTAGTCACTCACCCTTCACTTCTACCCCAGCTCCCTGAAACCGTCCCCACCAAGGCCAGACTCCAAAAATATAATTTCCTAACCATGAAAGGACAATAAAGCTACTTAACAATAAATACAGAGAAATATAAAGACATGAACACTGCTCCGCTCACTGAAAGAAAACCATTAAACATGTTGAGAGAGAGAGGAGAGCTCTCAGCAGTGTTTATCTTTAAACAGTTGTGGCCTTTGAAACTAGCCATCACCAGCTCCTCCAACCCTCTCGCCTTCTCCGCTTCCCCGTCTTTCCTTTGTCCAGTCTTTTTTCTTTCGTGTTTACTTTTTACTTATCAATTATTTTCCTGTCCTTTTTTTTTATGTCCCTGAAACACTGGTGCTTCCCAGTCTGCCATCCTGGTCTGTTATCTTTGCTCATAAAAAGATCTCCATTCCTGAGCGTTCAGATCCCATCTGACGGGTTGATGACTCCCAGATCTGCTGGGCCAGCCCAGGTCTCTGTCCCAAACTCCGGATACACATCTCCAACCGCTTATGGGACATTTTAAACTGGATGTGTCAAAGGTGCCTTGAACTCAAGAAGGCATAAGCCAACCATAAACCACCCGCAGCTCTCCATCAGCCGCCATCTGCCCCGAATCCAAAGCTGAGAAGTGTTAGTGCCTCCCCTGCATGTGCGAGGTGAAGGGGAGCAGAGAGGGGCCATTTGGTCACCAAACCTACTTTAAAAATGCCCCAGACCAGCCCCTCTCCTCCTCATCTCATTGCCTTCATTCCTGCCTTGATTCAAGCTCTTGGCATTGGCCACCCTCTAGGATGGGAAAGGAAACCTCTCAACCAGGACAGACAAACCTCTCTGATCTTCCTGGCTGCCGCTCTGGTTCCCACAAGAACCTGCCGATCCCTCAGCGCCCCCCCCCCCCCCTTAGATAAGCAAGGCAAGTACCATGGAGGCCACGGCCCCACCCAGCCGCTGGGCCTCCTGGGCTGCCTACAGCTGAGGGTGCCATCGTCCTCTTTGTGTCCAGCACCAGGAGCAGGCCTAGCACATCCGCATTTGGAAATGCATTGAATGGCAACTTCACGGCCAGAAGGAATGGATCCAGGCTGCTGAGACAGGCCCTTGGCATCACCTCTTCAGCCAGCCATCAATGGAACCTGGTTACCGCTGCCTCCTGTAAGGACCAAATTCCACCACCAAACAGGTTGCACACCTGCCGGGAACCAGCTCCAGCTGTTTGTATTTGTTTTATTCCTGCAAGCACCTTGACCTTATTTCCATTCCCTCCCACATCCTCTCAAACACAGTGGTCTCTTTCTCCTTCCCTTCCTGACTAAACCACACGCTTGCTTTTGTTGTTAAAATAAGTCTAAGAGCCGGGAGGCTTGCCCTAACCATTTTAGCAGTGCAATTCCCCACCTCTGCACATGTTCTCAACCTGGGTGCACAATGGCCAAGTTACACCCCAGAGATTCTGTGTTGATGGGCCTGATTGCCACTGGGGATATTTTTAAAGCCCCCTGGCTCCAGGGGACTCTAATATGCATCCAGTTGGACCATACCATTGTCTAGACCAGGGGTCCTCAAACTTTTTAAACAGGGGGCCAGTTCACTGTCCCTCAGACCGTTGGAGGGCCGGACTATAGTTAAAAAAAAAAACTATGAACAAATTCCTATGCACACTGCACATATCTTATTTTGAAGTAAAAAAACAAAACGGGAACAAATACAATATTTGTATTTGCATGTGGCTCGCGGGCCGTAGTTTGAGGACCCCTGGTCTAGACTCTAGAGTCTCAGAGTGCAGTCCCCAGACCAGCAACATCCACGTATCCCCTGGGAGCTCGTAAGACATGCAGAGTCTCAGGCCCTGCCCGACCTCCTGAGTCAAGACCTACACCAGACCAAGATCCAAAAAGTTAACGACGGACCGTCACCTGGGGATCTTGGTCTGACAGACAGGACTTGGACACTAACTGGGTAAACTTAGATAGTCTCCTGCCCTCGGTTTACCCATCTACAACAAACATGCCAAACTCAAAGGCTAACACGGGCCAAATAAATGAGGCACGCTGCCCGCGGGCCGCGACTTTGACATGCTTGACCTAGAAGGTGGTGCTAATAACAGTACCATCTCCCAGGGGGGTAGGGGGCAGTAAAGAGATCATCAGGATCAGCAGGTTAAGGGCCAGACTGAGCACTAGATCAGTGGGGGCCCCATTGTCTCTCTCTCTTCATCCCTCAGCCCACTATGGCCAGGGCAGGCAGAGCAAGCATACTCTTTATTCCCAGGATGCTGGCTGCATTATCCTGGGAAGCACAAGCCATAGGAAGCTTGTAGACGCCAACACTCACATCCAAATTCAACATGCAATTTATTTATATATATATAGATTGATTTCAGAGAGGAAGGGAGAGGGAGAGAAAGATAGAAACATCAATGATAAGAGAGAATCATTGATCGGCTGCCTCCTGCACACCCTCTACTGGGGATCAAGCCTGCAACCCGGGCATGTGCCCTTGACCGGAATCTAACCCAGGGCCCTTCAGTCTGCAGGCCATGCTCTACCCATTGAGCCAAACCGGCTAGGGCTCAACATGCAATCTTAAGCATGCTGTAGGGCTGCAGCTCCCTTGACTGACCTGCAGCACCTGAAGCACCACCGTGACCTGGCCTTGCAGACACCCTGTCTCCCTAGTTCCACAAGCGCCCCCCTTCTGAGAGCGCTGCAGGGAGCTGCACCCCGCTGCGCAGGCAGTTCGTTTCCCAGAAGCTGCATACATAGCGGCCAGGCCCCCACTGTGCTGGAGGCTGGTGTTTGCACGGGGCTGCGAGGCACAATGTCAAGATGCAGATCATTTAAAAACAATTATTGGAACTCAACCGGCCTTTGCAAGGAATTAATTTAAGGAATCCGAGGTGCCAGAGGGAGAGTAGTAAAAGGGATGGGAGCGGGTATTTCTTATGTTTGAAGCAGTCTGGGATCTATTTAGAGAGGTTCCAAACATCAGGGCTGTGTCCAGACTGCAACCCAATACTTTCTATTGCTCTCTCTCTGAGGCGCTCTAGCCCCCGCGTGATTGGAGGGAGGCTCTCGGAAAAGCTAACATTGCGCTGGGACATAATAACAGCCTCGGGACATCAGATCCCGTGCCTGCCCTGCAGTCCTGGACGTTTTTATGTGCATTACATTAAGAGCTTCCATCTCTCCGGACAAAGGGGGGAAGCGCTTCCATGGTGGGTGGCCCCAATTAAACCCTGTGCCTAGTGAGTTTCCGCCCAGGCTGACTGGCCGGTAGCCAGGCTGATTAGCAAGCAGGTACCTCAAATGGCCCAGCGCTGCCATAAGGAGAAAGCCCCGGAATACTGCTAAGTGACACTGAGGAAAATCATTACGATTGAGACTTCCCCCACACCCTGCGCTCTCTCTTGCCTAGAAACCATCCACTTCTTCAGAATTGCCTAAACATTGCTTTAGTCCAATGAGTTAACTGTACAGTAAATGAAAGATCTCTCACAAACACACAGCTTTGAACACCATGATTTCATTATTGAAACATTTACTTGGTTTAAAAGCAGATAAGGAGGATGCAGTCAAAAACAAAACAAGGCCCTGGACGAGTAGCTCAGTTGGTGAGAGCATCAACCCGATGCACCAAGGTTATGGGTTCAATTCCTGGTCAGGGCACATGCAAGAATCAACCAATCAATGTATACATAAGTGGAACAGCAAGTCGATCTCTCTCTTTCTCTCTCTCTCTCTCTCTCTCTCTCTCTCTCTCTCTCTCTCCCCTTTTCCCTTCCCCTCTCCCTAAAATCAACCAATAAATAACAAACAAAACAAAAGCAACCAGGCTTCCCAGAAAAAGCAGATGAATTGGCGCATATATGATAGAACTGACAAGTAGGTTTAATATGGAGGGTTTGCAGATATTATGTAATTTAGAAATAGTAATAAGTATTTATGATGACAAAACCAGTAAAGCTCTTCTTGAAAATGTTGCAAAATAAAAGTGTAATGAGAGAATATGAGTAATTCATCTTCGACCCATCAGAGGTGACCACAGATAACATGGTATCTTCCATCTGGAAGCACTATTGGATGTAGTTGAGATTGCGTTGTGTATACTTCCGTGTGCTGCTTCATTTGGTATTATGACATGGAATATGATGTTGCAGATAGTAAAATTTCTGGTACCATCATTAAAGCTGGGACCTAACCCACTAAAGGAAAGTAACATAACACACTTAGCAAAATTGTGGGAGCTCCCTTGGGTGGGACAGATGAGCTACACTGTAATAGCAGCTGCAGGGACTTGTGCTCCTTCGCCCCTAGACTGGGGAAGGACGATGGGGACTGATACTCCCTGAGTTACTCTGGGCCAAACACTGTGCCCGGGAACATCCAGTAGGGAACCTCACTCAATCCTCCAGCACCGCTGTGAGGGAGTTATTACTAATCCCTTCATAGGTAAGGAAACTGGGGTTCACTGACAGGTGAGGTCACTGGCCAAGGCCACAGAGTTAGAGCGGCAGGGCCAGGATGAAGACTTGGATCTCCACTCTTACTCTCTATTTGATTTGTAGACATACAGCAGTGCAGTCAAAAGAGGTAAAAAAAGAAAAAAGAAAAAAGAGCCGAAGTGTTTGTCTCAGAATGTGCAAACAGTAGGTGTCCAATAAATACATGTTGCATAAATTCCTTTTCTTCTTCACATTTCATGGGTGTTCTCACCCACAAAACATCAGATGTGCAAGGCTGGCACCTTTTCCCCAAAGCTCCCATTTTGAATTCCAGTTTACCTATGAAGAATACCATAGGTTTAGTTAATAGTGTAGAACTAAGAACATAGAAGCACAAGGCGTATTTCTCAGAAAGTTCTGCTGCAGAAGAGAGAGAGGCTCTAGTTGGGTTGAGAAAGGGACAGTAGTAACAACAATAACAAAGTTACTCCCACTAATTAATTGCTTGTTTGGTACTCGGCCAAGCACTGTGAACATTTAAAGAAAAGAAGCATCAAAGTACTCTGCAAAATAGTTTCCTAATCTGGAAAATGAAAGTAAGAATGTCTAAAGCATAAAGAAATGTTAAGTAATTACCAGCTGACATAACTTGGATGAGTGGCAGGGGGAGAATTTGAACCGGACCTGCTGTTTTCCAGAAACACATCCTTTCTTGGGGATGAAAATGCGTTGGGCCAGCAGGTATAACCCACCCCCAGTCATGCCAGCAGTAGTTCAGGCTTCCAGGGAGAAGAAAGCCCTGTACTCCTAGAGTCACCAGCAGATGTCTGTGTAGCCACCCTGAAGGCCTGAGTAGGTAAGACCTACTCAGAGAATGGGCCTGGGAATGGGCCGTGTTTGGAATGCATCCCAACTTTCAAAAAAGACCTTCCTATTTCACACAGGCTATCCCTGGGTGTCAGAACACTCACTCTGGCAAGGCACAGGCCTGACCCAAGATGCGGTATATATGCTTAAATTATAGGGGGGGAATCAGGGAAGCAAAAACCAGGACATGTGCTGGAGAGAGGAGGAAATGTAGGAAGACAAAAACTTTGAGAAAAAGACCAAAGGCAATAACTATCAAATGAATGGAACACAATAGAAAGAAAGACAAGTAAACACTTAACAGGTGCAAAGAGAGGGAATAGTCTATGAAAAGGTAGCATCTGATGATAAACATAGGAATGTACTAAATTTGCACAGCCGTTTAACTGCTTTGACACTTACAACAGCCCTATGAGATAAGTAATATGAACAGCAGTTAATATACTCTAAACCAGTGTATAGATTTCAGTGCTTTTGAACCTTTTATACTCCATCTTTATGTAAGCTCAGTTCACTCTGCCCCTTAAATGTGGACATGGTCGGTAGGGTCCCTAAATCCCTTCAACTACTGGAAGTCCGGTGGCCTTGCTGAAATTTGAGCGATTTCTTAGACATCTACTTTATCATGTTCCTCTTGGTTCCCACTGAGCTCTCAACATCACGGACTCTCAGCTCTTCTCCTATTCTCTCCTCTGTCCCCCCTTGACGCAGACATGGGAGACAACCTCTTTTGTTTGCCTCAAAACATTCAAGGCATGTGTGTGTGTAGTAGTTGTTACTAAAGTTTGGGGTTCCAATGTTTTTTTTTTTTTATAGTGATAAAATACTGTATTAGAAAACCTGTGTGTGTGTGTGTGTGTGTGTGTGTGTGTGTGTGTATAGTGCTGACAAACCCTACTGTCTGCCATCTGCCAGCTGGAGGCCAGGAAAGGCTGTGGTGTACTTCAGGCCAAGCCCAAAGGCCTGCAAACCAGCAAAGCCAGTGGTGTAAGTCCTACTCTGAGGCTGGAGGCCTAAGAGCCAGAGCTCTGAGGTCCATATGGGGGGAAGATGGATGTCCCAGCTCCGCGGAGAGCAGGAATTCACCCTTCCTCCACCTTTCTGTTCTGTTCAGGCCCTCGGTGGATTGGAAGATGCCCACAGGCATTGGTGAGGGTGATCTTTACTCAGTCTACCATTCAAATGCTCATCTCTTCAGAGATACTCTCACATGCACACCCAGAAATAATGGTTTGCTGGCTCACTGGTCACCCCTTAGCCCCATCAAGCTGACACCTCAGATAAATCATCACGAGTATACATAACATACAATGTACCATTGAACCATTTACAAGTGAACAATTCAGTGGCATTAAGTGCATCCGCAATGCTGTGCAACCATCTCCACCATCAAACGGGTTTACATCCCAGGACTTAACCTGATTGAAAGTGACCAGATAGCCCTTTCTTTCAAGCCATCTGGTCACCCACCATGTTGCTTGAGGTTTCCAGAAACCCAAAGACTGTCCCTTCTTCTCCTTTTCTCCTGCTTTTGTACAGAACAATTCAGACTCCACCCCCTGTCCAGTTCCAGGTCCATCTTAGCACATCAAATAACTCATCAATGTGTCTTCACTCCCTGCCTCACCCTTCAGTAGAACAAAATAACAGAAGCACTGATGTTTCCCACCCCTTTCCGCTCACCCAGTCTCCACAGGTGAAAAGGCTGGACAGAGGCCAACTGGCTCAGAAGCAGAAATATTAATCATTGGCTTAGGCTTCAGCAAAACCATTGTTGTTTTTGTCAATTTCTAAAATATAAAAGCATATCTTCTCATCACCAGTTCAGATGGACCTAATAGGTCCATTTATAAAGGCCAATCCAGCAGGCCACAACCTGCATGGGCCAGAGCCTGGATTTCTCCATGCGAAGCTTTCAAACTATCCCAACCCCTCAAACTGTCCCCACATGGGTTGATGACCCTTCTCTGTGCTCTCCCATTTTACCAGGATCCTCTAAGAACGAGGAAATGTGCAAGGTTTTTAGGGGTCATCTGTGAGAAGAAGTGGGAAGGAGCCAAGAAGACTGGAAAACCCATCACCCCAAGTGAAGGAGAGAAAAAAGGATGGTTAAGCCCAGCGGGTGTTGCTCAGCGGTTGAGCACCGACCTATGAACCAGGAGGTCATGGTTTGTTTGATTCCTGGTCAGGGCACATGCCCTGGTTGCAGGCTTGATCCCGAGTAGGGGCTGTGCAGGAGGCAGCCAAAAGATGATTATCTCTCATCATTGATGTTTCTATCTCTTTCTCCCTCTCCCTTCCTCTCTGAAATCAATAAAAATATATTTTTTTAAAAAAGCAGGATGTTGAGTGGAAGCATCTTAGATTTTCATGTGGTGTAAGGAATGTTCTAGAAGGGCCACTGAAGAGGCCTCCAGGAGTTCCATGTCTCCTAGGAACGGGCCTCCTTAGAACGGCTGCTATGCTCACTCACTGGTCTGGAGCAGCCCACCGGAAGTGTGGCCTTGGCACAGTTGCAGCAATGGCGTTCGGTGCTTGGCAGCTGGGCCCTTGGTCAGTTACCCGTCCTGCAGTTGAAGGTTTGTGAGGCGCTTTCTCATGCCCACTAGGTACTTCGTAATGTTTAATAAAACACGTACAAATCCTCTGCCTTCCATTCAGCTAGACAGGCCTGTACCCAAACACATGCCACTTGGGCAAACAGCTGTCACCCACCCGCCCGCCCTTTGAATTGCACTCGAGCATCAGTTTGTGGGACTAGCTTAAAGCCAGTGAGCTCACCTGCTTGCAGGACATGCTACACATGCCCTTCTCTGTGTACAGTTGACCTGCTCCCAATCCACCCTTCTCTCCCCTCCAAAGTCCTATTATTTTGTTTTGTTTCATATTAAAACCTGTATCTCAGCTTTGATTGTCTGGCCCTCCTGTTTCTTTCTGCAGCCACTAGGCCTGGGATGAATACGCTCTAAACACTGTAATCATGTGTCAACAACACCTCTCTGAGGTGAGCCCCAAGCTAAGGAGGTAGCTCAATAGTTATTCTTCTCCCGAGGGGGCTGCCTGTTCTTCCCAGGGCGGCGTGAATGGTGTGAGGGGCAAGCCCGTGCTGCTGGACCCTGGCCAGCCTGCTGGGAGTCCTCTGGTGGGACCTAAACTAGTAATCAGGCAGGAAGGATGGAGGTGAGAGGCTTTCAGGATCCTACCTGAGTGCTCCGAAGGTGGCCGCAGGGCACTTGACTCACATCCAAGAGAGGCACCTGGCTCTAGGCTGGCGAGGAGCCAGCTTCGGAGGGTGAGCTCGCTCTGAATGACGGTGTCTGGACTCAGTTCATGCTTTATTGTCGTGTGTCTCTCTAAAACTAATTCCTCAGTGAAAGATGCCTGAAACCGAAGCCTCCCCACCTCCCCTCCCCAATTTGCTTTCAGTTGGAGGTGCTTGTCCCCGCTGTGGATCAGGAGAGCCCTGCTAGTGAGCAGGTCCTTGCTGGGAACTGAGTGGGGCGGGCACAGCTGTTAAAATCTGGAAGCTTCTCCCGGGTCTAGATAAGAGCAAACTTGTCCATCTCCCATAGCACCCAGGACACTGCCTAGTGCAATAAATGAAGAAGGGGTGATTTCTTTAAAATGTTTGGAACACATGGATGTAGGTGTGGGCCGGCACCGTGGTTCTCAAAGCCTGGTCCCCACACCAGCAGCAGGAGCAGCACCAGGGGACGCATAGAAATGGACGTGTTTGACACAGCGGCACCTACCCAATCAGAACCTCTGGAGGCAGGGCCCAGCACCCTGTTTTACCAAGCCCTCCAGGTGACTGATGGTCACTATAGCTGGAGCACTCCTGTTCTGTGGAATTGTTTTTCACCAATAACTAGAGCACGAGTCCCTTTATTAAATTATGTGATAATCCTATCGTGCTTCATCACAGTGTCTTTGCTCAAATATTGACCTACTACTATGTACAAATGGCTTATCTGACTCCAGTCTAAGCTCTCTTAACATGAACCAGGAGGCAGTTTTGTAGGTCTTTCTCTCCCTTCAGCCAACAAATAATAATTCTTCCTCCTTGTTGGAAAAAAAAAGTCAAGAAAGATCATATAGTTATGTAGATAGATATGAAAATGTTGTGACTTTGAAGGAAAATACAGTGTTAGGTATCATTATCATTGTTGTTAAGGATATTTTAACAATGATATAAATAGAAAAACTAGAATGGTAGAATTTTAGAAACTGTGTCCAATAGTTTCTGTGGCATCCCTATAATCTCCCTTCTCTTCCCCTCCCTCCCTCCCTCCCCTCCCTTCCTTCTTTCCTTCCTTCTGTCAAATTGGTGTACCACCTGAATTATTTACTTGTTTTTATGTAACTTGATTCAGTTAACAAACTTCCAGATGACTTTATCTAAAGTGAATATACGAATAGTTTAAAACATTATAATTTTTTTCAATTCAATGTGCCCCCAAGAACCTTCTGGAGTGCGGGCAGTGGAATGCGTCCCCCAGGCTGGAGACTCCAGTTAGAAGGATGGGGAATGCAGGGAAGAAGACAAAAGAAAGCAAACAATGGCTTGGAGACATGGTGGCTCCAGACCTCTCAGATGCAACATCTTTTTTCAACTTCCCCAGGACTCCCCATAGGGCACGGCTCAGTTGCCTGGGAAACTCTGGTCTGCATAACCTGACCACATGTCATCCCGTGACATATGGAAGGGCTCCCTAGCCACACCAAGGACCTGTCATAGACATGTCACCCAGCATTGGAATATTTTATGGACAACGAGCTCTGAATTTAAGATTCAAAACGTCAGGCATCAGGAAGAGAAGGAATCACAAAATAATATGTGAAATGTCCTAAGCTCAACCATGAATTTAAGAACATATAACACTGTGGCTCTCATGTACACAAGAAGAAAAAATGCAGCAAAGCCCAAATGTTTCAAAAAAAAAAAAAAAGGGAAACATTTAGTCCGTTCTGCTCCAGTGTCTTCTCTGTGGTCCAATTAATCAAATCAGAATGGGTTCAAAACTGGTAGCCACTTGCCAAGCCTGCAAAACAATGTCTGATTCTGATTATTAAGTAAACAACTCCCAAAAAGGGAAGCTTGTGGAGAAAGACAAACATTTTCTTCCCGTGAATTGCAGCATTTTGAACTCCTCTCACCAGTTGGAGGTAGGAAAAGGCAAAACTAGCTAGAAATTGAGGCTCTATCAAATCATATTTTACTCCAAACATAAAATATCAAAGTGTCTAAATTGCCTCTTAAAATTTTAAGTGTTATTGCTTTGTCTTACATTTTAGAGAAAACAGTCTGACACATTCTTGGATGGTAAAGGTTTTGGTTATCTATTTCTTTACAGAGTTTTTTTTTATAAGTTAGTTTCCTCTTAAATGTAAAAGCTTCAAAGCAAATACTAATGAATTCAATTTTGATTTCATAATCTTGCTTATGATTCTTTATACCATGAGCCAGGAGACTGGTTTAAACAACCTCAAGGCAGCTGGTGTTGGGATAAGAATCAACGGACTTAGAGCAGAGTTCCAACCCTCACAGCTACTCACTACCTGCCGGAGAACGTCCCCCTCGCTCTGATCTTTATAGCCGCCATGTGTAAAGTAGTAACACTTCATACGATCGTTGAGGATATAAAGGAAATAATGAAGTGGGAACGCTTCGTGGTTGGACAGAAAAGAAGAATCTGAGAGGATACACAGCAAGTTCTCAACCCAGCTCTTCCTGGGGGAATGTGCATGTGTCTGAAGGTGTGTGGTGGGGATGGGGATTAGTACATGGCATGACAGAGAAATCCCATTGGGTATGTTACATACTTCCAAACTATTTGAATGGGTTGAAACAAACACGCCTCCTGTATAAATGCTAGCGATTAAAAAGATATTGCAGAATAAAAACAGCAATAAGACAAAAGGTGCCCATGGAAGGGGTTCTCGGTCCTTCGCCCGCATCCCGAGCTTTGCCCAGAATGGCAGGCACGCAGCCAGGGGCTGGTTTGATTCTAAGGTGAGCTGTGCAGTGGAGTAATAGGCAAGGCGCCTCAGACATTCTGGCCTATTCAAGCCTCAAACTGTCTTAGTGAACTTGAAGCACACAAAAAAAATGGCCACAATGTTATTACTATCAATCATTAACACTTATTGATATTTTGCTATGCTCTGGGAATGGTGCCTAGTATTTTTTTAAGTGAATGCCTCGTTTGATGTTTGTACAACTGTTCGAAGAAGGCATTGTCACCCCCATTTTACATAAGGGAAAAATTACACTAGAGAGAGTAGGTACCTGATCGATGGTCACAGGGCTCGCAAGTTTTAGAACTGGAAGCTAAATTCCAAAAGTCTGGGCTGTATGTGGGATTAAACAGCAGGGACTTCAAAGTACCAAAGCAGAGATGTTGGCCAATTGGTCCTTGAATATACTTGACTTTCTTGTGGGCGTGGCTTTCAGGTTCTGAATTTTTAGTGTTGGAAGGGATGGTGCAGGTCTTTGAGCTCAACCTTTACCTCATGAAAAGAGTAAGGAATATTTTCCACATATCTACGATAGATGACCAATTCTCTGCCTAAATAGCTTTAGCAAAAGGAAATTCAAGATTTATGTGGCTAGATCTTTGTACTGTTGGATAATTCTAATTACAACTTCTTCCTTAATTTAAGCAGAAATCGGCTGCTTAATGAAACTGCACCAAATGCCTTAGTTCTTATCTCTGGAAACCTGTTTCCTTTTCCATATGTCAATGCTTAAAATATTTAATTTTCTCAATACATTTGGATGGTTTCTCTGGAGGAAAAAGTAGTTAAGGTTTAGACAATTGAGTCCTACACTCAAATCTCAGTTTGGCCTTTCACTAGTATTTAATCTTTTTAAATTAATTAATTTATTTTTAATATATTTTTATTGACATGGAATAGTATGCAGCAGTAAAAAAGAAGGATCTCTTATCCTTTGAGACAGCATTGAGGGACCTAGAGGGTATTATGCTAAGTGAAGTAAGCTAGTCAGAGAAAGACAAATATCACATGATCGCACTCATATGTGGAATCTAATGAACAAAATAAACTGCTAAACAAAATAGAACCAGACATAGAAGCATGGAACAGACTGTGGAATCTCAGGGGAAGGTGGGGGTGGGTGGGTGAGTGGGTAGGAAGAGATAAAACAAAGAACTTGCATGCATATATGCATAACCCATGGACACAGACAATAGGGTGGTGAAAGCCTGTCTATATATATATTAAATCTTAAAGTTGACTAGAGGCCCACTGCATGAATTTGTGCATGGGAGGGGTGGGTGGGGTCAGGCCGGCCTGCCCCAATTGGGGCCAATAGGGCCGGTCTGGCCCCACCCCCAATCTGGGTGGGATGGGGGGGCGATTGGGGGTGGGGCTGGCTGGGGGGGAGGGGCCACAGGCGTTTGGCTGGCCAGTCCTGCCCCCTGGTCAAACTCCTGGTTGAGGGGACAATTTGCATATTAGCCTTTTATTATATAGAATATATATTAAATTATATATATATTATTGACTTCAGAGAGGAAGGGGAGGGAGAGAGAGATAGAAGCATCAATGATGAGAAATTTCCTTTTGCATCATTGATTGGCTGCCTCCTGCATGCCCCCCACTGGGGATCAAGTGCACAACCTGGGCATGTGCCCTGACCAGGCATGTGCCCTGAATTGAACCTTGACCTTCTGGTTCAACCCCAGAGCCACACTAGCTGGGTACTAGTCATTCATCTTTGAGCAACTTGCTTAAATTCTGAGTCTCAATCTTATCTATAAATTCATGAACACACTACCCATGTCATAGGGCTTTTGGGGGAAAAGTAATGTTCCCAGCATCCATAGTGCCAGGCACAGAATAAGAATCTAGTACCCATGGTTTTCTCTCCTAATTCACTGTTTTGTTTATTTTCCTCTAGTTTTTCCCACGAACCCAGGCTCCCATCGAGACAACACTCGTGAAGTACTCTGATGTGAAGGAAGGTAGAACTGTCAGATCCCAGGACATAAACACTCTTTTTAATTTAAATGTCTCATCATTCCAAAGGTTCATATTTGCCTTGGAATAGGATAAAAACAATCAGACCTCTTCTCCCTACTTTCTATCCAAGTCTCCAGTCTCCCATGATAAACTTACTGATTTTTCCATTGGTCTCAAAAGGGTAAAACTTCCTTTTCTCCTGATTACATTCCATTTTCTAAAGTTCAAGTCCACTGCTCCTGCGTGTGGGTTTCATTGTCTCCAGGTTCTGTCCTCTGGGCTATTTAGCAAACCCTCCCCACTGGGTGGCAGCTGAAAATGTGATAAGCACACTTTCAACCCAAGTAGCTGATAAAAAATGGGCAAGGGGATGGAGCCAGGGAGTGATCCCCCTGTCCCTCTGCCGCAGACCTCCCACCAAGTTGACAAGGAGTCATTAATCAGCCTCCCCAGTCATCGAGGTGTGTGTCCAGCAGTCCTACCATCTCATTCCCACGTCATAACCCCGCACAGGAGACGCTGAGGGAAACTTTATCAAATGCTTCTCTGAAACCAGGATGCACTAGTCTCCTGGTCCCCCAGCCTCGCAGTCAAACCATCACTATAGTCTGTGGAGTAATCCTGGCCCTCAAACCCCAACCACATTACTATCAACACGCTCATCCATTTAACAACCGTCATGAGACTCGTTCAGAGATTACTTCGCTTTAGAAAGATGCAGTCACTTCTTCGGTTTATAGTCATGACTTAACTAGACGGCCTCCATTTTAGAACATTTGGGTACTTCTAATCTAATGGCGTCTTTGCTATTCTCTAATAAAATTCGTAAGTTACAGAAAATGATGCTAATGAATCTTCAGACCCTAAAATTGTCTTCACAAGCCCTGAAGGAAGAGAACTGCTTTTATGCATGTGGTCGCTATCTTCTTTCCTATCTAAGAAAGTTCCTGCTGACCAACAATGTATTTGATCTTTTCTTTGCTTTTAGAAGACAGTGTCATGCAGCTTCGCTTCAGACCAGCAGAGGAGAGGAATGGACAGTATGTGAATGATAGATTATTCTTTTATCCAACACGTTTTGGCTCTTCCTCCTATGTCATTTCTCGTTTGTTATCTTTTGAATTGAGAAAATTCATTTACAAAGCTTTTTGTAAATCTCTACATTTCTTTAATAGAGTTATGTCAGCCCAGTAACTAAAACAAATCAGTTTTTGTTTATATGCATGCATAGTTCATATTGATCTACTTATAATAATTGATACACTTTTACATTTGAATTTTTAAACTAATCTCAAAATATATTGTTTTATTGTTACATATTTTTGTGGTAACATCTAAGCCAATTTTCATATATCAACTGTCCAGACTATACTGTAGACCTTAAAACATTTTTCAATTTAAATTTTATATAAATATAGAAAAAATCTTGTCTCTACTAGTAAAGTATTGCTTTTTATCTATGTGAGTTATTTCCTTGATCTTACTGTCCCTGAGACAGAGAATTGGGTCAAAGTGAACGAGGACCTTCATTCCTCTTAATGTATATCACCATTTATGTGTAAAATAACTTATACTGCTACCATTCATGCATAGCTATGCTCTTTAAACTACATGTGTGTTATATCCACTGTTAACTTTTTTAAGTTTTCTGTTCCAATAGAGACCCTTCTCCTGTGTATTTATCCCATCAGGTCTTACATTCGTGGTCTGTAGCTATTTAGACAGTATACAAATTGTGACATTTGTTATATCAATTTCCCACATGGTAAATTAAAAAGACAATGGTACTGTTTAACTCTCTCTTTTAAAATATTGCAACTAGATTTGTTGACTCGGTAATCTTACATCATTTTTTTTCTATCAGATCTACCTAGTACATGCATCAGAGTTGCCTGTAATACCATGAAACCAACCATGACAACTTGAAACTTTGAAAAGCACACACAATATATGCAACAGCTTTCAAAACTCACTGCATTTATCTGCCATAAAGAAAATATTGAGAACACATTTGTTCCAAGCATGGTAGTTGCTGTGATACAAAGATGAGTGAGACATGACCCTTATCTTCAGAAACATGTCATTGATGCGGAGAAATGAAGAGGAGACAAAATACAGCAATAGGGGACAGATTATGCAAAATGCCTTGAGTGTACAAAATGCGATGGGCAAAGGTTGGAGAAATGAAGTTGGAATTCAGAACTCCCTCTGTGGGGTCTGAGGAGAGGGTGGAGCTCATGATGATGAGGACCTATCAAAGCCCCAACGAGACATTTGCTCTGCTGCTCGAGTTAGAAAAGATTGCCGAAGAAGGCTGGTTTCCAGGGAATGGGGAATAAACTCTCTCCCCAGAGAAGGGTCTTCTACTTTGGTTTCGTAAAAGCTGAGATTGTGCTGAGACATGCAACACTTTTCGAAAGCACCTCCCAAAAGCAAACACATCCCAAACACACCACGTTACAGATGGCCAATAAGCACACGGAGAGATGCTCAACATAATCTTTAGGGGAATGCAAATCAAAACCAGAGAGAGAGATACTGCGTCGTGTCTACCAGAATGACTATAAACACATGTTTGGGGTGTGTTTGCTTTTGGGTGGTGCATTTGCTTTTGGGCGATACTTTCCCAAGGAGGAGAGCTTGGTCTGAGAAGGACTCAGAGAATTGGGCATGGTTCCTTGCAATCCTGCAAGAGTGGAATGTGACTTGGACACTGGGCCACCACCATGTTGTACCATCCAGCTCTGGGGACCGTGGAAGTCCATTAGTCATTTCAATGCTCATCCAGCAAGTCCACCGAAGACCAAGCGTGTGTGTCTTCCTGTTTCTCCTGGCCACCGAGAACTCCCACTGTGGCCAGCCCGGGGTCTGGAGAATGGAATGTACGCACTGCATTCCTTCCCGGGATCACTGACCAGGGTGCCTGCCACCTTACCCAGCAAGGAATGTTGTTTATTGATCTTAAGTGATTCTGGGAACCTACATTCCAGGGCAGCTTGTCAAAATACTGGTCAAATTAATATGTCATTTGATTACCCCCTCATGGCTGCCAAAGATTCCATAAATTTGATACATAAATAAATATAAATCACATCCCCTTTTTCACTCTTTACCTTTTCTCCCACTAGTAGTGAGCTATTGAGTAGCTCAACGTGGCTGATTCATCTTGGAAATGTATAATACGATTTGTTTCATAAGGAAGTTGGGAGACCTTGGTGTAAATCTTGATTCTGCCACTATGAACAAGTGGACTGGATTCAAGAGTGTGTTTCCTATGCAAGGAGATTGAATTTTCTCCTAGATCTGTAAGGAACTGGTCCTTTCTAATTATTCAGGTATGGGCTGAAATATCAACGACGCAGAGAGGGCTTCCCTGATCTTTCGGTTTAAGTAGCCTCTCTTTCCCCAATCACTCTCAGTTCTATTTTATGCTGGCATTTAATTTTTAAAATTGCATATTCACTTTATTTTTCATCATAGAACTTCTTACTATCCAATATTACCGAATTTGTTGGTCTACCTTTTGTCTCCTTTACCAAGAAAGTAAGCTACATGCAGGGAGGGTTCTTTTCTGTCATATTCATCTTAGTGGTTGCCACATTGGCTGCCTTAGAGTAAGCGGTCAATACATTTTTTTAAAGCAAAGTGAAACAACTGGGATTTGGCAATGAATTCTTAGATATGACACTGTTGTGGGATGAATTGTGCCCCCCCCCCAAACATTCCCTAACCTCTAGGACCTCAAAGTGTTGCTATATTTGGAAACAGGGTCTTTAAGGAACCAATTAAGGCTACAGGAGGTTACATAGGTGAGCCCTAATGCAATATGACTAGCATCTTTATAAGAAGAGAAAATTTGGACACACAAAGAGGTACCAGGGATGTGCATAAACAAAGAAAAGAGCATGTGCAGATTCAAGCCCTCTGCAAGCCAATAGGAGAGGCCTCACAGGAAATCAGGGGTGTTTTTGTTATGGAGGCCCTGGCAAACCAATGCAGACGCCAAAAGCCCATGCAACCCAACAACAAATAGACAAACTGCACTTCGTCAAAATTAAAAAAACTTCTGTACACCAAAGAACATTATTAAGGAAGTGGGAAGAAAATCTACAAAATGGGCGGGGGGGGGGGGGGAGAATTTGCAAGTCATATATCTGGATAAAGGTTTAATATCCAGAATATATAAAGAACTTCTAAAACTCAACAACAAAAAATCGAATAACCCAATTGAAAAATGGGAAGAATACTGGAATAAGCATTTCTCAAAAGAAGATAAACAGATGGCCAATAAGCACATGGAGAGATGCTCAACATAATCTTTAGGGGAATGCAAATCAAAACCAGAGAGATATCGCGTCATGTCTACTAGAATGACTATAATCAAAAAATGAAAAAATAACAAGTGTTGTGAGGGTGTAGAGAAACTGGAACCTACACACATTGCCATGGGAATATAAAATTCTGTAGCTCCTGTGGAAAACAGTGTGATGGTTCCTCAAAAAGCTAAATACGGAATTAAGTTTTAGCAATTTTGCTATTGAAAACAGACACAAACAGATACTACTTGTACATCAATGTTCATTGCAACATTATTCACAATAGCCAAAAGGTGAATACAACCCAATTGTTCATCAACAGATTAAGGGAGAAACAAAAGTGGTAGCCATACAATGGAATACTATGCAGCCATAAAAAGGAATGAAATTCTGATACATGCTGCAATGTACACAAACCTGGAAAACATCATGCCAAGTGAAATAAGCCTGGTAGCGTATGATCCCATTTGTATGAAATATCTACCACAGGCAAATTCCTAGAGACAGAAAATAGATGAGAGGTTACCAGGAACTAGGGACAGGAAGCATGGTGAGTTATTGCTTAATGATTATAGAGTTTCTTTTTGGGGTGATGAAAAAAATTTCAGAAATAGTGGTCATGGTTGCACAACACAATAAATGCAATTAATGCCACTGAATTGCGCACTTAAAATAGGTAAAAAGGCAAAATTTGTTAGAACATTACCACAAAAAGGAAAAAAATTAAGTGAATAAATGACTTATAACACTACTCTTTGTCTTCCCCCAGATAAGACTTTTATGATTGGTGGTTTTATTCATTAGTCAAAAGCTATATTTGAGAAGCTTTTCCTTCTATTTGGATTTTATTTTTACTGTGAGCTTGGAGGTATATTAATATAATTTTTGTGAGTTAGGAACTTCTGAACCTGCATATATTCTTCCTCGGAAGCAAGCTTACAAAACCTGTGTTCTGGGAAGCCCTCTCTGTAGCTGTAGACTAGGTTAAGGAAAAAGCTGGGACTTTCCCTAATGTTCATTCACAGTGGTCTCCCTACTGCAGTATGTGGCACATAGTGGGTGCCCAATAAAAACTTATTACAGGGTGGAAGCAGTAAATGTAGCCAGAGTATTGTAGGGTGTCATGATGACAAAGTATAGCAATTTAATTTCATAAATAGCATCAAACTCCATTAAATCTTCAAATTAGAGTGAGCTTTCTCTTTTCATCAAGAGCCATTCTCCAGCAAAGATATAGTGTGTTTCTTTTTTAAGCTCCAAATCCACTATTTCAAATAGCATGTATTTATTTGAGTTACTATGGGTAGAAAAATGCCCCATATAATTTATTCAAAGTTCCATTAAGGAACTCTAGTAAACTCTTTTCCTCCAAACATAGAATCTCATGATTGTGTGTGTGTGTGTGTGTGTGTGTGTGTATGCACATATGCATTTAGGGATATTAATGTCTTCTAAACATAACATTTCTGCATTGAAAATGCTCTGTTTAGAGCTTTGACGGAACCAAAGCACATGTGGCAAAGAATGAAGGGCAGCAGAGGGACGGGTACGGCAGAACCCTCCTGAGGGAGAGAGGAGCTGAAGGGCTCAGGGAGCACGTTGGAGTGAGTCTGGCTGAAGATGAAGCTCCCTCCTCAATAAGATTCCAGGGCGCTCTTCCTCTGCAACTGTGGGCATCTTAACCTCTCTGAGCTTCAGCGTCTTTTTGGCACAAGCGGAATCATTAGACTCATAGACCTGCTCATGGCCAGGTTAAATGAGATGGTGAGTAGAATAGCTCCTGAATTCAGGTAGTTAATGAAGCTATTCTTTTTTTAAAAAAAATATTTTTTAAAAATTGATTTCAGAGAGGAAGGGAGAGGGAGAGAAAGATAGAAACATCAATGACGAGAGAGAATCACTGATCAGCTGCCTCCCGCATGGCCCACACTGAGGATCCAACCCACAGACCCACAAAGGTGCCCTTACCGGGAATCAAACCGTGACCTCCTGGTTCACAGGTCGATGCTCAACCACTGAGCCACGCCGGCCAGGCTAATGAAGCTATTCTTATCACCACCACCATTCCCTCCCCGATACAGTAAATGGAAAATCTGTGTGACAGAGAGGACTCCAGCTCCCCATAACCAGGACCCCCAGGACCCATTTTGGGCCCTAAGACCTTGGATCTGCTGGACGGCCCCTGGGCTGGGAGCAGCGGCCACATTCCCGAAGATGTGATCTACCAGTCACTGTTTACATGAAGCTCATTAACTGTCAGTAGCATTTCCTGTCGTATCAAGGCAGCTAACAGTACCCTCCTTCCCAAGTGCCCACCACCACGCTCCGATTAAAATTTGCCAATTAAAAAGAAAAACGGATTTTCTACCAAACCTCCGTCTTTACACTGTCCCGCTGTGCCTAGCTTCTGACCGATATAGCCAGCTGTTTCGTGGGGGTGAGGAAGAGCTGACTTCAGCAGCTCTGCAGGAATACACGCACGTTGCCAGTTATCAAGACCTTGACTTTCCAGGGTGGCTTGTGCAACACTTGGTGCTCCCTGCGGAGGCGTCTGTGTGCCACTGTCCAGGAAGCATGGGGCAGGACTGCATGTTGGAGAAGAATTTATCTTTATGGAAGGACTGTACAAAGCCTGCACAAAAGCACACAGGGATAACAAGTACAGGGCCCTGCCCTTTGCAAGGAGAGCTCTCTAATGGCCAGCACTCATCTCAGCCTACCAAGGATTCAGCTATTTAATTGGACTTCTGGTCAGGCCTGGGGAGTCCGCATCCCCCATGCCAGAGAGCAGAAAATGCGAATCAGGCGCCACTGAGGGTTCTGGAGAGAGTTGTCAGAAGTGCCTACAGGACATAACAATGAAATCTTGGGAGGGAACAGAATTGAAAGGGACTCACTTCTCACTTGCTGATTACATCAAGGGGAAGTGTTTTGGCTCAGAAGGAGTAGGTCTTTAATACCTCTCTGTTAAAAAAGAGAGATTAGCAAGCATTCAGGAGAGAACAAGCCTGAGGCTAGAACCCTTGGCAGGCAAAAAGTACCTAATTAGAAGGTAATTGAAAAAAAAATACAATGAAAATAACACAATGTTTAAAAATTCTTATTGTGGCAAATGATAGAAGGATTCCTTTTTTAAGTATTTCTTTTTGGAGAAAAAACAGTGAGTTGGCTTGAAGACAAATCTTCAAGAAATATCGGCACACGGGGTCCTCTGAATTCTGATGTGTCCCTATAACCTACTTTTTGCCCCTTTACCTCCAACCGGAGGGTAGAGAACTTGAGGAATTCCGAATCTCCTGGAAATCCTGCAGACAATAGAACAATGGTCTCTTGGCTATTGTCTTCATTTGTAGAATCATGGCTGGTTTTAATTAGGTGATCCCTAAGGTTTCTTCAGGCTGTAACTCTCACTTTTCAGAGGGGAACCCTGGGGCTCAGAGAGATCATGGAATTAGCCCAAATTCACGGGGCTGGGGAGGGGGCAGAGCCAGTACCAAGCTCCTGGCTCCCTGTCTGCCATCTGCCAAGCAAAGCTGCCCACGAAGGTTTGGAGCAATATTCCACCCAAACGTACTTCCTTCCTGCGAACGCTAGCCTGTAGGTGCTGGCCAGTTGGGACGGGAGGAGCCGCTGCTTGCCAGCGCGGAGGCAGAGACCATCTGGGGTGTGAGAAAGACATGTGTGGCGATGACCTCAGGGATGAGATGACACCAGCCCCCAAGCCACTGGAGACCCAGCGGTTCCGTTCTTCCTGAGAGCTCACTGATGGCCGCTTCCTTCCTGTGACAGGGGAGTCTACCCTGTGTTTACTGTTCCCACAGCCCAGGCACAGGGTGGGCCTTCGGAGATTGCTTCCCAGCCCCTCCCTGTCTGGACAGGCCGCCCCACCGAGCTCCCTGCAGCAGACCCAGCAAAACCTCACCCCAGCCCACTGCTGAGAAAAGCCAAGAGCCACTGTAGCCAATGCCGGCGGTGTCTGTGTCATTTTTGCTTATTCGATTTGGTCTCACTGAGAGATGAAGGACCCCTTCCTTTTTAAAAAAAAAAATATTTATTTTTATTGATTTCAGAGAGGAAGGAAGAGGGAGAGAGAAACATCAATGATGAGAGAGAATCACTGACTGGCTGCCTCCTGCACACCCCACACTGGGGATGGAGTTCACAAACTGGGCATGTGCCCTGACCGGGAATCGAACCGTGACCTCTGCTTCATAGGTCGACGCTCAACCCCTGAGCCATGCCAGCCAAGCTAGGACCACTTACTTTTTGACAAAAACAACAAAATCACCAGAAGGAACATTGCTTCCTGGCCTCACTTGGCCAAGCAGGCACCTGTCCCCTTGGAGTGACAGGCATGTTACTGAATCCTGGGTGGTGCACACATTCAGATACCACAACTTGCAAAGATGGCACTGGCCCAACCTCCCCTCCCCCCTTTGGGATTTTCTTTTTGTATTTTGTCATCAGAGCAACTGCAAATTCTATAAAATCGAGTGCTTTGGTGTCACTGAAGGCAAAGCGCATTGTCTTGGTTCAGATTTGCTGGTTCAGCAGGAATTGCTTCTAAATTCTGCTAGAATGACACCTGTGATGAAAGTGTGAACCTTTTTGGAAACGTGTGTGAAGGCTATTCCCCTGTGTACCAGGACCCACTTGCAGGCAGCCATCCCCATGGCACTCTCTAGTGTAGCAAACAAATGAGGGCCTTGGCCGGATGCTCAGTTGGTTCAAATGTTGATTCACAGTCAGGGCACATTCCTAGGTTGTGGTTCGATCCCCGGTTGGCTCCTCCATATCCCAACCTCTTCTCTCTCTCTCTCTCTCTCTCTCTCTCTCTCTCTCTCTATATATATATATATATATATATATATATATATATATATATATATATCCCTCTCTCTCTCCCCTGCTCTAAAATTGCAGCTTCCACCTGCCCTTTCCTTCTTCAGTGAGAAATCCACATGGCAGAGCCTGAAACAGGATGAAAATCCATCATTTGCTGTCAGTAACAAAGGTCATTTCCTGGGGACAAGCACAGGTAAGGCAGGACAACAAGAGGAAGGCTGGGAAGTCAGGCTGCCTTCATGTGAGAATCCGGGAGCCAACACGATCCAGTTCTGGACTCGAGGTGTTTAAGCTCCGCAAGCCTGCACTCCCTCATCTTCAAAAGGGAGGTCCTAACAAATCCTCCCCACAGGTTGTGGAAAGGTCATAGACTACCCTTAGGATGTGCCTGGCTGTGAGCTTTTATGGTTTTGACATGCGCGTGCCAACGACAATAAAAAATGTTAGTAGTTTTTGTGCAAGGACCCCAGGGTCCTCAATGCTACACTTGAAATAGAATGAGTGGTGTTCTCACCAGCCCCCCTACTGATTCAGGATCTGCTCTTGGGCAAATTACTTCCTCTCTATATTTACCAGGACTTTATTTTGGCTGTAAGGAACAGAAATGCAACTCAAACCAGTTTAAACATAAAGTAGGATTTATAGGATCCTACAACTGGGAAGTCCAAGCACTGGCTACAGGCACTATGGGATCTGGAAATGATGAAGGACTAAACTTTGATGATCTCTTTTCTTTCTGATGTATTACCAGCATCCCCAATGTACTCCAATTCTCTGTGTTTCTCTGTGTCTCATCTTATCCTCTCCTACTGCACACAGGTTTTCTTTGCATGTTTTGGTAGATGGCTCCCCGATCACACCGATTCATGCCTTCCAGTTGTGTATCCCACAAGACAAAAACCCCTTTTTTTCTTTCAACCCTGGATGAACAAAGTCCTAGGGAAGAATTTGGAATGACCCAGTGTGGGGCCTGGGACTGAAAGGGGGCCAATCGCCATGGTTAGGACAGTGTGGTTCTAGTGATTGACTGGGTCTGCATTACATGCCCCACCCAGTCTCGGCTGACCCCTTACTGAATGGAGTGAGCATATCCACAGAAGAGGGGTATTGAAAGAAAAAAAAATTGTACATTTTCACTATATGAAATTCTCCATGTTGAAGAATTTATACCTAGATATTAATGGTTCTTATTAAGACCACATGCCAAAATCTCAGGGGGAAAACTTAAGTATATTAATGTTCAATCTTTTTTTAATTTCCTAATTTTATTGTTCTCAGTAACTCCCGAGTTGAGTGCATTTGTTTATTTTCTACTGTGAGACCCACTGAGCTAGAAGATCCTTTGCTATGAGGACCACTGGTGTGGTCCCTGTGTCTGGATCAGATGTTCAAATTTCCACCCTGACTTAATTTTCACACCCTAAAGGAGCAGGGAGCTGGCCTACAGTGTTCCAAACAGTATTTTGTGGTTCTATTTCCAGCCTAATCCCTCTCCTCCCACTTCCCCCTCCCACACCAGAGCATTGTAAGTGAAGGGAATGCAGAGTACAGGAAATAGTATGAAGAACTATTTCCAAGAGACACATTTAGGATGAAATCTGGGCTGTACCACTTAGGAGCGTGTGAGCTTAGACAAACTATGCTATTGTCTGAACCTCACCTTCCTCCCCTGTAAGTAGGGGTTGGGCTAAAGATTTCAAGGGCTCATGGATACAATTAAATAGAACCTGGAGAAGCATGTCTTCTGCTTCTAGACAAGATAGATGAACAGGATTTACCTTCCCACCTGAAATAAACCAACAAACAGAAACAGATAAAGTACATGGAGAATTATTTTCAAGACACTGCACATCAAGCAATGAGAGACACTGACCCCTGAAGGGGGGAAGAAGTGAAGCTTGTATTAAGATGGCCCCAGCTTGCTTCTTTGAAAAGGTTTGCAGTCTGTGGGGTGATGAAGGGAAACCCAGGTGAGATCTGGACGACTCCGAGCTGAAAGATTGAGCTGAGTGCAGGGAGAACAAGGCAGGGAGAGTATGTAGACCACTGTCCGCAGGGCAGAATTTGGGGGAGGAAAGATCTGTACTTAGAGAGCACCCCATAGACCAGCAGATGGTCCTCCTTGAATATCCAGCAGAGTACTAATCAGCACATCCATGTGAGGAAACTACTCAAAATAAGTGAAAGAACCATCTAAAAGGATGAAAGGAAACACCTGGTATGCACACAAGGCCAGGAAGCATGCCTTTTAACCAGGCTAGAACTCCCATGTCATGGGCGTGGGGGCGGGGACTCAGGCGGGTCTTCCTGAGTAGTAGGGAAATAGTAAGCTCCAGACTGAGCACTGCTCACACCTGCCTTGGAAATCACAACTGTGAAGACCCAACATCATCAAAGTGTTTCCAACTAACTTCACTGCAACCCAGAAAAATCTCAAAAATATTTATAGGAATATAAAAATATCCACCACCCACCAACGTCAAGTTCACGATGGCTAACATCCAAACATAACCAGGCATGCCATAAAACCAGAAAGTATGACCCAAATCGAGAATTATCAATAAATTGAAACTGACCCAGAACTGACATTATGTTATAATTAGTAGACGAGGACATTAAAACAATTATAACTGTATTCCAGATGTTCAAACATTACATTTTAAACTGAAGATGATGACTTAAAAAGACATAGAAGATTTGAAAAAGATTTTTTAAAAGACCTACACTGAACCTCTAGAGATGAAATCTATGTGTAAGATGAAGAATACATTGGCTGAGATTGATTCCAGATTAGACATTATAGAAGAAGAGATTAGTGAACTTGGAGCTACAGCAATAGAAACTATTCAAAATAAAATCCAGAGAGGGAAAAAAAAGAATTAAAATAATATTGTTTTGTATATTTGGAAGTCGCTAAGAAAGTGTATCTTAAAAGTCCTCATTACACAAAAAATTTATAACTATGCATGGTGATGAATGTTAACTAGACTTATTGTGTTGATCATTGAGCAATATATACAAACTAGAGGCCCGGTGCACGAAATTTGTGTGTGGGGGGGGTTCCCTCAGCCCAGCCTGCCCCTCAGTCTGGGAGCCCTCAGTGGATGTCCTACTGATGGCCACAGTCTGGCAGCAGAGGCTCAGAGCAGGTGTCGTGTGTGTGTGTGTGTGTGTGTGTGTGTGTGTGTGTGTCTGCTGGGGGCCTGCCCCCAGCCACACCATGGAGGCTTGGAGCAGGCGCCCCTCTCTGTTGATGTCTCAGGCTCCTGGCCTCCACTGTGTGTTGTATTCTCCCTTGAGCTGAGACCAGGGTGGGGCCGCCCTTTCCTGCTGTGGGATTGCTGTGGCGACCCAGGGGCAGGCGCACATGGGGGCTGGCTGCAGGCTGCCCTTTCCTGCTCTGGGATCTCTGGTCACCAATCCCTGGGCGGGGGGTGGGGGGGGGGTGGGAGGGGCAGGGAGCCTTTGCCTTGCCTTCCGGCTCTTGCCTGCTGCTTGGGTTTTTAATCACCATCCTTCCCCTTTTGCCTCCCATCATTGTGCCTATGTATGCAAATTAACCACCATCTTTCTTGGCGGTTAATTTGCATATCGCCCTGATTAGCCAATGGGAAGTGTAGCAAAGGTACAGTCAATTATCCTTTTTGTCTTTTATTAGATAGGATATTGAGCCACTAAACAGTATCAGTGAACTTAAGGAGAATTTCAGGCTGCCTAATGTATGTGTAATTGTCTTCTGTAAAGGAGAGGATAGGTGGGGGCAGAAAATGTAATGGAAACTATATACCTACAGATCCAAGAAACACAGCATCTCCCTGAGTACAAGAGACATGAACAAAACTATACAAAGGCACATCCCAATAAAAACCTGCTCAAAACAATAAAAAGCACCATTAAAATCTGCTTAAAACCAGTATAAACAGAAAATCTCAAAAGCAGCCAATGGAAAAGAGACATGTTAGGTACTAAAAAACTACGGTAAGAATGAAAGCAGATTTCTCATTGGAGATGAGGCCAGCAAGAAGAGAGTGAGGCAGTCCAGAGCAGTAAGCAGGCCACGCTGTCTTTTTTTTCTTGGATATTTTAAATTGATTTGAGAGAGAGAGGAGGGGAGAGGGAGAGAGATATAGAAACATCAATGAAAGAGAAACATTGATCTGCTGCTTCCCCATGCCTCTTACTGGTGATCCAGTCCACAACCCAGGCATGTGCCCTGACTGGGAATCGAACTGGTGACCTGTCGGTGCAGGGGATGATGGTCAACCAACTGAGCCACACCGGCTGGGCATTCCACACTGTCTTCATGCTCTACCATCCAAAGTGCTGACCTGTTTGGAAGGTTGGATCTGGCTTCCCAGTCTGTGGGGAGAGCAGAAAAGGGAACAGAGCATGCCCTAAGGGGCATGACTTGAAAAATGCACACATTCCCTCTGTTCACACCCACTGGCCAGAACTGAGTCCCAGCACCAAACATGGCTGCCAGGAGGCCTACAAGCACAGTCTCCAAGCTCAGGGAGGTTTACTGCTTCCAGGACACAAAGAACATGTGCAGGATCATGGGGGGTGGTTACCAGTACCTGCCTCACTGCGCTATTCCCACCTGTCCTTTATCCAAACCCCTCTTTATTTGACCAATTAGCAAATGTGGCGCTTCCTGCAAGACTTTAAGCTCCATGACGATAGGAACCAAGCCAATCTGGCATGTTCCTGCCCAAGACCTGTTTTTGTGTTGTTTTGTTCTTTTCTTACTCTCTTTCTTCCTTCCTTCCTTCCTTCCTTCCTTCCTTCCTTCCTTCCTTCCTTCCTTCCTTCCTTCCTTCCTTCCCTTCCTTCCTTTCCTTTCCTTCCTTCCTTCCTTCCTTCCTTCCTTCCTTCCTTCCTTCCTTCCTTCCTTTCTTCCTTTCCTTCTTTGTTTTATATTATTCTATACATTTTTTTCTTTCTATACTTTGTTTTCTTTCAGCAGCTTTATTGGGATATAATTCATGTACATACAATTCACCCATTTAAAGTGTATAAGTCAGTGTCTTTAAGTACATTTGCAAAATTCTGCAACCGTGACCACTATCTAATTTTAAAGAATTTTGCCTCAAAAGGGATTTCATATCCTTTAGCAGTCACTCCCCATTTTCCCCTCCACTGTTTCCATCCTAAGCAATAAAGCATTTATTTTCTATGTTTTAAAGAAGCAACAAATCCATCTTCAGTGCACTCAGTAAATATGTACTGGACTTAGTTAAAATCTTTGTGCTGTCATCACACATTTTTAAGTCAGAGATTCCCTCCAAAGATTGTTCAAAATACATATTGCTACTTGGTGGACTTGATCATTTTATCTTGTTGTCCAGAAACAAACAAACACCCCACCCCTCATACAAAAACACCACAAATAAAACCTCACACTCTGCCAGCTGGTAACTATCTCACCTTACCCCCACCACAGACATCTGTGGAGGGAATCACTATAGTTCCCATTTTACAGATAAAAACACTCAAGTCTAGCTCTCCCTCGCAGCCAGCTGGCTGATTTCGAGAATTATTAACCCACTTGCTCAACACAGATCTGTCTGAGTCCTCAGCTTTAGCAAAGCAAAAAACACAAAAATTAGAAAAGGTTGTCTTAATAGGGCTGATTCTGGCCTGGGTGCGCAACCTGTTCTATAAACAATATTTGTTTTTAAATTGAACCGTTCCACTCTGCTGTCTGAGCTGCCCGCCAACCACCCTCCTGTGGGGCACGCTGCCTGTGCCATCACCTCCCCCAAATGACATCAATATCCGCACCAACACTCAGAAGAACTGGACATCTTCACAGACGAGGATTTTTCTGCCTCCTAAGCGGTTTCCCAGCTTGCTCTCCCAGCTGGCAAGATGCCTCTGTTGAATCACTTGATATTCTGACGTTTTTTTACAGTAAACTTCAGACAACCAGAAGCGCAGACGCCCTCTCCGACTGTGTGGGTTCTGGGTACATGGGAACACGAGGGCATTCAGGGTCCTTGTTTCTCTCAGGAGGTCCTCCCAGTTTGGATCTAGTTGCTTTATTTTAACATAGCCACTTAACGTACCAAAATGAAAATAAAACTTGTTGAAAGTATCTATTTCCCAGCTCCCTGTCCTCGCCCTGAGCCACAAAGTTGCCAAATGGTGCTGTCTGCATCCTCTCCTTCCCAACGGGTCCCTTTGAAGGAACAATGGTCTTTCTTCCCAGACGCCCGGCGCCCCGCCCCGGGAAAGGATGATGAAGCAAGGAGGCCAGGAGGGCAGGGGCTGCCTCCGGCTCAGGATGAGTGGCAGGATGGTGAGAGTGCCCGGGCTCCTGTAGTCTCAGGTGTTGTGAAGGCATGTGGAAGGCAGCCAGGGAAATTCAGATACACTCACCCCGTCCTTGATTATTCAGCTGCATCTCAGAAAGACACAGCCGGGCGGGGGCTGACAACTATTGTTTCCTTTTGCTGCCTTTGAGGGTGGGAGCCAGGGAAATATGGGGCAGAGATGCTGCCTTCAGGGGATGGAGGTAAGAAGTCACCCGGCCAGTGAAACCTATTGAAACCTATTGTTCGGGTATTGTACGGTTTCATTCAGTCTGAGATGGGTAGTGGTGGGAAACAGAACCTGAGGAGAAGGAAGAGAGCCACTGATGAGTGGGTGGAGAAGAGGAAAAGATAAGCGCCGGCACAGTGGACCAATGGAACTTTCCGGGGCTTAATGGTTTTTTAGTTCTTTGTGGGGAGGGTAATATGAATACACTATAGTTCCCTGTGTGCACAAGTGTTTTAAGATAAGGAATATTAATCCTGATCCGCCATGGTTTTATGCCACTCCATGTTATCTGTCACTTATTTTTAAATATGCCACTGAAAGAGCTTATGAAATATTATACCCCCGTTCCCCTCAATGCAGTTTTGTTGCTGTTTTGACAGATGACCAAATGCTATGATTTTTGAGTCATAACCTCCATTGGTTACTTTGCATGTACATAATGGGCGAACACTGCCAGGCTGGAAGAGAAAACAGGGAAACCTGTAGAAGAACGGCTTAACTTGCTGTGCATGAGTCTTGGGGGGAGGGTGGGACATGGGAAAGTAGGTAGCAGATTCCCCCAGGGGAAAATAAATGCATACATTTTTAAAGATTTTAAAAATGATTGCGCTGCTTAGATTTCATGGTGTTCAAACAATTTAATCTATTTGGAAATTTCAAAGGATCGAGCTGTTTATACTTAATAAAAAAGGGAGTAATATTGATCTAGTAATGACTTCTCATTTACGGATAGGTACACGGATGCCAGGAGTCACTTACAAAACACAACCCATGCCCCTAGTGGAAGTGGCATGATACTCTGATTCCAACTCAACGCCCCTTTCATGACATGCATGCATTTGGTGACTGGAACACGTTTTGGTGTCTGTCATCATCACCTCTCCATGAAAGAGAGGCTCCTATGAATGGCAGTTGATGTGCTACTAAGAGTAGTAAGTGTTTAATACATGTTATCAGTTTATGCCAATCATTGAGCTAAGGAAGCATTTTATATGTATCATCTCAAACGATACTACAACTTGGGTATTATTATTACCCCCATTTTGAAGAGGAGAAAGCAGGCAAGAGAGGTTCAGGATTTTGTACAAAGTCACACAGCTCGCACACGGCTGGCTTGTGACACCTGGATGCAGGGCCCACACTCGTACTCCCAGTGGCTGGGACACATGGGTGTTTAGGACCACAGCTGTTTTTGTTCTTAAACAATGTGGGGCAGCTTTGGTGTTGAGTAGAATTTGACCGTTATTCCTTCTGAGTGTTCTGACAATAGTGAGGACAGCCTCCGCATGTAGGGAGCTCAACATCAGAGGCGGGAATCGAGCAGGTGTGGGACGTGCACTGAGAAAAGATGCCTCTGGCCCAGCCGGCATAGCTCAGTGGTTGATCATCAACCTATGAACCAGGGGGTCACGGTTCGATTCCTGGTCAAGGGCACATGCCTGAGTTGCATGCTTGATCCCCAGTAGCGGGTGTGCATAAGGCAGCCCATCAATGATTCTCTCTCATCATTGATGTTTCTATATCCCTCTTCCTCTCCCTTCCTCTCTGAAATCAAATATATATATTGTGGGGTGGGTAATATGAATACACTATAGTTCCCTGTGTGCACAAGTATTTTAAGATAAGGAATATTAATCCTGATCCATCATAGTTTTATGTCTGTGGTCCAGGGTGAGGCCATTAACCTTAGGGCTTCTTCACTCTTGGGCATCTATGATTCTTATGACTTGCTTTCCAGGCCTTGCTTCTTAGCTTCTGACCTGCTAATTCTGGCTTTTCTCCTTGTATCTCTCAGACTGTACCGTTGCCATCAAGTTATACATGATCCTGCCCACCCCACTAAGCCGACTGCACAGGACATGTGAATTCTGGAAAGGACTCCTCAGCATTTAGTATTTCTTTTTCTCATTCTAGTGAATCAATCCAGCAACAGCATCAGAAGAGCAAGACTTTTGCCTGAGTCCCGGCTGGTGTGACCCCATGATCTGGGCTTGCTGTAGGATGCTGGGACCGTACCACAGTGATGCCTCTGGGCTTGGAAGCTGCCTGCCACATGGAGACCTAGCGGCACGCCGACAGTGTGATTAGTTGAACAGGAAAGTGTTTGGTTATCCACTAAAAGGCACCTTCACTTTGACCTATGAGAAAAACCAGAGAGAGCAAGCACATTGCTGCATGTCCCACAGCAAGCTGGTGGTAGAGTTGGCACTCAAACTTTGACTGGGATGCCTCAGATCTTCCCGTAGGCTCCTTTCATCCCTCTATCCAGCCACCTGACACACTCCTATGAAGGGTCTTCTTTGCTGTGGTCTGTGATGGATGGTAGGAATTTAAGGATGTAGACCTCCATGCCCTGTCTGGGGAGCAGGGAGAGAAACACGTATCTAACAGTTACACTCATTGATTAAGAACTGTAATTGAGACGATATATTCTGTAGAAACACAGAGAAGAAAGGGGTCACATTTCCAGGAAAGGCATCCTGGATGGAGTTACAGCGGAACTCAATGCTGTGGGCGAGGAAGAGTTTGATAGGCGACCCAGCAGGGGAGAGGGAGGCAAGTTAGGAAAACAGCACAGACACGTGAGAGGCTCTGTGGAGATGAGAGAGAAAGCCCTTACCTCCCACAGCCGCTACAGACAGAGGAGGGGAAGCTGGAAAAGTGGAAACACTGGCCACCTCACATAAACACTGGGATGTGGGCCTCTTCAGGAAACCTCCTACACGGAGGGATCCATGGAAATGCACTCTCTGGAATAATTGCCTTAAAACGACCTAAAATATCCAAGAACCCCGGTCGATCTAACTTGCCCTATCTCATTTCACATCAGCATTTTCTTTCAAGATGGTTGTTGGCATCCAGAAGAAAGCGAAAAGCCATAGCAGGGAGAGGGCCAGGGGAGCATAGCATTTTCTCAAACATGTTCTTCTGTGGAGGCAGCCTATGGGTGTGGTCAAAGCCCTATGTAACTTAGTGAGACCAAGAGACACCATAAGCTGAGAGGTGCAAGTGGGGAAGCCAAGGCTAGTGTCCCACCAGCCAAGAGGCAGCTATGGAAAGGGAGCCTCGTGAACCAGAGGTGTTTGCACCCAGGTTTGCAATGTTAGCGACTCCATCGGAAGGTCCAAGAGTCCTTGTGTTGGAGCCTGTCCTTATGTATATAAGAGGCTCGTTTCAAGGGCTCTAAGGAGTGCCATGAGTGCAAACTCTGCTCCATGTGGTTGGGGTGGTAATAGAATAAGCAGCTCACTGCCCACGCTGACAAGGCCCATAGACCTCAAGGAACTGACAAAGCTAAATGGTCTCTCCATCAGCGCCGGGGCACGGTGCCACTGAAGCCACAAGGAGGAGTTCACAGTTGCAGACGAGGTCACATGTCTCCCGGAGGACAAAGTGACTGCATTTCCTTTCTCTTCAGCACTTGTCTTGCCGAAACATGCTTCTATTTTTCCCCCAAATGAAGATTTGCTTCAGGTCAGCCGGAGAGGGGAATTTTTTTCTTTTACTCAAGATTTGGCACACACAACCAGAGTGGAATAAATTTTGAAAGATCCAAAATGTGAAGTTGGGAACGAGCAGCCAAAATTGTTGAACATTTTTTTCCACAGAAATTCAGGGACTACTCTAGTGGTATTAAGAAGTCTATATTGACTATGATAATTTAATACATATAATTATTTGAGGCATATAAGAAGCTACACAGCTCCCAATTTTAGATAGATACACACTGTGATGGTTAACTTTATGTGTCAACTTGGCTGGGCCATGGTGCCCAAATATTTGGTCAAACATTATTCTGGAAGTTTCTGTGAAGGCATTTATTGGATGAGATTAATCATTTAAGTTGGTGGACTTTGAGGAAAGCAGGTTACTCTTCGTGATGGGTGAGCCTCATCCAATCAGTTGAAGGTTTAAGCAAAAAGGAATTCTGCCAGCAGGCTGCCTTTGGACTGGAAGTACAACCCTTCTTGGGTCTTTAGCCTACCAGTAGTATGTACTCCGCAGATTTTGGACTTACCAAGCCTCTATAATTGCATGGGCCAATTCCTTAAAATAAATCTCCCTGTTGATGGATAAGATCTACTGATCGATAGGAAGGAAGGAAGGAAGGAAGGAAGGAAGGAAGGAAGGAAGGAAGGAGAAAAGGGGATATCCTGTTGGTTCTGTTTCTTGGAAAACCCTGAATAATACACATACACGCACACACACATGCAGAGTCATACTAAGTGCTAACTTAGCAATATATCTATTATCTTCATTTTATAAGCAAGAGAATTGAGATTTAAAGATTAGAAAACTTTATCAAGGTCTTGGAGTTTACAAGAGGCAGAGAGAAATAGCATTTGAACTCAAGTCCATCTGACCAAGAGATTGCGCTCAATTCCCAAAGCGATGACAAGTAACTAGGCAAAATGAAATGAATTAAGTGGCAGAACATGTGAAGGGAGAAGACCCACGAGTGTGGAATCATCTCCCAATAAACAGCACCAGTGAAATCATTTACAATTGGAAAAGACAGGCTGCTGGAAGACACAGAACGGCCCTGGCAAAGGCGAGCACAGCCCAGATCCCTCTCTCCCTCCGCCTCTGCCCGTTCCCCACAAGGCTTTGATGGGTTTTAGCTGATTCTGGATGTGCCCTGGAGGGAGAGAAAGTTCATAGCAGCCCCAAAGCAGGACAATTAGGTTTCACATTAGCTTCCCCCATGACTTCATCACTGACTGTTGCTCTTTGTTAAAATATTTTAGAAAATTATCCCAGACAGATTTCTGGAATACATAGGACTTGGAAGATTTTTTTTTTTTTTCCACAAAGGACATTCCACTGAGAGCAAGCCTAAATATTGACTCATCAAAGGAAATATGTTCTCAGGGTAATGCCGATGGATGCTGGAAGTTGAATCCTAGATCTGCAATTTTAATCTTATGGGTATGCATATCGGGCAGTTCTCTAAGATTCTCACAGATCTCCGATGTTTAGCTTAGATAAGAATGGACGAACCAGTGTCAGCCCCACTTTCTCCAGTCTTCTTCCTTTCCCTAGTCATGCTCCTAGTTTGCCTCTAACACATTTTGCTCCTGACATGACTGGGAAACCTTCACCCAGCTTTGATTGGGAGCTAATCTTCACCTTCCTCTGCTAAGAAATAACCAGTTCAGAGTCCAACGATGAAGTCATGGGAGCATCTTTGTACTCCCCATTGTCCATTAGCCGAGATCATCCATGTTTACCAACAGATTGTCCCCCTTGCCCTCCGTAGTGTGCACATTTATTTCCAGCATCCCCCAGGTTTCCCACTGATGTGCTTGCATCCCATACGTGACTCGGTGCTCTCCAACTTTGATTCCGTTTTGTTTTTATTTCTCCCTTTTTAGAGTCTGTAAGTAGTCCCTGATGGTGTGTGTGTGTGATTTCATATCATGAGAATGGTGTGGCCATAGCAATGAGGCATTAGGGTGTATCATAAATCAACCACAGTGTGGGGAAACGATGACACGTGTGATTTATAGGCTATTTCAGCTCTGATTTCCATATAGCTATTCTCTGATTCACAGTTATTCCTTGGAGGAGAGAAAAGGAAAAGAAAGTACAGTGTGGGTGGTAGGTTCCCTCCTCAGAAATTCACAATAGTCATCATCTCCATATAGAAAAGCAGATATTTATCCATGGCAACTGGGAAATGGCCAGGGCTGGAAGAAGTGAGTCAACTAAAGATCATTTTCCCTTGACCTGGGGAAGACTAATCTTACACATTGGTCAAGAGAATTAGGAAATTGCCAACAATTTATGGCATAGTAAACCCCTAGAATGCAACCTAAATAATAATAATATATAAATTGAACATATAAATGTGGATGATCAATTTTTGTTTACATTAAAGGGAAAGCAGACAATATGGTTGATTTTACCAAAAGGCACTTCTTTTGACACACATATGACTGTTGGCAAGTCAGCCTTAAGTAGGGTGAACTATATAATTTCTCTTCTAGGATATTTTTAAGAGTAAAAAAGGGGCTTTTAATTACTCCAGTCAACAGGAGCACCCCCTAGCACACTGGAGACTGCTGTGTGCCTTATGGAATGTTATAGGATCACTGTGTCATCTGCCTCATCACTAGATCCTGAAGAGCCAGGATTGAGAGGTCTTGGTTGTGTTTCTTGAGAGCCCATTTTATTCTTTGCTAGGGGCTAAGAATATGTTTACATTGATTAAATGACATGTTGATGGTTGAAATAAATTCATCCAGACACCTGGCATAAGCTAATTATTCAATAAGTTATATGAATCAATATTTTTAAATATAAAAATGAATATAACCTGTCATGGCCTACATGGCCAGCATCTTCTGTAGACATTCAAAATCAGTGGTTTTGGGGACACTTTAAAAATTTCTCATTGGACCTCTTTTTGTGCTTTTAAATGTAATCTTCCCTAGAACACTAATGTATGAAAAAGATAAAAGCAGAACCAAGATGGCGGCATAGGTAAACACCTGAAATAGCTGCCTCGCACAACCACTTCAAAAATACAACTAAAAGACAAAACGGACATCATCCAGAACCACAGGAAGGCTGGCTGAGTGGAAATTCTACAACTAGAAGGAAAGAGAAAAGCACATTGAGACTCAGAGGAGGTGCGGAAGTAAAGTGCAGAGGTACGGAGGCACACGCGAAAAGGGCTGGCAACTGAGAACGCGGTTGTCTTTTTTAATTGGGAGGGAGGCACAAGCTCCCGACTGCTCTGAACTCCAGTTCAGAGCAAAAAACACCCAACCAGAAAAGCAAAAAGAAAAAAGAATCCAAAAATATGAAGATAGTGTAAGGAGCCTCTGGGACAACTTCAAGTGTACCAATATCCGAACTATGGGGGTGCCAGAAGAAGAGAGAGAGCAAGATATTGAAAACCTATTGGAATAAATAATGACAGAAAACTTCCCCTACCTGGTGAAAGAAATAGACTTACAAGTCCAGGAAGCACAGTGAACCCCAAACAAAAGGAATCCAAAGAGGACCACACCAAGACACATCATAATTGAAATGCCAAGAGCAAAAGACAAAGAGAGAATCTTAAAAGCAGCAAGAGAAAAACAGTTAGTTACCTACAAGGGAGTACCCATAGGACTGTCAGCTGATTTCTCAACAGAAACTATGCAGGCCAGAAGGGAGTAGCAAGAAATATTCAAAGTGATGAATAGCAAGAACCTACAACCAAGATTACTTTACCCAGCAAAGCTATCATTCAGAATTGAAGGTCAGATAAGAAAAAGCTAAAGGAGTTCATCACCACCAAACCAGTATTATATGAAATGCTGAAAGGTATTCTTTAAGAAGAGGAAGAAGAAGAAAGAGGTAATGATAAAAATTATGAACAACAAATACATATCTATCAACAAGTGAATCTAAAAATCAAGTGAATAAAAAATCTGATGAACAGAATAAACTGGTGAATATAATAGAATCAGGGGCATAGAAAGGGAGTGGACTGACAATTCTCAGGGGGAAAAGGGTATGGGGGGATGCGGGAAGAGACTGGACAAAAATCATATACCTATGGATGAGGACAGTGGGTGGGGGCAGTAAGGGCAGAGGGTGGGGTGGGAATCGGGTAGAGGGGAGCTATGGGGGGAAAAAGAGGAACAACTGTAATAATCTGAACAATAAAGATTTAATTTAAAAAAAAGGTAAAAGCAATTGAGTGTGTGTAGCTTGGAGGGAAGCTCCTAAGCATCTGCAATACCCCCAACGCACAGCTTCAGATCCAAATCCTTCACTTGGAACAAAATTCAAACACTAAAACTCTAAATAAAATGTTAAAGTATCAACTAAACACGATTGGGGAAATAATCCCAATATTTCAGGCAAGTTCAGAAATGCATTAGGGGAGAATCAAGAAGAAATATTTGGCATTCACTAGGTTTTCGGTTTTCTTTAAAGTTCAATGCATATGATGTAACAAGTGGAGTCGTGAGCGATTGCTTCAGCTGAACTTCAGACAGAGAACAGAACACAAAGAGAAAAAGACAACTGCTATTTGCAGCACTTATCTTCACATTCTTTCAGACCTAAGGAAAGAGTGAATGAAAACCAGGTTTTCTGAATGAGTGCTATGATATTATTCTTAAACTTCTCCCTCGTGCCTGGCCTGCCAAGGCCTTGCTCCAACTCCCTAGGTTTCGTTGATATCAGTTGCTCTTTGTGATAATGGCTGAAATGTGAGTAGGTGCTTCCATTTCAATGTGATCCCAGAAGATTCCACAGGGTGTTCCTGTTAGGGATTGTGAGAGTTGGAGCAAATACTTGGATTTGTTGACTCATTCCAGGAGAAGCTTCTTTCTGAAGTTCCACAAAGCCAGCATTTCTGCTGTGAGTCTTTGCTAACATAAACAACAGGGCCACACCTAGACACTGGCAGACCCAATGTTCCAGGAAGCAGTCAGTCAACGGCTAGGCCACACTGGGGCTTCTTTTCACTCCCACATACCCATTTCCATCTCAATTGGCCTTGGAACACCACTGTTAGTTCTGTATCGCTATCTCACAAATTACCACAAACTCAGTGATTTAAAATAACTTCCACTTAGTATGTCACAATTCTTATGGACCATGAATCCAGGCGCAGCTTAGCCAGGCCTTCTGCTTCAAGGTACCAGCCAGGGTTGGGTCTCATCTGAAAGTTCAACTGAAGAAGGAGTGGCTTCCAAGTTCATGTGGTTGTTGGCAGAATTTACTTCTGGAAGATTGTTGGATTGATGGCCTTTGTTCCCATCTGGCTGTTAGCAAGGGGTCATCCTCAGTACTTTGTCATGTGGCCTCACCATCAGGGCAGCTCACAACATGGCAGCTTACTTCATCAGAGCAAGAAAGCAGATCAGCCCTGGCTGGTGGCTCAGCTGGTTGAGTGTCGTTCTGTGCACCAAAAGGTTGTGGGTTTGATTCTCAGTCAGGGCACGTACCTAGGGTGCAGGTTTGTTCATCTGGTAGGGATGTGTATGGGAGGCAACTGACAGGTGTTTCTCTGTTTGTTCTCTCACATCGAGAGATTTTAGGGGAACCATGAAGAGGCCTCAGTTCCTAGCTAACTCTTGGTCAGAGGCCACCCTCAGTTTTTCTAGCCCATTCTGTCTCCTGACATCCAATCCTTGGGATGAAATCATTTGTTCCCAATGAGAAATGAAGTAAGTGCTCCTGAAGTTGCAAAATCAGTGAGTTACAATCACTAAGATAGTAAGTGATCAGCCTGGCTGGTGTGGCTCAGTTGACCTATGAATGAGGTCACAGTGTGATTCCCAGACAAGGCACATGCCCGGGTTGCAGGTTTGATCCCCAGTAGGGGGTGTGCAGGAGGCAATTGACCAATGAATCTCTCATCATTGATGTTTCTATCTCTCTCTCCCTCTCTTTTCCTCTCTGAAATTAATAAAAATATATTTAAACAACAAAATAATAAATGATCAAAAATTGTGTCTTTTTTGGGGGGCAGATTTCAGTAAAAAGAGGTGGAAGGAAGGATAGAGGATGGGAGGAACATTGAATCGAGGACTCTTGATGACTATAGAGGAAGGAGGGGAATCATCTCTTCCCTCACCAGAAAATGACCTCAATGACTAAGGTTTGTTGGACTGAAGATCAGAGTGGATCAATAATTGTGACATTTTCCTGTAGTTTGGTCCTGTTATTTATTCCTTCAGCAAGTATTGTTGTGTCCATCCATTGTATAGGATTAGATAAAGTGTTTAGCTTAACAAATACGCTTCAAGATCTCATAGGGAAGTTTTCAAGAAATGAAATATTTCAATATGTTATCAACAACCCATTTTGTTTCTACTCTTGTGGCTAAAAATCTGTCTTTACATTATTTAATAAAAAAGAATGAACACATGAAAATAATTATTTCACAGTTTTGCAGAGTAGATCTCTACTGGCACCTCTAACCCTCACACCCCTTCTCTTTGTGTGACTCAGGCCACTTGGGCCCACACCGGGCTCTAGGACCACTCCAGAGACATTGAAAAGGGGTCTTAAGGAGCCTTCAGTTAAATACGTGATGATCTGACTCTGCTCAGAGACCCTCCTCGGAATATGAGGTTTCTGACCTGTCCTATCCCACTGCCTAGCCCTTCTCTGATAGAGTCAGGGCCCCTCAGAACTGGAGGCATGCCCTTTGTTCTCTCTTACCCCCCTTTTTGAAATGGGTCCTCCCACTTGTTGCCAAGCCTCCCAGTGGCCCTGTGCTGCCTGCATTTCTTGCTATGGCTTCTACTTTTGAGAACACATGGTGATGTGGGAGCCATCATCACATTTCCTGCTTTCATTAAAAAAAAAAAAAAGAGTGGAGAAGTACCCTGGCCTCAGAGCTGCTTTAAACAAAATAAAACTTCATTCTTGAGGTGGAAGAGTTTCCAGTTAATAAAAGGTTCTGAATGAGACTTCTAATATTCTAATACCAAAACCAAAAATGGCCAGTGAATACTTATCAGTGCTAAACTGAAACCCACAGAAAAAATACTCTACATGTGTGGCAGAATAGTAAATGCCATGAATGTTAGGATTTTTTTGGAAGCTGGAAAATAATTAATGCCCATAAGCTTTTGAACCATACAGATTCTTTTCGTCAGAAAAAATAAAGCAATACAGACACTAATTCTTAATGTCACAATTTCAATCAGTGACATTTAGGCCATCTAAATGGATAGATGGATGGACAGAGATGAATGGACAGACAACCGGACTGATGAATCATTAGGCAGGTATATCGATAGGAAAATACATGGATGAATAGATGGATAGATGGATAGATGGATAGATGGATGGGTGGATGGATGGATGGATGGATGGATGGGTGGATTGATGGATGAATGAATTGATAATTTATGATTAGTTTTGATTGTGTGAACAAAGATTTTCCTTCTCTATCACCACCAGTACTCAGAAGCCATCATCAAAAGGGATCTGACACTAAACACCAGCTAAATAGCAGAAAGGGGACTTCAGTAGGAGGAGCTGCCTTATGCTCTCACTGAGCACTCACCATCCAGGATGGTCATAAGGAATCTGAGCGGACAGATGCTATTCTCATGGAGCAGGTCCACTCCTCATTAGGATGTGGGTGAAATCAGAGCCCTAGGTATCAGCAACCCTCTAACTCTTTTGACTCTGGACCCCTCAAGGAGCCAAGAGTGTAATTTGTTCCCCCTGCCTGGGAAATAAAAACACACACAACACAACAGAAAGCAGCAAAGCAGATATGAGTCCACTGGGAGGAATACAGCTACCTATATTCCAAGAGCCAAGCATGGAGGAGTCTGTGATTCCCTCCCTCCCACCCTTCCACTCCTCCAGAGGCTGGCGGAGGCCCATGTGGCGTGAAGAACGACAGAATCGCTGGGGAGGAAAGAGGAAAAGGTGCTGTGGGTGTTTATAGCTTGCCTGCTCAGTAAAGGCGGCACCTAAGGGGGAAAATCTGAGAGGCAGGCCCTAGAAGGTAAAGAGGATACAGGAAGTAGGCCAGGGAGGAGCAGGGTGGGCGTGTGGGAGGCGTTTTGCATTAGGCTAGTAGAGGTGAAATGGAAAACATGAAGGACTATACACAGGTCATGGGATATGAGATCTACAGAGAAGTCTTAAAAGCTGCCTTATTTCAGGTGGAGGAGAGGCCTCCCACCAACATGACATGTGAGCTTTCCTCCTTAAGGGGCCCTAGGGAACTGGGGAAAGCAAGCTTGTGTTTGTGTAGCTTTGCTCAAAATACGTCACATCCTCAGGCCAGCCTCCACCCTGGTACCCTCTTTGCAGAGACACAAGCGTTGAGCTAAATTTTATGTACCTCTCCACTGACCCATGGCAGGAATTCAAACAAATTCAAACAGATAGAGGCAGTCCTCTTTAAGCGCCTATTCTGTGCCAAATTTCTTTCACTGTGTGAGGTAGGCGTTCTTAGGCCCATTTCACTAAGGAAAAGATGGAGGCTCAGGGACAGTGAGTCATTTCCCCAAGGTTCCATTAATGAATCAGAAGCAGATCGAGATTTTTAACACCAGCAACCCCAGCCCTACCAATGGCCAAGGATAGTGTGCTTCCCATCATACTCCTGTCTCTGAATTAAAAGCTGCAAAGGGGCTGAAAAAGGGGGAAGAGAATTGTGTGGCACAGGGCAGTTTCTGAACTGCTACTAGGACCCTATCACTTTGACACAAAACAGGAATAGGTAGTTTTCCATGCGTCTTACACATTCCTGCATATCTTGTGAGCAGAGGCACCCACTGCCTTTGTTATGCTCCACCTTCTCAAGGAAGTGCAGCAAACAGGGTTGGAAGATATAGTAGCTCTCTCTGGAGCAATAGGCTTACTGTCCAGCATAAAAGATTCGGCTTCCCCAAGCTTATAAGCCCTCTTTTGTGACGTACCCTATGACTTGTGCATGTCACCTGGCCCTCCTTGTACTGCCCTGTGGGAACCAGGGTAGCTGACACAAACCTGAAGCTTGTGCTGGTTGCTGTGTCAGGAGTAATGAAGTCCTTTGTCACTGATTCGGGATGGTCACGTCTTCTGCCAACATCCATGAAACCTTGGCACACCACTGACTTGTTAACTTGTAGGTCGGGTAACATCTCAGACTCCATCCACCACACTGGCAGCTTCCTGGGGAAGCAGGGAATTGCCAGAGAAATCCAGACAAATATCCTCCTACCTGTCTTCTGCCATCGGAATGAAATCTAATGCCCTCATGTGGCACACCGGAAAGCATTCGCGTACCTTGTTCGTTCTCACAAAACCCTAGGAAATATCCCAGATGCTAAGAAGCCCTTCTCACCAGCTCCCAGTTCCTGAAGGAACACTTAGGCCACCATATATCAATAATACAGTGAGGGTACTTGACTAAGTGCTTAAGATTGCCAGACACTTCTGCAAGCCATAGCTACCTCATTTATTTTTTAAAACATGTATATTTTATTGATTTGAGAGAAGAAGGGAGTAGGAGAGAGAGACAGAAACATCAATGATGAGAGAAAAATCATTGATCGGCTGCCTCCTGCATACTCACACAGGGGATTGAGCCCGCAATCCAGGCATGTGCTCCGGACAGTGACCTCCTGGTTCACTGGTTGACGCTCAACCACTGAGCCATGCTGGCCGGGCTCATTGAGTCTGGATAATAACTCTATGAATTAGTAAGGATTGCTCTCAGAAAGGTGACTACCTCATACAGATCCCACAGTGTATCTGGACCCATTAGCATCCTGGAAGGCTCCCCTGCCAACAGTGAATTCATGGCTATTCTTAAAACATATTCCCTTTCAATTCTTTAAAACCATTCTTTAAACAAAGAACTGTGTGCTAGTAAGAAGAAGCAATTGCTATTCAGGGTGAAAAAAAAACTTATTTAGTTAATAAGGAACACTTGTTCAAGCAAAGAAGCACTATGGGGCAAGTGAAACTTTATTTTTTTTCCTTAATTATCTGAAGTCCACGTTAGGGTAATCCAAACCTCCATACAGAGAGGATGCAGTCTGCATAACCCCATTTTCTCCCCTTTTCCCTTTGCAGGACATGTGAGGACCGGGAGTGACCTTTTTGGAAGAAGACATGATGCCAAAAGCTGAGGCAGGGAGAGTGCCTTTTGCTGGGCCAAGAGATATAACCAGCTCCTCAGCTCACACTGCAGCCAGGATGGGGGCCAGGCCGCAAACAGAGCCTGCCCACTGCTATGGCTACTAGGTCAGAGGGCTGCCAGTCTTCAAGGTGTCCTGCCTTCTGACAAAGCCCACTTTGGGGAGAAGAGACGTGGAGCCCTTCTGGATGAGTGCAAAGCATTCAGGTGCTAGGCTCAAAAAGGTGGGGTCCCACCCGGCCAGCATGGCTCAGTGGTTGAGCGTCAACCTATGAACCAGGAGATCATGGTTGGATAACCTATCAGGGCACATGCCCAGGTTGCAGGCTCAATCCTCAGTGTGGGGCATGCGTGCAAGAGGCAGCCGATCAATAATTCTCTCATCATCATCCTCTCTCTCTCTCTCTCTCTCTCTCTCTCTCTCTCTCTCTCTCTCTCTCTCTCTCCTCTCTGAAATCAATGAAAAAAAAAAGGAAAAAAAAGGGGGGATCCCTCTTGTCACCATGGAGGGACCCAAGAGAAGCCCTTCACATGTCAGCCATGGCTGATGGATAAGCAGGAGTTCTCAGTGTAATAGACCATGATCAGTTGTAAGAACTATTGCAAATAATGCATTATTGTATTAGTTTCCTAGGGCTGCCCTAATCTACTATAATAAACTGGATGGCTTAAAACAACAAGAATATATTCTTTCACAGGTCTGGAGGCACTGGGAGAGCCACGCTCTCTCTTCCAGCTTGAGGTGATGACTGGAGATCCTCGGCATTCCTCAACCTGCAGCTATTCACCTCCAGTCTCGGCCTCCATCATCACCCGGGTGCCTGCCCTGGGTGTCTGTGTCTGTACACAGCCTTCTTCTCTCTCTGTGTGTCTACCTTCTTATAAGAACACCAGTCATATTGGATTAGGGCCCACTCTACTCCACCATGGCCTCATGTGAATCCACATCTTAATTATATCTGCAAAGACCTGATTTCCAAATAAGTTTACATTAACAGGTACCATGTATGTATTAGGAGGATATGATTCAACCTACAACACTTAATAATGATAAGGCACCCAAGTTTGGGAGCAATATAGTTATCTTGCATCACATAGTAGAGAAACCAGAATAATGTCATTTCCATGCATTTGCACTCTCTCCTCTGTCCACGCCACTCCACTCCACTCCAGGCACGCCAGCCTCCTTTCACTCCCTTACACAAAGCTTCCTTGTCTTAGGGCCTCAGCTCCTGCAGTCTGAAACATGCTTCTCAAGGCCTGGCATGGCGGATCCTTGTTCTTCAGAGTCTGTTTGAATACTGCCTGCTCTGGGAGGCTTCCCAGAATACCTCCTTCACGTTCTACCCTAGTAGCCTATTGGTCTCCTTGGTAACACTCAGCATCTATCTATATAAATAAAAGCCTAAGTGACCAAATGACCGAACGATTGGTCAACTGGTCGCTATGATGCGCACTGACCACCAGGGGGCAGATGCTCAATGCATGAGCTGACCCCTGGCGGTCATTGTGCTCCAACAGCAGGAGCGCCACTGTCAGTGAGCTTACTGAGTGGTAGTGGCGGCGGCGGCGGCAGGTGCAGCGGGGCTGGGATGAGCAGGAGTGGCGTGGCGCCCAGCCAGGGCTCGGGCTCCTCCCTGGCCACCTGCCGCTTCACACACTACTACATCCCTCGGGGGATGTCAGACTGCCAGTTTTGGGGGATCAGGGATCCCCAGGGATTGGGCCCAAACCGGCAGTCTGACAGCCCCCAAGGTGTCGAGGATTGTGAGAAGGCGCATTCCAGGCTGAGGGACGCCACCAATGCATGATTCTGTGCACTGGGCCTCTAGTTTGCAATTAAAATTGTTACACCGGTGTGTAAACTATACGTGGGCAGGAGTTTTAGTCTGCTTTTCTTACTCTTATAAAGACCAGCATAATACCTGGAATGTATAGAAATTCAATAAGAACCTGTTGATTAAGTGAATGTATGAAGGAGGCATTTTCATGAGTCAGAGAAAGTGCCTGGGAATGGCTCCTGCCTGGTTAGGGTGGCCCTCCCTTTCACATCACACATCAGTATTCTGTCTTGATTAGGAATCTGGGCTTTGGAGTCAGACGACGGGGGTCCTTCCCCATAGCTCCTGTGTGACCCTCATCATGCTACTTGGCCTCTCTGAGCTGCTGTATAATATGGACGTATTGTTCTGACTTCATAAGATTATTGTATGACATCCATTTAACAAACATTTATTGAATATCTTGCCATGATAAAGTAGGGTCGGGCATATAAAGTGCTGCCTAGCAACGTTTGTGGCATGTTGAAGGTTTGAGTAAGTGGCATTTTGCTCAATTAAATATCTAACACCTGAAGACAGAGTGAATGCGGAGCGCCACCAGGTATAGTAAAAAGATGACCAGAGAGACCAAATGTCCTCAGCATCCTCCTTTTGTACTGAAGGTGCCCCACTCTGCCCACCCACTGAGACCAGAGAAGTCTCTACTCCGTCATTGGAGAAAAAGCCGACAAGAGACAGTAGGAAAAAGAATGTGAGGAAATACTACCCAAGTGAAGCATCATTTCTCACCGTTCTGTTGGAAAGTAGAGGGGGTGGGAAGGTTGGCACTGTCAGCTCCAGAAGTACCAATCCTCTCAGGCGAAGATGAGTGCTGGGAAGGTGGCAAAGAGAGACAGGAAAGCACAAGCTAAGAGTCAACATCGGTCTGAATCCAGTTTCACACAACCCTTCACACGATCCTCACATCGACTCTTCAAGTCGAGCACTAATATCCCCATTTTGCAGATGTAGAAGACAATCCTGGGAGAGCCTTTAAATGTCCCCAGGAAACTAGTGCTCAGCGGGGCAGGCCTGCATTCCTTCTGCTCCCGACATGTGCACCCCTCCCACAGCCAAGACTGCTGGGTGTGGAGTTTCTGAACCACAAACAGGCCAAAGTTATTACTGGGCTGTTCAGTGTGTAAATATCTACATGGGCATTTTCATTCTGTCACTTTTTATAGGGCATAAAGTTATTGGAGTCTATTGGCACAGAGGGCTTTCTAGAATGGCCCTGGCCTCTTATAAGACTCCATACCATCCAAGCCATATTAATGAAATATCCTTTTATCTTTGGGGTGAAAGGAGGGAAACCTTGATGTGGTGAAGCGGGACCAGGGATTCTCTACCTCCGCACTACTGGCATTCGGGGCTGGGCGATTCCCTGTCCTGCGTGCTGTGCGATGTCTAGCAGAATCCCTGCCCTCTGCCCACAGTCTAGCAGCACCTCCTCCCCCCGTTTATGACAATGAAAAATGTCTGCAGAGATTGCCACACGTCCCTTGGGAGGGGGCTGGGAAACATCACCCAATTGTGAAACAGCAAACTAGACAAATATGGGTTCAAATTCTTAGTCTACAACTCCTGTGGCTTTGGGAAAGTTCCGCACTCTCCTTGCGACTCTGTTGTCTCATGCAAAGAATGGAGATAGTAATTCCTATCTTGTAAGGTAATTATCTATGGGCCCTGAGTGGAAGCTCAATAAGTGCTTATAAAAATGAGTACTTACTTTTGTACTTTTGGTTAGTTTTCATTATGCACACATTTGAGGATCATGTTTCCTTTATCCCTGGAGAAGGCAAGGTATACCTTTAAAACTTGGAACTGCCCCTCCCATGCAAATTGCTTTCATATTTATGAATAACATCTATCTCCTTTCAATCTTTCTAAAACACTTTATTGAGGTACGACTGAGATAAAAAAAAGCTGCACATATTCAATGCATCCAACTTGATGAGTATGGACATAAGTACACAGCCATGAAACCATTACCACAATCTATGCCACAAACATATCCATCACCTCCCAATATTTCCATTTCATCTTTACAACAGTACTACAAGGAAGGTGATGCTATCACCATTTTAAAAACAAGGAAGCAGATTTAGACACATTAAGTAATTTACTCAAGATCACACGGCTAGAAAGTGGGGTTCTGACTTAACAACCCAAGATACTAGAGTATCTTATCTTCCTTCTGCACTAGCCAGGGTCTCTTTCGTTAAGAGTTTACAAGGAAAAATAAGCAATTGCCTTCAGTGGGGGTGAATAAACTTTACATCGGGGGAAGAACAAAAGGTTATGGAGTACAGAGAAGGCATATTTATCTCATCTGAAAGGTTCTAGAAAGCTTGCTACCAGAAAAGATACGAAGAGAATCATAACGAACAATTTGGAGGTAGCCACACTGGGAGAGGGAAACAATCCAGAGAGAGCTGACAGGGATACAATCTCCTGGCATTGAGAAAGAATATGATGGAGGTCATGCAAAATGGATCAAGTGCCCAGCCAGCATGGCTCGGTGGTTCAGCTTCGATCTATGAACCAGGAGGTCACAGTTTGATTCCCAGTCAGGGCACAAGCCCGGGTTGTGGGCTTGATCATACCCGGTGTGGGGTGTGCAGGAGGCAGCCGATCGACGATTCTCTCTCATAATTGATGTTTCTATCTCTCTCTCCCCTCTCCCTTCCTATTGAAATCAATAAAAATATATTAACACACATACACACACACACGCACCAAAATGGATCAAGTTTTCATGGCAAGGGGAGAAGGAAAGAAGGAGATAGGAGGGAGGTAGGAAGGGCTAGACAACCAAGGGATGTGTCTCACTGTGGTGTTTGGAGCACTTCCGTTCTTGAATGCTTCATCTCTCTGTCATACTTCTCACATGGACCCTCTCACATCTCTTCCCAGTGGTTTAACAGGACATAAAGGACTCCATGTCCTTGTGTAGCTGCAGCTATGACGTGAAAACACCACCCTTCAGCAAGTGGAAATGCTGTCACGATAAAGTTGATCTTGTGGGTTACCATGTCCTTTGGCCAAAAGAGGATATTTTCCCATTGATTTTCAGAGAGAGTGGGGGTGGGAGAGAGAGAGAGAGAGAGAGAGAAAGAGAGAGAGAGAGAGAGATGAGGGAGACACATGGATTGGTTGCTTCCCGCATGCCAACCGGGGTGGATCGAACCTACAACCCTTTGGTGCGCTGGCCCAGACTCCAACCACTGAGCATCACGGCCAGGGCTAGGCTGCTGCACTTCATACCGGACCTGTGACAAACCACACACCACCAGGTTCTTCCCAGGAGCCTGCCTGAGAACAGACGCCCAGCTCAGCAAACAAAGCAGAGGCAGGGCTCTGACAGGCTGAGGGGGACGGCGAAGGGGCACACCAGTTTGGGAGGCCGGGCGACTCTAGGATGACTCTCAGCACCGATTTATGAGACCGGATCGCTGTTGACCTTGGCAGGCCCTCAGAGGCCACTGCTTCCTGGGGAGGAGGGTCCCTCAGCAGTACCTTCAGCACATTAGGGGCTTTTCATCATGAGCAGCAGGCAGGCAGGCTGCCCTTTCCCTCACATTTTAAAACTTTCAAACAAGGAATGTTAATTACATTTCAGACTTGAGAAATCTAAACTGTCCATCTGGCTGCTCTACAATGTATACATGTAGAAAGTGGTCACTGGGTTGAAGGCAAGACTTGTGGAGTTTATCCTCGTATCTCCCGCACCTTGGACATAGTGGGTACTTGGCAAGCGGTGGGGGACAGGAAATGAAATTGTAATCCCTATGGTAGCATAAAAAAATATCTTGTTCATCCTAAGTTTTCACAGCTCCAATCACCACTGATAAAAATACGAGGTATCCAGAATATCGGTGGATTAATTATTCCCAAAGGATATTATGTTGCCTTTGTTCTGGTTTTGAAAACAGCAGGGCAAGTTGGAAAAGGATTGTTCCAGGCAAGGAGACAGTAACACCTGGAAGTCAGAGAGTTCCATAGATAAACACATGCAGACTCACATATATGTGTGTGCGCGCGCGCGCACACACACACACTGAAGTCACATATTATCCAAGTGTAAAGTTTTTAAGTCACCACATAAATAACAAATCATTTGTAATGCAAAATTACCTACCCTAGAAACACTCCTTAAAGAATGAAGAAAAGAGAAAGAGTGAGTACGAGAAGTGATGTTTTGTATTGCAGCCTGAGATGCCAGAGGGCTTGGAATGGATGTGTTGCTGACTGCTGGGGACCAGGGTGCTGGGATGAAAGTGATGGGGGGAGGGGCGAGGTCAGAGGCTCTTCACTATTGGAAGCTGCCCAGCCAAGCTTCAGGAGCGGGAATGGGTGGCTGGAGTTTCCAACGCACACAATCAAGTGAGTGCTAGCTTATCTACTAAAACAGTCTAGAAGTCTCTCCAATTAAAATCCAAAGATGGTCAAGAAATAATTCTTCTGTTACTCTGTACAACGGCCGTTGACGGGAGGTGGTGTTTGGCTGACGCTGGGGGCCTCTGAGGTCCACCTGACCCTCTCATCGGGAACACACAGGGAGTTTTGTATTTATGTTCAGGGATTCATAGCCCCCTGGGAGGCCAACCATGGACCTTCCTCTGGAGATAAGAGGGTTGGTAAATGGATTGTGCACAGAAATAGCTCTTTGAAGTAAGTAAAACTCCTACCATAAACTTCTAATTAGTTTTCCTTCTTATGGATAAGCTCCCATTTTGATAAAGTTGCTAAGGAGGCTTACTGAAGGATGTCAAGGACTCACCTCTGGGATGTTCCTGCTCCATGAAGGTGTCAATGAGTAAGTCTTCGGGGGGAGTTTCAGGGGGACTGAGAGATTTCCCTGCTTTCTGCGTGAGGGAAATTGGACAAGATATCTCTCCTTCTTGATTTGCACTTCCCTTATCAGTAAGAGGAAAGGATTGTGCCATATAATCTCCAAAGCTCCTTCTAGCACATGAGAAAATGAACACTCACATCCCAGACCCTCGGGACATGCTGATAAGCCTTCCCTGGAGAGAAACCCGTAGTTAAAATGTGACATTTACCAAACAGAAGAGCAAGATCTTTCTGCAGACAAAGCAAGCAGGAACAGAGGCTATGTTTCAATGGAGAACTAAAAATAAAACAGTTGTCTCATTTTCTCTCACCCCCTGCTTTGAGGACTGAAAGCTATTCTTGGGTATAAAAAAATTCCTCAAAATATTAATAGTGGCAGAAAATTAACTGTAATAAACTGCAAAGATCTCTCGCAAAGACCGGAAGAGAGAGAAGGTGTCTGTTCTCCTCTAGGTTCCTCTGTTGACCTCACCATCCGCTTTTATTGACTACAGATGAAACCTGACCAAAACTGCAGAGGAAGGGGAGCACCAAAGGTGAGCCAGCATGTGCTGGACATCATTACAGGCCACGTCTACCTACCCCCAAACCCCATGTGCTTCTCAATAGACCAGCTGCCTCCATGAAGATCTGCTGTGTGATCTCCTCAAAGATGTTTCTGCATCTGAAATCAAAGAGGAGCTAACACTTCCCACATGACCCAGATCTGTAAATGTCCAACGCTACCCAAACAGCCACACATAATAACAGACACTGAAACAAGGGTTGGCCCTGAAACTGCATTTGGAGGGGAACACTCCATGTCACTCAATGATGAAATTCCATAGCAAGGATGAGAATTCTGGGCCAGTCTTTTTCCCTGACCAGCTATGAATCCTGAACAACTAGTTAGCGTATCTAGCCTTCTGTTCCTTTGCCTTTAAAACACAGATGAATAGTATCCTTAGACCCTGTCCTCACTAAACCTTAGTGATAAGCAAGCAAAATAATATATGTAAAGACATCTTGAAGAGAACAAAATAGTGCTTTATGCATGTAATGTTTGAGAATTTCTAACATATATTCTGAATCTTTAGTACCAGCCATCATCGGTTCAGGTAACTAGAGCCCAAAGCAACCAACCAGATAGTTTTACATTTTGGACCTAACCTATATATAATTCACTGTTGGCTGTATTTGCATTACCATGCCCATTAAAGAATAAAATAGGAAATAAAAATAAAAGCAGATTCCAAGTACATTTCCATTAGAATAGCCACATGCCCCCTTGACTAGCTAGAGCCCCAAATATGAGTTTCTAGTTTCACCCAGGAGACTGAAATGTCTGTTTATTTCAGTGTGAACTTCTTTTATCCTAGCTCATATCTCTCTTTAATGCCTGGTTTCCAACCATCACATTGTAATAAGGATTTAAAGTTAGGCGCTCCCTGTCACATAGCTAACAAGTGGTGTTATTATTCAAAGGGAGGTCTGCTTGACTTAAAAGGTGATGCTCTTTCCACGAATGCTACCCTGCCTCCTACAGCAACAAAGACTAAACATGAGAAATAAAGCTTGAAATTCCACTTGTCTGATTAATACAGAGTGCCTATCTGGAGATTTATGTTTGTTTTTCTACTAAATAAAATGGTTACATTTCCCCAGCCAAGAATACATTGGGCTAATTAATAACAGCTTTCTTTCAAAGTCTACTAGACAGAAAAAATTCTGCCCCCTGGGACCTATTCCTCACAAAGGCCATGGACAGACCATCTCTAGAGTTCCTCAGCAAGAGACCCCGGAGAACAATCACACATCGACACACCACTGGCCATTCACACCTTAGCGAAGATTAGCACTGGTGAATTGTCAAGCAGAAAATAATATGGAATGAATGGAGGGGGGGAGAAAGGGAGGAAGAGAAGAGGGAGGAGGAAGGAGGGCGGGAAGGAGAGAGGGTGGGAGGGAGACAGGTATGAGAAGGTAAGGAAAGAAATCTTGAGAGCCTAATCTTTTCTAGGCATGTATCCTAGGTAACATATACATTGCTTCATTTAACTACATACAGTATTACCGCTTTTTTGTTCATTATTTACGATTTATTCAAATGTTTTAGATCAACTTGATGAGTTATAATTTACATACAGCGAAAGGCAGAGTTTGAGTTGATTCATGGAGATAAGCATCATTATAATCATGCGATAGAATGTTCCCGGCACCTTAAAATCTCTCCTTCCCTTTTCCAGTCAGCTCTCTTAACCCCAGATTCTGGCAATCACTAATCTGATTTCTCTCCATACAAGTTCACCTTTTTGGACACTTCAAATAAATGAACTTGTTCAGTATGTAGCCCTTCACATCGGACTTCTCGCTTAGCATATTGTTTTTGAGCTTGACTCATGTTGTAGCGTGTCTCAATATTTCATTCTTTTTTTTTGAAATAACATTCCATTGTATAGATATTTCACATTTGATTTATCCATTCTTCTGTTGATGAATTGTTTCCAGTTTTTGTCTATCACTAATAAAGCTGCTGTGCACATTTGTGTCAAGTCTTTGTGTAGACTGGTGCTTACATTTCTCTTGGACCAATATCGAAGAGTAAAACTGCTGGAATGTATGACAGTGTATATTTAACTTTTCAAGAAATTGCCAAATAGTTCTTAAAAGTGGTTGCACCATGCCCGAGCTGGTGTGGCTCAGTTGGTTGAGCATCATCCTATGCACCAGAAGGTGATCGGTTTGATTCCTAGTCAGGGCACATGCCTGGGTTGCCCGCTCGATCCCCAGTAGGGGGCGTGCAGGAGGCAGCTGATAGATGTTTCTCTCTCTATATATATAAAATCAATAACAACATATTTTTTTAAAAAGTGGTTGCACCATTTTATACTCTCATCAGTAATGTTGAGAATTCTGGTGACTTTACATCTTTGTCGACATGTCAGTCTTTTTCTCAGACATTCTTTGGGTGGCTAGTTATGTCTCATTTTGATTATAATTTGCATGTTCATGATGACAAGTGATGTTGAACATCTTTTCATATGCGAATTAGTTATTCACATATCTCCTTCAGTGAAGTGTCAGCTCAAATATTTTGCCTATCTTTTATCAGGTCATTCATCTTATTATTGAGCTATAAGAGTGCCTAAACATTCTAGTTATTAATTTTTATCAGAAATATGTATTATGATATTTCCTTCAAATCTGTGGCTTAATGTTTTTTTCTGATCTGAATGGTACCTTTTAAAGAGCAAACATTTTTTAATTTTAATGAAGTTCAATTAATCTTTAAAAAAATTTTATGGTTTATGATTTTTAACTGTTCTATAATAAAACCTTACTTACCCACAGATCACAAAGATTTTCTTCTACAAATTACCTTCTAGCTTTAGGTTATACAATTAAGTCTATGATTCTAATCAATTTCTGTATATGGTGTGAGGTAAGATTCAAGGATTTTATTTTTTCCTCATTTGGATATCTAACAAATGGTTTACTCTCATTATTATTTTTAAGAAAGAATATCTTTTCTCCATTGAATTACCCTAGTACCTTTAATTGTGTGGATCTTGCATTAGATTTGATTGATCTATATATGTCTATCCTTACGCTAATACCACATTATCTTGGTCACTGTAGCTTTATAGTAGTTTTTAAAATGACATGATGCTAGTCATCCAACTTTGTTCTTTTTCAAAATTGCTTTGGTTATTATGGTTAGTTTATATTTTCATATGGTAATAAAATTATAAGTCAACTTGTCAACTTCACAAAAAGAAAAGCCCACTGGGATTTTGATTCGTATTGCATTGAATCTATAAAATCTATAGATCAATTTGGCGAGATGTAAATTAAAGAGAGCCTAAAATACTGAATTTCCCAATTCATGAACACATTATATTTCTGCATTTATTTTATTCATTTATCTTTTTAAGAATCTGGATTACATTCTGACTTAGTTTTAGGACTAGAAAATATCTAAGTGACGACTGAACCCAAAGGCCTCATTTTGTGTGTAATAAATCATGGTTTTTTTCACCTAACTAAAGAAAGAAAATATTTTTATTATCAGCCTAGTGTCCTTTTCCCTTCTTGCTTGCTCAACAGAGGTTAATTTAAGTTAAATGATAAAGAAAAAGATATAAAAGAAAGAGATATAAAGAAAAAAATGCCAAGTATATTTGAGGTAGAAGAGTTCTTTCTTTAGAGTGCATGCATTCATGCATGTAAACACACACACAAGACATACACAGACCCCAACCAGGGAAGTAAAGAGAAAGATCTAACATGGACAAGGAAAGTGACTGGAAGAGGAAACTGGATTAATAACTATAACTGTGGACTTGATATTTGGGTCCCCTTCAATGTCCTTCAACAGATGCCAGTAATGCCTGTGCAAGGTGGACCGTGATTCCCAAAGTTGGTGCTGCCACAGACGGAATCGTACGGGCTTCTGGATTTGTAACAGGGGCCTACATAGTCAAGGGAATTAGAGCCCAGCAAGGGTCTGACTTTACTTGATAGTAAAGCAAAACATAGCAGAGTCAGATATGAGTCCCAGGCTGGCCTCATTTATGAACAGCAGTTGGTCCCAGATGAATGAAGCCTGATCCCTGCCCTGCACAAGCTGCCCCACACTCCACCCCTTTCCTGGAGCCATGCTTATATACAGTGGCAACACAGCACATGTCACATGACCCTAATAACACTGGTAGTGTATTTTCATGATGAGTTTCTGCCTACAAAGCAGTAGGTAGTAGGCATTGGTAAGTCTATATTCGTTATTTATATATTGAAATACTTCTATAGGTGATAGAAACTAGTGGTTTATTTCTATAGAGCCTCTAACTGCTCCAACTGCCCCAAATAGCATCTGTACATGATCTAACAACCAAAGAGAGTTAAAGCTTGGCACAGATGCCCCCCCACCCCCACCCCTAAGGTCCCTAAGGACATGGCCTTCATCCATCCTAATTGGTGCCCATGTCATGCCAGTTGTTAAATATTTTAAATATCCCCACTTTCTACAGAAATGTTTTAGAAGACATTTGATTTCACAATTCCCATTTCCTTAATATTCCTGGCCTACATATTGCTTTCCATTCTCACAGATACTATATCTTACCTAGAATATAAGTGAGCTCTTTCTTCATGGTTGTAAAAAAGCATAACAGCCACTATCACTTCTTAAGTACCTACTATATTCTGACTTGTTATGGGCACAATCTCAAGTGATCCCCAAATAAACCTACAGAGCAGGCATTTTTGTCTTCATATTATAAGAGCCTGAGGCTCAGGGTGGTTAATTAACTTCCTCAAAGCCAACATCTGGGTCTTGAGTCTTTCCATCATGCCTCATCGTTTTTTCCTGATTTGAGTAATAAAAGTTGTTTAAAAATAAATTCTCAATTAAAAATATGAGAATCATTCTCAACTGTTCCAATTCATTTAAAAATGCACACCACCTCTCATTGTAAGATGTCATCTTTATTGAGCTTGTGCTTACCAACTCATGATAAAAGTATGAAAGTATCTGGCCTCTTCTGGCAATAGCCTGGCGGCTTCTCACTACAGTGGGGACTGTAGTCACACGTGCTGAGAATGTGAAGTCACCCACTTTAAGCCCTGCACGAATACAATTATTCACGTTTGCAGTCCAACCCTTACATTTGTGTTTTTTATTTATATTCTCAGCCATCATTTTCTCCTGCTTTCATACTCTCTTGTTATAAAATAATACATAGATTTAATACAGGCAGGCTTTGCGGCAGTAAGAGGGCTGGATTTAGTGGTTTCTAGGGGGGAATTATTTGGGATAACTAATTGAAACCAAAGTGCATTACCATTCCTTGCCTGCAACAATAAACACTAGGTCTTCAAAGGCTGACCAAGTTTCCAGTGATTCCCAACAATAGCAGTTGTCATTTTCAAATGATGGTCCTTTTGAAACGCCAAGTGGAGTGAAGAAAAAGTGTGTGCTATTGCTGATTAGACAGGAATATGACTTGCAGAGGCCTACGTTACTCTCTTGTCTGCAAATTTTCTGCCCTGATTAATTACAAAGAGTGCCAGAGTGTGTTGACGTTAGTTAAAAGCATTTGCTCTTTCTAGCCTGTCGTTATACCAGAATTAAGGATTTCTGTGTCGAGGTGAGGTCAGGAGGGTTCAGATCTGTTTTCCACTGATAAATCTTTCTGTCCCATAAGGATTAAAGGAACCCAAGGCTTTCATATGTAAAACTAATACATGATCGCCTGTGTGTATATGTCCCCATGATCAAAGAGCTCTTGGCCAAGTGGGAATGCCTCAGAGAGATAATAAGTAATTTGTTCACTGCAAACATTACAATTATCTATCCCTCTACAAAGTACTGAGAATAAATTCTCTAATCAGAGTTAATTAGCATCCTTGATGCTTTGGGTTTAGCTGACTAGTTTTCTTAAAGGCACAGGAACAAGAAAAATTACATGCCTTTTCAGAGCCAACTTCTTAAACTCCTTCAAAGTTACTTGGAGTGTCTGTCTACCAATTAACTCAACCCATTTACTTCAATTTGATGAAAATCAATTGAGCAAAATTCACTGAGATCTTCCTCTATATTCATTTACTCTTCCATGCATTTCTTTGTTGACTCTCTACTCTGTGCCAATGCAGCTTTTTTAAGGGCTTAATGTGTCCTCAAATTCACAATACAACATGGGATTCCATAAAGATGGATGAGTATAGATGCCATGGGAGCCAAAAGAGAAGAGAGCGGGTGGAAACGACCTCTCTCAGGAGGTGACGTCCTAGGTTGGTTTGGAAGAATAAGTAGGAATTTGGAAGGTTTATATGAGAAAGAGGGAGCATTTCAAGAAGCATATACAACAAAGCCATGTGAAATAACAACAGCAATAAATATTTATTCAGAGCTATGTGCCATATTCTGTGTATATTCTAATTCATTTAATCTTTCCCCAAAATGCTATGGAGTAGATTCTATTATTATTCCTTTGCACAAATGAGTGCAAATGAGAAACAAGGGTAGAGAAGGTAAAATACCTAAAACCAGACACAGAGCTGGTAAGAGGTGAAGTCAAGATTTGAACCCAGGCCATCAGACTCCCCAGGCTGTCTGTTATACCAACTAGGCAAATGCATCTGAGTATGCACACACACACTGGAAAAAAATAATTTATTTTCTTCAAAGGAGTCATGATGTGTTGGGGTCAGTGAGACACAGATACATCTAATTTTCCCTGCACTTAATACACTCTCTGCATCAAAGAGTTCTACACAGAAAATGCAACATCCACGGAGATCTGTTACAGAGGAAAGTTAGGAGGCTCTTTATGGGGCAAGGGCATGACTCTGAAGAATGTCAGCTGACCACCCAATGCCTCGCTTTGTTTTATAAACACAAAACCACATATGGACGGAGCTCTTCAAGCAGTGCCTGATTTCCGGGAGGCATCTGACTTAGGGGCCATTCCTCCCCTCTCCCCTCAAATCCAGCCTCCTGCACCAGATAGTCTAAAGCCCTCCTGTTTCAGTTGATCACTCTCTTCTTTTGTGCTATCATGCTCATGTGACATGGAGGGAAAGAGGGGGTGATGGACAATTAGAGTAGCCTCTTCTCTGCTCTCTCACTCATAGAGAAATCCTGGGATTAAAATAACTTCACTTAGATTGGCCTTTACAGTAGTGTCTACTTCAGAATCACATTCTTACAGCAATGGTCCAATGCCTGAGAAGTAGCTGTTATTACATTAGTCATCCGTTTTTCATGCTATTTTCTTCTTTCATTCTTCCAACCACCCTCCAAACTATGCATTATCATCTCAATTTAATGGTGATAAAACTGATGCCTGTATAGTTTATGTGACTTGTTCACACTCATATACTCCTAATACTAAAAGAGAGTCACGATTTTTTTAGGCCACCCCCCTTTTTTGTAAACTGTGGATTCACATTGTTAACCATTCAGTAAATTCTTGGTAAATTCTTCATTAATGTTAAATGAATTGAAAAATGGCAAAAATCCAGGCCATTTTCCCTTTATTTTAAGAGAAATGTAGACTGAGTTTGGAGTAAGAAATCTTGGTATCAAGTTCCAACCATGTAGGCTAAACTCAAGTTGCATGAGATTTGACTTCTTTAAACATCTGTTTCCTCACCTAGAAAAAAAATAGTATCTTCCTCATAAATACAGATGAAAAGTAAGGGAGATGGTATATGTTAGCATGCTTTTTAAATCACCCAACTGGTTTTTTGTCCTTGGGGGGGGGGGGTGAAGAAGATAGAGACAGAAATTTTGAAGCCTACTTGGGGGAAAGTAACTATATTTCTTCCTTGGTTTTCGTACCTGGAAAGTTAGTGGTTTGGACTAGGTGGTTTTCAAACTCCTTATCCAGAAGGTGAAGTCCTTTTGCAAGTAAAAGTCTCAACATATGGCAAGGATCAATCCATGTATCTATGCTTGACCATGACTCTGAGGGTGAGGGTTCGAAAACCTTAGGGCTCAACAATTGGTGACATTCTAGGATCCAATGGTCCTGTGTTTGAGGCTATGCACATAGAACAACAGCAGGAGATCCAAAAAGGATACCATGCTCTTAACACCAAAACTCTGCTATTGCTTTACAAAAGCTGGTCATTGTCATAAAAATAATCCAAATCCAGTAATCAATGACCATGTGTTCTGTGACATAATTCCTACTCATTCCAACCTCAAAAACCCAATGACATTTTCATGTGTTGATTTGCCAGCCTCCTGAATAGCCATCCTTAATTCTTCCATTTCCCATGCCCACTAATAACTCCGTCATAAATCTTATGGCTTTTAATCTCCAACATACATCTTGAATCTCTCTACTTCCTTCCATCTCTGCTGCCATTTTCCAACGTCAAGGCAATTAGCTTTGTCCAGACAATAAAGAATAATAACTTGTCCCCTCCCATCTTCTCGCCACATAACATCAAATAAATAAATTCTTGATCTCCAAATAGCTCTTAGATAAAATCGAAATTCCCAACTATAACCTCCAAGACCTGCTCCAGCCACACTGGCTAAACTTGACTCACAGGCCAAAAATCTTTCCTCTCTCCGGGCTTGGCATTTATCCTGCCACCCATTTAGAATATTTTCCCCCTACCTTCTTGCTAACTCACTCATCTCCTGCAGACCCAGATCAAATAAATGTTCTTCCTCATAGGAATCTTCCCTGATCATCTCAAGTTCTTTCCACCTATTGTATGACCTACATATTCCCTCCATAACCCTAATCATGCTTGGTATTTATTTGTTTGCTGGTTTGGCTTCTATTTGCCCACTAGAATATAAATCCCATGCAAGTAAGAGGACCTAATTTTTTTTTCATTCCCCATTATTATTTCAGTGCCTAAAACAGTACCTGGAGCACAACAGATGTTTACTAAATATCAGCTGATAGACTCTGGCTAGAATCGCACTTAGGATGGCACTAAAAAGGCAGAAATACAGTTTGTTCTTCCCACCAGCACAAGATAATTTAGCACCATCTAGGGTGAGCTATTCCAACCTTATGAAATGCTGTCTACAAGGAATGGATGGTGGGGTGGAAAAGGGTCTCCTAATAATTTGCTAGGAGGTAATTCCATTTTATGTAGGGAATCAATAGAAAAATGAACTTCAACATATAGAAATTCACTGTTTCAGAATACACTTCCTCTTAGTATTTTGGAACGTCAAATGTAAAGTATCCACTATGTGTGGGCTCCATGGTACACTAGCGAACATATGGTCTGTTCTCCTGATCTCATGAAAATACAAGAAAATAAACTTGTCAGTTAATCACAGGAAACATCAAAAAGGAAAAATCATCTAAAATGCTGTCTACACTAGATTTTAAACATTAAGATCAAAGTACATTTGGAGGAATTTTTTTTTTTATTACTGTGTCCTATGAAAAGGGACCCTCCAGTACATGCTGTGTTTCAACAATTTCTCTTTTGACACAGCAAAAAAAAATTACCAAAATATTTAAAATATTAACCGTTTGTTAATCCAATATTATAATTGTAATATAAACAGTTTGTAATTCCTGAAACTTGAAACTAGGCTAATTTATAAGCTTAAATGACTTTATATACATGTCTGTTTTCAAAGTCAGGCACCAAACAAATGGTAGCTGGGATGAGTGCTCCATTTTCATCATGAAACTGCAAATCCATCATCTGTGAGGCGACCATAAATTACGCATTCAGGGGAAATTCCTCTCGCTGGGCCTGCTGGGGGAATCCAAGAAAAGCAGTAGGAAAAATGACTTACTACCTCTGAACGCTGACCTGAGACGCATACAGATACTTCACTGCGAGGCAGCGGAACTGGTAGGATGTGTGATGCAGCCGCAGAGTCCTGATGAACTTCCAGGAGTGAGGAAGAGGAGACAACGGTGGAAAACGGACTCCAATGCTTCATTCCACCCCTCTCCCCCTTAATTGAAAACATCTCTAGAAATCCAATTTGCACTTTTCAAAATACAACTATTCGACATATCGGGATCTTACCCACCACAGCCCAGAAAGCAATCTGATGTTGCCTCTATCTTCCACACACAGTTCTTGGCAAATGCATGTTTGTATATTAAGTGCCAAATGCATATACAAAGTGCATGAAAAAAATTAATAAACTCTCAGATGATAAATAAAATGCCTAACAAATGGGGATATGGGAATGGGTGTTTTCTAACGTGGCAAGGATAGTCCTTCCCTTTGATGAACTGAAGCTTGAGTGAAAAGGGTTGTGGGTCATCTCTCAACAGAACTGAGACCCTGGAACATACTGTACGTTATTTTTCAGCAACATAAAAGTATTAACTCCTATTTCATAGGATGACCATTATCAGTTAAACTAGACACTGTATGTACATGGGCTGGAGCTCAGGCGTGTTCTATAAATATTTCTAGGATGAATACAAGTAGGACAGATGGTAGATGTGCTTGTCCAAGTCACCCCAGAGCAGAGACACAGAACTGATGTGACAGTAGAAAAAGGAGGGGGAGTTTGGCTTGGAGTGGAAGCATTTGGGTAACATGCTCAATAGTTTAGAGACTGGGCTCAGAAATATAACTTTGTGTGACCTTGGGAAAGTAACTTGATGGCTACGAACTTCAGTCTCCTTGTCTGTAAACTGGAAATAGCATTAGTACCTTACTCAGTATATGACAAACTTAATGACGGCAAAATGCTTAGGATAGGTCTGACACATAAAAAAGCACTCAATAAATGTTAGTTATCATGGTATTATTACTATGTATAATTATTATTAGCAAGGACTAGCCAACACTATACTTATTTGGGATATTTGGGGGAAACAGTGAGCTCTCATCAACGACTGCATGTAACCAGAACATGGAGAACTACCCTTTAAGAAAGCCATGCCTTACCAGGTTACTAAGACCCCACGCACCTTTGGATTCTAGTCACAACTGGAAGCCATTCTTACCTGCTGAAATATGCAGGACTTTCAGAAAGGCCTCCCACTTTAAATTCTCAGCAGAGCCAGGTCATAAAATGGCACTTATTTCTCTGGTCCATTTCTTGGCAGGCGGGCCTTTTAGCATCCTGCAACTACTCCCCAAGCCTCCGCAGCGTCTTAGGGTATTTCCCATTACAGGACCTCCTAATAAAGTGCAAGACAAATTGGTGGCCAGGGGAGAGAAGTGTCTTGTGTTACATTTTGTGCTCCTTTAACTAGTCCATCTGTGATTTACAACTCAACAGGGGGATAGACTTATAATTCAGGGGTGAGGGAGCTGGAGGAGTAAAATGTGGAGAATGAGATTGGAAGCACCATATAGCAGCTGCACACGCTAGGCACACTTGGCTATTTTGTTTGCCGGAAGCAGAAGCTAAGGAAACAAAGGGGATGCAACAGAGGACATGATGTAAGCATGGGACTGAACACACATAAATAGACTGGGAAAACCGCAAGAGTGCACAACCAGTTTTGCCTGTTAGAGCTAAAATCATGCTAGAGACGGTCTGGACTCCATACAAAACTTAGCCTGTGAAAGTAATTCCAATGGAGGGCTGGGGGGAGCAAAAAACACCTCAATAGATATTTTTGTAGATCTTATAAACTTCCTCTCAAATTTCAAGTTTATATACTTCTTTTCAAAACTAGAATCTACCAGATCTTAAAATTTGGGAATGAGGTAGCAATTTTGATGCTTTCAAGAAACACTTTTTTAAATGTTCTATTCATTAATTATTTCTCTAAAGGTGCTCATATATCTTATATCTTATTTGCTTTCTCTATTTAAAAATAACATATTTAACTTTTGTTTTAGCCAGGAAATCTAAGGACAAAATTATATCTTAGCTGAGATGACATTTTTTTTTTAAATTAAGCTATCAGTTGTTTGTCCAAATAAATGAAAGTAAAAACATATCTTCCTTGACAACAGTTGATTTATCCTAATTACAGTGAGGCATGTTACATCTCAGGTTTAAATAAAACAGAGTGCAAAAATGTAATGCATTAGTTCAGTTCTATTATTAAATATCTGCTGGGAACACATATGAAACACAAAACTTAATGGTGAAAAATCTGGGACTAACTTCCTACAACAAAGAGAAAGCATGTGAAAGGAATCTGGGGGCTCAGTAGAATAGACACTTCTGTGCCTCTTGTCCAAACAAGTCATTGTCCATTCATTGCGGGATGTGCAGGTTCAGGCTCTGAACTCTTTCCATAGCCTTTTGGTGGTAGCCAAACTCCACCTAGTGACGGGACACTTTCTTTGGATGTGAGTCAGGAAACTGAATGTAAATCTCCAAATACTAGTATGCCCCATGACCATCCACCATCCACATCTCTCCTGAAAAGAATGATGCAATCATTCTAAGAATGCTTCGATCACTTCATTTTATCCGGTCGTGATGTGCATTCAACAAGTTAGGAAATCACTCAAATATTACTGAAATAACAGGCTGATAGAGACGCTTCCAGGGTCTAGAAACACAGGATGGAAAGCCTCCTCTTTATGGGAACTTGCTGAACGTTTTGAACCTTCGCTACTCAAGTTTCATCTACACTGCTCTGTCTTCACTGAGCAAATAATTTTCCAGTATTTATTATGGACTAGTCACTAAACTTCTTTAAGTTCAATATGCCTCCTTAATTCAACAAAATCTAGGTTCAAAGAGTAGTGGAGGGTAAGAGAATACAGATAAGGAAGGAAGGCAGAAGCAAATAAGTGATTACTTTAGCCCAGAAAAGAAAAATAGGTATGCTCAGTGGAAGTCAGCCTTACATTTGGACTGGATCACGCATATGATACAGAAAACCATAGACCTCACTTCTCATCCCAACCCCAGCCCTATTCAAAGTGGAACAGAATGATGGACAACCACGTAGGGGTGAAACTCGAAGAGGAGAAACAAAGAGCCTAAATGATCCAAGTGGATATGGAGAGAAAAGGGAGGGAGAAATTGGAACATTCCAGAAGAAGGATTCCTGTACTGTCCATGGGGGAAGGGTAGTCAGGTAAGGAGGCCCCGAAAGTCCATGTTATATAACCCAGGCCCACTGAAAGGTAGGGTTGGACAAGTTGAAGAGCATACAGGAGCTGGTCTCATCATAGATTTTTGTATAGATAGATTGGAAGATAGGATCTGAACTTGAAATAAATGACTACATTATGCATTCTTTAGATGCTGTATATGTACTTAATCAGAAAGTATAAAGTTGCTTAACAATGGAAGATTGGTAATTAAGTCCTTTCTTAAAGTAAAATCCTGAAAGCCATTTATTCACTCATTCATTCAACCAATAATGATTAATTTGTGGAAAGTGCCAGAAATACTAGGAGCTCTGACTCTTACCCTTCCTTCGTCTTCCATAAGCTCTACAATTCTTCAGCACAAGGAAAGAGTCAGGAGCCCTGTCGCTAGCCTTCTTCCTTCCCCCAGGGAGGGAGGGAGCCACAGGATAGAGTGTTGGGTGAGACAACACCATCCCTTGGGCACTGAAGTGGGTGAAATGAGGGGTGAGAGAAGCCAGGAATTAGATAGGAAGACGCAGCACTTTTTCTGCCTCATTGAGTCATCCTCACACGGCACATAACCACCAGGGACATCAAATGACAACTCTCCTAAATATTTCTCATGTGACAATTGACCTTAGAACAATAAAGTAGAAAAAAAAGAAAATCATTTGTTTAAAATTACGTCTTAGTTTCCTTTATTTATGAGTTTTACTTAACATTTTTGCCTAATCATCAGATAGCCTCAAAATTTATTAGAGTAATAATAGCTTATGATTGAATATGCTTATAATTTGCAAAAGGTTTTCATAAAGAGATCATTCTTCTGAGCCTCAGAACTTGGAAGTTAGCTGTTATTGCTCTTTCAGCCTGACAGATGTGGACCTGAGGTGCAGAGATGGTAAGAGATTTGCTCTAGAGATGTGGTGTTGTGCATTTGCCACACTTTTAAGTTGTGTGCTTTCCCCAGTCCGATGCTCCTCCATTAAGTGGGAATTAAACTGCATAGAATCACAGCACCAACACCCATCTTCACATACTCAGTCCTCCTACCATGCACTCATGTCACGCAGCCTGATATTCCGTAAATAATGGAAAAATATGAGAGGGAATGTTCAAAAAGAGCAGTAGAGGGTAGTGATTAAGAGCTAAGCATGGGCCCTAGCTGACTGAAGAGTCCTGGGTTCTATTCCAGCCAAGGGCACAGACCTCAGTTGCAGGCTTGATCCCAGGCCCTGGTTGGGGTGCATGTGGGAAGCAACCAATCGATGTGTCTCTCTCACATCGATGTTTCTCTCTCTGTGTGTCTCTTCCCCTCCCTTCTATTCTCTCTAAGAATCAATGGAAAAATAGCCTCGGGTGAGGATTAACAACAACAAAAAAGAACTAAGCACAGGTGTCAGGCAGATCTAAAATCACATTCTGATTCTGCAGCTTATCAACTTTTGATGTTGGGCAAGTTACTTAACTTCTTTCAGTCTGAAAATCCATATCTCTAAGATGGAGCAAAAACAGAGCCTACTTCATGGTAGTGTTATGAGGATGCAACCAATGTGCATGTGTTATCTACGGCATCTCTCTGCCAGGCCCTGTGCTAATGACAGTTCAAGGAGAAGGGCAAATAGAAGGACGAGCACTGCTGTAGCACTAGCCCAGCGGTTCTCAACCTGTGGGTCGCGACCCCTTTGGCGGTCGAACGCCCCTTTCACAGGGGTCGCCTAAGACCATCCTGCATATCAGATGTTTACATTACGATTCATCACAGTAGCAACATTACAGTTATGAAGTAGCAACGAAAATAATTTTATGGTTGGGTCACAACATGAGGAACTGTATTGAAAGGGCCAGAAGGTTGAGAACCACCGCACTAGCACCAGCAGCAGCATGAGCAGCAGTAGTAATACTAGCAGGAGCAGTAGTTACTGCAGTAGCAGTAACAAGAGTAGTAGCATTAAGTAGTAATAGTGTAATAGTAGCAGTAGCAGTATCATAGGAGGAGTAACACCCCTTGTCATCGTACTTGTGCTCATAGTAGCAGGAGTAATAGAGGTGTCTGTGGCTCACATTTGATCTCTCAACCAAGTGACCTAGAAAAAAAAGTGGGGTGGGGGTGTGATTGTCCATCAATAAACATCAGCAAACACCTAGCAGAGGAGAACATTTCTGTAGGTATTATGTGTTTGAAGTTACCACGGAGGCCACCTAATCAGAACAGATTTCAGCGAAAGCCAGAAATAGCATTGATTTCAATAATCAGAAACCAGCAATGAACAAAGAGAAGACGCACAGTCACTGGATTCCACCCAGGGCAGCTGTCGGCAGTGGCAGCGGAAGACAACGGTCCAGGGCACGCCAGCTCTTGTGACCCAGACATCTTTTCTTTGCAGTCTTGGGAAGCCGCAGGCTACAGTCGTCAGAATCAGTGCAGGTGGAACTATTGTTTCAAACCCCATCTTCTCCTGAAAACTTTCAGAAAGCAGGTGGGGCCAAGTAAGCTTTCTTTACTGAGAAGAGAATAAAAAATAAATGACAGCTCCTTGCGTGCCTACCAAGTGTCTTGCCCCATATCTGCACTTGACCTTGGGCTATGGCCTCAGAGGTACAAGGGAAGCAGAACTCAAAGAAGTAAAGCAACACAGCCACCCTGAGAAAGCTGGAAACCAGCCTGCCTGACTTCAGATCCTATGTCTTCCCCACTAAGCTATGCTGCTACCTGAAAATATGCCCGAAAAAGCCATTTGCCTTTCAAATAAGACATTTCTGGTAAGTCACATCTCACTCAAATTTAAACACAAGTTCAGCACTGTAGCAACCAGTTCCCAAACCCAGGTCCTCACCCTTATTACCACAGTTCCCCCTGGCTTCTACCTGAGCACCTGCGCTGGTTGCTGAAGCCGATTTTACCCGCCCTCCTGCAAATGCCCACCTGTAAGTGCTGGGAAACAAGTGCCCTCACCAATGACTGGAGGGAGTTGGGGAATAAATGCTCCAGCTGCCTCCTCTCAGGAGAGATCCATGGACATCTTTGTTCCACACCGGCTCCCTCCCGGCAACATTAAGCACCAGTGGTCATAGGAGTTCCTGGCTTGATAGCACCTGCATTATTAGCTGCCTTCCCTTTCCCATCCAACTCTCCACTCCCCTACTGGTGCCTCTTTCCTCGCCCAGGTAAACTGTTTACACTCAAATCCTTGCTCAGGGTCTGCTTCGGGGGCAGCTCAAAGTCATCAAAGCCAATTTGGTGCATATGAGAACTCTGTCCATGAATTCCATCACACAACTGTAGGGTCACACCCATTTTTCTAAACCCTTTTGTATTTTTTAGTTAGCTAAAATTATGCCCAAAAACTTGATACTTAAAGTTAACATGTGCTTTATTAGCTGTCTTCCCTTTCCCATTTCAACTCTCCTCTCCCCTACTGGCTATTAATATCATTATTGTCACAAGTACATTATTTTGAGACAACATTTTAGATTGTGTTTAGGTTTTTGTAGCCTTTAAAACATCTATCAATTTTTCCATTGTTGCAAGTATAGTAGGATTAATTACTACCAGCTTTCTAAAGAAAAGGGAGAGGGAAAAAACCCCATCCAAAACATTTCATATGTAATACAAATCTGAGTTAGGGGAAAAGAAAAAGTTCTCAGCTTTTCAACTGTGTGTCAGAGTGAAAACTAGCCACACGAGGAAGTCAGAGAGGATGATGAGGAAAGTGGTGGTGGGGCTGGGACAGGAGGGCAGACTTACTGGAGGTTTGGGGAGGGATGCTCATAGCTACTCAGGTGCAGGCAGGTCCTTTATGGACAACGGTTTTTCAGGAGAATGTTCTCATTAACACTAGGAAAGGAAAGAATGGGACGAGAACTTGGTGTATATGTGCCTATTAGGGGTCAATTAGTACCTTAATATTCTATCAATCCTATCATATATTCTATCAATTACTACGTTAAAGAAGAGTTCTATGAGGATCGTTATCACCATTTCTACGGATTGAAACAGCCTGAGAGAGCTTAATATGATAAAGAAGACACATCTCGTGAATGGCAAAACCGGAGTTTGAAACTCAAGTGATTTATAGACTCTAAAGCCTGTAAATATCAGTAACGCACTACTGCTCCAACAAACATGCATGGAAATTGCATCACACCACAGTTTGCAAAGAACTCGCGTTAAGGTTGAGAAAGAGGCAGCTCCTGACAGCACTCTCAGGCACACCTCGGTATCGGCCAGAGCCTCCGGGCACTCGCAGCCAGGCTGTGATACATTCCTACTGAGCACAACCGATTTCACAGAACACCAGCACTGGGGAAATGACAGTGATGGGGATGACAGAGTCAGGGCTGAGCAAAGACAAAAATTACTACATTGTCCATGAAGACATTAACTCCCTTACACTCGTAGGCTTCTCACACTTGCTTGATGACGGGCATCTTTTTTACATCAGCAAGGAGTAAGAAGCCCTGGGGCAAAATGTGAAAACATTGCACATGTTTGCGGTGAGTCACTGTCAGTGAAAAGTGAGTCCAAACCCACATGAACTCTCCACTGCAGCCACAGTGGACATCAGCGATGAGGCTGAGAGGCTGAGCCCAGGCTCCAGGAAGGAACATCTGCTGTGTCAAGTGAGAGAAGCTACAGCCCAGGTGTGTGGATGGGGACCCTCTGACACAGTGGTTGGCAAACTCATTAGTCAACAGAGCCAAATATCAACAGTACAACGATTGAAATTTCTTTTGAGAGCCAAATTTTTAAAACTTAAACTATATAGGAAGGTACATTGTTATTAACTTAATTAGGGTACTCCTAAGGCTTAGGAAGAGCCACACTCAAGGGGCCAAAGAGCCACAGTTTGCCGACCACTGGCCTAACAGGACCCTGTGGAGCAGTGGTTCTCAACCTTCCTAATGCCGCGACCCTTTAATACAGTTCCTCATGCTGTGGTGACCCCCAATTTCATTGTTACAAATTGAACATAATTAAAGCATAGTGATTAATCACAAAAACAATATGTAATTATATATGTGTTTTCCAATGGTCTTAGGCAACCCCTGTGAAAGGGTCGTTCGACCCCTAAAGGGATCGCGACCCACAGGTTAAGAACTGCTGCTGTGGAGTCTTGGAACTTGTAAAAACCAGGTGTCACTGAGGACTAGAGTGAGCATCTAGTACTCCCTAGTGTGATGGCCACTCACTATCTTCTGATCATCAAATGTGAAGCCCACCTGTCCACAAACCCCACCCTGACACACAGAACCCTAGTTCAATATTAAATATCAATTTAATATTGATATTTAGATAGTTGAGAAAACTTCCAATATAAAAATTAGAGAAGATGAGGTAAATAGAAAAAGAAATGACCCTGGAGGAAATAGAGATAATTTGGGAAACAGAAGACTAAAAGCAAAATAGTATTAAAGTTTCAAAGAAATTTGAAAATTTACAATATCCATAAAATATCCACACAAGAAAGAAGAATTCAGAATGTGTAGAAAGGTTAAGGAACTCTCCAAGAAAACAAACTGAAAAGACAAAGAGACAATATGAGATTTATTTGTTTCCTGAGATATGTGGGAGGATCAGTAACAAAAGTTATAATATCCAACTTGCAGTATTTTCAAAAAGATGACAAATAAATTATCCATTTCTAAATTTTACCAAGATATGCCTAGGCATGATTATTTTTTAAATTCACTATGAGAGACCATTTTTAAACCTTCCTATTTGGAAGTGTGCTAAAATTTAATAAAAAGGTAAGTAAACTAGGAAATATACTCATTAAAAAATAAGGAAAGTGGCAAAATCTCAATGAAGAAATTTGATTTAAAATGTGAACATTTCACATAAGATAAAAAGTGACAATAAGAAATAAAACTTTAAATAACACCTAACATATATATAAAAAAGTGACTAATAACATGAATAAATGTCCAGGCTCATCAGGAATTTTTAGAAAATGCAAACTGAAATGAGATTTTTCTTTTTTTACTTATCAAATGAACTAAGTTTTTAAAAGTCAAAGATTTTTGGCAAAGGAGCAATCGAATAGATTCTCTCACTCCCTTCCCATGGGAGTCCAAATTGGTACAGATTATCTGGAAAATAATTTTACAATATGCATAAAATCCTTCAAAAACAAAACATGTCCCTTGCTTTCTCCAGTGATTTTTCCCATATCTATCCTGAGAAAATTAAACTCACATCTCTCTCTCTGCACTTTGTAACAAAACTATTCACACAGATAAAGAAAGGGGGAAAAACTCTAACAGAGACATATATAGAGAAATGTTTATTATTTTGGCATAAACATTGGAAATAAGCTATACATCCAACAAGCAGAGCAATAATTTAGAAACTGTGGCTCACTCATTCAGGTAGCCTCAGAGGGTACTTTAAAAGACTATGTAATGAAATGGGAAAGTGTTAGTAATAAAAAGTTGGATGAAAAAACAGAATTAAAACTAGTAGATACAATGGGATACTTATATATGTGTATCATGTATTTATACAATTAAATTGATGCACATATATAAGAAGATATCTATATCATATATCTATATCTACATCTATATCTTTATCTACTAGTATATCTATATCTATCGATCTGGAGGGGAAAAGACTCTCAAATTTCAATGGGGAATATTTCTGATTGTTTGGATTGTGGTTAATTTTTATTCTCTTCTCTGGACCTTTTGCTTTTTCTCCCAACCACTCACAATGAGCATATACCACCTTAAAAATAAAAATAAATCAATGGTTTTTAATAATTTGCTTTTATATTTAACTACTTAATTCTTGTGAAATTTATTTGGGGGTTTTATGGTGAGATTTTATTAAATGACCAACCCGTAAAATCAGCAGAGCCCATGGATTCTGCCAGGTCTGTGCAGGTGAAGTCAAGGCGGAAGAGAAGGGGAGTAAAGGAGGTTGGTGCATGTTTGGGGCGATAGGGGGATGAGACTGGGCGTCCTGTGCCTCTACTCCAAGCCTGAGAAGAAGAAAGGCACCCGGAGAGGAACAACTCAACGAAGCCATCAGTATGAGCGGCCTTCGTTTCCTCCCCCAGACGCAACGCTGAAAGGGACTTCAGTGGTGGTCTGCAAGTCCGCATTGCTCCCCTGGCAGAAGCTCTCAGAGCTGGCTCAAACACACGAAGGCATCCACTTTTTTAGAAATAGAAATACAGTCAGGTCTCAACTGCATGCAATTTTATCCCTTTTAATAAGCAGTTAAATCACATTTTACATCTGGCAGTAAATTAATGGATTTTATACTGTTGTAAGACTTTTCAGAGAACTATCTTAAGAACCGAGTATGCACCGTGGTTAAGATCATGGACTTAGGAGTCAGTTCCATTACATCCTTGCTGTGTGGCCTCAGATAGATTACTTCACCTTGTACGCCTGTGGCCTCATCCGCAAGATGGAGCTAACAAAAGAACCTGACCCTTTGGCTTTCTTATAAGGACTACATGACTTAAGAACGGTGCCTGGGAAAAGAATATGTCCTATGGAAATGCTTTCTATATTAAATAAAAATAAGTTGGAAAGAAACCTCTTGGTCATGTTTGCATTAGGAGACAATTGCAATTACCATCATAAAACAAGCAGAAAAGTTGGTTTATTCAAATATGAGTAAATAAAAGAAAAAAAATACCAAGCCGGGGTCAGCATCCCTTTTGCCTTCCCCAGGCCCCGAGAAAGACAAAAGAACAAGGTGACTGTCGGAGCCCACCTGGCAGAGTGGATGAAGATGCTCCAGACAGGAAGCGGAGGGAGGAGAGAGCTCTGAGCAGCAGTGGCTGAGGGGCTGACCGGGGGGGTGGGGGGGAGAGGGTCCCCTAAACTTGGAAGGAGGACCAGTGAGATGTGGGGAAAGAGCTCGGATGGCATCAATGCAGGGAGGAAGCGATGCATCACCCAGAGCCTTCGTGGCTGAGGTTTGGGCTACGAGTGTGACGAGGTGGGTGGAGAATTGATATTGATGCCGGACAGCACTGACACTTAGAGTAGACGGAGACAAGGAACATTTATGGTTGAAAAGGTTTTATTTGAAAAAACAAAAAGATTTCAAAGGTGAAAGAACCGAGAGATAACGTGTCCAGGGTCACACCTGCCTGGATTGGAATCCTTGTGCCCTGATAATCTACCTGCCTCTGCATCCCCCCTGGCTGCCCACTATCAGTGTCCTGGAGCTGGAGTCGATGAAGTATGTGTCAAGGTGAGCCAAGGCCTGACCTGCCTGCTTGTCACCTGCAGACTTTCTGTGACTTAGTCAACTCCCTACTGGCCCTCCTGGCCAGCCTTTATGAAGGAGATTAGTCATGGATTTAAGGCTCCAATGGTATTAATATTCAAGGGAAGGAATGATTCGAGAAGTCTGGATAAAAACCTGTGCGGAAGCCATGTTGACAGCTACAAAGGATGCAGGCTGTGGCATCAGAGAGCGGGGATTGAACCCCAGCAGGGGTTGCAGACGGTGTGATACAGAGTCAGTGAATCTCTATCTGAGCCTCATCCATTTTCTCTGTAGTGTAAAGAACTAGCATTCCCATTTCACGCAATGCCTTTGTGAGGGTTGAATAAGACCATGGAGTGAGACACTTAGCTGGATGCTGGGTTAATACCAGCGCCCTCTGGATCCTCTCTAAATGTATATCCAAGTTTGCTTCTTCCCCTCAAGAGGAATATCCAGCAACCTAGACCCTAAAGGGCACAGCCCATTGTCTCAGGGGCGAGGCCGTACTCAGTGTCCCTACAGACATGTCTAAACCAGGAGACGTCCTGAAGACTTCCCTAACCCCTCGCTCAGTTCCCAGTGATTGTTTAAAACGACACAAAGAGAAGAACAGCAGGACAGGAAGACAGCAGGAAAAGAAAACAAAATGAAGAAAAACATTCCCCATGAATCTTATAGTAAAAAATATAAACCATGCCGTCTGTAACTGGGGTCAGAGAGTGAGTTCGAACGGTCCTCGGGATGTCTACACCTTGCGATTGTTCAAGAGCTTCGGCACAGACAGACAGACAGTGTTAATCATTCTCCGCTGGTTGTTCTGAGCTGTGGCTTTGGCGAGTGAGAAAAGACCAATTCCCAGAGCTGAAAACTGAAAAGAAATACTGTACAATCATGAGAATAGAGAGAGAGAAAAGACAGTCTTGGGTTGAGTTATTATATGTTCCTGGTGAAGTTGTGCAAGGGCCTTCCAGCTGTGAGCTGCTGGGAGAGTATGGGCCAAGATTCCCAGGGGCAGCCTCGGATACCACTGCAGGGGAGGGAGCACAGGCCATGGATAGACCAATGGTTGCCAACCAGGGTCAGGTTTGTTCCCCAGAGGACATCTGGCAGTGTCTGGGGACAGTTTTTGATTGTCACAAGTCTAAGGGAGGTGCTACTGGCATCTAAGGCATAGAGACCAATGATGCTGTTAAATATCCTATCATGCACAGGACAGCCCTCTCCCCTGCACCACACCCGCCCCCCAAGAATTTACCCAGCCCCAAATATCAATAGTGCTGAGGTTGAAGAACCCTGACCAAAACAAAGAAATACAAGTTTGTCACTATGGGCAACAGACAAGATTTAACAGCTAATCCCAGCATCTGATCCCGAATCCTCTGTTCTTTATAATGGTACTTTCCTCCTTGAAGCCACATATATTCTCAGACTCCAGTCCAAGTTTTCTTTTCTCTCTTTCCCCTGATACTGAAATCACATCATTTGTCAAGTCCTAAACAAACCAGACACTTCAAAGTGCTTCACAACGCTGTCTAGTAACTCTAGTTTCATTTTCATGATAATTCTCTGTAGGATGTAAGTTATGATCCCATTTTATACACCAGCAAACGGAGGCTCAGAGTGGTTACATAAATTGCTCAATTAGGAGTGGCAAAGCCAGTATTCAAACCCAGGCCTGTGTGATTTGAAAGCATTAGCTCCTAACTGCTCAAATCTCCTTGCAAAGCTTAGCCTTACTGCCTAGGCAGACCCAGCAGGTCACAGAGCTTTGTCCTCCTAGGAAATGAAGATAATCCTAGATTTATAAGGTTGCACAAATTAAAGATAATATAGGACAAGAGTTCCTTGAGAGAGCAAGCAGATAATCCCTGGAACGATTACAGGAGTTCTTCACAGTTGAGGAGAAGTTGAAGGAGAGGTCCCAGACTTTCTTCTGGTTCTAAGATGTAAGATTTTAGCCAAACCTCAGCAATTCTTCAGGGCTTGACTCAAACCACCCCCCTTTTCTCCCATGGTTTCCTTACACCTTCCCTACTCTGTAAACCACAGGTGAGCTCTTTCTATGAAGCCCTGGAGTCTTCCTTTGTGTACCAAGCTCCAGTTAACCTCTCTTTCTTGTCAGATTGTAAAATTCAACCTGAAAGCAATTCACCATAAGTTTCTTGCAATTGTTCTACTGTGTTTAGGATCACTTGGGACAGATAATAGAATAGCCATAAGTGCTTAATAAGTAGGTATTGATAAATGTACTCAATAGGTGAGTGATAGAGGTAATAAAACTTGGTTGTGTACTATGTACACTTGATCTCATTTGATCCTCATGATGACCTGTGAGGAGTCAAGACAACATTATCTGCTCCTCCTGTGTATCTGCTCTCACCCTGTACATTATCTACAGGCTGCCTCAGGGGCTTTGGATTCCCTTCTCCTACTACATAAATGGAGATTAACCTTTCCAAGACTCTCTTTCTGCCTCTGATACATGCAGAGATTGAACTCAATCAATGGTTCTTAAAGTTTTATTTTTATTCAAAGGATCCCTTCCTCAGACAAGCTTCTACAGCACCCTCAAATAGTAAGTGGTAAAAGCAGAGCTGACTGGGTAGAACGGGAGCAGGGTGGGTGTGATTTTAAGAAGATGGATTTGGGGCCTCATTTTTTAAAAATATATTTTATTGATTTTTTTTACAGAGAGGAAGGGGGAGGGATAGAGAGTTAGAAACATCGATGACAGAGAAACATCGATCAGCTGCCTCCTGCACACCTTCTACTAGGGATGTGCCCGCAACCCAGGTACATGCCCTTGACCAGAATCGAACCTGGGACCTTTCAGTCCACAGGCCAACGCTCTGTCCACTGAGCCAAACCGGTTAGGGCTGGGGCCTCATTTTTAAGCCATCATGGTGGTTTCCATCATGACCACTGTCCTATGGCCAAGTCATCCAAGCCACCATTGAGTGCTGGTCATCTTAAGTGGTCCAATAGGACCGAACCTAACAGGAAAGGCCATTCTTCTCAGCAGGCTTCTCCATTGGTTGCTTCATGACAACAGGGAACACTCACTTCTCCCGAGGTCCCACACTTAGTGCCCAATCTCCACAGGTATCACTTAGACAACACGTACCTCCAGGAGGGCAGGCAGAAGCCAACCTTGTTTCCCTCATCTTCCCTCTGCTTCATTACATCATTTCCTCCCCCACTGCCATCCCTACCCTGTTCTTGAGGAATCCTTGCATTTTTCTTGCATACAGCCATTCCCCTGCCCCCCAACCCTTGGATGACCTCTCCTTCTTGCAAAGTCCAACTCTGTATCATTTCTAAGGACAGGTTTTCAAAAGGAAAGTTCTGTTAAGTCCCCCCATCAACTTTGCCAGATATGATGGTAAGGTTCACGAGTAAGAACGGAAGCATTACTCCCTCCTCGCCTTCCCTAAATGCAGGGATAAAAATAAATAAATAAATAACACCACTCATCCCTTCATTCCATCATTGCTTTCGTGATTAACCACAAAAAGTCCAATTTTCTTGAAAAACTCATTTTTTATCTTACTGGTTTCTCCATCTGTCTCCCCCACGCTGCACTTCCAAGCCATCCACCAGGCAAACAAGAAAAAAACACACAGTTACTCACAAAGGCAACTGCATCCCATCCATTCTCCCCAAAGTGCATGATCGGGTCACGTGTGGGGAGATTAATATGATTCTGAGCTTAGAAAATGTGCCTCTTTATGATTATTAACGAGGATGCCTTGGAAGTGAAAGAACTTTGCACACACAGCAGTTTTAAAAAAATGTATTTCCTACCTTGTTTATGAGACACAAACATATATAATTCAGTTCAAGGGTTGAGATTTTCTGTTATTATGTGCCAGGGATTATTTATCACAATTGCAAATAATTTCCCAGTACAAATTAGCCTCATCTTATCATCCATATGGACTTCCCTTCCACATCACTCATGTCACGCTGAAATCTAAGGCCATAAAGTCTAGACCATGAAATAAGTCTTCCTTCGGATGGCAGCATATGGTGTGTGTTGGTTGGGGTTTTCTAAAGCACAATGAAATTTACCACTGTCAAAGACCGGCCTCTCCACTCTTTCTCAGCTGGTGACTCTGGTGTCTGAAGCTGATAGGAAATTATGCACTCGATAAAATATGAGATTGCGAGAGAGAGAGAGAGACAAAGCCAAAATAAGCAGTAGTCCACCAGCGTAGAACCCACTTTCAACAGCCAGTGCCTCACGTCTATCATGCTGATGGAAGCCATCCCGAGGTAAAAACATAAGCTCTGAGATATCTGAGACCGAAGGAGACAGCTAAGGCGTCCTACTCAAAATAGAAGATGAATGTCCACAAATGTGTGCTGGACTGCCCTAAATATGTTGAAACCCTGGCAGGTTGGAATATTTGTGTGAAAGGAATATGAACTCCGATTAGTGAACTTCTGCGAGGGGCATAAGCACATTTTTCTTTATTACATAGGGAACGTTTTACTAACATCCACGCAGAAGTGAAATATGTATACGAAAAAAAATATCAAAATATGGATTTTGGGTGCTTTTATTGGGAAAATAAAACCAGATTTCAGGAAACCTCAATTTTCAAAAAAGAAAAATATTGCTTTTCAATGAAGCCAACACAAAAATGGGTCCAAGTTGAGTCCCATGACACGATGCAATTTTAGAAAAAAGTTAAGAAAATTAAACAATACAAAAGCAAATAAAAATCTTCTCAGTTCCGGAAAAGAGGGAGTCAAAAGAATGCTATGCATTTATTTTTAATAAGGATTCTGTTTAGATGGGATGTATCAAATATTTTGAGGTATGTGTCCTTTGTTTTTGCAAAGGAAAGTGTGGAATGTTCATTTTTTCCTTCAATGGAACATATTTTTATGATCCCTCAAACTTGTTTTTTTGTTCCTTATTCACAAACGGGCTGCCGTTGCTAGGATGCATTGTCAGACTCCACCAGGGGCATAATCACAGCCCTTGTATCAAGCACCGTATTCCAGCTCAGAGAGGTGGCATGGCTTGTTTAACGTTGCACAGCAGATGGTTAAAGCAGAAGGCACTGGTCTAGAAGTTATGAACCTTGAGTTCTAACCCTGCAGCTGATAGGCCCAAGGCCTGCACCTTTAAAATAAAATCGCATGAGACTTGTGCATTTTCTATTTTCAGAAACAAAAGACTCATATCTTTCCTTGTCCCTTTACGTGTCCTCTGCACCCATGGAGTCCTGCAGGCAGTTTTCCCGTGAACTTGAACTACACTCCCATAGTATACTTACATCTGGAACCTTTTTCCTCCCATCAACCCCCAAGCCCCTTGTGTCTTTAAAGAGCCCTGCAAAACCTCTTCTCCTGCATTAAGCCTTCTGTGATGAGGTGCGAGCCAGGACTGTGCCTTCCCATTGCAAGGATTAGCACATGGAGTGCCGAACAGAAGAACACAAACAGAGAGTCAGTTCATCTGGGACCTGACTGGATGGGCTGGAGAGCGATCCAGCTGCTTAACATCTGTTCAATGGTGTCATATTCTGCATATGTCCTCAATGTCATTGCCTCAGTCTTTGGGACTCATTCGGACCTCCCTATATAGCCATCAGCAGTTGATGTGGGAGGTGATACGAGCAGGAGTGCCCACCATTACGAACATCCCTCACCTCTACTTCACTAGAAAAGGGGGACAGTCAAGCATGTTCCCCAACATGGTGGGCTTTGCAGTGCATCAGAAACCCTGCCTAATCCAAGATAAGACCCTTAGCCATTACCTAAGGTTTCCGCCATGCACACCACTCCCTATGGGCCTCTGGGAGTTGTGCACATTTAAATAGTATTTTGTTACCTGCTGAGGATCATATGGTCTAACGGAAAGAGTTCTAGACTAAGAACCCCTGGGTGTTAACCTCAGTTATAACATGTGCGACAGATGTGAGTTCCATGAAAGCATTTACTCTCCGAGTGTCATTTTCTTCTTCTCTAAAATGGAAAGAAAAATACTTGCCCTGTCCATCTCCCAGAGTTGAGACAGAATGAAGTTAAATTGTGTATGGGAGTGCAATCTATACGCATTGCATTGAAGGGAAAAGGAGTGTGCCTTTGAGAAGCATGGCGCTTGGTGAGTTCCCCGGGACAGTGTAGACCTGTGCGACCTGCCCCAGGTCAAGAAACAGAGTGTGGCCCACAAGCTCCCTGTGCCTCCTTCCTATACTGTCTCCCATCAAGGGTAACCTCTATCCTGATTCTAATACCAACAGTTAATTGTGCCTTGTTTCAGACTTTATGTGAATGAGATCATGCAATATGTACTGGTGCTCTCTCACGTCCCTCCTTTCACTCAACATTATGTTTATTAGATTCACCATATGGTTGTGAGTAGCTTTAATCATTTGTTCTCATTGTTGTGTCATATTCCATTATGTGAATATACTAGAGTATTGCTTCATGCACTACTGTTGATGGAATGTATGGAGAGGGCTGCTAAGCAATTCATAAACTTATAAGAAATGTACACATGTAAGACAGGGTGACCCTTACTCTACGGCCATGCCTGGAAGACACGGAGGGCTTGAGAGAAAAATACCAAGAAGTGGAACTACAGTGGGAAGGTCCAGAATGAGATGCTTTCCAGGTGAAGAGAAGATATGGAATGTAAGGTACATCACAATTGTGAGATGCTGCCAAATGTGTTAAGTCCAGTCACTTATTTCAGCAAATATTTGAGTTTCCACCATACGCCAAATACTGTGCAGAATTTCATATGAATCTAATAAGACCCTAGAAGGTAGGCAGTATAGACTTCTTATCCTGATGCCATAGAATAAAATTGAAGCCCAGGGGGGAGTATGCATCAACCAGTTGATGGCCGCGACGAGAGCAAATTCATTCATTCATTCAACAAAGATGTATTGAGCTTCCAGGATACGCTAAACACTATGCGACGTGTTAGAGATAAAATAGGTGAAACGGCAGAGGCCCTCCTGTCAATTACACTGCAGTGGACGTGATGGCCATGGGTCACTGATCACCTCAGTGAATGGAAAATGGAAATGTCACTAAGTGCTTCAGGAGAGGAATGTGGTGCTCCCAGAGCAGTGTGTGGATGTGAAGGGAGAGGAGGGAGGAGCCCAGCAGAGTCGGTGGCTGAGCTGGGGCTGGTGAATGAGCTGGAGTTGGCCAGGTGGGGAGGAGAGGAAGGGTATTCCAGGTGGAGGAGCTGCACGTGCAGAAAACCCTGTCCGTGGAAGGAGCAGGCAGGTGTGAGAGGTTCAAGGTGCTAGGAAGAGACCATAGTCCGTAGCCACATTCAGGAGTTACGTCTTTATACTCAGCGCAGTAGAAAGTGGTTCTCCAGGTAGCCCAGGGTTATTCTAAAAATGCCAGGAAATTGGACAAGGAAATGTGATCCAACATATACTGAGTGTGCACCCGCTATGTGCAGGGCACTGACTGATTTTGTTAAAAATAACAAAGTACACTTTGAATATGCTTAATGGATCCCACTCTGGATAAGCCGGAGGAGCCACTGCTCACGTGAAAAAACCATCCATCACTCTGTAAAAGGAACGGGTAGGTGGGCTCTCAGCCTACAGGGCTCCCACGGGGTCTGGGAGGGGGACAATGGTTTGGATGCCCTTAGGCGCACTGACTGGAGCAGCAGGTGGGGAGGCAGGGGCACCGGACAATACAGAGGAAGGGGAGGTCTTTACCCCAAGGTCTACACAGGCCCTTGTGACAGCTCTTCTGCAGCCACCTGACCTCAACATCACCTTGGGGACTGCGACGTGAGGTTTTGTTTTTTTCAACAGGATTTGAGGTTTCTCTGGCTGCCAAAGGACACTAAATTTGAGAGGCACAGCCTTGCATGGAGCTCCCCAGGGAAAAGGTCAGGGTGAGATTATACCTCGCTCCTTGCCACGATGTGAAGGGCCTTCTCGTTAGATAATAACGATTTTCTAAGAGTCATTGCGGTGTATTGCGAGGGCCTTTCTCCAAGAGTATGAGACAGCCCTTATGTTTCCTATCAAAAGGAGAACAAAAATAAGGCTCTACAATTTCTCACATTAGAGCTGGTGTCATATACTTCTCTTTTGCAGTGTTTGGCAACCTTGATGTATTTGCCTTTTTATTAGTTACATTCTCAAGCCCAGCGAAGGTTTGGCTTCTCAATGTGTTTTGAATTAGACTCATGAAAGCTATAAAAAAAATAACTGGCCGGAATTAAGCTAATAAGGCCCTAAAAGACTACAGAACTGCTGTTGCTGTGAGGGCATTTTCCCCCCCTCCTATCTAGCATTCTGGTACCTAGATTGAATATGCATATTTTTGTAAGATCATAGACTCTTGGGACTGGAGGAAAGATTAGAAACCTTCTTGGTCCCATATCTCATCTAGTGTTCTACTCTGCAAGGCTCCAACGGAGCGCTTTTATTTTCTCTCTGTTGATCAAACACCTCCAGTTTCTTGTGGGCCATCAACCTCATTTTGGATACCAACTCTGTCGCTCAGTGTATTATAATCCAGCCATATTTTTCTGATTTTCCCAATGACTATCATATGCCTTGCTGAAAACTGGAGATATTATAGCCCTAGCATTTCTCTCTAATTAGCCCTGTTCTGAAACAAGGAAGGCAGAATTAAACATGACTGACTCTGTTGACTCTTAGTTATCATTACTTCCTTTTCCAAGTTTCTTTTAAGTGATTTATTTACAAATCTGTAAACATGAAGACAGTCAGCTGAATTGAAACTGCTATGTAAATACAGGGCAAACATCTTGATGTTCAAGTCTTCTAACCTCAGTCATTCAGTCAATAAATATTGACAGAGCCCTGCCATGTGTGAGGACCCATGTTGGACCTTAGATGCAGGCATATAGGAAAGATGCTTTTAGAACCCCTAGAACGCACAGCCAACAGGTCACGTGAACAAGCATTGACAATGACAGTGCAGGCGGACTCATGCCTCAGGAGAGTTAGGCCCTGCCCCTGGAGGGTACTGAGGATAAAAATGGAGGCATAGAACTCAGCCATGGTGGTGGCCATACCTGTGGGCAGGGGGCGGGGGGGAGGGAGGAGAAAAGCTTCAGAAGATTAAGGAGTTTGGATAATAAGGAGTTTTTCAGAAAAACCACAGTCTGTTTAGGAAGTTGCAGATAGAAGATAGACCCATGGTTTTTAGGGGTCGTTCTTTTTAAGCTTTTTAAAGATAGATTTTGCCTGGCGAGTGTTGCTCAGTCATTGAGCATCAACCTATGAACCAGAAAGTCATGGTTTGATTCCTGGTAGTTGTTTCAAATGGAAGTGAACCTCAAGAACCAACTGTCTCCATGGCTTTCAAACATTTTTAACCACTGAAATCCTTCCTCAGATGAAATCTTAAGTGAAATCTCAACGATTACGGAAAACTGAGAGGCTGAAAACAACACAAATTTATTATCTGGAAGTCACAAGACTTACAATCAAGCTATCAACAGTGTGCACTCCTCTCTGAAGGCTCTAGAGCAGTGTTTCTCAACCTTCTGGCCCTTTAAATACAGTTCCTCATGTTGTGACCCAACCATAAAATTATTTTCGTTGCTACTTCATAACTGTAATGTTGCTACTTTTTTTTTAAAAATATATTTTATTGATTTTTTTACAGAGAGAAAGGGAGAGAGATAGAGAGTCAGAAACATCGATGAGAGAGAAACATCGATCAGCTGCCTCCTGCATATATCCCACTGGGGATGTGCCCGCAGCCCAGGTACATGCCCTTGACTGGAATCGAACCTGGGACCCTTCAGTCCGCAAGCCGACGCTCTATCCACTGAGCCAAACCAGTTTCGGCATAATGTTGCTACTTTTATGAATCGTAATGTAAATATCTGATATGCAGGATGGTCTTAGGCGACCCCTGTGAAAGGGTCGTTCGACCGCCAAAGGGGTAGCAACCCACAGGTTGAGAACCGCTGCTCTAGAGCAATCCATTTTCTGTGTGTGTGTGTGTGTGTGTGTGTGTGTGTGTCTATGTGTGTGTGTTTTGCCTTTCCCAATTTCTGGAGGCACCTACATTCCTTAGCTCATGGCTCCTTCCTCCATCTTCAAAGCCAGCAGCGTAGAACTTTCCAATCTCTCTTTACATCTTTCATTACATCCCTTCTCTCACTCTGACTTGACAGCTTCCCTCTTGTTTTTTATAAAAAAAATTTTTTTTTAATTAATTTCAGAGGGGAAGGGAAAGTGAGAGATAGAAACATCAATGACAAGAGAGAATCATTGATCAGCTGCCTCCTGCTTGCCTCCTACTGGGGATCGAGCCTGCAACCTGGGCATGTGTCCTGATGGGAATCAAACCCCAACCTCCTGGTTCATAGGTAGATGCTCAACCACTGAGCCATACCCAGCCGGGCCAGCCTCCCTCTTATCAGGAGCTTTTCCATTGCACTGAATGTACCTGGATGACCCAGGATAACTTCCCCGGATCAAGATCCTTAGTCACATCTGCAGAGCCCCTTTGCCATGTATGGAAACATGCACAGGTCCAGGAATCGGATGTGGACACATTTGGGGGCCATTATTCATCCAACCAGAGGGACATTGCTCTGGTTGGAGCGCAGGGCAAATACAGGGCAAACATCTACAGGCAAACATCCTATAGGTATGGAGCCTCAATATCTAGAAACCTCCCAATGCTGCCCAGACCATAATTTTAAAGCAACTGATGTGAAGCCTTCCTGAGATCATAGACAAGGAAACAGGGTCCAGAGGCAGGAAGTGAATCCTTTTAGTGCCCGTAAAAAGTTTATGGGAGATCAGGCCTGGCATCAACTCCTGGTCCCATGCCCTTTCCCCTGACCCCACGACTTTAAAAGGACTTCTCATGAATGACACCAATAGAAACAGATTTGGCTCAGTACAAGCCATGGCCAGATTGCCTTGTGAAATGAAGGCAGAGATGAGGTTTCCTTGGGCCCTGGATAGCAAACATCTTGTTATGAATTGGAACCCCTTCCACTCTGGACACATCTTGGTAAAGAAAATCCCTGTTGCTCAACAGCTAACTGCTCAGCTCATCAAAATGCAGAAGTCCAGGTTGTCCTAATGGGAACCTAAGACCCCAGGCAGCGCCCTGAGCCCAGCGGGCCTGTGCGTGGTCCAGCTGCGTGGCAGAGAGCGGCCCTCCACCACTTGTCCGCACATTCTTGGTCTAGTGAGTAACCCATCTGCTCCCACACCAGCCCCTCCCTCTCTATTTCATGTCCTCTACCGGTTTTTTCCTTAGTCGCAAATCTGAACCACAAGTTAAAGACTTAGCAAAAGACTAGACACTCTGACATTTGGGGGATCTGCTGTTTATTAAACTGGGAGATTCAAACTGACTGTGATTTGTTCTTAATTCAGGACAGTGACAGACAAATGCCTGAAGTGTGTGTGTGTGTGTGTGTGTGTGTGTGTGTGTGTGTGTGTGGCGTTTGTGCAGCATCCAGGATCCAGGCACATTTGGGGGAATAAATGGTTTAAAAATCCAGGCAGCCACACGTTGGAAAAAAAGGGAAATAAATGCATGTTTGAAATCAATTACGCTATGAAATAAGCGGGGCAGTTGGCCAAAGAGCAGAGTCCCGCTGTACTGAGGCTGCATCTGTGGGCACAGCCAGGAGACGCCTGCGGCACTGACATTGCTCTCGGGAATGAAGGAACAGGTCATTTCAGTCTGCTAACCTCTGGAAAGGCACAGAGGCCAGCGTAGGGGGACAGGGGAGGGGCCACACCCTGCCTCTTGGGCCCTGGGTCTCTCCTGACCCTGCTGGTAGTAATCACCTGGCCTTCTAGATGCAAATCACAACATATTTACTGAGCACTGACTACTAGTATGTGCCAGGCACTGCTAAGTACTTTAGAGAAATCTTGTTCAATCTTCACAATCATGTTTGAGTTGGGTGTTATCCTTTAGTTAAATTTATTTCACAGATTGAAGCAATTGCAGCTCAGAAATGTTCATTGCCGGAGGCCCTTGCAAGTGGTAAAGTGGGATTTTAACATCCGCTTTTCTGACTCCCGAATCTATATTCGTCCTAGCACATCATGAGGCTTGCCCTGTGTTAGCACCCAGGCTAAGCGCTGGGGTAACATCTGAATGCAGACATAAACTCTGCACCAGGAGAGCTGCCTGGCTCCCGCAGTGAAGGATTTAATTCTCTTTTTCATCTTTGGATTCGGCACAAAGAACATCAGAACCAAATGTTCACCAAATCAAGAAGTTCCCTGTCCTCACGGAGCTTACATTTGTTTGGGGGAGGAGGCCCAGAGAGTCAGTGAATGAACAAATGCATTAATTCAATAGTTACAGATGCTGATAAGTATTAGGAAGGACATAACCAGACGGCTACAGTGAAGAACAGCTGACACTGTCCCACTAGGGAACACATCGTTTTGTAAGATAATGAGGTTCATGTCCCTGGAAGTATTTAATCAAAGGGTGGGTAACCCACAAGTGATCCTGCCACTGTGGGAGGCTCTAAAGGTGGAAGAAAGCAGACATCCATCAGCCTGATTCCTTGTGACAGTCATTAACCAGCGGCAGGCGGGAGGTGACTTTCCCCGAAGACATAGGAGGAACTCTGGAAGGAAGGATTTGGGTTATTGATTAGTATTCCCGAAAACTGGGCCCAGGCCAGGACAGCATTGCGCTGTTATGTCTATTGTTGTGGTAGAAACAACAGAAGAGAGAGTATTCAGATGCTGGGAGGCGGGGAGGCGGGGGTGGGGGGCACTCCACAGCCATCCCCAGGAATGGCAGGGGAAGCAGAGCGCTCTGGGTTCAGGCCAAGTTCAGGCTCGACTGAGATTGTTATCGGGGCCTAATCACTCAGCTCTGCAGAGCTGGGCCCACAGGAGAACCACGGCTGCTTCTCTGCTCACACGTTGGGGTTCCAGTGCCCCTCCAGCCCAGACGGGGGAGGAGAAATGTGCTGTCTGGGCTGGAAACTGTATAGGCACTTAAGGAGCACTTCATCTTAAAAGGGGAACTGTTTTGCTTTTGTCAAACTGGTTAATTTGTCCCAAATGTTAAAACCGCCCGTTCTCTTGAAAGATCAGCCATCTACAGACCAAGGGAGAGCTAAAGCAAACACCTCCTTGGTCTCAACTCCGCCTGCCCGTGGGTCCAACCCGCATGTTCACACTGGGCAAAGATAAACGATTGAACTCGCAGCCTGATGAAACGTTTCGGCAGGAGCCGGGTCCAGGATGGCAGGGTCCCGCAGAACTTGAGGTGTCGACAGTTTTCTGATTCAAGGAAAAATAACGTCTGATCCAGCTCAGACATGGTAGGGCCCCCATCCCAATAAGAACATCCTCAGTTCATGGTTTCGGGCCTAAAATTAAGAAGTCTCAGATTTTTTTTTTTTTAAATCAATTTCTGTAAAAAGGAGGAAGAGAAGGAATGTGGATGTCAAGTGTTTAAAGTCTGGCAAAATTCTAAGATTTATTAACTTCTTTTAACACGCCCTCCCCCCTACCCCAACACACACACACACACATGAAAAGCATAGAGCCAAGAATTATGCTACATTCTTTTTTTTTTTTAAAAAATTGATTTTAGGGAGAGGAAGGGGCAGGGGGAGAAAGAGAGAGAGAGAGATATCAATCTGTTGACTCCCACACTTGCCCTGACCAGGGATCGAACCCACAACTGGGAATGTGTCCTGACCGGAAATCGAACCCACCACCTTTTAGTGTACGGGTCGATGCTCCCACCACTGAACCACACTGGCCAGGGCTCTGCATTTCCGATACACATTTTCCCCTGTAATCCTTTACAGCAACCCTGTGGGGTAGGGACTTCGCTATAAAATGAGGGGGGGGGGGGTTAGGAGGTTAAACATGTCGCTAAGTCCACAGAGTTGGTAAAGTGGTAGAGCCAGGATGTGCACCAGTTCTATCTCCCTCCCAGGAGCAGTTCTCAGCCAGGGCTGATTCTGCCTCCCACCCACTCCCCTCCTGGGGCCCACGGAGCAATGTCTGGAGACCACCAGGGGGTGGATGCTGCTGGCATCCCACGGGCTGAGGCCAGGAGCTGCTAAACTTCCTTCCCTGCTCACGACAGTCCCCCCTACAAAGAAATGCCGATAGTGCGGGGGCTGAGAAACCCTTGTCCAAAGGCTGTGCTATTAAACATCCCTCTTCCACCTGGCTTTTGTGTTTTCGTACCAATCCTCTCCTTTCAGCACAAGTCCCGCTAGGGGTTATTCCGATCCCGTGGTCGTCTTTGTGGTTATGTAAAGCCACCTCTATGCCTTCCTGCCGTCAGATGAGACACATACAGCATTACAGCATCCTGTTTCTACCCTTCTCCTCTCCCCCGGATAGTCAGAACTGGGAGACGCGTGCTTTCTCAGGGGTAGCAGGCCCCTGCCCACAGTTTCTCTTGTCATCTTCACAGCAGCCATGCAACGTGAGAAACTACCCATCTTCCAACGGATGCTCTCACATGTCCAAGGTTAACAAGCTAGAAATTCACAGAATTGAAACTACACTGCCCCCTGACTCCGTCCTGCGTATGGCCCTGCAGCAGAGGTTCTCCGTGAGAATTTGCATCAACCATAAGGCTTGTTTTCAAAGCTCCAGTCCCACCCACAGAGTTCCAATTCAGGAGGTTGGACTGGGGACTGGGTCCAGGAATGGGCAGTCCCCCCCCCCACCACACACACACACACACACACACACACACACACACACACAAGCTCCCCATGGGGGCTTCATGCATTTGTCTCATGCCCAAATGTTGAAGAACGCTGCACTATAGAACACTGAATGCTGGCTATGAAGTGTTTTGAATTGCAAAAATAATAGGGAAGATACTGAGTTTGCTTATGTGGTAGTAACAACAATAAATGAGTGATAGATGAGTGTGTGAGTACCTGGAAAAGAACAGGCAGCGTTTGCTGGCTCTGAAGGGTAACGGCCAAAGTGTTGGCCTGAGCTCCATAGAGATTCGAGTTCCGCCCCCAGCTCTGCCACTCAGTGTCTCCTGATCGCCGGCATTTTCCTCTCAAACCTTTATTTTTTCATCATTTCCTATCGGCAGAGAAGTAGCACGAAAACGATGAGCCTCTCCTAATGGTATCAGCATTAGACATTTATGTATGGGATATGCTTAATCTAGTGAAAGATCCACTAAGCTACACTCAATAAATGCTTCTGAATGGCGCTGTTTTCAGTCAGAGTTGGAACTGAGTCTGTTCATCCTAAGTCTGTGACACCGCGGCCCCCCAAGCAGCGTGGTGCTTCCCCTCCCGCAGAGCCCAGGGCACCCCCAATCCAGCAGCAGCTCGACGAGACGAAACCCCGTCCCCTCAATGCATTCCCCCTGACCACTGAACCAGAAGAAGCAACACTGCAAAAGCATCTGAAATATTTTTAAATTTATAAACATGCCTGGGGCGAGAGCCTGTCTTCCCGGCTCTGATGAGAGAGCCAGCAGCCCCCCTTTCGTTCTTTCTTTTTATCTGATTGGGCTCTGAGCGACACGTTCTTGAATGAACTGAAAGGGAGATGTCAAAACGTGGTTAGATGATCGCAATTAGAGTTTTCCTTGGTAATTATGTGATTATTTGTGTCTGAAAACCCTAGAGTCAAATGCACTCAGCTCCATTACACGGTGGGAGTTGCTCCGAGTCCTGTCACAAAGCACAGTGATCAGGCCGTGGCGGGGGGCGGGGGGGAGGGGGGAGATGGGGAGGGCGGAGAAGGCCCGGTTCCCATGCAGGGATGCAGGGTGGTGAGCCGGGCAGCAGCGTGCACAGCATCAGCACGTGCTCACCGAGCGCTTCCTCCACGCCGGGCGATGCTGAACGTGCAGCGCACAATAGTGACAGCGCGGCCACTCCTCCACACGCTTAGAATCTGGCGTGGTGTCAGAGTCCCCGGGAGAGCCAGCGGGCATGCGACAAGGTATCCAGCCAGTGCAACTCAGCACCGTCGGGGTCATGAAAAGCAAGGAAGGCTGAGAAACTCACAGACCGAAGGACACAAGGAAGACGTGACGACTAAATGCAAAAGTGGCACCCGGGACCGGATGCCGGGACAGGAAGCGACACTGAAGGAAAGCTGGAGTTCAGTTCACAGTACGGGGCCACGGTCAGTTCTTAGTTTTGGCAAATGTAGCACAGCGGGATTTTTAAGTCGCAGGAGCCGATGGAGAAGTAAGATGTTCACAATGGGGAGCAGTGTGAGGTATAAGGGAACCCTCTATTAGTCTAACCACTTCTCTGTAAATCTAAAACTCTTCCAAAACAAAAAGGTTATTTAAAAAAGAAATTGGGGAAGTTCTGATAAAAAATGCGCATTTCTTGGTTCTGACCCTGAATATCCTGACTCAGTCGTCCGGCCTTTTATTTCTTAGGTTGGAAGCAACAAGACTTGGCCTTGGCAGCTGGCCTTTCCGAGGCCTGGATGCTCTGCTTTCCTCCGTTCGATGAGGTGTTGTCGCTTCTCTCAACATGAGATACCACAGGTCCTTACAATACCTTCCTTTTAAACTTCAGTTTAGGCAGCAAAGCAGTGGGTGTTTTAGGTTGGAGGAACTAATGGACAAATCTTCAGAGGGCTGTTTTTGCCCCTTTTTGCCCCAAATTCAGAATGCCAGGAAGAGATTGGGATGTGTCACCTGCTTGTCCCTCACGAGAGAGGGCATAGCACCTTCCATCACCATCCCGCTGAGACTGCATGTGGATTTAGGGGAGGAAATTCCCCACAGGGATATTTGGGTTATTCTGTTCCTGGAAACAAAACAGGAATCAATGCCGGGCAGCACGAAGAACGGGCGCCCACACCTGGAATGGGCTGAGGAATATGCCTTTGAACAGGAACCCTCACTCCCTGTTCCCCTTCCCGGGTGATTCTTTGTCAAGGGAGTGAAGGGTCCCACTGGGACTCGCTGGTCTGCTGTGGTGGACAGACACCAGGCATGATACAAAGCAGATGCCATCTGTCTTCTAAGAAAAGCAGAGAGTGTAACAGGAGCCCAAAGAGGGAGATCGGTTCTGACCACAGAGAAGAGGGAAGGCGCTGTGGAAAAAGTGGCAGCGAGCTGGGTCCTGAAATATGGGTAAGATTTCAGAGGGTGGAAAACGACAGTGTGAAGAGTTCCTTATTCATATTTTCCCTTCGGGGAAAAAAAATCAGAGTAGAGGAGAAGAGGACCTGTTGTGGTCCAGTGAGGCTGGACTGTGGGTGCAGGGGGAATACGGCCAGAGACGGGAGTGAAGAGCAGCCCATTCCGGGGGGAGGAGGGCCCCCAAGGTCCTGCAAGGTGCTGGCCTGCTGGAGGGACTTTCTGCATGCAGAGCAATTCACATGGGCCTTCCCGCTCAAAACACCTCCCAGCTGCCCCTTGCACCCGGGTAATTACAAACTCCCTGACTCAGAATCTGAGGGTGAGACTGGATGCAGGGAGACGAGGAAGGAGGAGGGCCGAAGACGTCTGATGATAGGCAATGGGGACCTGAACTCTACTTAGTTGACCTGGAATGGCAGGATGGCTAGAGACTGGGCAGAGTAAAGACGGCAGATATCGGGCCTGGAGTGGATGTGAGCAATGAGGGAGATGGTGTCCCTGACTCCCACCCTGGGGAACCAGAGGTGAAGGGCATGCTTGTGCTATGGAGCTGTGCACAAGCTTTGGAATCCCAGAGACCCGCTGTGCAACGCTTTGGGTTTTATCACTAGGATGGGGTGCCAGATTAGCTGTCCAGATAAACCGAAGAGCCAGGACTCTTGCTGGGGCAGTGGTGTTGAGATTCAAGTCTGAAGAGTAAAGCAAAGACTGATCGGTGCGGTCTAGTCCAGGACGATCACACTCCGCTATTAGGTAAAGGTCAAGGAAAGAATGCAAGGAATGGGACTGTGAATAGAAAGTGTTCTGTAGCTCCATTTTATGTCACTGACTAGACATCCGGTATGTGAAAATTTGTGCACTGGGGGAGGGAGGTCCCTCAGCCCAGCCTGCGCCCTCTCACAGTCTGGGAGTCCTCAGGGGATGTCCTACTGATGGCTTAGGCCCACTCCTCTGCGGGAGGCGACCAGGTCGGTTGATCAGAGGACGGCACCGCCCCCATCACCCCACCGTTGCCACCTGGCCTCCCTCTGTGGGAGGCGACTGGACAGGCCGATCAGGGGATGGTCATTCCGCCATTCGGTCAATTTGCATGTTACGCTTTTATTATATGGGACCAGGCTTCCCCTGATGATAGCGCCTGGCACCCCACCTTGGCCTAGCACTCCTGCTCACCTGCTCCACCATCCCACCACAGCCAACACCCACCATGTTCTGTATGTGCCCCCTGGTGGTCAGTGCATGTCATTTGCATATGAGGGTTTTATACATATAGATATTCCTGAAGGGTGTGCTGTAGGCATGGGTATTTGCTTAAAGAGCCAGAAAGGACTCGCAGAAACACCTGGGAGATTTGAGCCTGATTGAGAGAATGGAGGAGAAATTACCTGAAACAGAGAAGTAGAAGGAAGAAATGAATTGAGGTACAGACACAGGGATGCCGAAGAACATCCTGGATTTGGATGCTTGTCTCAAAGTGCAGAGCTCTGAGGGGCATAAGTGGGAATTCAAACCCCAGAGATGCTGGGGGCCTAGGACTGGAAGATCTTTGAAAACAATTAAATACCCTGTGTTCCTGTCTTTTCTTTTTTTAACCAGTGTTTCTTGAATGGGAATAGATGCAAGTGTCCACTCCATGCCAAAATCTTACTGTATTGCATCCTACTGCTGTGCAAATTTTACTTGGAGGTTATGTTAGATTAGAATAAACACAAACATACATGGATTTTTGTGGTCGCTTGTTTATCCCTAAGGAATTTTACTCTTTAGTTCCTCTGGCTTGAGCTCCATGTCCAGCTGTTCAGAACTGACTCCAGTGCATTGTATAGATGGGAAAACAGGCCCCGACACAGGAGACCCTTGACCAGGGTCACCCAGTGAACCAACATCAGGGCCAATCCTAAAACCAGGTCTCCTCCTCCCTGCACGCCCTCCCCCCCTCCCCCCACCTCCAATTCAGGAGTAAAGAAAGAGCCAAGGGGAAAGAAAATGTGGTGGTGGCTGTTTTATTCTGTTTAAGTCAAGTGTAATTATTTTTTCTAGATGTGTCCTTGGGGCTTTGAGCTGCAGTTCTGAGCAGGTAAGCTCGCTCTGTGAGTTATGTCTGTCTCCACAGTATGGCTTTCTCCACTCTAATCCATGAGCATGGCTGAGGAAGGGCATCCCTGCCCAGCACAGGGCAGATCTAGCTTAATGCAAACGAGAACTACTGTTTATTTCTTTAGCAAGGGCTGCCACCAGTTTGCAGGCACAGTTAAAGTTTCTATTACTTTTACTATAAAAATCTTAAAATGGACTGACTGGTGTGGCTCAGTGGTTGAGCACTGACCCATGCACCCAGAGGTAGCTGGTTCAATTCCTGGTCAGGGCACATGCCCAGGTTGTGGGCTCAATCCACAGTAGGGGGCATGCAAGAGACAGCTGATTGATGTTTCTATCTCTCCCTCTCCCTCTTTCTAAATAAAATAAAGACATATATTATTTTTTAAATCTCAAAATAGATTTTAGTAGAAAAACTCAACTCATCAAAAAAAAAAAAATTCTAAGTAAGGCCTGTATCAAGTGGGAGACCTGAGATGATAGCTTCTTGAGTTTTCTGTGAAGGTGCCTTTCTCATCATAGCTTCCTCCCACCTGAAACACCATCCAGTTAAAATCCTAGGCATTCTTTTCCTTTTCATTATGACAAATTAAGGATAATCCCTGGAGGCATGCTGGTATGTCTCCTTCATGCTTTGTCATGTTCATTTAAAATAATGTTTATATGTCTATATAAGCATCTTATACTAAAATTTCCATTTACTATTTCCTAACCATAGGGTATCCCATTGAAGTAAAAAACCAACTCTTTGCCAATTGACATACAAAACATAAGAGCTTGCCCTGGCTGGTTTGGCTCACTGGATAGAGCGTCAGCCTGGGGATGGAAGGGTCCCGGGGTTCGATTCCGGTCAAGGGCATGTACCTTGGTTTCGGGCATATCCCCAGTAGGGGGTGTGCAGGAGGAAGCTGATTGATACTTCTCCCTCATCGATGTTTCTAACTCTCTATCCCTCTCCCTTCCTCTCTGTAAAAAATCAATAAAATATATTAAAAAACAAACAAAAAATAAGAGCTTACTTATATTATCTTGTGTTTCATCCTGAAGTTGAACTTGTGTCCATGTTCTCCAACCAGTTGCATATCTTATTTGGTGAACTACCACCCTTGTATGCCTTGTGTCCTTCCATTTTCCCAGGCCCTTCTCATCCCACTCCTCTCATTAGGGGCTTTCATTGTTTCTTTGGCCTAAGGTAACCCCGCTCCCTGTCTGCAGTCTCGAATGCCAGGAAGATCACAATCAAATCCCAATAACTGCATGTGGCTGTAATGAAAGCACTTGGGTGTAAGTAGTCTCTCTCCAACTAGAGCATGAGCACTGCGCGCCGCTCCTCAGGCAGAGTACACACTCAGTCACGGCTGAGAGCAGGAGGGGGAGGGACGATGGGAGTTAGGATGGGCAGGTTCAGGTCCTTAGGTCTTACCACCATCCGGTGGTTGAGGATAACAGCAAAATAGACACCAGGAGAGACGCAAGGAGACCCTTGCCCGTGGTCTGCATCTCTACCCAGTTTTCACCCCGACTCACAGGCCATCGTGGCATCTCCGCTGCCTCCCCAGGAGCCCCAGATGGGACAGAGCCAACCTCTGCACGATACCCTGAAGGCTCCGCAGAGGCAGGGCTAAGTGACTGATAAAACTCTAGGAAGTGCTCTTTAGATTAGCCAACTTTTAAATAATGTCAGATTTCCAACACAAAGGCCAACCCCATGAAAACCACAGTTAAGAAAACATCACACTTGAAACAAAACTGGAGGCTCAAAGCCTGATTCATCCCGCTGATCCCTCTTGCCATGACCCTTGTCCTTCTCTGGTGCTTAAGAAATCCATGCCTCTCTAGTTTCCCCCCACCTTCGTGACGGTATCTCACCTATAAGGAGAGGATTATCATGCTTCCGAATTAGGTTAATGAGCACAAATCAAAGATTACTATGCTAAGTGGCTCCTCGAACTAGATGTGGGAAGAGGGGGAAATCACTCCAGCCTATTGTTTTTAATTAATCCCTTGTGCTCCAGGCTTATCTAGTCTCAGAAAATGAAAACCATATATTTTACAGCATGTGTGCCAAATCGTATGTGTAATTCAGTGGAAAACCCCAATAAAGGAGGAAGCTCTAAAATTACCAGCAGTTCCCTGGGTCCCAGGAAAGCCTGGACAACATTTTGCAACCTTGAGAACGCCTTCTTTAAACCCCACTTGAATCTCAAACCTCACAGTGTATCTTATTGCTGTCTGGAATTATCCCATAGATCCAGTGTTGTCGATTATCAAGGGCCAGGGACAAAGGCCATGATGAGCTACTGCTTGCTTTCAGAACAGTTATGTATAGTGGAGAACCTGAAACTTATGTACTTAGTTATTAAGGATGCAGAAGCTTATGGATATTAAGAAATCTAAACCATCACCCCAAAGACAAATGGATCAAGAAGTCTGATAAAAAGTGTGTGTGTGTGTGTGTGTGTGTGTGTGTGTGAAATTGAAGACAAGGACTTTGACTTTGTTGGTCTAATTCCAAACACAGCAGGAAAAACAATCGTTATTCCATCTATTAATATTATGACACAATTTTTTATTATTCTATGCTAGGTATTTTTTGTTTTGTTTTGTTTTTTTAAGATGCAGATATGTTTTTGCCCTTATATAAGGAAAGTAAGTAACAGCACATATGTGGTGTGTGTGTGTGTGTGTGTTCTAAAATCACACACTATGAACATTTCTTCTTTAGAATCTTATGCATTAGGTGTTACCCTCATTTGTGAAATGGAAATAACGATATCAGCATCTAAAAGCTAAGCCACTTTCCCAAGTAGTGAGGATGCTAGGGTGTGAACTCAACTTTTTCCAGTGCTCCAGGATACATGAGGCTACACCCTGCATCCAAAATTAATAATTATCCTCTCCTGTGCAGACAGCTTTAAGGGTTTCTGATGTGCTTTCCCACACATTGTCTCCTACAGTACACTCAGCAAAATTGTGAACTTGTTACCCCACTCTAGAGAAGATGATACTGAGATTCCAGCTGTTTTATGTATGGAGATAACTATGGGTAACCCAGAAACACACTGAGCAAAACAGCAGTCTGCAAAGTATGGAAATCTGACCTAGTCATCCCTCTGCTTAGCACCTGTGGTCCTCAGGACGACATCTCAACTTTTCAAGGTTCAGCCAAGACCCCGATGACTCAGCTTCTGTGCTTCCTCCTCCATCTTCTCAGCCTCAAGTCTACATTCCAGCCACAATGAACTCTCTCGGACTCCTCTATATCGTCATGATATCTCCAAGCACTGTACCTCTTTACATGCCCTTTTCTCTCTGGAACAATCGAATCCCTATGTCACCTCCTCCCATTTCCATCTGAATAACGGCCACACCCTTTGGTCCACATAGGTGAATGAGATGCCCCTCCTTTGTGTTTCCCCAGCTCTGTTCTTCCCATTTCACTTATATATATTTAAGTGAAATGATTTTTAGACAGAGAGGAAGGGAGAGGGAGAGAGAAAGAGAAACATCAATGTGAGAGCGGAACGTTGATCAGCTGCCTCCTATGGACACTGGACCATCAAGCAGAGAGCGGGGAGCAGGATATTTCAAATCTCACTTCTGAGAAATCACAGGCACACCTTTACCATAGCACAGGTGTGATGGAGGACTATGAGCAGGACTCTCTGGGCATGATGAAATCAGTGCTTTTGGAATATTCCCTGACACCATAATGAAGCAAGGAAACGGAGAGAAAGAGAGTGGCTTAGGAAAAATAATAAACGTTTGCAGTGGTCCAGGAGAGAGAATGATAGGGAAGAGATGGTTGAAGAGACATTGAGAGAAGGTTTGGGGGTGACTAGCAAGGCAGACCAATAATTCAGATCATTTTTCTTAAGAAACAGCCCTGGGAAGATATGTGCTAGTAAATCTTTAATTACTCACTCTAGACAGGAGAAGCTCAATCTTATAGGGCCATGGTGTAAATACTCCCTCTATGGTCACTTGCTATGGTGTAAATACTCCCACTATGGCCTCTTTCTATGGTGTCAATACTCTCAGCATGGCTGATTTCAAGTTTTTAACTTGCCATCCTGAACTCAGAGTTGGGATGAGTTGAATGCAATTGGGTCTTGCCAGTGCCAGCACATCACTGGTTCTGAGGCACAAGGAGTCCAAGTTGAGAGCAGAGTAAAAATGCCCAGGGCCTTGCAGAGCCCTGATCTATCCTGATGCACAGCAATCAGGTCTACAGGAAGTGGTTGAGGATGGATCCAGTGTCCATCCTCTTCTACTTATCTATTGATGTCCATGACAGGGTGCTGTGCTGAGCATCGCTGAAACAGGCAGACTCTCACCTAATCCTCAAAATCATTCTGGGAATTAGGTGCTAATTTTTCACAGATAAGTGAGAAAAGAGAGGCTTAGAGGAGCCAATTCATTGGTTCAAGTCATATAGCAAGTAGGTAAAAGGAAAAGAGATTTAAACATAAGTGTGCCTAATACAAGAACACTATTATACTTCTCCTCAATGACTCTTCCTCCTACAAATCGAAGAGGGGACTGTGCAAAGCTGATCTAATGAGGGAAAGAGGAGGCGGAAATGAAAGACTGATACCCACAGTAGAAACCAAACCCACATATATTGTGTATGCTGAAAACTCATAATTCATGCCAAGCAGCCATGCTGGAGACCCTACCTCCACCCACACGCCAGATTTCTAACATGATTTTCTTACAACCTTTTCCCTAGATTCCTGAAAGAGAAGAAAATGATAAAGCAATATGAAAATGAGTTATATCTATTTCACAATAAATTAATAGCATTCCTCTGTATCTGTGCACTGGACACGTATCTAAAACAGAAATACAGCTCCTGGCCCAAGTTTCCCCTTCTCAGTCCTGCATGACTTACCCGCCAGTCACTTAATATTGCCTAAACTGAATGTTCCTGAACGCAGTAGCCTGAGGGGAGAATAAGGTTTCACGTTTAATATGGGTCACACCATCATTCTCAACCAGCGTGCAAACCATGATAAGATGACGTTTAGAGTGATGATGTATTCTCAGAGCCATCAAAACTCAATGTATTGTTCATACAGTCATATCTTTTAGTGAAAAATGGAGAAATCAGTTAAGCTTGCTGGTTAAGACCAACAGTTTCAGAGTCACCCAGACTGGGATATAAGATATCCATTGTGGAGTGGGGGAGGGAAGGCTTACTGTTGGAAAATATGTAGGAAGACAGAAGGAGGGGCAAACAGTTCAAGATCCTAGGAATTATCACAATTCAGAGCCCACTTTTGGGGGCGTGGCAGTCAGACTCCAAGATGGCAGCCAAAGAGCCTCAGTTCCTGGTTGGGAGTCCTGCGTTTGTGTAGTCCCCTCTGACCACGGATAGAGCTGACCTGTGTAGCCAATAGGACGCTGCAGAAACGAAGGTATATGCCTTCCATGGCGAGGTCATTAAAAAGCACAGCAGCTTCTCCCTGGTCCTCACTCAGATCATTCCTTGTGGGGGAAGCAACTACCACTTCACGGGAACACAAACAGCCCATGGAGAGGTCCACACAGCACGAGGAACCAAACCCTCTGGCCAATAGCCAGCACCAACTTGCCAGTCATGAGTGAGCAATCTTGGAAACAGATCCTCCTGCCCCAATCACGCCTTCAGATGACTACAACCCTGGCCCATGTCTTCCGTGCAACCTCATGAGACATTCTAAGTTGCCTCCAAATTCCTGACTCACAGAAATTGCATGAGATAATACATGTCTATTGATTTAATCTGCTAAATTGGGGTAATTTGTTACACAGCAAATATAACCAATTCAAAGGCTTCCCTAGATGCAGAGCTGAGCAGATTCCAGTCACAGCATGTGCTCAAGGAGTCCTCTTGAGAAGGAACCTGTAAGGAGGGAGTGAGACAGGAAAGGAAGGGGAAGGGGCTGAACAATGATGTGGTCTCTGGGAAGTTCCAGCCACAGCCTGGTCCAGGGAGGCTCTGGGCAAAAATCACACCACTCGGCAGTCTCCCTTGAAGCAAGGGGATCTAGATGTGCTTCTCCTGCCTCTGTCTTTGGCTGTGAGCTGCTCCCCTCTGAGCATAACTTCCTGGGTGAAGCAGCTCTCACCAGAGGAATGACATTCTCCAGAGAGGGGGGCAGATGACAGCCATGAGCAGCAACTCACCAGGCTGGGGGAAGGGTCCACTTGTTGACAAAGGGGCTCTGAGCAGGGCTCCACAGAGCTACTGCAACAAGGAACTTCAAACGACATCTCTATCTATGGGGCTCCCCCTCTACTTCCCAACTGCCTGGCTCTGAGGAGTTCACCTTCCAGGCAGCGGCCCCTCCTCGGTGCTTGTTCTGTCCTAGGAGGTCCTTTCACCCATAGATGGGGCTTCCTGTGGGTTCAGGAGGGTGAGTCTATGTTCATGTCCCAGGAAGAAAATGAAAGAGTAGAAAAAACTGGAAAATATCAGTGCAGTGGCTTCTAAGTCCAGGCAACCCTGATATCCTATAAGGTGAGCAACTTCCAGCCATAGAACGCTTCTCAAATGAACTTACACACACACACACACACACACACACACACACACACACACACGTACGCACACTTAATGCTAGTCTTTAGTTAATTAAGTTACTGCTTCTTTGTATGTATTACTATTTGGCACAAAGTACCAACAGTGTCTGATAGATGTGGCATTTCAGGAAGGAGCACATGGGCCTCCTCCACCAGGCAGAGTCCCACTCGGGGCTCCCTTCACCGGATATGCCCTTCCCCCAGATAGCCACACTCTGACCCCCGATCCCTCTGTCACCCTCTCAGGGAGACCAGCATGTTCAAAACTGAGAGACCCCCCAGACCGGCCAATGCAGCTCAGTGGTTGAGCATTGACCTATGAACCAGGAGATCACGGTTTGATTCCCGGTCAGGGCACATTCTCGGGTTGCGGGCTCAGTTCCTGGTGGGGGGCATGCAGGAGGCAGCCAATCAATGATTCTCATCATTGATGTTTCTATCTCTCTTCTTTCCTCTCTCTTCCTCTCTAAAATCAATAAAAATATATTTAAAATTAAAAAAAATAAAACTGAGATACTTCCTGTCTTCTCTGCTCTAGTGCTTTTCCTTACAAACATCAAATGTATGAAATACTTTATTCACGTTGTGTATTGTTTCTCTCTCCTACCAGTCTCCATGAAGGTGGGATTTTTATCTGTTTTGTTCCGTTAAATCCCTAGCACTGAAAAGAGGTTGGCACATAGTGTGCACTCACGGAATACTTATCGAATTAACACATGAGAGAATGATTGCATTCAAGTACAGGTTCTGCTGCTTACTGGCTGGCTGCGTCCCCAATCCGAGGAGCGTTCTACTGTGGCATTTGGCATGCCCTTGCTCTGTCACGACCCTCCATGAACTCCAGTGTTGACAGGCTACCTCACTCTTTATTTTCTTTACCTGTCACTTTTCAGAAACATCTCATCTTTTCCTGAGGAAGGAAGAGCATCTCTGTTCAAAATACGGCTTTCCATCAGGGAGCCTGAAAAACACCCTGGCTGAGTCTGTCTGTGGGAACCGAGCTGGATCTGCAATGCCCCGGCTGCCTCCGCTGTCCCAAGCACGTCTGCTCGGGCGCTAATGAATCATTTCCATCCCTACCATAAACCGGGGTCACAAGTGAGAGTATTGTTCTTGGACAAGAACATGCATCCTCGAGAAACTCGCACTTGGGGTGACCCCCGCAGCAGGTCAGACTGTCTGTGTCTCCGTGGGGCAGACAGAAGGAGAGTCTGAGTTACAGCGTCAGGAAGTCCCTCCTCGGCGAGCTTGGACTCAGACTTCCCCTAAGTCCCAGAGGGAAAAGTGGGCAATGTAAGGTGTCAGTGAAAGAACTCAGGTGCAGAAAATGCTACAAGATTCAACATCCGCTAGGGTTTAAATTAAAAGTGTGTGCATGGGTGAGTGTGTGTGTGTGTGTGTGTGTGTGTGTGTGTTGGGAGGGGAGATAACAGGAAACACGGGGAAAGAGACGGCAAAATTCCTTGAATAGCACTTTAAATTTAAAAGGTCTCCTGAGCATGCCTGTAAAGGAAGAGAATGAACCTAATCATTGCCTGCTAACTGCTCATGACATGCTCACTGCAACACCTAGTCCCACCGTACCCCTTCCCCCGCCACCCCCAGCATCAAACACTTCAGTCCAGTCCCAAATTTACAGATTTTGTTGTTGTTAATCCTCACCCGAGGATATTTTTCCATTGATTTTTAGAGAGAGTGGAAGGAAGGGGGAGAGACAAAGAGAGAAACATTGACTTGAGAGAGACACATCGATTGGTTACCTCCCGCACATGCCCCAACCAGGGCCAGGGATCCAGCCTACAACCAATGTATGTGCCCTTGATGCGAATCAAACCCAGAACCCTATCCACTGAACCAATCTGGCGAAGGCCCAATTTTATGGATTTTCAAAAAAAATTCAATGAAAATATTTTTTATTTGTTAATGGCCCATTTTGTGTTTATACCTTTCTCATCTTAACAACAGTGATGTACAGGAAGTGTTTTCACTCCTTTATTCAAGATGCAGCAAGACTGCTCACGTGACACCTACCAAAGTGGCAAGATCAAGATTTGAACTGGCATCTGGCAGACTCCAGGAACTGCAGTGTTTGTTTCTGCTCCCCTGAGCGGTGACAGGAAAATTAGGCTATTCCTGCTTACTTGGTTATTTGCCTCTTTTATATCCCTTTCCCACCAGTCCCTGCTTGCCTCTGTATCTTAGGAAACTACATTTCCCATGTTTCATTGCTTTCTGGTTCAGGGGTAGGTTTGACCAACAGGAGACACAGGGCAGAAGGTTAAATAAAGCACCAGCAGTAAAGAGAGAGGCCTGGGTGTGTCTCCCTCCATGTCCAGCAGAAGCCCACTGTCCACCGCAGCTCCAGATCCTGGTGGCCACACCCTAGTTCCTGGCGACAACCCCTCGTCCTGTTATTCCACCAGCCATAGGGGTGGAAGAGGTGCTAGTCTCTGGGTTACCTCATCTCCGGTTTAGTTTCTCAGCCCTTTCACCATCCATGTAACCAATTCCCTGTATTATAGCCTCTGAAAGACCTGCGCGGGCTTCTATTTTCCTGGCTGTCCTCTGGCTGACACTTCTCTTCTTTCAGAAAACAATCAAACATTATTCAGAGCATGTTCAACCAGTCTTAAAACTATAGTTGGAATCAAAACGCAGAAGAAAGGGGAGACGTGGTGGTCATTGGCATGATCTAAACCAGGGGTCCTCAAACTACGGCCCGGGGGCCACATGCAAATACAAATATTGTATTTGTTCCCGTTTTGGTTTTTTACTTCAAAATAAGATATGTGCAGTGTGCATAGGAATTTGTTCATAGTTTTTTTTAAAACTATAGTCTGGCCCTCCCACGGTCTGAGGGACAGTGAACTGGCCCCCTGTTTAAAAAGTTTGAGGACCACTGATCTAAATCATCTGGATTTGGTGTTACACCAAGACCATCACAAGGCTTTGTTGTCAGATAAAGCCCATCACTTGCACTTACTGGCTGTGACTTCCGGCACGTTATTTTAGCCTCTCTGTGTCCTGTTTTCTTTTCTTTTTCTTTTTTTATTGCTTACAGTATTACAAAGGGTATTGCATATGTGTCCCTTTTTTCCCCCCGCCCTTGACAATCCCCTGGCCTCCCCTACCCCCCAGTGTCTTATGTCCATTGGTTATGCTTATATGCATGCATACAAGTCCTTTGGTTGATCTCTTCCTGTTTTCATCAGTACAAACAACCTGCAGTGTGGTGGCATAAATCTGACATTGTGCGTGTAAAGTAGCAAAGCACGACTCCTGACATGTAGAAGGCAACCGACAAATGTTCCTTGCTTTCCTTGCGGTGTAATTAGCCTCGGGAATCTGACAGATTTCAAAGGGACTGAAAATAAACATTGTTCAGGAGCAGCGAGGACAAGGCCCTGGAAGAATGACGTCTAAGGCGATGAGCTACGAACTGCACGTTACCTAAAAGAATGCGAAAACTTGCAAGATTGAGGGTGGGGGTGCGGCCAAAAGTAGACAAATATGACAAAAATGTTTTTGTTTAAAACTCTTTTTTTGGTATCACTCAGCCAGGAAATGTTTATTTAGCTTCTCGCCAATTCATGGCCAGGGGAGAGACACGGTAAAGTGGCCTCACACCGGGTTCTGAGACGATCGGGAAACCTGGGTGCTGGTCTCAGCTCACTTCCCCTCTGTGGGCCTGTTTCCTCTCCTGCTAGCGGATGATTATGTCAGTGACATGCAGCTCAGGATCACCTTTGCAGCTCTGAAAACAGGCACTTACCCAGGGCCTAGCATCAGGGTCTAATTCAGCGCATTCCTGAGAGAGGCCCCAGGACAACTTATTCCTAAAAGCTCAGATCCTGACGTGAGCCCCGGCAGAATCTCCTGGCCTAGGGCGTCCAAGGTCCCCTCTGCTTTAGGACTGTCCCCGACCATGAATGCACACCCACCAGAGGGGAACAGAGGAGAGACGGACCAGTGAAGGTCGCAGGGGATAGGAAAGGCTGAAGGAGAAAAGGCTTCAACGGGGAAGGGTGGTTAAGACTGCGATCGACATAGGAGAGAAGACTTTCCACGGAAGAGGAGGGGAGGTAAAAATGAACAAAGAGGGTGGAGGGAAAAACAAACTGCAAAGGGGTGTCCAATAAAACAGGCTCTGAAGTTCAACCCAGCTCCACAACTCAATGACCTCACCTGTAACAAGGGCACAGCGTAGTACCTGCCAGAGATTGGTTGTGAGGGTTAACTGGAACCATGTAGGGCACTTACTCATGCTCTCCGTAAAAAAGGGCTATACCATGACTATTATCATCACCATTATCTCTGTTATTTTCTGCCATTCCTTTAAATTCAATAGGCCAGTGCTGAAGTGCTATCATCAAGCAGGAATAAAATATGGTCTGGGGACTGGAAGAGAAGTTGGAATGAATGAAGACAGGAATGGAGAGAATCGGGAAGGGGACCCAGAAATTAGCAAGATTTAGAGCAGGGCTTCTCACAGTCAGCACTACTGATGTTTGGGGTCAGATCATTCTTTGTGGTGATGGGGGGGTGCATCCTGTGCATTGTAGGGAGGTCGGCAGCACCCCTGGCCTTGCCTGCTAGGTGCCAACAGTATCTCCCAGTGATGACAACCAGAAGTGAATTCAGATACTGCCACATATCCTTGGGAGAGACAAACTCATCCCAGTAGTTAAGAACTCCTGATTGAGAGTCATGAAAATGAAGACTTCTCCAAAGAAGGAGGAGACAGAAATAGAGAACTGGAGGATTTAAAGGGAAAGCTGATTTTAACAATTGGAGGAAAAGAAAGAGGCAGCGTTGTTTGTGTGTGTGTCTATTTCAAAGTCTTAGATGAGTCCACCATGAGCCACCCCTTTCCCAGGTGCTCTGCAAATGCAATTTGAGGAGAGGTGTCGGGCGAAAGCACATTTTCGCCCAGATGGAAAGAGTGTCCAAGTCCCGGTTACTAGCCGAAAGTACAGCTCTTGGCTGCTCCCCAGAGGGTGTGATTCTTCCCTCAGTTACCATGGTTGCCTCCGAGAGTCCAGTTTCCCACCCGGCCCACGCCTGACCTCTCATCTCCCCCACGATGCTCTGACGGCCCAGGGAAATCCTGGACAGGACCTGCCAAGAGCTGTGGCCAAGGTAACAGACCTGCCTCCTTATCTATGGGCCTCAACTTCCCCCAATTCTTTCCAAGAGGAAAACTCACCAGGAGGCAGGGCTCATCAGAGCCGCCTGACAAAGGCCAAGTTGGTGAAGAGGCTGGGAAGCCGGCCCCTCCTCCGTAACTCAGCGACAGGGCCTCAGGCCAGGCCCAGCGAGGGGTGGCTTTTCCTCGAAGGCAGCAGGCAGCGGGCCTTTCCACAGCCACACTGACTAAGTCGTCTCTCCCTCCTCCCCTCCCCTCGACCCCTCAGGCTCCCAAGTGCCCAGGTTGTTTCCCCAACTCCACTTTGCTCTGGCCTTCAAAGTCAGATGGACAACATGGAGAGGGTTTCCTTGAGTTGAACATTAATTCAAACACTCCAGGTGAGCACTTCAAACAGCTGTACAGTGAAGGACTGTACTTAACTTCTAGAATGGTCTTTGTCATCCGGACTTCATCGCTGACGACTTTGTTCTTTCTCTGAGGCTTTTGCTCATGCCGTTTCCTGTGTGGAAGATGTCACCTATTTACATTTTAAACAACCTCTCGAAGACCTAAATCAGACCGTATGCTTCCGTTTTTGTTTTTAATCCCCTAGAACACATAATAACTGTGTCCAACACCGAGCAGGTGTTTGGTGAGGCCTTGGCATGAATTGTTAAATTAGTAAAAGATATCCGACAACTAGCACTCTGCTTCTTAGCTTTGACTCGAGTCTGAACATTCACTCACTCACTAGCTGAGTCTCATGCAATCACCCGTCAATCAACCACTCTGCAATTATTTCCAAAAGGCCCAGCGTGTGTCAGGCACTGTACCAGGCGCCAGAGCTGTAGTGGTGATGGAAACAGATGCTGTCCTTAAAACCAAAGGTTTAAGCCTTGCCAAAGGCACACATTTATGAAGAAAGCTATTGTCTCTCTTTGGTATTCCAAAATCCAGGTTTTTCACGAATTCAACTGCTCCTCAAGGTCAGCAAATAATTGGGATTTACAGTGTCTAAAAAGTCCTATCTGACCTGAGATAGGAAATGTTGAATCACACTCTTCAATTCAGCCCCTTCTCCTCCTTGGCCAATGCAGAGCATCTGTCCTTCCTTTAAATATATATATGTGTGCGTGTGTGTGTGTGTGTGTGTGTGTGTGTATATATATATCTTTTTTATTGACTTCAGAGAGGGAGAGATAGAAACATAAATGATGAGAATCATTGATAGGCTGCCTCCTGCAAACATCCCCAACTGGTGATAAAGCCCACAAACCAGGTATGTGCCCCGACTGGGAATTGAACCGCAACCTCCTGGTTCACAGATCAGCACTCAACCACTGAGCACACCAGTCAAGCTGTCCTTTTTTTTAATTCTTCCTCCTTTTACCTCTGGTTCCCACTACTGTTCTCCCTCCCCTCTGTAAACCTTACTAGCAAAGAATTTAATATGTATCCTTTAGTATGTCATGATCCTACATATTATGTTTTATGTCTATGTATGTGCATGTGTGTTTAACTTACATAAAAGTGTTGGTATTCAAAATCATATCCTGATTCTTACATTTCTCAATGAGAATTTTAATAAAATCTGTATAGGTTGCTATATTTTATGTCTAGTTAGTTCATTTAGAAAGCTTCATAGTATTTGTATGAGTTTCCTATGGCTGCTGCAACAAATTGCCACAAACTTAGTGGCTTAAACAATATAAATGTACTAGAGGCCTGATGCATGAGATTCGTGTAAGGGGCTCAGCTCTCGCAGCCCTGGCTTCATCCGGAAGGTCGTCCAGACAGTAGTTCTGCTGTTTGGTCTAATTAGCATATTAGCTCTTTATTATATAGGATTAATTCTGAAGGTCAGAAATCTAGAATAAGTCTCATTGAGCTAAAGTCGAGAAATCAGCAAAGCTGCATTTTTTTCCAGGAACAAATCAGTTCTAGGCTCTATGTTTCTAGGGGAAGAGCTTGTGTCCTTGCCTGGTCTGGCCTTCATTCTTTGGCTTGTGGCCCCTTCCTCCATCTTCAAAGCCAGCAATAGCAGGTCAAGTCTCTCATACCACACCACTCTGACACTGATTCTTCTATCTCCTTCCCCACTTGTGATTACAATGGCCCGCCTGGGTAATCCAAAATAATCTACTTAAAATCAGGTGACTAGCAACCTTACTTCCATCTGCAACTTAAATACCCATTTGCCATATAAGGTCATACATTCATAGATCCCAGGGATTAGGACATGGACTTTTGGGAGGTAGGGGAGTAAGAGCATTATTCTGCCTACCACAGTAATCTGTAGTCTATGTCCACCCTATTTTAATGAAGCCAAGTTTCCATCTATAGCAGCGGTTCTCAGCCTATGGGTCGCAACCCCTTTGGCAGTCAAACGACCCTTTCACAGGGGTCGCCTAAGACCATCCTGCATATCAGATATTTACATTACGATTCATAAGAGTGGCAACATTACAGTTATGAAGTAGCAACGAAAATAATTTTATGGTTGGGTCACAACATGAGGAACTGTATTTAAAGGGCCAGAAGGTTGAGAACCACTGATCTATAGGGAAATGAAAAATGAAATACTCCGGTTCCTTACTCAAATAGTGCCTCAATGTTCATCCTAGCAGATATATTAGAGAATTGCTCTGGGATACATACCCAGGTATTGCTGAATCTTATAGTATAGTTATGATACTATATGTTTTCAAAACCCCCCACAAATATCCACTTTCTGACTCTCAAGCAAACTAGCTGTATTTCTATAGAAAATATATGAAGGAGATACTGCAGCTGTCCCTAAATTTCTTGTCCCTCTCCACTTTTCAGGCACATGGTGAGATCGCCCTTCTCTGACCCCTCTGAAGCTAGGCATTGTCATATGACTTGCTTTGACCAATGAAGTGTGAGTGGAAGTGAGAATGTGCCCAGCAGACTGAAGTTCTACAGGCCAGTGCACACATTCACCTCCTGCCATGGAGATCCTAGACTCCCTTGTGGGGATGGAGCCTTCATCAAGCTGGGTCTCTGAGTGACTCCAATGGACAGAGACCACTCCTCTCCCTTTCCAATCAACTGGCTAGAATGTTAAGTGGGGGGGGGGGGGGATCGAACTTTTATTATGTAAAGCCACCGAATGGCACGGTTTTTGTTATTGCACCATAATGTAACCCATCCTGACCAATACATCATTAAAACTAAAAATAGTCCGAATTTAAACTCTATTTAGATTTTGAAAGCATGTCCTTATCTATTATTTCCTTGTTGGTAGCTTTATCCCTCAGACTCTTGATAAAGACATACTGAAATCATCTCTTGACCTGACATCTTGCTCACCAGTGGGCGACACCCAGGGTCCCTCCACTTGACAATTTGTCCGGTGAGGACCACGTCTTTTCATCATGCCCAGGTACAAAAGACAGTCAGTATCTGGAACATCGGCAGTGGTCAAATAATGCCGACTCAAGAGACGATTCTCCCCATCTTACATACGCTAACCAAGGCTCAGAGACAAGAGCAGACAGCCAAGGTTACCAGGCAGGAAGAAGAGGTGTCAGGAGGAGGATGCAGGGCTTCAGGCAGTGTAATTCCTCGTGGCTGGCCGAGAGGGAAGCATCCGTGACACCACCCAGGACCTGACCCCTGCCTGCCTTGCCTACCTCACACAGATACAGGCATGGGAGCTTCCGTTGAAGAGGAACTGCCTGGATTCCTTAGGGACTGAGCGGATTCCCTTCCTTGTTTTCAAAGAATGTGGGAATGACGGGACCCGGCATCTACTTCCGATGAAACGAGCATTTGGGCTCATTGCTTCTCAGCATCTCTGTTACACATTTGCTAATACTTCCTCTTTGCTGAATTGCAAAGGGGCCTCACAAGGCTTCTTCATCAGATGGGCTATCATACACCATGATGTAAGCCCAGTGTCTCGGAAGACATAAACAGCTCAAATCAGCAAGAATTCCTGGAAGTAAATATAGACTGGAAGGTAAAGCACATATGTGGAGGCTCCAGGAGAAAAAAAAAAATGGGAGCCCATGTTTGGTTTAAAATATAACTATAGCGCTTACACGAGGAGGACCCAGAATGATCCATTTCCTCTCTTGTTATCACAAATGTGGTTAACGGTGATCCCAAAAGTACTCAGCGTCTTGGCTGTCGGCAGATGGTGTGGCTTCCCTTATCAGCCCATCAGCTGAGCTAACGTGACCCTAAGGAAACATGTTTTTCTCCACTCCATCTGTGCAAATAAACACTGGCCATTTCTAATCCTGAGCTGCTGCCCTGCAAAGTGATCTAAGTGATGTAAACTTAATTCACAAATAATGGCTTATCTCCAATTGGACCTAAAACACCAATTTGCTAATTCCTCGGATTTCCCCTCTTCTTCTTGTTCTTGACCCTGACAGATTATCACCCTGAAAGCGAGCAAGTGGTTCCAAGCCAGGGGGTCCCCTGTGCATCTAGGACTCGAACATCCAACGCTTTGAAAGGGACTGATGGTGTGACCCCAGATGCCTAGAGGTGAATGTTAACACGACATCCTCCCTGCGAACTCATTGGTCTGGGACAAGGAGGCTAAAGGCTTTGGCTAGCGTGGAGACGGCAATCCCTGTGGGAGATGCTGACTGTTTGTGGGCGATGGAAGGAAGCTTGAGCCTTGGCATCAATCTCTAGATGAGATGGTACAACAGGGAGGTCAAGAACGTAAAGTCTGACCTGGATTTGAATTCTGCTCTGCCATGTAGTCTCCCCTCATCCAGTTCCTCTCTTATCGTAAATGTAGTTAACGGTGATCCCAAAAGGAGTCATTTCCTCAAACTTTCCCCGCCTGTTTCACAGCTCACCTGGAAAAGGGGGGATAGTAGACCTAGACAGGGCCGCTGTGAGAATTAAATAATTCACGCAAATGCTAAAACAGCCCTCGTGTGGACTATGACACTAATAAGAGCAATAATCACATTTCACGAAAGAATAGTTAATGCTCCTGCTGGTAGGAGAAACAGCCTGGGATGCGACACCAAGAAATAAGAAGGCAGCCAAGGACACAGCAATCTCTGGGGTCTGGGGGAGCAGGCAGTGCCAGGGGAGAGGAGAGGGTCATCCAGATGGACTAGGTTCACCCTCCTTAGCGTGGTGAGGCTCCGGTTATGATGGGCAATGGAGCTGCCCAAGGAGATGTTCCCTCCACTGGAGCAGGCCAGAGTCCAGGGAGTGAGCACCTTTGCCGGAACAGCCAGTGAGCAGCTGCCACTGAGAAGGCACCAGCTCTCACCTGGCTCTGAGGGGGTACTCGGAGCACGGGCTTCTGCCAAGAGAGGGCAATGCCACCCAAGACGAGGAAGGCCCGTTATTCTGTTGCTTAAAACCCTCCCATGGCCTCCCACATCCATAGGAGAAAAATAAAACTCCTCTTCCTGGGCAATAGGGCTGCCCCTCCCTGACCCTCCAGCATCAGCTGTCCCTCCACGCCCCCACCCCCACGCCCCGGCCCCATGCTCCCTGGGTCTCTCTCCTTTCTGTTCACCAAACACTCAAGCACTTTCCACGCTCACAGCCTTTGCAATCGTCTCCCTAATCCCCACCCGTCTCCTCTGCACCCAGGGAACTCCCATCACTCCCTGTATTTCAGCCCCTGCATCACTTCTTCAGGGGAGCCTCTCCCGGGGGCTCCTAACAAGCATCCTTGCTGCTCCGCCCCACCTCTCCCCACCTCTCCGCTGGGCTGGCCTGCAGGCCTGGAAGCCAGGGCTTCCCACTGTGACTGGTCCCTGAGCACCGGAATCCCTGGTAATCTCCTTAATTCCCTTAGTACTTCCCCTTCAAAGACGCCTCAAAATCCCCAATCCTGCCAGAATCCTGATATCTCCTCCTCCAATAGGAAAGAAAGTCAGTTTACACACCGCACCGGACTCTAGTCATTCTATAGAGTTGGCGTCAGCCTCCTTCTTCTGCTGTAGCATCTGCTTACACACCGGGGTAACTGGCACGTTTTAAGCCAGATGCGTGGACCCTGCTGCCCGGCTGGGCAAGGAAAACAGGCTCCGAAACGAAGCCCAAGATCCTCGGGCACAGGGCGCTTCCCACACTTGCACACCTGGACGGGCTGGCAGCGCGGAGCGGGGCTGTGCACTTTAAGTGACTTAGGCCGAATGTAAGCCTCCGCTGATGGAAACCCGGCCCCCCCGTGAAGGGAGGTGTAATCACCTTCCCCGAAGTGGTTCTCCCGAGGACATTAGAACCTTCGCGGGAGTCTGAGATCTGTGACTGCTTCCCAGGAGCGTGACCTTGAGGGTGACCTTGAGAAGGTAGTGCTGATCCGGAAACTGGAAGAGCCGTTTCTGCCTGGTGTGTAACAGTGCTGAGGGCTGCTCTTCCTGGGTGTTTTGAGATCACAGCATGACGGGCAGCAGCTGCGGTGGGAGGTCTGCGCTCCCCAGAAATCCTCTGCAGCCTGCCCTGCGCGCGCCCCCCCACTCCCCGCACCCTATATGGTACCTGTGATTTCCTGACAGCGCAGGGGTGTGGTTCTCAGCATTGTGAGTCTGGCCCAGCCCCCTGCTATGCCCAGCCTTGACCATGACCAAAACGGAGAGCACTCAAAGGGATTCGTGAGAGGTGGCATCTGAAGCTTCAAATCTGAGGGGCCACTCGTGACTTGGAAAGTCGACCCCCCACTACAGCAGGCCCCGCACACACCGCCCCACAATGAGGGTCTGGCCTTGGCTCAAAGTGAGCCAACCATTCTCGTCTCTGCGCCATATGTATGAATCTTAGTGGGTGTTTTTGTAATTAGCGGATCCCTAACTAACCCCCTTCCTTTGGCAGCAGGCATGGTGTGATGGCAAAGCCAGGCAACGCCAGTCAGAGCCGGCAGCTGAGGGGTGTCTCTCCCACCATCCCGAGACAGCCAGAGTGGGAGAAAGTGATAGTGCCCTCAGTTTGAAACCATCACCATGAAAACACCAATGCCAAGAACCTGCACACCCCTCTGGTGTCTTTGGGCTACATGTGTGTGCCCCTGGTTGCTCTGTGCTCTTACAACAGCCAGCGCTCTTACTGTCTGGCCAATGGGGCCACCCTTGCTTTGCTCACAGACAAGGAAAGCCACTGTTCCTTGGAATTTATGCTCACCTCTCCCCGCTCCTGGCGGCGGCTCCTCAATGACGGACAGGTGCAGAGGTAGGAAATCCCCATCTCTTTTGCCCCAGAATCTAAGGTGCAGCTTGCCTTCCAAAGTTCCCCGATGAGATCACTCGAAGGGACTTTGTCTGAACTTGCCCCCCTCTCTGGCATCCCCCTCTGCCTTGTCCTCCCCACCCTGTGCTCCCCGCCCCCCTCCCCGGGGAGCTTTGCACCTGAGTCCTCCTGCCCTGCTCTGCTCTGGATCACCCCAGGTTCATCAGCTCTGATAGTCCACTCATGCCTGCAGCAGCTTTTTCTAACGGGAAAGCAAGACAAAGTAGCCATGCTTTGGAGAGCTGAGCATATACATCAGCGGTTCTCAACCTGTGGGTCGCGGCCCCTTTGGCAGTTGAACAACCCTTTCACAGGGGTCGCCTAAGACCATCCTGCATATCAGATATTTACATGACGATTCATAACAGTAGCAACATTACAGTTATGAAGTAGCAACGAAAATAATTTTATGGTTGGGTCACAACATGAGGAACTGTATTGAAAGGGCCAGAAGGGTGAGGACCACTGCTCTACATGCTTTGCTAACACTTTCTCCCATTCCGCAGCTGGTCTTTGCACTCTGTTCATTGTTGGCGCTACAGAAGCTTTTTAGGTTGGCTTGCTGATTTTTGTTTCTGTTGCCCGTGCTTTGGGTGTGATGGCCATGAAATCATGGCCAAGGCCGAGGTCAGAAAGCTTTGCTCCTGTGTTTTCTTCTAGGAGTTTTAACAAGTCAACAACCATGTATTGTATATGCTTCAAATTCGCTAAGAGGACCTACCTCCTGTTACGTGTTCTTACCACAGTAACATTTTAAAAAAGAAACGCATTAGAAGCGATCAAAGAATTACCATTGAAATATAAAAGCCCCAAATAGACTATGTTATTATATTAAACATATTTAGACCCTGCCCTCAGCTTACAGCCCAATAGGGATGATTCCTACATCTATGTTTATATTCATCACATGATCTACTACATTACTAGTGTGCATACATATGGATGTGTGTATATTATATATGTGTATATAAATCGATAAAACAAAAAGAATTAAGTGTCTAAATCAGGGGTCCTCAAACTATGGCCTGCGGGCCACATGCAAATACAAATATTGTATTTGTTCCCGTTTTGGTTTTTTACTTCAAAATAAGATATGTGCAGTGTGCATAGGAATTTGTTCATAGTGTTTTTTTTTTAAACTGTAGTCTGGCCCTCCAACGGTCTGAGGGACAGTGAACTGGCCCCCTGTTTAAAAAGTTTGAGGACCCCTGATCTAAATGCTAAGCTTAGAGCCAGCCTATTGTTGAAGCATAAAAGGATATCTTAGGATTCCTTCTGAAAAGGTAAACTTGTGGAAAAACAATCTGGCTTCCCTGGTGTCACCCTCCAAGGGCCGAAGCATAACCATCTCCTGGGGACTTGACATCCACGAAAATACCTAAAGGCTTTGGGGCTATTTCTATTTCTGGCCCCCTCTCATGGGAGTAGCATGTTCGATAAGCCTCCTGCAGTGAGGCAAGTGAGGAGAGCAAAGACTGCAGCCACATTTAAGCAGGGGGTTGGATGCTGCCTCTGCTACTTACTGTGGCATCAGAGTGCCAAATATTAAAATGTTTTAACCAGTTTCCCTTTCTATAAAGTGGGACGGCCACCCCACCCCTCGTAGGTTTGTGGTGAGGATTACATACATATAAAGTGCCTAGCTCAGGACCTGGCATAGAGTAGGACTCAGTAAAGTTTATTTTCTGTCTGTCCTACACCTTATTCTTTCTTTCAAGGACTCAGACCTAAGGAATATAAAGACTTAGCTGGGTTGAGAGCCTGAGAAATGGTCTAAATCAAAGGACTTTGGAAGAAAGATATTTGGTAAGCTTCTTGAAGGAAGATGCTAAATCTTCTAAGTAGTTAGTACAGTGCCAAGCCTGTCGCAGTTGTCCAGTAAACACTTAAATAATAATAGTTGCTTAAGAATTGGACTCTGGTCTCAGTTTCCTTGAAGAGGTCGCCACCTTGTGGACAGGGATCAAAATAGCACACATCTGGAACCTGTGTGTTCCTAGGGCCATTTAAAAGATTGCAACTTGGGAGCCTGCACAAGTAACAATGTGTTTCCAAAGCAGTAAGGGCAATGAGGAAGGAAAGAAGCAACGTCTTCAGGTTCTGAAAAGACGAATGCATTTTCCTGATTCTAATCCTTTGCTAAGAGACTCCATCCTGTCCACGTATTGGCCCTCGGAAGTACCAGTGAAAATTTGCACCTGACATCCTCAGACTCTACAATAGTAACCCTAAGCCAGGCCAAGGGACAAGGAAAACACAAAGACCTTATTGAGTTATGCTCAGTCTGTTAGTAACTGGCTTGGCCAGCAAGAAACCCTGTAGAGAAATATCTGGTCTCTGAAATGTTAACACCCACTGAACATTCTGAGATCTAAGATATAAAATCACCTTTCACACTTGTAGCATACAACCGGGTCTCCAAATGGTGGACATATTCATAAAACAGAGCGGAAAGGAAACTCTACATGGGGCTGGGGAATCCTAGGCTCCATCCAATGAGTCTGTATTCAAGTGGGAAGAGCGTCCTGTAAAGGCCAGAGGGTTCTGGGTACAAATCACAACGGTGTAATCTTGGACAAAGGGTTCAGCCTTCCTGAGGTTTCATTTCCTCATCTGTCAAACGAGTTGATAAACTTTCCTCTGTATGAGCACATTCGGCAACTTCTAGTTACAGTTCCCGAGACGACATGATGATGATGATGATGATGATGATGATGATGATGATGGACTGTCTTCAGTGGTCTGGATGGTCCAAGGTAAACCACATCATACTTTTGTACAAGTGTCCAGGCTCCAGTCATGACTACCTGTCAGGTGGCCCTGCAGGACTCAGATAATCAGCTCCTTTCACCAATCGGGTGTTTTCACAATGAGCCTACGGAAGTCTGGGGTCAAAGAAGCACTTATTAAGCAATGCCCACAAATTTCCTGAACAGGGTTTTCGAGCAAAGCCAATAATGTAAGGAAAGCGCTGCCCACTTCCATCAATTCATGTCTGCCTCTGCTTCCTGCAAGATCGCCATTAGCGATTGTGATCAGCTCGGCTTAGGGAGACCTGCAAACCTTTCCTAATTGGACCAGGAAAAAAAAAAGAGGTACAGTGCATGCGACATGGGCTGACCCTTTGGCGTCACCCCCAGGAGTTACTTCCTGCATCCCAGAGGAAAGCTGAGGGGTATTTGTGTTGGTGGCTAAAGCCCTCACATTGGTGTTAAGTAAAAGTAATGGGGTTGAGGGACAAGACAGTTTTTATACTGGACCTGGACCCTATGCCCAGAATAGAACACAAGCCAAGATCCCTTCTGTTGCTGATCATTCGAAGTGATCTTAGAGATGGCGGAAGATCCCAGCAGATGCATTTCCTGCCGCCTGTGTTGGAAAGTTGCACCGGTTTCACAGTTTGGATCCTCTTGTTGAAATGTGATTAGGTTCTTATCTGTGTTATCCTTGAACTGGATCCTGGGCTGGGAGTGGGCACCAGTAGTTTATGGAGAAGATCGGTGGTGAAACCTTCTGTTAAAAACCTGAGTGTCACTGGAATTGGCAGCCGTGGGTCTGTCACCCTTGAACAAGTGACTTGCCTTCGTCAGCTTCGGTTTCTTAACCTATGACGTGGGCATGATATTCCTCTCGGCAGAAACCTGTGATGGAAAGTAAAGCCATTCCCTTCCTTTGCTGGGTTTATAAAAATGCACCTTGAAATCACCTGTAAACAGAGCTTCTCTCAGTGCCATGCACTTATTGGTCCTTCAAAAATCCTATTTTGTCCTGATCATCATCCAGGGAGGCAAACAGCATGAGCCTATTTTATGGAGGCAGCTCAGTGTCACTCTTTCATGATCTTGCACCAGCGAGGGTTGGGGTTGGTTGGGGCCTGAAACTCAGTTGTAAACCCCAAAGCTTGTGCCTTCTCCGTGGAGCCGGGGTCCTAAAGCTGTGAGGGCATCGGGACGTCTAGACAGCTGGTTAAAAGTGAACGTCCCGGGCCTCATCTCAGACTCCGATCCAGTAGGTCTGGAGTAACCCTGAGTCTGATGCGAGTGGTCCTTAGAAGCTGCCCCCTCATTCTTCTCACTGTGAAGCACTACTCACACATAGTGTTACTGAAGGTGAGAAGCCAGACCGAGGGGAGAAAGCATGTGCAAAGGCCCTGAGGCAGGCCGAGCTTGTTACTATCATGACAAATAGCAGTCGTGTCCATATTACTATCAGTTTTCACTTTTATAACTGAGGTGAAAATTGGGCACAGCTTGCTTAGAGATTAAGTGAAATAACAACATCATGTGCACACATGTACACACACACATACACACACACAAACACATACAAGGAACATACCTGATTCTATTTGCTCCAAATAGAGATAGCAAATAAACTTACACTCCATGGACCAAGTTAATGGATATTTTAATGAATTTGATAAGTTAAAACATATCTGGGGAGTCTATCATTTTGACCATAGAAATTGTTAAATCTCTCAGAGAGTCTCTGGGTTTAGGGAGATTATTTTGAAGAAATGGTGAAATATTGGGGTAAGGGAAAGCACTCACTCATTCAGCAAATACGTGTTGCTGATCCCTTTTGTGTCAGGCGCTGGGGAGAGTGTGAGTGATCCAGCAAACAAGACTGGACCCTGGATGAAGCCCCAGAACGTGTCTATAGCTATAGAAGAAAAAAATCAGGGTGCTCTGGCAGAGCTGTTGGGGGTCAGGGAGTGGGGAATAGAATTCTCTCTCTGAGAAACGGACATTTAAACCAAAAACTGAAGGTGAGAAGCCAGACCGAGGGGAGAAAGCATGTGCAAAGGCCCTGAGGCAGGCCGAGCTTGGTGGGTTCATGGGAGAGAAAGGCCCATGAGTGAGCTGTGGAAAACCTAGGCCGAGTGACAGGAAGGAAGCAAGGATGGAGAGAGGCCAGAGATCACACAGGGCCTGCCTGTGGGCTGTGTCTTGATTCTCTGCCTTCCCTGGGCAAAGTGTCGCAGAACAGTCTCTGTCCCTTCAGCACGTGGCTCCTATGGAACACATTTCCTCTGAGAGGCAGAAGGAGGCTACTTCCAGGGCCATTCCCATCATGGCTCCTCGCCCACACCAGGCCTGGGATGCATGATTAATGAACTCAGTAGTTCTCAAGGGGACCAATGGTACCCCCAGGGAACCTCTGGCAATGTCTGTAGACATTTCTGGTTGTCATAAGTGGGGGTAGGGGCAACTTCTGCCATCTACTAGGATAGACCAGCGATGCTGCTAAACATCATACAAAACATAGGACAGCTCTAATTCTATCAACAATAAACAAACAAACAAAAAAACATAGGACAGCCCCACAACAAAGAATTATCAGGACTCAAATGTCAACAGTGCCAAGGTTGAGAAACCCTGAATTAGCGGTTCATCCAACTTTTTTTTTCTCTCCTACAAAGTCAATCTTCCCCAAAGTCGTTCCCCAAGAGGCAGGCTAAGAAAAGAATTCAAATCCTTGTAAACAGGCGGAAGAAAGAAAAATGGTGTGCGTTTATTGATCTCCTACTGTATGCAGACCATTGGACTTTATATGTGTTAACTCATCCCTACTTGCTGTATTGTTTGTTTTTTACAACAGACCTATGGAAGGCGGGTGCTTTTATTACTCCCCTAATACAGAAGGAAAAACTGAGATCCTTCTGGATCAAGTAAACTTTCAAAATCCCTGAACTGGGATTCAAAGTCCAGGCTCACTGACTCCACACGTGGCGCCCTTATCTGAATCCCATCCAACCTCCCAGGTCAGCTGGAGAGGAAGCGGAGCAGCCAGGCCTGATGGAAGGAGTCTGGGATAGCGCTGGGAAATGTAAATAACTGCAAGTATGGGGGCTGGAGGGAGGGTCATCCTGTCTGGTTCCACCAGCCACCCAGACGGACCCTGAAGCCCTCCTACCACCGACGCCCCATCGCACGCCACTCCCCATGGCACGTCTCCTTTCAGGCTCTCACTGTCCCTGGGTGTGGGCCTTCCTTCTCAGCCAGACGCCCAGCCCTTTCGCGAGGAGGAAGGTGAACGGTAAGGATATCACTTGGCAACCACACTCCTCAGGCAAAGAAACACTGTTACAGGCTGAGTAAATGTGCTGATCTGATGCCCGCTTTGTGGAAGGCTCCATGCAAATAGTAGTGAGGACTGGGAAGTTGAGTCGTAAACAGTATGCGGTCCCTTTTCACTCATTCTTAAAAGCGTTATCAAGCGTGTGTTTTATGCCATGCCCAATGTGAGCCTCCGAGGATGGATAAAACAGGATCCCTGACCTCCAAGGGCCTATGGTCTAAAAGTGCTAATTTATATATAAAAGTGCTGATTAAGAGACGTGCTGACAGCGGCGTTGAGCCAGATGCAGAATGAATAGCCGATGCCCCCTGTCTGATGGATGAATGAATTCGTGTGAAAAAAGGAACAAGTACCATTCAAAAGTACAGCGAAAGTGCTGACAAAGGAAGGCACAGGAGTGAATGAAATATGACCTGCTGGAGAAAAACGAGAGGTTTAGTGACGGACTGGCCTTTGATCTGAACAAGATTCCGACGCGTGGGTAGGAGAGGACTTGCACCTGGAAGAGGAGAAGTAGTCAAGTTCTGGAAGAGGCCTCCTCGGACGGGGAGGGGGGTTTATCCGGAGGCCAAGCCATCTGGGAAGACGGAGGTGGGATGGAGCAGGGTTTTACGGGGACCGATCACAGGAGAGACTGGGTCATTGGAGCCCTCTGCTACGGTCCCACTAGGACTTAAAAGAACGATCAGGCAGGTGCTTTTATTAAGCCCATTTCACAGATGGGAAATCTGGCACACCCACCTAAATCCCAGCAGGTAAGCATGGAAGCCCAGGGCAGATCCCAGACTCTTTGGCTCAGAGCAGGTGACTTCGGACTACAGACAGCCTGTGAGCCAAATCTGGCACGTCCCCTGCTTTTGTAAATAAAGTTTTATGGGAACACAGACGTGCCCAGTTACCTGGATATGGTTACTACCATGCTACGACAGCAGAGCCGAGGGGTGTGAGAGACCATGTGGTCTGCAAAGGCGAAAGGCTTTACCATGTAGCCTTCTATGGAAAACGTCTGCCGATGCTGCTCAGAGCCCAGTGTCTTGGCTTGGGAGGCCCAGCAAGTCCTGGGCTGGCAGTACTGGGGGCCTTCCCCCTGGGGGACACTGCCAGCCACTCCCTCCTCTGCTGGAGCAGAGCCCGTGGTGGCAGACCTCAGGGTCTTCTCGGGACGTAGAAAGCCCTGTAAGAAAGCACATCCCTTGAGGACTGGAATTCCTGTGGCATCTCTACTATTTATATTGCAAACACCACAAGAACTCATTTTTTCATGCTATTTCAGCTGAAAACAGCCATGGCAGGACCACAATCTGGAGATCAGGCTGGTGGGGGAGAGCGTGTTTGTACAGCCGGCTCAGCCTCCCGAGCCCCAGGTTGCCTGTCCCAGGTGCGCTGGGCCCTGGCCAGGCTTTCTTCTGGGATCGCGGGCTTCAGGAATGAGGGGAAGCGGACAGGGGAGAAGGTGCCCCGCTGGAAACGTTGCCTCCTCTAATCTAGAAAAGCATGAAAACACGAGCTGGCGTTCATACGTCTACCTCGTCCGACAACCTAACATGGGTCATTAATTGAAATAAAATGAAACAAAATGGAATCCAGATGTGAATATACACTCACTCGCATAAAATCCAGAGACCAGTCACTAAGTGGAAATGCACCAAAATGTTAGTGGTAGTTAGCTGAGGGGCGTTGGGTTATCTCGTTGCCTCTCTCTCAAACATTTGTTTTTGTTTTGTTTTTCTTTCGTGGCACGGAGGCAAAGAGAAGAAGGGGGAAAAGGCAGATAAAATTATAACTTAGAATTATACTGGGTTTCTCCCCATAAGAATGTAAACTCCACAAAGGATTACGTTTGCTGTTCATTCTGACACCCGTCGTGCCCAGCACATCGCCTGGAACACAGCGAGTGTTCAGTGAAGGGTGGCTGATTGAATAAATGGTTATATTTTCACATAGGCCAGATGAGCCACAAGGAAAACAACTCATAGAATTCTGAAAAGCCTCATTTAAAAAAAATGTGTCAATCAAGTCAAAGAATGGAAACTAAAGTCTTACTTGACAAACACTGACTGAGTACCTACTATGCGTCCACACTACCACTTTCCCTTCACACCCAGGAGACCTTGCACAGTACAATATTTGTAGCAGATATTTAATTGTTGCCTCAAGAAGTTCCCTGACCACACAAATTGCACAAACCGCCACCACCACAGTTACCACCTACTTTGAGAATGATGTATAAAAACAATAGAATAACGACTCATCTTTATGAGATTAAATGTTCCAATGAACTCATCGCTACAATCCCCGAGAGTCTGGAGTGTATTTTCCTTGGAGATAATAAAACTGAATTGCAACCATGGAGCAGAGGAGAACCCAAAGTTGCTTTGGATAAGTTATCACAAGCCACGATGAGGCTAGCCACTTGTGTGGATAAACAAGTCGGCATTTATGCAAGTTTCCAACACAAAGCCTGGCACCTGATGTGCCTCCTTCTAGGAGCCTCCATCGAGCCCCAAACGCTGAAGATTGAATTCAAATCACAAAATGAACCTGAGAGGCTTGGAAAGGTTACTACAAAGTGTCAGAGAGTTACATAAGTTGAGACATGCTTCGTCTTAAGCATGAGATGTTGAGGCATATTTTGACTCATTTTTTCCCCTTTCATATACATGGAAATGAAACCTTTATTTTAAAGGCCACTTAGGAACGTCGAGTAATAAAAGACACATCCAGTGAATAGCCAAGATTGCAAAATAATGGCTGGCCCGACCTCACTGTTTCGTAAGACAAGACGGGAGCTTGGATGTAATGATAAACCCGTGGCTCTGAGGGTTAGCCTGCCCATTCTGGCCTTCATTACTAAGAATGCCCATGACAGCTACACTTTATCTAGATCACATCTGCCGGCTGGTAAATTGTTCCAATAGGGGAGGAGGAAGTGAAGGGCAGCTAAGAAAATGAACTTCAGAAAGTGAAACAAAGAAGTACAGCATAGGGAATATAGTCAATAATACTGTAATAACTAGGTATGGTGCCAGGTGGGTACTTGATATATCTATCTATCTATCTATCTATATCTATATATCTACATCTATATCTATATCTATATATCTATAGATATATAGATATAGATGTAGATATATAGATATATATATCAGGGGGGACTGCTTTGTAAAGTATTAGCCTAATCACTATGCTTATTCACCTAAAACCGTGGTCGGCAAACTGCTGCTCGCGAGGCACATGCGGCTCTTTGGCCCCTTGAGTGTGGCTCTTCCTAAGCCTTAGGAGTACCCTAATTAAGTTAATAACAATGTACCGACCTAATAGTTTAAGTTTAAAAAATATGGCTCTCAAAAGAAATTTCAATTGTTGTACTGTTGATATTTGGCTCTGTTGACTAATGAGTTTGCCGACCACAGACCTAAAACTAATACAAAATAATACTGAATATAAACTATAATTGAAAAATAAAAATTGAAAAATGTCAAACAAGCATTCATAAGATACCACCCTTTTATTAGCCATCTTCCAAAACTATGAAAAAGAAAGAAAAAGGTGAGACCTATACCACATTGCACACAGGACAACCCTTTCGTTCCAGGGAGGAGGAAAACCCTATATCAAAATGTCAGCCTAATGTAACTGATGCCACACTCCTTTAGAAAGATTGCTGAATGATGGATTCTTAGCCATTATCCATTCATGCCACAAATGAATATTAATCACCTGCTGTGTAGTGGGCCTAGGTGCTGAGAAGAAAAAGACCAGTCTCTGTCCTTAATGACAAGGTATGATTAACTCCTTAGGAACATGTTGAAATTTGCTAAAGGCCTGCTGTGAGCCATGCGTTGTGCTAGGTGCTTCACAAACATCATTCATTCATTCATTCAGTGCTTATTAAGCCCAAGTGTAACAAGTCACTATTGTGGGCACTAGGGTTACACCAAAGGAACAACTATCCATCTTCACAAATCTCACTGCAAATCAAGAGAGCACCACTCCACAGACACTATTCCAGTTTTACGGAGAGGAGTGGGATTAGACATAACCTACGCACGGTCGCACACTACTAACCTGGCCAGATCCAGAACTTGGGCCCAGCCCACCTTCAGGCCCTCCCTCCTTTCTCAAGAGCGGTGGTTCTCAACCTTCTGGCCCTTTAAATACAGTTTCGCATGTTGTGACCCAACCATAAAATTATTTTCGTTGCTACTTCGTAACTGTAATGTTGCTACTGTTATGAATCATAATGTAAATATCTGATATGCAGGATGGTCTTAGGCGACCCCTGTGAAAGGGTCGTTCGACCGGCAAAGGGGTCGCGACCCACAGGTTGAGAACCACTGCTCTAGAGTCTAGAGACCAAAGGCCAGTTGCAAACGCAAATGCCTGCAGGAACCAGCTAGCAAAGAGTGCAGTGGGCCAGACTTATTCCATAACAGCAACTTGTGTTAGTTTATACGTACACACACTTTGACTGCTAAACTCACAATCATATTTTCCACTTCTGCCAAGATCATCATCATCATCATCATCATCATCATCATCAAACTCATAAGCTCTTTCAGGCTATTTTTCTCCCTTACACAGAGTCAGAGTTAACAAGAAATACCCCAACTCTCTTTTGAACATTGTTGTAAGGACTAATCAGGATGACCATGATAATAAGTGGCACTGACTCTCATCAACTTCATGGTCGAGGCGGTGATGGACCATGGTGAGGGCTGATAGTCACTGTGCAAAAGATCGGTCAAGTGCTGCTAGAACTTCTGATTTTTCAAGTGAAGACAGAAATCTGCATTGGAATGTCAAATCTCCCAATATTTAGATATTGGCAAGCAATTTTTATATTAATTTTAAGCACACCTACCAACATTTTGCTGGCTACACAGTACACATTTTGGTGTTAAATCTGGCACGGGTCTCCAGATTACAAACTCTGCAAGTGCTATTTTCAGCAAATATTGTGCGCGTTGAACAATCTTTTAACGTAGTTATTTAGAGCACCGATCAGTGGTCCTTTCCTTTCCATGGTTATAGATATGACATGAAACCAATATAGAGTGAGGGGGGAAAGTGTGTTTCTACCAAATAGCATCATATCCCAGGTACCAAAAAGAAGATGTTGACAACAAGGACAATGAAAGTTTACAGAAGGAAGAGGTCACCCAATTCTTGAATCACTGTCATGGAGGAGAGGTGACTTTACCTTGGATTTGAAATGATGGGTCTAATCGGGACAAAGTGGCAGAAAAGTAGATCTAGAAGAGGCGGAGCATGCGCAATCGCCTGGAGATGAAAATGAGCAGGTCAGGTTTAGAAGACTGTAAATGTGAGAACACAGATGGAATAGAAAGAATGACAGGGAAGTTGTGAAGGACGAGGACAGAAGGTTACACTGAGGCAAAGAGCCATCTGTACAGCGGGGGCTGTATATGGTCTCCTCCATGAGATCAGATTAGGGGAGAGACTGAACTCTGGGGGATGAAATTGTACTGAGTGTCTTTTGACATAATACACTTAACAGCGCTTACCATGGAGAATGCTTCCAACAAACATTGAAGGATGAAATCAGCTCATATACATGAAGGCATTTTGACCAACACAAAGTATGTACAACATCAAGGGATTATTAATATTGATGAGGAGACAGTTTTCAAAGGAAACTTATATAGCCCTCCTGAGAGAGGAATAATAAATTCGAGGGCCGCTGGCCATCGTTCATGCCGTTGTCAAAGTTCAGCAGGCATTTCCTTCTCAAAAACAATGAGGGGAAACTCATTCCATTGATTTCTGATCCAACTGGGGATATTAAGCCAAAAGTAGAAGGGAAATAGAGGTTAATACGTGGCCCTTTTTTTGGATTTCAGAGTCAAGAGACACACCCTACTCTTCCCCCGCACCAGCCTTCCCTAATTTTTAAAAAAGCAATAGCTCTTAATATAAGAAAGCAAGAAGTTTTACATTTATCAAATGCTACACAGTTCACTTTTAATAGGATGACAACACCAGTTTTGGGATCGAACAGACCTGTGTTCAAGTCCCAGCTCAGCCACGTACCAGCTCTGCCAGCTCAGACAGGTCACTGAGCTTCTCTGGGCCTCCCTGTAAAGGCAGAGGCAGCGAAAGCAGGGCCCATCTCCTACGACGTATGCGGATGGCAGGGATAATGGTTAGTGAAACCTAACTACCCTCATGGAAATATCACATTGGAGGCAAAATGATCTCATTACAAGCAGACATCAAAAGCCAAGGAGCTGGTTCTGTTGAGTTGCAAATCCCACAAAGATTTCATCCAGGATGTAAGCTGGTTCTTGATACTCATCTACCTCCTGCTAAGTACACTGCGCTGCCTTCGCACGTAGCTGTTTCTCTCAGCGGGGGAATCGTGTGCACAGATTGCCCACAGCTGTCCCAGCCACATGAAAGACCCCGGTGCTCCCCAGGGACCTCCTGGCACAGGGTAGTCATTCATCAAATGCTGGAAGCTCAGCACCAGACACGCAGTGAAAGGTGAGCCCTCGGTTTTTCTTGCGTGGGTATTGGCTTTCCCTGTCAGCAGCTATCAGGACAAAGCTTTAGACTGTTTACAAATGCTGGGGAGTTCTGGCCTTTTCTTCTTGTTGACTTTCAGATACTTGCATCATTAATCTTTAATTTTCACTGGAAACCTCAGCCGGCAATGGAAAGGAAATGCTGCCTCTTGCCATGTGCCTCAACAGTCCCACTGGATCGTGCCCCTCTAGAGAGGTCTAGGAGGGGTGGAGAGCGTGGGGGAAGATTCTATGCAAACATGGAAACGGTTGTTTTCCAGACACTGTGTATGCGCTTGATACCAGCCACACCTGCCAAAGGTGTTGAGCAGTGTTTAGTATACTGTGAGCATTCCATAGAAAGCAGTTCCTGTTATAATTATTAATTTTATTTAGGTATGGTTAGTTCCATAACTTGTATGATCAATAAAAAATATATATGCCAACGATAGGAATTAACTTCTGAAGTAAATAACACTTTCACCAGTAATAACTGTTACAGAAATAGCAGAACAATGAAAGAAATAGCCAGTGTCACTACATAGTCCACGCCTTAGAATATTGAACGTGGGCAAGGTGCAAATATTTTATTTTCCTTACTGGTGTCACATATGAATACGGAAAAATAAGTGAAATACTTCTAGCAAAAAAAAAATAACTGTTTTCTTTAAAATAATTTTGTAGATCAGCACTATCAAATAAAACATTCCATGATAATGGAAAATTTGCAAAACCTAGCAAAAGACTGATATAGCCATGTTATTGAAAATTCAATGTGATTTAATAATTTTAAGATTAATAATACTATATCCCATAATGTGTATATACCCTGCTTTACTTAATCACTTCTCTACTTTTTCTTATTATAACTGATTTCCATTTAGTCTTGACAATTTAAAGGATACCTCCGAATAATATAGATTGCACTGGGAAAACTAAAAGTATCCTGTTAATGAACCTAACATCTTGGAGTTTTGTATATGATCCATGACTAACCAATCTGTGAGAAAGATTTAACGTGTGCTAATCCATTTGTGTGTACAAGTATATGGATGCCACTAAAATAGAATTGACACATAAAACCTATACTTTTGAGAAAGAAATAAAAGGTTGACTTCCTTGAAGATGTTACTATTAAATTCCTAGATTGGCTGATAAAACTCTATATTCTAGTACTTCCTGCTTGATTAAGGAAACATATTCTGATCACAATATGGACGAATCCATATTCACCCATAAGATGAATAAGTAAACATATTATACCTAGCAGAACTCATGGTATTTACCACTATCAAGGGAATAATGGGTTACTTTCTTTCTTTCTTTTTTTCCCCTAATCCTCACCCTTGGACATACTTGGAGAGAGGAAGGGAGAGAGAGAAACATTGATGTGGGAGAGAAGCACTGATGGGTTGCCTTCTGGACATGCCCCAACTGGGGATCACACCTGCAGCCCAGGTATGTGCCCTGAGCAGGAGTCAACGGGCAACCTTTTGGTGCACAAGACAGTGTTCAACCAGCTGAGCCACTCTGACTGGGCTTGAGTTACTTTCTTTTCCCCTACAAATTCCTACCGAAGGAAAAACTGACACACTCCTAGCCGCCTACTGTAGTACAAGAGTGAAACTCAGTTCCTGAGTTTTGATGAAGTTAAAGTGTAGCTGAGGAGAGAGAAAATCCAGCACCCTTTAGGTAAGCTGCGTCAAAGTAAATGCTTTAAAAACAAAAGGTGAAACCTCCATGGCTAGAATGTCAGGGTAATGTCTTTGGGGAAGTGGATGTAAATTTATCTTTGAGGAAAGACCAAGTCTTAGAAAATCTGAAAGCAGAATGGAAAATAAAGATTCCTGGCCTGTTTGGAAGTAACTAGAGGACTTGTCTGAGTGAAGGAGATACATTTATTGGAGGCAAGTGGGAGGAAGGTATGAGAGGGCCAAAAAGACCCTTATTGGGGTGTGACTCTTCAGGGCTTTATTCTGTAGCCAACAGGGATGTAATTTAACAATATGAGAGCTTACAAAGAGTTTTGCTTTCAGACATTGGTCCGATTATGATGGGATCAGAAGAAAGGACGTTTGGGGACAGAAAGATCACTTTAGGGAAATATGTTAACTGTCTAAATGTGAGGTGAATAAAATATAAACTCAAGGAGATCCACAGAAATAAAATTTCTTTGGAGGTATGTTGAAGAGGTATAGTTAAAAGACCTTTGAGGTTAGATGAATGTTGTAAAATAGTAAAAGAGTCATAAAAATTTTGCTCTAAAATTTTAAACACCAGTTATTGGGAGATCTTCTTATAGAACCACCGAGAAAAAGGGAAGCCAGGGGAAAGTATCCATGTAGGAATGGCAGGGAGCAGAGAGAATGAATCTGGTTTGAAATGTGCTGGGTTAAATGTAATGATATAGATGGAGTGAGTTGAGAGATGGTTAGAAATATTTGACTGAAGCTCAGTCAAGAGATTTGAGATTGGGTCTCACCCATTGGGAAATAGCAGCTGAGGCTATAGTATTAGATGAGCTCATCAAGGGAAAGATGTTATGGAAAGAAGATTGGGGTCTTGGAACAAAATCTTAAAGAATGTCATAGAGATAGCAGACAGAGAAGTTAAAGAAAAAGGGAAAGGCATAATTAGAATGATAGGAGAAAAATGGATGCCAAGGAGAGATTTGGGATCATGGGATAGTTACATTGGAAGGTATCTCAGAGTATAGTGGTTTTGACATTTAATTGAGCCACCTTTCTTTTTGTCAGATGAAGACCTATGCGGAAACTCTATAGTGGAACTGTTCCAAAGAGAGGTTGGGGACTTGAAGAACTTCCCTCCAACCCCACCCCAAGCATTCACTGATACAAAGGGAGGGCGCCCCAACTCCCCGAGACCCCACTAAAGTTTAAAAATCATTGCTGCATTTGATTGTACTTTACATATGAGGAACTGGAACTATATGAGGAAAAGTGAATTGTGGAAAGGCAGAATTTGTTAGTGGCAGAGTATGAGCCACATTTCCTGATTTCTACTCTATAGCTTCTAAGTACCAACAATGCTTCTTATTGTGTCCAGAAATGTGGGCAAGAACAAAAGTTTAAGGAGGAGGGATGGTGACCTGGGGATGATGCCACAGAGGGTGTGCAAGTGGATGAGAGAGTCCTGGAAAGGCAGCCAGGAGGCCAAACAAGTTGCTGGTCCTCCATCTCTGCAAGGGATGCTGCGGCCATACCCAAAACCACTTCTCTCTTCTCTTCCCACAGGTCTCAGGAGAAAACTCCATTCTCTTTCTTCTTTACTATTATTATTTTTTTTGCTAATCCTCACCCAAGGGTATTTTTTCTATTCATGTTTAGAGAGAAGAAAAGGGAGGGGGAGAAGGAGGGAGAGAGAGAAACATCAATGTGGGAGAGAAATATTGATCGGTTGCCTCCTGCACATGCCCCGACCAGGAATCGAACCCATAACTTAGGTATGTGTCCTGACCGGGAATCAAACCTGCAACCTTTTGATGTATATGGGACGATGCTCCAACCAACTAGGCCACCCAGCCAGGGCTATTATCTTATTTGATCTTCACAATGACCCCGGGGTGGGGAACAAGTTGGGATGATAATAGTACGTTATTCACATTTTACACGATGACCCAGATATTAACTTGTCTAAGATGACATAACTGTGCCCACACCAGCACTAGGATTAGAAGTCGGGTCTAAAAAGATCTGTCCAGAGGCGACATCTCCTTTGAAGTGTTCTTACCACAATAAAATATTTTTTCATTTGAAAAAATAAAAAATAACTAAGAAGATCAGAATTCATCTGAAAAAGGAAAGGAAAGGAGAGGGTTACTCAGGAGAACGCTCCCTATCCCCGCCCCCTCCAAGGTGGGAGATTCCTGGGTAGAGCAGACAAGTGCTCCCCTGGGGTTTGGCTGAGGATAACAACAAAATAAACAAGGAGGTCCCAGGCAGGAGCCACTCTCTCATTCCTTTGACAGCTGAATGGTTAGCTTCCCCGGGCAGAAATGTGTACAAATCTGGATTACATCGAACAGCCAGATGCCTTATCTACAAGCCAACAGACAAAGCTTGATCTTTGGCCTAAGGAGAGAATTAAAAGGTGTTTATGTTTCAGAAATAATCAGAGTCAGACATCTCAAAATTAAAATTCTTTGTCAGCCTATCAATATTTATGAAAGTGTAACATGTCCGACAGCCCCCTTCCACGGTTTCCAGGCATCGAGGTGGGGAGGTGTTTGACGGTGGAGACAGATAGCATCTCTTTGCCAGCGTGTTTCTCACTGTGCTCTGTGGAGCAAAGGTCATTTACAACTGTGACCCATCTTCTAGTTCAGTTACCTATGTTCACCCTTCTCGCTGAAATCAACCAGAGTGAGATTTTTTTTTTTTTTCTTACTAGAGACCTTGCAGGATTGAAAAAAGTAAACTACAGGTTCCCCCACATTAATCAACTCCCAAAACCCATAAATTATTAAACCATGACTATGAAAGACTACAGTCAATCTAGTTCAGAATGAAGGCAAAGTTTGCAGCATTCAGAACAAAAGGTTTTTCATCAGAGTTTTTGAAAAAAATAATTTTAATGTTTTTATTGATTTTAGAGAGAGAGGAAGGGAGAGGGAGAGACAAACGTCTATGAGAGAGAAATATGGATTGGTTGCCTCCTGCACACTCCCTACTGGAGATGAGTCTGTAACCCGGGCACGTTCCCAGACCAGGAATGCGACCTCTCGGTGCATGGGACGATGTTCAACCAATTGAACCGCACTGGCCAGGGCTCATCACAGTTTTGATATTGATGCATCATATCAATTTAGTCAAATCTTCTTTATCTCCAGCGACTTCAATTTTATTATCTGCAAAATAGTTATTATATACATATATATATATATATGAATTTATATGTGTGTACTGTGTCTGTGTATGGATGAGTGCGTGAGAGAGAGAAAGGATGTGTGTGTGTGTGTGTGTGTGTGTGTAAAGGTCACATTCTCTAGAAGCAGAGCCTGAGGCAGGGATTCAGAGGCAGGTGATTGATGGAGGGAGTGCTCTTTGGGACAAACATGTAAGGGAGGTGAAACAAGATAGAAAAGGCGAAAATACTGAACAAGGATATGGTCTCAGGTAAAGTCTAAGCTAATCCTGACTCAGGTGGGAATAAACAGACCAGAAGCATAACACATAAATATCTCAGAATAGCCTCCACCTTGAGACAACAGGGTCAGTCTTTATCATCCCACTATTAGGCACTGGGATGCCCCCAGGTGGAGGGAATCACCCCTCCTGGGTGAAGAGGCTGCTCTCGAATGATGATAATTCTTTGGAGAAGGTGGCCAGCCATGAGTAGCAGCAGCCAACATTTATAGCAGGGGGGATGGACACACTGCTCCCATAAAGGAGAGCTGTACAAGGCACCGACATACATGTTATATACACAGGGTGCCCAAAATGCATACACACTTTGAATAATTATTAATTCCAATGGCTTAAATCTGAATAGAAAGAAACACCAATTGAGATATCAGAAAACACGTGTGCATACATTTTTGGGATACCCGGCATATGAATACAAGTATTCATTGCACATATGTGAATGAAGGTAATGAAATTGCATGTACACAAACATGGGAGATGGGGGAGGCTAGGAGGGGAGAGAAAGAGAAAGAGGGAGAATGACCTCTATTTCCTCTATTGGCTTGCAACATTATTATGAGAATACAATAATGTAATACTTGAGGAAATACTAGAAACTCTTGCCTTGGGCATTCTCAAACCCATCCTCCTTCCATTTTGCTATTCCTTCTGCCTTGGACTCCCCCTCGCCCCCCACCCCCCCAACTAAGTTTACCTGTGACTTCAAAGTGCCTATCAGGTGCCTCCTCTTTGGAAGGCTCCCAGGTCTACCTCCTCCTCTAACCACTCCTCCTACTGCACTAGTAATAATGGAAGGCTCATAGATAGGGACACAGGAACAATGCCCTAAGTGTGCAGTAGCCACCTTAGGAATCAATCATTTATGGCTTCAAATTCCAGCTTCCTACAGAACACACACATTGCCTTTGGCAAAGTCAAACCTCTCTGCTTTCCTTTTATGGGAAGGTGGGTGATGCCACCAACCTCAGAAGTTCTATTATACACTTTAAAAGCTATGGTTATAGGTTATTGAATGGTTTTTCTCTACAATGAAGGAGCACATTTGTGGCACATCCAGGTTAAGTAGACCCCATAACAGCTTTGAAACCTCAGGACTCTATCAAAAAAAAAAAAAGGAATGATTCTACTTGGACTCCAAGGAGACAAAAAGAATGCATAGTTCTTACATTAAAGGGAGGAAAAACATGAAAATGGGGGCCAAGGGGAGTCCCAGGCCATAAGCCAAATCTCCGGGTAGCGGCTGGGCCCAGGAAGGCATGCTCAGCTATACTTGGGAATAGTGATTTCTGAAACGGTACCCTCCAATTCTGGTGTCCAAGACTGCTTCCTGCCCTCCCGCTGTGTTCCACCAGGAGCAGCCATCCTCATTGGCCAGCTACTCTTGCCGAGTGCTCCTCAAACCATCCTGGGATTCTCAGCCTTCTAGATCTGCCGTCCTGAAATTGGCTTGAATTTCAACATTCATCAAAGTATTTTGCTTGTAGCAAAAGGCATTCTTTGAATCCTCCTCTCAAAGGCTGCTCCATATTTTCTGGTGCCAGTTGGCATCTAGCTCAAAGCATTGGCACCATGTTTGTTGTTTTCAGAAAAATACTGCAAAAGGCAATGCCATCTTAGCAGCTCGTGTAGTGGAAAAATTGAGTTTGTAGCCTATTCTGTTTACCAGTAATTGCATGGTAAGTCACTTCAAAATAGTTGCTTCGCATAGCCATTTTGTTCTTTCTCGTGGTTCGATGGGTTGGCTGGGCTGGCTGGATAGTTTTGCTGGTCTTCCCTGGGGCCTTTCATGCCAATGCGGATGGAATTTGGGGCTGGTGTCATCTGGAAGATCAACTGGGATGTTGGCTAAAGTCCCAGAGCATCTCCTGAGTAGCAGTGGCCACAGGGTGTCTCCCACACGGCAGAATAAGGGAGGGAAGGAAGAGGCAAGCTGTGAATACCTGCATCTCATGTTTTAAAATCATGAACACACAACAACAAAAGCCCGGGAGTGGATCAGGTATTTGCATAAGTGCCCTTTGCCTCCTTCATTTCCACCGCTTGTCTGTCCATGATCGCATCAGCCAGCAACAAGGGGAATCAGTGAGCCAACTCTCAGGCACAACCTCAAACACACAAGTAACATCTCAATGCACACACACACATGCACACCATCCCACAATGGGAGTGGAAGGAACGAGTTCATGGAGACGCTTTCATGAGAATTTTAATTTTCTACCTGAAAATTTGAGTATTCTGAGGTTCATAACATTTTCTGATAAGAATCTCTGCTGCTCTGCAGTATGTCTCTTGTCATAGGCGTCCAGCCCTACAAAAGATCTTGGAATTTCGGAGTCCAATTACCTTTCCCAGAGGCAGTACTAACAGGGATAAAGCAATGAAAAATGACTATATATTTCTCAATCTTCATTGATAAGGTGAACCAAAGGTGATAAGAAGACTGCAGATTTTTTTTTTCTGAAAACAGTGTTTCTGGATGCACTGCCTTTTCTGCCTGCTCTACCTAAAATAGCAAGTTAATCACCCTCCACCAAGATTTAGTTTTCTCTGTGCATTTCTAGTTGCCTGATATTATATCTATTAGTTATATCTATTAGTTTACTGTGTCTCTCTCTACAAAATGTAAACTCCCGAGGGCAAGGACTTTATCTTGTTCATGTAGATCCCCTTAAGTAACCCCTGTACATAGTAGGTACTCATTAAATATCTGCTGAGTGAATTTATTAACACTAATTTAATTCTAACTTTTCAAGGTTGTGCTTTGCAGGATGAGAAGTTATCCTTAACAAGATGGCAATGTGCATTAATAACATAATGCTCAGGAAAACTACAAGAACATTTAGAGGTATAAACAAAGAGCCATTGAGAAAGCATAGGGAGAAAGACTATAAATTTGAGCACTATCCATTAAAATTACCAGAGGTGTGGTTCAGATAAAACCTTAGCATACCAGAGGCTTGCTATGGCTTGGGTCCTGTTTCAAATGCCCATTGTCTATGATCAGATGTCCTCACTCCATGACCTTAGATTATGAACTTGTATAGAGCTTCTTCCTCTATAGGATAAACCTGTTATCTGCCTACATACCCACTAAGGTTCCTTTCCATGATAACACAAGAGGGAACTATGAAAGAAGGAGCAGCGTTTTGGCACCAATTCCTCAGAAAGTCTGAGGTGTGAGTAATGAAATGGCTTTAGACTAAGAAAGGTTCTAAGACCCATCAGCGAACTGTCTTCTATCAAGGTCTATCTACAAGGATGGTCTCCATGGAGTTAATTTTGATAAAAAGAAAATTGGAAGCCAAAATGGAAACTTTTCAGAATTATTTACTTTGAACTAATTTCAGACTTAAAAATTGCAAGAACTGTTGAGTTTCCATATACTTCACCCAACTTCTTCTAATATTTTAATAGGCTCTTTCTCCTTGGTGCCCTAAAATGTAGCTGAGTTGCACCTAGTTATGGGTCTTCTTTCTGTCATCCTGATTTGAGCCTAGTGACTACTCAGCACTGGAAAATTGTCTTCTATTATTATTTCCTCATTTCCATTGTCTCTATGCTCTCCTTGGGGAACTTCTACTTGTCGGGAACTGGGCCCTCATATTTTGATCCTCTATGCCAATGTTTTGCCCATGTTTTCTCTATATCATTTTCTTTCTATTCTGAGAAATTATTTAAAATGCTTCATCCAGGTGTCAATATTTCTTTTTTGATTAATACCATGATGGCAATAATAGTTTTACTTCAGAGCAAGATTGCTCACTTTGGTACCATTGACATTTTTGGACAGATGGTCCTTTGTGATGGGGAACTATCTTCTGCCTTGAAGGGTGTTTAGCAGCATCCCTGGTCTCCTCCTGCTGGACACCAATAGCACTGTCCCCAGTCGTCACAACCAAAATCATCTCCAGACATTGGTAATCACCCCAGGTTGAGACCACTGATTTGGAAGTTTAATTTCCCTATTTCTTCTCTTTTATAGTAAGCACCTCTTTTATAAGGCCACAGTTGCTAATAGGATTATTCCATGGAGTCAGAGTCATAGGTTCTTGTGAAGTCGCAAGAACCTATTTTGGGAACTCACACATAAGAGGACATGAGCAATCATGGCAAGGTTTATTGGAGTGAAAACAGGTGCCGTGTCCCATCCATGACCGGGTGGCTAAGCTGTGGCTCACTGCGAAAGAAGTCCAGCCTTTGGAGCCGCAGGCTCACACTTGTCCTCACCAGCCCCAGAAGAAGGGCCAGGGCTTGGAGATGCTGCGCCATTTCTCCAGCATTGCACTGAAAGCTTCAGTATTTGTCCAGCTCCGTCTCTGCCTGGGCTTGGGCCCGCGCTGCTGCCAGGCGCTCATGGCTGCTACAGAGAGAGAGTGTGCAAAAAAAGCAACCTCGGGCCTTTGTTACCTTTCCCTGTATGTCCTTGGGTTTGGGAAGGAGAAAGCTTTCTTTTAGACTAACCAATATTCTTCCTAATTCCGTGCAGGTTCCTGTTGCCCGTGCCCCGCTCCAATCCCTCTCCTGGATTTTCCCAGGCTTGACTCTCCCCTTTATGTCTCTATTTTGGCTTCTGTAGGACGTGCCTCAGCAGAGGAACTTCCCCTTTCCTGGTTCTCTTTTCCTCTCACCGGCCCCCCCCCCCCCAAAAAAAAAAAATCTGGGGACAAAGGGCTGTTCCCTGGGGAGACTGGAAAGCCACCTTCCTCCCTACTCAGAGGGGAGGGAGGGGTGTTCATTCCCTTGGCAATGCGCTGTCCCCTGCATTGTCTGGAAGCTGAAGCTTCCTAGACAATCAGGCTTGGCCAGTTTAGTTCCCTTCTCTTTTGTAATAACTAACTAGCTGCCTATGCTAAATAATACAATTAGGCTTTGTTAAATTTCTCTCCCTTTCCTTGAATTATGCCTGTCTTTTAGAATTAGGTATTCTATTTGTTCATCTTGGTCCTCCTCTATCATTGATTTCCCTTAACTGTCTGGTGGTCTTGCTATACATGTTCATGAATCAATTAATATAGATCAATTAATCAATTAATATGTCACAGAAGTGAGTCTCTGGGGTTTTTTTTTAGTAGGTTTATCCCCCTCGTCCCTGAACCCGGGGACAGACCAGGAACTCAGGGAGCAGCCTGTGAGTAAGCAGGTTTCAATGTGGGGTAAACCAGTCCAAAGCAGGCAGGTCGACTGATCCCTCAACAAATGTCAGTTCACAGAATGCTTTACTCTGGGACACTAACACCCGGACCTAAGTTCTGCAGAGGTCTTCTAATACACACCCTGATTCCTGCCTCTCCTCCAACCCTTACCCTCTGTAATCTACCGAACCCGAGCCAGGAATGTCTCTGAGACTCCAGGAAAGAATAATTCCCAAACGTAACCCAACTATCACTGCCTTGCCCGAGCCCCTTCTTCCAAATGTCTTTCAATAGGTAGATGGCTCAACAAATTGTCACATTCATGTTGTGGAATACTATGCAGCAACACAAAAGAATAGACTACTGATGCCGGCAACAACTTGGATGGATCTTAAGGGAATTATGCCAAGTGAAAAAGCCAAACTCCAAAAGTACGTGATTCCATGACGAAATAAAGAGGTGGAGAACAGATTCGTAGTTGCCAGGGTTTAGAGATGGAGCAGGACAGCACGGTGTGGGCGTGACTATAAAGGATAGCAAAAAGGAGATCTTTGTGATAACAGAATACTTGTCTCTCTCTTTTTTTTGGTCATTGTAACTTTAATCTTTATTGGTTACTTGTATGTCAGTACTTTTTTAAAAAATATATTTTTATTGATTTCAGAGAGGAAGGAAGTGGGAGAGATAGAAACATTCATGATGAGAGAGAATCATGGATTGGCTGCCTCCTGCAAGTCCCCCACTGGGGATCGAACCCACAACCCCGGCCATGTGCCCTTGACTGGAATCGAACCTGGGACCTTTCAGTTCACAGGTCGACGCTCTATCCACTGAGCCAAACCAGCTAGGGCGAATACTTCTCTCCTGATTGTGGTGGTGGTTAGACAAATACATATACACATGTGATAAAACTAAAGATACACACACATACATATACACACTGCATGTAAAACTGATAAATTCTGAATAAGTTCTGTGGATTATACCAATATCAACTTCCTGGCACAATGTTACCACTGGAGAACACTGGGTGAGAAGTAACTCCCTTCATAGAACCGGTATGGAATCTTCCTCTATACTTTTTTTTTTTGCAAACTCTCATGGATCAAAAATTATTTCAAAATAAAAATATCTCTAAGTGGGGTCACTGTGATCCCATCTTCATACCCACCACCAGACAGCCACACCCTTCTCTGACCCACTGAAAACTGCCTCTCCCATTCTACGACAAATAGGGTTTCAGTCCTTCTATAACCATTCAGATGGGATTTCTGGATGTACAGGAAGCAAACTCTTGTGTTCACAAATAGCAATCCTGAATTGGAAACAATGCATATATTTCCTTTGAATTAAGAGAAATATGAGAGTTCAAACAGTAGTTTCAATCAAAAGCCCAGTTTAAAGAGATGATTTTTTTAAATTTGCTAATCTGATAGATAAAAATAATATTTCATCCTTGTATTAAAAGTAAGTTTTAAAGAAAGTAATCTATTTTTGGAAATATGTTCTTCATGTATTTCCTTAGGAACTCTAAAGTCTACCCTTGAGATGAGGTAGCACGTGAAAAGTACGCTGAACATTGTCAGACTATGTTAACTGAGCGTATAGTAAAATTCCTCTCCACAGATTTGTGTCCTTAGCTTTTGTTGAAGCTCTTCCCAAGGAACGCCCATATGAAAATGGCTGTTGCATGTGTAACTTCTGTTATAGATTTCCCCCATAGTTTCCCCCCTGTCTCCTAAGGGATCTCTATCAATTTCCTTTAGGGGAGTGGCTCTCAAAGTGCGATCCCCAGTCCAGCAGTATCAGTATCAGCAGGAAACGTGTTAGAAATGCACATTCCCAGGCCATGTTGGCTCAGAAACTCAGGCTGGGACACAGAAACCCATTTAATAGGCCTTCCAGGAGTTTCCAAATATGCTCAAGTTTTCATGACCTTAGAACATAGATATGAGTTCCGTATTATTGAATTTGGCTGGAAGAAGATCTTCTTTATTATGAAAATGAAAAAGTATGTAGTGATGGAGGAAATCCCTTATAAATTTGTTTTTATTCTATCTTTCTGCTACTGGGAATCCTGTATATTTAAATTCTTTTTTTTCTTTCTTTTTCTTTTTTTTTTTTTTTTTTAGATCTAACTGGCTTTATTGAAGGATTCATGAGTCAGGCAACATCCCATCGAGCAAGTAGAAAGGATCTTCCCCGCCTTCCCCTGCACTCTCTCCCCTCCCCATATTCATTTTGCTTTTGCTGCTAGGAAGTTCAGAGCCAAATTGGCAGGCAGTCCTGGTAAATGTATTAACACACAGAGTTATCATATGGACTCCTTCCCCCTTTCCTTTCCTTGCCCCAATTTCTTATTTTTATTTTATTGGATTTTGTTCCTTTGGGGAGAATAGAAAGTTATAAATATAGTCAATAAATAAAAGAATCCTTAACAACAGTGGCAATGTGTTCTTATATGCTGCCACATGTTCCATTCAGAGTATGAAATACAGATTATGCAGACTGAGCAGATGTTACCAGATATTAAATTGTTTCAAAAACAGATGACAGAACAGGAAAATCCAAGTACTGCCTAGAAAAAAAAATATTTTAATGTGTAACTCCCATGGATATTCTTATGAAATAGAATTATTATTGCCCTTTTGTTTAAATGTAAGAGAAAGGATTTAGGCTAAGATTTATTATATTAGCATGTTAACCACTATTGTTCTTTTGGCTTCTTGCCTTTGGGTGATCTTTTCTTGTTGCGAATTATTTTCTGTTTCCCTCATTTTGAAACAAACAATGTGTATTTCAATTGTCTTTTTATTTTCCATGAGCTAACAGACCAATACAATTCCCATCGGAAAAAAAAGTTGTTCTAAAATTTCACATGCAACTAACAAAACACCAGGACTACTGATAAGTTTAACAATTCCGTGAATGTGTTGTATTTTGTTGGGTTTTATCTGTGACACATGCTAACATGTCATTGAAAACGATATGGTTAAGCAACTGTTCAATGAGAAGATGAGATGAACAACCAAAACAATAATCAACAATAATGTTTCTTGAGCAACACTTAAGTTTCTATTTAAAGTCTAAATTTTGGAGGACAGAGAAAAAGTATAAAACATATTCTCTGAAGACAGACAACCGACTTGCAGAGACGATGTTCCCGTTGGACAGCACTGCTCTGTTCTACAGCCTTCAAATCCGCCTCGCTCATCCTTGGAGACCCTGCCCCACCAGACCTCTGACGACTGGCTAGGTCACGGGTTCTCAACCTTCTGGCCCTTTCAATACAGTTCCTCATGTGGTGACCCAACCATAAAATTATTTTCGTTGCTACTTCATAACTGTCATGTTGCTACTGTTATGAATCGTAATGTAAATATCTGATATGCAGGATGGTCCTAGGCGACCCCTGTAAAAGGGTCGTTCGACCGCCAAAGGGGTCGCGACCCACAGGTTGAGAACCGCTGGCCTAGGTCCTGTTCGAAATCAGGCAGCTACACAGAACCTCAAAGCCCTCGCCTACCTGCTCCAAATACTACCACCTGTTAAAACCCGCTGCTGCTCCCACACCAAACAACACGGCGCCCGTGGCCATTATTACCGGAGTGCTCTTACTTCTGAAAATTTCCTTGGAGCAATCCCTGTGTACTCATGTCCCAGGGTTGCCATCAGGAGTCACCATAAACTCAGTGGCACAAAACAACACAAATCTATGATCTTACCATTCTGGAGGTCAGAAGTCTGATGACAGGCTCACTGGGATAAAATCAAGGCGTCAGCAGGGCTGTGTTTCTTCCTGGCGGCACCAGGGGAGAGAGTCTGTTTCCTTCCCTTTACCAGCGGATAGAGGCCACCTGCATTCTTTGGCTCTTGACTCTTGGTATCTGTGAGGCCGGCAACACCTGGTTGAGCCTTTTTCACATCACATCTCTCTAACACCGGCTCTCCTGCTGCTTCCGCTTTTAAAGACCCTTATGATTGCCCAGGCAGCGTGGCTCAGTGGTTGAGCGTCAACCTATGAACCTGGAGGTCACGGTTCAATTCCCAGTCAGGGCACATGCCCGGGGTTTCAGGCTCGATCCCCAGTGTGGGGAGTGCAGGAGGCAGCCGATCAATGATTCTCTTTCATCATTGATGTTTCTATCTCCCTCTCCCTTCCTCTCTGAAATCAATAAAATAAAAATAATTTTTTAAAAAAGCCCTACCCAGTGTGGCTCGGTGCATAGAGCGTCCACCTGCCGACCGAAGGGTTCCCAGTTGGATTCCTGTCAAGGGTATGCACCTCACATACCTCAATTGCAGGCTCCTCCCCAGCCCGGACCCTGGTCAGGGGCCTGCAGGAGGCAACCAATCGATGTCGTTCTCTCACATCAATATTTCTGTCTTTCCCTCTCTTTTACACTCTCTCTAAAAATCAAAGGAAAAATACCCTCGGGTGAGGATTTTAAAAAGCCCCTTGGGATTATAGTGGACACACCTGGATACTCTCGGATACTCGCCTATATTAAGGGTTTGCTCATTAGCAACCCTAATTCCATCTGCAACCTGAAGTTCCCTTTGCCAAGTCATGTGTCATGTACTTATGGGTTCTGGGGATTAAGACCAGGACAACTTTGTTGGGAAGCATTATTCCGTCTACCAGGACCAGTGAGCCAACAAGAGTGTAACTGAGTGAGCAACACAACAGGCCGGTGGACTGACCTAGGGAGTGTCCACCTCCAGGTGATGACGGTCCAGCTCCTCTGGGGCAGCCAGTTTTCAGAAGGGTCATTGTGGGGCAGAGAGGAAGCTCAGCTCCCTGCTTACTCCTTCACCTCTCCCAGCTTCGCTCGCCTTGTCTACAGCACGAGGATAATACTGTATAATGGTCTGGAACCGAGCCTACCATATCTCCAAGGTATGCCTGTGCTGAGGTCCTAAGTCTAGAACGTAGCACTCTAGAGTTCAATCATCACGTGGAAGGTAAAGGGGGGAGGTGCAGAGGGAAAATGATGTAAGTCGATTTATGCCAGAAAGAAAAGTAGGAATCAGCACGCAGAAGCCATGAGACATGTCTCTCCAATACCACTCAACCACGGATCAGGGCGTAAGGCCAAGCAAGGATGGCCTGGATCCAGCAGGCGATGGGTGTGTGCCCAAGCCTCTGCACGCACTTCCTCTGAGACCTGTAGAGGGAACCTGCCCCCTCTAGTGTGTGGGGGCCACTCTCCTTAAGCTAATTTCTAACTATTTAATATTTTGGCAAAGTTTCAGTGATATGGGGAAGTATCTCGCCATGGATACAAAGCCAGATACATAATTGTATATTCTTAACAAAGCAATTATGTAGGAATAAACATTTGTATTTGACTTGCAGTTACGGCAAAGAAGTGTTTATCTTGACGTTGTATATGGTGGGTTAAAATTTTTTTTCTATCTTTTCTACATTTTCCAGATATGCTAAGTGAGCTTATTTTTTATAATATAAGAAGTAGATGTGCTTATTTAAAATAAATAACAATAGCCCTGTCTGCTGTGGCTCAGTTGGTTGGAGCATCATCCCTGCACCAAAGGGTCATGGGTATAATTTCCAGTCAGGGCACTTACCCAGTTGTGGGTTAGGTCCTTGGTCAAACGGGAGGCAACTGATTGATTTTTCCCTCCCTCTCTCTCTCCTTTCTCCCCCTTCCTCTCTCTAAAATTAAAAAATAAAATAAAATAAATAACAATAATAAGAAAGGTTAGTTGTTTTGGTCATTGATTTTGTTCGCTCATGATTCCAGATTTCTAAGAACGTGGTTATTCAAAACAAACATTTCCTTTATATTATCAAAAATATTTCTCCTAGCTATCCCTTTCCCTGTTTCTAGGGGATATCTGTTTTCTTTCACATTGCTATTTAAAAAACCCCAACAATAACTACCTCAGTAAGCAAGTCTATGGACCATATAAAACTGAAATGCTCCCATCAGTCAAAACAATAAATCAAAACATGTGGTTAGGGACACATCCCACAATCACCATCACTAACCTCACTTATCCAAAGTTCTCTGGCTTCATGCTGTTTTCCCTTTCAGTTATCACTACATCCATTATTCAGGCAAACTCCTTTCTAATATAATTTCATATCAAATAAAGAAATGTGTTCAGAGATTGTAACTCTAAGTAGGAACACAGGTCTGGTCTCTCATAACCCACATTCCCTGGATGCAATTAGCTTAACGTCTTTCTGAATGTGTTCTTAATATAGGCTTTTACCGTGGACCATTTTTCATGTGTCCTGGTTTTTCATCACTCAATTCTTGAATAAGACCACAGACATTAAAATGATAACATATCATGTTGAAATCAGGGTTAAGTTCAAGGGGAAAATCGCATGCTCTGTCTGCAGTTAGAATGAAGGAACATGATTGCAGATCATGACTGCATCATTTTCACAATATTTGGATTTGTTTCTTGCTGTCACTTTTAGGTTAATGGAGTTACACTTTGAAAGTGAGTCGAAAGCATTCAGAGGTCATTGTGCACAGGGGTGGGGGCATCGAGGAGAGGCAAGTTTTCTCAGATCCAGGGCCTTGACAATTTGTGAAGATGGCAAAGCAGATCATTCTTACAGAAAGATCTCAAAGTCCTCATTTAAAATGAAGAGAAACAGTCTTACTCAAAGTGACTAAGAATCAAAAAGCTATCTAAGAAAAAAAAAGCAAGCCCTACCTGCTATCCATATGAGATGTTCAGGGTTTGTTATATTAATTATTAATAATATAGGGCTCTAGGTGTCCCATGATTAATTGGACTGCCTTTTTTATGGAGATTCAGAAATTTCCCACTATGGCTCCTGCGAGTCCAGGTTATTTTCCTTATACCCCATAACATCAATTCTCCCTCCATTTTACCCCGCTGACTACTGCCTCTTTCTGTACCTTCAGTCTCTGAAACATCCTGACATAGGAAGGTCATTAATTGTCAGGGATCAGAATTTGCCTAATCTCACCAGCATACTCAAAAATCTGTCTTCACTCTAATAATAACTATTATTATAGTCACATTAACAACAAACACTCACTGAATGCTTTCTTTGTCTCGGGCATTTTTACTTGAATTACCTCATTTAACTCCTATAACCACCATATGAAGTAGGTATCTATTAGTACACTCTCTGAGCCTCAGCGTTCCGATCTGTAAAATGGGGGTATACAAAATGATAAAGATCACACAGTGGATGAATACTAGGTCTAGGAATCACACCCCAAATTTCTTAACCTGAGTCCATGGTCTTTAACACTGCACTATGCTTGCCCTAGTCACCTTGCTATCAAAATCCCCAAGGTCAAGAGCATCCATTCAACCTATAGAACTTGACTACCTCTACTGTTTATCTTATTCCAAAGGACATATATGCATACATGTCACCTTTGATATGCAGATGGCCCCTGACTTGCAATGGTTCAACTTATAATATTTTTGGCTTCACGATGGTGCTAAAGCGATAATCATTTAGTAGGAAGAGTACTTCGAATTTTGAATATTGATCTTTTCCCAGGTGGGATATGCAGTTCAATGCTCTCTCATGATGCTGGGCAGTGGCAGCGAGCCATAGCTCCCAGGCAGGCATGCAGTCACAAAATTAGACAACCTATACTCTACAGTGTACTGTGTTGCCAGCATTTTTTTGGATATTGTGTTCTGAGCACGTTTAAGGCAGGCTAGGCTAAGCTATGATGTTCAGTAGTTTAGGTGTATTAAGTGCATTTTGGACTCATATTTTCTACTTACAATGGGTTTAGTGGCAGGTAACTCTATCATAAGATGAGGAACATCGCTATATAATGTTAGAGTTACAGAAGAGTTGCAAAAATAGTACAGATAGTTTCCATACACCCTTCATTCGGCTTACCTAAAGGCCATGATTTTTTCACACTGTCTTCCATCTACAGGTCATTATTGTCAAATTCAAATAAACTAAACTGCAGCATCATAGGAACACAGCCCTGGGAACCATCTGATATTTTAATAGTGCCTCACATTGTATCTGTTATTTTTAATGATTCCCTCTATGCATATAGTACAGGCACAGACCTTATAAACCTGCGCATATTTACATAACAGATAGATCAAGGATATTTATTTTGTTGGGTCCTTGATGAATCTAATGAACTGTCCCTCTCCTTAGAAAATAGAGACAAACAATCCTACAGATTCCAGGTAGTTTGTACACCCAGGGTACCTCTCTGAATTCAAACTTACCTGTTTTACTTTTTGGAAGCTAACAATTGCAGTCTCACCTACTAACTTTACTCACTATCTTTCCCTCAATCTTCATGGAGCTTCTCCACATTACTAACCCTGGGGCGGTTACCAAAGAACTGGAGAGCCACTCCTCTGAGAACATGGCTTTCAACCACTGAACTGTTCATGGTTTGGGGCTGAAGAAATGGCCATCTGCCAAAAAATACATGCAGCTGCCACCAGGACAATCTCATCAGGCAGTGAGGACAGTGGGTCCACTTCACAGTGTCAAATCCATTACTTCAGGGATTTCCTGACAACACACCAGCCCAGTCGGCCCCACAGCTATGTACTCGCTGAAGGTCAATCCACTTATCCATGCAGACCTCACTGACTTCTCACAAATTAGTATTTATGACTCTAATATTCTGTCCAAGCTAAACATTCCAAGTTAAATATAGCTGGCTTCTTTCTTGATAAACTGAAAGTCTAAACTTCTCAAACCAACATTCTACTAGAGAATCGTCAGGTGGTTATTAATAAAATCACAACACCTAAGAAAGACCTTAAAAGAGAATCAGAGGACAGTTGATCATTGAGTTACCGAGAGCAAGAAAGTAGCTTTCCTCAGGTAACATAAGACATTTTTCAAAAATTAATGCGTTAGAAATGTAAAAGGCCATTTCCAACAATACCCACAGTTAAAAAGAAATACAAAATTAGTCAATCCTCAGCATGGTATGATGGAAAGAACTCGGGCTTTGAGTTAGACAAATAAACCTGAGTTTGGGCGTGCCACTTGCCTTAGTGATGTGACTTTGCTCAGCAAACCTTTTCTCTTCTCTAACATGAGGAAATAATGCACACAAAAAGCACTGTGACAAAGATGAATTGTGATAATGTGCACAAGGGACTTTGCAGCAAGGACTAATTCAATAAATCTTGGCTCTCTATTCCTTAGAATTCTTTCCAAGATTCCCAGGTTTTTAGAACAGCAAGAAGGTAAAAGATTCCACAATTTAAGACACATCAAATTTTGAAGCTCATCAAAATTTAGGGCATTTACTAGTAAGTGATGAAGGGTGAGAATCTCTGTATGCTTGTCAAGTAGTCAAGAGCCAACAAAGAACAATTAAAACTTAATTGGGGTCAATAATAAAATGATATACCTAAATCTAAACATATTATCACATATATGTGAAATATAAGTAGTCTAATCACACTCTTTAAAAGACAGATAGTGTCAGCAAAAATGTTCAGAATCAGATCCAACGATATGTTTCCACAGGACACCCCCTTTAAATATAAGGCTATAGGTGGTGTATAGTAAAAGAACAGGAAAGGATGTACCATGAAATATTAATCAAAAAAAAAGCTGAAGTGACTATGAATATCAGAAGTGTGGACTTCAGAATAAAAGAAATTACCAGAAATAAAGAAAAACATTATATAATGGTAGAAATGGTCAGTTGACCAAGAGACATAACGATCCTAAGTGTGGAGTCACCTAAAAGCAGAGCTTCAAAGTATGTGAAGCAAAAACTAACAGAATAAAAAGGAGACATAGAGAAATCCACAATTATAGTTGAATAAGAGTTCAACATTCTCCTTCAGTAAGAGAATAGCATGAGTAGACAAAACAAAACAAAACAAAACAAAACAAAACAGCCAGGATATAGAAGAATTAAACAACACCATCAACCAACTTGCTTTAAGTCACTGTTGTCAAGGGTCCCATTACCAATATGAAGATGAAACTATATCTAAAGAACCCTAGTGGTAGAGAAATTTCATCAGACAAAATCCTGGACAGGTTGCTAAGGGATGGACAACACGTGCCTGAAGTCCAGGATGAGCCTGAGTGGTGATGAAAGCAATGAGCCCCCTCTGGGCTTCTGTCTTCTTACCTGTGTAACAGGCAGCTGGTATGCAGAGCAGTGATGTGGAGTGGTCACAAGACTGAAGACAGACAGTTTGGGTTAAGATCAGCAGAGCTGCAAATGCCTTGACTTCTCTGTGCCTCTCTGTGCAGCATCCCCTCATTCATATGGAAAATGATCCTCCAAAGCACCTCTATAGACCTGGTGGGAGAATCATGATATTCTAAGTATTACACCTAAAGCAGTACCTGGCACATGGTAAACACACAACAAATGTCAATCATTATTAAAACCACTAGAGGCCTGGTGCACGAATCCGTGCACGGGTGGGGTCCCTAGGCCTGGCCGGCAATCAGGGCCAGCCAGGGGGAGAGACTGCAGGAGGTTGGCTGGTTGCAGGAGGTTGGCTGTAGGAGCACACTGACCACCAGGGGGCAGCTCCTGCATTGAGCTGGTCAGTGTGCAATATAGAAACTGGATGACTGGTCATTCTGGTTGTTCGGTCATAATGGTCACTTAGGCTTTTATATATATATATATAGATTATTCTTTCTAAAATTACTGAGATAGAGCTGTATTTCTCAACCTTTTTACGATTATCTCCTTGAGAAGCTTCTTTTTGACATTTTTTTTCCTAATCGCAGCCCCATCCCTGAAATTTTAATACTATAGATATACTGCACATCTGTGTTTGTGCTAAGGCCCTTTTGAAAAGCCACAAACCACTGTAATACTTAAGAACCAATTTTCATACTCTTGGGAGAAATATCACCCCTGTTGAAAATGCGCATGATAAAGAAATTAATCTCCAAGATTCTATAATTCTAAATCTGCATAGATCAGCCCTACCCGGTTTGGCTCAGTGGATAGAACATCAGCCTACAGACCAGAAGGTCCCAGGTTTGATTCCAGTCAAGGGCAGGCTCCTCCCGGCCCAGGCCCTGGTCAGGGAGTGTGCAGGAGGCAGCCAATTGATATTTCTCTCACATTGCTGTTTCTCTCTGTCTTTCCCTCTCTCTTCTACTCTCTCTAAAAAAAACAATGGAAAAATATCCTTGGGTGAGGATTATAAACAAATAAATAAATCTGCATAGATCATATTACAAGACTTTTAAAGTTATATACTTATGTTACCTTAAAAATGAATTAAAGTTGTCAATGGAATTGTTAAATTATGCTATGAAGCATTTGGGACAATAACGGGTTAAGTCTAAGGATTTGGGAAAAGACTCCCTAACTAGCGCAGGCAGGCATCTGGCCAGAGACTCGGTCCCATTAGATAAATATCATTACATCCCAGAAATATATTTATGTCCAAGTTACTGATATACACTCTGAGTTTGAAGATTTATGAGATTAGGAAAAAATGTTTTAGTCATGAAGAATATGAAAAAGTGAAATATCTTTCCTCTAGTCATGTAAGGGGGCAGATTGAAATGTTCTCCTAATTTCTCTTGACATGCAGCCCATCTCTCATTAGCCTAGAAGGGTGCCTGTAACTGCAGCACCTGTCAAATGCTCATTTCCAATGATCAACGATCACATTTAAAGGACAGCCCAACCCCATCTTGTCTTTAAAGTGGAGCGAGAAGTCTAACACCAAATGGTATTCAGGCGCCACGAAGGCATGTCTTTTCTCAGCCCCTAAATCACACACTGATGGCAAAATAAGAATAAAGCAGCTCTTTTGAATACTGCAGCCTTTCATTCTTTACTGGTCTTAGAGATATGCAGCCTGATCTTGGTAAGTTATCAGAATATCATTTATCCTTCACATTGGCTTCTATTTTTTCCTTGAACTTCTCATGCTTTCTTCTTCCATTGTGTTCATAATGAGTTATTTCACACTGATTCCCTCTGTGATTCCATCCAGTTAAAAATTATTCAAGTCAGAAAGTGGTGTCAGAGATGAAAGCTTTCCAGTTTCCCAAACAGAGTGTCTTCTGAGACGATCACATTCGAGTTCAGATTCTCCCATTAAGAAATTTACATGACCAGTTAATCATGATCTATGGGGCTGACTCAATTTAGTCAAACTCATAAATGGTTGACATACATTTTTTTATTTGTTTTTGTTTTGTTTTCATTTACTCTGAAAAAGACAACCTGTCTAGTAACTAAAAAGTAGACCACACCTACACAACTAGCAAACACACAAGGAGACAAATTAGTAATCAGATGGTTAGATCAGGATGGAATCTCCAAAAAGAGGGAGCTATGGGTGGGAAGCAGTGATCCGGAATAGCAAAAACAAATAGCTGGCATGTGTTCCATATTACCCTCCCTGCACCAGTGGCAGACACTGTTGGTAAATCATTGCATGCTTTTGATAATAACCTGTGATGCAGTCTCTATGTCCATCCACACAGTACTCTAGGCAGCCCCAACTAATCAATCAGAGTTCTTCTATGAGATGAAATCTTACATGCCATTTCTGAACTAGAGAATTGATTAGTCTAAGCCATGGATCTCCTTTTTCTGCCCATAAAACAGAATTCTCCACCATTTATCTGAATTTATATTTATAGAAGGTTTAGTAACCTCTCACTGCTGGGACTAGAAAAGTATTGCCAAATTCTACTTTTGTTGTGGTGGAGCATATCTGACAGGTAAAATTAGAGAAATGTATAGAGAACACTTCTGAACTTCAAAAAAAAGTCTCCAGAGATGAGACCTATATTTGTAGAAATCCCCATGGATATTTGATGCTCCTTAAAAGCACTGCTGGCCATCCAGCAAAAGAAACTACCCAACCCATAAGATTCAATTATCCTGTCTCTGGCATTAGAGATAATGCTGACTACACAGCCTTGTTGGTGAGGATGGATATTCAGGACCTTTCAGCATGGTGCTCAAAACTTCTCCTCCCAAGAAATTGGATGTGTTATGTTGGGCAATCAATAGAGTTGTTTAGTTCACTCTTTTGAGCATGGTAGAAAGACACTGAACTGACATTCGCCCAGTCCCCTTAAGTTAAGTGTGGCTGAATGATTTGATTGGCCAATCCTATGGTTGCTGAAGAGACATGCAAAGCTCTAAGAGACAGGCTGTGATTCATCACATCCGCTATCCCTCTGCCAAGTGTCTTCATCCTTCTGCATGGAAGGTGCAGCATTGGCTTTGGGCTTACAGCACATGGGATAGAGCCCCCAACCCACCCATGGGTACCATGGTGATTGTTAATCTTATGTGTCAACTTGACTGGCCAAGGGATGCCAGACAAAACATTATCGCTGGATGTGTCTTTGAAAGTGGGATTGGTAAAGCAGATCACCCTCGCCAATGTGGGAGAGCATCATCCAATTCACTGAAGGCCCAAATGGAACAAGAGGAGGAGGAGAAATTTGCCCCTAGTTTTACTGCCTGTAAGAGCTGGGACATCTCACCTCATCTTCTCCTGCCCTCAGACTGGGATTTACACCATAGACTCCCCTGGTGCTCGGGCCTTCAGATTCAGACTGCATTACATCACCAGCTTTCCTAACCCTCCATAATTGTGTGAGCCAATTCCTCATTATAAATAAGTATAAGTATACATATACATATCATATATATATATATATATATATATATATATATATATATATATAGTGTCCCAAAATTCACGCAAGAAGTAATTTTGATAGAAAACACAGGTTTATAATTAAAAATTGTAAATTTTTTATTGATTCATAAAATATATAGTATAGGGTTATGTATGGAATAGCACATTGGGTAAATGTCCTCCATGGCTTTGCTGGCACATACACAAAGCCGTGGTCTTCATTGGTTTTCATTGTCCCTGCTCTTGGGCCATAATTGGTACTTGGTAATGCTTATCAAATTGAAGGGATTGAAATCAAAGGGCAACAGATATTAGAATCTGATTCAATAAAACAAGTAAGATTAGGCTTTTATTTTTTGTTGTTGTTGTTGTTAATGCTTGCGCAAAATTCAAACCTTGCGTGAATTTTGGGACACCCTATACATATACATAAATATATAAACACAATTGGTTCTGCTTCTTTGGAGAACCCCGACTAATACAGGCATGTAGAGTGAGCAAGAAATGGCCCTTTGTTCTTTAAAGCTATAAGGGATTGTTTGTTCCTTCAGTATAACCCGGCCTATTCTAACTGATGCCTCATGCAAGGAAAACTTTTTGCAATCCTTGAGGAGTCTTTCTGGGAAATCACAATAGAAAAAATTTGGTCTCATCAAGGTCCCTTCAGTTTTGGCAAACTTTAAACATCTAAATAGATAGAAATAAGTTCTCTTGATATTGTGGGATTTTTTTTTTTTTTTTTTTTTTTTTTTTTTTTTTTTAGATGAGAGCTCTAAAGAGGAGCAAAAAGCAGGAGCAAAAAGCAGGTTTGAACACAATAGGCAGGAGAGGGGGAAGGAAATGAAGGCGAAATGCACATGGGAACAATTCTTGGGGCCTCATGCAAACTTGTGCTAATCCCTGACTTTTGATGTCTCCAGAACGACTGGGCAGGGGCCCAAGCCAATCTCTATTGGAATGAGATACACTGAACCACAGTGTGTGTTGGGCTCCAGATACCATTGAAAGCAAGATGCGAACAGGAATGGTTAAATGTTACCAACTATCATTTTCCAGGCAAACATTTAATTTTTGTTGTTTATCTGTCTTTTCCACAATAGGAAAAATATTCAAATAACTGATTTAAGGAGGGCTTGATGCTAGAAAGGCAGTATTTTTTTTTTCTATCTAGCTTTCGCAATATATAGTACTTTTAGGCTACGAAATATTTTTCAACAACACGATTACAAATATTAAGAAGTGCCATCCAAAAACTATAAACTACAAATCCAACTTCTAAAAGTTCATGCAAGTTCACACATGTCAAAAAATAAAAATTTTTTATATAATAGAAAACATGTTTTCCTGAGTATAGTATGCTGCTGATATTTTTAATAATTTCATAGATAATTAATTCCCAATTAAATATACTGAAGGCCTTTTCTTACTGCTTTTATTATTTTCTTGTCAGAGATACGTTTTAGAAGAAGAGTGGAAAGTGGAAATAACAATTCACATAAAAAAATTATCCTTTTACAGAAAAATTTCATCAAAACTACATATTCAGTTGTGGTTTTATAAAATTATAAAGTCATAGGAATATATTTCATAACTGTATGTTGCACTTAAAATATGTACTTTTATGGAATGTTCCAAAGGAGACATTTAATTATAGGATAGAAATTATGATCAGTTTTTCCTTTCAAATCAGATATTTAGTATTTTTTGAATGGTGTAGATTAATTCATCCATTTATTTCATCAAAAAATTTTTGAAAGTACTTATCACTTACTAAGTTAAAATCTAGGTATTATTCCCCACTTAAAATGTAGGACATTGCTATCTCACTATGCAACACATCTTTTCAACCTTTAATTTGCATGAAAATGGCTAGATCAATTGTGATTAAGACAGACAAGAACCATGGATTCATAGAGCTTATGCTCCAATGGGGATAACAAATAAACAGACAGGATGGAGAGAGAGAATGAGAATCACTGGTGGCTTTTCTTTATACTATGTATAGGTTCTATAGTAAGGAGATAATGAATGGTGGTTGGTCAGAGATATTAATTAGATAAGAGATTCAAGGAAGACATCTCTGAGTAAAACATTGAGGAAGAATCCTCAATGAAGTGAGGAAGAATATTTCAGAGAGAGGGGAGAGAAGTACAAAGGTCTCACAGAAGGAATAAACTTGGAAGATTTAAGAAACAGATATTGAAAATGACAAGATCTAAGAAGGAACCATGGGAAAAGATAGCAGAAGTAGTGTGAAAAAAGATATCACTGGAGGCAAGCAGGTCCTCTAAAGCTATAGTGAGGATTAAAAAAACAAACAAAAAAAAACAACTATGTAAAGTGTCTGGGTCGTGGTCAGCACTCAACTATTAGTCTTTCTTTCCGTTTTACCCGGCTGTATTTATTTTAAGAAATGTCTAGTCAACAGTCTTCTCCACTGGGGTTTTAGTCCTCCTTTAAATTGATTTCCACTTAAAATGTAGGACATTGCTATCTCACTATGCAAAACATCTTTTCAACCTTTAATTTGCATGAAAATTGCTAGATCAAATAATGGTATACTGCATAAAAACCACGACTGTGAAATCAAGTCAACCCTACAAGAGTGACCAAACCAGAGGATTTGCCAAATGCCACCACTACCAATTAGAAGTAATAGTGACTTGGGACAACATCTTTTAAAAAGAATAAGAGGTCTTTCTTCCAAAGAGACCAAGAGTCTCCTTTTATTGCGAGGACCCAGGGTAACAGGGGTTAACATTATTATTCCCCAACATTTGGTACAATTGAGCACTGACTGAGTGCTCACAGGGTAGGGAACTGCTACATTTCATTGGGTGTTTTGTGTTCTTAGTTAGGTCTATGTATTCCCTGACTCTTCTCAAACACGATGTGTCTTTACCAAAGATAAAAAATCGAGAACCTTGCAGTTCACCACTGCAAGGAGACTTCTAGCTAGAATGTGCAGCTCTGTCCTGAAGATTTACATTTCTTACAGGATTCCTGGTGCTACCAACCCATTGGCTTTGAGTAGTGTTGGAGGAGGAGAAATTAGTTAAGGAGTATAAATGTAGACATAAAACCCCCTTCTCTTTCAACTAAGACAATGCTACCATGGTCACATCTGACTTTGCAAATGAGAAATGAACACGAAAATAAAGAAATCACCAAATCACCACCGTAAATGTAGATGCTCTGGTTTACCAAGAATGATTTCCTGGCTGTCAGCTTGTGGCTCTGGAGAGCTGAAGGCAATTCCTAGCTTTTCTTCTCCTTTAACTCAACATCTAGGAGCTCATCCCTCCACATCTTAGATGTTATTCACCCCAGCTAAAGAGCCCAACAGAGAGAGGCCCGCATCTCCCTTGTGGTTTACCTACAACAGGAGTACAATTCACTTGAAAGCTCAGCTTCTAGGCTTCCATAGGCAGAGGCTGTATACTGATGGGTGCCAACAGTCCCTCAAAATAAATCTCGAAATGCAAGGTCCCTGCATCTAGGAGCAGTGGGTCATTTCCTTACAAGTATTTCATTCTCCAAACTACAGCTTTCTTGAAACATGAAAAGAATTTATGCCAAAGAAAATGGCATTTATAAGTCTAACACCCACTAAAAATTCTCCCATATTATATTCTTTAAAATACAGATGTTGTTTTAATAATTGTTATTTTCATATAATTACATATATATTGTATTTTGTAATTTTCTAATAATTTTAAGCCATCCCATCTCTCTCCCCTAACCTTCAAATACCTTTATTTACTGAATTGGTAAGAGAATAACTAAGACAAGGTAGAGCATGCTGTGACCTATCTCTTCTAGTGGACTACACTTAAAATGTAGGACACTATTATCTCACTCTGAGAGGGCCAGGCTATGTCTAAATCACCTTTCATGAAGCTATGATTTTGTAGATATTGGTTACTCTGCCTAGAATTGCTTATGGTAAACACTTTTCAATTTTGTTGGCTTTCCAGCGTCTAAACCAGCGGTTCTCAACCTGTGGGTCGCGACCGCTTTGGGGGTCAAATGACCCTTTCACAGGGGTCGCCTAAGACCATCGGAAAACACATATATAATTACATATTGTTTTGTGATTAATCACTATGCTTTAATTATGTTCAATTTGTAACAATGAAATTGGGGATAGTTATCTTTCCAGATAACTACCCATCAATCTGATAAAAATGCTGCATATTTGTAATGACTCACAAACTCTTATCAGTTTATGATGAAGGTGAAAAAACTTTTTAAAAAGAATGCAAGTGCTCACCTGAAGAGAGATGTGTGTGTGTGTGTGTGTGTGTGTGTGTGTTTTCAGGTGAATATTTTGGACCACAGGTTTCTGCACACTTTTACTGAAAATTTTTTAAAGTAAATGACGTTTGCAGAGCAGAAATAGACATTTCCAAATAAATCTGCACAATCCAATCCTTCATTTCATCAAAGACTCAGGACCAAGTAAATCGTGTTCAATGGCATGAGTCCTCTCTCAAGGACTGAAGGATAAGACCTTTCCTGAACAGGGAATCAGACCTGTCACCCTCCAGGGTTGCTCTCCTCTCATGCTCTCAATGATCAACTCTAAAGTTTCTGTTTGGGGAATCCTCTCCTTGCCATGCTGAGGACAGAAACACATGCGGTGTCCTCTGAGCAAACTTGGGAATGCACCTCATCATATTTTCACCAAGATTTTAGAAAATAGCAGTGAACAATGATGTGCAAACAAATCCACAAGTAGGCCATTGTTTCAGGCTGTGGTTACTCATATGTCAGTGTGCTCCTAAAGTGCATGCTTCTTACCAGCAAGGTCAACACAGATGCTTAAATTACATGGTTGCGGGTGTAGACAGAGCCTTCCAAACTTGGCTCTCAATCAGAACAAAATTTGTGCTGAGACATAAAGAAAGCTCTGTGCCACTGGGAATGCTCATCTAGAGAAATCTAAAAGCAGTGAGCTGCTTGGTGCAGATGCCCAAGGGGACCTTAAGATAACACTTTGCTGTATGTGGGTTTCAGGCAAAATTTATCTGCTCAACCACCAGTAGAGAAATCCTACCTAGAACCCATGGATTCCACTTGCTTGTCAATTTCCAACAGTGGGTGGCTGGGTCTAATCACCGGCACATTGGGAAAGGGAAAGAGTTCTGGCTGCCACAGGACTGGAAGTGGGGAGCAGTAGCATGAGCTCCATGGATTTGAAGACCCTGTGATCTGAATTCAGTGTGAATTAAGCTTTGCCTGATTTCCTCAACTCAGTGTTGAATTCACCTTCCTTGGAAACTTCAAAACTGTTTCCTTCTGCTTCCCTTATAACACTATATTCTACTCTTTAGTATTTGCATATTTTGTTTACCCCTTCTAGACCTTTAATTCCCCAAGACAGTAAACTGCATCTTATTTATTATTATATTCTTCTCAGATCCTAGGAATCTTCTACCCATCCTTTTACCTTTTCCTTAATTCAGCAACAAATATTGAATGCCTACTCTGTGTTGGAACTGGCTAGGCCCAGAGGTAGAGGCATAATAAGATCCAGTCCATACCTTCAATAAGATCACAGCCTAGTGGACTATGGAATAGATGAGGCAAAATTGTATTCCAGTTTTCCCAGTGGTGTGATTTGTTCTAATGATCATCTTTGAGAAGGGTTTGATGTTTTATGACTTAAAAATAGGTTTATAAATGCATTGTATTCTGATGACATCCCAGTGAGACGGACAGAACAGTGAACTGAGATCATACCCAACAGGTTAAAAGACTTACGGTTTTATCATGATGTGCTTTGACAAATACATTGAGAAACTTTTTTGAGAGTAACCATGAAGCAAAAGGAGAAACACTCTTCATTTTGCTGTGACCTGAAGCCTCAGCTCTGACAATCATCCCATCTTCAAACACAGCACATGAACCTAGGCATCTGTGGTTGGCTGAATAATGGTCCCAGCAAAGACGTCCACATCCTAATCCCTGGCACCTGAGACTGTGTGAGGTAACACCGCAAGAGGAAATTAGGTTGCAGATGGAATTACGGTTGCTCATCAGCTGACCTTGAGATGGGGAGAATATCTTGGATTTTCCCGGTGGACCCAATGTAATGACAGGGTCTTTAAATGTGGAAGATGGAGATGGAGAACCAGCAAGAAGACAGCATAAGAGGACTCTGTTGGACATGGCTGGTTTTGAAGATGGAGGAAGTAGCCACAGTCAGGGAATCCCCTTTCGGGGCTGGAAAAGACAAGAAAACAGATTCTCCTAGAGCGTCCAGAGGAACAGCCCTGCTAACACCTGGGCATAGCCCTGTAAGGCTCACTTTGGACTTCTGACCCCCAGAACTGAAAAATAAGAAATGTGTGTTGTTTAAAGTGATTAAGTTTGTGGTACTTTGTTGCAGCAGTAGTAGGAATCCAATACAGGGACATTGTGAGCAAATGAATTTCCAAATATCCTTCTTCACAAGATGTGTGTGTATGAAATACGAGAATGCATGCAGAGGGCCGGCCATTCACACAGAAGATGAACCCTGAATGTTAACTCCCTTCTGCCCTCCCTTGAAAATACCCCATCCTGGGAGTAATTTTTTTTTAACCAAAATTTAACCAGTTCCTGGCCTATATTATTCTCTAACATTCAAAAACACTAAAGAAAACAAACAAACAAATAAAATCCTTCTTCAAAGAAAGTAGGTCTCCACTTTAGCTGCACATGAGCTTTTTAAAAATACAGATGCCCAGCCTCCGTCACGGACCAATCAAATCAGTCTCTCTAGGAGGGAGTCTCAGGTATAGGTCTTTTAAAAGCTCACCGGGTCACTCTAAGGCAATGGTTCTCAACCTTCCTAATGCAACAACCCTTTAATGCAGTTCCTCATGTTGTGGTGACCCCCAATTTCATTGTTACAAATTGAACATAATTAAAGCATAGTGATTAATCACGAAAACAATATGTAATTATATATGTGTTTTTCCAAGGGTCTTAGGCGACCCCTATGAAAGGGTCGTTCGACCCCCAAAGGGGTCGCAACCCACATGTTGAGAACCGCTGCTCTAAGGCATGACAAGGGTTGAGAACACCCTCACTATAGCCACAGAGGAGCACTTCACAGCAGACCTGAGAGCACCTCGGTCTAGCTAAGGCCAGAGTCCTGCCCCCAATTCCTCTGCCCCTGCATCTGTCTCCACGGTGTCCCCAATGTGACTTTCCAGTGCCTTCTCCTATATACAATGGTTTTCCAATTTTTCCCCCAGAAAACTCTTATTAAAGAGTTTTAATAAGTAAAACTGACTCAGAAGTACAATAGATACAAGAGAGGAAAATAGGAATTTGGAGAGTCTAGAACCCTTCTGACTCCAGCCTCTGCATCTCCTCTGAAGCTCAAGTTGAAGAATAGGAACCACTGTTTACTCAGTGAACCACAGAGCTGAGCTGGACCCGAGCAACCGTCCAGTGTAGCATGTTCCAAACCGTATGCCACAGACACTTAGATCCTCAAGACATTAACAGATGTCATCTGGAAAATATAATAGATGTCATATGAAAAAAAATGATAGAGAGGTTCCATTATTAAATACCTTAGAAAACAGCACCCAGCTGCCTTACTCTTTTTTAAAAAATATATTTTATTGATTTTAGAGAGGAAGGGAGAGGGAGAAAGAGATAGAAACATCAATGATGAGAGAGAATCATTGATTGTCTGCCTCTTGCACGCCCCCCACTCGGGATTGAGCCCACAACCCAGGCATGTGCCCTTGGCCAGAATCGAACCTGGGACCCTTCTGTCTGCAGGCTGACACTCTATCCATTGAGCCAAACCAGCTAGGGCAAGTTGCCTTACTCTTGCATGTTAAAGGCTCTGAGATACCCTGCAGTTAAAGTATATCTTTTATATTTTACATACATATATTTATTATTTAACCTAGTATTTCCTAACCTTTTTTGACCAAGGAACTGGCCAAATAAGGGAGTCTTTATAAGGAATACCTGTCATCTAAGGGACCCAGTTTAGAAATTCCAATTCCTTCTTGTGAAAGAGGAGAAAATGGGGCCCCGGGAGATGATGTAATTAACCCAATGGCATGAGGCACAGTCCGCCAATGCCTCCTGTCTCCCTGGACCCTGTTGAGCTCCCTGGACTGGACTATTTCCAACATGCTGACAGCTTCCCACCACCGGTTGCCTATGTTTGCCCTCACTGTCGAAGAGCTTCCTCTGGTCCCACGAACGCTCCTCCTGGGTGCAGAGAATGATGAATTGGTGTGTCAGTGCTCCGGTCTCCAAGCCTCCAGTGTGGGTGCGTGCCTCATGGACTCTCAGAGGGTCACCAGTGGCCAGGAGGCCTGGTTGCCCACCTGAGCGCCCCTCTTATTGGCTTTTCTCACTTCCCTGCCCTAACCCTACTTCCTCACCTGTGCTTTCTGGGATCAATGGGGGAACCCAGACGAAGAGTTACTCATGAAGCAAATTAGGAAAGATGGTCTAAACTTAAGATCTAGTTTAGACAATAGATGGTTTTTAAAGACAATTTTTAGAGCAGTTTAAAGGTTACAACGAAATTGAGGGGGAAGGCACAGAGATTTCCCATATACCCCTGCCCTCACACATGCACAGCCTCTCCCACTGTCGACATCTGCCCCCAGAGTGGCACATTTGTTACAACTGATAAACCCACACCGACACATCATCATCACCCAAGCCCATGGTTTGCATCAGGGTTCACTCTTGGTGTTGCACATTATATGGGTTTGGACAAATCTATAATGACATGGATCCACCATGATAGTATCATACAGAGTAGTTTCACTGCCTTAAAAATCCTCTGTGCTAATAATCTGGTTTGTGTAAATGGTATCAGATTCAAACTTAAGATTCCAAGTTTTAAGCAGACTTAGACGTTTTCTCTTGAGACAAGCAGCTAAATTCTACTGTCAAAATCAAAAGAGATTAAGCATTTTCTTCCTTCTGACCCTAAAAAAAAAGAGAGAGGGGGAGAAATAAGTCTGTGTTAGAGATAAAACATTTCGCCTTATCTTCAGAAAGTAAGCAGGGCTTCTCCATCCTTGTGACCTCTGGTGAAAGGTCACAGACAAATAATATGTCATGTTGCTAGAATGTTCTTTGAGAAGGAAACAGAAATGCTTAAGAAAGTTGAACTCAGAAATTTCTAAACAGGCTGCACATCTGAGGTGGCTCCTGGCTGCCAATTTTTTTTTTTTTTCAAAAACAGTGAATAAATTTGCTCAAGAAATTAGCTGTCGATAGCAGGGGTTGAAAACCTAGCCAGGGCTCTAAGTCTGGCCGGGAGCTCAAACTATTTTCCAGATACTTAGGGCTCAATAAAATCTAACACATTTTCTCAGCAACTTCTTTTCCCCTTTAATTTCAAAACCATGACATTATAAGGTAAATTTAGTGTGTGTGTTTCAAATATTAGTTGATACTAAGTTGGCAGATAAGCATTTTCTGAAAAAAAATATATATATATTTTATTTATATATATATATAATTTATTTCAGAGAGGAAGGGAGAGGAAGAGAAAGATAGAAACATCAATTATGATAATCATTCATCGGTTGCTTCCTGCACACCCTCTACTAGGGATCAAGCCCACCCAGGCATGTGCCCTGACCTGGAATCGAACCGTGACCTCCTGGTTCATAGGTCGACGCTCAACCACTGAGCCACACCAGCTGGGCTCTGATTATTCTTTTAATGGAAGGATTTTCAAGAGACTACACTTGATTTTGGTGAATGATATCTTCCCCATATTTGAATGGTGTGTACTTCTGCACAGTGAGGGAGGACACTGAAGCTTGAACTCTCATTGGAGGAGCCTACACACACACAGAAAGAGAGAGAGAGAGAGAGAGAGAGAGAGAGAGAGAGAGAGAGAGAGAGAGTTAGAGTTCGTTCATGGAGGTTTCAGGCAACCTAGTCTTATATAATAGGGAGGGAGAGAATCAACTAAAAGTAGAAAAAATGCAGCCCTTCCCTTTCACCTCGGAGGAGACTGACAGTGTCTAAGGCCAGTTGGACAATGGTCAGGACAAGCATTACAAATAGATGAGTAAGTTGTTAGAATCCATCTGCTCAGCTCTGAGCATCTGAAAAGCTGGCTAGGACCAGGGCTGTGTGCTTCAAAACACAACTACATCTGATCTGCGCTTCATCAAAAGTCACGGTTGCTAGAAACCCGTTCTCAGACGTATTGTGCTTGTGCCCCGTGAGGGCGGGACCTGTCACTCCTTCCTAATTGCCTCTTGATCCTCAGTTCTCGTCCCACTCATTGCCAGAAACTTCCCCTGGCGTGCAGAGTGACCTCAATCCCAGACAAATGACCAGACCGTCTGACTCTCTCCTTGCCCAGCTCTGGAATCAGATTTAGTTCTGAAAGGCGGAGAGTCCAGCTGAAGATGTTTTGCTCCATCTTCCTTGACCTCACACTGTGGAGGCCCTGATACAGGAAAATACAATCTCAACTGGACATTTCCACCTCATACCTCTAGCCAAGCCCCCTCTCCATAGACTTTCTCCTACTCCATCCACTGCTCAGAACCCCTCAGGTGCAAAGCCTGCTCTGGAGGTTACATAGGAAGTCTCCTACGAAGAATGCTTTAAGAGGGTGATGGAAAGGTCCCCTTTGCACAAAAATGACTCCCTCAGAAGGCTGTCACAGGACCAAAAAATTTACCATTCTACTTTTTCTCTGGATTAAAACACATAAAGCAATTGTCTAGAAAGATAGGGAACATATGAAGTTGTTATCCTATATAATAAAAGGCTAATATGCAAAATGTCCCCTTGGGAGTTCGACCGGGAGACCTGGAGTTCCATCGCTTGCTATGACATGTGCTGACCACCAGGGGGTGGCGTGGAACATGGCGGGCAATCAGCAGTGATGGCGGGGCGCTGAGGAAGTGAGGGAAGGAGGAGGCGAGGAGGCAGGGAGGCAGGGAACCTGATCAACCCTGATTGCTGGCCAAGCCTAGGGACCCTAGCCATGCACAAATTTCGTGCAGCAGGCCTCTAGTCATCTATAAGCATACTGGCTAAAATGAATTTATCGGATTTGCTCTGGCCACCAGCAGGGCTAATGAAAAGGGATCATGGCCAAAAAATATTGGTTTAGAGATTTTACAAAGAAAGATGCCTGGAGTACAAGGTGTGGAGTAATCAAAATGTTTTCCTTTAATTGAGGGATTAATGGAGAGGAGGACAGGCATTATACTATATATCCCCAAAAGAACATATAGTGCATATCCCTAAAGAGAAGACATATAACTAGAAAAAGATGATGAAAACAATGACTATAGTTATCATTCAGTGAGAATATTTAGTGTTAGACTATGTATATATAGTGGCATACATTATTTTGTTTTCATGATCCATACACTAAGTAGGTATTGTCATTTCCATCGTACAGATGAGCATATTGAGGTTCTAGATAATTCATCACTTAATTTATTCACACAGGACTACTAAGTGTCAGGTTGTGGGTTCAAACCTAGATTCTCCTCCAAAGGTCATAATCAATCCACTTGGCCAGACCATCTTCCTAATACTGTAATGCATTCATTGTATTACAGTTAGGGAGCACAGATGTTCTTTCTCAGAAAAAAAGAAAAGAGAGAGATGAAAAAGAATCCCACCAGATTTCAGACTAGAGGCTTGGCAATAAAGCACCAGAAATGTCAGTGAATTAAATTGACAATCACTTCTTGGCTTCACACCCCACCATTTACCTAAGTCTGTGGTTCCCAAAGTATGTGTGGGTGTGGATGTGTGTTGCTCAGAGGTATTGCAAGAGATCTGTGTGTCCCTCCACACATCTAACCTTGACTGCAGACAAAATGCATCATGTACATACCAAGATACTTCTGTGATTGATAATATACCAGCTAATTTAGAAGTGTTATTGAATTCATATTCATTGTGTATTTATCATTGTACATTTTCCAACCTAGAAATAATAAAATCATAATTAGAATCATATGGGATGAGTGCTTTTGTTATTAAAAAGGGGATTTTTCAACCCCACAACCCACAAATTCCATTCCTAGATATATACTCAACAGAAATGCATCAACGTGTTCATCAATAGACATTGTACGGGAATAGTCATAGAAACACATTCATAACTTCCCAGAAGTGGAAACAAGAGTGCAATGGGTAAAAACATTGGGTCCAGCCAGTACAAATACCATGGCCACACAGTGGAATACAATACAGCAATTAACATGAATCGGTGACAACTACACAAAACAACAGGGTGAATCTCACAATGTGATACAGAGCACGGGAGCCAGAAACATAAAAAGTACCCTCTGTGTGATTCCACTTACACAACATTCCACAACAAGCATAACTAATCTATGCTGTTGGGAGTCAGGAGAAATGTTACGCTGAGAGATTCGGGCAGTGAGTGGAGGTTGAATGAGGGGGCTTCTGGAGAGACATGTAATGTCCAGTTTCTTGTTCATCTGGATGCTAGTTTCATGAGTGTATTCAGTTTATGAAGATTCCTTGAGCTGTCCATGTCATTTCTACATGCTTATGTTACATTTTAATAATAAAAGTTTTAAAAATGGGGGTAATGACCCCCAGCTCTGTACATAGGTTCATCCCAGACAAGTCAGATGCTTAGAACTTTGCCAAACATGAATTTTTTTGCCACCCCAATTTTGCTCAAGCCATCTCCCCAAATTCAAATCACCCACACCTCCATCTCTGCCTACAAACACACCCTTTCCATTCTTTGATACCTAGCTCAATAGCATCACCTCCAAGGAATCCTCCTCACTTCAGAAGTGAATTTTCGCTCCTCTGAGCCCCAGAGAGTTTCATGGGTTTCTCTGATCACAACCCTGAGGTCCTCAGAGCCTTGCATAGCAGTGCTTGCCAAATGATAGGTCGTCAATAAAGGTTTTTAGGTGTTAAAATGTCCACATCTAACCTTATTGTGCAGTGATTAATGTTTGTCATACTCCACACCCTCAAGAAGCCCACAGTGTTGGGAGAAATATGTCTATTCATCTTTGCATATGTTTACTCATCTTTGTGTGTGTGTACTCATCCTTTGTATGTGTTTACTCATCTTTGTATGTGTTTACTCATCCTTTGTATGGCCCACCACACCCAGTTCATTACCAGGCACACAGCAGGTACTCAGATAATGTTTCTGAATAAAGATCCAAGTCACCTATAAAAAGAATTTGCTGTGAAAGAGATACCTGGATGATGCCACAGTTACAGGGCTATTTCCTACCTCTAGAAAAGAAGAGAAAGACTTCAATATGAACACTGCCCTTCCTCCAGGTGGCTGATGTTTTACTGGGTTGATGCTAGACCAACTACTCCCTTGGGGGTCCAAATATCTATACAGTGAGTTTTACAATAAAGAAAACTGAAGGCAGCTGAGATGTTTGGATCGCAGTGATGGAGAGCTCAGCCCAATTCCAAGCCCCTTGGATCAACCTTGGCATATGTTTCCACATCAGAGGAAAAGAAATCCAACAATCAAATCAACCAGGCCGCATGCAATGAAAAATGACAGAGGTGGCATCAACAGGAAGAACAACGGCATTTCTAAAGAGTCTCCAATGCGTTCTCAACCTCTAATTCTGCCTCCTCCCTTTCCTTTTCCTTCCCTTTTCTCAACAATCTGCATACTGTCTGAAACAAATTCACTGTGAGATGATTTTTTTAAATCATTAGGGCACAATGAGTGGTGCTGAAGTGCTAAGATTCCTGAATTAATAATATTGCTGCCATCCATGATTTTAACTTTCTCTTTTCTGTAGGCAGAAGCCAAAACATTAGGAGATATTTTCCAGCATTACAGTCAAGCTGTGCATTTTTAGATTTGTGGGCAGGCTGAGTGATCTCCAGCCAGGATCTCAGCCCTCAGCCCTACATTCCAATGTCATTCTCTGACCACAGCATCATTTCTGGCCTCCCCCAGGTCATCACTTTGGAGAAAATAAAGCACATTTTCAGAATTTAATTTAAGAATAACCCAGGCAACCTAAGGCCAACTGACAAGGCCATTGGTGAAGTCAGCAGAAGGGAGAGCTGATATTGGTCAACAACTCCATCATTAAGACCTTTTATACCTGCGTCAAGAATTTCATTGAAAGTTGGGAGCCTTGGCTAGGAGGTCATGGTTTGATTCCCAGTTGGGGCACATGCCCGGGTTGCAGGCTTGATCCCCAGTGTGGGGATCAAGCAGCCAATTCATGATTCTCTCTCATCATTGATGTTTCTATCTCTCTCTCCTTCTCCCTTTCTCTTTCTCCAAAAATCAATAAAAACATATAAAAAAAAATAAAGTTGGGAGTTTATAGGTCCAAACAGCCTAAAGAGTCTACACCTTTTCCTTTTGATTACAATCACAAGAAAACAGATCATTCAAATTAAAATATGTATGCCAGGACTAACCTACTCAACATTCAGGTATCAACTTGAATTTCATTTCTCATAGAAGCCTGGCCCAAGCCTAGCTCAGGTTAGCATCTCCTTTCAAAGGATTTGCCACGATTGCTATTTACTAGTCACTTGTGTAATCGTACATGGAATGTCTGTCTCTCCACAGAACTATAAGTTCCGGGAGGGCTGATCGAAGCAGTCTCGTTCTTGGCTGCACCCCAGTATCACAGACTTGGTCCGCAGTACTTGACAAATACTTGTAGTTAGCCCCACTAGCTGACTCCGCAGATTGCTACAACCTGGCAATCCAGCAGCCCTCACCCTCCGTGGTTAGAAACCAGGAAAGGAATAAAAGTGTTTTTCACGAGCCCATATAAATGGTGAAGCCATGATCAAATTCTCATTCTCCGAGGCTCCAAATTGCCTCCTGTTCTCCTGTCCTAATTTATGGCATCACCATCCTCCATGTGAACCAGTTTTGAAACCTAAGAAACATCATTGGTTCTGTCTGGTTTGTCAGTCCCCCTACTTCTGACTAATTGATTCTACCTCTAAAACCTTTCTTCCACCTGCCTGCCCCTCTCCTACCCCTCAGTTCACCCGAGTCCAGGATCTTGCTTCCACTCTCATGGACATCTCATTGGCTTCTGACCTTTGCTCTTTCTTTTGACCAAATGTCTTTGTTTCTAGCTAGCAGGTAATTTTTGATACTTTCAGATCATGCTCTACTAGATAAAAGTACTAATAAATTCCTCATACCCTGGTGAATAAAATGTAAATCCATACCTTGACCTACTCCTTGGTCCCCAAGCTGCCTCACACCAACCTCCAATGTCCAGTTGAAATGCCACTTTATGCAGGAAGACTTTCCTAAATCCACACCCACCTGGAAAAACAACCAAATGCTTCACCACATTTGTTTGGAACTTAGTAAATATTTAATTTTATTCATTATAAAGCATCTGCTAAATTGTCCCTATTAGCCTACACTTGATCTTAGCCAAAAGGCCGAGAAGCGATGCTATGTTCGTATTAGTCTAGAAATATCTTCCAACCATAATCGAGATCATACTAATTTTTGTTTATCCCAAAATGCCTAACACTATGTCTGGCACATAGTAGCTTTTTAAAAGCATTTCTTGAACTTAATCAAGTTCATTCCTTCATTCATTCTTTCAAACGTTCAGTCTCTGTTTACCAAGCCCAGCCTCATCCCAGGGATAATGAGATAGAATAATTGTGTGACCTTAGGCATATAGTATATGATCAATAAATGTTAACCGCATCTTATTATTCTTATTGTCTCCCAAGGCAGTCTGTTCTATTGTTGTGCAGATATGATGACTAAAACATTCTTCCCAATTCTGAGTTCAAATATTTTCCCTATAACTCGTATTCATTGATCACAGTTTCTTTGCCTGAGGGCACTGAGAATGAAGTGACTCCAAAGCAGAGGCTCAGACACACTTAAAAAAACCTGATTCTCAGCCCCAGGCCTGGAATCAAGAAAGGAAAACTGGGGTCAACTGGGGAGAGAGAGCTGGATTTCATTAGTTCCATGGGTTTCTGAAAAGGGCTAAGGTTCTGTAAGTTGGTGTTTATTTTCTACCTTAGAAGTTGCACTCTGGGAGTCCAATATACTGCTTAAATTTCACTTACTTCCTTGAGCTGTAGGGTTTGGGTCAGCAAGGAAAATTCTGCAAAATGACTTCACCATTGGCAGTAATTTGCCCTTGGCCAAATTGACTTGCAATTACTCTAAGAGTGTCAGAAGTTTCCAGATTAGCTTAGACCCTGTGTGATGCTGAGTAGGCTCCTTGGGGTGGGTCGTGTCCACTCCTTGAGTCTAGTGCAAGACGGGTCCAGCTGCCCTGAAGTGTGTGCCCTGCAACCTCATCTCCCCCAGCACCTGGTTCCACTCCTCCTACACACCATGGCACTTAAGGACTTGTGTTCATTACTCCAGGCGCACACACCCTCTTCAATGATACTCTCCTACCTGAGTTAATTATTTTTTAAGAAATAGCCTCTACCGACAGGAGGTTCCTTTCTTTAGGAGAGCAGGTTTCTCACCTTCTTCAGCCTGCTCTACAGCTGACTGTTATGCTCTGAGGTCGCACAAACCAAGGCGTTCACACCCACACAGAGTGACACTGTAGGCTTAGCTTCAGTGTCTGAAACCATGTCCAGAAATGCCAAGAAGAGTCTGTACCTCTCCAGTGGTTGCAATTTTCAACTCCTAAAATCAGAACTTACTTTCAACTCCTAAATTCAGAACAATCAGAATTGTCTTCAACTACAAAGAGAAACAAAACATGTAGCATTTTTGCTAAATTCATCGGATATCTACTCTGTCCCACTGCGTGACAGCAATGGCTTCCTGGTGGACTCTCTGCCTCTCCTTTTGTCTTCCATGACCTATTCTCTACCAGATCCCAAAGTGATTTTTAAAAATATGCCATATGTTACAGGCTTGCTTTAAAATGCTCCAGATCTTCAATGTACTCAGGTAGAAATCATAGATTTCATAGCCCTATAGACTCTGGCTTCTGATATCTCTCCACACCCTCACAAAATCCTCCCCTTTGCGTAAAACACACATGCAAATAGAACTCCTTACAAATGTTTCAAGTCTGCCTGGCTAAGGGCTCCTCATTTTTGCACCTACTCATCCCTCTACCTGGATCATTTTCCCCCAAGTTCTAAATATATGGCTCAGTCTCATATTTTTGCATCCATCCTACATTTAGCTTTCTCTGACACCCTTAGAGCCCCCTTCCTCAACCTGAAAATCCACTCTTCAATAACTCAGTTTACTTTCTTTATGCCAGCCTTCTTGGGCATTCCATGTTGATAGCCCCAACTCTAGGTAATGAAAAGAGAGTCTACAAATATAGACTCGCCATGCTGCATTGCTCAGTATGGCAAAAGAAAATAACAATATTAACGTCATTAAATTCTATAGTCATCATGTGAATATATATATCTTCCATAACAGCCCTGGAGCCATCGCCAAGAAGAAATACTAAGAAGATGAAATATCCCCTTTGTTTAAAATTGAATTTATTTTTTAAATTTGATTTTAGAGAAGGAGGAAGGGGATAGAGAGAGAGAGAGAGAAGGAGAGAAAATATCAATGTCAGAGAGGTACATTTATTAGCTGCCTCCTGTATGCACCCCCAACTAGGGATTGAACCCACAACCTAGGTATGTGCCCTAACAGGAAATCAAATCCACAACCTTCTGGTACATGGATGATGCCCCAACCGATGAGCCACACTGGCCAAGACAATATTACCTTCCCTTTAACAATGTCTTGTTCACTTTATAAGAAGGAAATCCTTTGTAATTTCCAGAAGGTTTTTACACTCTTTTCTTCCTAAAAAATGAGCAAGACACTGCTAAAGAGCCAGCTCCAGGAAAACCAAAAAGTTCCATATCAAGAACTGTTTTAGTGTTTTGTACATTTGTTGTCTGTAGACTTGTGCTTTAATTGGTTGAGGATTTTTTTAAAAAAAAAGGGTGAATGAGGATAAAAAACTTTAGTCATTGTATTGTGAAATTTAACAAATATCAAGGGATTGAATTAATCTAATGTTCATAAATCTTGCTTACATTTGTTAGAGAAAGAAAGAAGATCCTACCCATGAAAAAACTTCTCACTGCCATTGGAAGAGCCACATTTGATGTGATTGCACTAATAGGTTGCTTCTTTAATGCCCCAAATTCCTTCTAGAACTGAATTATCAGCCTACTTCATACTCCTTAGATACTACAGGGGCAAAATATTAATCAGAAGAGAAATTTCTACCCTGGCCAGTGTTTCTAAATGGTTAGAACATTGGCCTGCACACCAGAAGGTTGAGGGTTCAATCCCTGACTCTGGTCTAGTACTGTGCAGAAGGCAACCTATCAATGTGTCTCTCTCACATCGTTGTCTCTCTCTCTCTCTCTCTCTCTCTCTCTCTCTCTCTCTCTCTCTCTCTCTCGTCTTTTCTCTGTCTCTCTTTCTCTCTCCCTCCCTCCCTTGAACTCTTGCTAAAAAAAAAAAAAAAAAAAAATCTTTGGGTGAGGATTAACAACAACAACAAAATAAAAAGAAGAGGAATTTCTCCTTGACCACCGTCCATTTTCATGATCCTCAGAAGACAGACACTTGATACAGGAACTTCTCTCAATGATGAATGAATAAGCCTATGGTTGATAAAGTTAGCAAGAGGCATGTCCAAGTTTCAAGGCATAGAAACTAACTACATAAATAAAAGTGAAAATAAAATAATAAAAATAGTAGTAATATTAGTCAATCCTAATATTTAGTGAGCGCTAATTCTGTGTCAGAGTGGGTCTAGGCCTGTTACATATGTTATTTCATTTAAATATTGTATCGATTGCAGGAAGATGCTGATATGACCTTGACATTTTCCAGATGAGAAAACTGAGGCACAAAGACATGAACAAAACTAGCCCTAAGTCATTCAAGCAGGGAGTGGTGAGGCAGGATTCGAACCCATGAAGTTTGACTTCGACACCTTCCTTCCTGACCACTTACTGCCCCTTTCTGTGTCAGAGAGCTGTGGGCGTCAACACACCACAAACAATGGTAACCGCACCAAGTCCTCAGAGGCCCAAGGGGAATAGGTTTGCAGGCGCGGCTATGCAAGGCCTCTGTCACCTTGCTGAAATCATGAGAGGCTGAGAGGTGTGGCCGGCCCACTCCACCCTGTGGGATTCAATCTCATAAGAAATTCTGGGGATTCTGGCAACATCTCCCCTCTCTTACACTGGGCGGATCTTCTATATTTAACCCTGTCTGGGCTGCTTCGGTAGATTCCCCACTATCGGTTTCTTCTCTTTTATTATGCAGCCAATTATTATTTTAAATTTCAGTTCTATTCCCATTGGCTCCATTACCCATTACCACGTGGATTCAAATCCCAGCTTTGCCACTTCCTATGCAGGGAAACCTGAACATGTCACTTAACCTCATGTGAGGTTATGTGCCTTCATCATCAATGGAACTAAAATAACTTTCTCACAATGGTTTTTTGAGGATCTGGTTCATAGTGACTATTCAAAAAATGGAGATCAACCAAAGGACTTGTATGTATGCATGTAAGCACAACCAATGGACACAAGACACTGAGGGGGGCGGGAGTGAGGGGGTAGGGGAGGCTGGGGGAAGGTCAATGGGGGAAAAAAAGGAGATATATGTACTACTATGTATCATACTTTAAACAATAAAATTAAGATTAAAAATAAATGGTAGCTATGTGGCAAAATAAAGCACTTAGCATTTAAGACTTTCTGTGTGCATGACTCCTACTAACATTTCCAAGTTTGTCCCACACGAATGCCCTTCAGCAAATATTCCTGTCTTTGGGGTTCTTCTTCTCTCCTTTAGACCAGCATTCCTCCATGGTGGTCCTTGGACCCTCTGCAGCAGATTCATCTGATGGGCCCTTAAAATTTGATGCTTTGGCCCCATCTCTGGCCTTGCTAATCAGAACTTCTCTGAATGGATCTTGAATATCTTTGTGTTTTTTATTGATTTCAGAGAGGAAGGGAGAAGGAAAGAGTGATAGAAACAGCAATGATGGGAGAGAATCATTGACTGGCTGCCTCCTGCACGCCCCCTACTGGGGATCAAGTCCACAACCCGGGCATATATCCTTGACCGGAATCGAACCCGGGACTCTTCAGTCCACAGTCCGATGTTCTAGCCATTGAGCCAAACTGGCTAGGGCCTATCTTTGTTTTTAACAGACTTCCAGGCAATCCTTCTAAACACCAATGACGGTGTCCCCCTGCCCTGCCTATGACAATATGTTCTCTGTGCCTGAGATTCCTTCCTGCTCTCATATCTGTCACCCAAATCCCACCGATAATTCAAAGCCTGACTTAAATTTCTCCTCTTTCATAAAAGCGTTCCAGATTCCTCCCGCCAGAAACAATCTGACCCAGCTTTGAATTATCATGGCACTTATTTATATACATGACAAGTCATCCTAACATCTTCAGGCTCCTTGAGGTGAGAGTCACTGTGTAATTCACATTAATATCCCTAAAGAGATCTATCCCAGGGCTGTGTGTAGAGGAGGTACTCAGTGAAAATGAATCTAATGTGCAGGACAAAGTCCAATACCAAAATTTTCAGATAATCTTGATAAACCACAGGTATTAAGCAATAACTGACTCATTTATGGAAGAGGAGGAGGGAAGCTGACCAAGCAGACCTTATTCTCTCTCTCCTCCCTTCTCTCTTGTTCCTGCTGCCATCACCACCCAGGATCACCCCTTGATTCCTTAGCCCACGTCTTGCAGATGGGAAATGGGTGGCAATCCTTCATTACTCCCCTTTAGCACAGATAGGACTTGCTGACATTGTTACCTATTTCTCTTTGTATGTGAGAGTAAGCAAACAAGGAAATGGACATAACAAGCATAAACCATGTAAAATTGTCCAGTTTCCCTGATTCCCATTTCGCCCAGAAGGCTGGAACGGTTTCTCAGCATCTTGGCGGGCTTCTGGATCCAGGAGCTCTGCCGTTGATTGCTGTTCTCGTTACTGCGAAGCAAACACTAATCACTCTTGCAATTTCCCCCCTTCTTAAAGCATCCCAGGACTTTCTACTCCTGTTTATTACAGAATGGCAGGATACTTGGGCTCTATAACAAAATACTAGGGACTGGGCGGCGTAAACAACAACCGTTTATTTCTCATAGTTCTGGAGGCTGGAAGTCTGAGACCAGGGTGCCAACATAGTCGGGTTCTTTATGAGGGCCCTCTTCCTGGTTTAAGGACTGCTCGGCACGCCATCACATGACAAACAGAGACAGAAAGAGTGAGAGATGGAGCAGGAGAGAGAGAGAGAGGGAGAGAAAGAATGAGAATGAATGAATTTCTCCCCTGTCCCTTCTCATAAAGACCCTAAACCCATTCATGAGGGCTCTACTCTCATGATCTAATTACTTCCCAAAGGCCCCACCTCCAAATATCATCATATTGCAGATTTGGGCTTCAACAAACGAATTTAGGAAGGGGGACACAAACATTTAATCCAAAGCACCCACCAACCCATGAAGCACCCCACCCACCCATGATCTCTGTACATCTCATCCTGGATTTTGTTGAAAGGGGTACACCTTATCCCCAGGCAGTGGCAAGCAAGATGGACATGGCTATGCCAATGTAATTTCAGACCCAACAGTGTAACCACATTTCAACAAGGCAAGAGAACGGTTGCATTCATATCCCATCCACGCTCATCTCATTAAGTTCCAGCGAGGCCACTCACCTGCAGTTCTCCAAACTCACCCCGCTCTTTCCCACCTCAAGCCCATTTCCTCTGCCTGTCATGCTCTTCTCCCATTCATTATGAATATGTGAACCCTCCCTTTAAGAATCATCTTTTCTTTAAGCCTCAGCTTAAATATTCGGTCCACAGAGGGGGATTTCCTAGAACATACCACAATCCATAATTCTTTTTATTCATTTCTTTACTTGCCTTCTCCTTGTCAGCCTTCCAAGAAATGAAAAAACTCAACAAGGTCAAGAATTGTGTTCATCATTCCTGACCCATAGTAGCTGCTCAATAAGTGTCTGTTGAATGACTGCATAAAATAATTACACAGTATATTATCACAAGTAATGGGAAGGCATCACACAATCAAATACATCAGATCCTTTGTTCATGTACCGTTTTATAACCAGGAGATAATATTTTTTTATTTATTTTTATACCAATATAAGATTTCAACATTAGCTCTATAATTTAAGTTCTTTTGCTGCTAAAAGAAATAGGTCCTCCTCCTTATCCTGGAATATAATTTACCATAATACTTATTCTATAGTATAGAATAATAAATCTCATTTCTCCCAATGGAACTCAACTCCTAGAGACTAATACTGCCATCAGCAACAAAGAAGAGACAATGTGAAGAAGCAGATGTGGCTCTTTTAGAAGAAAATAAAGTCTACATTCTGTTTTAACTTTGCAAGTCTCAAGAATTCTTTCATGACAATACACTGAGAACTACTTCATGAAAATAAATAGCCACAGAGGAATATGGCTTTAATTGCCTGAAATGCTGCATTAGCTAAAATAAAACAGCTGTGATCACATTCTGGGGTAAAAACCATTGTTCAAAAATGAGTTCTATTAAAGATCACTCCAATGATGAGTCTGGCTTTCTAAAACCAGGCACACCACTTCCTGGACCACCCATTGTTCTTAGGGTAACAGTGATTCCAATTTGGGGGGCATCTGGGTTGGAGAAACGTTGTCTGTGCCATAGGGCACAGGACTGCTTGATAGACTTTTCTATTTCCCCTAAATACACAGCTCAAGTTACTCAAAATTACTCAGCAAAACAAATTCCTTTCATATTTCTGTAATCCCAGGACACAGGAAAGGTGCTGGGCGGGCCAGCAGGGGCTTCCAGAGTCCCATCTCACTGCAGGATGAAACAAGAAGCAGACTCTGTCCAAGGAATCTTTGGGAACATATTTGGTCCCTGAAAAGAAAAGAATCTTCAGGATGATGGTATTTGGTATTTCTCAGGCTCAGAAACCACCTTGAGATAATGCTGAAGTCATAGAAAAATCCACAGAAAATCCATATATACACATTTTTAACGCAAAGTTGGAAGTCTTGCTTCCAGAAGCTCTGTAAACACCCTAAAATTATCCCAAACCACAAACTAAAATGCTGGGGCAGGGCCTGAGATGCAGAAAGCCGAGAATTCAAATGGTTTTTTTCACCAGCCAACATCCTATATCAACATGGATAACTCTGCCACGCACCAGTCTCACCTCTAAACCTTCCACTGGTCCATTTGCAGACTTTGAAACTTGCAATCGTTACCCAAGCAAGTGGATGAGCCAGAAGAGAAAGACTGAGAAAAGAGGAATAGAGGGCTATTGAATTTCTAAATTTCTGTTTTGTCTAATCCTACAGTCTTAATATTCTATTTCATTGACCTCACAAGCCAGTTGTTATCAAAGTTAAGTGTGCCTAAAAATCAACCTGGGAAGGTTACCTTAAAATGCCAATTTCTAAGTCTCACCTGGCTTCTGACTCAAAAGGATTCTGTAGTTTTTATTAAACACCCTGGTATTTGGAAGCTGAGGGTCACTCAAACCACAATTTCAGTGGTTTTCTGTCTCGTTTCTCAGTGTCTAAGACATCTCAGTGTTTCAGGATCCAAACTACATATTCGTTTTATATCCAGAAGTGCCTGAGAATCATCAACTACTGGTAATTCATTGATGAATCTTAATTCCACCTGCAAACTTCCTTTTGCCATGTAAATGAAATACATTCTTGGTGTGACACCGGGGGAGAAGGGCAGGAGGCACCAAAATCTTTCCTACGGCAAAGGCCACCTCTTCTGGCCATCCTTCAAGACCCCCTTCCCCAAGATGTCTCCCTAGCAACTTTACCCCTAAGCCCACAATGCCCCCTTTCCGAGTTTCTGCTCCACCTAGTTTAACTATTTTGTGTGAACTATGAAACAGAGATAATGTCTCCTCGGCTTGTTCTCTTGCTGTTTCTTATTTCTTCTTATCCGCCACCTGATTGCTAGTTCTTTGAGAGCAAGAAAATGCTTTAAATGCCTCTTCACCCCACACAATCTACAACCAATCATGAGCGTATGAGTAGGTGCAGCAGCTATTGCTTTTGCCTACCCAGCATTTATTCCCCACTTCTCCCCATTCTTGTAACCCTCTCTCTGTTTCCCTTTGGAGAATTACCCTCCTCTGACCTATGCCCATTTGTTTAAGATGGGGCTAACTCTACTCCTTTTAAAAAAAAAAATAAATATATTTTTTATTGATTTCAGAGAGGAAGGGGGAGAGAGATAGAAACATCAATGATGACAGAGAATCATTGACTGGTTGCCTCCTACACGATCTGGGATGGAGCCAGCAACCCAGGCATTTGCCTCGACCGGGAATCGTGACCTCCAGGTTCATAGGTCCACGCTCAACCACATTGAGCCACCGCAGCCAGGCTAACTCTACTCCTTGATGTGGGCACATGATCTAAGCTGGGCCAATGACATTCAGTCCCTGAACTTTTGCAAGTATCTATAACCAAGGAAATGAGAAGTTTCTTTCTGTGTAAGTTGCTGGGACTAGTGAGCTTCAGCAGTCAATCTGTCACCACTAGGGGGAGAGCTGCTCAAGAATGGAGCCACACAGATGCAAGCAGGGCTGAGAGATACAGAGACAATACCCTGGCTGAGTCCTGGAGACCTGGCTCTTGGGTTCAGCTAGGCCAGAAGCTAGCCCCACCTCCCAAACTTTCCAGCTCTGCGTATACACAGCTAATAATATAACATAGTATTTGCGCCAATTAAGTGTGTTCCTACCACTTCAACCAAAAGTCCAGATTTATTTAACACTTTATAAATAGTGATTGGTTGAATTAATAGTCATTGATTTAGGACATATTGCATAGATTTGGGTTCTGTAAGCCCACAAAATATCTTTTTGTAGAAGAAGGTTAGTTGTTTAACTTCTGTCTTTGGCAAAGCAGAGTGGTAAAGATATGGCCTTCGGCACTAGATTGAATGTGGATCCCCTCTGCCACATACGAATCGTGTGACCTTGGGCAAGCTACTTAGGAACCTTTAAGTAGGAGAAGACCGCAGTAAACAATGTGCATTGTTACTGGAAGATCATTTTTATCCAGATGATGGGTTGCAGGGTGGAGAGACAGAGGCAGGAAAGCATGACCAAGTCCAGGAGATAGTGGATGAGGGTATAGAGCAGCGGTTCTCAACCTGTGGGTCGCGACCCCTTTGGGGGTCAAACGACCCTTTCACAGGGGTCGCCTAAATACATCCTGCTTATCAGATATTTACATTACGATTCATAACAGTAGCAAAATTACAGTTATGAAGTAGCAACGAAAATAATTTCATGATTGGGGGTCACCACAACATGAGGAACTGTACTAAAGGAACTGCATTAGGAAGGTTGAGAACCACTGATATAGAGTAAAGCATCGTGACTAAAGCAGTGTCGCTTGGGATGCAGATCACAGAAGAGATTGCAGAAACCCTCAGACTCGGTGGCAAACTGAATGTGGGATGTGGGGAAAGCAAGGAGCCAAAGTTCCTGGAAACTAGTTCAATTCTTTTCACCTTGAGGCCTCAAAGTAAATGTGGTGGCAGTGCTCTGACATGCTGGTCAGCCAGTTGAGCTATGACAAACGTCTTCTTAGGAAGGACGGCACTCGGGGCATCATTCCAAGTATAGCAGGCATCTAACTAACAGCCTACAGTGAGAAAGTGTGCCCACTCCTTGGGCAGGTACCAGACCAGAAGCGCCCCGCACACTTGCTCTGCCCCGCGAAGAATTTCTCCGCACCTGCGGGGTTTCTGCTTCTGACCGGTGCTGAGAACTGCCCGCCGCGTGTGCAGCATCCCTGCAAATCCCTACCCAACTCCTCATTCTCAACCAGCCGGGAGTTTGGCTGACTCCTTGTAAGTAAACACTCTCAGCCTTGATGTTTGGAAACCGTGGGCTCCCGCTCCAGCCGCGCTCTGCCGGGCTGCGCGTCACGGATGCACCACCTCCCGATGCCCCGCCACGCGTCTGCGGAGCGTCCCTTCGCACGTGCGGCAGGAGAATCTCCGCGACACGCACGTCAGGCCATCTGGCTTCGGTGTGTTTCATGTCGCCAGCCGACTTTGGTTTACGGAGGAGTTGACTTTTCAAGGGGAAAACACCACTTCTGGCTGAGCCGCGGAGTCCCAACGCGGCTAAACGTCTCCCCCTAGCGGACCCTTCACTGAGACTTGTGGTCATTCAGAGCCGGAAGCACAAAGACCCTCCCCGCTGGGAGCTTTTGAATTTCACAGTCAAGAAAGGGCACACAATGCGATACACAGATGATGCATCACGGAACTGTGCACTTGGAACCTATATAATCTTATTAATCAATGTCACCCCAACAAATTTAATTTTAAAACGGCACTGAAAAACAAAAAAAATGTACACTGCCAATTGTCTGCAGCCCCCGCCTTGTATATTTTGTAATTAGGTCAGTAGAAAATAAATATTATTTGACATCACTTGAAACTCAACCAAGATGTCATTCAGTGGGTGGATGGATCAATACATAAACTGTGGAACATCCAGACAACAAACCCTTAAGCAGCTAAAAAGAAATGAGCTGTCAAGCAATGACAAGATATGGAAAAACCTTAAATGTGTATGACAAAGTGACAGAAGCCAACCTGAAAAGGCTTCATGGTGTGTGATTCCAACCACGCGATGATTCTGGAAAAGGAAAAACTATGGAGATGGTAAAAACAAACAAACAAAAAAAATCAGTAGTTGCCAGGGACTGGGGTGAGGGAGGGATGAATATGCAGAGTATAAAGGATCTTTATGGCTATGAAACTATTCTGTATGATACTGTAATGGTGGACGCAGGTCATTACACATTTGTCCAAACTGTTAGAATGTACTCCACCCAGAATGACCCCCTAATGTAAACTATGGACTTGAGTGATGATGTGTCAATGTAGGTTCAGCGATTGTAACACATGAACCACTCTGGTGGGCAATGATGATGTGGAGGAGATGGCAAGTAGCAAGGGGAGGCCTGGGGCTAAATGGGAGAGCGCTGTACTTTTTGCTTAAGTTTTCTGTGAACCTAAAATGGCTCTAAAAAAAAAAAAAAAAAGGTTGTTTTTTAAAATAGGAAATAAAAGACATACACATATAACTGGATGGACAAATGAATAAAATACAGAGGGAATCCTATTCTGGACATGTTGATGCTAATTAAAAAGATGTAGATCCTTCCCAGTCCAGCTGTGATCTGGGACCACCAGGATCAGCACTGTCTAGGACAGGGGTGGGCAAACTTTTTGACTCGAGGGCCACAATGGGTTCTTAAACTGGACCGAGAGCCAGAACAAAAGCATGGATGCAGTGTTTGTGTGAACTAAGATAAATTCAAAGTAAACATCATTACATAAAAGGGTACGGTCTTTTTTTTTTTTAGTTTTATTCATTTCAAATGGGCCGGATCGGGCCCGCGGGCCGTAGTTTGCCCACGGCTGGTCTAGGATCTTTTTTTAGAAATCCAGAGTCTCAGGCCCCACCACAGAACTGCTGGATCCAAACCTGCATTTTAACAAGAACTCTGGAGTGATTTATATTCATATGTAAGCTGCGTTGAGGTACAATGTATAGTCCCTGCCTTCAAGTTGCTTTCAGCCTACTAAACACTTGGGGGGGGGGGGGGGATGTCTCTGGTATAGTTTGAAATAGAAAGAAAAGCAGGAATGTGGTTAACAGTAATGAACTTCACCCTTTGATTTCACTTCTCAGCTCCTTTATCCACAAGTTTCTCCCACCTGAGTTGTCATGATCCCTTCTCCATGTGCATAGGTTTTGCTAAATTTTAGTCAATATCACTGGGAACCTCCCATATACCAGGCACAGTGCTAGACACAAAGCGAGGACACTTCTGTGAAGACGCATGCAGAAAAGATAATAGGAAAACACGACTTATCTGTCTCCTCTATTAGATTAAATATGATACTTGGAGCAAGATAAGGGTCTTCTTGAAGGGGCTAAGAGAAAGTGACAAACTACATTTGTTCAGCAGCCAGCGGGTGCCAGGCACTATTTGTTATGGCATTTACTTCTCACAACGATTTCACGGGATGAGAATTGTTTTCCTCATTTACCCGATAGAGAAACTGAGTCACTAAGTAGTTTAGCAATTTGCCAAAGGTCTTACAACTGAAAACAGCCAATCACCACAGATCACTGGGCCCCAAATCTGGTCACTTCCTGTCTGCTGTACTTCTATTGTATAATTCGGTGTTGTACAGCTGCTGTGAATGTCCTGGCAACCGTACATCCCCGGGAATATGAAGAATTTCTGAGGAGGGAATCTCATTTTCTATGAGATGGGCAGGGAAGGGGTTGGACTAATCGCATCTAGTTGCTATGGGGCAGGGAACCACCATTTTAGAGTTGGGTTCTGTTCTAAGTGAAACTTCCTAGATGGAAATGGGTTCCTTCTCACACTGCAGATTCTGAATGTGCCAATGGCTCCTGTCTTGAGCACTGTATTGAGGACTGAGAGAGCATGCAATAGGGGGGGAAAGTGATTTTTCAAAAATGCAAATCCAATCACAGAAGTCCTTTGAGTAAAACCCTTCCATAACTTTCCAATGCCCTTAGGCCATGGTAAGGATGTGGGTCTCTTAGCCCTACCACCTACCATAATAGCCTTATCTCAGCCACTCCTCTTTTATTTATTTTTTTTAATTCCAGCCACAGGTACATTCTTCTGTTCACTCTTAAATTTGTAATCTCTCCTGTCATAGGACCTTTGCACATGACCTTTCCTCCTGACCGCTTCATCTGAACAACTCCTGCTCTCCCTTCAGACTTCAGATGAAACACTTCTTCTTCAAGGAACATGTCCTGATCTCCCCAGCCAGGTGCTGAGCCTCCTGTTAGGCACATTCATCACACAACATACCACTCCTTTGAAATACCCGTCACATTTCTAACAGAACTACTCTCTCCATGATTACTTATGGCCACTGCCCTCTCTAGATCTGCAATGTCCAGTATAGTAACCACTGGTCACAGACGGCTATTGAGCACTTGAAATGTGGCTCATATGATGGAGAAATTGAATTTTAAATTTTCTTTCATTTTAATTAGTTTAAATTTAAAAGCTAGTGTTTGATTTACCCAATGGAAATTTCAAAAGCTTGGAACAACCTGAGTATGTGAATCTACTTTTCAATTGTATATTTTATGAACTCTAAATATAGATCAACTATTTCCAGAAATTTAGCATCTTAATTGAGATGTGCTATATGTGTGAAAACCACACTAAATTTTGAAGACTCAGTATGGAAAAATAATGTACAATATCTTATTAATAACTGTATATTGAGTATATGCTGAAATGATAATCATTTAGAGATAATGGAAACAAAATATATTAACAATAGTTTATTAAATTAATAAGTTTATGAAATTAACAGGTTAATTTCTCCTGTTTTTTTAATACTTTCTAATGTGAAGCCTAGAAAACCTAAATTATATATGCAGCTCACATTATATATTTATTGGACTGTGCTGCTCTAGACTATAAGGAAGGTCCTTGAAACTGGAACCAGGTATCTATTTAACTATTTTATGCTCAGTATTTAGCATAGTATCTGGCTAATAATAGGTGTTGAATTAATATTTGATTGACATTTGAATAAATGAATAATTATCCAATACCTGTCAAGGTTAAGAAGAGAGGATGGCACATGTGCCCTATGTTTTCTAACTGTGCTTTTTTTGTCTTTGCCTAGCATACAGCCTTGAAAATAATGATTATAATAACTACAACTATCCTTCTTAGTTACTTACTATGTGCAAAGCACCTTTAATTGATCTCAGATGTGTTGTAAAAATTAGAGATAATGTTTGTGGAGCAACTTGTGCAAAGCCATTATTAATAGACATCGTTTACTATATGCTTGCTTATGAATGAGTAAACAAACTTAAAAAGCCCAGCAAAAGTCAGGAGAAAATATTTCTAGGCCACTGTTGCCTTGAACATGAATATGAATCCAGTTTTATCAAAACTGCTTGCCCCAGCTTAGAAAGGCATGTAGGGATTTTTAAGTATAAAATCTTGGAATAGAAACAAGGAAAATATTCTATTGACAAGAAAGTAGGTTGCTCAGGTTACACCATTAAATTAGATTTAAAACGCTGAAGACACACTTGCCTTCGGGAGCTTGAGCTATGGCCCAGGCCGCACTCCCGCTCATCTGTGATTTAGCCAAATAGCCTCCAAAAGGACCACAAAGCCAGATGAATTAGAAATAGATCAAGCTCTATGTTCTTGGGCTGTACAACCTTCCAGGCCAATTTTCCAAGCTTCCAAGCTCAAGAAAATACGCTGTGTATTTGGCCACACGCTTTGCTCTCAACTTAAAAACCCATATGTATATTTTAATGTCAATTTAATCCATATGGTTCAGATTATTTGCATTAGATTCATCAGAAGCAATTTTTGAAAGAAGCTACAATTTAATAACTTCCTCCGTGTGCTGCGCTAGACTTGAACTCCTCCCTGGGTTCCTCCAACAGACTGTGCTGGATGGAATTTGTATTAAATAAAGGCGACATGGAGATGGGGAGCTGGGACCCTGAGGCCCTACCGCCGAGGGTCAAATCCCTACCTCACTAGTTCAGATGTGTTTGACTTCGGGTTGACTTTCCTTGTCTATAAAATGGGTCAACAGTACATCTCCTGAGGTTATTGTAAAGGTTCACCAAGTCTATGTAAAGCGACTATAGAAGCCTCACTGTGTGCCTGGCACTATTTTAACCATTAGCTATTATTGTGATTACACTGATGCTGCAAGTGACAGACACATAACTTTGGAATGGCTTGTACAGGTACGTTTTTTTATCTTTCACATAAACACAGATAGTCCAGGTCTGGCATGTGATCCCACCTCACCAAAACCTGATTCTCCCTACCTGCTGCTCCACCTGTCGGCACACAGTTCTCCCTTCCAATCCAAGAGGGCAACCCCAGCCAGGGTTGTCCACATTCCGGCCAGAAGGAGGGAGGAAAGAGGAGAAAACCACACATCCTCCCTTGAAGAACATTCGCTAGAGGTTGTGCACACCACTTCTGCTTACGTCCCATCGTGTGTAGTCTTAAAGGAGACTAAGAAATGTAACTTTTTAATTCTGTTATTATTTAGTCTATTATTATTACTGTAAAAAATGGAAGAACAGATATTAGGGACAATTGGTGGTCTCTGTCACTGAGTCATGGGGGGAGACCAAAAGCGCCACCTGGACCCAGGATACATTCCACATGGAGATCTTTGGATAAGGGAATGTGGTTTGAGGAAACTACATCTTTAACACAGTACTCAGCCGACTTCGCATTCTGTTGGCTTATAAATCTCATAAATATATGCTGAATAAAATACTAAATAAATGTTTATTCTAATTATTGTACAAAAGTGACCGCAAACCTCTTCTCTCCACTCTCACCAGAATTCTATCCGTGGAAGGTTTCGGATGCTTGTGGATTTAGAAAGAAAAGGAAGAGCTGGCAACGTAGAATCCTGCTTCAGTTTGTTTGCTTAAAAAAGGCTCCTCCAACACCCAAACGCAGTCCCATTCCAAAGCCCCGCTCCAGCCCTTTCGCCTGCATCCTGGCCGAGAAGTGATGACACCGCAGCAGGCTTGGGGTGCTGCCCCAGAAACTGCCCGCGCCCCACCCCGTCTGAGCCTCCACAAATAAAAGATGTTGACAAGACAGACTCAGATAATAGGAAACATATTTTTGGCTGGTGAATTCGCTTTTTGGTCAGACTTGAAGACTGTAGCAGATACTCTGGGAGCCTCCCCAGCATCCTACCCCACTCTCTCCTCTGAACAGAACTGTATTTCCCAGCCTTGTGGTTCAGTTCGGGATTGGCTTAAGTCAATCAACGGATCCAACACCGTGTCCACAATAATTATCTCAGAGTTGGGCATGTGATCGGATAAGTTGTGAAGGAAGACGAGGGGACCGTGGAGAAAGAACCTTCAGTTGATGCTGACTATTCTCTTGGGATCGCAAAAAAATATTCATTGGATTAATAGCCTATATTACATAGAAACTAGAGTGCCAAGGTGAAAAAAAAACGGCGCAGAATGGCATTGTTGAGTCAGTGGATTGAACCTCACCTAAAGCCCTTCATGCCTTTGGGCTTGAAATTCACAAGCCAGTAAATTCTCCCTGTGGCTTAGGCCTCCTGAGTTGGGGTTTCTGTTAAGTCCTGTTCTGATGGACACTGTCATTCAATGAAACCTGGAAATATTTAACACGAGACAAATGAACCAGGAAGCCAAAACCAAACATCTCTCATATCTGCCATACCAGCATTGAAACGCTGCCCTACCAATTAATCACTTGGGTGAGCACAGGCAAGATGTCTGAAGAAAGCATGAGACTCAGTTTCTAAGTCAGGAAATTGGGGATAGCTATAGGGATAACTATATTGATCTCACAGGACTGTTGTGTGTGTAATGCCATCCAACACAAATGAAATTGCCCAGAACCAAGCCTATTTCCCCGACAGAGAAATCGATAAAGACACAATAAAGTCACAGACAAAGGGAGAAGTAAGATTTATGTTTACTGAGAACTAAGTTGTGTATGAAGAGTGTCTCTAACTGGGTATGATGAATGTCCACGCAGGCAAGGAGGAAGACGGACAGACCCTGATGGACAGCCGTGAACCCAGACTTCACATCACAAAGATGATAGAGACCCCAGACATTCCCCAAGTAAAATTTACATATGGTTAAAAGAAAATTTCTTATGATATACCTCTGTCGGTTTTGACAAATGCATAGAGTTGTGTAACCACCATCACACTCGAGGTATGGACAGTTCCATCATCCCCAAGTTTCCTCATGCTCCTTTGAAATTATCCCTGAATCCTACCCCCCAAAGAGCAACAAACCACTGATCTGTTTCCTGTCCCTGCAGTTTAACCTTTTCCAGGATGTCATATAAGTGGAATCATGTATTAGGTAGCCTTTGAGTCTGCTTCTTTCCCTTAGTATAGCGCATTTAAAATTCATCTATGCTGGGGTATAAATCATACTTTGTTTTTGTTGCTACCCATGAACATTTCATTAAAGCCTACCTTCTTCTTCGCTGTATACTCCACAGGATGATGGCTGTGGGCATAGACTAGTTTCCAGTTATCATTTTCATGCCTCCAAATTTGTATATATATTTGGAACTGTTGGAGGAAAACAAGCATGTTAGAAGAAGAGGAAGAGAGAGCCAAGATCTTGAGATATCTCTTTCTCTCTCTCTCTTTCTCTCTACCTACCCCCCCTTCCTCCCTCTCTCTACCATGTGAGAACACAGTGAGAAGGTGGCCATCTGCAAGCCAGGAAGAAAGCTCTCTCCAGAAACCAACCCTGCCAGACCTTGATCTGGGCCTTCTGGTCTCCAGCGTCTGTGAGAAGACAGATTTCTGTTGTTTAAGCCACCCAGACTGTGGTTCTGTATCATGGGAGGTATCCAGCAGACGAATACAGAATGACCAAGAAGAAAGACCTGGAGCTGGTAATTAGTGAGGTAAGTGTGGTTCCAAACATCTGTTTCTTGTGTGTGTGTGTGTGTGTGTTTCTTGAGGATGAAGATAATCTTCCATGCAGGCTCACTATGAAGACTGAACTACATGGATAATATATGGAAATTGTTTATCACCTTGACACCTGGAAATGCTCAATATATGGCACTTCTTATTGGCCAGCTTGGTCCATCCCTGCATCTAATGTCCCTAACATACAGGACACTCAGGAAATATTTGCAAAAAAAATAACTGAAATGTAATTGGACATGCTAAGGGACAGCTAGGCATTTTAATTTTTAAGTTGTATAATGAAGTAGTTGATGCAAAAGGATGTTTCTGACATCTGACACCATTATTTTCTGTTGACCACAGCCTAAACAGGAAAGAATCCTATAGTAGTCATTTTCATTTTAGTATAAGCTGATTTCATTTAGTATAAGCTCCTTGTAGCATAAAGTCTCTACAATAAGATGGAAAATATTGGTGGTGGGGGGAGGGTGGAGGAATGGGAAGTATAGACAATGAGGTACTTTCTTTTGCAACTAAAGTCATAACTGGTTCTTCTCAAGGCTCTAATGGAAACCAAAGGTAACGAGGTATGAAAAGAGTGTCCTGCCTCTTGGACTTCACAGCTCCCTTGGGGAACGGGGTGGGGATAGGGAAATAGTGAGTGTGTTGGCTATCCTTTGATAGCCATGGTGGTGTTCTGGGGACAGCTCATTCCAGCCCTTGAGAGCCAACTGTGGACTTTTCTTCCCAGGCTCACATTCAGTGATACCATGTTGGTAGTTTGAAACTGGCCATGGTGGGAGTGTTTACACCACAGAAATTGGCAAATGCTATAAAGCAGGGCTTCCCTCACCCTCTGGAGAGCCAGTTGTCACACATTTACCAGCATACCACTGAGTCCATGGCCCAAGCGTACTACTGCTTCCCAGGGGAGGCACAGGGAGCAACTGGACTGCCATTCAGAAATCTCTGAGAAGGTTAAAAAATGGAGAGCAGGGGTTTAGGATGAATGGACCAAGAAAATGATTCAAGAAAGTTAAGGAAGCCAAGAATTTGGAGTTTGGATACATGACCTTTTCTTATCTTTCACCATTTTGGAAATGCAGTGGCCATTTGTGACCCGGTTCTGAGAATTAAACCATGTGTGGTATTGAGAAAATTATCCTCACAGATGCTGCCTGTACCTTTTACCCTACCGACTTCTCTGCTAAAACCATTACTCCCAATAAAAGTATTAAGAATGTGTGCAAAAATTTAGTCTTCAGGAGGTACCCCACAGCATTCATTATCATGCAGTATATTTTGGAACCACCTAAAGTCCCACAACGGAAATTCTGTTTAACTTTATTATAGTGGGTCCATGTAAGTGGATACTCTTCAGCCTTTATATACTCTTCTAACATTTGATTTTTAGTGTTATGGGAGAAGAGATGCAATAAAAAGTGAGAGAGCAAGTTCTAAAGCAGAATAATTTCAATGATGACAGTTTTATAAAATACTGGGGGCCCAGAGCATGAATTCATGCACCTTGAAAGGAACTGTGGACCGTGAGGCTGTGGTGGACACAGGGGCAGATCTTGGCCCAACCTCTGCACCCCCGCTTGGTCCCTCCCGCCACGGACCCAGGTCCCCTCACTGCCAGCACCTGCCACCACCGCTCCCACACACTGACGATGCCGGCCCTGCCCTGCTCGCACCCACAGATGATATGCAGCAATTGGGGCCAGCAGCAGGTGCAAGCATCGGGTGGGATTGTGGCGCACGGGAGCAAAGAATTTTCAGTAACCACCAGAAGCTCACCCCAATGACAGTGACCGGTGCTCTACCTTGGTCTGACGCCCCGGCTCACCTGCTCCACCATCCCACCATGGCCAATGCCTGCCATGTTCCCTGCTCTGCTGCCTGCTGCCAATGCCCACCATGTTCTGCATGCGCCTCCTAGTGGTCAGCGCATATCATAGCAACCGGTTGTTTCGCCATTTGGTCTATTTACATAATATATATATATATATATATATATATATATATATATATATATATGCCTTGCCCTGGCCAGGTTAGCTCAGTTGGTTAGAATGTCTCCATAAACCAAGGTTTTAGGTACTATCCCCGGTCAGGGCATATACAAGAATCAACCAATGAATGCATAAATAAGTGGAACAACAAATCTCTCTCTCTCTCTCTCTCTCTCTCTCTCTCTCTCTCTCTTTCTCTCTCTCTCCCTCTTTCTCTCTGAAATCAATCAATAAAGGTTATAGAGTAGTAGAGTTGTTAACTTTGAGTGAAGGAGTTAATTGTAACTTTTCTGTTTTACATTACTTTTTGAAATAAGAAAAAAAGAAATACTATTTTTTAAAGTCATTTCTCCACCTAGATAATCTGATAAGTTAAAACAAAAAAAATGTTTATCTACATAAAAGTAAGGCTACTTTAATTAATGAGATTTAATAACCATTATGCCTAATAGGCAACATAGCAAAAATTATGAAATCGTTTATTGTACCTGAAACAACTATTACTATTCTTTCCCTCCCTCCCTTTACCATCTTCCTCCTCCTTCTCCTCTTTCTCCTTCTGATAATAATAACATTGACTAAGCATTTTCCATGTATCAGCTATGGTGCCAGGTAAATGAGACACATTAACTCATTTATTCTTAAAAACAAACAAACCACAAACGTATGAAATAGTTACTATTTCCCATGTAAATACCATAGTACATCTCCATGTAACAGATGCAAAAACAGAAACAGTAAATAACTTGTTCAAATCCTCATAGCCAAATAAGTGCCAGACCCAATATCAAACCTTTGTTAATAGAATCACACATTTGATGCTGAAACAAATAATGAAATTAATGCTTGTCACTCATATGGTCAAACCTTTTGAAAAAATGGTAGGCTCAACATTGAAAATGTTAAGACAGATTCCCAGTTTTAGTCCGATGAATTCCTTGGCTGTGGTAATAAACAGAGTCTGGGAGACTACACAGCTGCAATGCAATGACCCACACTGGGTGCTTACTCCAAACACGAAGGAACTTTTCACCTGTAAACTCCCAACGTGACTGAGAGGCAGTCAGTAGAGTTTTACTTGGTCAGGCCATCCCTAACCACTGAGCGCCTCAGGAATCCAGGGCACTGTGCGTCGGTTCTGGGGACACAGCAGCAGCAAACAAGGTGAGCACAGGCTCTGTCCCCCGTGGAGTATGCAGACTTACAAGAAAGAGCGAGGAACTCAGTCAGCAAGATGCTGCCAGGATGGAGATGCACGGGGTTCCCTGGGAAGCTGCCACGCTCCCTTTGGCATGATGGGCACACTCATAGCTATATTCAGTCACAGCTTAATCTTATCCTATTTTTTTTAAGAAAGATGACAGCTTTAGCAACATTTTTTCTCTCCTTCTTTATCTTTACATCTGCTCTTCCATATCTTTGTGAACTGATTCCAAGTGTTCATACACAACAAACTACAAAAGACCAGGACTACTGCCAAACACCTCTGAGCACTAGTCCAGAGTGTGAGACCTGGCAAGACTAGTGGTGAGGTGGCTACAGTAGTGGCATTTCCAAGATTCCTCTTGAAGGAAATATTAACCCTCCCACTGCTCGGCCCCTGTTCCTTTAATAAAAGCACTTTGCTTCCTACCCAGTAGTAGATTTCCAGGAACCGCCCTGACACACACACCCCTCAAGGTACCCACGGATTGCCTTTTCTCCGTAGAGAGGGAATTGTTCCGTGAGGTGTCTGGGGGACTTATGCTCTTCCCTTCAAGATAATATGAGTGTTACCCAGCAGAGGGCAGGATTGCACAATGCACCCTAGCTCCTCTCCTGTTAGAATAAACTAAGGAGAGAAGATGGCATGAATAGATCTCCAGCATCGGGGCAGATCAAAGCACAGAGCAAATGATTGGCTGTGTGCTTAGAGAAGACAGCAGGAGAAACATTCTGGGCTGGGAGTCAATGTGTGTGGGTCCCAGTGTGGGGAGTCACTTCACTGATGGGTCTCTTTTGTGCCAGTCTCAGCCTAGGGATAACCAATGCTATGGCTGGGCCAGCCCTTGTAGTTCTTATTATGACCGCAAGACACCTTCAGCCATAACTATCAGGAAACTATGGGAAAAATGAAGTTTCTTACTTACAAGTCCTGAAAATTACATGGCACACCTAGGACCACACTGTGAGGGTGCAAGTAGAAAGAGAGAGAGCGGCCTGGGGTTCTGCTTTTACTGGGGTGGAGGGTGGAGCCTAGGCTATCTCCAGGTGAATTTAAAGCATAAGAGTGGGAACTGAAAGCCCAGCAAGAGAGAAAACAAGCAGCCCAAATGGTCAGTTACTAAAATCAAACAAGATCTCTAAAACACAGGAGGGGTGGGGCTGGGTTTTTTTTTTAACCTAGTCTTGAATGGCTCATAATCAAAGCTTGTCAGCACCTGCATTTTAACAACAAAAGCCAACAGTGGGAGCCCACACTCCAGGGACTCAATTTCCCCAGCTGTATGGTACAGGCATTCTCTTGGATTACCTACCCTGCAGTTACTCTCTTGAAGTTGTCATCTTTTAACATGCAAATGGAGTTTGTGATCTGGGAGTGGGAGTAAGAAGGTGAGATGACTCCCAATAGAGGGCAAGATTCTCCTCGGAGTCAGAGTCAGAGGCGGCTGTTGGCTGCAGTTGCAGTAACAATAACAGGCTACTGTTCACGGACATCCAGGCAGATGTAAATCACTTGACATGGACTTAATTCATTTAATCCTCCCACCTTCCTCGTTTTCCCGTGGGGGTCCAAAGGCAGAAAGAGGAAGTAAACTGCCCAGGAGTATGATGCTGGGAAATGCTGGAGCTGGGATTTGAACTCCAGAAAAGGAGCTCACAGCTGCTCTCTGTTACCACCTCCAAGGATTTGGGGAATGGAATGAGCTGACCAAAGACAACTATGGGTCCTTATTTGGACCAAGGTTAGCTCATTCGGTCACTTACTCACGTCCTGTTTCAGTAAGGGTATACCAAGTGCCTGCTGTGTCCAGGGAACTTCATTAAGCACTAGAACCATTAAATGTGTGATAATGGTATCCTGTCCAGTCACATGGTTTTCTACCACCAAGCCTGGGGGTAGAACGAATTCAGCACTGACCTAGGGTTGAGGTTTTGCTGGGCAGGCACAGTGAAAAGTGGGCTTTGGGATGGTGGCAAAAAATCCTATGGAGACAATTACCATGAGGTCCAGCAAAAAACATGGGTTACCTCCTAAGTTGCAGCTGGTCTAGATTTCATGCATCTGCCTTTCCCCCCCTCCAGCTTTTCCCACCACAATCCTCACTCTCTGTTGCTACATGGGCCAGTGGCACCAGAGCAATGGCCAGGAGTATAGGTTCCATCATAGCTCTGCGACCCGGAAAAACCAGTCACTGTCTCAGAGTTCATCTCCCTCACCTGTAAACGAGGCTCCGTTCATCTCGATTAGTGGAATATTTTTGAACCAAGTAGAATGTTCCTGGTACAGTGCTTCAGGCTGAGGACATAGAAAACAACAATTTTGCTCCTCAAAGAGTTCACATTCTAGCACATCCTACATGTTTGTTTGTTTTTCTTGTGAATATATAAATATTGTTTACTACTAGTCCAGAAAGTTTTCTTTCTTTCTTCATTTTTTTTAACCATCAGCTGAGGGTATTTTTTTTTTCTGGGTTTGTTTTTTGTTTGTTGTTGTTTTTTGTTTGTTTTTTATTGTCTAAAGTTTTACATAAGTCTCGATTTTCCCTAATTGACCGCCCCCCTCTCCAGCCATTCCCACCCCGGGCAAGCCCCCACCGCCCCAGTGTCTGTGTCCATTGGTTATGCTAATATGCATGCGTACAAGTCCTTTGGTTGCTCACTAACCCTCCCCCTTCCCCCCCTGCCATTTGTCTCTGGATCTATTTTTGTTCATCAAATTATGTTGATCATTATATCCCACATATGAGTGAGATCATGTGATATTTATCTTTCTCCGACAGGCTTATTGCGCTTAGCATAATGCTCTCCAGTTCCACCCAGAAATCTATGCCCTTTTTATACACCAATAATGAACTCACAGAAAGAGAAATGAAAAAAAAATCCCATTTACCATTGCACCAAAAAAATTAATATACCTAGGAATGAACTAAACTAAGGAGGTAAAAGACCTGTACTCAGAAAACTACAGGACATTGAAAAAAGAGATAGAGGAAGACATAACCAAATGGAATAACATACCATGTTCATGGATTGGTAGAATCAACATCATTAAAATATCCATACTACCCAAAGTAATCTACAGATTCAATGCAATTCCCATTAAAATACCAAAGGCATAATTCAAAGATCTAGAACAAACTCTCCAAAAATTCATCTGGAATAAAAAAAGACCCCAAATAGCCACAGGAATCCTGAGAAAGAAGAACAAAGTTGGAGGGATCACAATACCAGGTATCAAGCTATATTACCAAGCCACGGTTTTCAAAACTGCCTGGTACCTGCACAAGAACAGACATATAGACCAACGGAATAGAACAGAGAACTCAGAAATCAACCCAAGTCATTATGCTCAATTAATATTTGACAAAGGAGGCAAGAGCATACAATGGAGTCAAGATAGTCTCTTCAATAAATGGTGCTGGGAAATTTGATCAGATAGATTTTTAAATCTATAAAACAATGGTCCTACCTCTGAAAGAAGGTTATACCAGATACCACCTCTACTGTTACAAGTGGCCTATGTTTGGGGGTGCCTAATTTGGGCCAAAGTCTATAAATTAATTCTTTTGCCTTTTTTTTTTTTTCTGGGAGGCAGAGAAGACTGATTCTGTCTTTTTAAAAAAATATATATATATATTTTATTGATTTTTTACAGAGAGGAAGGGAGAGGGAGAGGGATAGAGAGCTAGAAACATCAATGAGAGAGAAATATCGGTCAGCTGCCTCCTGCACACTCCCTACTGGGTTATGTGTCCGCAACCAAGGTACATGCCCTTGACCGGAATCGAACCTGGGACCCTTCAGTCCGCAGGCCGACGCTCTATCCACTGAGCCAAACCGGTCAGGGCTGATTCTGTCTTTACCAGCAATTTATTTTAGTTCAGGTTCACTGTGGGAATTATAATAATTTTATAAGCCAATAACATACAGGACAATATCTCTTAATCAGCCAAATAAAGAAATAACATACTCAAAACAAATGACAAACTAATCACACTATAGTTCCAGGTAAGGGGCAATGAGGGGAACACAGTCAAAATTTTAACAGAGATGTACCTTTTTATAGGAGGAAACACTTGGGAGAGATGACACAAAAGTAAAAGCCCCTGTTGCTAGGGCACGTTGCTAGGGAACGAAGACACTGGTGTTGGCAGGAGGGCCCACTTCCTTCCTGGAGCCTCTGTTTGGCTTTTCACCACTGCCCACCAAATAGCCGCCTTGGCAGTGGCAGGAGCTAAATGACCCAAAGGTCTCCAGAGAATTTCTAGGTTAGCAAAGAGTATTGCCCAAACTGAAACTCTCAAATAGTCCTCACAAATTCTCAGCACTGTATTTCTAGTCTGAAATGTCCCCTTGCCACAGTTGCTTCTCCACATGCTCTTATCCATATACCCCCAGCGAGGCCCCTCAGCATCTGGGCTGCTGACTGTTTATCAATGACAACAGATGTGAAATAATGCCATCCTGGCACGACTTACTTCATTCTTATATCAAAGCAACTATTTTTTTTTTTTGTCTTTGTCCTAAAGAATTAGATTAAAAATTCACTTAAATTGTAAACAAGTGGATTTAGGAAATCATATTAAACCAATACATGAATTATTTTTGTAACCCTTCATCACACCCCTGTACAGCAGATACAATTATTCTTCCCAATTTCCTGCTGGAAAACTGAGGATTAAAAAGATTCAGTTACTTACCAAAAGTCACATTGACAGTAAGAGGTAGTAGAACCAGGATTCCCGTACAAGCCGGTCTGAAACTAGTGCTTAGGACTGCATGTAAGCACAGAACAAGGGACCCAGCTCTCCTAGGATGTGAAAATTCAAGTCAACGATTTCAGGTGAGGCCTGTCTCCATTCCTGAGAATGAACTGTGTTGTCAGTCTTATCAATCCCTCTCCTAGAATTAAATTTCTCTAGTGACTCTTCAGTCTTTATCAAGAAAAGTTGGCTTAATAGGCAGAACTGGAATTTGAGGAAACTAGATTTCTCCAAATGGTTCCCATAACTTTTGATCCAGAGCTCTTCAACAGAGATGTGAAAAGATGTGAAATATTCATTTGGTACATAGTCGAAAAAATAACACAGTTTTGTCTTGGCTAATTCATAGCTGCTGGTTGAATGATGCCATTTTTTCTCCCCAGGGCCTGCCTTGGAAATAGCACAATAACGGGAAAGGGCTGTCAACACTAATCCCTCCATCATGCACCCAAAAAGTCCCAGGGAATCTGAAATGCTAAGAAGTTCCGATCTGCTGGAAAACATCTGTAAATCACAGATCTTTTCATTTTAATGAACACGGTGGAAAGTTTCAGCTTCAACGACTTAGCAAATGCCTGAGCCATCGTTGAAGTCTTGTGTTCTTTCCTTTGCTAAGCCAAAGACTGAAACGACCTTGAAAGTTATGTTTAAGAGTGTAGAGCCAAGATGGCTGTTATAGTTGTTAATGTTTAAAATGACACTTCAGGCACTCCAACTAACCTAAACAAACTTGAGTAGGCTATTGATCATTTTTTAAAAAAAGTTTTTAAAGTTATAATCGGTACACCATGCAATTCATTTAAATGCACAGTTGAATAATTTTTAGTAAATTTTCAGAATTGTGCCACCAGCACCACAATTCAGGTTTAAGACATTTCCATCACCCCAAAGATCCTCATGCCAGTCTGCAGTCACTCTTCATTTCCCACTCCCAGCCCCAAGAAATCCCTAATCTACTTTCTGTCTGTCTCTAAAGGTCTGCCTTTCCTGGACATTGCATAGGTGGGATCACATAAAATATGTTTGCATCGGGCTTATTCCCTGTAGCATTTTTTGAGGTTCATCCACGTTGTAGTATGTAACACAGCTTTGCTCCTTTTTCTTGCTGAATAGTGTTCCACTGTACAGATGTAGCACGTGTTATTCATTCATTCACCAGTTGATGGACACTTGAGTGGCTTCCACTTTCTGACCATTATGAACAATGCTGCTATGAACATTCAGGCACAAGTCTTTTTGTGGACATGTATTTGCACTTCTCTAGGGAGGTACTAGGAATGGAATTGCTGGGTCATAAGAGTAAAATCTAGATTTAACTTGCTTTTTTTTTTTACTTCATTTTGTGGACTAAAAAGGGCCACATGCTAACCTGACAAGCTCAGGGAAGGCCTGCATGGCAGTCTTGCAAACTTAAAGACCTAAAGTAACCACAAAGAATGGTCTGAAATGAAAACTTTAACTAAAAGCAGTTATGGTGGGTAGTCATGTCCTAGGCCAGTATTTCCCCTGACAAGATCAATTTTTACCTTAACTGAGCCTATTGTCTTCTTGCATCTAAGATAACATATCCTCGAAATGTCAGAGTAACTTGTAATGTCCCTTTTCCCTGACCCCTGGGGCACAACCAAAGGCACCTGGGCACCAGGACCAGGACTAGACCATAAATTCCTTCATTGTTATTGTTATCATGTTACTTGTTGACTGTTAACTATCCTATACTCACCTAAGTAATGTGTCTATCATTTTACTTCTTATCCAATCCCAGAGGTCCCCCTCCTCCACTTTGCTTTCTCCCGCCTCCCTAATCTATCACCAATGGATTTCATGTAACCCACTTCCGTCTCCTCCTTTAAGGCAAGGTATAAAACAAGGTGAAAAACCACCATTCTCCGGAGCATTATCCCAATCCGTTGAGATTCTGCTTCTCAGCAGTTGTCGACAGTTTGGCTCAAATAAACTCACAAATATTTTTTACAGGTTTGAATGCTTTTATGTCAACAATTTGTTTCACTTTCCTTTTTCTGTGTAACTTTTTAAAAAAATATATTTTATTGATTTTTTACAGAGAAGAAGGGATAGAGAGTTAGAAACATCGATCAGCTGCCTCCTGCACACCTCCTACTGGGGATGTGCCTGCAACCAAGGTGCATGCCCTTGACCGGAATCGAACCGGGGACCCTTTAGTCCGCAGGCCAACGCTCTATCCACTGAGCCAAACCGGTTAGGGCTCTGTGTAACTTTTTAAGAAACTGCCAAACTGCTTTCCAAAGTAGCTGCACCATTTTACCTTCCCATGCTGATCATCCTATATAATAAAAGCGGAGTATGCAAATTGTCCCCTCGACCAGGAGTTCATCAGGGTGTTCAACCAGGGGGCAGGGCTGGCCGGGGAAAAGAGGGGAGTACCTGGCCGGTAGCTGGCAGCCGGCAGCCGGCAGCCGGCAGCCGGCAGCCACTAGGGACCCTCCCAGTGCACAGATTTTGTGTGTTGGGCCTCTAGTTTTTAATAAGACACGTTAACAGCAGCATGAGTTTTCTGCGTTGTTGCATTAACTCCACAATGTTGGGAATTTCAAGTATCTTTAATCCATTAGAGGCTTTCTGGTTTTAAGCTGCTTCAAACCTTGTTATTGCTCCATGGGTGTGGAGAAGTTGAAAGGGGATTATTACGTTTCTTAGTCAAGAATCCAGTAACTATATACTTAAATTGTCACCCCCACATTTGCATACTTCCTTATGGTTTACAACAGCTTTCTGGCTTCTCCTACTGGCCACATGCTACTGCTATTGTGAATTCACCGACACCCCAAACCTGAGTGAGCACCCTTTTCATGATTTCCATAGCATCCCAGGTATGCTTTTTGTTACTATATAATTTCTAAAGCCCCTACAAAGGAACTATATCGTACTCTCCTGTGTCAGCTCAGCACTCCACATAAATTCTGCCACATTGTATGTACTGAATGATATTCTATGGATCAGTGAATGAATCAATGAACACAGAATAAGCCCATCTGTTAAATATATCATCATGGTCTCAATGTCACGTAACTGAAATATGTTACAAATGCCAATAATGACAGATTCGGATGCCTGTCCAGGTAATTTCTGATTTTCCTCAAAAAATAACTAGGAACTGAACCTAGCATGGACTTAATCCCAAGAGTCTACAGAAGGCTGTGAACCCTAGACAAAGGCTGTCTGCTCCATCTCTCATCGGCTTTGTGGCCTCGGTCTAGTTACTTAATTTCACTAAGCATCAGTTTCTTTATCGAAAAGCATTGCTGTGAGGATTAAATGAGATAATCCACACAAATCCCCTAGTTATTATTTTACCATGTCACCATTCTGACATTCACTGAGTATTTATTAAAATCGTTATGAACATGAGTACAGAGGCTGGTGTATTTTGCTTATAAATGCAATATTCCCTGCTGCGGGCCATCCTAAGAAGTAATGATGTATGTCACACCCCCAGAGATTTGACTTACAGCAAATAATTTCAGGCCATCAACCAACTTGCCAATTGCAGTCACTATTGAGAGGCTATGTAAAATGTAAGACCCTAAATCCAAAGGTGATGAATGACAATGAACGTGTATATTGTGTGTGCGCGCGCACACAGACGTCTCCACTTTATTCCTATCTCAGTGGATTCCTTTAATTTCAGAACTTGCATGCAGGGGGCCTCTTCTCTGAGAGATTGGTGTTAGCACAACACCCATTATCAGGAGCGATGGCTTGTGTCCAGTGGTTTTACTGGCCAGGACCCAGAGGGAACCACATGGGCCACCGGAAAGCTCTTTGGAATCCTCAGCGAGCAAACCACTGCTGTGGAAATGCTCTCGCCACACATTATCCAATTTGAAAATGAAGGGGTTGCTAGGCTGCCATACATCACTGGCGTTGCATGGACCAGCGCCGTCCACAGGCAGCTACACAAGACTACGGAACTCGGAGGGGCACTGCATGTGTGTATATGAATGCACGCACGTTTGCAAGAAACCGCCATCTCTGGAGGCAAAATCTGATTAGACTCCTCACCTACCACGTGCTCGGCTTGGTCAAATCGTTTAGCCTTTCTGAATCTCAGTTTCCTCATGTGGAAATGGGGATGAAATACTTCGCTGAGTCATTATGATTATTACATACAGTAAACGTAGAACTGTCCGGCCAAATGCATGGCAAATCATAGGTGCTCAAAAGTAACAGGTGTTACTATTGTACAATGTATATGTGAATATACTTCTGCACACAAATATGCCATCATGCTAAACAAATTATTCAGCAAAACACTTAGGAATGTGAATCTTGTGACATAAACCTCCCAAACAGAAAGACAAGGAAATAAAGGTAAGTTCTCTTCCAGGTTCTCTCTGTTTAGTTTGCATAGTTCCTTTTACATTGCGCCTTTTGTTTGCACTGACTGGCACCACTGAGCTATTTTTTTTTTTTTGACAAGTATATCCTGATGACCTGTCATGGGTGGGGAGGTCACTGAGTCAGCAAAGGAAATGAACTTGCTGAGGACAGAAGGCACCCTGACCTGCCAGTGCCTGGCTACCTCAGGAGACCAAGCAGTGGAGAGAAAGATGGCCCCAAGGTGGCAGCGGAGGCTTCCCCGCCACCAGCTTCAAACACCTGAGACAAGGGCACGGCCCCCAGACTCCAGGTACGAGAACTTGCAATGAACACACACACCCCCAGCAAACTAGTGGCCCCTCACCTTAACCCATCTCTGCCCAAGACCATTAAACCCCAAAACACACTTCTCAAGAGAGGAAAGAACTTTGCCCAAAGTGGTTTGGAGTGCTTTTTCATTTCAGAGAAGGATAAATACGCGTTTGTCAATGAGAAGTGCAGCCTGGCATCGTGGCTGGTAAAACCCTGATGTAATTTATTACATTGCATTTTCCTAATTGCGTATAAGGTTTCTTCTACAGCGCTGTGTAAATAACGTCCAGACGCGCGGTCCTGGATGCACTCCACAGGGGCCAGTTGCCCTCCATCCACTTAAGCAACTTTGGAACAACAGGAATGAATTAGGAGTATTGAATGCTGATGTAGAAAGCTGAGATATCAAATATTTAATGCCCCAAACATAATGATGTAGTTGATTTTGTGTTCTTGTTAGTTTCGGCTTTATCATTTTGCATCAGTGATCCTGCAAATGCGTTCATTTTCCTGCAAGGCTCTTCGGGTGTTGCTATGGAGACCGTAGCTGGTCTGACATATTCCCCCAGGCCCTATTTGCTGGCTTTTTTCAGTAAACACTTAATTATGCATTGCATTCGGCAATCAGGGTGGTTAGAGGAGAGTTTGCTTAGCTGATTTCAGGCTAAAGATGAGTTTCCCCTCGTAAACAGATGCTTTCAAAAGTCTGGCATGATTTTAATAAACAGGACAAAATCAAGAAACCACCAAGAGAAAAGCAAACAAGAAAGCAAAAATTTGGTCTAATTTATTCAGATAACGGACCCATATAAAAGCCTAATTAACAACCTTAACTCCATACTAAAAACACTCATAATTTGGGGAGCAGAATGGTTTTTTTTTTTACACTGTATAACCTAAACAGACAAATCACACAAAGATAAATATTTTTTTTGAGGACTATTCTGTCTAGGAAGATCGTATTATCAAAATATAAGGTCCTTCTTTAGGTCGGAGATTTTCAATACAGGACTAGATGTTTGGGGTTTGAGATCCACCCCCTCTTCCTATAGATGTGTGCAGAATATTGTTCCTGGGTGTAGATGTACATCTTTCTGGAAAGAGGGCTCACAACTCAGAAAATCAACAGACCAAACAAAATGTAGGACCACTGATTCCAATGAAAAGTATCCCATGGTCTCCAGAGAAAGCCTGTTAGCTCTTTCCCTCTACACACACTTACCAAAATTCAGGAAGAGTTTTCATGGGAGGAACCCACCTCAAGTCTGCTCATCATCCAACTCTGGGTTTGGATAGAGACGTGCCTGTTTGTGCTGGAATTCTTCCTTATTTGAAGGAACGAGTGATGGGTTAGATGCCCCAAATAAAGAAGCAGATCTGACCCATGCCTAGCCTTCTAAGTTACAACAAAAGCTGTACCCCAATTGTGGATGAAAAGGGGCCACATGCTAACCTGACTAACTCAGGGAATGCCTGTGTGGTGGCCTTGCAAACTCAAAGGATGGTCTGAAATTAAAACCTTTTAATTAAAAAGCAGTTTATAGTGAGTAGTCATGTACTAGGCCTAGTAGTCAAGATACGAGGTCATGTATCTGCCCAAACATCAACTTCCGATCTTTACTGAGCCTACTGTCTTTTGTATCTAAGATAACATACTTATGGAATGTCATGATAATTTGTAACTTCCCTTTTTCCAGATACCTCAAGGCAAAACAAATCACAAATTCCCTCATTGTTATTGTTATCTGTTAATTGCTGACCATCAACTACCCTGCACCCACCTACGTAAAAAGAAGTGTCTATCATTTTACTTTTTATCCAATCCCAGAGGTTTCCCCACTTTTCTCCCGCCTCCCTAATCTATCACCAATGGAATGCATGTAACCCACTTGCATCTCCTCTTTTCTTAATAATGTATAAAACAAGGTGAAAAACCGCCATTTTCCAGAGCATTATCTCAATACCTGGAGAGTCTGCTTCCTGTCAATTGTCGACAGTTTGGCTCAAATAAACTCACGTTTGAATGTTTCTTACATTAACACAGTGAACTTAGTTTTACTAAAATGGTTTAATTCAATGAAATAACTATTTGACAGATTCCTGGAAGACTTAGATTTCGATTTGATTCACTTTTTACTAGGTATTTACTGTGTGTCAGGTACTTCCTGATACACACTCTATTTTATATCCTCCTCGTGATTCCAATGTAGTTATTGTTATGCCCAGATTTCAAGATCCCCAAAAGCCCACCAGGGAGCCAGCCGAGTCTGATGCAAAAGCAAAGTCTTTATTCGAGCTAGCTCGGCTCACCGACGCAACGGCAAGCCAAGTGGCAGAGAGAGAGAACTCTGTGTGGAGAGAGGTTTTATAGGGGGGGTTGGAGTAAGGGGAGGAGAAAGGACTGTGGGCCCTGCCGATTGGCCAGGCACAAGTCGGTGTCTTGTTACACAGGATGTGGTCATATCTATGGTGCGCATTTCCCTTGACTGTCATTGGTTAGTTCAAAGAAGTCCTGGGTGTGGCTAGCAGAGGCCTAGGCTTCCGGGAAGAAACTCCTTGCCGAGCACATGGCTGCCCCAAAATGGAGGATCCAAGGCAAGATGGAGGGCGGAGCCCTTACCCTGGGTCAAGATGGAGGGCGTAGCCCTAGCCCTTTCGGTTATTTACACTAAAACTAAAAAATGGAGGCAAGGGTTTAGAGTCAGTCAAAACTCAGACAGAATGACTGAAGCAAATATGGGAATGAAAGGGGCATGAAGAAAGGGGTCAACACCTCACCTTCACTAAATGTCAACAATGAGAATGTATTTGTGCAGCTATGTGGATGTATAACACACCACTCAAGACTGAGGGGCCTAAAGTCACGTCTCTTCCTCACTATCTGTCATGGTAGTATGGGGTAGAGAGAGGACAGCATATCTCTACTCCACAGTGTCTGGCTTCCACTGGTTTGGCCCAATGGCTGAGGAGTGGACCATTGGACCACCGGGCATCTTTCTCTGTGCAGCTTCAGGTCTCTCCATGGGCTTGCTCAGGTGGTCTTCCCAGCATGACAATCTCAGGTAATCAAATTTCTACATGGTGGCTCAGGGATCCAGATAAAGTTTTCCAAAAACCAGGGCAAAATCTGCAACACACCTTACTTAGAACCTGGCCTCTTGGGTTCTAGAGCATCACTGTGGACAAAAAGGGGCTAATCTGTCGAGCTCAGGGAAGGCCTGCGTTGCGGCCTTGCAAACTCAAGAGGCTTAAAGTAACCACAAACTTTTTAGTGAAAAAGCAGTCTATGGTGGGTAGTCATGTCCTTGGCTGGTACCTTCCCTGACAAAGATCAACTCTGATCTTAACTGAGCATATTATTGTCTTTTTGCATCTAAAATAACATATCCTTAGAATGTCGGGGTAACTTGTAACTTCCCTTTTTCCAGACCCCTCAGGGCACAACCAATCTACAAGGCCAAAGACCACAAAGTCCCTCATTGTTACTGTTATCTGTTCACTGTTGACTGTTAACTATCCCGTACCCATCTATGTAAAAGAAACATGTGTCTATCATTTTACTTTTTATCCAGGCCCAGAGGTTCCCCCCTCCATCCCCCTTTGCTTTCTCCCACCTTCCTAATCTATCGCCAATGGATTTCATGTAACCAACTTACGTCTCCTCTTCTGATTATAATTTATAAAACAAGGTGCAAAACTGCCATTTTCCAGAGCATTATCTCAATCCCTTGAGATTCTGCTTACTGGCAATTGTCGACAGTTTGGCTCAAATAAACTTACAAAAATGCTTTACAGGTCTGAATGTTTCTTATGTTAACAACTCCATTTGTCAAGAAGACACTAGAGCAGCAGTTCTCAACCTGTGGGTTGCGATCCTTTGGGGGTCGAGTGACCCTTTCACAGGGGTCACCTAAGACCGTCGGAAAACACATATATAATTACAGATTGTTTTTGTGATTAATCACTAGGCTTTAATTATGTTCAATTGGTAACAATGAAAATACATCCTGCATATCAGATATTTACATTACGATTCATAACAGTAGCAAAATGACAGTGATGAAGTAGCAACGAAAATAATGTTATGGTTGGGGGTCACCACAACATGAGGAACTGTATTCAAGGGTCGCGGCATTAGGAAGGTTGAGAACCACTGCCCTAGAGCCAGCCCAGGTTGAAGAGGTTGCGGGGAGGGGAGGGCTGGCTCTACCTCCCAATGGAAGAAGTCGCAAAGACTGTGTAGCTATGATCTGCAGCTAAAGGGAGGGCAGATATAGTAGGTAACGCTGTTAAGTAACTGTCCTAACTTCTCTGCATGCACATGATCTCAATCACCTCTACAAAGCAGCCCTGTCATCCCATTTCACAGATGTGAAAACCGAGGCTCAGAGATTCGGTAACTTGTCCAGGGAGTGGCACAGCAGGGACTCAGTCCCGGATTGCCTGCAAATTCTGTGCCATTCTCTGCTAAGCTTCCTGCTTTTACCATGTTTTGAATCAAATCACAATCACTACCAGCCCCCATCAATTGCTTCACCTTTCTTCCTAATACACTATTTAGATCTTTCATGAAATCTATATACAGTAGGTCCTCGGGTTATGTTGGCGATCTGTTCCTGCGGCGAGACGGAACGCAATTTTCGCCGTAAGTCGGAACCCACCTACATAAGCACTTACGTCACTCACATGGAGCACATACACAGCAGTAATGAAGTGAAACAGTAAAAAAAAAAAAAATAAAAGAAAGATAACAATTCCTGTGGTAAATAAATAATAAAAAACATAAAGCACATGTGTACATACGTCAAAATGACGGAACCTTTTTATTTTTTTTATAAATAAATGGGATATGGCGACGTAACCAGTAACCATGAAATGACGTATGTTGAGTCTGACGTAACCTGAGGACTGTCTGTATATAAAAGCCTAAGCGACCATTCAACCGTTTGACTGTTTAACCTGTAGCTAGGATGCTACCCTGACCACCAGGGGGCAGACGCTCAACACACAGGCATGGAAACACGGCACAGTCTGATGAATCTCAGAGGGAAGTGGGGAGGAAGGAGGGCGGTAAGAGACTAACCAAAGATCTTATATGCATACTAGAGGCCCAGGGCACGAATACTACAGGATTCGTGCACCAGTGGGGTCCCTCAGCCTGGCTTGCAGGGTTCTGGCCAAAACCAGCAGTCCAATATCCTCCAAGGGGTCCTGGATTGCGAGAGGGCACAGGCCAGGCTGAGGCCGGGCCTCTTGTATAATATAATTACTCATCATCTTTTTTGTCATACAGGCATCTCCCCAAAGAGATCACAGGATCACAAAAATGGGAGCGCTGTAAATTGTGAGATGGGTAACAGAAGGGCACATAGGGCCAGCATCTTGCCATGATCACACAGATGATTGGAGGAGAGAGAACTGGGCTGAGGGGGAACAGCAGCCGCTGGTCCAATCCTCGCTCTGTCTTCTTGTCTACAGTTTTGGGCACCTAATAGCCTCTGAAATAATGTGTGGTGAAGCCAGCGATTACTGATGATATTCCCTTCCTCTGTCTTGTCTAGAGCTGAACCTTGTCGAAGGGAAGATAATTAGCTCTCTAACAAGAGTACTTGAAGTACATTTCTTTCACTAGCTTTGAGATGTCTGTCAATTTTTCCATCTAGTTCTAATCTAATAGAGCCTAAATCCATTTTCAGCTAATGACAGGAAATGCTTTTATTACATAAATTAAGTCTGCTACTACCCGGGTAGACTCACCAACAGATACCTTTTCCTCCATTCTCCAAGGTTCGCTTTTCCTTCGTTTTAAAGAGCTTGTCACTCCCAAATCACCCAGCCATGTCAGAAGCTTCTTCAAGTCAAACTGCTCTCAGGAGAGACAGAGCATCCACCAATTCTAAATCCGAGAGCCCTGCAGGCACTGACTGCAAATTGCTAATCCTTGTAGAGCTATGAAATGCTCCTTCTGGCTTTAGGAAAACAAAAGATGGTTTGCTACTTGCCTGGAGGCTACAAAGCCTGCCAAAAGCAAAGTGTTGGGAGTTAGAATTAGCCCCCAAAAATGCTGTGAAAATGCCTGTCCTGTCCACAGCTGCTTTGCTTCCTTTCATAAATGAGCTGAAGAAAACTTTCAGTCGCACAGCCCATGGTGCATAAAGGAAATAGTGAAGCCCAAAGTGACAGGGAAAATAAAAACTTGGCTGAGATCATGCCCAGCAGAAAGTTCTTCCACTGATAGCATCCATTCTTCTTTTTTAGAGCAGAATTCCACTTCAGAATTTGAAATTAGCAGAAAAATCTGTCAGATTAATTAGGGTGGAGGAGGAAGGACAGGTATAGAGAAACCTGTTTGTTTATTTTGCTTATCAGTAGCAAAAATGATGAACTGTATAGATCAAATAATTTTGCAGATAAATGCAGTTATGTTTTAAAATTGTTCTTATCCAGGTAACCATTAGGTCTCCTTGCCCCTCCTCTGTCTCGCCCAGTGGGAAGGAGTGATTAGGGTAGATAGTATCTGTCTACAGTTTGCTGGTTCTTCAGGGCTCACACCACTCACCAATGGTTCACATGTCTCCACTAACTATGCAATAGTGTGTTAAACAATTATTAGTCTGAGAGCAAGAAGGAATTTTTACCAACATGTCATAAGTACATTCTGAGTACCATTTAAGAGCACAATAAAACTATCACTTCTAGACAGACCCCAAACTCTAATAAATTTAACAAAGGCTTTTTAGAGCACTTTGTCTCAATAAAACATACGGAGTTGACTGCTTCCAGACCCAAATATGGGTGAAAATCAATTATGCACATTTAGGAGTGCAAACGTCCCATCCCTGGGTGAGAAGCCCACTGCACCCTCCCCACATCCGTCTGCCCCTCCCTCCTGTGACATCACCCTTGCCTCCTGTTTCCTCCAATGCCACAGCTACTTTTCCCTACTAATCCTGTCTTCTTTTCCATTTAATTTTAACTGTTGGAGTTTTTCAAGGCTAGATCCTATCCACTTCTCAATAACAATGACACCAGGAATCTAACAACAACCCTTAATTCGAGCCACTCTTTTATGCAATGATCTCACCAAAGTAATAATGTTCCCATCTCCTACTGTGGTCTCTGTTCCACAGAGGAGGAAATAGACACAGAGAAGATCAGTAATGTACCCACCCTGGGTCACATGGCTCATCATGGACAGAGGCAGGCACTCAGGTACCACACCATCAGCTCGTAACCATTTCTCTGTACCTGTGGTTTGCAATGGGGCAATTTTGCCCCTCAGGGGATAAATTGGAAATATTTGGAGATATACTGATGGTTACAACAGGGGGATACTACTGGCATCTGGTGTATAGAAGTTTGGTAAACATCCAACAATGCACAGGACAAGTGCGGGGAGGAAAAATGTTTCCTTCTTCCCTTCTAGGTTCTTTGTCTGCTCTAAGAATTAAACTGGTATAAGACAGGTGTTCAGGAGAAATACAAATTTTGTACATATGGGAGCCCCATAAAAATAGGAGTCTCAAAGGCAGTCAAGCAATTGAGGTTTGTATACCATCCTAAGCTAAAGATGAGAAGAGCAAATATTTGGTAAACAGATGTTTGCCAAGCCATAAAGATAAGCCTTTCTGATATAAACAGTTATTTTTGGCAACAGCTCTCTTCCTGGTATAGACCCATCTAAATTTTTTTAGGCAGAGAAGGGGGAGGTAGAAAGCTTCACCTGAATCTGCCGGGTCTTAATTGCCTTCAACTCAAAACAATCCATATGTCAAAGTGGCACATTTTGGGGTGGTGTATTCTGCTCCCCCTGACAGCCCCCATGACAAAGAACTATCCAGCCCAGGACATGAACAATGCAGAGGTTGAGAAACCCTGCTCTATAGCACTTTTGTAACCTTTTGCTAGCTAAGTCTATCCTTGCCCACAGCTCTGAGTTCGATCTGTAAAGTGAATATACCAGAGTTTACATTCTTAGCCCTGACCTCTTCTTCGGCTTTTATGCCTTTCCTGCATGTGGATAGACAACTTGGCATCTCCATGTGCCATCACAAAAGCAGTGTATCCCAACGGACCTGTACACCTTCTCCCACCACGTTTCCTCCTCCAGGTTCCCGGTCTCAGCAAATGAACGGCCATCCAATCAACCGAGTACAAAAGCCAGAAGCCTGCGAGACCCCTTGGCAATTCCTCCTTCTTCCTCTTCCCCAATTCTATCCAACACAAGTACTGCATCGATTCTAGCCCCCAAGTATCTCTGGAGACCACCCATTTCTCTCCATCTCTACCGATACTGCCTTCCTAGCCCCAGGCTCCCTTCAGCAATTTCCAGCGTGGGCAATTTTGGCCTGCTTCTCAGCATCACCACTCATCAACCAGGGCACTTCTAATACAGTGTGATGCCTCAGAAGACATCATTTAAGAATTGTTATGCTGACTTTTTTATTTTTTATTTATTTATTTATTTATTTATTTATATTTTTTATTTTTTTGCCTGAGTTGTGGGCTTGATCTCCAGTAGGGGATGTGCAGGAGGCAGCCAATCAGTAGTTCTTTCTCATCATTGATGTTTCTTTCTTTCTTTTTTTTTTTTCCTTTGGACACCCCTTTTTTTATTTATTTTTTTTTATTTTATTGCTTAAAGTATTACAAAGGGTATTACATATGTGTCCATTCCACCCCCCCCCCCGCCCTAGACAGTCCCCTAGACTTCCCTATCCCCCAGTGTCTTATGTCCATTGGTTATGCTTATATGCATGTGTTATGCTGACTTTTTTAAAGTTGGAAATGATTAAATGGATATTTTCCCCAGCTCTGTCAACACCCTTCTCTGAGCACATTTCCCAGTTTGGCCATCCACGGAGAAAGGTAGCTCCGGGTGAGCTCAGGAATGCACCAAAGAAGCTTCAGCAACACAGTGGCGCAAGAAAACCCTGGAATTCATGGGAATGTGTGTGTGTGTTTTCTCAATCTTCATGCTGTGCCTGACACATAGTAAGTACTTAATAAATAAAAAAATAAAAACACCTTGAATATATATTGAACACTTACTAAGCACCAGATCCTATGCTGAGTGAAGGGATTACAATGGTGACAAAAAAATTGGTCTTTCCGTTACGGCCTCTCCTGATCACGATCCAAACATTTTCACAAAGAACCTATTCCAGCAGGGAAGCTGTTGCCTTTGTTTCCGGCAGGCAGAGTCCTCCCAGCCCTGTCCTCATTCTCGTCCTCTCCCGAGAACAGCAGCTCTGGGTTCTGTTTCCTTTATCTTCATTCTTGCGTGAATTCCTCTCTCCCATTCTGACATTTGAGAGGAATATTCTTTACAATCTTCATTTTTTGTGTGTATCCCCTCTAGGGGCAGAAATGAAATTGCTAGGCTTGCGGGGGCATGCTGATAAATGGAGTACAGACAGACAGTTCCTCTCTATGTACATCAGCATCTATCATCTACAGCAGGCGTTCCTAATCTGGACTCCACGGAGCCAATCAGGTCCTGCAGTGGCTTGAGAGAGTCTCTGAAATATCCTAGAAAAACATACATTTTTGCATGTCCATGCATAGCAGTGTTTTTCTGAGATGATTCCATAGTTTGCATCAAATTCCCAAAAGGCCCATGACTCCTCAACCCCCAAAGTTAAGAACCATTGAGATGCACAGGGCATCAGTTAAACAAATCAACTGTTTATATGTGGTTGCTGGGGCATTATTACAATGACCATATTTTCAAAACCAAAAGTTGGGGTACAGATTTGGTACATTGCTGAACACCAAGCTAGGATATCTGTGGGGCTACCAGCCGGATATTAAAATGAGAATTGTTCCAGAAAAGCCAAGACATATGGTCACTCAGGATGTGATGGGAGCCAAGGAAATGGGGTTTACCAGGGTCACGCCAAACAAGTTAGAACAAGGAGTTTCCCTGAAGACCATACTATTATTGGCAAAATTGGGACTAGAACTGGGTGTTTTTCTCATTCATTGCAGGCATTTCCATAACTCCACCCTCTTGCATTTATTCTAGAACTAGAAGCCTGGTGCATGAAATTCTTGCACGGGTAGGGTCCCAAGGCCTGGCCAGGATCAGGGCCAATCTGTGGGGCTACCAGCAGGGCAATCAAGGGGCCCCTGCTGGCACCCACCTTGGCTGGCCTGGAGCTGCCTGCTCGCCGGCCCCACCCCCCGCTGCTGCTGGTTGCCTCCCTCTTCGGGGCGACCAGCAGGGCAATTGGGGGCCCCCACTGGTACCCGCCTTGGCCAACCTGGGATCTGCTGGCTGGGGGCAGCTCCTGCATTGAGCTTCTGCCCCCTGGTGGTCAGTGCATGTCATAGCGATTGGTCGTCCCGCCATTTGGTCGATTTGCATATTAGCCTTTTATTATATAGGATGAGCCCCTCTCTGCCACCCCACTTTTTCACCCTCTCCCCCTCTTTTTAACCCCCCTCCCCACACACACAATCTTCTATCCTCACTGGGAGAAACTCTAACAAAATATCTCTGGCTCTTTTCCAAGGTTAGGACCACATCTCAGAGTAATTGTATATCCTGGATTTTTTTTCTTTCTTTTTAAATTTCCTCCTTTCCTTTCTTCCTTCCTTTCTTTTTTGAATATCTGGGATTTCAAAGACCTTTTTCTGATGTCAGACCTTGTTTCATACCTCACAACCCCAAATTCTGGTCAGTCAGTGAGTGTATGTTAGAATAACAAAACAGAAGTAATAGGAAGGAAACTAAAACCTCTCTGACTCCCAGTTCTTGTTAGCCAGCCCACAGGAGATTCTTCTGTCCTGTACCTGTACCGTGCACAAAATTAAAGCCTCGCTCCTCAGAGCATGGTCCCAGCACCAGCAGTGTCGGCATCACCTGGACATGAGCCACAAGAGTCACAGCCCCTTCTTTGGGCTTAAGGAATGAGACTCTGCATTGAATGGGACCCCGGGGAGATCTGCATATACATTTCAGTTTGAAAATCTCCACATTAAAAGCATGTGGCCTTCTGATGAACTAAACTGCTGGCCAAGGTTAGTTATTACAGCCGTCCTAACCTAATTAGAGAAACCAGAAAAGAATCAGATGTGCACTGTGAATTAGCTCTGCAGATCATCGGAGTGTCCCTTTTTCCTTCATAAAGAGTCTAAAATGGTCCTGCTGCAGTGCATTTAATGGAGCATGGCGGAACAGCAGAAGAACCACTATTCTAAATGTCCAAAACTGGCGTCTCATTGTAGCTCTGCCCCTTACCTTCAGATCACTTTATTTCTCTAAGGCCCTGTTTCCTCTGATACAAAACAGCGAATATTACCTTCGCTGTCCATAAAACAGCATTTCCGTGAATGTCAAATGGAAACAAGTGCAAGGTCATGGCTAAGAATGCACACCCTCAGTTTGAAAAGCCCCAATTTCAAAGTCTATGCCTAGCACTTCTTAGCTGAGAAACCTCGGGTAAGTAGCTTGGCCTCTCTGTGACATAGTACAGCACCTCTCCTACAAGGTTGCTGTGCAGATTAAACATTTAACATTTAAAAAGCAAAAGCCACTCTGCAGGCAGAGAGCAAGCAATCGGTAAGTGTTTTCACCTGTGTGAAAGCGCTCTTGTAAACTGTGAAGAGCTCTACGGATGTGGAAGTTTATGCCCGTTGGCAGCCGGCAGCAAAACCATCAGAATGAAAGATGTCGCACAGGGCTCACTAGGGACGCCCAGCCCTCTGCCCCAGGGGCCCTGGAGCACCCATCGAGGCTCTGGGACCTATTTCCAGAGTAACTCGGGGCTTCTCCACTGTGGTCAGTAGCACAGTCGTGAAGTCGCAGGGCTGTGTGCTCATGAATGTTAGCTGCTAGCACTGCGTTACTTTAATTTCATAGGAAAGTATCTTGTGACAGGTTCTCATACACTCACAAGGTGGAGGGGCACCAAAGCATTAATCTGTAGAATTTCCACTGTCTTTCTTTATAAAACTCATGTTGTGCAAATTAAAACACACCCCAGTTTTGTGAAGCCAGCATGTTTTAAGTGCTCTGTGGGTAGAGTCGCATTTGATCCTCACAATCACCTTATGAGTTAGATACAAATAACATCCCCATTTTACACACGGTGAAACTGAGGCCCAGGGAGATTTGCCCAGGGCCACACACCTGGGGAAGACCGGTCGGTCTCTGGTCTGTGAGATTCCAAAGCCATTTGCTTGTTCTTCTCCTGAGACAGCTTCATTCTATTGCTTGGTTTCGGCCAGGTCCATTTCTCTGAATATCCCAGAGGAAGACTGTGAGGACACCAGCGAGATGGGCCTGTTGCATAGCAACCCTGTGCTTGAGCCTGGTGAGGGGAGATAGGCTCCTTAAGTTTTTAAAGCGCCATCACTAAAAATAGCCTGAGATATGACAGCTAAACACGAGGTCTCCTCCGAGAAGAAAAACCTATCTTGCAACTGAATGCCTTTGCTGTGTTGTCCTTGAGAAAAGCATGTGAAGTTATGGGGGGCTGGGCCCCTGCAGCTTTTCCCAGCAAACACATTACTTTCTCCCACTCTCTCGCCTCATAGGTGAGGCGCCGCCATTTGTAGAGCACGCGTGAAATACCTATCTCCATAGTTTTCCGCTCCGAAGTTGGAATTCAATCTCGGTGGAGGCAAGAGCAGCCTGCTTGATTGCAAAACATGGCCTTCAGCACCCCTGTATTAATCTCCCAGAAATTAATCACCTTGCTTGGAATTACCGTAGGTGCAAACGTTTATAATGCCTACATTTGTCAACCTGGGAGAAACCGTGCCAATTACGGTGGCACCAAGTATAAATCTCATGCCTTCCAAAGAATATTAAACATTTAATTAGATCTTGAAAACCCTCTTTACTTAGTACCTCAAGGGTCTCCTGGTCCTCTTCTGAGGTTGATAATTAAAGGAAGGACTCCTCCCCGAGTCTGCTGTGTTTCTCTGGGAGTCAGAGACTGCCCACCACAGCAATTACTTAGGCTGAACACTGGCCTGCCTTGTGTAGGCACAAAAAGGAATAAAAGAAATTTAAGTGCAGCCATTTGCCCACAAATACATTCCAAGCTAGTTGTCCATTTATTTATTCATTCAAGACCGAGTAATGGTCCCCCAAGAGGTCCACCTCCTAATCTCCAGAACCCGTGAGTATGTTAAGTTACATGGCCAAGAGGAAATAAGGAAACAGATGGAATAACAAATGGGAATCAGACTGAAAATAGTGAGATTAGCCTGGATTATCCAAGTAGGCCCAATGTAATCACAAGGGTCCTCAAAAGTGAAAGAGGGGGGCAAGAGAGTCGAAGGAATACATAACCGTGAAAGAAAGGCAGAGAGATGCAACATTGTTGGCTGTGAACATGGAGAAAGGGAGCCATGAGCCAAGGAATGAAGGCAGCCTGTATGGATGGAAGATGTTCAGTGTTCAGTACTGGGACACAACAGTGAAGACTCAGCCACTGCCTTTACCCTCTTGCAGTTCATACTCTGATGGTATAGACAAGAGAGCAACACAAACAGGTTGTAATTCGAGCAACGAAGAAAAACCAAAGAGGGGTGGACAGAGAGTCTAACAGAATGGGGGTGGGGATATAGATGGGAATGATGGGAGGCATCTCTGTGAAGGTGATGCTTCAGTCTAAAGGAAGAGAAGGGGTTGGGGGGAGAGAATGCCAGGTTGAGGGGACAGCTAGTGCAAAGGCTCTGAGGTGGAAAAGATCTTGGCACATTCCAGGCACTGGACGGAAACCAATGCGATTGGAGCACAACAGGCAAAAAAAGGGAAGCATGAGATGACACTGATGAAATAAGAATGGGCCCATCATGCCCTGGCCAATTTTCTCAGTGGTTAGAGCTCTGCGGATATGGAGTTTATTCCTGTGGGCAGGCAGGCAGCAAAATCATCAGACCTAAAGATGTTGTCCAGGGCTCACTAAGAAATTTCCCAACCCTCTGTCGATTCCACATCAAGAGCACATACCTTGGTTGCCCTGGCCCGGTTTGGGCATGTGTGGGAGGCAACCATTGATGTGTCTCTCTCACATCAATGTTTCTCTCACCCCCCTCTCCCACTCCTTCCTTCCCTCACTCTCTCTAAAAAAAAATCAATGGAAAAAATATCCTCAGGTGAGGATTAACAAAGAAAGAAAGGACCGGTCATTCTGGTCCTCAAAGGCCTCGGTGCCAGTCTGGATTATCTTCTCTGAGTTCTGGATTTAAAGGATTTTGAATAGAAGACTAACATCATGCAATTCAAATTTAAGAGGATCTCTTTTGCTGCTGTGCAGAGGAACAGATTGTAATGGAGGGACACCGAGACACCAGGCTTTTGCTATTCTCCCTGTAAGAGATGACAGTGGCTTAGATTTGGCTAATAGCTATGGAAACGGAGATGGGAAGGTTCAGGACTGACTTTGAAAACAGAACTCAGACTTGCTGACAGGCTGAGTGAGAAGGCATGGATAAGGAAATTATAGCAGCTTTCTTGGTGTTTGTTTTTGTTGCCACGTCTGTTTTCTTAAGCAAGAGGGAGACAAGAGGCAAGGTGCATCTTTCTATATACTCTAGTCAATTATTGCATGTATATTCATTCATTCAACACGTATTCATTCACCAAGTGCTGTTTTAGGTTTTGGGGATATGGCAGTAAACTCAATATAAAGCCCTTCTTCCATGGTGTTTAAAGACAATGAGCAGATAAAGGAAAAAATGTCTAATGAAATTTCAGGTAGGCAGGCTATAAAAGAAGAAAAATAAAGCAGGGAATTGGCACTTTCAATGGTATGCAAATCCCGGCTAACTCATGCAAGCCAGGAGTTCATTATTTAGCCTCCTTGGGAAATAGAGATGTTTATTGTATGGTTAGATAATTGGTAATAACTGCAATAGTTATTACCCTGAGGCAACTATCTTTTTCTGTCCAAAAGTGTTCCATGGTGAGTCTTTCATTGGGCCATGGAGGATGCCTTTATTTTTGATAGAAGGAAAGGAGTAGATAGGAAGAAGAGTCAGAATAAAAAGGGGAGGTGAGAGGGAGGGAAAGAATGGGGAGGGCACTGATAGGTGTCAATTTGCAGGAGACTTTTCCGACCTAATCACTGATCACTGGGCCACACTGTCTTAGTGACACACAGATACTAATTTTCCTTGATTTCAAGACAAGGGAAGAAGTGAGTAGGAAGTCCAATCAGGCCAACAAATTACGTTAACAAACGTGTGAATTGTGCGATTTGTGTAGAATATTTAAATTCCGAATTTCCCTACAAAATAAAATTTTCTTTTTTATTCAGGCATTACTGAAATTGGTAAAACCAGAAAAACACTGCTCCCCAAAATAGGGTTTACCAGCCCAAAACAATAAAAGTGGTCATGTAGTCTTTTGAAAATTTTCTGTGCTAAAAATAGAAGACTAGCAAAATGCTGAGCACATCACAAAAGATGTTAGACTTTGGGCTTCTTTTTTAAAATATATATATATATATATATATATATATATATATATATATATATATATTTTTACTGCAGAGAGGAAGGAAGAGGGAGAGAGATAGAAACATCAACGAAGAGAGAGAATCATTGATCAGCTGCTTCCTGCACACCCCACACTGGGGATGGAGCCCACAACCTGGGCATGTGCTCTGACTGGGAATAGAACCATGACCTTCTGGTTCATAGGTTGATGCTCAACCACTGAGCCATGCTGGCTGGGCTGGCCTTTGGGCTTCTTGCTGGCAGGGGCTGACTTGGCAGCTTTCAGTCCAGATCTAGTATATAATAGGTACGTATGATGATGTAATAAAATAGATTAGTCAGTAAGTTTGAGCAATAACTTAGTAAAACAATAAAGTGTTACTGTACAACTATTGCCTACAAAAGTCTTCTGTTCCTTGAAGCAATGCTTGGGATATGGTCTTCAGTGAAAATGTTTACCATCTCTTTATAGATCAGTGAAAAGACTTATGAAATAATCAAACATTCATTAAGCAACTACAGCTAAGTATAGGACACTATGCTAGAAGAAGATAAGTCAAGATATATATCACAATAGAACTGTTTTTTGAGAGGTTTCTATACTGGAGAGAGAGATAGAAAAAGATAAAAGTAAAACATGGAAATGATGATGGTGATTGATGATGATAAAAAGGAAGACAAGGCCCAGCTGGTGGCTCAGAGGTTGAGCGTCGACCTATGAACCAGGAGGTCATGGTTTGATTCCCGGTCAGGCCACATGCCCCGGTTGAGGGCTTAATCCCTATTGGAGGGTGTGCAGGAGGCAGCTGATCAATGATTCTCTCTCATCATTGATTTCTCTCTCTCTCTCTCTCTCTTATCCCCTCTGAAATTAAAAAACTGTATTTGGAAAAAATAAAAGATGAGGAGGAGAAGGAAAATATCCACCATTTATTGAGGTCTTACTATTTGTTTAGAATTTATTGAAATTGATATATGTCATCATATCTAATCCATAAATGATCCTATGAGAAAATCACTAGTTTTATGTACATTTTGCAGAGAGGGTAAGTTGCCCAAAGTCACGCCCATCTATAAACAGTGGAGCCGGGGTTCAAATTCCTGTAGCCAGGCTCCAAAATCCTATTTTATGCTGCCTCTCTGCCCTTCAGGTAATGAGGAGGCACTGATCTACAGAGAAATATCAGTAAGTGTAATTGCAGCCTCGTATTCCCTATTAAATACATGAAAAGTCAGCAGCTATTCACCTTACCAGATTGTATATGAAGACTCCTGCTCTCTAGCAGGAAGGGGAAAGAGAAAATACTTTCAGAGTTGTAATTAGCATCTATGACCATGTAGAGAGAGAATGATTTTAATGACATCACATTTTCAGCCCCCACTGATAAAACAAGAACCAACTCTGTGGGGCGCAGTTACAGTGTTTTGGCCAGGCTCAAGCCTCGGACTAATGAAAGGACAGGGTCCTCTCATTGCCACGTGCAAGTCCCAGCTGGAGGGCAGGGCCCTCCCAGCACAATCATAGCCAACGGCTGTGGTTGTAAGCTTGAACCTATGGTCCGAACACGTAGTCCCACATGCCTTGTGATAGAGTTCGGGTGCATGTAGTTGAGTGAGGTTGGAACTCATGAGAATGCTGTAAACAACGTGATCACGCCCCTACTTTGCCTCATGGCATCTGCTATAAAATAAAGACCTGGCTTGTGGGCGCTGCCGTTGTCTCCTCATCAGGGAGGCAGCATCCCACCGAGACCCAGCTATTATTCTCTTGTCTGTCTTTCCTTAATCCTTTCACACACACACACACACACACACACACACACACACACACACACCTCAGGATCACCCTTGGCTGTGCTGGCGCGGCACAAATGGCACCTGACCAGGGACTGAGTTCTGGGACCAGGGCCTGAGTTTTGGCCGTAACACAACTCAAACTTCAATCCATCAAAAATGCAGACTTTGTTAATCAACTATTGAAATTTTGTTTTTGAAAACAAATGATCTGGAGAAAACTCCATGATAATATTATGAATACTGAATGATAAAAGCAGGATACAAAACTGTGTATATATATCTTACCATACTCCAAATGTACATAGGAAAAAATCTTTTAGGCATATATGAGTTAAAACGTATTTTTTAAAAAACTACAGAGAAATGTAAACACTGGTGATTTCTGTGTGATGATATTTGGGGTTATTTCTATTTTCATTTTTAATTATCTTATATTTTCCATGTTTTCTAGAAAGGATATAGTATTCCTTTATCAGGCAAAGTTTAATTTCAAAATCTACACACACACACACACACACACAAATTTACACACATATTGAAAATCAAATAGAAATGATACTGGTGTTATTCACAGATATTTCTAAATTTATAAAAGTCAATTTGATATATTGAAAAAAAATCTAGAAATAGCAAGGCTAATATATTTCTTCTTGATTCATTAAGTCTAATCTATAACTTCATTAACATGATGAAAGACTATTTTCCTAGCCAAGGAGAGTGTGAAATAGACCTTTCTCCTCTAGATGAATGACCTTTACCTGGAGTCAGAGCCTCAGATACAATGGGAACAAAATGCCAACACACTTTAACACTTCCTCCGATTTTTCCAGAAATCCAGTGTGAAAGAGAAGAGATGGATCTTAGCAACCAGGAGAAATGAGTTACAATCTCTCACCACTCCAGACAGAATCACACGTGCCAGAGGAAGAGGGGAACTTTGGACCTTGGTTAGATGGACTCCAACTCCCATGGCCAGCGGGCTCAGAGGAGTAGGCAACTCCTCCATCCTAACAAAGCAGGACGGGTTATGTCATCATGAGTCATGAACATTACCTACCAACACTTACAGAGTAGTATATTCCATGTTTTAAGAAAAGCAAAAAGGAGTATTTCTAGAGCAGTGGTTCTCAACCTTCCTAATGCTGCGACCCTTTAATACAGTTCCTCATGTGGTGACCCCCAATTTCATTGTTACAAATTGAACATAATTAAAGCATAGTGACTAATCACAAAAACAATATGTAATTATATATGTGTTTTCCAATGGTCTTAGGCGACCCCTGTGAAAGGGTCATTTGACCCCCAAAGGGGTCGCGACCCACAGGTGGAGAACCGCTGTTCTAGAGAGAAAGGTGATTTATATTTTTTGGAAAAAGTTTAAAATGTAGGTAAACAAACATTTCACTCTCATCTTTATCTCACTTGAACTAGTGTATTGTATTGGAGAACAATAGGGCAGGGTGCAGACTGTGGTTAACTTGAGGAGCAGCCTTGAGCTAATTGGTGCCATGTTCAAATCTCAAAATGTAGTCTGTAACAGAATTACCTGGTAATCTTTTTAAAATTAAAGTCCCTGAACCACAAATACATGAAAAGTCAGCAGCTAACCAAAGACTCCGTTCACTTGGTCTAGAGCAGGGTTCTGGGACCTGCATTTTAATAATCACCTTAGGTCAGTACTATCCAATAAAAATAATATGCACTACAAACTACAATCCACATATGTAACTACATGTTTTCTGGTAGCCACATTTTTATAAGTAAAAAGAAACTGAAGAAATTAACTTTAATATGTTTCATTTTACTTCGTGCATCTATTATTTCATCATATGATTATCCTATCTAATAAAAGAGAAACATGGTAATTGGCATACGACCGCTACCCTTCCCATTGGCTAATCAGCGAGATATGCAAATTAACTGCCAGCCAAGATGGCGGCCGGCAGTCAGGCAGCTTGAAACTAACATGAGGCTTGCTTGCTTCAGTGACGGAGGAAACCAATGTTCCCCCGCCTGCTTTGCCGGCCTGAGCCTGCAGTTTAAGAAACATTGTAACAAATATAGAAGCTAAACAAAACCCCAGAAACCTGCTTTCAGCGAGGCCGGGATCTTAGAGCTGGAGTTATACAGTGTTTCGATTACAGAACCAAAACAAACCAGATACCTTCTTTCAGCAGCAGAAGACTCAGAGCTAAAGCTGGCCCAGAATAAAAAAGAAAAAAGAAAAAGAAAAAAAGGAGCAGTTGGGAGCTTCAGTCACTCCCAGCCTGAAAACAGCCCTCAGCCCCTTACCCAGACTGGCCAGGCACCCCAGTGGGGACCCCCACCCTGAAGGTGTGTGACCAGCTGCAAACAGCCATCATCCCCTCACCCAGGCTGGCCAGGCGCCCCAGTGGGGACCCCCACCCTGATCCAGGACACCCTTCAGGGCAAACCAGCCAGCCCCACCCATGCACCAGGCCTCTATCCTATATAGTAAAAGGGTAATATACCTCCAAGCACCAGGATCAGCGGAGCCGAGAGGCCTCCCGGCACCGGGATCAGCGTGACAGGGGGCAGCGCCCGAACCCCCTGATCTCCCTGTGGCTCTGTATGTGACAGGGGGCGGTGCCCCAACTCCCCTATCGGCCCTACTCTGTGAGTGACAGGGGGGAGCTCCTCAACCCCCTGATCGGCCCTGCTCTGTGCATGACAGGGGGGAGCTCCCAATCCCTTGATTGACCCTGCTCTGTGCATGACAGGGTACGGAGCCCCAACCCCCCTGATGGGCCCTGCTCTGTGCATGACAGGGTACAGAGCCCCAACCCTCCTGATGGGCCCTGCTCTGTGCGTGACAGGGGGTGTCGCCGCAACCTCCCCATCGACCCTGCCTTGAGTGTGACAGGGGGCGGTGCCCCAACCCCCCAATCGGCCCTACCCTGAGCGTGACTGAGGGTGGCATCGAAACCTCCCAATCTGCCCTGCTCTGTGCGTGACAGGGGGCGGCGCCCCAACTCCCCAATCGGCCCTGCTCTGAGCCAGACCAGGGGCTGCACCTAGGGATTGGGCCTGCCCTCTGCCACCCGGGAGCAGGCCTAAGCCAGCAGGTCGTTATCTCCCGAGGGGTCCCAGACTGCGAGAGGGCACAGGCCAGGCTGAGGGAACCCCCTCCCCCCCCGAGTGCACAAATTTTTGTGCACTGGGCCTCTAGTTATTAATAAAATTATTATTTTTTGATACTAAGTCTTCAAAATATGGAGTATAATTTACATGTACAGTGTACCTCAATTCACAGTAGCCATGTTTCAAGTGCTCAACTGTTATTATTGCAAGACACTTATCTTTTTTGTTTAAGTTTTGTGAAAGTTATACTTTCATTGATGTCCATTGCTTAAGTAAGCATAAGCTGCTTGTCTGAGTCTGTTGGGGTTGCTATAACAAAATATCACAAACTGGAGGGGTAGGAATGGAAAATAAACAACAGGAACTTATTTCTCAAAGTTCTGGAGGCTGGATGTCCCAGATCGGGGTGCTGAGGGCCCTCTTCCCCACAGACCTTTCATTGTGTCCTCACATGGTGGAAGAGCTGGGGAACTCTGTGGGGTGTCTTTTTGAAGAGCATTAATGACATTCATGAGGGCATCACCCTTAGGACCTAATCACCTACCAAAGGCCCCACTTCCTAATACCAACATGTGGGACTTTAGGATTTCAACATATTCATTTGGAGGGGGGTGGGGGGATACACAAACATTCAAATCACAGCCTTGCTCAAACAAAACAATGTAATCGGCCACTATCATTTACCCCAACCATTCGTCTCCAGACTGAGCAACCAATCCCAGCTCTGCCTCACATGAACTCCCATGACCTTGGACAAGTGGCCACTTCACCAGTGAAGGTCACAATTTCCTTATCTATATGTAAATCACTTGAACTAGAAGCACCACAATCTCTACTTTCATCCACACCTGACTCTCTCCCATTGTGCAGGTCTGTCTCCAAACTTCCCCTTTTTATAAAGGTACCAGTCAGATTGCCTTAGGGACTCCCTACTCCAGTTGACTTCATCTTGACTAATTACATCTTACTTCCAAATAAGGTCACTCTCAGATATAGGGGGTTAGGACTTCAATATATGAATTTGGAGGAGGGTTGATTCAACCCACAACAGATAGTATAGACCCGTGATCGGCAAACTGCGGCTCTTTGGCCCCTTGAGTGTGGCTCTTCCTAAGCCTTAGGAGTACCCTAATTAAGTTAATAACGATGTACCTACCTATATAGTTTAAGTTTAAAAAATTTGGCTCTCAAAAGAAATTTCAATCATTGTACTGTTGATATTTGGCTCTGTTGACTAATGAGTTTGCCGACCACTGGTATAGACCCACAATGGACTGTGGTGATGCCTCTACAAGCCTAAAACCATCAAAGGTTGCCAGCAAACCACCGGGAGCTGGTGAGAGGCATGGAACAGACTCTTCCTCACTGCCCTCAGAAGGAACCAACCCTGCCAACACCTTGATTATGTACTTCTAGCCTACAGAACCGAGAAAACACATTTCTGTTGTTTAAACTGCTCAGTTTGTGATACCTTGTTCACAGCAGCCTAAGCAAATTAATCCGATGTCCCTCTGGAGCCTGAGATAATGAAGACTCCCATCTTGCAGCTATGCCGGTGGGACTCACAGACTTTTCAGTGGGCCAGGGAAGGGCTGCCAGGGGCTCCTCTGTGCTTTGGCCCAGAGTGACACAGGCCGCTTCTGCTCAAAGGCTGTTGGCCAGCACCAGTCCTCTAGGTCCTAACTGCAGGTCTGGAAAACACGGAAAATTAGCATCACTATGTCTGCCACCCTTTCCAACAGGGACCCTCCCCAGAAAGCACAATATTTCCTTGAACAATAGAATAGCTTTGCTGGGTGGAACTACATAGTCACTCAGCCCTCCCTTCTGTAAATTTCAGGGGAGTTAGATGAGGTATTGAGGAATTGAGGTATGGAGGAGTGAGAGTTCCATGCAGGTTTCAGCTCATGTCAGATGACCTTTATAATCGAACTGCCATAGTTATAACTGGCTGTCAAGAGTATTACACCAAGATAGACTTGGGTCTGAATGAGTTGAGATCGATGAATAGCAATTGCTTTGGGGAAATGATGAGAGAGAAAGAGGGTATGTATACCAAGCACTTGCCCCTCCACTTTTAGGGGAGCAGGCATGGATAATGAGGCAATGTGTATTTCTGGGTCAGCATAGAAAAGGGGTCAGAATGCCTGATTTTAGGCCTCAGTCCCAAATAACATGATAAAATCCTTCCCCTGATAATGACTTTCAAACTGCTTTTACTTATGCTACCTTACATGGTATTCTCAACATTCTTGGAAGGCACACATTTTAGATGAAAAGGTGGGGGGTTCACAGAGGTTAAGTGATTTTCCTGAAGTCATGCAGGAGGAGTGGCTTTCATATCCAGGATTGGAGCCTACATTTCTCAGGGCTCCTCCCAGGGGCCTCCCATTATCCTGGGCCAGAGGTTAGTGTCATTACTGATGGACAAACTTCCTGGTCTCAGTTTTAGAAAGATTTTTAAGACAGAAGGAAACGCCTCGCTCAGCAGCCCATTGGTAAGATACTTCACACAAGTACTGTGCAGGAAGTTCTAAAATGACTGAAACCAGGAGTTGGTGGCCATTATTTCTCTTAGGACTCACCAAGGTATTGTTGGATCTGCAGGGTGCACGGTTAAAGTGCTTTTGTTCTGATGTATCTGATAGGGCAGCACTGGAAAGCACACCAGAGACGCGTTGCTCCAGAATTTAACAGATAGGCCAGTGTAGAAATGTAACTGTGCAAAAACTCCATTTCTTTTAGGTTAATTCTCACCCGAGGATATTTTTTCCATTGGTTTTTAGAGAGAGTGGAAAGGAGGGGGAGAGACAGAGAGAGAGAAACATCAATGTGAGAGAGACACATCACTTGGTTATCTCCAGCACATGCCCCATTAGGGCCAGACCTCAAGCCTGCAACTGAGGTAAGTGCCCTTGACAGGAACGGAACACGGGACCCTTCAGTCCACAGGCCAATGCTCTATTCACTAAACCAAACCGGCTAGGACAAAACTCCATTTCTTGTAAAGTTTCTTTTTCCTTTCCGTCCATCCTCTCCCTTCCTTAGTCATAAGCCCTTAGGACATCAGATTCTGGTCCATATCAACCTGTCTTAAGAACAAAGGCTCAGGTCTGTTGACCACAGAAACAGAGTGGTCACGCTAAAGATAACATCTTGACTTCAGTTGTGTTTCAGCCCCAGGTCCATGAAAGTTGGCCCTACAGACCACACCCTCATGAAACCAGACAGAACAATGCCATGGCTAACATCAGGACCTGACACAATGATCCACTACTCCCGGCCCTGGCTGGGTAGCTCAGTCGGTTAGAGCATCATCCCGATACACCAAGGTTGCAGGTTCAATCGCCGGTTAGGGCATCCACATACCTAGGTTGTGGGTTCGATCCCCAGTTGGGGCACAAACCAGAGGCAACCGATTGATGTTTCTCTTTCACATCTATAGAATAAATATTAAAAATAATCAACTTCTCCCTACCCTGGCTGCAATCAGTGGGGCCCACAACCCCAACTCCTTTAGCCTTCACGATTAATGATCCCCATATATAACCCATCCCCTGGAAGCCACTGGGCAACCAGGTCTTTGAACAACTTAGCTTACTTGTGTCTCCGGGCTTGGCACCATTTCCTCAACTAGTAAACTCTTACTTTCTTGGCTGCAAACTCACTCCTGTTTGCATTTGATTGGGCTCTGATGCACACAGGCAAAGGAACCCCTTTAGTCCCACATCAGAATCATACATGCAGGCTCCACGCTATGAGGTAGTCAGGTAACACGATCAGGTAACATTTCCCTCCTGAAAACATGGGTAGCATGAGAAAGATGATTAAAGTGGTTCTTTTAAGATGACTTTTTAATTGCAAAATGACAATATCCCAGCATCTCTGCCTCACAGAGTTTAGGGAAATGTTTAGATAGTGTTTGTGTGTCCTAAGAGGAAGGCTGGTACATAATTGCAAATTATTACCACTTCTGCAGGTCATGCTGACAAGATTATCTCCCAGCAGGCTGGCAATCAGAGATCTGCTTCTAATCCGGTGGGTTTTCACAGCTGGCCACCTTTTTCTTTATTCCAGGATAAAATAGAAATTAGTGTTATAGACCTACGCCTTTCCCTTTCAGGAACCATTTATCATATCAAAGCCCATTTGTCTGTGTACCAGCCTAACACAATTAGGTGAACAGAGTTCTAGGAGAAACCCACAGCTGCCTGAGAGACAAGTAATCACAAAACACAAAGCTTCATCGCAGCAGCTGCCATCTAAATACAGTTTTCAAAATGTGGCAGCTAAGAGGCAGTGTAAGGGGAGAATTTTCAGGGAACCACCTATAATGCTCATAACGCTTAGTCTGAAATGGGGGCTTAAATTCCCAATTCTTTGATATGGTAGGAAAAGCCCTGTAATGTCTGGCTCTTCTCTCCTCAGCCCTTCTCAGGATGCAGGGTGCCAGACACAGTGCTAAATGCATTCCAAGCAACATTTCATTTAATCCTCAAAGCAACTCTTCAATAGGTATAACTATTACTGCCATTTTCTAGTTGAGGAAATTGCAGTTCAGAGAGGTTAAGTAATCTGCCCAGGGTCACACAGCTAGAAAGGGGCCAAGCTCCCTGAATCCAAACACTCTCCACTCTTACAGATCATATTATCATGGGCGACATACACTTTGTGCTTGGGTCTGGGAATTGTTAGAGAAAAAATTATTGTGACATTTGTTAAATGGTTAGGAAAAACTGATTCAAGGCTATTGCAATAGGTGTCAAAACTATCCCAATGGGGAGAGAGATTGGGCTCAGCTCCAAATACTGCAGACAGCCGGGGAGTCATAGCCACCTAGAGGAGTGTGGAGGGTCAGGGGATGAAAAATTACTAAGACACATAGGAGGATTCTTGCTGAAGGCAGGTCAAGGACTTATACATCAAAGGTGGAGGGATGAGGAGCTTGATCAGGGACCAAGGATGGGCAGGATCCTCACTAAACTGACTTAGCAGGGTTCTTGGTAAAACTGAGCAGAGGCAAGCCAAAAACAGGCCAAGGACCAAGGTGGGGGCTTAATGGAAGAGAGGCTCCAGGGAGCCTGACTAAAGTTTGGTCAAGAGAATCTTTGTCAAGAAACTGAAGTGAACACAGCAGGCGACTCCTGCCCTCAAGGGGTGAAGGGTCTGTCACAGCTGCCCACAGTGGGACCCTCTCTGGGGTTTCCTTTCCTTTCATCAATATTCGACCAGGATGGTAGAAGGTGAAGGTGGTGGTAGGTAGTGGAGATGGGAAGTGATGAGAGAAGGCGTGGCAGCTCTGTGGGTAGGTGAGGTCAGGACCTGCCTAGCATAATCCATTCATCCCTGAGAGTGGGAGGCAGCCAGCCCAGGGCTGTGTTTTGGTCTCAGCTCCCAATATCCCTTGGAGTTTGTCTGGCCCTTTCTCCATGGCTGTCTTGTCCTGGGTATGCCCTCTAACCTTGACCTGCCCCTACCTTGCTCTTCCTGATGAAGAGCTTACCATGAGAGAAGGCAGACTGGGGAGAACATTTCCTGCTTGACTCTACTGGATCTTAGCAGTCCTGCATCCCGGGTTCCAGAGGAACCCACATCCCAGCCCACTGGGTGGAGGGAGCACACAGACAACGCACACACTTGTGTGTTCGCTCACTCAGCCAACGCTTAGTGAGCATCTAGCACCTGAGAGGACTTGTGCTAAGTGCTAGCAAGATACAGAGATGGATGCGACATTCATTGGCAAGTTCAGCAATCAGCACAGCTCACAGTTTGTTTAGATGTTTGTATAAGAAATCATGATAGAAGCTGAGACTTGGACAGCTTCCTAGGAGAATGTAATCATGACAATCACGTGGGGAATGCTTACTATAAGCCCACATTGTTCTAAGAATGTTGTTACCAATACACAACAATCCTATGAGGTAAATCCTGTTACGAGGCTCCTTTTAAGAGGAAGCTTAGGGAGATGATCTTGTCCAAAGTCAGAGTGACAAAGTAGGGAAGCCAGGACTGAAACTCAAAGCTGGCACACCCGACAATGGGCAACATGCTGTGGAAGTACTGGAACCTCCACCGCAGCGTTGTGCCAATGGGTAACTTACGACGGGCACTCGGATCTGGGAGGTTCAGTTCCACCTGGGGGTCAGACGAGCATAAAAACCCATTCAATCTGATCACAAAACAGAAGCAGACAATGCCTGGACTTAGTAGACATTAGGGAACCTGAGCCATTACTAGCAGCAATTGAGTTCTCAAAAGCTCACATTGTGCTGGAAAATGCTTCTCTCTCCTCTGATGCAACACTTCTCAGGCCTCACTGTGAGCACCACTCACCAGGGAGGCTTGGTCACATTCAGGTTCTGATTCAGCAGGCGTGGGGTGGGGCCCGAGGCCCTCACTCCTCACAAGCTCCCAGGATGCAGATGCTGTTAGTCTGTAGACTTCATTTGGACAAGGAAGGCTCTGGAACAGTGGTGCTCCAAGTATGGTTCCTGGAATAGCAGCAGCAACATCACCTTTAGAAATGCAAATTCCCAGCCCCACCCTGGACCAGCTGAATCAGAAACTCTGGGGTAGAGCCCAGCAATTGGTGCTTAACAAGATCTCCAGGTGATGGAAATGCACCCTGAAGCCTGAGAACCACTCACTGGGACAGCAGTGTACAGTGGGGCCTTGACTTACGAGTGTCCCGACTAACGAGTTTTTTGAGATACCAGCTGTCTCTCAGCCGATTTTTTGCATTGAGTTGACAGAGTAATTTGAGTTAACGATCTCCTTAACGAGCTCGGTCTCTGAACGAATTAAACTCGTAAGTCAAGGCCCCACTGTATTCTCCTCTTTGCTACTTCATATAAGGGTTCTTGTTTGTTCTTGTGGTGGTGGGTGTTTTTTTTTTTTTCTGCTGGAGACACTTCCAGATGAGGGAAGAAATCCTGATCTACTTGCTACATGCACAGGAGTGGAGGGGATGCAGAATCCCTTTCTGACAAATCCTCTCTCAGCAACTCAAAGATGGCAAATTGTGTGGTTGCATTTTTAAAACCACAGGTCAGATGCCAGATTCGTCTTTATCAAGATTCACCTTTAACCTAAGTTGTATAATTATCAAATATTAACAGCGATGTGTGTGTACATTATATAGGGTATCCGCGTGTGTTTATATATAGGGTGCCCCCCAAATTGAATACACACGCTTTGAATGATTATAAAGGCAGTGCTTATTAAAATATATTTCATTTTCAAAATTGAGCTCTGAGCTGTAAAAATGTGTAAACATTTTGGGGGACATTGTGTATGTGTGTGTGTGTATGTGTGTATGTGTGTGTGTATGTGTGTGTGTGTGTGTGTGTGTGTGTGTGTGTGTGTGTGTGTAGGCTTTGTACTACTCGATAGATTTATGGGGAAATATGCAATTGATTATAAGAAACATTTCCAACATCAAAATGTAACTACAACAACATAATAGAAATGAAAACTGCTTAATGTGTAGTATTACAGAAATACATCTCACCCTAATTAACACGATCTCAGCATTTGTTAGATGGAAGGTTATAATTTCTCAGTAAGAGTACAAACAAGCTTATGATCATAATTTTATGAGCCCTGAATTTAATTTCAATAGAAATTGAGATGTTTGTTTCCACTGTATCAAATTTGCCTCTGGATACTGGGAGTCTGTATTATTCAAGATGGAATAGGCTAAGTAGCACATAAATAGAAATGTCCTTTCATGCTCACAGCACATGTCCAGCATGGTGTGTGTGTGGGTGAAGGTGGGAGGAGTGCTCTGGTCCACCCCGTCACTCAGACCCCAGGCTAAGAGAGCTCTACCTTCTTGGGACACAGCTACCTCAGCCTGTGCTCTAGGATACTGGTGCAGGACAAAACCTGAAGAATTAGATGAGGCTTTTTCACTCTCTCATCACTTCCACTTACGTTTCATCGGCCAAAATGAGTCTGGTGACTCTGCCTAGCTGCAAGGGAGGCTGGAAGAGTGGTCCTCTATATTTCCAGGAAACTAGAACTAGAGAAAAGAGAACTAGAAATTGGTGAACAATAGTAATGTCTCCACATGAAGCTCAAATATGTTGCATTTGAATACCTAATAAGAACCATAAGTAATAAAAATGGTCGACAATCAACAATAAGATATTTATAAATTAGCATGTGTGAAGCTGCCATTTATGAATAATTTATTATGTGCCAGGCACTGATTATCCTATTTTACATATATTATCTCAACTGGTGCTAAAATAGCCTATGAAGTGGTCCCATTATTTAGCCAGTGTAAACCTCTAGCCAATCTGAGGCAGCATTTGAACCCAGTTCTGTCTGACTTCAGAGCACTCAGACCTAACCCATGTACAATACTCCCAGGTAACAATGCCAGTCTCCTCTCTACTCTTCAAAGCTCTCTCTGGTTACACATTGCCTTTCTGTGGACTGTTAGGGTTGCCAAAGGAGGAATGCACGAGGCCAAAGTGGTAAGGGATTATGAATTTATTAGGTCATCTGGAAAACCAGATGGGCTGAGCCCCAAAATGGTGCCAGCACCCAAAGATGGGGAGTCAGAGGGTTTTAAAGGACTCTAGGCGGGCTTTTTCTGGACAGAGAATTCTCTGTGCAGGTCCAGATTCTGGGAAACTCCGGAGGGGAGAGATAATGGTCTTAGCAAGTGGAATGTGGTCCAAGCAAATGGAATGTCCATTGTGAGGTGGCCTAAAGGTCAGTTCCCAGGGGCGGGGGTATCGATTCAATTATTTGATCAGACCTAACATGGACTACATAGTGATTTAAATCAGATGCTAGCAGGGATAAACCCTAATCTCTGTAGGACCTTCCTTAGTGTCCTGGAATGAGTCCAGGAGTGCATCCAGGTAGGACTTTGTAAGGTCAGGTCCTAGCACAGCCTGAAGTCTTAGATGCTGATCTACTCTCATTTTCTCTTCTGTCCTACTGAGGGAGATGGGGGCCCTGGTTTTCTCCAGCAGCTAGAAGACCCCATCATCTATGAATGCACAACAAAGAAAATGCAAGTTGGAAACATTTAGCAGGATATAGACATGGAATGAAAAAGAGAGAAGGCTTCTTGTCAACTTTTACCTGGAAGTTCAAAGATAACCTTAAATGCAGCAAACATCTTGCCACCTTGCCCTCAGCTTCAGGTACAATTTCCTCCCCCTTCCCATGCAAATGATTCATGATCTCCAGTCACTTTTAGTTTTACTATCAGGCAAACCACATAAACCATTGTTGTTGTTTTTCTTGAATCCTCACCCGAGAATATGCTTTCATTGATTTCTAGAGAGAGATGAAGGGAGAGAAACATCGATGTGAGAGAGAAACATTGATAGGTTGCTTCCCATACCCTCCCAACCAGGGATCGAACCTGCAACCTAGTTACATGCCCTGAATGGGAATCAAATCCACAATCTTTTGGTGACTACAATGACGCTCCAATCAACTGACCACCTGGCCAGGGCTAAACCATTATTTTAATAGGCAGAATATACATTACAAATAAAGTACATATGCCCAACTGGTGTGGCTTGGTGGTTGAGCATTGACCTATGAACCAAGATGTCCTGGTTCAATTCCCAGTCAGGGCACATGCCCAGGTTGTGGGCTTAACCCCCTGTAGGGGGCATGCAGGAGGCAGCCAATCAATGATTCTCTCTCATTGTTGATGTTTCTATCTCTCTTTCCCTCTCCCTTCCTCCTAAAAAATATTTTTTAAAAACAAAGAACATCTGAAGTCATATATATATATATATATATATATATATATATATACACACACACATATATGTATGTATATATTAACTGGCTATCAAATGGACATTTACATAAATAGACATAAGTAGCATAAAAACCATGTTCAACAGGATCAAAATGCCACAGAATGCATGTTGACATTTGAATAAAATGGTTTTTACTCAAATCCTAGCTTCATCTACAGCTGCTCTGTGACACTCAGTTGTTTGCCTGCTGTCTGCCTCAGCACGTTCATCTGCAAAAGGAAAGAAAAGCATCTCTGCCTGGGAGGGTGGTTATGAGGATTAATGAAGCCCAACCATGCAAAGCAGTAAGCACACTCTCCCTCAATGCCTCACACACAGGCCCTCCAACTCACCCAACCGTGTGAGGAGGTTAAGAAAAGAAAGCTGGAACCCCTGGGGCTGCTGTGTGGAGGGTGCGATAGGGAACATTTGTACCTGTACTAAACAGGGTGTACATTTTAATCTCTGCACAAGGTCGGAGGAGGGCTTGCATTGTAGAGACTATAAACATCTCATTTTCCAGGAGGCCATACAATAGGGCTAGTCAGCTGCCCAGAGTCTATTTGGGGAACAAAATGTACATTGAACTATGAAGAAAGACAAAACAACATTAAAGGAAACCTGTTCTGCCTTTTATCCCGCCTCTAAAGCACGTCTGTATTCTGAATGACGAAGCAGGACGGAGATACAGCCTGGCAGCCAGTGCCCTTTCCCAGAAGGATGACTCACCGCCCCAGTGAGTGTCCCAGGGAGACATGTTTATGAGGATGGCGACCTCGGAGAGCCTCTGGCTGCGCATGTTTTATGCTCTGTGTTATGCCCCCATGTAGATAAACTGAAGCAACTTCACGATGAATGCACAGTCTCATAAAATTTCATAAAAGCAGACACCATGCATATAACGTGTGTGTATATATATATATATATCAATGGACGTGCTGTGGTCTGGTAACCTAGCCAGAATTCCAGAATTCACAGCCCACACTGCCTCTTCCTCAGTAGAGAACCCAACACTCTCTAGAGCCCTGGAGGTGCCTACAACATCTTGCACCCGCCCCCCTCACCCCCCCCAAATGCATACACCCCACTGCCCACAGCCGCTAGAAGTTGATCCTATAAAGCCAGCCAGTCCTCCTCTGTCACTTCCTTTATGAAAGGGCCACAGTGTACCCTAGCAGTGTTATCGCCCACTACTAGGCCCGCCCTTTCTTTAATCAAAGCCAGCTTCTTTCTACAGGACTCTCCATGGCTTTTATTCTTCTGTGTCTCTTCTTCTAGATTAGAATGAACGTTACCTCCCCCTCTAGCCCATCAAAATCCTCCCTCTTTTTCAAAGCCCAGTTGAAATGTTTTCCTATATCTATAGTTAGTGAAAAACAAAACAAAATGTATTAGTTACCTGGGTACTGAGGCCAAAGCAATGGAGAAAAGACCTCTCTCTCTCTCTCTCTCTCTCTCTCTCTCTCTCTCTCTCTCTCTCTCTCTCTCCTGGAGCTTAGAATTTACTGGAGGGAGACAGAGAATTAGGGAGAGCTCACAGATCATCGAGTGATGAGTGCTATGAAGAAAAACAAAGCAGATGAAGGAATAAGGAATAACAGTATTTTAGATACTATCTGGGGCAGCAGCATCAAGCTTCTCTGTCAGATGTTCTTTTATTCCCAGGGAGAAATAATTTATCCTTCCCCTACAAGCCTACCCATTGCACTACCCCAAGTGCCTGAAACAAAACACCAGTTCAGATTGGTGTCAGCGGGGATTATGGGGGCAAAAAGAACTCTGTGACCAAGTACATCAGAGGAAAGGGGGGCTAACCAAAATCTGGAAACGTTACCACGTTAACAGATTGTATGTCTGTGAGAGGTAGTAATCAAATGCAGCCTTTCAAAATGTATTTGACATTAGCACCCTCCCACAGGGCACGTCACAGGTCTAAGGTTGCTTAGATCACATTTTGGAAAGTATTCTATTTCTCCTTCCACAATATTAACTCTGTAAAGACAGGCATGGCATCCAATAACTGTGTCCAATACATAACTCAATACAGCTCATCCTGTGTAACAGGCATAAAGAAAAAGGCACTTATGTTTGCTAACAGCTTATTGTCTTGGGTAAATAGAAAGGCTTATTTCAAACCCCTCACTGTTGTGATGGGAGGTGGGTAAGAGCAGGTGCCTATTGGGGGTAATGTGAGCTTACATTTTTTTTTTTTTTTGTAAAAGAAAGGAATTAGTGACACTGGCTTCTAGCCTTCACTCCTCAACAATAGCCTGAGAAGAAGCCTCTAGAAAAGCGGTTCTCAACCTGTGGGTTGGACCCCTTTGGCGGTCGAACGGCCCTTTCACAGGGGTTGCCTAAGACCATCCTGCATATCAGATATTTACATTATGATTCATCACAGTAGCAACATTACAGTTATGAAGTAGCAATGAAAATAATTTATGGTTGGGTCACAGCATGAGGAACTGTATTTAAAGGGCCAGAGGTGGAGAACCACTGGACTAGAATGTTCCCCCAAGCGTGTGTTTAACCCGGAAGACATTGTACCCTTTGTGGAGGTCTTGAGCAGATACTTCCAAGAAGGTTGCAGGAGGGAAGGAAACTCAGAAATTGCAAACCTGCCTATGCTAATACGGTAGCCACTAGCCACATATGGCTATTTAAATTACCTAAAAGCATATAAAATGTAAAATTTAGTTTCTTAGTCACACTAGCCACCTGTCAAGTGCTCAGTAGCCATATTTGGTTAGTGGCCACCATATGAGAAAGCACAGATATAGAGAATTCCCGTCACTGCAGAAAGTTCCATTGGACAGTGACACAAGAAGTACAGTCCTCCACCATCAGATCTGAAATTACTCCACGACAACCCACATTCTTTCCTGCTTCCATGAAAGACCTCAAGTAAGGACCAATGCCCACCCTCTCTCCCCCAACAAGAGTCGTGTGTGCAGCCATCTTCAGACAAAGAGCCATAGGAAAAGCCAGCGGTTAGCATCAAACGGACAGCATCTTCTCAAAAGGCCTGTCCTTCTGTCTCAGGTCTGTCTGTCTGTCTGTCTGTGCCCTCCCCCCCCCCGGCCCCCGTAGTACTGATTACCCCAGATACACCAGGAGGCTGCACGCCAGAGCGTAATTCCCGTGAACAGAGCACAGATGGCACGGTTTTCCTTGCGGTATAAACAATGGTCTGGATAAGGTACCAAGCCAGGTAAGTGGTGGAGTCTGGATCTGGGGAGGGATGTGAGTTGCCATCTCCCCTCACCAATCCATAAAAGCAGGAGTTTAACCAGGGTTGGGTTGTGGGCAGACCGGAGGCCAGGGTGAGGACACGGAGGGTAACTCCCTGTGGAGTGGAGTCTGTGCTTCCTCCACAGACACTGAGCTTCCCCATGCACTGGAAAACCTTAAGCCAATTTCACGACTAATTCACAGGCTAATTGAGACCAGACTGTGCCTCATTGTGAGGCAGAGTTACAGCATTACACCATTACGTACATCCTAGGCCGAGCCTTCATTTAGATCACAAATTTCCCAGCACAGTTGTTATTGGTAATTAAACCTACTTGATTGTTCCATTTCACAGAGATTCCATGACAGTAAAGAAATTAAACATAACTAATCTTTAGCTCATTTCTAAAGGTGTACGAAAATGAGAACCGACAATGGTATAAAATATGTGAATGATGCACTCCCATCATTTTTTGTCAGTTTTTGGCAGGCTTGGCTCATGGAAGCTCAGAAATTTGAGACACTTTAATCCACAAGCATATATCTGTTTTACTGTAACACAATAAAAATTAAGCATGGATGGAAAACAGCATGAATTACTTTGAAAAAATCACATTTACAGCACCCAGATATAAATTCCCAGCAATTTACATGTTTGTAATCCCGGGCAGTTCTAGAAGCATTTTCCCTCTAATCTGTGTCTAACCTTTAGTGCCCAGGCCACACCTGCTGTCAGAAATTAAGGTCACTGACTTCTTGGCTTCAGTGTCTATCTAGACTTCCTGGGCCTGGCTGATTTCCTCTTCTATTTTTTGTTTTTTTTTTCAGATTCCAGTTCTATTTCTTCCCCTTCAAAGTGTAGACATAATCAGAATCACCCAAAGGTCTGGTTGCAAATGCAGATGCATGGGCCCCACCTGTGTCAACATCCCTGAGGCAGCAGCCCAACGACCTACATGTGTAATCGGCCCCCAGGAGATCCTTTTGCAGACTAAAGTCACTCACTGCCACATGTGACACCAAAGCTCTGGAGTGCAAGAATTAACTGTCACGTGTCCCTATATCTCCAATATCCAACTCCATGCCTAGCCAAGAATGGTCATCAATGGGAGAACATACTGACCCAAATTGATAAGTTTTTTCCTTTTTCCAATGGGCCTTAAAAAAAAAAAATCAAAGATCACATTATGTAGGGATCTATCTGCTCCAGCCTATTTTCTACAAAATAATCCACTCACCTTTCCTGAGACAGACCTGCCCACATTGCCAACTCCAAAGACCAGAAAGAAAGATGGTTCCCATGCTACCAGGAATGGCGCTTCCTCGTGCTGGTGGCCACCATCTGCCCTTCCCTCTGGGGCAAGGAGGTGGCTTATGTCCTCAACATCAAATGTCTCTCTTGGAGCTCTTAAACTAGTGTCTTCAACTTTTACAACAGAATCACCTAGAAGCTTGCTCACAAATACATGTTCCTGGGTGAATTTCCACCCTGAGATAAGTACCCACCTGGTCAGATTTGGGGCACTGAGTTGTCTGTGTATCCCCCAGATGATTTTGATGCGGAGGACCCTGACCTATTCTTGGAGAAATTCCTGTTTAATTCCAGTCCTCAAAAAGCTCCCTCAACTTCCCCTCCTCAAAAGGTGGGAATGCTATACCCCTTTAATGCTCTCTGATTTGGCAGGATATGTGTGTGGGGGGGGGGGGGGAGGGGCGGGGGGAGTAGATGGAGGATGAATGCCCAACCCAGCAATTATAACCATTATACTCTGATGGATGGGATACTTAATATGAAAGCTCTTCCCTAAGACTGCCCTCCTGTAAACTGAGGAAGGAATGGGGAAAACTCACATTTCTTGAGCAGTAGAAAAGAATGCTAAGGACTAAGTATTCCTATTCTCTTACCATCTCTCCACAGCCCATCTAAACCTCACCATGTATTCCCAGGCAGAATTCATTGCTGGCCTGCTGCACCTTCCTCCCAGAGCACTTAGCCCCTTTCCTGGATTAGCGCATTTCTCTGGCATTCAAGCTAATGGTTTGCTGTAGGTCTTTTCCTTAGACATCCTTTGCTCTAAGGCAGGTTGGAGTGTCTTTATCTCGGCAGCACCCAGGCTTGGCTGTAAGGTGCTACTTAAATAAAGGTTCCAGGTGGATGGACTGCAGGTAAGGCCCACCTTGGCCCCTAGGAACAGCTTCTTTGAGAGAGCTGCACAGCGAGGTGTTGGCCTTTCATGCTGCCCTGAACCTTTTTTATAGCTGTGCTTCTCTTCAACCCATTTTCTAGAATTACGTCACTACCAACAAGTCTGTGTACAAAAGCTACAGAGATGAGTAATTTTCCCTAAAGACATTGCCCATTAACTGTGAAGCCTGTGTTGCTTTGCAGGTTTGAAGATACAAGCACACATATACATGTATGTGTATATACCATGTATATAATCTTATTATGATGCATTTCACCTTGTATAGTTCCATGTGCTATGGCTCCCAGCCTTATAAACCCCATAGAACCTATGTATTTTTACAGCAGTCTTTCTAATCTTGAAAGAAAATGCTGTGCGTATGGCCTTGGTACACAGCAAAGTATCTCTATCCTGCCTTTACATTAAGACCATCCCCTGCTACACTCTGAGTTTCCGACATCAGCAATATGGGGATTTTTCAGAAGGTATGAAGCATCTTTTTCTAGTTCCTTGAGCCCAGACTTTTGGGAGAGCCCTCTGTTTAGCTCCAGTCTCTCCCTACTTCCAATCCACCTACCCCGATTCCATAGAGATCTTCCTGAAAACCCAGACTTGTTATCCCCTCTTTAGGAAGAAGGTCAGCCTTCATCTTGCGGATGCTTCCAAAGCCTTTGCACCTGTTTCCAGGGCTCTACTGGCCCCTCTGAGCAAGACTCTTCACTCACGCTTGGCTTCCACTGTTCCCTCTGCCCAGAAAGCCATCTCCCCCACTTTGGCCTCTTGAGAAATCCCACCTATTCCTCAAAATCTACCTGCGTGCCAGCTGCAGCTCAGTGGGTGGGATCAACACCTGGCTCCAGAGTTCCCCTGCTGTGTGACCACGTGCAAGGCGCTCGGCTACCCTCAGCCTCAGTGTGCTGTTCTTCAAATCGAGGACTCAATCAAAGGATGCCTAAAAGACAAGAAAATAAAATCCCCAGAAATAATTTTTAGTCCCCAATTCAGTCTTCTGAACCACTTCCCCTTCCCTTCTCATACAGAGCTGAGAATGCACTGTGCATTACTAGACTGAGCCATGTTTACTATAACCCCAATAGATTAAGAGGTCTTAAGGGTCAAGGCGTCACATTTTAGACATGCCTACCACATAGTAAGTATGCAATGGATATTAGAGGAAGGGTTCATTTATCTCCTTCTCATTCATAATCAGAGCCATATAATTCACAGGCCAGTTGCTTCGGAGAGGTGATGTGGAAACAAATGAACTCAGAGGTCAGGATGATGTAACCTTGAACCTAGCTGTGTAAACTTAAAAAAGGCATTTTTTATTTCCTAATTTGGAAAGTGGGAATGTTAATGCCGCTATAGAAATAACCCGACTTCATAGGGTTGCTCAGAGGATGAAGTACACAAATGTGGGTGAGGTGCCATCATTGTTATTATTAGGCTGTCATCAAGCTTTTGGTTTGGGCTCACGCCTTGGCAGACTCACTAGGGGAACATCTAAGCTCAGTGTTTATAGAGATCTTGGGAAACGTGGCCCAACTGTCCCACCACCCAGGGCCTCACTGTGCATTTCACAGTCCGTAGGCAATTTGGTTTTATGAACCCCTTCCTCCATAAACTAATAATAATAATAAAATAAATTCTATGTTATGACTGTATTGGTATAAAGATGAATGTAATCAGGCTGGATTTATTATTTTAGATTGCTTATTATTATATTAATTTTCTTCTGCTTTTAAAAGAAATTAAAATGAGAACATTATTGTGGGTTCCAGGCATTGCACCTCCTGTACAGGACAGAGAAGTCAGCCTGGCCTTAAGTCTCTGAAGTCTGACCTCTGAAGTGTCAGCTCCAACCAGGCTCCCTCTCACTGGCTCTTCTCAAGCCACTCCTCTCGGGTCTGTGCACACCTTGGAGTCTTCACACAAATTTGTCCTTCTTCCTAGAACTCTTTCCTCTGCCCCTTTCCCTTGTTTACTTTCCACACATACAGAAATCTCCTATGTACACATCAGTAGTCCTGACCCCCCATTTCTGACCCAGCAGCTCTGGGATGAGACCCTGGAGTCTGTATTTTAACAGCATTCGAGTGGTGCTGACGCTGCGGGTCCTGAGCTAACTACACTCTGGAGACAGCTGCCTTGGAGGTCTGCTCTGTTTCCATTCTCTCCGGTAAGCCTTCTCTGATCTGATTTGGTCACGTTCCTCCCACAGATGCTCTCCAAGGACTGAAGGCCTCTGCTTTATCTATGTCATTTTCTGCTTCCCGTCTCTCTCTCCCATTTGACGGTAAGCTCCACGTGTGTTTTTGCCAGCTGTGGGATTTGTACCCAGCACACAGTAGGTGCTCAGTAAATGCGTGTGACCGCTGTTCAGAAAAATGGAACCGACTTAACCTCCTAACAACAGTAAACACGAGTGTCAGAATCCTCTCAACTCACCAGCACTGCATTTTCATTTTTTCTCTCCTTTTTTTAGAATTTTCAGTTTCAGAATGCCTCACATGCCCATTGTTCCAAGGGCACAGCAAGGAGCAGGGCAGAAACCGCTTCCTGCGACCTGGAAGGCCCTGCACTAAGCCCCGCCCTCACGTGACGTCCCGCCCGGATTCTCCGCCTACGGCGCCAGACCCCGCCCACTTCCCCACGCTCCGCCCCATCACCGTCTCTGGACTTAGGCCCCGCCCCATCACCGACTCTGGACTTAGGCCCCGCCTCCTGTCCATCCCTAGGCCTCGCCCCTCGCCCCTCCCCAGACCAACTGCCTCTGCGCATGCCCGGCCGCCCAGAAACTCTGAGGAGTCACCGGCTGGAAACAAACTTTCACGGAACAATGTCGCGACCCTGTCCTCCGGAGACAGTCAGGTAAAGCCTCCCCGGCCCCTGGCACGTTGAGCCGGCCTTGATCGGGGCGGGGCCGAGCTGATCGCGGGCCGCGGGTCGTAGGGGCCTTTTACCCGCGATTGCTTTTGCCGAGCCCGCCCTCGATGCCCTCACCTCCTTGGCCGCCGGCAGGATCCAGGGACCTCTGCATCTTCTCCGGCCCCGGCCCCGGACGGAGCCGGGCTCTGGCATCTTGAGTTAACACCTGTCATCATGGGTAGTCCCCACCCCCTTTCCCCCAAGGCGTTCCCTGCCCAGCCGCTCACCTTTTCTGCTCCAGGCGTCTCCAGAGTTCGACCTCTGGAAACCCAGCCCGCAGCTGGCAACCCAGGGTTCAAGTTCCCCGGTGGCTACTCCCAGTCGTGGCCTTGGGTCTCAGTTACATAACCTCTCTGGTTCTGGACCAGATTAGGCGCTCACCTCGCCGCGCTGGTGTGAGGATGAAAAGAGAAAAGCAAGGCAAGGGTGTGGGGATAAGCCCATGCTCAGAACAGGGTGGCTGCTACTTTTTTGTTGGTGTTTTTATGGTGATTATTCCCAGGATCAGCCCCTAATGTGGACAGACACATTTTTGCAGACTTAGCATCTGCTGGACCCTCTGATTAGTTCTGGGGCCTCTTAGAAGCCACACTGGGCAGGCCCGTTTCCTCTTCCGGATGCCTCCCTGGCGTTCCCAGCACTCTGATTCCTTTCAAGCCTTTGGTCGTTATTTTGCAGTTTACTGTGGTTATCCAACCACTTTTAGGGGGCATCCTGCCAGTAGAAAGAGGCATCAAATAGCAAACAGCTTCCACAAACAACTGCTCATTTAATGATGGAGACATTTATGACAGTAGTCATCATTCATAGGCCACTAGCTGAGTACCAGCCACCGTATATGAGTTATATCATTAAATCCTCATACATACTTTCAAACATGTCACAGATGAGGGAAGGGGAGCTCAGAGAGGTCATGCCTAAGCATTTTGAAACCAGTTCTAGCTGACTTCCACATCTGATTTTGCCTACTCTGCAAAACTACCTTTCCCATAGAAAAATTACAATTAAACTGTTAGTTTTTTGTGTTGTCAATAACAATGTGCCACAAACTGGGTAGCTTACAAAAGAGAAGTTTATGCTCTCGCAGTTGTGAAAACTAGAAGTCCAAAATCAAGAACCTGCCAGGTTCTAGGGGAGGACCCTTCCTGGCCTGTGGCAGCTTCTGGTGTTCCTTTGCTTCTGGCAGCGGCACATCCAGTCTCTCCCTCTGCCTTCACCTGGCCTTCTTTCTTGTGTGTGTATCTGTCTCTCTGTGTCCGCTCCTCTTTTTATAAGGACACCAGTCATTGGAATTAGGGTCCACCTTAAAACCAGGATGGTTTCATCTTAAGTCCTAAACTAATTACATCTACAGAAATTCTGTTTCCAAGTCAGATTTGTGGCTTAGGGGGGGACACTATTTAACCCACTACACAAACCAGCAACAAAATACACCGTTCAAAGGGACCAAAACAAATTCACAGTCATGGATTCAGGGCACCATTTGTGGTCATAAATCCCAATACTTGTATATTCTCAAAGTGTGTTCCCCTGGTCTGCAACATCACCATCACTTGGGAGTTTGATATAAATGCTAACTCTCAGGCTCCACCCCACACTTACTGAGTCACAGTTTGGGGTGGGCCCAGCAAACCCTCTAGGGCAGTGGTTCTCAACCTTCCTAAGGCCGCGACCCTTGAATACAGTTTCTCATGTTGTGGTGACCCCCAACCATAAAATTATTTTCGTTGCTACTTCATAATTGTAATTTTACTACTGTTATGAATCGTAATGTAAATACCTGATATGCAGAATGTATTTTCATTGTTACAAATTGAACATAATTAAAGCATAGTGATTAATCACAAAAACAATATGTAATTATATATGTGTTTTCCGTTGGTCTTAGGCGAACCCTGTGAAAGGGTCGTTCGACCCCCAAAGGGGTCACGACCCACAGATTGGCGACCCACAGGTTGAGAACTACTGCTCTAGGGGATTCTGTTGCTGTTAAAGTTTGGGAACCACTGTTATAAAGCAGTTGAATATTTGATAACAGTTGAGTATTTGATAAAAGGAATGCTTGATAACATGACATATAAGGGCCAGATTAAGAGAAAGTTCTTAACTTTACAATGATCTGACCTTACAATGACTTATTTAGCAAACCTGTCTTATATTTATGGATTTTGATAATTAACTACTGCATTGTTAAAAAGTATTTTACCATAATTTAAATTTAGTTTTCAAATGAACTTGTGTACTAAACTGTGTTCTTAGTACATAGTTCCACCCCTCACCCATGGGGGATACGTTCCAAGACCCCCAGGAGATGCCTGAAACTGCAGATAGTACCAAACCATATATATATATATATATATATATATATATATATATATATATTATAATGGTTTTTTCCTACACAGAGTAAGAGATTAACAACAATGATACAATAGAATGATTATAACAATATGCTGTAGTAAAAATTATGTAAGTGTGGTCTCTCTCAAAATATCTTATTGTACTGTACTTTTCCCTTATGGGAAGCACTTTACATATTCTCTTTGGCGTATCAGAATTGCCAGCATCATTACTCTTGTGCTTTGGGACCATTGTTCAAATAACCCTTATATTACTTGAACACAAGCATTGCATCTGATCACGAGAAGGCTACTAAATGACAACGGGCAGGTAGCATAGACAGCCTGGACACCTGGATAAAGGAATGACTCATGTCCCAGGTGGGATGGAGTTGGGCAGTGCAAGATTTCATCACCCTACTCAGAACAGCGCATATTGAAAACTTATGAATTGTTTATTTCTGGAATATTTAATTTAATATTTTGGACTAAGATGAACTGCGGTTAATTGGAAAGTGAAACTGTAGGTTTTTGCCTCATTTTATCTTGCCAAAAATCATGTGATTTTTGTTATTATTATTTCTGCCATGTTATTGAAAAGTACACCGAGACTCAGAAATGGTAAACCTCAAGATACACAGCAAAGCAGAAATATAGGCAGGACAAGATTTTTACTATAACGCTGGTACTATAATGTTTCTTTTATCTCCCTTTTAGAAACAGTTTGATAGAGGATGCTAAGGCCCGCTTAAAGAAGCATGATGTTGGGACCAAATATTCTCACTTGTCGTCTAGTAAATATTCCATCCTTTTACCGTTGTTGGCTAAAGAAGGAAAACTTCATCTGTTGTTCACCCTCCGGTCAGAGAAGGTAGGTGACAAGAGTTTCTGCCATTAAAGCAGGACATTTGAAATCCCCAGGAACTGTTGTCACTTGTACACATTTTGAGGCCAGAGATTCCCAAATGGACTTTCAGAATTGTGATGTTTGAGGGGCCACAGGATAGCATGGCATTTTGGGGACATTTTTTGGAAAGAAAAAATAAGTAATTTAGAATACTTTTAGACCTGGGTTTCTTAACCTTGGTGCCATTGGCATTTAGGCTGGATAATTCCTTGTTGTGGAAGCTGCCCTATGCATAATAGGATGTATGTTTAGCATCATCCCTGGCCCCTACCTACTAGATGACAGTAACACGCACACACACACACACACACACACACCTTTGTGATAACCACAAATGTTTCTAGAGCAGCGGTTCTCAACCTGTGGGTCGCGACCCCTTTGGGGGTCGAACGACCCTTTCACAGGGGTCGCCTAAGACCATCGGAAAACACATACATAATTACATATTGTTTTTGTGATTAATCACGATGCTTTAATTATGTTCAATTTGTAACAATGAAATTGGGGGCCACCACAACATGAGGAACTGTATTAAAGGGTCACGGCATTAGGAAGGTTGATAACCACTGCCCTAGAGTTTGTCCCCTGTCCTCGAAGGCATGGGGGGGTGGGGAGAAGAGGGACAGTTTGCCACTGTTTTAGACCAATCCCACCGCAGGTATAACGTGAAAGTTCTGGAGCACTGAAGTTAACAGTCTGGGCCCTGAAGCTGGCTGCCCATGTTTGAATGCAGGCTCTCTCCTCGTCAGCTGTGTGACTTAGTTCTCCTCTCTGTGCTGCAGCCTCACTTGCAAAATGAGGACAAAATATTAACACCTGTCTAATAGGGCCGCTGTGAGAATTTCACAGGGTAACAAAGGTAAAGCTTCTAAAACAAGCCGGGCACTTGGCAAGGATTTGGTAAGTTTCAGATGTCATCATCATTAGCGCCATTAGCAGACATGGCTTGAGGTTTTTAAGATAACTGTTCAACTTAAAAACAATATTGGGGTGGGAATGGAGTTCCCCTGGGTACACACCTGGGTATGGTCACTGTCCCTTGCTGTTAGCGGTACTTCTGAGGAAAAGTTGGGAAGCAGTCATTTCAAATTGTCCAAGTACAAAAAAGAAAATGAGCCACAATAAAGTGTCTTTCTAAGCAGAATAACCAAAAGTATCTCCATGGGGGAAAAAGCAAGCTGACATATCAGCTGAAGTTTCCTGGATTTGGTATGAGACTTGTGTAGATTCTGTCCTGTCTGGGTCAGATGATGACAATCAAGTTTCCAAGGGGAGATACTTAATGCAGAACCAGGGGACCAGGTCTGTTCCCAGCTCTGCCGGAAGATACAGCAGAAGCATGCTTTTTAAATTATCAGTTGAACCATCATGTAGAATATCCAGACAAGACCAAAACGGGTGTCTGACCTCTGTTTCACCTAGAGTACCTTTGCAAATCTATTGACTATTAAGTGAGAATCATTTTAGACCATGAACTCTGATATGCAAAGGTCACATAAAAAAAAAAGTATTTAAAGCTAATTAAATCGGACTCTAAGCCTCTCTGGCTGAGAGGGCAAGAAATTCCCTCAGGCATTACCTGAACTTGCCTCCTCCCTGGAGTCATGCAAGCTGGGCCCACGGATTTCCTCCCGGTAGATGGGGAAGGAGGCGCATGTCATCAGCCCTTCCTGCTCAGGTGTGGGCTCTCCCGCTAGCTCTGGAGCCTGGAGCAAAGTTCTTCTCTCTGAGCCCCCGTTTTCTTCCTAAAATGGGACTGAAGACAGTGCCTCATGCTATGAGGGTAAGGCTATGGCACTCCTCAGGCTCCTCCCTCTTCCTTCTCCTCTTTCTCCCCTGTCATTGTCTCCCCTTTCCTCTCCTCTCCTCTTTCCTCTCTCTTCCCCCTCCTCTTTCTGCTCCCAGCTCTCTAGGGCTTGAAACAGGCAAGAGGAAATTCAAGGAAAAAAACATAGATGAAAGTCTAAGTCATTAAATCAGGCCTGTCGGTCCCTGCAGGTGCCAATGTCAGTGTGTCAGTGGTCCCTCACTGCTGAATGAGCTAACACTATGGAGTAAGCTCTCAGAGGTGATGTGGCATTACGTCTGTCTCTTACGCATTTGGATGGTGAATGGTCAAGACGGTAGAGACATGTCCATCAACCTGGTTTTCACCTACACTTTTGTCTACAATTGATGTGAAGACATGTGAGGTTTCTGTGTATTGTAGCAATTCCTGCACTGTTCATGATTTTTTAAATCTATTTTTGTTACTGATTTATTAACAGAGAGGAACTTTAAAATGCTTTCTTTCATTTTCCAGAAGCTTGCCCAAATGGGACTTTAAACTGTAGAACATGACAAAATTTATAATGGCAGCTTACGTGGATATATTGGCCCCAGTGCTAAAAATGCCTGCGTGACCTTTTGATTTAGCTAGTAAACGTCAAGAATTGTCCTTACGAGTTCTCATTAATAAATATTTAACATGGGCCAGGCGCTGTGCCAGGCACTTCAGCCATCAGCTCATGTGACCGACTCCCTGAGGACAGACATTACCCGCACTGCACGCTGTTGAGAAGATGCAGACCCAGGACCCCTGCTGACCTTGAGGTCCCCTGGAAAGTTCAGGAGAGAAAGGATGGTGGGCACTGGCAGGAGTGAGTGTGAAACAAATTGAGATCACGTTTGCTTAGAAGTTTGGTCCTGCAGAGGAGAGAAGTGGGGGGCAGAGGGGGGTGGTGGTTGTGCTCCTCTAGCCCAGGATAGGAGAGAAATCATTTTAAAGACAGAGATTTTTAAAAGGGGGGAATTATTCAGGATGCCTCAAATGGAGACACAAACGGTTCTCCTGAAGTCAGGGAGGCATGGGGTCAAGGATATATGTGGAAGGGGCTTTGCAGGGAAAGAGGCTCCTGTCCCTGTAGTCTGTGCAGAGGCAGGGGCGGTGACACAGGTCAGTGCTGATGACTGCATGTTCTGTGTAATGTCTTAATCAATGTATGCTGTGCTGCTTAAGGGCGTGGCTCTAGAATTAAATCCTGGGTTACGTTCCCGCTCCACTACTCACCCTATGTGAAACTGGTCAGATTATTTAACCTCTTTGAACTTTAGTTCCCTTACCTAACAGTGGAAATAATTTCCAGCGTAGTGGCTCAGTGGTTTGAGCATCAACCTATGAACCAGGAGGTCACAGTGTGATTCCCAATCAAGGCATATGCCTGAGTTGCAGGCTCGATCCCAGTAGGGGGCGTGCAGGAGGCAGCCAATCAATGATTCTCATCATTGATGTTTCTATCTCTCTCCTTCTCCCTCTCTGAAATCAATTTTAAAAAGTATTTTTTAAAAAGTAGAAATAATAATATTATAATAGCCTGTATGTCCATTAATGGTAAGCTAGATAAACAAATTACAATATATACATACAGTGGGAAACTATACGGCCATAAAAAGGAAAAAGGTACTGATACAGGGCGCAATGTGGAAGAACTTCAGAAACATGACGCTAAGCAAAAAAAGCAGATGCCAAAGGTCACATATATCATATGATTCCATTTACAGGGAATATGCAAGAAGGTAAATCCATAGGGACAGAAAGTAAGGGCAGGGAGGTGAGGCAAGTGGGATTCCACTGCTTGGTGGGTACAGTCTCCCTCTGGGGTGGTGAGAATGTTCCGGAACTGGATGGTGGTAGGAGTTGTGTAACGCTGTGAATGTTTTAAATGTCACTGATTGTTTAGTTTAATTTTATGTTATGAATTTCACCTCATTAAAAAAAAAAACAAACTTTCAAAAAACAGCTTATAAAACTGTTCTGATGACTCAGTGAAAAAAAGTCCCTGTGAAGCAACATAGTAAGCACTCAGTAGAAGTTATCTATTGGTAGCATCGCCCTTTTCTTTATCCTTTCTTTCAGCCTCCCTCCCCCACCCAACATAAATCTGTTTGTGTGTGAGTGGTATTTGGGGGGTGGGGGGTGGGAGGAGGGGCAAATAGAGAAAAGTCAGAAGTGAGAGCAGTTTTCAAAGCTCATTTTTATAAAAAGATTCAAGTAAAACATGTTTTCTGCCTTGTTCTTTACATATTACCACCATTGTAAGAATGGCCTGTAGTACAGCAGAGAGGTTCAGTAAGTGCTTGTTGAGTGAGTGAGTGGTTCCCACACTGGACTCACCCTGTGCTGCTCTGTTTCTCACTGTCCAGCTGAGACGGTCGCCTGGAGAAGTCTGCTTCCCTGGAGGAAAGTGCGAAACCACGGATGCGGATGATGTGGCCACGGCCCTTCGGGAGGCCCAGGAGGAAGTGGGGCTGCATCCTCATCAGGTGGAGGTTGTCTGCCGTCTGGTGCCGTATCTATTTGATGTAAGGGCTGGAATGGAACTGGGTTTCTTGGACTCATGAGCTCCCAGTGCACCCACTGGCTTCAGGATGACCAAACCTGACCTCTGAGAGTGCTGTCGGGAGTCAAGAGACTGGTCCTTGTGTGGACTTTGCCCTTATAAGCTAAGTGGCCTTGGGCAAGCCCCTTTTTTTGTCTGGTCCCTTCCCCCATCCAGAAAAGAAAGGGGAACTCCATCAGTGGTTTCCAAACTGGGTGCTGTGGAATCCTGTAGATACTTTTTCACTAAACCCCAGGCCTCCCCACCAAAATTCCCAGTAGAATCTTTCACTTAACAGCACTCTACATTTATTTGCAAGCAGTTGTGAAGGTAAATAGAAATCCTCCCACATATAAATATATGAGCTATGTAAAATAGTTCATATATGGAGATATATATATAAAATTTTCCATAAATGGAAATATGCCACAATTAATATTATGTCATTTTTCTATTGATAAGATGACTTTCTCTATACTTATAGGGAAAGTTATCTATTGCATTTTTTTAAAGGGGCATATTATCCCATTTCTAGAGGTCTGGTGCACAGATTCGTGCACCAGTGGGGTCCCTTGACCTGGCCTGTAGCTGTCTGACATCCTCTGAGGGGTCCCAGATTGCGAGAGGGCACAGGCCAGGATGAGGGACCCCACCGGTGCATGATAGGGTCTGCGGAGGGACCGCGGGAAGGCTCCAGAGCATGTCCAGCCTGTCACGCCAGTCCCCATTGGCTGGACCCCAGCAGCAAGCTAACCTACTGGTCAGAGTGTCTGCCCCCTGGTGGCCTGTGTGCATCATAGCGACTGGTCAAACGGTCCAATGGTCGGACACTTGGCCTATTAGGCTTTTATTATATAGGATATGGCTATACTTCTAATTGATCTACCCTAAATGTCTATCAATTGAAGGGTGGTAACTTTAGAGTTTTGGGCTATTGCAAATAATGCTTCAGTCTTGTGCAGTAAGTCCTTACTTAACATTGTCAACAGATTCTGCAACTTTATGTGAACAACATAACAAAGCCAATTTTACCCTAGGCTAGTTGACATAAACCAAGTTCCCACAGCATCTCATCAATGTTATAATGGAACGAGATTATTAGAGGACCTGATGCACTTGTATCTTTTCTCACTGGTAGGAATTTACTTACACAACTGCAATTGCTAAGTCAGAGGGACCACGAATTTACAATGCCAAATTGTCATTCCAAAATATTGTGCCTTCTCATGTTCACAAAATATTTACAGAGCTATCTCACAGCGGTTGCTAATGTAGGGCAGGGACTCCCCACATTTCATGGGTAACATAAAGTTTACAACTGTAGCAAGTTCCTCCTGCCCTGCCCACCTTATGTACTGATTACTTCAGCCTTTCTTCTTTTTTTCCCTTCTGTAAAAAAAATATATATTTTTATTGATTTCAGAGAGGAAGGGAGAGATAGAAACATCAATGATAAGAAAGAATCATTAATGGGCTGCCTCCTGCATGCCCCCGCCCCACTGGGGATGGAGCCCGCAACCTGGGCAGGTACTCCTGGTTCATAGGTGATGCTTAATCACTAAGCCATGCTGGCCAGGACAGCCTGTTTTCTTAGTTTACATGGAAGCGGCATGACTTTCGCATTTGAAACAGCACCTCTTCACTTCTTAATTTGTGTATTTTGTCTTCTGCTTTTAGACAAATACATTTATAACACCAGTTGTAGGGTTCATAGACCACAGCTTCCAGGCCCAGCCGAATCCTGATGAAGTGAAGAAAGTGTTCCTGGTGCCTCTGGACTATTTCCTGCACCCACACGCCTACCACCAGAGTCACCTGACGCAATCTGGTCATCATTTTATCATTCATTGCTTTGAGTACACAAACCCTGAAGATGGTGTGACTTACTATATCAAAGGACTAACAGCAAAATTCGCTGTGTTTGTTGCCTTAATTATTTTGGGGGAAAAACCCACCTTTGAGGTTGAATTTAATCTCAACGATCTAACATCATCCTCGGAAGAAACCTTCCTGAAGCTTTATAAACCTGCATCAAGCAAGTTATGATTTATGAGACCAACATCCAAATAACTATCTAAGCAGCTTTGTGTGTGCTTATCCACGGAACAATAATGCCAGCTGGTGGAATTTGACAGGTGCTAATATTTTCCAGGCAATATGAAGATAAAAACCTTGCCTTATTTCCAGCTGCCCTCTGTTATCTGAAAGAGCAAAAGTTTTGCAAAAGTGGAAAATGTGTTTATGATATTGAATAACTTCACCCGCAATATATTAGCCCCATTTTTCTTACATGTGTAAGAAAATGTATCTGGCACACAGTAGGCACTTAATAAATATTTATTAAATATATAACCATGTAGCATTTCTCTTACATATAAGAGGTAATATTTCTGTTACATATGACAGCAATTTCTGGCTGGCCATCAAAATCTATTACCCCTTTATTCCGTGTCAGTAGAGTTGAAGCTGAGACCAAAGCTCCCAGGTAGAAATAGCATTACCCAGAATTCCTTGCAGGTAAATGTGGCTCTAGAACTTAGTTTAGGCCAATGGGATGTGAATGAAAGTTGACTTTGCAGGTTATCTCCAATTTAAGAGATAAGCCAGCCTCCCTGGACTCTTTTCCCCTTTCCATGAGCTGCAACATGAGTTTATCTGCACCCCAGCTTTGACCATATAGATGAAGACCATTCCTAGAGAAATGGTAGAACCAAAAGATCATAAGAGCTTGGATCTCCGAATGACTCTGTGGAGCAAAGCAACCTGCCACCCTGGACTATTCACGTGGGAGTTGGGACTATTATATGGGAGAAGAATAAATCCTATTACCTTTCTGCCACGATAATTTGTAGTCACTTTGAGCAGAGCTATAACCCTAAATATTATAACACTTGAAAATGGCCAGGTAGATAGTCACCCAAACTTGAGGTGTTTGCTAGCAGTTAGAATTTGGGATGAGCTGTGACATGTAACATGGGCTCTGTGACAGGCACAGGAAACCCCTGGATGTTGGTGGGGTTCAGCAGGTATCATCCAGAGCAGCTGTAATGAAGGGCTATGCCTACCAATCGGGGGAAATGATGTTATCTACCTTAAGATGCTGAGAGCAGGAAAACACTGATATGCCCCACGTCAAAAGTCACAAAGACAAACGTTCTGAAGTGCATGCTTTGATATCTTCCACTTTTTACATGGGCATCCCCATATATCATGCCTGACATTTAACAGGAATTTCTTAGTTTATGGTATTAACATCCTGCACGAGGTCAGGGAAGCAGGTGCGTAGAGCAGCATAACCTGGATTGTCTTCTGGCAATTGCCCATCTTACTGACTTACTACATTTTTAGAAAGCCAAGCCACTTTTAATAAGACTGTGATCGCTGAAGACAATCATGTTATAATAATGCTGTAAACCCATCCATCAGCCATGCGGCTGCCCGTGCTGCTGAGTTTTTATTTTCTGAGGGTTGGCAGAGGAAAATATCCGCGCTGCTGTTTTATACCCGTAAGTGTTGAAACAGCACAAAGCTGGCTCCAACCATGAACGCAGATGTTGGGTAAGGTTCCCATTAACAGTCTGTAACGAGGCCTGCATGCACAGGCCTAAATTGTCTCTGAACAATTACAGAGCCATTTGCAAATGTGTGCTTACAATCTGACAGCAGTGTAATTGCCGGGCAGAACGTTGACCTCTCGGGCAGTGAGGAAAGTCGCCTTGCTGAACTGTTGTGAACTCCACAGACCCGCCTGGTTTCTAAGAGGAGTTGGCCTAGCTGAAGTCTACGATCTGGATGACACTCATGGCCACTCAATTTAAGGAGCTAAATATTTAGCGATGGAGGTATTGTTTCCTCCTCCTTTTTTAGTGGTGTATTTTATGACATCTGTGTCCAAAGTTCTAGTTAAACATCCTTTGGTTAAAAGGAGCAGAAGTCTAGAAAATCTGGCTCAAATAAAAGAAAGTTATTGGTAGAGTGCTGATTCCAAGGAATCTACACAAATCACAGACCAAGTTGGGCTCTAGAAGCATAGCACTGGGCAGTGACCTCAACAGCAAAAGGCTGTGAACCTACTTCACTTTTGCCTCCGGTTACATTGTGCCACTAACCATCTGTTTGGGTTGATTGATGTGGACGTAGAAAATCAACAGAAGCTCATTGATTCAGTCCTCAATTCCTTGGCGAAAGCTTCATTGGGCCTAGCTTGGGTCACCTATGCATACAACTCCCTGACTCACCTGAGTTATCAGGCTGTGGGGTTGGAGAACTTCTGAAGTCAGTTAGGTAGACAACCCAAAACATCTATTCTCTCCAGTCCCTAAAATCTGTAAATTCTGAGGATTCTGCCATCCAGAAAGCTCAACTCTCTCCTTTGCATCCCCGCAGCCTTGGCAAGCAGGTGGTTAAGACCCCTGCGTCTGCAGTCAGAAGGCCTGGATTAGAATCCCAGCTCCAGCATCAACCTACTCATGGACCTTAAGCAAGTTACTCTTCCTCCACAGGCCTCGCCTCGGTTTCCCCTTCTGTAATGTGGGAGAAATACACTTTTTTGTTTTGGGATGTGAAGGGGGTTAAAGGAGCTAATATATGTGACCCCTTTAAGCACGCCCAAATGCTCAGAACTGCCTGGGAAATATAAGGGCTGAATTACATATTAGCTAGTAGCTATGATATTATTATAACTGTGGCATTTGTTATAACAATAATAATAATCACTGTCATTTCTCTAGTTCAGAGCATCATCATGTTCCATCACAGGTTCCTGATGTCTCTTGGTTCACAGTAATATTTCTCACAGCACATCTAGGCCAAAGAAACACCTAATTTTTTTGTTAATGTTATTATATCCAAACAATTTATTGAGTGTTTATGTCCTACTAACGTGGTAGTCCTTTGAAAATATACTGCATGTACATTGAAAGAAAAAACACTTACTTACTTCAATCTTAAATAACTGCAATTTCCTATTAGTTGGGTACCCCAGTTGGGCCCACGAGTAATGGAAGATTCAGATACAGCCATGTGCTAGGGAGAAAGACACTGTAAAAGAGAGGCGGGACACCTGCACAGATGTGGGACTCAGGGAAGACACCCGAGAGGAGATGGTTGTTAAGCTGAGCCTTGATGGATGAGGAGATGCTATCCTAGGTAAGCAGGATGGTGGTAGTGACAATGGGGACTATTACACACCTGTTTCTTTGCTTTCACTATTTCATTTAACCTGCACAACAAATCTCACCAAATACTGAGTACTATTATTATTCCCATTTTTAGGTGGGAAAATTTGAGGATCAGAGAAGTTAAATATTTCCCCAACCTTCAAAGCCACATGTATGCATTTCAAAGTCCATACTCTTTGTACTATATCGACTTATTCCAAAATAAGGCTTATTTCATAGGCACAGAGGCAAGACTAGAAGGTTAAGTGTATGTTTCCCTTGAATCACCATGGGTGCAAGGAAAAACAATTCACACCCTCATCATGTCCTCCAGCTTATTCAGCTGGTGTTGCACACAGTGAAATGAGTCATTAGTTAGGATGATTTTAATTAAAAGGGACATACCAATTAATAATTTAAAGTGCTGGCATACTTGTTAATTTAACAACTTTGTGCATAGCGCCAACTTTCCAGTTAAAGAACTGAGATGGGAAAATATTCCTCCATTCCTTAGACAAGATGATTAAATATAGTTCAAGTCTTTTTCTTGTTTCCAGTTGGTTTCTTATATGAGAATAGCACAAGGTTTTGATAAAATCACTGGAATGCTCATCCCAGGTCCAGTTGTCTTACCTGAAGTCCTTAATGGGCTCTGTGTGCACCTTCCATGCAGAATTGTTGACGGCCCTCCCATCACCCCTCAGCCACCTCCCTGTGCTTTCCACTATTGAACACTACTCAGATTTTAAGAGTCAGTCCCTCTATGCTCACTTCTCCAGTCATCCCTACTTTATAGCATGGACACCGCTCCATTGCACCCCTCTGCGTATCTGTTTAATATGTGCACAATTTTGTGTTTATTCCAGCCGCGACCCTGGAAGGGACAGGCCCACATACCATGAGAGCCCTCAGTCTGACTTCCCCTGATCTGTGGTGAATGGGCCAGGGATCAGTGGTCAACCCATTAAACTAGATGCCAGTAATCTATAACTTGTGTGGTCCACTTAAATAATTGAGCTAAGCCTATTAGATTTTCCAAAAAAAATTGGAACTATGCCAGAAGATCATATGTGTTTGGGAACTATGTTGGCCATGCGCATGCTGATGAGGAAGCCCAAGAAGTCAGAGTTTCAAGGTCAGTTGGCCAATAATGGGTGGAAGTGTGTCTTTGATCTAGGGCACTAGGCATGTTAGAGATTCCACCAGATACAACTGGAAGAAGAAGAAATATTTCCTGAAGCAACTTAAGGCCTCATATTCAAGTCCATAAATTTTTATTTTATTGGTGTAGCCTTGGTCTAGTACTCCCTTGACTATAACTTTCCCCATTTTTCATTTTATATTTTCAAGACTTTATTCCTTACTTCATCATGATTGTCAATAGCACTTCAGTTTCCTTTCTTTCTCTTTCACTTATTTCCCATGGGAATCTTGACGTTTCCCTTCTGCTTATTTTGTTCTGCCTTCTTAATTCATTTGTGTCTCTATTAATTTGTGAACATATTCTGCTCTGGGCTCATTTCATCTCCTTCCACCAGCCTGGAGTTTTTCTTCTAAATCCCCTACATCCCAAGGAGCTCATAAAGCAATCTGAGACATTACCTACAGGTGTTTTTTTTTTCCTGACTATAATCTGTATGGCCTAACATCAGATCAAATAATAAACTGACGATAGTTTTGCTAGAACTCCTAACCTGTTGTAAACACATATCAATGTATTAGCCCCCTGTAGTTAATTGAATAGTAGCCTCCAAAAGATATGTCCAATTCCAAACCCATAGTACCTGTGAATGTGACTTTATTTGGAAGTAGAGTCCTCATAGATGTAATATGTATCTGAAGGTGATATCCTGAATTTACTGTGGGCCATAAATCCAGTGACTGGTGTTCTTATACAAGAAAGGAGAAAGCGATCTGAGAAACACTGACACAGAGACACAGGGAAGAAGGCCATGTGAAAAGAGAGGAAAAGATTGGAATGATGCTGCCACAAGCCAAGGAACACCAGGAGCCACCAGAGCTAAAAGAGGCAAGAAAGGCTCTTTCTCTAGAGCAGCGGTTCTCAACCTGTGGGTCGCGACCATCGGAAAACACATATAGCATATCAGATATTTACATTATGATTCATAACAGTAGCAAAATTACAGTTAGGAAGTAGCAACGATAATAATTTTATGGTTGGGGGTCACCACAACATGAGGACTGTATTAAAGGGTCTCGGCATTAGGAAGGTTGAGAACCACTGCTAGAGCTTCAAGGGAAGTGTGGCCCTGGCAACATATTGATTTTGGACTTTCGTTGGAGAATAAATTTCTTTCTAAAAATATTTTTATTGATTTCTGAGAGGAAGGAGAGGGAGAGAGCTAGAAACATCAATGGTGAGAGAGAATCATTGATTGGCTGCCTCCTGCATGCCCCTCCCTCTCCCCCTGCCACAACCTGGGACCAAGCCCACAACCCAGGCATGTGCCCTTGACCGGAATCGAACCTGGGACCCTTTAGTCCACACGTTGATGCTCTATCCACTGAGCAAAACCAGCTAGGGCTCATGTCTCAGTTTTACCCTACCACTTATTGCAGTGCTTGGCAAAAAGTAGATGCTCAACAGATAGTTATTAAATGAAAGAATAAAACTAAATAAGAAGGCAGCTATTTTTCATCATATAGCCAATTCACTGGGCTGAGAAGAAATTCAGTCTCTTCCCAATAGCCTACCTGACAAATGTCAACCTAAGATGACCAACCTTGTTGTTAGTCATCTCCCACTTACTGCATAAGGTGTATAAAGTGCCCTACCAAGAGTGGATATGAATGAGCAGCTCTTATCTTTAACCAAGTTTGCCTTGTAACTTATTTCCATGCCTAGCTGTCTTTTTAAAAAAATATATTTTATTGATTTTTCACAGAGAGGAAGGGAGAGGGATAGAGAGTTAGAAACATCAATGAGAGAGAAACATCGATCAGCCGCCTCCTGCACACTCCCTACTGAGTATGTGCCCGCAACCGAGGCACATGCCCTTGACTGGAATCAAACCTGGGACCCTTGCGTCCACAGGCCAATGCTCTATCCCCTGAGCCAAACCAGTTAGGGCTTATACCTAGCTGTCTTGATGAGCTACTAGAGATAAGAATTAGACCCTCTTCACTTTTCTGTGTTTGAGGCCCATGACCCTTCACATGTAGCATAACTTGATTTAAATCCCCATTGTAATTCCAGAGGGATTTGCATCTCTTCTACTCACCTCTGGTTGAATTTCTGGCTTCAATGAATTTTAGTTCTGCATTCTGTATTTTGAGGTCTTCCCCGACTCCTTAACCCAAGAGCCAACCCAAATCCAGGACAGAACCTGCTTCTGATTTTTCCCAAGACTGCCTTTCATATAAATCTCTGAGTGACTTTAGTTGGAGACATAGGGGTGTCAGCCAGGTGAACTTACTTTGACGCATGAGAGAGCAAAACAAAATTTAAATATTGTGCTTTCTTATTTTTACAAGGTTCTGTCCATTTCTGCCAAATACGGTTCCAGGCCGATGCTGTATTCCTCAGTACTCTTGCCCTTGTCTTTCGCTTCACTCTTCGCTTGCACTACCAAAGTGGCATCCATTTATTTGCAGAAGGGTTATCTCTACCTGTTTGACTCCTTACCTCTCATGCCCACTAGGACTCACCGTCCACATCCAATAAGCCTAGCAGTGACATTTTCTAAATAAGAAGAATTTGTCTACACATGGTACATTGATTCCAATCATACTTTTCCTTACTCCACTGGGTTTTTGTTGTTGTTGTTGTTTGTTTGTTTTAATGAAATGACAGGGTTAAGTGAGGACAGCCTTGTAGCAAAACCCATGGGTGCTAGATTAAAAAAAACAACAAAAACCCTACATTTATGAAAAACACATTTTATATGTAAATTTATTGATCTTACAGAAGATAGATGAGCCTGAGAAATGATAATGGGAATGAATGATAAGATCAGAAGTTGAACTTGACATAAGAAGCTGTATTTGAGGAGTGGGCAGGGGAAGATAGGGATGGGCAGTAAGGATCAGGCTAGAGAGCAAATCAGGTAGGTGAAACAGGGTAGGAAGTGAAGAATTTATATTAAAGGAGTGGTTAGGACAACTTTTAGAAGAGGGGTGGTGAGAGGAACAACTTTGAAACAAATAAAGATAATATTAGGTCACCAGCCAGTGGAAGTGGACATTGGCCCTGGTGTTGCCCATTAATATATAGGTGACCTTGAACACATAAACCAATCTTTATGAACCTCAGGTTCCTTATGTGTAAAGCAGATTTGAACTAGTTTGTTTCTACTTCTGAAATTTCTACTCTGGACTTTCTCCAGCCATATTTGAACATATACAAGTATTTAAGCAGTTTTGCTTAATGTTTTACTAAAGAAAAATCAGAGGAAAAGAAAAGAATTGCCTATTTGTCTACTGTTTGAAGCATGTGGAGAGTTCATTTTGTGAAAATGCCATTTTGGGGAGATTAATTAAAAATTCTGACATTCAAAGCAGGGATTTGGGGCAGGAATGTACAAGTACAGAACTCTGGGTAGAATTAGACAGGCATTTAAACATTGAACCTTATTAGGTATATAGTTAGGCATTAAGAAGGGGACATTTGGAGCCAATATTCCAAACCCGAGTGCTTGGTTGGCTTTGTGTGTTTTGTTTGAATTATTGCCTGTTTAATAGGATTTAGCTACAGTGCCTCTGCTTAACAATCCGTTTCCTTGGCAATGCAATCCTCAGAGGGGCAAAGGCCATATGGAAAACATGGGTCATTTGTAATTTAGTAAGTGAGACGAAAGGAATAGAATTTAATTCAATGTACATCTTTGTATCCCCTCCATACACACACAGTAAGAAAAGTAGTGACCAACACATGGTAGGCATTTAATAAATGAAAAGTGCTATAATTATAAAAAATACACAATATGTTTTGTATTATAATAGATGCCCAAACAGTCTTTTTCAAAAAATTATTAGACAAAATAACTATTCTTCTCAGTAGTTTAATTGGCATCATCCTTCATTCTGCTTACTTTTCCCCCCTGCATTCACCTGCAGTCTATAAACAAGTCTTATTCATTTAGCATCCAATTCAGACCCCAAATTCACCCATTTTTTCCCATTTCCCCTGTGACACCTGGTTTCAGCCACCATCACCTCCCACTGAGATCTACAATAGCTTCCCAATTGCTCTCCCCCTCATTCCTACTCTTGCCCGTTGTACTCCATCCTTCAGTCAACACCTAGAATGATCTTTTGAAAACATGGGTAACATCCTATCACTTCTTGGCTTCAAACCCTCTAGTACCTTTCAATTGTGCCTATAATAAAGTTCATCTTTCTTTCCTGGCTGGCTGACGAAATTAGCACATTCTGGACCATGCCTACCCCTGACTCCTCTCACTTTGGGTCACTTCTCTGGCTTCATTAGTGAACAGAAATTCATATGATCTTCCTTCTCTTCTCAAAACATTCCAAGATCATCTCTAGGATAGAGCTTCTGCACAAGCTGTTCTTTCTCCCTAATTTGCATGGCTGGTAATATATATATATATTTTATTGATTTTTTTTACAGAGAGGAAGGGAGAGAGATAAAGAGTTAGAAACATCGATGAGAGAGAGAAACATCGATTAGCTGCCTCCTGCACACCCCCTACTCGGGATGTGTCTGCAACCAAGGTACATGCCCTTGACCGGAATCAAACCTGGGACCCTTCAGTCCGCAGACTGACACTCTATCCACCGAGCCAAACCAGCTAGGGCTGTAGTTTTATTATAAATTATCAGTATATGTCTCTTTTCCGGGAGAGTCCTACCACAGGCCATTCTCTGTTATGCACCCATATTTTCATTTTCTGCACACCACTTCTGTATATATTTTTGTATTTTATCTACTTGTTTATTTGTCCCCCCCCCCCTTTCCCATTAAAACATAAGCTCTGGGAGTGTGGGATCCTTTATTATACTTTATTTTCTGCCCGGAATGTAATAAATAGGTCTTGAATAGATAAATGAATTAATTTTGTTGAAAATGAAATGGTCAAGTCATTTTGCCACAGAGAAGTAGGTCAACACAATAATGAAATCATATCAATGATGAGGTAAAATAAAAATATTCCTAAACACTTCAATATTTTTTTAATATTGACAATTTCTTTCACTAAAAGATAGTTTTGTAATCATGTATGCATTTTAATTATGTTTTATAAGTATTGATGTTTTTCTTTTTTAATGTCTAATTTAATCCAGCTAATTATCCCAGCTCTATATGTGCATACATTAGGAAAAAATGGGGACACCCTAAACACCCAACAACTTGTGAACCATTTATTTTGATTTTTAAAAATTCTTTATTGTTGAAAGCCTTACAAATATCTCCTTTATTGTGAACCATTTAAATAAATTATAGTAAATGATAGAAAAGTATATACTTTTGTCAAATAATTTTATTCATACCTCTCCATTTAGAAGAATAGTCACAAAAGTATTTAAAATTCTCTTCTTGGGAAGGAGGTTGGGATTATGACTATCCTTTGAATCAACAACCTTGAATGGCTATAATGTAAGCAAAGTTTGAGTAGAATGAGAGTTTTTTTCCCCCAGATAAAACAAAAACAAACTAATCCCTAGGTTTAAAAAAGATAAAAAATAAAAATTTAAATTCTGAAACCAGCACTTTCAGCTGCAGGATTCAGCTGGGGTGAGGAGATAAAGGCAATCCTTAGTGCATCTTTGGCAGGCATTGGCTAAGCTGATGGCTAAGCATGCCTGCAGCACCATGATAGAATACTGATGACTTTGAGACCTTCTTCCCTTTCATTCTCTCTCCTGCTCCACTGCTTGCATGCCCTTCAATAGCATCCTTCTACCCCCCCTCCCCCGCCACCGCCTCCCCCGCAGTCTATTGTATTCAAGTACCTGCCTTACACATTGGTCATGTGTAAAACACTCAGAGAAATTTGAGAAAGTTTTAAATATAAGGAAGGTCTGTAAGGCTGTGACTGCTCCCTGTCTTGAGCATTAATTCTCATCAACTGATTTACATGGGGGCTGAGCCATGTCCTGGGAAAGTAAATTAAAACTTACCAACAATGTGCTGGCATGTCAGAGCTTGGTAGGGGACCCCACTGCAAGCAAGCTGCCAGGAGAGCCAGAGGGCCCCTAGGAGAAAATCGGCCTGGAAGGGAGGAAGTCTGGACTAGCAGACTGAGACTGGACAAAAGCACCAGAGAGTTCTTTGGGATTTCTGAAAAGGGGAATTATGGTACAAGATGAACAGCGCTGCCTGGTTTCCTGCTGCCCCTTCCGCAGCGCCCAGTGTGTGCAGCCTCAGAGGAGAAACATGCACCCTCAGAGAGCTGAGCGAGCGAACCCCTGCAGGGCTCTGCCATGCTTGCCCCTCACTTGTCTTAAACAACATTGATGTATATCTATCCCAAGACCATCCCCTAAGACTAGTTCACCAAGATGGGGGCGGGGGAATACCTTATAATCATGCACAATGTCAAGGTCACTCGACAGTCACAAGCATCCTGAAGACATGGGTGTACGTTATGGCCAGCTATGGGTAATTATTTGAAAAAAAATATTGTAAATAAAAAAGAGTCTGAGACTTCACATGCAGAAGACATTTGCTTCTCATTCCACAAATTTTTAATATGAGACTAAGAGCAGATCCTTTTGTGGGACATGTAGATTTTGAAAACCTTCTCATTCCTCTTTCCACATGGATGAGGCAACTCTTTCCCTGTGGCCTCCTCTTCCACCAACTCCCACTGGAAATAGGTGGGTCTAAAAGGACCCACATAACAAATGGAATGAACAAGTATGTGTATTTACAGAGCGCTTTCACACTGCTTGGTTGTCCTGGTAATGCTATGTGCGAGACTGGAGCATCGCACAGTGAGTAAGGTGGTTTGGTGACGTTCAAGGCTTGCCTCAAAACACAGGGCTACTGCCTGGCTGGCATGGCTCATGACTGAGCGTTGACCTATGAACTAGGAGGTCATGGTTCCGACACATGCCTGGGTTGCAGGCTTGATCCCCAGTGGGGAGTGTGCAGGAGGCAGTCAATCAATGATTCTCTGTCATCATTGATGTTTCTATCTCTCTCTCCCTCTCCCTCTCTTTCTGAAATCAATCAATCAATATATATATATTTAAAAGAACACAGGGATGCTTAAGCGAGGATAACTATAGCAGAACATATTCTCCAGTTCCACCTACGTCAAATTTCCCATGAAAGAGGAGAGAGATCAGGTACATTATGGTAGGACTCTACAGTAGCCATGTTTTCAACCTGCCCGGCATGTTTTCCTAGCTCCCTTGGCCATCTGTCATGAATGAACCTCCTGTCTACAAGTGTCTATATACCATTATTTCTTGCTTAAGCTAGTCTTAATTGGGTTTCTGTCCCTTGCAACCAAGGGACCCTAACTTCAAATGCATTAACTACCAACATCTTTGACTTTTCCCAATCACTCCTGCTGAGGTTCCTGTCATAGATCCCAGTGCTATTTTTCCTGCCCAGGCACCAGAATTATAGACATTTTTAAGAACATTATGAAAATAGGGGAAATGCAATACTACGCAATATTAAGTTCAGAAGACTCTTACGAGTAATGTTAAGAAAAAACACTAAGCAGATGACAAAGTGGGAATAGACTGCCGAGCATTCTATCCTTTCCTGTCTCCACTGCAGGCAATCTGATAAAATTCATTAATTTTGCCTCCCAGCTAAGAACACATCAGGAGATAAGCTTGATGAACTTTTTCATTAAGGCCATCCATGTTTGTAGGGCAGGCAGTACTTAAATTAACACTCATGCTCTGCTAGTTGGGAGGAAATAAAGTTGTGTTTTTAGGACCAAGCTCATTAAATAAATTCTCTTGGCTACAAGAACCCAGACCCCAGGGAGAGCTAAAAATAAACAAATTAGATTATCGTGATCGACTCACATTTTGCAGTTCATTTTTCTATACTATAAAATTTCCCTCTCCAGCTCTGCAGTTGAAACTTGGGTATGTTAATGAGAAATGAACTATGCTGTCTATTATTTATTTCTCAATTTATCCTCAGTTACGCTAAGGTTTGATCAATGAAAATTAAATCATTAAGGGGCCAACATATTAAAAAAGCAATACCAAAACGCTTGGGTTATAGAATTCTGTTGTCAGGTTTAAAGCCCAAAGGAAAGAACCTACCCCCTCCCACGGCATTTCATTTACATGTTGCCGGGGGCTGCTCTGGCTCTACTTGGATTGAGTTCAGTATTGCCTCAGAGACCATCACAGGACTTGCAAAATATTGACTCTTGACCCTTTAGTAGAAAAAGTTTGCTGAACCCTGACCTACATGCTTTTCCAGCATTTTCCTATTTAACCCTCTCAAAGACTATCAGGTTGGTTGATGCTACAGTATTTCCATTTCCACTTTACAAAAAAAGAAATGGAGAACCAGAGAGGATTAAGTAACTTCACCGAGTGAAGCTGGGCTCAATCCACTTCTAATGGTAAAAATTTCTTATTCTTTCTTTTGTTTTTTAAATCTTCACCCAAGGATATGTATGTATGTATGTATGTATGTATGTATGTATGTATTTATGTGTGTGAGAGAGAGAAAGAGAGAGAAACATCAGTTCATTGCCTCTGACCAGGATCAAACCTGAAACCTGGGTATGCGCCCTGAATGGAATCAAACCCACAACCTTTTGGTGCATTGGACAATGCTCCAACTAACTGAGCCACCTGGCCAGAGCAAAATTCATTATTATTAATGAATCCCTAATGCTGCCTCCCTAATGCTTATAATACGGTTGCCCTTCTTCACTTCCAGCACTCTTTAAAATCTGTAAAATCTGTTACCCAGGCTAGAAAAGTAGCCTCTAAAAGGTAAATTGAGGGGGTGGGTGCAGGAGGAGTTAGAGAGAAGGACCTTTGGATCATGCATTCTATAAATACCGGCCAGTACTCAAAGTTTTACCACAAAATTAAAAATTCTCTGCCCAAACTTACTCTCTCCTTTCTCCTCCTCACCTCTGATTTTTCTTGAAAATTTTAAGAAAAAAAAAAAAAGAACGATCTTCCTATAGGTTCTATGCCACAGAGCAACATAACACACGCACAGAACAACTTGCTAATACAGGACTTGGCTGACCATTCAGAACTTGCAGGAACTCAGTGGCAACCGCATATCTTAGGTCGTCCTGTCCCATCCAGGACCATAAAACCAACAACGCATAAAGACCAACGACTGACAGCTGGGCTGCTGGAAGGCATCAGCCATTTTCATGACAGCTTGAGAATAGCAGCTTTATGGAGATTAGTTCTGATCTTCCTCACCACCCACAGCACCCGTATAACCATTCCCATGACGAGGAGACCACCAAAGCCACAGGCCTGGTGGTGGGTAAAGGACACGGTCTCCCTCAGTGGCTGCTGGTCCCGTTCAAGTTTTGAATCTGCACTTTCTCTTCCCATTTTACCCCCGTTCCTGCCCCCTTGGATTTGCTGAATGCCCTCGGCTTCCCTGATAGAACTCTTTGCAAGCATTTCTCAGTCTACTTTCTTCTCCACCTGCCAACAGGAAGAGGGTGCCTTTAATTCTCCGTCTCTCAGCCCCACACTCTACGGAGGACGCCCTCTGCCCACTCGGCATTCGGAATGTCACTTTACCTAAAAGGATGCCCTGGCAAAAGCTCTCAGCCTGGGTCTTGGCAAGTCCAATTTCAATCTCTGGTAACATGAGCCTATTTCACTGGGGGATTTGAAGATGCCCATGGGGGTGGACCTCAGACATTACAGGAAAACAGAAAATCACTGCTCTATCTTCCAAGTCCAGCACCACATGTATAGTATGGATGATCAAGAAAAGATGGAGGAGGAAAGTAGGAAAACCCCCACTTCCTTTGGAGTTAGGTCATTCTGGCCCCATCACATCTGACCCCATGCCGCTGTGGCCAAAGTCCTTCAATCCTGTGAGACTCCACGTTCTCGTCTGCCAACGAAGCATGAAGGTGCTACTCTGCAGGCTGTCGGAAGTGGAAGCGATGGGGACAGTAAAAGTGAGCAGCCTCCAGGCCCCTGACCAAGCAGGCGCTCAGTAATCACTGTATCCTACTCCCATTCCAGGGCCCTCACTGCGTGACTCCTGCCCATCAGATTTTTATTTCTAAAATGATGTGCCCACAGCGGCCTCTCTAAAACTCTCCAGGTTGATCACTGCACTTGTGCTCACATCACTGCTCTCTAATCCGTTGCTACTCAAAGCCCGGTCCCTGAGCAAGCAACATGGTCCTCACTCCGGAGCTTGTGAGGTACGCAGAACCTCAGACCCTTCCCAGACCCGGTGGAGCGGAATCCGCGCTGTAAACACATCCCCAGGGATTCTTGCGCCTGCTGGAGTCTGAGACGCACAGCTCTGCTTCATTATCTGCTATCATTCCCATCTGCAATGCTTGTTCTCTAGTCTATGCTATTGGTGTATTAGATTTCTAAGGCTGCTGAAACAAATGATAACAGATTTGGTGGCTTTGAAACAGCACAAGTTTATTTTCATGAACTTCTGGAGGCCAGAAGCCCAAAAGCACTTTCCTGGGTTGAAACCAAAGTGTTGTCAGGACCTGGCTGCCTCCAGAGGCTCCCAGGGAGAAGCGGTTCCGCTGCCTTTTCCAGCTTGTAGAACAGCATTCCTTGGCGGGGGCACTCCTCTCCATCTTCGAAATGAGCAGTGCAGCATCTTGCTTTAGTCTTCACATAGCTCTGTGTCTCTCCCTCTAGTGTATCTTGTGATTATACTAAAGACCCAGCAGTCCATCCAGGATTCTCTCTGGGTTATAATTTGAAGTTCCTTAACCTAATCACATATGCATAGTCCCTTCTGCCATATATGGTTATATTCATAGGTTGCAGGGGTTAGGATATGGATGTTTTAGGGGGCCACTATACAGTCTATCACACCTGGGTCTCTAATTTGGCACTTAGTAGGTCTTCAATAAAGGCTGGTTGACATTTTTATTTGGTGGATGTCATACTTAGTATATGTCCACCTGGAGATGCCTTTATGGAGACAGGCAACTGAATAAATTGACTATAATTTGTCATAATTATTTATGAGCATATCCCTTAGGTTCATATGTTTTCAATGGAAAAGGTAATTAACCTTCAAGAGTTCACAAAAGAGGTGAACTGAGTCTTGAGAATGGAAATGTGGCATGTGACTGAGATATGGAGAGACATTCTAAGCAGAGTGGGCAGCATCTGAATAGCACGGAGACACCAAAACAAAGCCCATTCAGGGGGCTTTAAGCATGAGGGGAAATAGAGTATAATATGAAGCCAGGAGATCAGAGGATGAAGCACAGAGAGTCAGTAAGGATCATGTTAGGAAGGGTTTTGAGTGTGTCACTAAGGAAATTCATGTCTATCCTATAGATAACAGGCAATGGCTGAAGGGTTAAAATCAGGGCATTGACAAGTCCAGAGCATGGTGCAGGAAAGGCTATCTGCTGACAGTGTGGAGGCTGTTTTGCAAAAGCGAGGCACAACTAAATTACCGTTTCAGTTCCTGGTAGGTGTTTGATAAATATCTGCTCAATGTCTCTCATTTGTCCCATTACGCTTGAACTGCTGTAGGAAAAGGGACCCAGAATAACAAGATGTTCTGTTCCAAGCAGATGCCACTCTGATCTGAGCTGGGGACACAGCTGCTCAGTAGTAATCAACATGCCAGTTGCTGTTTCAATCCTTTTTAACTCGAGAGAGGACGCCAGGTATTAAATGGCGAGAGAGTTCTTGGCGCAGTGTGCCTGGGAGGCACCTCCATTCCCTCAGGACAAGCTCAGTCTGTTCTCTGCTGGGCACTTAGATTCAGAAGGTTTGTGCTGGTCTGAGTCATCTGCCTTTTGACTGGGCATCTCCAGGCAGTTCTGAGGTCAGGAGAATTAAGGAGCACCGGCCCAGCCACTGAGCTGTCCTTTGGTTGTCGGATCAGTAACCACCTGGTTCAATATAGGCAGTCAACGATTTTCCTGGCTTGTCCGGAGATGCAGGTGATGATGATAACAATGACCATTTGATTACTTACCATGTGCCTAGCTCTTGCTTTACCTGTTCCTAATACTGTGGAGTATCACCCACACTAAGAGAATCATTTTATATTGCAATGCATTATGCACACATATGCTTGTAAACATTCCATCAAACCACCGTGAGTGCAAGCACTATGGCATCTTCTATTCCATTCTGCTCTGTTTTATTTTGTGTGTGTGTTTTTAAATGTTGGTCATCATGCACTAACTTGACTGAGTATCTAGAGTTCAAGAGTAAAAGGTGAGTATTATCTCTATTATCCTAGCAAAACAACAAAGGGTGAGTTGGATTAAGCAACATGCTCAAGACAACACAAATCTTAGTCTACTGCAAACTCCATGCTCTTCCCGTCATGTCATCTCATCCCAAACCAGAGTCTCTGCTATTGGGACAAATGCCTCAGTGAAGTGATGATAACAACCACAGCAGTGACATCAACAGTGAAGTGATAACCACAGCAGTGACAGAAAAAAATAATAATAGCTGACACATTTTAAGCTCCGATGATCCGGTAGCCATTGTGCTAAGTGGAAGTGTTACATGCTTACCTAATTTAAATGATGGAGAAATAGCACGAGAGAGACAACATAATGAATGCAATGGAACGTGTACTGAATCAAGCACTGGAGGTTTTGCATTTGCTCAACACTCATCACTGCTCCTACTAATCGATTCCTGTCTCAGGTTACTCAACTGTATACGGAGATCAATGTCTCACCTGACACCAGCTAACGACACCTGTCCCTCCCATTAGTTATATTAAGAATCAAAAGCACTAAAGCCCTTTGTAAACTGAACAAATGTCAATTCTTTACTTGTTTTACCTTTCTTAAAAGTCCCACTTTTGCAAAGAGGTTGGACAATGCAAAGCCCTCAGCTTTCCTTTTACCAAAGAAGACAAATATGAAAGTCATAATGTTCCCTGCTTCAGAAAAAGGACCAAACACAACACAGGGCATTTTGCCAAAAAAAAAAAAAAAAAAAAAGAAAAGAAAAGAAAAAGACCTTGTTTCTTTCTAAGGTAACAAAGTGATCTCCTGGCTAACGTGTACCCTTCAAGCAGGGGCTTGTCCCTTCCAGGCCTCTTGGGATGTCAGTCCCTTAACTGCGTGCCACACAGGCCCTGATGATAAATTCTGGAATGTGGCCACGACGTTGGGTTTTAATTTTGGCTGTCGCCTGGAGCAGCACATAGAATGTAGTATATTTGCCACGTCACTAATCCCTCCAAGTCTCAGCTTCCACATCTATAAATTGAGAAAATGGTGGTGCCTTCTTCCTGGCATAGTTGTGAGGCTCAGCACCTCAATAGGACATATGTGATAACATCATCACTATCTGAGACTCAGTTTCCCCATCTCAGGGATGTTGTGAGGATGTCAGGATAGGCTGTGTGTGAGGACCCTAAGACTGTTCCTGGCAGTATGAGTGGCTCAATATCTGTTATGCCTCTTCTTGGCTGGGGAAAAGGGAACCCTCATTCCCTCTTGCTTATTCTTGGGGCTCTTTCTGTGCCAAATGATTTGCTTTGCACATAGTAGGCTCTTGGTTAGTATTTGTGAAGAGCAGAACACCATTTGAGAAGCAAGCTAACCAATAGTCCAGAGGGGTGAGGGGCCCAGGCCAGAGCAAATCTCCTAAAGTAGGTTCCAGGAGAGGAGAAGGTGTCACAGGAAGTCAACTTGCTGTTGGTGAGGAGTATTCAGGAGGCAAGAAGGCAGGGCACTGCAACCGGGGTTTGAAAGGTTAAGACTCACCTCAGGTCTCCTGAATTCATTCATTCATTCATTCATTCATTCACTCACTCACTAGTGAGACCTTTCTTTTCCTTCTCTGAGTTTACTAAACCCAAGGAGAAGTTTCATCTTTATCACTACCCTCTGAAACATCAACTTGGCCAGCTTCAAAGGCCTTCACTCCAGCCTTCCAAAGAACCAGTCATGCGGGCTGGCCACTCTCGCCAGATAGACTGCAGAGCAACAAGCGAGGCCAGAGCTAAGGAAGCATTTCCTCTGCACACAATGCGACTGCACCATGGTCCCGTACAAACACAGGGCACGGGGCCAGCTGTCTGCACTGCAGCCCTCCTTCTTCTCACCCTTGCTATGCATCCAAAGGGAAGTGACTTTCCTTCTCTGGGTAGACGATGGTATGCATGCTTGTTAATATGTAAATATGACACAGCTGTGGAAAAGAAAGGGAAAAAGGACAAATAATGTTCTCACGAAGTGACTAGAATTATTTAATGCCATGGCAACATGCCCAAGGACTAAATTTTGTGTGTGTGTGTGTGTCCCACACTTTGGGAAAACCTGCTGTAAGCTAAGCCACTGCAGGGGCAAGACTAGAGTCAGGAGAGTGAGACACTCCTCTTGAGATGCAAGATTTAAGGGGATGACCCAGAAGTGAGCTAGGTAAATAACATTCTAAGGTGTGATTTCTAGAAATCGAAATGAATGAGAAAATCCATGATAACTGGAACATCAACACTTTAATAAGGACAGGATCCACCTGTGTTTGCACAACTGAGTCTTATCTTATCCTAATCCTGGAAATATAGGTAGTGTCTGCTCATGGTGGGTATGGCAGTAGTAGTACTTTACACATCTAGAGAGTACTCTTCAGTTCCCAAGACATTATTAGCATCCTTCATCTGCCTTCATCTGCCCTGTGGCCTCCTGCACTCCCCCACCAATGCAGAGCCCTCTTTGCACCCACCGAAAGGTCACTTCTAGAATTTGGAAGGGAAACAGCTCTTTATTTTAGACTCGTCATTTCCTACTAAATTCACTCACACTCATTCACTGTAACAGGTTTCTACCGGTTGACTTATTTCCTTTCTTATGCACGAAAGGAGCGGAGGTCTAAAAATCATTGTCCACCGTGTGCACAGAGAAGCAAACAGAAGGGGGTGGGGAAGAAAAGCAGATTTTCAGAGAGAAGCAAAGAGGAAACACCACACTGCCCCAGACAAGGCGAAAGCATCGGCCTGGGTCCCAGGCTTCTTCCTGTTCAGCTCCCCCATCTGCCCTCGGTGTCCCTCCAAACACCACCTCGCTTTCCCTGTCAGCTCATTGTTAAAGGTTTTCATTTCCTTTCGAGAAGACAGATGTAATGAAAAAGCCAAGCCCACTTTCACAGTCAGTCTCATTAGCTCACCCAGCACTCTTCATGGCTTCTCGTCCTATTCGGTGTGAAATTGCCCCTCTCCCAACCAAGAGGTGAAACTGAATTATGGAATTTGTAAAATGTGCCAAATAAATATCCATCGCTGCTTCCTCTGCGTATGCAGATCAGCCCTGGGCATGTACAGATGCATTTGTGCAGACTCCACAGCACAGAATTCTTGGGATTGCTCTGTGCTTTCTGAGTTTTGAACAGAGAGACAAAACACACCAACAAGCATTCTTCTGCTCTGAGGGACTGTGATTCCCGTGACCAAGGACTTACGGCGTGGTCAGGGATTGAGAAGTATTACTGTTTGAAGAAGATGGTCTGGGGATTAGTGCTTCAGACAAAGGGCATATAAATCCCAGTTTTGCCACTTATTCGCCGTGTGGTGTTGGGCAAGTAACTTAGTCTCTCTGGATCATTTAAACTCAAAATGTATAGAGTGGGAATAATGTCTTCCAGGCAGGAGTTCTGGGAGAATGAAATATGGTAGTGTAGATATGAAGGGGAAATGAATTGTGCTCCACAAACCGGGTGTAAGACATGTCACATTTGTTTCTCTGAATAAAATTGGGCCTACTAACCAGCCTTCTGCATTTCAACAACAAACAAGAAAGTGAAAATAGAGGAAAAAATCTATGGTGATCCCTCTCCCCAGTAGGATGACAGAAACACAACAGATGCCCCTCAACTTGTGAAAGCCCTAGAGGTCTTCCAAAGGGCAGAGCACCCACTTGGGAGGCTCCTGGTCCTTGCCGATATGCACTCGCTCAGAGGAGTTCTTTATTGCGTTCACCGCATGGCGTGAGAGCAAGGACTTTGCCAAGGCTGAAGGTCCTGGTGCCTGGAGCTCAGCCTCCTTATAAGCCTCCTCCTCACAGCCACTTACTCTGATGCCTGTCCCCTCTCTGGTGCACAGTGAGGACATGGGATGAAGGACCCATCACTCCTTCCTTCCTTCTTGCCTTTCTTCCTTCATCTCTTTCCTGAAAAGGAGGAGCCTTGGCCTCTCAAAGCCAATCAGAGGACTGAACTCTGGGGAGTGAAAAGCAGGAGGAAAAGCGCTCTCCCCTCCCCGCCCCCACCACCCCAGGAAGATCCTTGGGGACCTGGGTGACTGCGGGTGTGGGTTTGGAACCAGCCGATGTGGTTGACCCCAGCTTTTTCACTTCCTTAGTGGGGTGCACCTCAGTTTCTTGGAAACAGAAATAAAATAAAGATAAAAGTATACTTTCTACCTCACAGGATATTGTGTCAATTAAGGAAATGATGTATATAAAAACATCATACCCCACACAGCTATTCACTTACTTAACAAAAACAACTTCTTTCTTCTCCCATCAATAGAGCTGGGAGGGAAGATATATGCTGGAATATATATTTTCTTAAAATGTGTAAGTATAAAAGCAATACATATTATTGGTAGAAAAATTATAGAGTACAGATACGCATAAAGAATAAAATTTTCAGGATATTCATAAAGTCACCAACCAGAGGTAAATCACCAGTAAGACCTTCCTTGGTATTTTCAGATCTTAAAATCAAGTACAAATGCACATGTGTAGGGTATCACTTATCCGTGCTCCTCAACCTGCTTAAACTATCCTTGTCTTGATAATATTTTCAAAGGCCCCATGGTTTTCAATAGTATGGCTATGAAAAACAAATCTCTTATCCTGTCTCCTGTTGTTAGAACTTTAGGTTTAGAGTATTATAATTAATGCTGCAGTAAAACTGCTTAGAGCTGAAATACTTGCACATCTTTAATTATTTCTTTAATATATCTTGCCGAAAGGGAATTGCTGAGTCAAACGTTTACATCTTCTAAAGGCTTTTGTTTCATTTGCAGAAATTCCCCTCAAATGCTTGTACCGCTTCCAAAAACACTCCATGCAGAGCCTTTGTCCTAGGCCTACAACCACACTGCATTGTAGTATCAAAGACACACACAGCGACACACACATTCTCAAACACTTCAAATTTACTTGCAAAAGAAAGGAGGTCAGTATTTAAGTTTGTGTTTATTTCAGCCTACATTTTCAGATGCTTCTTGCTTACCAACTGGAACATTCTTAAATTGCTGCCCTGTCCAGATGCTCTCTCTTGGGCCTTTTCCATGAATAGGAATGGTCTTGTCACTTGAACTGTGTCTCGCTGAAAAATGACTTTTACTTCTGAGCATATGTCTTCCCATGAAACCCCAGGTTAATCCCCAGATGTCCAAAATTATAGATAGGAAAGTCTTTAAAAGATTATGTAGCCCACCTGTTTGCAATACTCTTCTTATGGGAATAATTTGCTTTGTACACAATTAGATAAATTTACCTGAACCTTAGAATCTTTTTATTAAAAATAATTAAACCTTCATTAAACACTAGGGCAGTGATGGCGAACCTTTTGAGCTCGGCGTGTCAGCATTTTGAAAAACCCTAACTTAACTCTGGTGCCCTGTCACATATAGAAATTTTTTGATATTTGAAACCATAGTAAAACAAAGACTTATATTTTTGGTATTTATTTTATATATTTAAATGCCATTTAACAAAGAAAAATCAACCAAAAAAATGAGTTCGCGTGTCACCTCTGACGCGCGTGTCATAGGTTTGCCATCACTGATCTAGGGTGTTAACTGAAGTCAGTGAGCTGCTGCTCAAAGTCTTGATTAATAGATTTCCTCTGAGTTTCATTTCTGGGGCAGTACTGTGGAAAGCCAAGGTACCCTTGAATGTTCCCCTGGCTTGTATTTCCTGCAGAATACTTGGTATTCTGATAAACACCTTGATCTTATGCCAACATATTATTTCTTAAAACCATGGCTGAAGTCCCCTAAGCTTCAAAATACCTTTGCTCGGTCTCTTTTCTCACAATAAGTGGAACTCTTTTCTGCTCTGTCCTAAAACTTGCACTTCTCTCCTCATTCCTGCTAAATCAGTGTCCAATCTATTCGTGTTCAGGAACCGAAGACCTAATATAAACTGTTCCCTTTCCTCCCTTGCCACCTCTTTCGAGCATGAACTCAATGCCTGTTCTTATTCACAAGTAAACAAATAAGACACAACCCTGGCCCTCTAGAATGAGATATAGCAACAGGCATGCAGAGACAAGACTACACTGATTTTGGTACCAACCACTCTCCATTTCCCTATTTTGGGAACTTTAAAATACCTTTTTAGTTGACCTGACCTTGCTAACTTTTGGGGATACGTTCAGTAGACTGTGACCAGCCCAGCAAACGTTTCCTTTGCTTCTTTAGTTGTGACACCCTAATGAAAAAAGCAAAGGGAAAGACCACAGTGGGCCTTAGTCACCTTTGCTGGTTGCCCAGCATCTCAATCTCCTGCCCATGTCTGGGGGGATGCCCCACGTTGAACCCAAGTCCCATGCTAGAACCCATTGACAAGATGTTGCTTTGCCAGTTAGGATATAAGCTCATGGTCCAAGCTCCACTAATCAGATTCACACCCAACCTGGGCTTTGAAGCAAGGTAGCAGAGAATTGATTCTGGTGATAGGTGGCTGGAGGAGTAGAAGGTGTCAGGATTTTAGTAACAACAGGGCAATGGAGTAGCAATGGAGTAGCAGTGTCTGCTCTTGGGGGTGGAGGCACAAGATTAAGTGTTTCATGTTTACTAGCAATGGTGATAGCAGTGTCCTCGCCTCAAGGGTTTCATGCATCATTTTGCTGGGGTCTTAGCTGCTTCCCAACCGCCACTGTTTCTGCAGGACAGCAGAGCCTGGCTCTCTAATCTTCCCAAGGCTTCTGTGATCTACCCATCACCCCTCCAATAAACTTCTTTCTTTTATATACTGAGTGGCCAGATTATTATGACCACCCCATCAGTACTTCGTTGGGCCACCTTTTGCCTTCAATACTGCGGCGATTCTTCTTGGCATTGACTCCACGAGATGTTGAAAGGTGATGCGAGGAATCTGACACCATGCCTGATGAATAGCACTGTCCAGTTCTGTGAGATCTGATGGTTGTGGAACCAGCCACCTGATGGCTCTTTTAACTTCGTCCCACAAATGCTCAATTGGATTGAGATCTGGTGATTGTGGGGGCCACCTAAGCAAGGTAAAGTCACCCTCATGTTCTTGAAACCACTCCTGCACAATACGAGCACCGTAGCATGGTGCATTGTCTTGTTGGAAGAAGCCATCTCCATTGGTTTACGCCATCAACATGATAGGATGAACTTGATCAGCAACGATACTTAGGTATGTTGTGCTATTCAGACGTTTATAATGATATGGCCCTCTAGCAACCTCAGGGTGAAATTATAGCTAATTTGCCTACAAATGTCAGGTGGTCATAATAATCTGGCCACTCAGTGTATGTTCAATCAGTCAGTTTCATGAAGAATCTTGACCGATAAAAAGACAACACAAAATGAGACATTTATGTCATGTGAAGACCAAATAACCTCATAGCTACACAAGTCACTTTTGCAGCAGCTGGAATATAGGAAAGTGGGGAGAAATCTAGTTATAACAGGATATTACAGGAAATCTGGATTCAAAATAACCTGCCCCTTGGTAGTGAATACCATACTTGCATTACGAAGATTGATTTTGTTTGACCGAACAATACTCTCCATCGCATCAAGTTATTGTTGTAATTTTGAATTTTATTGGTTTTTTTTTTTTTACTGCTTAAAAATGTAATACGTGTGTTTTGCTTTTTTGGAGCTGTTTATAAGAGCTGTAAGTTTAAGGTATTGCAGTTGAATTGCGCTCATATAAGGAGTATATGACAGCGATAGTTTAAACCGATATGCTACAGCAGGTGCCAGCCCTGCCCAACCCATATATCCGCAACACTCACCTCTGCATTCCTACAGCCTTGCTGAGAGCACCTGCTACTCCCTGCCGGAGGGCCTTTGCCTATGGGATCCCTGTTGGCCAGAAAGCAGGGCAAGCTGTAACTTCTGAAATGTTAATGCTCCTTAAAGCAGCAACAGCCCTCAACAAATGACAGAAGGAGAACGATTGGTGCATAAATAGCACCATGGGATAACGGAAAAGCATATTCTACACCAAGCATGTCAAATTCGCGGCCGGTGGATCACATGCAGCCCACAACGAGTATTTTTGCGGCCCAGCCGATATAATGGTATGTAAGAAAACATTAATATTATCATTGCTCTTTTCCATTTTATACTGTACTTTTTGAAATAAACCTACGTTTCTATGAAAATTGAAGCTTGTGTTTTTTTGTGGCACACATAAACTTAAACCTTGTTTATATGGCCTGTGCTAGCTTTTGAATTTGACCTGCTTGTTCTACACTCTCTGCTGGAGTTTCCCAGTGGGGTGAGTCCCAGGTAACCACTTGCTTACAGATGCACCCTTTACCCATCTCCTTTCATCCCCCATCTAACATTTCCACGCCACTACCAGTGCTTCCTGGGATGTTCTCCGTGTGGACTCACATCCTAGTCTCAGGGTCTGCTCTCAGGGAAATCTTAACTGAGACACCTGCACACCAGTCAGCACTGTCCCGCCCCCTGTGTTAGGGGCTGGCAGGGACTGCCTCCATTGCTCATACACCTGCCAGACAATTAGATTTATTTCCCAGCTCCATAAGCTAAGGGTACAGGAAGCTTTTGGAAGAGTGATTGCTACCCAGATTGGGGGCAGAGGTAGCAGGTTTGGGTGCAGTTCCTCTGGGGCCCAGACCTCTACCAGGGGCACACCTGTTATGACACTGTAACACAGCATCAAGGTTTTGCTTTGCTGCTGCTCTTGTAGCCTCAAACTTGTACCTCACATCCACATGCCGCTGCGAAAGTAAATGCTGCCAACACCTGGTTCTGCCAGACGAAACTCAGCAGCCCCAAGGTCACAACCTCCTTCAGGGGGTGTGCGGGTCAGGATAGGGTGTGCCCAGGAGTCCCTAAACAACGTCCCTGCCTCTCCCTCTCCAGGACTGCAGAATGCCCCTTCTCTGTAGCAGTCTGTTCCAGTGTGAGAAATACTGCAGCAGGTCTAGGGAAGGAGGGAGGATGGTACAGGAAGGCAGGTTGGGTAAGTGGTGCCTCAAACAGCCTGAGTAAGAGTTGACATTAGCAGTGATGTGCTGAGTATTGGAGACTTTTGTCTTCATTACCCTCATTTAGTCTCTGTATTGTTCACTCCCCTCCCCATAACTGCTTGTGCTGCTCAGAGAATCAGCCCCTCTCCATAGACCTCATCCTACAGCCTGCCTCAGTTCCACTGTGGGCATGATTGAATTGAATCCTTAAGGTTAAAAAGAAAAACTTTGCTCATGATAACCAACTGGATAAACAGGCGCATGCAATGCCCAAACTCCAAATCAATATCCGAGAGCCTGTTCCTATTTGGAAGGGCTGTGGTGTATTAAATTAAAGCGTGTCCTTTGATTTTTCCTTCAACAAAATATGAATGGTCTCTAAAACAAAATCACCCGGAATGATTTAGTAGCCTTCTAAAACCAGCTCCAAATGTATGCAACTGTCTGGAAGGAGGCCCGCACGACACAGGCTTTTGAATGCATCCAGAGGGCACGCAGTCCTGCAGGCTGGAAACATTCTCCTTGTGTGTGCTGTCATCTCAGTGGTTATCGTTTCTGATCAATGCCGTTTCTGCAGGGAGAGGAGCCCTTGTGCCAGGCCACTGCCAACACTGATGGCTGATGTGACCTCAGCCCCGGGCTGAAAAGTCCCCTGAGCATCAATTAGTCCAAGTATCCGCTTTTGCCACCTAGAACAAGGACATTTCCAAAGTCACACAGGCAGCAAGTCACAACCAAAGGCTGCCTCCCTTGCAGGGTCTGAGGACCCTGGCTTAGAACAGGGCTCCTCAACTTGGACATCATTGACATTCAGGGCTGGATAATTCTTTATTCTGTGCATTGTGAAATGCTTAACAGCATCCCCGCCCTCTGCTCACTAGGTGTCTGTAGCACCAGTGGTGACAATCAAAAATGGGTTGGTAGGTCAGAGCATCTTCCCGTGCACCAAAGGGTGGCAGGTTCGATTCCGGGTCAGGGCACGTACCCAGGTTATCGGTTTGATCCCCTGTTGGGGCTCGTGTGGGAGGCAACAGACTGATGGTTCTCTCTCACTTCTCCCTCTCTCCCCTTTCCTCTCTCTCTCTCAAAAAAAAAGCAATAAAAAAGATTTTATAGTTTTACACAGTCATTACTCTGAAACAGTCTCAACCAACTAGCTATGGGCCATTAAAATAATAAAGAAAACAAAACTCTCAGGGAAATCAGCTCTTTGCCCAAAACAGAGACATCAGGGAAATAAAAGACTGGGTTAGCTGGAGGATTCTTTCATGGTGATTTGTATTATGATGTGTCAGCTTGTAAGAGAAAAAAAATGGTGGTGATGGGATGGGCGGCGAAATTCTCCCACTTTCTGATTTCTCCTGGCCTCCATCTGAGGAATAAGTGCTTTGTTTACTTCTGAACCTGAATTTTACATCCCCATCCATCCCATTACCATTATTCGCAGTGATGCACAGCAAAGTACTTCGGGGAGAACACAGCTCTCAGCAGCACTTGAAAGAGGCGGACAGCACCATTGTAGAGATGATTCATACAAGAAATCATATAGCCTCACACTGGGGGGGGGGACCCTAGATACTATTCAGGGAAGGGGGTGAAAGAAATCACTCAGAAATCATCGTTTAACATAAACAAGGCTCCAAAAACATAAACTACTTGATTTAAATCCCCTTTTCAGTCCTATGTGGTATATTCTCCTTCTCACTTGGTGGCCATATTTACCAAATGACATTACTGGTAAACAATTGACAAGATTATCTCTCTATGGATAACAACCAGTTATGGATAAAAGAATAAGAGCAGGTGCAATGTTTCTGATTCTATTCATACACGATCAGGTTACTAAAGAGCGGAGATGGTTCTCAGTGTCTTGATACTAGCATCTTTGGGTTATGTAAAGGGAATTGGGTTTCTGTTAACTTGTGTTAAGAAATTACAGCTGAATTCTTATGGAGAGAAAATCCAATATTGTGAAAAGAGAGAGAGAGAGAGAGAGAGAGAGAGAGAGAGAGAGAGAGAGAGAGACCAGGGCTCAACCCACAACCTAAGTAAGTGCCTTGACCAGGAATCAAACCTGCAACCTTTTTGGTGTATGGGACAACATTCCAAGCAACTGAACCACCCAGCCAGGGTGGTAAAAACTCTCTCTATAAAGTTGTTGAGAGGGTGGCATTGAGTCCCAGGGATTGAGATCCGTGGATAATTTTGTGCTTTCACGAGGCATAGGAACTAGCCTCCATTCTCCACACAGTCTAACTAACACTCATTTGTTAAAAGCCCCTCAGTGGCATCTGTTATACCTCCCAAAAGTATCTCTCCTCTTCTACATTAATTATAGAACCCCGATTTTTCCCAGGGACATCGTCACCACATTTCTCAGCCCGCTTTGCAACAGCATGTGGCCATGAGAGTTAGGTAGATGTACTGTGGTGTGGACTCCTGCCATCTCCTTTAAAAGAAGGCTGTGGGCCTTTCTCCTCCTCCCACTCATCTCCATCCTGCTACTTGAAACATGGATGATGGCTTCATCTTGAACCATGAGAATGAGGGTCGATTCTCCATTTAGTTGATTTAGAGATGGAAGGAATATTGATTCTGGATGAATTTGTGGGGCTTTCACTCCATCCTTATGTCGTTTATCTTCTTTAAGCCACTTTTTAAAATTTGTTGCTGAATCTAATACTTTACCATCACTTGCATAGTGAAGGCTCCCCTGACCCTCCAGATAACACCTAATATTTCCTCTTTATAGCACTTACCATACTAGTAAATGATTAATTAGTTAGGTGAGTTTTTTGGTTTAACACCTGTAGCAGGGACTGTTGATGCTCTTGGAACTCACCATTGCCACACACAAGACCCAATGGCTTTCGACTGAAACACCTGCAACTCGTTCCGGACAGCTTGGTCTAGGTGCCAATTTTCAAACAGCCCACGTACAGGGCAGAGCAGAAGCGGTAGATGAAGGACCCTTCAGAAACATCCATCAACCCAGGACTGACAGAGTTTATGGACACTTCATTTACCTTGTCTCTTTTTGTGGTTGGTAACCCTCCATTGATTTTCAGAGGGAGTGGAAGGGAGGGGGAGAGTCAGAGAGAGAGAGAAAGAAACATTGATTGGTGCCTCTCACATGTACTCTGACTGGGCCAGGGATCGGGCCTGCAACCGAGTTACATGCCCTTGACAGGAATTAGACCCATGACCCTTCAGTCTGCAGGCTGATGCTCCACTTAGCCAAATCATACCTTGCCCCTTGATTGGGATACCTTTGAGGTGTGCTTTACACTAGAGCCATCTAGAGTTATCCTGCAGGACTAAACTGCGAGATAACACACCTTGTATTGACTTCTTTCTCTCTCCTATCTCATTTCCACAGACTCCTACTTCCTGGAATCACCACACAAATAACACTCAGATCTTCGAATTAAGAAAGGGTTGCTTTTGGGGAATCCAACATAGATTGATATATAGAGTGTCCCAAAAATGTATACACTTTTCCTGATAGTTCAATTGATGTTTCTTTCTTTTCAGATTTAACCCATAGGAATAAATAATTATTGAAACTGTGTATACACTTTTTGGGGACACCCCATACATCTACTTGATTAGAAAACTAGCTCCACTAGGACTGAGAATATGTTTGTCTTTTTCACCATTCTACCTCCAGTACTTAGCAGTAGCCCAAGGTCAGTATTCCAAAGGTGCTGGGTACATACTGGTTCACATTATTCCCACTCTGACACATCTGGAGTTTGCTGCCTATGAGATATCAATAGGCAGCGTATTTCAGCATGTTCAGCATGAGCTGCACACCTATCCAGTGCTTCTCTGAAGATAATGCTGTGCTCATGGCATTCATGCTCCATTATCTCTTAAATTGCATCAACACAAACTATAAGAAATTTTGCACACATCCTTTAATATGAGCCTCTGGATGTTAGTAAGTGATTTCATTGCCAGAATCTGCTGCCTCTCTCCATTACTGACCTTCTAAATGTGTCTCCTTCCTCTTGACCTACTCTATGTCATTTCTGAAAGGTACAGCAGCAAAGACATTATAGCATGGTGGTTAAGAATCCACATGTTAGAGTCAAATGGCTCCCACTTCAAAACCCAACTCTGCCACTGACTAAGTAGGTGACCTTGGGAAAGTTACTCAGTTTCTGTTAAATTTCCACCTGTGTAAACTAGGCATGATAGTGCCTATGGCACAGGATTACTCTGAAGATTAAATAATATATGCATATGTATAATAAATGATTCTCATTGTGTTCAGTAAACTACTATAGATTTAATCATAAGGGATATAGTTGACGACACTGAGTGTCTATCCCAGGTAATATATTTTTCTGGAAAATTATTCAACCATCCCAAGTTATTTAAAACCCATTTCTCAAATCATACTAAAACGGTTTCCTATATACTATTATTCAAATACCTAACCTTTGTTGGGTGACACTCCCCTAAGATAGCCAAAACCTTGAGGGATTCGTGAATTTGACCCTCTACACTCCTCTTACAGGCACTTACACCTGTTCCCTGGCCATATACAAGTTCATTGAGCTGAGCTTTAATGCTATGTTTCACCAGGAGTGGCCACCGTTTCACATTGTCCTACATGTAAGATATTTCACAACTGAAGCTCGAAGTGAATGCCCAAGGAATCAATTTTATAAATTGAAAATAGATTTATTGTGTTTGTTTGAAGAGATGCCTTGCAGTGTTGCTCTTACAACACTCCTCTAGGGAGGAGCAGATTTGGGAATACTTAACCATCCAAATAGTGGTATATGGCACTCAGAAGAAGTATTCCTTCCCAAGCAGCACAGACTGCGATGTGTTTCCTTTCGGTTGTCGTGACAATCAGCTGCACACCAATTATAATTGGGGGTTTGTAAACAGCCAGAAGATTCCCTTGGAGAGAGCAATTATATTCCCTTTAACATACTATAGGGCAAACACTTCCTCTAAAGCATGCTGTGTGCTGAGTGCAATGTAGATTTACTTTATTGATGCTGAAGGAAAACCTTCAAAACCAAGGCAAGGGATCTTGGTGGGACAGAAACATGAGAAGGCCAACAAAAGAGCAGAGAACATCAAAAATACCGTGGAATATTATCAATCAGGAGACGAGCTGACTTGGCCCATCCAAATAAACATGCATGGAAGATGTTAAGAGCATCAATTTGGAGTTGGTTTTGTATCTATCTTACTACAATCCCTGTGTTCCCTTTTTTTAAAAAAAATATATTTTATTGATTTTTTTACAGAGAGGAAGGGAGAGAGATAGTCAGAAACATCAATGGGCTGCCTCCTGCACGCCCCCTACTGGGATGTGCCCGCAACCAAGGTACATGCCCTTGACCAGGATTGAACCTGGGACCTTTCAGTCCGAAGGCCGATGCTTTATCCACTGAGCCAAACCGGTTTCGGCCCCTGTGTTCCTTTGAGCATGAAAATTCACCATGTGAAGGCTCACTTTCCTCTTCTGAAAAGTGGAAATAACAACGCTTACCCAATAAGGTTATTCTAAAAATCAAATTACAAAACATACCTAAAGTGTCTAGAACAGCAGATACCCCCAAAACAATATCATATATCACATGTTATCACTGCTGACCCCATATCCCCTGGAACTCATTATTACCTATATAGACAGATAATGGCTTCCTACTGAGAGGACCTGCAGTTCTCTGCCTGGGGATTTTCTTTTAATATTTTTATTGATTTCAGAGAGAAAGGGAGAGGGAAAGAGAGACAGAAACATCAATGATGAGAGATAAGCATTGATTTGGCTGCCTCCTGCACGCCCCCAACTTGGGATCGAGCCTACAACCCAGGCATGTGTGGAACCATGACCTCCTGGTTCATAGGTTGTCTCTCAACCACTGAGTTACTCTGGCGGGGCATGGCTGGGGATTTTCTCATCCCAGGTACATGGGGTGGGAAGAAAGTGCCAGGGAGTTAACACTTCCAAACAGACCTTAGCCAATCATGCAGAAAATTTAGTGATAAATACCCATTTCCTCATTCCTTGTGCAGGACAGCTCTGTGGCTTGTTCCACTCTGCCTCTCATGGGTCTCCTGTGGGTTTGATCCCCATTTGTCCTTGCGGGAACCTGCTCATTAGTGCACCTGCACTGGCTTCTGTCACTTCCCTGTCTCACTGTCTTACTTCCTGGTGGGAGCTTCCTGGGATTACCTCCAAAATAAGTCTCTGGCACTCAAAATCTTGATCAGGATAAAGTCCAATCTAACACAATACTCAACAGGCTTAATAATTTGGACACTTGGGTTTACAGGAAAATGTTCAATTCGCTAACCAAGTCTTGTCTACTCAGCTTCCTTTCAACCCCTTCTCTTCCATCCCACAGCCACTGCCTCCACTGAGGCTCTTCTTATTTATTTTTTCTGCACCACACTCTCTGATTGACCTCCATGCTTCCAGTACCTCTACTGTCTAATCCATCACCCACTTACTACCAAAGTTATCATCCTAAAATACAGTTCTGCTAATGCCAGTCCCTTGCTGTTGTTTTTTAAGACTTCAGTGGTGCTCATTGCCTCCATGATTATGTTATATCCTATATAATAAAAGGGTAATATGCAAATTGACCAAACAGTGGAATGACCAGTCGCTATGACACGCACTGACCACCAGGGGCAGACGCTCAATGCAGGAGCTGCCCCATGGTGGTCAGTGTGCTCAGCCACACGCCGGGCTGAAGGCTGGCGAGCGCAGCAGCAGTGGTGGGAGCCTCTCCCACCTCCCCTGCAGCGCTAAGGATGCCCCACTGCAGCTTAGGCCCGCTCCCCATGGGCCTCAGTCAGTATCCCCTGAGGGCTCCCAGACTGCTAAAGACACAGGCTGGGCTGAGGGACCCCCACCCCCCTGCAGTGCATGAATGTCGTGCACCAGGCCTCTAGTATTTATAACATGGTACGTAAAACCCTCAAAATCTGGTTCCAAACAACCTTCCCACTTCATCTCCAGTGATTGCTACACACAGACAATGCTCAGCTCACACAGAAAAAGCCAGTGTTGTGTCAAAGCCGTATTGCCTGTCACCTTTTGTTGTGTTTGAATGTACATGTGCTCTCCCCTGTCTGAAGAATCTGAAGAACTGGGCTCAACCTTTGTGGTCAGCTCAAATGCCCCCTCCTCCATGAAGACTTCTCCACATCCTGGGCAAGTCAGTGGTTTTCTACAGCATCTGTATTCACTGACTCATTTGTTCATTTAACAGGCATTTTCTGGGCATATTCTACTATAAACCAATCACGTGCAAAGTTTCAGGGAACCAGTGCGGGATAAAAGGCAGAAAATGCATGAAGATCACAGATGGGAAAAGGAAATAGACCTTATCTGGAAATCGTCTAAAAGGTTGTTACTCACTGCCATGAGTTTACCATCAGGGATGCTAACCCAACCTGGGGGTTGGAGAGCCTTCCACAAGGAATGGACACTTGAGGTGAGAGTGAAGTAGGAGATATCACCAGATGAAGGACATGCAACCTAGGTTCCAGCCTGGGGACAACCAGAGGTAGAAGGAAACACAAAACTCTTTGAGGAATAGAAGGCCAGGGTGTTTAAAGCATAGAAGCAGCAAGGGAATGGAGAGAGAAGAGGCACTTATACCATTCCTTATGAGTGTCTCTTTGTGGGCTGTGTCATCCCTGCCTCACGCTCCCAGAATGAGCTCCTCAAAAGTAAGGATCATGTGTCACTGAAAATCATACCCACCCAACACTTAGCACAATGCAAATGAACGAAATTAATGCATCCACTTGATGGATGAGAGAGCTGAGGCTCAGAAAGGTTGAATAAGTTGCCTAAGATCCCAAGGCAAGGCTGGCAGAGGCTGCACAGTAACTAGAATACGCACCTACCATTCCTCAAGTATGTTTCTTATAAACTGGCACAAAGCAACCCCCCTACTTTTCATCTTGAAAACTCAAGTTTTTCTGGGCGTTCTTTTTCAAAGGGCTCTATAACAAAAAATAAAGCATAAAGCCAGTTCCTGGTGTGTGTGTGTGTGTGTGTGTGTGTGTGTGTGTGTGTGTGTGTGTAGGGAGAGGGGGAAATGAGAGAGTGAGAGGGAGGGAGAGCACAGGACGCTTTTTATAATGGCCCGAAATGATGCGGGGTGGGGTGGGGTGGGCGTGTGTGTGTGAGAATAAGACGCTCTTAGTGATGCTGAGTGAACAACACCATCCTCACTGACCCTGGATGTCCTGAGCGAAACCACTCTGGGTTTGGACTCTTCACCTGGGTGAGCGGGATCTCTTGCCTCCCGCTTCCCGAACCTCTCTGCACTTCCAGCCGGGACCGGTGGTGTGGGAAACAGCCCGATTTCCCGTCTCTCCTGCAGGTCCGTGGGAGAGGAGGCAACCTCATCGCGGGAGGCATCCTCCAGGCCCAGACATTCATCTCTGTCCATTTCAAGGCCCCGAGCCTGAGCCGTATATAACCAAGTACTGCGCCTACCACGAAGGGCACGGTGGCTTTTCTGCGTGTTTTATTCACGAACCTTGAGAAAAATCTGGCTCTGGGGCTGCGATCAAGATCGTGATTTGAGACTGCTTCCGAAATTGGAGCTGAGGCTTCGTTTGGCAGGAAAGAGAGGAGGTGAGCGGGTGTGGGCGCAGCTCTTGTGAGGATTACGGCGGAGGCTGTGGACCACGGCGCCGCTCGCTGGGGCTGCAGCCATTGCACAACGAGCACCCCACATTCAACAGGAGGGACCGCGGGAGCGGACCTCTGAGCCCCCGCAGCCGCCGCAGCCCGCGCCCCCGCGCCCCCGCGCCCCCAGTGCCCCCCGCACCATGGCCAAGGAAGGCGTGGAAAAGGCGGAAGAGACGGAGCAAATGATCGAGAAGGAGACAGGCAAGGAGCCTGCGGAGGGCGGCGGCGGCTCGCACCGACTCGGGGACACCCAGGAGATGCGCGCTGTGGTGCTCTCCGGCTTCGGGGGGCTCAACAAGCTGCGAGTCTCCAGGAAGGCCATGCCCGAGCCGCAGGACGGCGAGCTCAAGATCCGCGTCAAAGCCTGGTCCAGTATCCGCGCCTTTCTCGCTTTCTCTCTGTGCGCGCTCGGCGCTCCCGGGAGGCGGTGGCGGAGCCTGGTGGGGCCGGGGCCGGGGGACTCTGCCGCGGGCGCCCCACTCCGTGCCCTGACCCTGGTCTCAGAGCCTCTTTGCGGCCCGCCGCTGATGCTGGGGAGGGTGCTGAGAGGTGGCCCTTCTCCTCCCCAAGCCAGATCCAGGGGTGACCAGGGGAGACCGCGAGCTCCCGGGAGGGGACGCGAGGGTGGATGGTGGCATCCGGCACTCTGGGTCTTTCGCTGCGGGGGAAGCAGCCAGGATAGAGGGTTTGATGGTAACGTGGTTAAAAAAATGACAGTAACCGACGGCTTTCTGTGCACCAGCCAGCGTTTTTAAGTTTTATGTGAGCATTCGCATTTAATACTTCCTGGGACCCAGTGAGTTAGTTGTCTTCAGCATCTCCCTTTACAGGTGCGGAAACCAGGGCTCAGAGAGAGTGATTTGCTCAAGATCATCCTGTGGCGCTAAGTGCCACGGCCAGGGTTTGGTCATTGATCTTTGTCATCTCTATGTGACCTGCTGATGGGCTGGGGCATGTGTCCTTCCTCCTGCCCCTGCACACTTCCCTCCTTGTGGCCTGGGATGGGAAAAGGAATTGGGCTAGGCTAGGGGAAAGGAACTAGGAAGCCAGAGTTAGGTACCAAGCCACTAGGCTTGGTGGTGGTGGTGGCAGCGGCGGCGGTGTGTGTGTGTGGGGGGATGGGGGGAGGGATTCAAGCCTGCAGCCTAAACCTCCCTCTTCCCCCACTAGCATCTCTGCCTGTCTCTGAAAGTGGAAAATCCCAAACCTGATTAATCTTCCCCGAACTCCCGCTCCTGTCTCGGATGGACTCATCAATCTGAGTGACCTTGTCTTCCCCACCCCTCCTGGGGGAACTTCCTCGGAACCACACCGATGCCAAGTGGTGTGTTTAAGACTCTCTGGCTGCTGTCACTATAGGATCATTCCCCTGCAGTTCTGGGGGGAGGGCTCACCTGGAGTGTTTCCTGGACCCAACTGAGTTCCGTATGCAGCAGCCTGGGAAGCTCCTCAGGGGAACTTGCTGTTAGCACTGTCAGATGGCCTATCCCTTCCCATCTATATATTTTCAATCCCACAACAGACACTGATTCTTAACACAGCGGTCAGCTTAATGGTTCCCAGAACCTGGGACCATATCTAAGGCAAAAAAAAAAAAAAAGAGAGAGAGAAGAAAAAGGCAAAGGCAAAGGAGGTGCCCCTGCCTTGCTACTTTGAGAGCAGGTGCAGGTTTCATTTGCCAGACTGGAAGGCAGCTGGTGAGAGAAGCAGGGACTGGTCTCTGGCTGGCTCTGCATATATGTAGCTGGTCATGCTTGACTCTGAACGGGACTCTTGGGCTGGGCCTCTCCCTGGGTAATTCAGAGCAAGGAAAGGGGCTTCTGCACACTGGGACTCCTATAGAGTTCTATTTTGTTAACTCTTGACTGGGCCAAACTGATTGATCCCTGAAGGCAGAGCTTATGTCTGACCTTTTCACAGATAAATCCCCAATGCGAGGCATAGTACATCCTAAATAAATTATCGATGAATGAATGGATCGAGAAAAAAAATGCTTGGAGGGGGATTGTTGCATCATTACTTTTCTTTACTTGCTGATGGAAGAATGTCTGCCTAGTAAGATTAAAATCATGTATATTGATAATTCACCTTCCATTGCTACCAATCAAAAATATTGTGTGTGTGTGTGTGTGTGTTTGTATGTGTGTACATAGGTGTAATTTATGACTCTCCATCCAAATTGAGGTTGGGTTCTAGGAATCTGAGTACGTATCCAGGGAGTGAAAATGTCAAAGCTACTCTTTGAAGAAAAGGCTATCATCTATAGTGTCAATAGGTCTGGGTTCTCTAGCCTTATGCTAAGTGCATAAATGCTGACAGGCGCTGAAGCATTCTGAGATAATAAATGTCAAGATGAAAGCTAGGAGATTGATTTTTCAAAGCTAGATACACAATCCTGTTCTTCATTAGAGCTGTATGCATGTGTACACACACACACACACACACACACACACACACACACACGGCAACCACTGCAGATCCTTCACCCCAGTTGCTCAAAAAGCCAGCCAGGGCTGGGGGGCATTTGGAATGGAGTATTGCAAAGGCCCCAGATTCATTCCCATTTCACCAAGCTGGAAGCAGAGTTCATCTGTTTTGCAAGGGGGGATGGGAATAGGTTTGTGAAGATTGCCTGCTGGGCCCTTCCTCCTCCACTGGGCTGGGATTGGCTGGCCAAAGATGCCCATTGATTGTAAGTTTAGCCTTGAGAGCCAGGATGACTCATTCTGTATTTTTATGAATCAGTGGATGGCCTCCTGGATGAAGGTCCCCCTTTTATCTCCTATTTTTAATGGATAAGCGTTATGCCTCTGAATAAAGCATAATTCATCTGAACTAGTGTTAAGACCAGGTATTCAGAATGAAGGTCCAAGTTGGTTTCTGTATAAATTTGATGGGAATGAAAGAGAAGGGGCGGGGGGAATACATATTATATCTCATTTACACCCTCTCACTTAGGGCCCTCTGAGATAGGTATTCATGGTAGAGCAAATTGGGGCTTGGAGATGTTGGGTAATTTGCCAAAACACATCACACAGACAGTAGAGTTAGGATTTGAATCCTGGTCTGTCTCTCCTTAAAACTCTGTTGTTTTCCTTTTATTCTATTTTGTCTCTCTCCATGGTAAAGCCACAAGAAATGTGATTTACTTCTCCAGACCTCTGGCATGTAAGCTTGCTTTCCCTCTTTCTGTGAATATAGCTCTTTTGATCTTTTTATGTCTGGCTTAAGGGAATGCTCTGTGGCTGTTTCCAGAGTAAAATGGCTTTTCCTCTAAAGTAGAGACATGATGGTCAAATACAGCTCAAAAAGAACCAACTCAAGGAGGGATAGGAGAGTTTTCTTTCTAAATTGTTACAAGAACATTAGCTCTGATGGGGAACTCATTTTATCAACCATTCATTGAACAAGCTACATGGCAAGTGATTTAAGCAGCTAAACTGAAGAAGCACGATGCCTTTGGAGAAAGATGGGCCTGGATGGAAGGCAAAGCCCCACCACTTTCTATCTGTGGACCAATCTCTTAACTTCTCTGAGCTTTCCATGCCTCAACCGCAAAATGGGGATAATAAGATGAACTTCATGGTGTTGAGAGGATCAGATGCAGGAAAGAGACTGGCCCACAGTTGGCACTAAATGAACCGTAGCTACTGTTGTGGCTGTTGTCATTTTTATTGCCATAGCTATGTGTATATGACACGGTTCTTGGTGCCTTGATAACTTGGAGGCTATCATTTTAATCATGTATATAATTAGGCACTAACATGTCACATCTGCTTAGTGATTATGAGTAAGACCTTCCTAGACACGAGTCCCAGCTCTGCCACTTGCTAATGGGGTGTCTTAGGTCTGGTCCCTGGAAGCAGAACCTGAGACTGGGATGTTTTTTTAAGTGGCTGATTGAGGGTGCTTGCAGGAGAATGGGAGCAAGAGGAGCAGGGCAGGGCAGGGAAAGAAGCTACGTAAGGATTTAGTTTCAGCTGGATCCCATCAGGAGTTCCAGAGCATGACTTGTACCACAGAGCTAATCTGACCTAGAAACAACGGGAGAAGCATTCTGTACCCCTACACTGCTCGTCCTTCCCACTTTCTTCAGTTAGTTTTGGACTGTGGGCTACTTCCTGAGTTAGGGCATGTAACCTTTCAAGCAGAGGTGGCTTCTGTTTGACTGAGGGCAGTCCCCCTTGGAAGTGGGGAGGCAGGGAAAGGGACTGCTCTGAGGAATCAACCAGCACTCCCAGCAGGTGGTAGATGGGTGCACTGCCTAGTAAAAGGGATGGGGTGAAGCACACTACACTACCCGCTACACTGATGGTTAACCTTGAACATGTTGCTTACTCCTCTAAACTTGAGTTTTCTATAAAATGGAGATAAACATAGCACCTGCCTTCATAGTGTTGTAATGGAGTCTAAATGAGATACTATGCATAATGATCTTTCTGATGATGCCTGGCAAATAGCAAGTGGTCAATAAATGATAGCGATTAATATTTAAACTATTATTTTTGGTTTCCATAGACACCGTCTATAGTTTATCATTCACACTGGGACTCTTTTGAAAGGGGCATTAAAATAATTGTTCTGGGACTACAGGAGCATGGTCCCTCCTAACTGATAAGGATCGGATTGATGCCTTTGCTGTGAGCAGTCTTGTCACAGCAGAGCTTCTCTGGGGAAGGAGCTAGTAGAATCTGGGGCGGAGGGTCCCAGGTGGGGCTTCAGGAATGTTTTTAAGTGGCCATTAACAAGCCTTGTCTGGTTTGTGGCTCAAATTGGCTTGTGGTGGAAAGGCACTAATGGATTGGGGACGTTTATTTTCCCAGACTGATTTACAGCAAGAGGCTTCATGAAACTGCTGGAATGAGACCAATGGGATGAAAAATGGTTTCAGCCAGTCATGGCTCCATTGGTTGATCTGAAAATGGGCTGAGGGCAGGCCACTCTAGAGGAAAGCCAACAGATGGATGGGATCCTATATATCATGAGGGTAAATTATATTAGAGATATGAGAAAGAACTAACATTTATCGAACCCTTGTTATGAGCCAGGAACTGAGTTGCCTGTAATATACTCTTTGTTTCATTTTATCCTAATGGCGACTCAACAAGATCGGTATTGCTATCTCCATTTTAAAGATGAGGAACTGCCATTCAGAGGCATGTCAAGATCACTCACTGGTAAGTGGAAGAGTGGCATGATCATCCAAGTTCTGCCTTGTTCCTGGATGCTTTACATTTGGGAGTTGGAAAATCAGAGAGATAGTGACAAAGGGAGGGGAGAGAGAGAGAGAGAGAGAGAGAGAGAGAGAGAGAGAGAGAGAGAGACACCAAGAACTCAGATAGACAGACAAAGACTGGAATCAGGAATACAGAGAGAGAAGTGTAAACTAATAAGACTCAAAATTGTACAGTGCCATCTTGCCTCCACCCTCCAAATGAAATGTGTTTCGCCTGGCCAGCTAGGCTCAGTGGGTGAGCCTATGAGCCAGGAGGTCATGATTTGATTCCCCGTCAGGGCATATGCCCGAGTTGTGGGCTTGATCCCCAGTGTGGGGTGTGAAAGAGGCAGCCGATCAATGATTCTCTCTCATCATTGATGTTTCTTTCTCTCTCTCCCTCTCCCTCCCTCGCTGAAGTCAATAAATTTTTTAAAAAAGAAAACAATTAAAAAAAATATGTTTCTGCATCACACCCACTTCCCCTCCCTCCATTTCTGAGGCATGGGATGTTCTTGGGACTCATCAAGGATCAAGTTGCCATGCCTGCTGACCCAGAATACCCATGCTCATTACACCCAGTCACCACTCCTGAGACCCACTCGAGGCATTCGAGTCCTTCCTCTGACCCCTTTGCCTCAATTGGGCTATTGCTACACTGGCAACCTGAGCACAGGAAAACCCCAAACAACAGAGCATTAAACTGTCACTGATAGGTCAGTCCAAGGAAATGAAGCCAATATGATCTTCCCTGTGTTTATGAAATAAACAAATGGAGTGCGTGAGGTTAAGTGGCACAGATGTTTGTAAAACTGAGAAATTGCTTGGAGTGTGTCTAATACCCAAGCCAGGAGCCACCCTGGCACAGACATTGGAAGAAAGTGTTCTGAATCATTCTGTGTTGGATGGAGATGTCAGGATTTGACAGGAAAGGATGACTTTGCTGAGTCACACTGAGCCCCATTTGGTGATGGGAAGATGGAGATGCTACCTCAGGGTTCTTTCTTTTTCATTGAAGTTTGCATGCTCCCTTTAACTCTGTCCTCACTGGTGAGGGCTGGGAATGGTCACAATGTCTGTTCTCCAGTCAATAAAGGGATGGATTTCTTGTCTCCCTGCAATTCAAAGACGAAAGGAAGCCCAGAATCAGTGATTCTTCTATTTCATCAAAAAGGAAAGTATAGAACATCTGACACAGAGTAGGTTCCCATAAACATCAGCCTGATCTTCATTATCAGGCATTAGATGGAAACCAAGGGCAGGTGGTTCATGATGGGCAAAGGGAATGATGACTGATGATCATGCTCACTCTACCCGCCACTTGCAGCATCTTTGCAGGGACAGAGCTAATATTCTTGCCCATTTTTCATCTGACTCCCTCAACCCCATGAGCGTATTATCCTTCCTTCCTAAAAGAGGACATTGGGATTCAGAGATGAGAGCAAGTAGTGAGAAGCTTCAACAGATCTGACTGCAGGCTCACTCTACCTCACCATGCCTGTGTGATCACAAGCAAAGAACACTTTCGACTTGTCTGTATCATCACCTTGGTAATAATGTCCCCTTTTTGGCATTGTTTTTTTATTTTATTTTAATTTTTTAAATTAATTTCAGAGAGGAAGGGAGAGGGAGAAAGAGATAAAAAACAATGATGAGAGAGAATCATTAATTGGCTGCCTCTGGCACCCCCCACCCCCTCACTGGGGATGGAGCCCTCAACTGGGGCATGTGCCCTTGATTGGAAAAGAACCTGGGACCCTTAAGTCCACAGGCCGACTCTCTACCCAGTGAGCCAAACCAGCAAGGGCATGGCTGGTTTGGCTCACTGGATAGAGAGTTGGCCTGTGGACTGAAGGGTCTGTGAAAGTCCTGACTGAAGACTAGCTGAGAGTCCATGAAAGTCCTGACTGTTCCTTGCACACTGTACTGTAGGTGCTCAATAAAGGTTATTTTCCTTCCTAAGTCACTTGAGCTGTAAAAGACAGAATGAGGACTTGATGCCATCCACATAGTCGTTGTCCTCCCACCAAACTGCATAGGGTGCTGGCTTTTGAATTGCATTCCCAGGTTTGGGAATGAATTTGAACTGATCTATTGCTATCATCACACCAGCTGCCTGCATACCCACCAATGAGTGGCAGCAGAGGTTTCTTTGATACCTGGGTGTCCATACATAGTCCAGCCTCTGGGCTTTGGTTCACTCTCATTCAAAGGAACCAAAAATCATGACTTTTTGGCACATCACTGACATTCAACACTGACAACAGAGCTCACCCAGGCATGGGAAAATAGCACCTCATGACCCCAAGTTCCTGGCACTTCTCATTCTTAATAGGGATCTTTTATGGCATCTTGGCATTTGTCATAGAAGAAAAAGTTCAATCTGAAACAAGAAGAGACTCTTCATAAGAAAGGGCAGCAGGCATGTAATTTCAAATTAGTTTGATTCCTATGTGTGTGATCTCACACAGAAAACTGGCTGGAGTCATGGTATTAAAATGAGTAAATTTAATGTCTAAAGGCTCAGGAGACAAAAATAGATATTCCAGTCAAAGGGGCTATTTCATCACTGAATTGATATTTTCTTGATGAAAGCATGCAGTGAGCTTCTGACTTCAATTTCCTTCTGTGAGTGACTCTTGACCCTCTAGCCAAGCCTCATCCCCACCATTGGTCTGGAGTCATGAACCCCCTTGGCAAGTAAAAGCATTGGGTCCACTTCCTCCTGACTTCTCTAAACAGATGTAGTCCCCAGAGCGTAGTGCAAGATAATTCTCTTCTGTGAAAGGAATGATAATGATTTTTTTTTTTGAACAAGACTATACACCCAAACTAGATTCAAATCTTGGCTCTGATAATATTAGCAATTATTAATTATACCCATACTCTGTGGATATAATAATGACTATGGGGCACAGTTTGTGTGTGTGTGACTATAAAATATAATGTATCTTAAGTAATTAGCAATGATGTTGGCACATTTAATATTTGTTGAATGAATGAAGATCTCTGTCACGTAGTATGTGACGAATATATATTGATGGTGGAGAGAAGATGCAAAGAAATAGGACATTAGAAAATTCCTCTCTACTTCATAAAGTTTTCTCTTCAGACCCCATTTATCTCCCCCAAAGGGTATAAGACCTTAGCATCAAGAGACCCAGACATGGCCAGATGGCTCAGTTGGTTGGAGCATTGTCTTGTACATCACAAACATACAGGAGGCAACTGATCTATATTTCTCTCTCACATTGATGTCTCTCTCTTTCTCTCTCTCTCCTCCCTCTTCCTCTCTCACTAAAAATGTTAATAAAAACATATCCTCCGGTGAGGACTAAAAAAAAAAAAAAGAGAAGTGGCCCAGATCGAATGTCCTACTATACCATGATATAAGCAAGAAGATCCAGATGAATTCCTGAAAAAACAGAAGAGGAAAAAAAACCCCAAATGCATTGTGCTCCTACTGTGTGCCAGAAACTGGGCCAAGCTTAGAGATATTTAAACAGAAGACCAATCGCTTCTGTCCTGACTTATTTTTTCTTTATTTTGGCCTTCCACGATGCACTTGTTGCTGGAATTCTTGGCTCTCCTCTTTCTTTTCCTTCCATCTTTTTTTCTCTTTTCTCTCCTTGCAAGTAAGCCTCAGGCGCCCCTACTGCAATGAGCTTCCTTCTTGGCACTAGAAAAGGTGGTGGCGTTTAGGTCCAGCTGCCTGGTGCAGGTGTAGCAAGACCCAGTGCAAAGAGAATTTTTTTCTTCCAGTTTTCATATATCAAGGCAGGAATCTGATTGGCCCTTTGTGAATCACATACCAGCCTCCTGATCTCTTTTTCTCTGGCCCAAGGGAATGAGGTGCTGTGATTGGACATGTGTGTCTCATGCCCTCCTACCCTGACCTAGAATGAGGCATCATGATTAATAGTCCCACCAGGAAAGCATGGTGTGTGTGTATGTGTGTGTGTGTGTGTGTGTGTGTGTGTGTGTTGTGTTGGGGTAGGGGTAGATACTCCAAAAGGAAAGGAGGACAGTTACCAGAAGACAATAGTAAGAAACACACAGGACTGATGAAAAATGGTAACCATCATGGGGGATAAGGGTATGTCTTATTCACCAGAGAAAGTGAAGAATCAGAGAGGGGACGGGAGAAGACATCTCCATTCTCTACCCTGGGACCTTAATTTTTCAGCACAATGTTATTGAATAATACTAAATAACATGTATGATATTTTCAACTTTGAGGTCCGTCATTTTTTCCAGTTGCAGAGGGTAGTTATAGCACCCTGGGAAGGGGTAGAAAATGCCTCGCACTATTGATAGAAAAAAATGCTCATTCTCTCATACCTTTAGATGAAAGCCGTAACGGGTGTTTTTTTAATCCTGTTGATTGAATGTATTGGGGTGACAGTGGTTAACAAGATTATATAGGTTTCATGTGCACAGTTCTACAACACATCATCTGTACACTGTGTTGTGTGTTCACCACCCCAAGTCAAGTTTCCATCCATCACCATTTATCCCCCCTGTATCCTCCTCCAATCTTGGAAATTCCAGAAAAATTCTCTGTTATCATTTAACTGATGAACGCCAAGCCTGGTGCTTGGTTAACAGCAGGCACTCAATAAATTTTTGGAGAATGGGTGAATGTGTTACTGACATTTCCCAAAACTTTAGCTGTACATTTCTGCAGAAGTTGCCATTTCACTTGTAAATATGGCTTTCTTAATACAAACAGTGGCCATTCTAAGCCAGTGTGGCTTCAAGCTTCCCTCTGTCATCTCAGCTTCCTCCGAGAAGAGGCCTAAATCTCTCCAGCATGCTCCGTTTTCAGGGAGATTTACTTTACACGGTCTGTTCTCTTGAATCTCCAAGTTCATCTCTAATAACTACTTTCCCTGGGCTGGGAAATGTAGGTTTCTGACTTCTCAAGATGCTCTGTAATTTTCTCCTTATTGACATCGGCTCCATGGAGTGCTGGAGGCCAGGGCTCCTGAAGAGCACCCACTGTAGGGCCTCTGATGATTGTTATTCCAAGGGCACTTGCTTGTATACCTGGGAACTCCAGAGCCCACCAGTTGGATATGAGAGCAATGCTTACCTAAAAACATACTGTGCTAATCGTTTTGCAGTATATGAATATATCAAATCATTATGTTGTACACTTGAACCTAATGCAATGTCAATTATATCTTAAGCAAACTTGAAAATAAATGCTTCAAACTCTTGGAGGGAGAACAATTTTAAAACAAGCCGTATGTCCATGACTCTGTCCCTACCTTTCTGTGTAGGTATCAGGACCCCCACCCTTCAATATCTCCCAATAGTTGCAGGGGTTTCCCAGGGGCTATTGCATGAGCGCTCCGAAGAGTTCTCCTGGTTCCCATTGATTCTGGCCCTCTCCTGTTGCCTGTTCTGCTCCTCCTACCGGACACTGAAGCCATGAATGACTTACCCATTTCCTCTCCACTCCATGTTGGCCCTCTGCTTGGGCTCTGGTGCCCTTTCCACCCAACACAGATTGCAAAGCAATGTATATTTAATAGGCCTCCTTCTTAGGCTAATCAAATTAATAATAATGAAAGTCTTGGCATTAATTATTTATCATCATTATTATCATAATAACCTTTATCGAGTACTCTCTGTGTGCCACAAGTACTGAGATAGGTGTTTTAGGGGAATTTCTATGATACCAACCTTTTACAGCTAAAGAAACAGGATCAAAGAGGTGAGGGAGCTTGTTAAAGACCACAAACTAATAAGGCAGGGAGCTGTGATATGACCCAGGGTTTGTCTCTCCTCTCCAGAGTCCACATCTTCCCTCACTGTACACCCACCTTTTACTGCTCTGCCCTAGACACAGCCCCTGGAGCTGACGGGTGAACTGAGTCATGGCAACTTCACACCCAGAGTCAAGCCTTCCTCTTGTTTTGCCACAGGCTTCTTCATCCAGGCATATATTCTCCACCTCACACTTAGGATGCGTTTTGGGTTTTTCCTTTCCCTAAGAAGGCTTACCTGCTCTTCATGCAAATAGACGTATATGATGGGGCAGCCCCACTGGCGGAGACAATCCAAATTCTACAGTGAACTCTGATGAGGCTTTCCAGCTGCACTCTACATAGCCCCCTGCCCTTCCTCCCAACACAGACACACTCGCTCCTTTAAATAGACTATCCATCAAGTTACAGACATCCTTTAAAAAAAAAAAACAAGATCCCTTGTCTAAGATTAGAAAGAATTGCTTTTCACTTATCTATGCCACATCTAGTTCAATCAGCTAATGAGATGCTATTAAACCTGCAGTTCCTATGATTCATCTGAGTGACTTTGTGATTGGATCCTCTTTATCCTCCTGGCTAAACTTGCTAAAATTGTTCTGATCAGGGACCTTGTAATAAACTCTGACTCAACGTTTGGCAGCCAGGACCGGAACCAGGGGTGTGGAACGTGGCTAGCAACGTGCCCACCTTCCCGAAATGGTGCCTTCAGGTTTATCTGCCTTCAGATCCTGAGAACCTTCTCTGTCTGACCGCAGAGGAGACGGCCTATGCCTCTGGGACGGCTGCTTCATGGGAAAGAAAGCACAGGAAATTTTCACCCTCTCCTCTCCTGGGAGCCTCAACTGTCCCTGCCCTCAGCCAGCAACACTTATGAGAGACTCAACTTCTTCCTTTTGCTCTTTTAACAATTTTTTCTTTTCCTATTTCCCCCTCCTGCTTCCACCTTTTGTGACCTTGATGTAGCTGGGCCTATTTGCTCTTGAATAGAAGCCCAACTTCCAACATACTTGAAAAGCGCTGTCAAATTCGGTTCGGTCCTTTAGAAAACACAAAAGCTGGATCCATTCATGCTGCGGAGGGAGACTTCTCAAAAATACACTTTCCTTTTGCATCTCCCCAGTGCCTCCTATTACCTCCACTGTCTCCCTGTGCTCTTCTAACTCTCCCAGACTCTCAACCCCTGCCCTGCCGCCTCTTTGTACCTCTGCTCACCTTTCACAACTATTCTTTTCTCATTCAGGAGTAAATCTTTGCTCTTCCCAAAGCAGGCCTTTGCTCTTCCTTCTCCCCCTTACCACTCGCAGCATACACACAAGGCTGCCAGCCAACCATGGCTGAGATAAGTCAGCAAGAAGAAAGAAGAAAAGAGCTTGAACCACTCCTACATATGTTCCTCTTTACTCCTTTAGTGAAGGAACCATTGTTTGCAAGACTAGAATGTACTAAGCAGTGAACTCTGAACAATGGGTTTTAAAGCACTCTGCCTTGGGAGTTCCTCATAGTGTATGGCGAAGAGAGTAGGGTAGTGATTTGATGACTGCCTCTTTTGTAGGCTAATAAATGTAGATATTAGTTAACTGAAATGAAAAGTTCAGTCCCTCAGTCACACTAGTCACATTTCAAATGTTCTGTAACCATGTGTGGCTGGTGGCCGCCATGTGGGACGCACACACGTACACATTTCCATCAGTGAAGTGTTCTATTAGGCAATGCTGCCTAGTCTTAACCCCATTTTTCCTATTGAAACAACTGTTTTACTCAACGCTTTTATCAGCAGCAATGACTTACAAGATAACTGTCACGTTATAGCAAAAATAGACTGTTTCTCTATGGGAACCCTGTCCCTCTGGGTCTCCAGTAAGAAGTCAGCGTTGTCTGACACTGTCTTTCCCCGCCGTGGAGAGGTGGGGTGAGGCTGGAGAGGTTGGGGAGCAAAGGACACACCATTCCTCAGTGATACTTTCCTGTGGATGCTTCCTGCAAAGTGGGCCGACAGCTGCCCTCTCCGTGCTAACTCTGGCCCGTGCACACCGCCTGTGGGGAACTGTCGTGCTATGTAGTCATTTGTTTACCTCTGAACTCTTGGGAGGCACAGTTGTCATTGTCACAGTTGTAACATTAGTGTCACGCCCCAAACTATGGAAGGTCTGCTGAATTTAAATGGAAGTAGATCGAATGTTCTGCATAACCAATCACTGCCAGGCACCAATTTGAAGCCAATGACTTGGTCAACATCTAACATGGAGCATAGAAATTTTAACTTTTTTATGTCCCAAGGAGAGGCTAAGAATATATAAATGACTCTAGGCCAGTGATGGCGAACCTTTTGAGCTCGGCGTGTCAGCATTTTGAAAAACCCTAACTTAACTCTGGTGCCGTGTCACATATAGAAATTTTTTGATATTTGCAACCATAGTAAAAAAAAGATTTATATTTTTGATATTTATTTTATATACTTAAATGCCATTTAACAAAGAAAAATCAACCCAAACAATGAGTTGTCATAGGTTCGCCATCACTGCTCTAGGCCCCAAAATCAAGGGGGTTATCTTGGTATCAAGGAGAACCTGTTTTGGGCCCATCTGTACCATGCTTTTCAGTTTCTGTTGAAAACTGGCTGGTGATATTCAGATTCTCAATCTATTTCTTTGGCCACTTTGTTCCATGTTTGAAATACTACTGAAGGGTGTTTTGAATACTAATTCAGACGTATGATCTGAATCTATTTCCTCTCCTGGAGGGAACAAAAGAGGCTTGTACAACTAGAACTATTAGCCCTCACCATCAGCCCAGATTTCATGGATAAAGGGATCCAGGTGGGGCAATAATAAGCATTTACTTAATAAATAAAGTGGTAGGTGACACAAACAGTGACCATGTCAGAGAACTTCCAGACACTGAGGGGACCAGTATGACAACCATGGAGCAGCCAGGGTCTGAGTATTTAGAACACACTCCAACCTCGGATGGAGCACAGGTGACCTCTCTCCTGAGGTCCATCCAGGATAATTCTGGCTGTTCTCAAATGACAGATGCCATTGGGGATTTGCAAAAAAGGTGTCCTTGCTTTAGACAATGAGTAGCAGATTTGTATCAGTCTATTCTCACAGTCTTGAGATAACAAAACAGGTGTGTAAACAAACCCAAAAGGAAAAAACAGGAAAAGAGTTGGGAACAAAGTCTTTTAAGATCAATGCCTATTGCCTTAGGCATTTTCAAGTTATCAGCTGAGATGAACAAACAAAAAGGAAAACTTCAGTTCTGGGGAAATGAGGGAATAACTCAAACACCTGCCTCTCTGCCCCCACTTGGAATCAGAGGTAAACGCTCTGATGAATATAGCAGCAGCAAGACTAGAGAAGAATAAAGAAGGACACACCTTCCATGATGCTTTTGCTCAGAACAAAGCCTCACACCAAGCCCTCTCGCTCTATTACTGCTGGCAGAGGCTGCCGTGGCTGCTGGGTCATAGATGTTCACCAAACAGAGGGAATCCCAAAATCTGCCTTTGCAACTCGATGGTGTTCTCACAATGTCCAGGTCTCCTCCAGCATTCTGTGATCTCTGACTTCCAACAGATGCAAAGAAAGCCCTGAGCTAGTATTTTTCATGGGTTTCCCAAGTGATTTACCAATCCTGCATGTTTGTTTGTTTTTTAATAACAGAAAATTGTTTATAAAGCCCTATAAAAGGGTTGAGATACAACTGACATATAATATGAAAGTTTAAAGGGTAGAATGTGTTGCTTTGATACTTTTATAAATTGCAAATTGATTACCACTATAGTGTTAGCTACCACCTCCATCCCATCAGTTTCCATTTCTTTTGTGTGTGATCACGTTTAAGATCTACTCCTGCATGCATTTTGACAGTTCATCTGCCTTTACCCTTCTCTTTTTTCTTGGTTTCCATCCATCCCTTGATTATTTGATCCCTTCAATTCCTCTTTTTCCCCTTCCTCTCATTCCTTCAAGTCCCTATTTAAAGATCTCATTCTCTTCGCTGCCTTCTCAGCATTAGTGATAAGATCACCTAGACCAGTGGTTCTCAACCTTCCTAATGCCACGACCCTTTAATACAGTTCCTCATGTTGTGATGACCCCCAACCATAAAATTATTTTTGTTGCTACTTCATAACTGTGATTTTGCTACTGTTATGAATCGTCATGTAAATATCTGATATGCAGGATGTATTTTCATTGTTACAAATTGAACATAATTAAAGCATAGTGATTAATCACAAAAACAATATGTAATTATATGTGTGTTTTCCGATGGTCTTAGGCGACCCCTGTGAAAGGGTCGTTCGACCCCCAAAGGGGTCACGACCCACAGGCTGAGAACCGCTGACCTAGAACCTTTGTCGTCAGGGACTACTGTGCAAAGGAGCTCTGTAAATATTCACCATCAGTTACAACTGCTCTGTAACCACAAGGGAATGACACCCTGAAAGGGAGATCATACCACCCTTCTTGCAGTGGATACTGAGTACACCACTCAGAACAGCCTTTTAGGACCCAGCTGTTCATTCTCCCAGCTACTGGGAGTGATGGCTCCTGAGGGCTTGTGAAAGCATCTCCCCTGAAGAACTAATTGCCTTCCTTGCCCAAGGTTGCACACCCACCTCCCCACAGGCAACTCTCATCTGATGAGTAGCTGATGCAAGGGTACAAAGGTCCAGTCTTCTTGCCTTGATTCACGAAGACTTGAGGAACCATATTGGCTCTGAATTTTCTGTAGATAAATTGAGTCCATTTTACTGCTACATCAATGTTCTCCCTCTACCCAATCCAGATTTCATCACACCCAAACAGGGTGTGGTTCCCTACAGCCCTCCCTATTAGACCTTCTGCATGTAAATCTCAGTCTCAGAATCTGCTTCTCAGGGAACCTGACCTGTGACACCTTCTTTGTGTGATGATGATGGTGATAAAGGAGGTGGTGGTGATGATAATACTCTGTGTGAGGCACTCTGTCTTACATGTACTGTCACATGGAATCCACACCAATGCCCCCCCCTCGCCCCCAGGGTGAATGTGTCACTATTACATTTTTAAGATGAGAAAATTAAGAATCAAGGAAGTCAAGCAACCTACTTGAGGAGCCAGAAAGCTAAAGCTAAGAATGAAATTCGACCCTGGTGTTTGCAGAGGACCACTAGGACAATTCTTTGGGGAAGTTCTGGGGGTCGGTGTTTTGTGTTAGCACATCCTCTGATAGTTGTGTGAGCCCGCTGCCTACACTTCTATAAAACTCCTCATCACGGCTTTGCAATGGGCTTTTCTGGTCTATCTCCCCATGAGAATTTTGAGCCCCTGTTAACTTTGGATATCCAGTACCTAATCTGTGTTCAGTATACAGCAAGCGTTCAGTGTGACAGATGAGTTGAGAGGTCTGCTCTTTGCAACTGGGGAAACAGTGATGGTCTCTCAAAAGGAGAGCAAATTACAGAAGTCAAGACCAAAGGCGCCGGAGTCACATCCCTTGTGTTCACCCCTTGGCTTTGTGAATCTCCATGTGCCTCAATTTTGTGCATAATATAATTAATCTCTTAGCATCATATGGTTGTCATGAAAATTAAATATTATATCATGCTTATAGAGCACTTAACATGGTGCTTGACACATAGTAAGCTCTCCATAGATATTATCTATTACAATTACTAGCCACAGATAATTCCTTTTCTCCTGCTGGTCCATCTCAGAGAAATTAGAACGGGGTTCCTAGATATTGGCTAGCTTCCTGGGGCCCCTCACACAGTCACAGAGCCCTCTGTGAGAAATGGCTCATCTCTTCTTGGACATTCTTCATATGCACAGCTGACATGGGACTACTAAAGCAGTTTTTCTCAGTCCTAATGGCACATGAGAGTGTGTGCCTGAACTAAAGAGACTCTCAGAGTTGGGGCCAGGATGTGCACATTTAGGAAAAAATAAGAATAAAATAAACGCCATGAGGATCCAGACATGCATCCAGAAAGATAAGTGTACTACAGTAACTAGAGGTTTGGTTGGGCTGTGTCCCATGTGGTCAGCAATTACTGGTATTGGGGTGGGGGAGGGCAGTTCACTGCCATCACTTACCAAGAGTGAGGCCACATGGTCTTACTGCACACTTATTACACATAAATTCAAAGTGTCTTAGAGATAGTTCATAGAATCATAAGAGCGCATGATTCAAGGAAACTTAAAATCTGCCAGCTAATCCTGTGTTTCTAATTCCCTCCATGACATCGCATGATCTTCACAAACATCCTCAGTAACCAGAAACATGACAGCCCATTTCATACTTTCATCAGCAATTTGGACTTACATGCCAATGGCCTGATAACTACATTTTCAAAGGATACAAATCCCAGAGGAAGAGCCAAGAATGAAAGAATTTAGGATTCAGGAAAGAGCCAGGCAAATTGGAATGATGAACCTAATCTAATAAGACCACATTTAATAAGGGTACATAACATCCATTGGACTACAATAAAAAAATTCAACTGCCCTAGTGGACATGAGAGAGCTTTTCATTTTCTTATCTACTGAATAATCATCTATTAATTTTTATCTAGCCTCATTCCAAAAAGGATTTGAAGGAGCTTAAAAAGACATGATACAGCTGTGGTGGTTCTCTGTGTGGTCACCAGACCACCAGTGGCAGTATCACCTAGAAATCTGTTAGACATGCAGATTCTTGGACCTCACCTTAGACCTAATGAGTCAGGAACTCAGGGGCCCAGCAATCTGTGTTTTAACAATCCCTTCTGGAAATTCTGATGCACAGTAAAATTTGAGAACCACTGTAATAGAGTTTAAGACTTTTAAAAATGGAAACTCAAAAGCATCCATAAAGTTGAGAGGATGTTGAGTCTTAGGATAACATAGAGAATGAATGACTAAAGCCCTGAAATTTTGGGAGAGGGGCACTACAAATTTGGCTCAGAGCTTCCTAATAGCCAATGCAAAAAAGAAATAGAATCAGTACACTGTACTGGGCCTGTAAGATTCGTACAACCAATCCTTGTGCTGAGATTCAAAGAAAATTCCTGTCTTCATGAAGAAGCAAATATATATTACAACAAATGATACTCGTAACAGTATCTCTTTATTAAGCAAAACAATGAATTTCTGAAGGTTAATTTTTTGGCCATCGACCTCTTAATTAAATCAATGATGGGGCAAGACTTGAGATTTCTACTGAGTGTGAGATCAAAATATATGATGGGGCTCTATGGTCTGCATCAGTACAGAAGTAGCCTGCCTGAAGAAGGACATTTTTCTCATACTGTTTTTTGTCCAATGGCCTGTCAATGTTTGGATTTCAAAGGTCACTGCTGAAGATACCTACAACCTGAGGAAGGAAGATGGCAAGAGACCTAAAATTCTTTCATTTGAACCCCTGCCCTCAGTAGAAGAATAAAAGACAAGGAGTCCTGTATATGTCCACTTGTCTCTGCTTTGCTTAACTCCTTTAGGTGAATTTTATCTCAAACTGGAAGGTTAACAAACTACAGCTGGTCTGATCTCTGTCATCCACTTAGTGGTATCCTTTAAGAAATCATTTGTGTCTTCTTTGATATTACTATCGTCTCCAAAAGAAATGAACAGATCCCAAACCACAATGTTGGGGAAAATAACTAGCAGCCTACCATGGATAATAGAATGACAGCTTAGCAGTCAAAAATTCAAGCTCGGAAGTCATATGAAAAGGGCTTGTATCCCACATCTGGTACCTACTTGCACAAGGTACTTTATCTTCTCAGGGCCTCATCTTTATCTTGCAGAAAAGAGAGATTAAAATAGTTCATACCTTAGGCCTCACATGTAGCATCACCATCATGGGGGATGATGACTCCAGTAGACTCTAGCAGATGGACTCCACCAGAACACTAGCAGACTCCAGTAGAACACAACATGAAGACAGCTAAGCAACCCTGAGACTTTACAGTGTTGACATTCATCGTAATAGATAACAGAAAACATGGAGGCCAAGGCCAGCTTGCCTTACTTTAGCTTCTAGATAGATATAAGTATCCTAAGTTAGTGTCTTTTATGATGACCACCAAGCATCTCTCCCTCTCTATCTAGACTTTAATTTTGATATTTTAAGCAGACCCCATGGGATAAAGGACCATCAAGTGACCAGTGTGGGAGCTGGGAGGGCTTCAGAGACTCAGCCCAGATCCCACAGCTCACTCATGGCATCCCAGGAACTAGCACCCAGGAATCCTACTTCTGTTTCCTTTCATCATTTCCTCTTAGTCTTCGTGTCTCTGAATCTTGAAAGTATTGATTTCAGTAACATTTCCTTTACTTGTTGGAGATGTCATGGTGTCATGGAATATAAATGAGCAAAGAGTTTGAAAACCTTAATTCAAGCCTCAGTTCTGCCAGTTACGAATTGAGTTATCTTTGGCAAGTCAGTTTTCTTATCGGAGTCTCAATGTTCACATCTATTTAATGGGAATAATTATAGTTGCACTTCTTATCTTTCTAGGATTGTTACAAGGTTTAATGAGATGTGTGTGAGAGCACACAGTAACCTGCATTATGCTATGCAAATGTAAGTGCTATTATTTAATCCCAAATTTCCCTATATCTTCTATCATATCCCTCAACCTGTAATTTGCATTTTTCAGGTTTCCTATCTCAAACCTCTGCCTCCATTCTTTCAGGAGACTATGACTCAGTAATAATCCTTTAAGCCTAGCCTTTGACTAGGCTTTAGTCATGGGAGGAAAAAAAATAAAAGTTTTAGTTAGTAAAATTATACCAATGATAAATAGGATTACCTAGCAGAAAATTATGTCAAGCACTTTCCAGAACTACTTTTTTTTTTTTTTGCAATGATCTTAAATGTTCAAGAGCCATAAAAAAATCAGCTAAGTGTAACATCTTAATATCACCCTCTATGTGGGTCTGAGTCATCAGGTACTGTCATTTGCCAACCCTCAAAAATACCAGGTGAAAATCAGATTATTTTAGAGAATACTGGAAACCATAATTATAAGCATGTATAGCTTGATCTGCCCCTGTTTGTTTTTTTCGGTGGAGTGGAAAAGAAAAGTTTTAGATGGACCCAAGTTTAGGTCCATGGCTTCTCAATTCACTGTCTGTGTGGCCTTAGGCAAATGACTTATTATCTCTAAACAATGATATTGGTTTTATCTGAAAACACAATGAGGTCATTGGGTAAGATTTAGGGTTATTGATTGTGGTATTTGCGTTAATGTATATCTTTTGGTTTTATGAGACAGAGACCACACACATAGCCAAAACTAAGAGGTTCTATTATAAAGATGTATGCAGTAACTACAACAAAACTCTTGGAAATCAGAGAGCAGGAGGCACACCAGGGCTGGGCCTCACAATGTGTAGAGATTGGTTCCTCCCATTCTTGGTCACAACAGTGAAAACTGTAAAGCCTGACCCTGGTGAAGGCTTTTGGGTTGACTCTACTGCTCTTCAAGTTTTTTCTTTTCTTTAATTCTTCTACATACTGGGTTTTCACTTAGCTTCCCCAAAGCACAAGTCAACTAGGTCCCTCAAGCTCAATTCTATCTTTCGACATGCTTTCTGATAACAAGTTGTTCACTTGCTGCATGTTTCCCAATTCATAGTTTTTGAGCGAACATCCTGTTCCTTTATTTCATGCTAAGGAATGGTTTCGGCTTAGATTATGAATGGCCACTCCTCCAACATTGGGTCCACCACTGGTGTAATCATCTGTCAAAGAGATAAGCTACAAACGTGGCGCCTAGGGCGTGCTTCTTCAGCAAGGATGGTGGGTAAAGTTCCCACAAAGAAGTCGATGTTATGTGTAATGGCTCAGATTCTAGAATTTGCTTGAATTCTAATCCTGACTTTGACAGTTTCTGAAGATGTGACCTTCAACAAGTTACTTAAACTTGCTGAGTCTCAGGTCCCTCGTCTGAAAAACAGGTATGATAGTTCATACCTCATAGGAGTGTGGTTGAGTTATAAATAACAAAAGTAAAGCCCTGAGCACAGTTCCTGCCACAAATCATACCCTCACTAACTGCTCACTACATCCATATCAGGAGGTGGTGTGGGCGGGCACCATGAGAAGGTTGGCCTACAGAAAGGTACTCCATCAACAATTGTTCACCTCTCCTTTGTGCTGAGATAAACAACACTGATTCCTTCCCTGTTCCCCAGGATATAACTGCTTCAATTTTTTTTCCTGAAGATGGGTGGCATTCTCCATGACCCTGATGGGATCACTGCATACCCCAGTGAGCAAATAGGATGATATAGGATTTCACAGTCAATTTTAGTCCTTCTCACTGGAATTGGGTAGCTGGCTCTCAGTTCACCATCACTGTGCCCATTTAATTCTGGGTGGAGATTGAAGGCAGCCCTATTGAACAGGGTAATGAGTGTACATGATGATGCCTTCACCTGGGGGCTGGCATGTTTACCAAACTGTCAAGTAACTTCTGGCATTTCTCCATCAGGGTCTGGGGAAATCATAGATTTTCACACAAAGGAAAAACACAGTGTGCTGAGATGGAGTGTTTGATTTGGGACATAGAAATTCTTTTTAAGTTATGTTTATTTGGTGGTGTCAGGAAATGGGCTATTTCACAGAAATGAAGCTTATAGACAGGTGAAAGTTTCCCATTTCAGTTCTGAAACTACTTTTAACCCATGTTTAATAGAGTCTTACTAAATTGTATTACATACTTCTGCCTTCTTAAAAGAGGTTGCAAATTTCAAGGCTAGTGTTTATTGAATACTTACTATGTATGTGGCACCACATTTACCTGGTTAACTCTCATTAATTTTCCCATAACCCTGTGAAATAGGTATTACCATAACCTCCATTTTACAGAAGAGGACATTGAGGCTTAGAGAGGTTAAGTAACTTACCCAAGGTTACACAGATAGAAGGTGATGGAGTTGGGATTTGTGCCCAGGACTCCCCAAGCCCTTTAGAAACTGGCCATGTTATTGGAGAACACTTTGGTTACTACGTGATCCTAATGGCTATTAACGTCAAAAGTTTGACCTTTGGAAATCCACACACACATTTCAGAAATATGTCCATTTCTCTGAGCATCCCTTGGCCACTTTTCAAAAGTAGTTTGCAAACTGGCAGCACAGACTTTTGAATATTCAGGAATATTCCTTCATTCAGCAGATGTTCCTTGAGTACCCACTATGTTACTGTGCCAGGCATCCTGGAGGCAAAGGAATAGGAGGCACACAGCTGCTTTCAAGGAGGGCACACACTAGAGGCACTCCAGTGGGACAACATGGGAAACTTGCCTGCTTTGTGAGCAGGAAACCCTTGAGAAGATGGTGATTTTTGAATGTACCTGTCAAGGCAATTGTCCTCCTCATTAATACCTGCTCTCTATGGATCAAACTGATGAGTTATGACCAGGTGGAATTAGACGCTTCCTTGGCTCTAAAGAGGCCAAGAAAGAAATAGGTGCGCTGTGTTTAAGAGCTAGTTCAAGTTATCTTGCTTGGAAAAGAAGCTGTGGTCAGATGTTAATGGGCGTTGGGCCAGACCAAGGAGTTTGGTTTCTATAACCCGACTCTTTCTTAGACGGTGGTTTATAAAACCAGGAAGTCGATTAGAACCACATCTGGTGGAAAAAATACGTGTTTAGCGGGATGTGTTTTCTCATTTAGTTAGTAAATGGGTGTTAAATGCAACTCCCAAGTATAGCTCTTAAAAATATATACCGTTTAGACCTAGCTGGTTTGTTCAGTGGATAGAGCCTCGGCCTGCGGACTGAAGAGTCCCAGGTTCAGTTCCGGTCAAGGGCACATGCCGGGATTGTGGGCTCAATCCCCAGTAGGGGGCATGCAGGAGGAAACTGATCAATGATTCTCTCTCATCATTGATGTTTCTATCTCTCTCTCCCTCTCCCTTCCTCTCTGAAATCAATAAAATTATATTAAAAATGTATATGTATGTGTGTGTGTGTGTGTGTGTGTATATATATATTTAGTTTAGAGCATCATTACAATCAAGTATACGGCTTTCCAAGGTGATGACTTTGACATACTTTAACAGTAATGTTATTATCTTAAAAGTATTAAGTTGATAGAAAATATTGAGTAACTTCTCTCATCCAGAGATACTAAAGATTTTGAAACCAGCCCTCCATTATTCCTACATCCAGTGGTCCATCCCTGTGATCTCTCTTCTTCGAGTCACCCTCCTCCATCTGGACATAATGTCGTATCTTGATGACTCATATTCACCATTATGGGTGCTGTTTATGGCACTGTGCTGATGTAAGTTTGTGTGATAGTTGAAGTGTGTGGTTCTTTTGAGACCTTTTAAATTAGGTCTTTTTTCTCCTAGTTTGGCTAATGGCCATTATGTCTGGCTGCTTTCCAAGTGTCTTCTTATAACTTCTTCCTAGTGTATTTTCTACCCATGATTAAGTGCTAGAATGGCTAATGACCTGGCTAGTCAATATGTATTTCTAAAGTAAGAGTAAGCTGGCTCTGAGAGAGGGTAAAGGGACTTTTTTTTGAATTAGCGTGTAAATCCTGCAACGGCTATTTTAACCGCCAGGAAAGCATTACTTGTCTATAGAGATAATTGAGTTTTGCTTTATTGGCGACATTGAGCTAAGTGATGTTACTATTGGGCACTCTTGTCCAGAAGGAAAAAAAAAAAAAGGAGAAAGAAAGTAGAGAGGAATAGGGGGAAGGAGTAAGGGATGGGTAGGGAAGGGAAGAGAAGAAAAGCCATGCTAGTGCTTGCTTTGGGATCTCATTTTGAATTTCTCTCTTTTCACATTTGCTGATCACAGTGGTTTAAACTTCATTGACTTGATGGTGCGACAAGGGAATATCGACAACCCTCCCAAGACTCCTCTGGTGCCAGGTTTTGAGTGTTCGGGGATTGTGGAAGCTCTGGGAGACAGCGTGAAAGGATACGAGGTAACATTCTGACTTTTGACTGAAAGAGTGATATCAATCTGGAATCCACTGAGATAATGAAAGATTATGCAAAAATGCTTGACATAATCAATAATGTGCATTGTTATTGATGACTTATTGGTTGGTTTTATTAACAATGTTTATAAATGATAGAACTTTCCAAAGGTCTCATGTACCATCTTGGTGCTCCTGGCAACAGAAAATCTTGTCATTCCCTCTATTCATACTATACAGTTATTAAATAAGAGTATTTGGCCTTGGTTTAACTATACCCCCCTCCTCCCACCCATGGATCACACTTTCCCATCACTGTGGCTCAAAAATCAATTATAAAACACAAAAGTTGGGGAGAAATAGCCTCTATGTTTTTATGTTTGATTCCGTTAACTATCTACTTAACTGATACATTTAAGTGATCATTTATAATCATTATTTCAGACAGTGGGGACATGGCATTTTGGGGTGAAATTTTTAAAAAAATTATTTTTATTGATTTCAGAGAGGAAGGGAGAAGGAGAGAGAGGGAGAAACACCAATGATGAGAATCAACGATCGGCTGCCTCCTGCACACCCTACACTGGAGATCGAGCCCATGATCTCCTGGTTCATAGGTTGACACTCAACCACTGAACCACGCTGGCTGGGTTTGGGGTGAAATTTTAAAGCCACGGGGTAGCAGTACCTGACAGTGAGATGGAGTTGGTCATGGGTTGATGGATTGGGAGTAGAGCTGTGGATAATGAGGGCTATTAAATCATTCTGACTACTTCCATACATGTTCAAAATTTTCCATAATAAAAAATTTAAACAGTGAAAAGATATAGGACTCTTTCTCCCATTATAATGCAAATAAACTAGAATCTGGTCTATAAAATCTGAAAACTGTGGGCAAATCAATCACACAAAATTGCAGTAGTTTGGAGTCAGAAAAACCAATGGAAATTAGGTACAAGAGCTCTCTCTTATAACTAAGTGCTTCCCCAGAGAGACATGAATGCAGCTAGCATCTGAGAATCCACTATAACCAGAAACACGAGCAAGTTATCTTTTTTCAGTCTCACCACAGCCCTGCAAACTAAAGATTGTTACTGTCTCCTTAGAGATGAGGTTCAGCAGGGTTTATTAATTTTCTGTGGAGTCCAAAAGGTGGCACATAGTAGAACCTGGATTCGGGTCACCAGAGCCTTTTCACTCCCCCATGATCTTTGCCCATGCTCACAACCTGCAAATGCTGCAATACTAAGTGCAGGAAGATACATCCTATAAAATGCAATGCCAAAACGCCCTTGGAGTTGACTTGGATCAGTCTCGGTGCATCTGAGCCTCAGTATACTCTGAAAGTATCAATATGCTCCAAGTTCATTATGATAAATGTCTAGAAATATCTTCTCACCCTCCTTCTTTTTGTCCATGGTTTTCAGATAATAGAGCAGGAAAGTGTTGAGCAAGAAGTATGTGTGCTTTTTCTTTTCTTGTATATGACTTTACATTTTCTGTCCCCAGATAAGCAATATAACAGAGACAGCAGCATCTCTCCCTGAAATTGCTGCATATAAGAAATATTATCTGCTCCTCACTCCTCCATAGGGTCCCAAAGGAAAAGATCATACTACTAACTCTATCAGTTCTGAGCACTGGATAAATAACCCATTATTTTAGAATATAACAACAGATAGGGATGTTGTTGACTTTGGTGTAGAGGGAGGACTTACTCTGCTTGATTATATATATTTTCCCTTCTATATATGACCTTTCTTCTGCTAGTTAGCTCTGGCGTGCATATTGTCCAACCTACCCTTCACCCCACTTCCCTCCAGTAACTTTCAGTGACACAAATAAAAAACTCCACCTACAGGTTTCCAGTCAGGGGATGATTTGGGAGAAAGCCAATACTAAAATTCCTTCTATAATTTTGATTTAAGATTTTCAATCACATTAGAGATGAATTCTATGCAGCAGCACACTAATAGCTCTCCTGGTTGATCGATTGCCACAGAGGCTTGAAAAGTTATTGCCAGAGGCACAGCAGTAAAGGAATACTTCGGTTTCCATCACCCAGGACTATGTTTTTCTTAACAGAATCAAATAATGAAATGAACTGGATTTTTTTTTAAGTTGCCTACCTCTGGACTCTGGGACTGGGGCTGGTCTGATGGCTTAGCCACTTTTGCCATTTGATAATGAAATGGAAAAGAGGGAGGCAGTCAGCCCTGCTCTGGTGGCTGTGACCCTCACTGTCAAGGTGGTTGAAATACTCTTCATTCCACTCCATGTTGACTGGAGGCCATTAGCCACTCTGAGGTACTGAGTCTGTATCTTTGAGTTTTCACGTTTCTGTGCAGAAGAGGAAGCCAGTGGTAGACCACAGTGATCCTCTGGCCCAAGTTGTTGCATTTAAGGTGAAATTCCCAACATTCATCATTTGATCTTCAACATTCTCAGGGATTAAGACGCTCATTGCCAGTGGGACAGCCTCTCCTTTCCATCAGCTTCATAATTAGACAGCTACTCCTTGTGTTTCATAAAGTTTACTGGGTCTATATTTAGCTTTTGATCATTAAACAGTGAATTCCATGAGATCAAGAGCCATCTGTTCTTTGTAAGTCAACACTGATTGCTCTTTCCTCATTTTACATGTATACTGCCTAGTGCATTTCATGCATTTTATGTTACTTAATCTTCATAAGAACGCTTTCTAATATTAAACCCATTTGAGAGCTGAGGAAACTGAGATTTGAAGAGTTAAACTAACATTCCCAGACTTGTAGGATCAACTGTTGAACACCCTTCTATAACTTTATGTCTTCTTTGTAGCCCTTATCTCAGGTGTAATGAATTATTTTATCTGCAGTCAGCCTGCCTAGATTCAAATCCTGGTCCAGATGCTCTCTAGTTACATGACCTTGGGCATATATTTTAATCTCTCTTTGCATCAAGTTAAATGTCTAAAATCTACAATCATTCATCTGTAATATGGGATTCTTATAGACCCCATCTCATAGGAGCCTTTTGCAGTTTGTTGAGTAGGAATAGAAGAGAAATGCTGAGCTACAAAGAAATTAAAACAGCAGTAGAATGCATTATAACTATATATATGACAATACAGATATAGGAAAGCCATTAATTTATTGCGAATTTATTAGGACCACAGCAACTTGAGTATTGCATTTGAAAGTCATAGTATAAGCCACTAAAATAAATAGCAGAATGGCTCGATTTAGCTAGCACTTTGCAGCTCCTACAAGCTATTAGTATTGGTTCACTTATTTGTTTTTTGCTTTAGTAATGATAAGGTCTGAAAAAAATTTAGCATACCTTCATAACCACTTTAACGGGATGATTGCTCTTTTTCTTTCTTTTCTTTTTTTTTTTCTTTTTCTTTTTTCTTTTTTTTTTTTTTGCATGGTGTTTGGCTATGCAAACTACTATTAAATAAAACACAGTACTCAGCCATGCCTTTATAGGGGTTTTGTACAGATTACATGAGTTAAAACATGCAGTGTTTTTAGGACAACGTCTGCCATATACTATATGTCCAATAAATGGTAGTTGTTCTCACACCCGATAGCATATTCCTGTTTGCCTCTAAGCCTGGTTGCTCTTGTTAAGTCTCCTCCACTTAATTCACTGGCTCTTCTGATGCACCGCATTCCCGTCCACAGTGATCGGTAACCCATTGCTAACCTTTGATGCAAAGGCCAGAATGTACTAGTCTGTCAGAGCATCCATGTGGGTTGGCAGGGAACAAACAAGAGTCGATTTTACTCCTAGCCTTGGCACATTAACCTTTCTTGTGGCTCAGTTTGTCTCAGCTCCAAAGCAGAGAGGTTAGAGGAGAGGTTGAGTTAGTAACATGACCTGACACTAACATTCCATGGTGTGCGATGTGCTCCACACTGTATATTTATGCTTGAGAAGAGGGGTAAAGAACCTGGTCTCCATGGTCCCTGGGGAATGTTTTATAGATGGGCTTCAAAGCATCCAAAAATGCCTTGAAATTGGGAGGCAGGTGATGGGTGCATATTTGAGGGTGTTTTTTTTTCTGGGAAGGAATCTATAATTTTCATCATAGTATTGAGTGTTTGAGAAACACTTCAAAAAGGTTAAGAAACATCCACTAACCCTGTGTTTCCCTATGCCCAGATCGGGGACCGTGTCATGGCATTTGTCAATTACAACGCCTGGGCAGAGGTGGTCTGCACGCCCGTGGAGTTTGTCTACAAGATCCCCGACGACATGAGCTTCTCTGAGGCTGCTGCTTTCCCCATGAACTTCGTCACAGCCTACATGATGCTGTTTGAAGTCGCCAACCTCCGAGAAGGGATGTCTGTGCTCGTGCACTCGGCTGGTGGCGGCGTGGTAAGTTGGCTGCTTGTGATGCCTCTTCATCAAGGCCATGCTGGTGAAAGTGGAGTGACACCCAAGTGACAGTGAGATTCCTATGTGAGCTTTTTCCAGGAGTGGGAATGATTTCTGGTGAAGCTCACATGGATGGAGGAGATTGTATAGATGATTGATTGTGTTGCGGACAGGGTGAGCCTCAGAGATGGTTTCTCTGGAGTTTGGGAAGATACCCAAGATGGCATGTTAGGTCTCAGTGGGTCTCAGAGATGGTTTCTGTAAGCAACACTCTCAGTCTTGGTATGATGATGAGCTGTTTCTGTTAATCACTGTGAGATGCCTCACGGTCCTGCTCTACTATTATTTGAAATGCCAAAATGGTGGATGACTTATTCTTTCAATACATTGCCATGAATTCAGGATTGTTCCCATATTAATGACATCCTTATTCATTTGTGTTGTGATGTATTTTCTTGAGTGGGAGAGAGGGAGACTGAGATAGTACTAGCACAATGGGAATCTCACATAAACCTACTAGTAAGTACACCCATGAGAGTAGTTGCACATGCGAATGTCATCTGTCAGGCATGTCTTTGACAAGGGGGAAAATAATTGCTGCTCTGGAGTTCAGGGATGACAGAAATTTCTTTCATGGCTCGGATGTGTCTCAGTGACAGCCACTCAGTACATACTGCACGCCTGCCACATGATAAGCCCTATGTTCCCTTCATGGTTTACTGTGGTTGGAGTAGAACTCCAGTCTTTCTGAGAGTGAGAGGTATTACTCATTAATTCAAAAAGTATTTGTTGAATACATACTATGTTCTGGGCTCTATGGGTGAGAGATTAATAAGAGAAGGTCCTGATATACTATCTAGTAGGATTTTAGAGGTTCTCTGTTGGAGATTCTGTAGTTTGATGAACTCAGAGATGTGAACTCTTATGCTTGCGTCTAACTTGGAGATATTTTCACTGGAGGTCATGCTAACATTGATTTTTTAAAATATTGAGTTTCTACCATTACCAAAACCCTACAATGTATAAAGCATTTTTCCTTTCTGAGAAGATAAGTTCACATACAAAAAACAGGAAGGCAAAGAGATGACACTTGAGGAATGCCTTAAGAGGAATATCTTCAATCACTTTAGCAAATTTGCTAATGGCTTTTGACCATGAATAAAGATGTAATAAAAGCTAAACATCCCTTATAAAAGAAATAGATTTCAGTGCCAGCTAGTGTGCAAACAGCAAGCAAGCCATTTAGAATCCTGGCATTTATGATCTCAGTGTGCTCAGCATACAAAGCGTTGGCGACTTGTTTTTATATTATCAACCTAAGCACCAGTCTTTGCGATGATGCTAAACCCAGTTCTCCTGAGAGTCAGTTCCTAAACATTAGCACTGATGAGGTTTCCTTTTGTGTTTTTATATTTTTCATTTAAATGTCCACATTCCTGGAACAAAGAGGCATGTGTCAGGAGCACGTGTCTCACAAAAGAGAAAAAAATCCTGCAAATAAAGGTTTTTACTATGCCATATTCTGGGCTTTACAGACATTACAATATAATAAGAACTAAAATGTGAAACAGATGAAGCAACTGGGGAAAAGGACAATAAGGGTAGGAAAATAAGTTGTCACACATAATGCGGGCTATGATGTCCTAAAGCTTTGCTGAAGATGGACAGTAGTCTTGGTACTTAGCTTCCTAATACTGTGTGCAAATAGGGAAAAATGACCAGCGATGTGAATACACAGTATGTATTCAATAGTGTCCACTTGGTGGAAATAAACCAGTTATTACAGAGAATTATAACTAGTACCGGGTTTTGATAACTGGGGAATAATTCTCGGTGGCTTTTCATAAGAAATGTCTGCAGAAATGTGATGAACAGCCTCAGCAAACTGTTATAGTAAATGCCATTATTTCCTTGATTCTTTTTTTAAGGTATATCTCTAGTATAGTCCAACAGCACCAAAGTAAAGCAAAATATAGTGAAAGAAAGCAAATATCCTGGGGCCAAAAGGAAGTAGTCTGTCTTGATCTTAGGTCAGTTTAAAGGTGTGGTTGGACTGCCCATCTCAGGTGAGTGGGTCTCCTTGAATAGCGTTTCTTCCTCCGAAAGATTTGATGGGTGATGTGAATCACTGAGTTCAAGGTTACCATTAAAGGAACGACTTCTGACCAAGTGCACATTTATATATATGAACACTCAACCAAGCGGTGGTGGAGTTGACCCTGTCTTACAAAATCTAAGGAAGCCTAAGGAGAACCAAGACCTTTCCACTGCGCAACGGTATGAAGACCAGTGAGTCACCCTTAGGTAGAAATAGATTCCTTCCAACCAGTCACTACTCTTGTGGTGGAGAATGCTACCTGGGAGCACTTTCAAAAAATATATATTTTTTATTGATTTCAGAGAGGAAGGGAGAGGGAGAGAGATAGAAACATCAATGATGAGAATCATTGATCAGCTGCCTCTTGCACACCCCGCCCTAAGTATCAAGTCCACAACCCAGGCATGTACCCTCCCTGGGAATCCAACCATAACCTCCTGGTTATTGGTCAATGCTCAACCACTGAGCCACACCAGCTGGGCCCTGGGAGCGCTTTTAATGGATTATCTGTGTTACCCTGGAGGGGAATGAAGATGCTTCCCATCGCTGTTGGACCAATCTGATAAGTGCAGCCACTGGCTGCATGGTTACTGTGACAGGCAGGATAATACCCCTCATTCTCCTCATAGACATCCATGTCTAATCCCTGGCACCTGTGAACATGATACCTTACACGCCAAAAGGAATTTTGCAGATGTGATTAAGGTAAGGACCTTGAGAAGGAGAGATTATTCTGGATTATCCAGATGAGCCCAATGTAATCACAAGGATTCTTAAAGATGGGAGAGGGAGGGAGGAGGGTCGGAAAGAGGTTTAAAGATGCTACACTGCTAGCTTTGACGATGGAGAAAACACCATGAGCCAAGGGATGTGGCAGCCTTCAGACGCTGGAAGAGACAAGGAAATGGATTCTCCCTCTGGAGCTTTCAGAAGGAACACAGCCCTGCTAACGCCTTATTTTAGCCTAGTGAGGCCCATTTTGGACTTCTGGTCTCCAGAACTGTACTATAATGAATCTGTGTGTGTGTGTGTGTGTGGGGGGGGGGGGGTTGGGGGATGGTTTGAGCCACTCAAATTGTGGTAATTTATTATAATAGCAATAGGAAATTAATGCAGATGTTTTTCTGGGCTGCCTTCCATTTCACTGTGGAGAGCCCACAGAGGCCTGAACAAAAGCAAGTAGCAGAACTAGGATTCATACCCTAATCTGGCTGATTCCCAAGACTAATTCTCTTTTCATTTTATAACCTAAGATGGTAGGAGAACCCAAGTCATTCATTCCTTCATTTATTCATGCATTTAACAAATATGTGTTCAACTTCTACCCAGTGCTAACTATAGATTTAATTTAATTTAATTTTATACTGTGGATGAGGATTTTCATTTTTTTTCTTAATTGAATTTGTAGGGGTTACATTGGTTAATAAAATTAAATAGGTTTCAAGTGTACAGTTCTATAATACATCATCTGTATATTGTATTGTGTGTTCACCACCCAAAGTCTAATCTTTCGTTACCATTTGTCTCCTGTTTACCCTCTTCTACCTGTCCCCAACCCCCTTTCCCTCTGGTAATTATCCTACTGTTATCTGTATCTATGAGTTGTTGTTTTTTGCTTAATCCCTTTATCTATTTTACGCAGCCCCCAGCTGTCAGTCTGTTCTCTGTATCTATGTTTGCTAGTTTATTTTATAAGTGAAATCATATGGTATTTGTCTTTCTCTGACTGGCTTATTTCACTTAGCATAATATCCCCTAGGTCCATCCATGCTGTCCTGAAGGCAAGATTTCCTTCTTTTTAAAGCTGCATAGTACTGCATTGTGTAAATGTACCACAGCTCTTTTATCTACTCACTAGAGGCCTGCGGGAATTGGGCGAAACCGGCAGTCTGACATCCCCTGAGTGGTCTCGGAGTGTGAGAGGGCACTCTGCAAAGTTGCTGTGCTCGGCAGCTCCTGCACTGAGCGTCTTCTCCCTGGTGGACAGTGTGCATCATAGCTACTGGCCGGTGGGCTGGTCACTTAGGTTTTTATATATATAGATGTATTGATGGGTACTTGGGCTGCTTCCAAATCTTGGCTATTTTAAATAGGGCTGCAGTGAACATAAGGGTGCATATATTCTTTCAAATCAGTGTTTGTGTTTCTTTGGATATATTTCCAGAAGTGGAATTGCAGGATCATAAAGCAGATCCATTTTTTATTTTTTGAGGAAGCTCCATACTGCTTTCCACAGTAGCTGCACCAATCTTCATTCTCATCAACAGGGCAGGAGGGTTCCCTTTCTCCACCTCCTCACCAACACTTGTTTGTTGATTTATTGATGGTAGCCATTCTGACAGGTGTGAGGTGATACCTCATTGTGGTTTTAATTTGCATTTCTCTGATGATTAGTGAGGTTGAGCATCTCTTTATATGTCTATTGATCATCTGCATGTCCTCTTTGGAGAAGTGTCTATTCAGGTCCTTTGCCCATTTTTAAATTTGATTGGTATTTGTTTGTTTGGTGTTGAGTTGAGTTCTTTATAAGTTTTGGATATTAACCTTTTATCAGATGTATCATTGGCGAATATGTTCTCCCATTCAGTGGACTGTCTTTTCATTTTGTCGATAGTTTCCTTAGTGGTGCAAAAACTTTTTAGTTTGATGTAGTCCCATTTGTTGATTTTTTTCCTTTTATGTCCTTTATCCGGGGAGATATATTAGAAAAAAATATATTTTTGCTACAAGAAATGTCTGAGTTACTAGAGACATTTCAAAGAGCCAAAATATTGGCCTGGGCACATGTTTTCTAACTTGATGTTGAAGAGGTGACAAGAAGATTAAACCTAATTAGAATAAAGTTTCTTAAATTGACTTAATAGTATGTGTGCAGTTCTAATGTCACCAAGATTTCTGTCTGATTTTTATCAAAGTCTGGGATGGAGAATTTGCAAACAGAACATGACAAATGCCAGCCTTAAGTTATAATTTTGAAGGAAACTTTAATATAGTATAGGAATATAATTTCATCCAGAGCATGTTATTTTCTCAAGGAAATTGCCCAAGTGTCTACACATCTTTGAAGACACTGTTTTCTTCTGACAGTAGCACAACCAGACAGTCTGAGAGGGTAATGCTTCTATTCAAATGGTTGAAAGGGTTTATAATCTCTTAAAGGAAAAGTAACAAAATAAGCAACCACGTGGGGCTCATGTTAAGAATTTCAAGATGAAGGTTTTGCTGCCAATTCCATTTCACAAGCTACTATGACTTTGAGCATCTTGATTGGTGATGTGCTCCATTTTTGGAGAGTAACATTACTGTTACTAAGTGGTTATTTGCACATATGTGTGACATTTGCTGCTTTCCAGATTTTAGAGTCCTTTTACCTTTTCCTCATCTCATCTGATCAGAGAGAGCACCAGCCTGATCTGGGCCACAGATCTTAGAAAGGAAAGCAGAACTTAATTTTCAGACAGAGTTAAGTAGCTACTGCTCAATTATTAAATTCTATTCATTATGGATGGGGCATCACCCAGTGTCATTCAAGTCACTTCAAAGGAGCAACCACAGAAGGAGGAGTGGAATCTACAGAGTGGGCACCATGAGGCTTCCCGACCTCATCTATGGGCCTGCGAACAGATGGCCCTCCCTGAATGACTGATTAACCATATATTGTCTTAACATTAAACTGGGAGAGCCTGGGTGAGTAGGAATACTCAGTGCGTTGGATTGGGACATATTGGCTAGTCATTCAATTTCAGCAGAAAGACATGACCATCAGCAAAATCACTACAGGAGAATATTTTGTTGAGTCAAAACCATCCTTGATCATGAAAGGCACCAAGCTATCCAGCTACCCAAGCTAGCAACCCAAGAATTGTATTTAGCTCTTCTCCAAAATTTTACAAGTTTCCAAATCCTATGAATCATTTCTTTATTCTTTCACTCATCCAACATATATGTAGTGAGGGTCTACTCCATTCAGGGCATTGAATTATACATTAGGTATTCAAGAGAATATTACTGATTTTCTTCTATTGAGAAGCTTGATCAATCAAAGGTGGGCATATAAATCAAATGACCATGTGAATAACTGCAAGTGCTATAAAGGGAGATACAAGCTGATATGAGTGCTTATAAAGGAACCTGAACTGGGATAGGGGTGGGGAATGAAATCAGGGAAGGCTTCCCTAAGGAGGTGGCATCTGTACATCAATCTGAGGCTTAAAGGCAGGTAAACTGGACAAGAGTGAAGGTGGGGGGTGGGCATTCATAAGAATTGGAGATGGGGGCCAGGCAGGCTTTTATGTAACTAATTCCAGATAATAGGATATTTCTCATATCTTCCTACCTCTCTCCCTGTGCCATCAACCATTGTTTTACTTTTGGCCCCAGTATCTCTCATCCAGATTACTGTTGCATACATTTAACTGGCCTCCTGCCTGCAATTTCCTGTCTAAATCAGCCCTTTACTCACAGCCAAAGTTGTTTTCCCAACACACCAACCTGCTCTGGTCATGCCCTGCTTATAATCAACAGAGACCCACCCCCACTGTTGTCAAGATAAAGTTCTCCTTGCTTCTTGGCACAAATGGCCCTCATCATCTGGTCTCGGTCTCTCTCTCTCTCTCTCTCTCTCTCTCTCTCTCTCTCTCTCTCTCTTTCCATGGGGGGTGTGGCTGAGATGGCTACCCACCAAGCTCTGTGCTCTCCTGTAGATAGAGTTGCTGCTGATAAGAGGCTGCCCAGCCAGGGACTGCATTTTTAAGTCCCCTTCCCCACCCTTGCCCCTCCATCTAGCTGGGACTATGCATCTGTGCTTGTGCCAAGTGGGTGAGCGCAGGGCCATGTGACATGTATCACTTCCAGGCCTGTCCCTTCTTATGAGAGCCTCTGTTCTCTCTTCCGTTTCCTGGCAGATGTTGAAGATGGCAGAGCCTGCACCCTCCCAGGAATCTCAATAACTACACTTCCATCCCATGTCCTGTCCCTGCCCCACTGCCATTTAGACTTTATGTGAGAAAGCAGAGGAAAGAAACTCCTATTATTTAAACTACTGACATTCCACGGGTTACTTGTTATAGCAGCTAGCATTCCCCTTACTCCACACGCAGGCCATATGGCTTTTCCACCTCTCCAGGCCGCACCTTCCTTCACCCTCTGCTCTCCTAAGGGTGATGGTGGAGTCAAGGGCCCTGAAGTCAGATAGTCTGTGTCCAAAGCCCACCTCTCTCGGCAAGCTCCTCAGCTCCTCAGTTTCCTCATTCATATAATGGGAAGGATAACAATACATTTATTCCTCAAAGGGTTTCTATGCATGTTCAATGAGCTAATGCTCAGGAAGCACTTAACATAGGACCAGGCATAAAGTACCTGTTAGCTGTTACCATTATGTTATTAATTATTGATTTATTCATCTTATTCTCTTCCCCAACCTGTAAGTCCCTCCATCAGAGCAACTGGTCATGTTCATTTTGTGCCTGCTTCCTGGCACATAATAAATGCAACAAACATCTGTGAATCAACAAGCTGTTGCAAGCCCATTTTTCTATGCTCTAGAAAAGTTATCCGCGGAGCTAATGAGAGCCTTGTTCTTGCATTAATCTCAGAAGAAGAAAAACATTCCTGGTGGTCTTGCAAGTTTCCATTTATTAAGCAGTGTTTGGTGCCCTTGCTCATGCCATCCCACATTCTGAATATTCTTCCCAGATTTTTTTTACCGTATCTGATTGCATTATTAGTTGAATGAGGTCCCCTCTTCATGGCCCCTGTGGCTGCCCCAGTCAGCATCCCCTCCATCATCCCACGTCCAGCTATGCTCAGTCTGTATCCTTCAGCACTCCAACTAGCAGTTGCACAAATGAGATCTCAGAGCAGAAGGGAAACAAAGATGGACACCAGCTTGTATCAAACATAGTTCATGGCAGTGAAGAGATCAGATGATGAGTTCTAGAGTGAGGCTCCGTGGGTTTAATCCCACCTCCACCCTAAGACTCATTTCCTCATCTGTAAAGTGGGATGGTATTAGTGCCAGCCTTCGACGGTACTTATGAACTTGGAGCATGCTTAGCATATGATAAACACCCAGTGAAATTTAGCTATTATAATTTTCCAGGTTAATGAAGAGGTCGGTGTTGTTTTTAAGGCTGCAGTGTTAATGAATAGGGGGGTCATATTTGAACCCAAATATCTAGTGTGGGAAGTCCTGATCCAGTGTCCTTAGCACTAACTCACAGCAGTGGCCTCAGAAACATCTGCACTGCTGTCATTTCTTTCACTTGTTCCACCCTTTGCCTCTGGATAAGGGGGACTTCACTATAGAAAGACTTCGTGGTCCCAGGGGCCTGCAACAATAGGAAACAGAACCTCTGAAAGTTTAAAGAAAACGAAGTGGCTCTATCTTATCCTTTGTGAATAATCATAGGGATGAGGATTAATTGTACCTCAACGTCTACAGGAAGGGCCGTGGTCTGGGGATTCGCTGGAATGGATAAAACTCTCGTTCTCTAACTGGTGACCCCAAGGAACACGTCCTCACCTCCCTAAATGTCGGAGATGCTTCAGAAACAAGTCATAAAACCAAGGCCCACTTCCCTGCTTCTGGAATCTCTGATGCTGGTGACCAGTGGTCTTTCACCTGAAATGTGGACTTCTCACAAGTCAGGTGAAGGTGAAGACAAACTATATCTAAAAACACTTCTTCCAAGCTATCTATGCCTGCAAGAGCCTCATTTAATTTTTATTCTAGATGCTTTTAACTCCTTTAGAGTCAATCATGACTGGGTCAAAGAAACAATCTTTATCATAAACATTAAAAAGGATAAATTTGGCCTCTGAGACAAGATTCATTGATTCAATATTAGTTGAATTAATATATCCGTTCACAAGGGGATAAGAGCTAAAGTAGATTGAGTCCAGTAATTTCCATATCTGTCTGTGAGATAAATGCTATTGTATCCTCATTTCAGTGGAGGAAACTGAGGCACAGAGGGGTTAAGTAACTTGCTCCAGTTCACACAATGATGAAGAGGAAGGGCTGGTATGTGAACTCTTGGAATACAGAGCCCATGTTTTAAGTACAGGGCGGTGCTGACAGGTAGGCAGTGCTGAAAGAAGTCCGGCTTCTATTTAGACTGAGCTGGAAATGATTCCACTCCAATGGCTTTGTTGGTGGGCTTTCTTCCCCAGTACTGAGGACAACCAGGGGTTTCCCTGCAGCTGAGGAATCCTTGGGAGGAACTTCCATTGATACAGCCAACTTCTTGAAGAGTCGATCAGATTCAGTCCTGGAGCTGCCCTTGATGTTAACTATCCAGCTGAAATTAAGCCCCAGGCTGCCATGTCCATGAAGGCAGGGATGGTGTGATCCCTGAATCCTGAGCGCTGAGCCTAGTGCCCAGCACACTGGTGTTACTTGAAATACATTTGTAGAGGAAATAAAGGAAGAAAGAGAAAGGAGAAAGAAAGGGGCCAAAAAGGCAGCAGACAAGTTATGGAGACAGCATAGAACTTAAGGGCCTAGATTCTGGAAACCCAAAGTTAGTTTTCATCATGGTTTCCAGGCAAGAGAGTTGGAACAAGTATTTTAATTTCCTCGGGCCTTGTTTTTTCATCTGTAAAATTCACTATAATACCCAGATCATAGTTTTTATATGAGGATTATGAAATCAGTTTAGCATACTATCTGGCACAAAGTAAACTCGTATGTCAGCTGCTATTATTACTATTGTTACCATCATTATCTGATTAGAAAGTATTATTCAATAGTTCTCTGGCTTTTGTAGCCAGAATAAAAAGAGCACCAAATAGGACAGGCAACTGGAAGCTGGTTGTTGAAACTTTGGAGCAAGGGGCAGATAAAGTCAATCTCTGCTCCCTCTGTGCATCGTCCTGACAGCCAGCTGCTCATTGTTCTCATGTATTAGTGAGAACAAGCTGCTTTCCAAACATCACTTTCTTCAAACACATAAGACATAATTAGACTTTTAAGGAAAATTTAGCTCCATCGTTTCAGTCTTGGACATGCACCAAGAACTCTAAGCACAAGGACGTGCTGAGTTTATATGACCCCGAGGACCCATAACTTCCCCAGCCACACACCCGAAAGGCCACAGTTGCTTTTCAGAATATTATTGCCCTAATTAAGATGAAAAATCAGTTCAGCGGGAGAAGATGAGATGCATAGCAAGAAGCAGCTTAGTCTGTTCTCCCGGGCACCCACCAGGGTATGGTTATGACCCTGGGTATCCTAGCCCCCAAGCTGGCCACTGCTCACTCTGATTGTGTCCATCCTACAGCTTCACCATGAAACACTCAACAGTATCCCTTGTGATATTGTCAGTCTACCTCCTAGATCAAGCATGTCAAACTCAAAGGCTAACACGGGCAAAATAAACAAGGTTGAAGTTTATGTGGGCTGCAAAAAAACAAAAGCTTCAATTTTTATAGAAGTGTAGGTTTATTTCAATAGAGACATGCTGAATACAAAGGGCTGAAATAAGCGAGTAATCGTTGACATAATAGAACATTTTAATAAAAATTAATATTTTTTTCTTTAACATTAACTTACCAGACACTGAATAACTGCACAAATTAATAAGTGTCATGCAAATAAACCCATTTTTCTTGTTCTCCAAAAGCAAAATATTTCCTGTTGCGCACACCAAACAAGTCAGTACAAGACTAATGATGTGGCAATCGGCTGCTAAAATATTCACTGCTAGTATTAGTGGAGGAAATGGTGCGCCTGCATGTAAGGCACATAAGGGAAATGAATGCAACACAATTATAGTAATCAGTCATTAGCAAACATTTTAGTTCATTATTAATAATTATGTATAACAGGATATTGTAAAAATTAAGTTACGAAATTTTTATTAAAACATTTCTTAGATGCCGTTTTATTGGCTGGGCCGCAAAAATATTTGTTGTGGGCTGCATGCTACCTGGGGCCTGTGAGTTTGACATGCTTGTCCTAGATGAAAACTTCCTTATCTATTACTTTCTCACTAGCAAACCCCACCCCCAAAACCCTTTGCACCACTGTGATCCCTTGTTTAGATTTTTAGAGAGTCAGAGAAACAGTTAACAACAGTCGTTAAGCATTCAGTCTTTGGAGGAGATTTCCTGGATTTGAATCCTGATTTCTATGACATTACTTAGTTGTGCTTTAATTTCCTCATGTTTAATATAGTTATTATACTTAGTTCAGTGGTTCTCAACCTTCTGGCCCTTTAAATACAGTTCCTCATATTGTGACTCAACCATAAAATTATTTTCGTTGCTACTTCATAACTGTAATGTTGCTGCTGTTATGAATCATAATGTAAATATCTGATATGCAGGATGGTCTTAGGTGACCCCTGTGAAAGGGTCGTTCAACCCCCAAAGGGGTCACGACCCACAGGTTGAGAACCGCTGACTTAGTTCATAGTACTAGGAGTCTGGAATGAATCAATATGTGTAAAACATTTAAACAAGGCTTGAACATAATAAGTACTCAATAAATGCTGTCTAATATAATTACAGTGGGTGCTGCGATGTGCCATCCGGAACACCCTTCAGGACTCAGGCACTCATTTCCCCTAGCTGCCAGTACAGTTAGCTACTGATGACTCACCCCTGTATTCCTCTCCACGGGAAGAGAGCTGCCTCTCTCAAGGGGCAGCCGCATCTAATCATTGCTGGATGGAGGACTGCAAAAGCCCAGTTCCCTTCCTCAATGGAGACAACTTTGGAGCTCTTTGTGGAACTGGCTAGAGCATCTCTTGCAACCATCACAGCTCAGTGTCTCTCTCCGTCCACTCTTCCTTCCCTCACTCCTTTGCAGGTGCTACTCCCGAGAGTACTCCCCGGTGCAATCTCCATTCGGAGTCCTTTTCCAGGGGTCCTGGCCTGCAACGATTATTGTGATGGCCATGTTGATTATCCAGAATCATATCTATAGTCCAAGCAAAGTTGCTTGCCTACCTGGTCCATTGGTTGAATTCCCCAAAGATGGCCCTCATTTAGACCTTGCTCCTCAGCCTTATGCTCACTTAGTTCAGAAAGTTTATCTTCTTTCTGAGAATTCTCCCTGCTATCTGCTGAGTGACCAGAAGAGGCTAATAAATGCCAACGGGTTGAATAAGTGGGTCGACAAAGGAGCTGGAGAATACTTGTTTCTAGCTAAACCATTTGCGTTTCTCTTGGTATTAATAAACCCAGAATGTGTGCTAGCCAAAATAGCTTCACAACATGGCCCTAGGTGTTAGCCTCCTATGGTGGGATTTGATGGAGTAAGAAGCAAAGTTATTTTTGGCTCAGCTTAAAGAGGAGACGCTCAAATAAACAATTAAAGGTGTATTTCTCTTTATTTGGGCAAATTACTTAATCTCTCAGCTCACCAGTTTTCTCATCTTTATAATGAGGATTAAAATGTTAATATGAGTGTTCAGTGAGTTAATTCATATAGAGCAGTGGTTTCCAAAGTGTGGGGCCTGGGCCATCAGCATCACCTAGAACTTGTTAGAAATGCATGTTCTTTGTCCTCATCCTAGACCAGGGGTGGGCAACCCCTGGCATGCGTGTCAAACATGGCACACCAGTAACTTTTGCTGGCACGCGAAACCCTCTCTTATAATCTTCCATTTACAGTTTTTTTCTTAATGTCGACTTTTTAAATTTTCAGATAAATTCAGTGTAGGTGCATCTTAGATAAATAAATAATTTTACATAACAAGTTATCTTAAAGACCATAGACATGGATTGACGAGAGAGGGGAAGAGCAATTTCTATGCCTCTGCCTTAACTCTCCCTGCCTTCCTAGATCCGACCAGTGTTTTGGTTTCATCCACGTAAGCTTGTGAATCTTTGTTCTCAGTGATGAATTTTGTTAAGTCTCATAATAGGAGTAGCCTGACGGATGAAAGTAGTAGCTCATGCATATCTCTGAAGGTCACGAAATATAAACCTGTAAAATCTGTCATCAGTGATGCAGCAGCAAAAGTCCCACTGATAATATCAAATGGAGTCATAAAGTTTTCTGTCAGACTATCAGTGTACATGTATACATTAAAAAATAAATGTATTTTTCATCATTATATACCGTGTTTTTGTCGCTCGAATGAATTTTATTATTTCTTCAAGGTTCTTCACATACATACACCTTAAGAGATATCAAGTAGGCGTAACATGTTCTCAAAAAATTAGGGTTGGCACGCAGAAGAATTTTGAGTCAGAGATTTTGCTGGTTTTGGCACGCACTCACAAAAAGGTTGCCCACCCCTGTCCTAGACCTACTTTGGAATCTGAAACTCTGGGGTGGAGCTAACAATCTGTTTTAACAATCCAAGTAGGAGACCCCAATGCATGTTCAAGTTTGAGAGCCAAAAATACAGAGATCTTGGAACAGAGCCTGACACTCAGAAGTTTCACCAGGAATTAGGTGCCACTGTCATTGTGTGATGGTACTTTGTAATGCACATTAAATGCAGACTTAAGGAATATCTTTGTATCCATTTTCATCTTCTGTATTTGTATATGCTCGTTTATGCTTATTATGGCATAGAAGTTTAGAGTCTTGGAAGTCAGACCAACCTGTATCTGCATTCCAGACTCAACAATTTACTTGATCTTAACCAAGTTGCTTTTAAAAAAATTATTTTTCAATGACAGTTCACATTCAATATTATCTTGTATTAGTTTCAGGTGTACAGCATAGTGTTTAGACAGTCATATACTTTACAAAGCGACCTCCGGATCTTTCAAGTTGCTTCATCTCTCTACATCTTAATTTCCTTGTGTGTAAAATTGGATTAATAGCACCGCCCTCCTATGGTGGTTGTGCAGTTAAAAAGATAATGGAGACGATCCTTAATGCAATGCCCACTCCGACTGAGCATGCAGTAAATGGTGCCTGTATGTCCAAATCATACCCTACCTCAGAGGGAATAGGTAATGGGATAATGATCTTGTACACATTTTAATGTTTGCAAATAAAAGCAGATGTGCAACCCAGGTTAATGTGTGGGGAGGAGTGTGAGCAGGGAAATCTTTGTGAAATGGCACCTGTCTGTGTCACAGTGGAATGAATGGTTATTTCAAAATCTCTCAACACCAAACCTGTAGACTCATCCACTTATGAGCTTTTCTGATGTCCAGCTTCTCTGGCTGCCCCCTGCAGCTGGTAACAAGGCTGACTTTTTGCTGGAGCATGAGTTAGTAGTTAGTAAGTGCCAGTAACGCACTTTAGTTAAAATGCCAAGAAAGCCCCTAAACAGTATTTGGACACCAAGGTTGCTATTTATCCTCCTTGGTTTAATTTTTTATTTTGTGCCCATAAAATCTGTCTGGCATTCATGACCAAGCTCTTCAGCCTGGAGCAGGCATTCAGGTTTGCATGCCAGGTTGTTGACTCAGTTGGTAGTAGAGTGCAGTGGTTAGGGCTCTGGATGTGGCGGATGTGGCAGACGTGGGCTCAAACCATGACCCTCATTCTCATTTGTAAAATGAGAAAACTAATTTGACATCTATCAAGTAGTCAGCACAGGGTCTGGCACATAGTACCTACTTGGCTATTTTTAATTCTCTTGGAAATGATATTATTAGACTATCCAGCATGGATTTAAGGAGACAAAATTCAGGATTATACAAACATGCTTGTTTTTACACTATTTTTTCTCCAGATTCAATTGGGGTCACAAAAACTCATCGCAAACCTGAAGCAAGCTACAGAGATTTAAAAGTTAATCATTAGCCCAGCCAGCTTGGCTCAGCGGTTGAGCATCAACCTATGAACCAGGAGGTCACCGTTCGATTCCCAGTCAGGGCATATGCCCAGGTTGTGGGCTCAGTCCCTGGTGTGGGGAATGTTAGAGGCAGCCGATCAGGATCAGTGATTATCTCTCACCATTGATGTTTCTATTTCTTTCTCCCTCTCTAAAATCAATAAAAAAAAATATTTTAAAAAGAATTTAACCATTAAATCAAAGGCCCTCCTCTACATCCATAACGTGTTTCTCATGCGTATTGCTAAATGCTCTTATACAACTCTGATGTTGGGCAGGCATGCACATTTGTACTTCCTCCTTGCCAACCCATTGCACCTGGCAAAATGTCAGAGCCGCTGACCCAGCTTGGAGCAGTGGAGGGATGAAGTGCTGCGTCTTGTCCTCTCTCATAGACATCTAGGCCACACTGAGGCTGAGTCAGCTGTACAGGAGAGGAAAGTCCCGTCACACTGCCTGCCTGCCTGTCTCCAGGACTCCCTGCCATCAAGACCTGGGGCTCCATTGTTTTCACAGGAGGGAGGGAGGCAGGAGGAGTTCCTGGGTGGCTGGAACTCCTGGAGGCTGGTTCCTCCTCGGGAGGGCCGTTGTCCTGAGCTCAGCATGGGGCTGGGATGTGGTGTCAAAATAAGAGTTTCAACTAAGGTGCCGAAACCGGTTTGGCTCAGTGGATAGAGCGTCGACCTGCGGACTGAAAGGTCCCAGGTTCGATTCCGGTCAGGGGCATGTGCCTGGGTTGCGGGCACATCCCCAGTAGGAGATGTGCAGGAGGCAGCTGATCGATGTTTCTCTCTCATCGATGTTTCTAACTCTCTATCTCTCTCCCTTCCTCTCTGTAAAAAATCAATAAAATATATTTTTAAAAAAAAGAGTTTCAACTAAGGCAAGGACAAGCCTGGACCCCACTTTTTCTGAAAGCCATGGTGGTGCCCAAGACTGTATCCATCAGGGGAAGCTACCAAGGACTTTCAAAACGAGGCTGGTCACTCTTTTCTAAGGGAAAACGTTGAAGACTCTTTCTGGGGCCAAATGAGCTGGAGGCCCAGCTGAAATAGAGCCGTGTATCTGGGTGTCCACTCCGTGCTGACTCTGCGCCTGGCCCCGGCAGACAAGGCTGCAGGACAGTCCTTGCATCCGGACCCCGTGGTCCCTGGAGGAGAGTGTGGAATCTGCTCTAACTGAAGCCAGAGAATACTCTGGAAAAGAATAATTAATTCTTCATGGGGGAGGGATGATATGTCAGCAGAATTGTTAAAGATAAATAGGAGTTTTCTAAGTTGCCAGTAAAAATGGCACAAAAGCTGGAGGAAAGCCTGGAGCTCAGGTGTTAGGTAGGTGGTGACAAGGGACAAAGGCAGGCAGGGATAAGCCACCAGAGCCCTGACCCACCTCGAATGTTGGCTTCACAAGACTCTTCCCTCCCTGTCTCCTAGCTCCCAGTTATTACTTTCATTTATAATTCTGGACGGATGTATTGATTGATGGATCAGTGCCAAGATACTATGCAGGAGCAATTTAAAAAAAATTAAAATCGTCAAATTTCAATTTTCCAAATTCTATACCTAATGTGTATATGCATTTTTTGCTAATTTTTTACAGGCATTCTGTCAGTGCCTCGCACTTATTATTTATGCTCACAAGAACCCTATAAGGTATCAAACTATTTTGAGATTTAGGAAATTGAGGTTTGCTGAAGTCAGTTAACCAAGGCCACATGATTGGCAAAGAAGACAGAGGTGGAATTCACACTGGGATGAGTCTTTCTCAAAGCCTGTGTTGTGAACTACTAAGGTAGGTCAGGAAACGAGGAAGAAGACAGCAGGTCCAGGTCTACCCATCTGCTCATTTTTTCTGCCTACTTGCCTATTTTTGGAGCATCAGAATGACCTTGCTACAAGCTGTCTTTCTCCATGGAATATAGGGTCATGTTGGCCTCTGAGGAGCCAGGTGGGCAGTGGGAGGACGGGAGTGAAGCTTGTAGAGCAGGGCAAGGTGATGGGTATACACCCAGCTTTGAAGGTGGACACTTACTCCCCTCTCTCCAGAGCCCAGCAGAGGGCCAATCGCAGTAGGCTTGCCAGATTCAGCAGGTATGGATTTTATCTGGCAATTCTTACTTCCCAGGGCCCCCCAGAGTTCTTTCACAAAAATTTCTAAACCTTCCAGGGCATTAATTACCCTAGTGAGTCTGAAAACCTGGATTTGAGGCGATTAGGAGACGCATCCAGTCAGAAATGCATTAAGGAGGGCAAATATTTTAAGCTTCAAGAAAAGCGACTGAAAGGAGTCCTATTGTCTAGAGCCCATCCCCATGATGGGAATATGGCTGTGTGTTCAATGCCAAGACCTGGACTCCCCTTCCCAGGACCAAGCAGAGGCCAGTCTTACTCCCAGCTGCTCAGAGTTCTTCCACAGCACACAACTCTGCAGCATGGAGAGGTGCTAGGACCTTGAAGACTGGGGCAATGAAGAGGGGAGACCAGCCTTCCTCAGCCAGAAAGTCCATGAGGCAAGTGGTCGACTCTATTAGTCACCAGACAGGCCTTTATTGAGCAATTACTATGTGCAGGCATCATGCTAGGTGTCTAGAATTCAGTGACAAGTAAGGGAGATAGGCACATAGCCAAGTAAATATCAAGCAAATATATATAATGCATTGTGTATATGTGAATAGTTTATAAATATGCATGTGCATATATTATAAAGAATCAAGGATATATATATTTTTTTTTTCGAGATGCTATCACAGAGAATAAACAGGGAGAAAGACACACTGCATATTGAATCATCAAAGATGACCTCACTGAGCGGGTGACATTTAAGCAGAGACAAGGGGGTAATTATATGAAAAGCAAGAAAGAAGCACATTGCAGGCTTCAGGAACAGCAAACACCCCAGGAAGGAAGTACTGATGGCATTAAGCCATTGAAAGAGAATTATTTTTCTTGTTTAATCACAGAGTTGGCTGCTGAGATCTAGCCTGTTACCTACTAGGCTTTGTGGCAGACACCTGGACACCCACCAAGCCCCCATCCCTGAAATCAGTGCAGACAGTCCCAGTTCAGCCAGCAGATTCCTGCAGCTCTCGGCCTGAGGTTGTTTTCTGTAACTTGGCCCTTGCTGAGGACAGGCCGAAGTTTCTGGGAGTCAAGGCCTTCAAGAACACCCCTCAACAAATGAGCGATGGGAGCTGGGGGATGAATATCTGAGGCTCCTCCCCCAGGTGGGAGAATTACGAGGTGTGTTCTACATGGCCTCTCAGACTGGCCCCACTAGACATGAGCTCCAGCTGTCCTCTGGGTAAGCCATTTTATAGGCTTTCTGCCTACCCCATTTCTTCATCTCACTTCCTGGGGACCATTCTCAAATAAACGATGTACACACAAATTTTCATCTTAGGGCCTGCTTTTGGGGAAACCCAAACCCTCTGAACAAGTCATTTATGATCAGCCAAAGCTTAACTCAAGCATCTCTCCCCATCATTTCCTCCCCACTGACGTTTTTATCTCCAGCTATGCCGGTCTATTCATCTTCCTCTTGCAACCACACAATTTTCAACCTGACAGCCCTTGCTGGCTCTCCTTATTTCTCTACCTGGAAAATTCCTATTTATCATTTAAATATCACCTGCTCTTGGAAGCCTTCCTTGCTCTCCCATTTCTACATCCTCAATATTGTCTTACTGATATTGCCTTCCCAGACTCCATGCACCCATCCACCCATCCTATAGATATGTATTAACTACCTCTTTATGCCAGACAGGCACCAGCATGCTGCACCTGTCCTGCACAGGTCTTCCTGTCTGGATAAATCTTTTTGAGGTCAGAGTAGGTCTTAGACATGTCTGTGCTTCTAGTACACAGCGCAGGGTCCAGGATGGAGTGGGTGCTTGGCAACTGTTTGATCAAATTAAATAGATGAGCTTTACCTGTTCCAGGCAGACAGCATCTGTGTAATGATAATGATGTTCTTAATTACGCAGAGGTGGATACATTTATTAAGTATGTGGAATTAATAAGCGAGTATGTTATCATCAAAATGTGAATGACATGTAGCCAATTTCATTACTTAAAATAGCTTGTAAGCCATTAAGCCAGTGACCATGCTTGATTTCCCAATACAAAAATTATTCTTCAAAGCAGAAACGGCTCTCAGCAGATTCTACTTCATCACTCTGTGAACCAGAGTCTGGAATTCCTGCTTTACCTCCCAAATCTTCTTGTTAAACTGTGCTAGGCTGTTTGACCTTGTTGTTTCATACTAGTAAGGTTGCCATATAAAATACAAGATGCAACCCTACCTACCAGCAATATATATTTAAATATATTTTTATTGATTTCAGAGAGAGAGAGAGAGAGAGAGAGAGAGAGAGAGAGAGAGACATCCATGATAAGAGAGAATCATTAGCTGCCTCCTCCACAGACCACACTGCGGATTAAGCAACCCAGGCATACATCCTGACTGGGAATTGAACCATGACCTCCTGGTTCATAGGCTGGCGCTCAACCACTGACCCACATCGCTGGACACTGGCAATATCTTTTAAAGAAAGAATCAAACAGGCAGGCAGTCTGTAATCAAACATTGAGCATCTACACTTTGTCTCACCATGTGGTAGACACAAAATATACTGCAGGTAAAACTGATTTAGACTCTGCCTTCTGAAACTTACAAAGTACCAGGATTTTTATTGAAATATGGCTTATAGAGATATGGCATTCTAATTTCCAATGAAACAGGATTGGTAAAAATGGAATTATGGTAAATCCACACAATAGAATATGTCCCAGCCATTCAAAATTATTACGTTAAAGAATTTTCATGACTCACAAAAATGCTCACGATATAAGTTTTAAAAAAAATTAATCGGGTTACACATGGCATATTCAGTGTGATCCCACTCCTGTGGACAACCAAATATTGATATATTTGTCCACGTTGAAAAACTAATGGAACACAATAAGCCAAATTATGTACTTACTTCTGAAATATGACATCATAGTTGACATTTTTATAGTTTTCTATATTTTCAAAATTTTCTTTACAATTGGCATGACCATATGTTGTCTTCATAATACTTTTTAAAAAAGACTTAGTAAGTGATCAGAACAGATCCTTCCATTGCAGAATGTGGCATTTCATTCTCTCGTCTATCAGGAGAGCTTACTAAAATGCTCAGAGTCTGTGCTGGGCTTTGGGAAGTAATGGCTTTAGTCTTGCCAAGAGTTTTTGTGAGTGAGGAAGCAGAGAGGAAACAATGGAACTGTGAGTGGTTTACCTTGAACTCTTGTGTTGGTTGTGACTTATAAATATTTAATGGCCAAAAGCAGTGGGTATATGGGGAGAGGAAAGGAGACAGAAGACAAACCATCTACCTCTTCCTCTGTCCCCCATGCTTCTTACCTCTAAGCATGTGGTCCTGGAATTGTGTTGCCCCAATACTGTGTCAGCAATGCACCTCAGGGCCTTGGCAATAATTGACCCATGTATACACCTCACTTTTGCTACAATGGAGGACACCTATATGCCTGTCCACCAGAGTGTGGCCATGCGAGAGCTTTAAAATGCAGTGTAGCATGTGATACAACTTGCTGTGAGTAAAAGAAGCAGCTTAGCTCGAAGCTGTTGCCTCAGGAAGATTGCCTATTTACTGGGCCTGCGGGAAACTTGTCTCATGCATACATGTAGAGAGCCTGATCAGACCACTAAGCAGTTCTAAAACCAAGTGACAAAACCAAGGGAACAGTAGGACGATGGGTGTTGCCTTTACAGACTGAAAAGATAATTGCTATGCTATGGTTGTGAATAGCAACCTCGTCTTCCCTATTTTTTAGCATTATTTTGACATTTTGATTCATATAGGTGTGCTAACCAAAATTCTGTTATATAAAAGTAGGCTGAGAACACTGAAATATCTGGAACTGCTAATGTCCAGGTGGAGGGAGAGGGTCCCACTGTGCCACATTTAAGAGGATTTTTACCCTACAGGCCGTTGTCCGTAGTTTCATTGATCAAAGAGAAGAGACTGAATGGACTGACCATTGGTCAGGCTGGAGAAAAGAAGAGTCAGGATGTGGGAGTAATACTAAGGGGTATGAGACACACATGTCTATTTTTGTGTGTGCCATGTCTCCTATGGACAAAACCTACAGAGAGGCTGCTCAGAGCACGTTATAAATAGAACCTCGGAAACAATTGGCATTGGCCCCAAATAGGATGGGCTACCTTGGGAGGCAATTAGTTCACCATGTTCACGTCATTAGTTTTTCTCCTGGAAGTATACAGGAGGAGCTGAGCCAGGCTTCCTCCATCAGGAAGGAGACGGAGTGGGTGACCCAAGAGCATGTGGAGGTCTTTGGAGTCTGCAAATCTATGTTAGTGCTCCTGTGTTTCTCCCTTCCTGTCTCACATGTGTGATTGACTGGCTGGAGATCTTCTTGGGGAGACAGAGAGGAATTGAAGTCCTTAACCATAGTATTAGCTGGTGCCAGGCAGGATGTCCAATCATTTATGAGGTCTCATCCTTCACTCCTTCCACCCACCTTGAGGAGGGCACCATTGCCACACACGTGTGCGAATACTAATGTTCTGAAGGCTCACTCACGTGTCCTGCTCAATTCCAGATGGCTAGTAAATGTAGTTAGTTGTACTCCATAGGCCCTTCGTGTCCAGAGCCCACCATTTAGTATTCCTATAACCTAACACAGTGCATGTGCACAGAACACAATGATTTCTGTGTGGGGCACGTACAGTTTTACTGAATGGGACAATAAACACATTTTTTATTTGCAGGACAGTGAAAAGGATACCATGAAAGGAATAGGGTGTGGCCTGAGATGTGTCAAAGAAGGAAAAAAATGTGAAGAGATTTTCATTCACTCATTCCCACATTTTATGAACACCTACTGTGTGCCTGGTGCTCTACGGGGGATGGGGGGGACTCCAGATACAGAGGTATTAACCATAGAGCATTGGACCTGGTGACATCACAGTTTCAGTAAGGGAGACGGCTTGATAAACAATAATTTTGCACATATTGCATTTACAAAGGAAGTCAGTTAACTGAATGTTAACATTCCTTGGGAAATGAACTGCTCTTCAAAGAAATCGGATATGGGGAAAAGGTCAGCGGCTAGCTCTGAACATCCCCGTGGGAACGCCCATCTAGAGACCTGCTCTGCGCCCTCCTTTCCTAGAGGACTGAATTTTGAAGGCACTCTCATCCGGAAGCTTTCGATGCCGCCCTCCAGCTGGGAAGGGTTCTGCGCCGCTCAGTTCAGAGCCTCAGCCCTGGGTTTGAAGCTGCAGAAAGAGCCCCAGTGTCTGATCTCTGAGGGCTGGCAGGGGCCAGCAGTGATTTGAGAGCTTGAGTTTCCTGCCCAGTGAAGTTGTTGGTCACATCAGACAGGTGCTGAAACCAAGGCCAGGCTCCTGTCGAGAGGCCTGGTAAGGAGGCGCCTTCAATGGACAGGGACACTCAGAAAAGGCAGGAAAGTCAGACCGCTGAGTGGTGAACACCATGCTTCCAAGTAAGGGCAGCTGCATCCGCTGGGCACTGTTGCAGGTTGGTCTCACAAATCCCAGCGTTTAGGGCTCAGAAGATATAGTAGATGGGCAAAGACGGGAGTAGAAAGTGAGCTTGTACTTCCTAAGCCCCCACTTTTTGGACAGTCCTGTGCAGACCCTTCTCCAGGTGTGTCTATTTGACAATCCTATGAGGTGGGCAATATTATCCCACCTTTCAAGATAAGGCTGTCAGTTCAGAACAATTGGGCCATGTCATTCAAGTGATGAGTGGTGGATCCAGGAGTCAAAATTCAAGTCCCACAATGCCTACATTTTTGCTTTACTCTCCTGGCCACCGTATTAGTTCCTTTCCTTAATATTAGGATGGCCACACCCTAGTAGGTGGGATGACCCTCTCCGTCCAGGGCACTTCCAGTTTATGCCTGTTGAACGAGCAAAATTAACAATAGCATCCCCCTTCACTCTCAAAGAGTACCCTGATGTAGACAATAAATTGTGTGATCACCTTACCTAATATGTTTTTGGTTGAAATAGATGCATTTATCCATACTGTGGGGACAAATCGTAATTTGGCTAGAAAAGGGAATCCGGCATCCCACTATGCAAACATAGTCATCCAGGAAATTTATGCGGATGCACTGCGTGGAAGGCAGCCAGCCTGGAAGTGGAAGTGCCCCATAATGGTTGAGAGCCCTGGTGAGGGGATTGTGCCATCTGGTGGGCTGGACTAGTTTCCTGGCTAGGATTCCAGCCACGTGGATGCTGGAGTCCAGCACTCGGGCAATGTGGGAGTCTGTGGGCGATGGTTGCTCTGTGGCCACCCATGGTGTCCGTTACTTGGAAAGTGGTGCTGATGACAGACACAGACTTGGCATGATCCCCATGAGGGCTTGTTAGTAGAGTTACCATGTGCATTTGGGCAAATTATACACTGCAAAAAAACACTTCACCCTGGGGCAAGAAGGGGATGCTGTTTTGTATTCTTTTATGAGATGGTCAGTCAGATGTGGTCACAAGGAGGCAGAGGAGAGGGTCAGGAAAACCATCTTTATTCTGTTCATGGGTCCTAAAGACAGAAGGCACAACACACCACTCAGAGCCACCTGGGAACACACCAGGTGGTCAGGAGGCTGAAGACAGGAACAGAGGAAGCGCTTAGGCCATGGCTATTAATGGAGTTTCTACAGAAAAGGCAAGGCAGGTGGACAGGTTAGGACTGGCTTGTTTGAACAACTGCAGTGGGGTTTGGGCTGCAGGGATGGTCTCTATTGCCTGGTATGTGGTCCTGGGATAGTTAAGGTAGAGAAACATTCCTTCTTGGGTGTATGGGCCAGATAGAGAAGTCTGGGGCTCTGGACTGGTTAGTTTGCACATCAGTGGCATGCTCCCAGTTGGGCACTTTGTTATTTCTGAAAATTGGCTAGCCCAGGGAAGGGCAGTCTCTCCCCAGCCAGGAAGGTTCTTAAGATGTCAAAACATCATTAATATATGAATTCTTTTAAACAAACAACATAGATACTCCTATTTCAGTTGCCAGGGCTCATAGCTGTGACTGCCAGGAAGTAGGGGAGTGGGGATTCCTAGCCATAAATTGAACCCTTCCACACCAGCTCCCTGCCCTACAGTGGTTTGTCACAAATCCCCGGGGGCCTGAGAAGAGTGCTTAATCTGGAACCAGTAGGGTGACAATCGTAACAGCCTGTGCATTCTTTAGCAGGGGTGGGAACCTTCTTTCTGCCAAGGGCCATTGGATATTTATAACATTATTCGTGGGCCATACAAAATTATCCACTTAAAAATTAGCCTGCTCTATTTGGTCAAACATTTAATTAACTCACCTTGACAAGGCCAGACCAAATTATTTCATGAGCCTTATATGGTCTGCGGGCCAGACGTTCCCCAACCTTGCTTTAGTGTAAGAAGAGCAAAAGGGGCCCAAGATTCCCTGAGTATTTGCTCTGTGCCCAGCACAGTACTAAGTACTTTATTCTATATTAAACAGCACTTTGCATTATTAGCCCATTCTCCATTTTAAAGGTGAGACCACTGAGGCTCAGAGAGGTGAAGTGTCTTTCCAAAGTCACACAGCCCATCCATTTATCAAGGTTTCAAATTCAGGTTTGCTTGACTCAAAATATGCTCAACATCACTAATCACTAAGGAAATACAAATAAAAACCACAGTGAGATATCACCTCACAGCTGTTTGGATGGCTTTTATGAAAAAACAAAACAAAACAAAACAAAAATATGGATGTTGGAGAGGATGTGGAGAAATGGGAACCCTTGTATACTGTTGATGGGAATATAAATTGGAACAACTATTATGGAAAACAGTATGGAGGTTTACTAGTTGTAAAAAATTACAACTAGAACTACCCTATGATCCTGAAATCCCCCTTCTGGGTATCCATCCAAAAGAAGTGAAGTCAGGATCTTGAGGAGATATCTGCACTCCTGTGTTCATTGCAGCATTATTGCAAAGACGTGGAAACAACCTAAATGTCCATGAGCTGATGATGAATGGAACAGAATGTGGTATAGACATGCAATGGAATATCATTCACCCTTTTAAAAGAAGGAAATCCTGCTACAACATGGATGACCCCGAAGGACATTATGCTAAGTGAAATAAGCCAGACACAGATAAACAAATCTTACACAATCCCACTTATATCAGGAATCTGAAATAGTCAAACTCATAGAAGCTGAGAGTAGAATGGTGGTGACCAGGGGCTGAGGGGAGGGGATATAGTTTCAGTTTTGCAGGATGAGTAAGTCCTAGAGATCCACAGTGCAGCATCCCTCAGTTATTACTGTCATCTTACCTTCTCCCCGCTTCATGTGAGGTTGAAAATAAAAGCAGGAAAATGTTGACTCTTGGAAAGCACACAGATTTGCCCCATCATTGATGGAAAGTTGTAACTGCTACTAACAAGATATGGGGCAGACCTTATCCATGTCCAACCAAGAGGTAAGGCAGGAAGCTGGCTGAGCAGCTGTACAGGCCTTCCTTTGAAGGGCACACATCCCTGGTCTCAGCCTGCAATTGCTCTCTGTCCCTTGGGCCTCTCTGGCCACCTTACTTCTTGCTCATGACGCTTCTGTCTCTTTCGCTATTTCCCCTTTCAACATACAGTAACTGGGACCCAGTGCTGTAGACACAGAGGAGAATAAGATGATCCTCCCCTTAAGGAGTCTATTGGGGGATAACAGAAGAAAGAGATCTATCTTTAAGAGGAAGGGAGGGAGGGAGAGAGGGAGGGAGGAAGGGAGAGGAAGAAGGAGGAGGAAGAGGAGGGGAATGACAGAGGAGAAGGGAAAGGAGAAGAATGGGGAAAGGAGAGAAGAAACACAGCTTAGAGAGAGATGGCTGAGCAGTGATGTGCTAGTTTGGGGCAAAGCAGGAAATATTAACTCTCCTGGGGATCTCCAGGAAGGCTTCCCAGAGAGGTGGCTTTGAGGGTGTTGAAGGAGAAACCAGAGTACTGAGCACCTGCTTTGGGTCATCTCTTGTGAGTCACATATGTTACCTCCTTGGACCCCCACATGGCCTCGCTGAGTAGACATTGACCTCCCTGGTTTAAAGGAGAGAAATCTGAGACTTGACCAGATTAAGTGGCAGCTCTGGGATTATGGGACCCAGGAGCCTTCCCTTGCTCTGCAGTGGCTGCTGTGTCTCATTCCTATGTCACCGTTTTGGTGCTCAATAACAAAGAACAAAGAAATTATGTTCAGCGACATGGAGGCTTGGGTTTAATCCCATCACTTCCAGTTGCTAGTACTTAGCCTTTCTGAGCCACAGTTTCCAATTACTAGCAGGATAACCTTGAGTAAGGTCACTTGATCTTTTCTGAGCCTGTTTTCATGATGGGAATGTGATGTTGGGAGCGTGTAAAGTGCCTAGCACAGTGCTTGACAAAGAGTAACTAGCCAGTAAGGGATGCCTCCCCTTCCTTCTCTCCTTTCAGCCTCCAGACCCACCACTGCCTTGCAGCACAGGGCAGCGGTTAAGACTGTGAATGCTGAAGTCAGATCATGTGGGTTCAAATCTTGCCTCTGCTGTTTACTTACTGTGTGACTTTGGGCAGTTACACAACTGCTCTGTGCCTCAGTTCTTTCCTCTGGGAAATGAGGATGAACTAGTACCCACTCTTCACCCTTTGGCCCTACTGCTTCTCATCTGAGTGACTGTGCAGTGATCTCAGCAGTCTGAGCAGGGGGAAGGTCTAAATGTTCACCCTTGCAGTCAATGGATGGGCAGAGCTAAGAGGGACCGGGAAAACCTGGGGTTCGGCAGCATAGCTGAGGCCCAGGGAGCAGGGAGGCTGAACTCCTCTAGGCATCGGAGCCTCAGACCTTGGGAACAGGGATGGGGGTTATTTCTCTCCTTGCTTCTCTGACTCACACAGGACTGTGTTAGTCAGGCCCGGAACTACCGGATCCCATGTACTAAACCCACGCGCTGTGATGTCAACCTCAAGTGGGAAAGGAGGGCTGTCACAATGCCGAAACAGACCAAATCGGAAGAAGGGAAACTTTATAGACTGCCCCGATCTCAGCACTGGCTGCGCATTAGAATTACCCAAGGAACTTACAAAATATGTGCTAATACCCAGGCCTCACCGTGGTTTTAAATAAGGTATCAGATATTAAGGTATCCTGAGCATCTTGAGGCCTCAGCATCTAAATCACATGGAGGCAGCAGGGCCATTGAAGGCCATTCTGTCTGATGACGAACTGAGCTGCGCTAGAATTCCCGGAAGGCTTGTTAAAACTCCTATTCCCAGGCTGCACCCCCGAACCCCTGAATCTGTAGGTCTGGGCGGGGGATGAGAATCTGTGTAGTTAACAAGTCTCCAGACAGCATGGCTGCTGCTGGTTCCGGCCCGCATATTGAGAAGCACCGATCCACATAAAAAATAAAAGATATTGTCTATTACATCTTCCCAAAGAATGTGTCTACTGCTTTTTGGATTAAAAATTGTTTTCCCTACTTAAATTTCAAGCAGTTGAAAAATGCCTGTCCCACTCTTCACTTTCCCTCCTTTTCTCTCTTCCCCCTCAGAAACGTACCCCTGGAGCTTCTTGCTGTTGAAGTTCTCAGCACATGTGTGTTACAGGGAGGGAGTGGCATGTGTAGCTCAGCAGTTTCGCAATGACAAACCAGATACAGATAAAGAAAGGCTGGCTGATTCTTCGTGTGTACCCGGAGAGAACAGAGAATGTTCTTTGCTGCCTTCGATGGCATTCACATGGATCAGCCCACACAGTGGATTTGAATTTCCTCTCCTTACAATAATCAAGTCAACTAAATTGTTGACAGGCAAATGACAGCCCTGATCTGAAAAGAAGTCTCTAACCTGTGTCTAAATCCCAACGTGGGAGTTTGTATTGTCACAGGTAAAGCACAGTATGGCTCCGGTATTCAGTGTACGAGATTTCATAACATCCAGTTATCTTTTCTAGTCCAAGTGCCTCTTTGCATTAATGAAGATGAAAGAGTAAAGTGACAGTTCTTCAGAAGAAAAATAACTCACCTGCCATTTCCTCCGGGCGTCCTTTCAGGACATTCACAGCTCATTCTGCTCATTCTTTTCCATTCTTTGACCACATGAATGGCCTGTGGTTTCCATGAGCTGCTGAAAAGTGGAAACAACTTTCAGAAGAATTCTTTTTTAAAAGTGATCTCAGAAATAGTCAAGCTAGCACTAGAGGGCTTCATTTTCCATCAAACTTGAGGAAATGAGTAAACTTTCCTTCTCTATGGGGGCTTCTTCAAATAGACTTTCTTTAGCCCGGATAAAGAACCAGGCAGTATGACCTACAAATTGTAGAACCAGAGAGACCATTGAGATCCTCAAGTCCAAGTTCCTTCCTACTTTATCTGGTCTCTCCCTTCATGTGTCTTCATGACTTTAGTGCTCATTTTCTGCACATCTGTAAGAATGTAGTAGTGCACCAGTGTTGTCTTAGCCTTGGGCTCAGTGGTTGGAAGTGGTGTTTGCACTCTACTGGTATAGATGTATAATTGTACTTTTAATAGTATTTTTAATTTATTAATATCTATTGCCTCTATTAGAATGCAAGCTACAAGATAACAGGGACCACATATGACTTTGTTCACCTTGGTATTTTCAACACCTCGTTTAGTGTCTAATCTAGCAGGCACTCATTAAATACTCCTGTCATGATAGAATGGGTGACTCAGTGAAGTAACAGAGAGGCTAAGATTCAAAGGATGACCAGCAATCAGCCAGGAAAAAAGAAAGGGAAGAGGATTCTGAGCAGTGAAAATTGCATGTGCAAAAGTTCTGTGGTGAGAGAGTGGGTGGACCTTAGGAAAGACGGAGCATTTTTCCATCTGGTCAAAGCTGGAATACTGTTATATTGTGAGAAACAGTGCGGGGAGATAGATAGTATCTAAATTATAGAGGCCCTTGTAAGCCATCCATTCTTTGCCCCTTACTTAGTTGAATCTCTGATGTAGAGTCCTGACTCTCAGTACACTGATGGGATCATCTGTCCTAAATTCCCATTTAGCATTTAGAGAATAACCAGGATTTCAACCAGGTTCAGTCCTACGGTCAGGGCAGTTACAGCTAACCACTGGCATTTATTGAGTACTTAGGATGTAACAGGAAGCGTATCCAGTCTTTTGTGGAGATGTATTTGCTCCTCTAATCATTTGTTCTCTGTGCCTAGTTAGGGATGCAAATTAGCTCTCTTGGAACTACTGTTCCTGGATCCCCCCACAGTGTATGTTCTGCTTGAGGGGACTCTGTAGCCCTGGAATTAGGACTCATCTGGTTAAAATATGTTCACCCAGGTGAACCTGAGGCATAGCCATCCAAAGAGCAACTCAATGAAGCCCCCCAGACTGATGCCAAGGACCAGGGTTTTTCTCTAAGACTCCAGTCCCATGTGCTTAGCTAGATGGATAGGAAGACTCCTAGCAGAGTGGCATTGCAGCTGAGTTGGACTCCCAGATCTATCATTTACAAGCCACGTAACCTTGGGCAAGTTCCTTTCCCTCTCAGAATCCCCATTTTCAGGTATAAAAGGGAAAGAAAAATATTATAAAAGTGGTTTGAGGATTTCATGAAGCACTTGAGCTCAGTACCTGGCACATGTTGAGACAAAAGGCACCACAGCTGCTGTTACTGCCACACAGGGAGCCACAGGGAGGAGGAGCAGAGGTTCGCCGCAAAATTCTTCATCCTAGCGAGGGAAAGGAAAATCAATTAAAAACAAGTACATGCATATCTGCCTTTATTGCTGTTGCTGGGAGAATGGATTGTCTTGTTCATTTTATGTTCTGGGTCTGCAGGTAAATTGCAAAATCTTTTTTATTGAAAATTCATTCCGTCTTCCACAAATGTTTATTGAGTCCGTACTACTTGCTAGGCATGTGGGGAAAACAAGGATAAATTAGGTACTGCTCCTGCATTCACCTTGGGAGTTGGGGAAGGGAGAGTACAGATTTTCTATAAATGCAAGGGGAAGCACTGTGCTGCTTAAATATAGAATTCATAGCATTATTTACTTTAGGAAATCATTAAGGATCTTGCAAGGGCCTCTCATTGCCTGACTGAAGTAATACAGAGATAAAAGGGGGATGTGTGTGGGGAGGATGCTGCCAATAGATGGCACTAAATTTGTGTTTTCCACCCATTATGTACACTAATAAAAGACCAACATGCAAATTGACCATACCTTCGCTACACCTTAAGCCATGCCCACCAGCCAATCAGAGCGACTATATGCAAATTAACCCAACCAAGATGGCGGCCGGCAGCCACGGAGCTGAAGCGAGCAGGAAGCTTGGTTGCTCCAGTGATGGAGGAAGCCAAGCTTCCCGGCCGGCTCTGAGCTCCACTCAAAGCAACAAAGTTTCAATTATAGAAAGTAAATAAACTCCAGATACCTGCTTTCAGCCGGCCGTGGCCACAGAGCTGGACTGAGCAGGAGGCTTCCCTCCCACCCGCCCTGGCTGGCTCTGAGCTCCTCTCAAGGCAACAAAGTTTCAATTATAGAAGGTAAATAAATCTCAGAATGAAAAAGAAAAGAAAAAAAGGAGAGACTGGGAGCTTCTGTTGCCGGGGGGTTGGCCAGCCTGAAAATGGCCCTCAGCCCCTCACCCAGACTGGCCAGGCACCCCAGTGGGGACCCCCCACCCTAAAGGAGGTGTGGCCAGTCTGAAAACAGCCATCAGCCCCTCACCCAGGCTGGTCAAACCTCCATGGGGTGAGGGTCCCCACTGGGGCGGGGGGGCTTGACCAGCTTGCAAACAGCCATCAGCCCCTCACCCAGGTTGGCCAGGCACCCCAGTGGGGACCCAGACCCTGAAGGGAGTGTGACCAGCCTGCAAACACCCATCAGCCCCTCACTCAGGCTGTCCAGGCACCCCAGCAGTACCCCCACCCTGATCCGGGCAAACCAGCTGGCCCCCACCCATGCACCAGGCCTCTATCCTATATAATAAAAGAGTAATATGCAAACTGACCCTAACAGCAGAAAGACTGGGAATGACTGGTCACTATGACACACACTGACCACCAGGGGGCAGACGCTCAATGCAGGAGCTGCCCCCTGGTGGTCAGTGCATTCCCACAGGGGTAGCTCCGCTCAGTCACAAGCCAGGCTGACGGCTGCCAGTACAGCGGTGGTGGTAGGAGCCTCTCCCACCTCCTCAGCAGCACTAAGGATGTCCAACTGCAGCTTAGGCCGGCTCCCCGCTGCCAAGTGGGCATCCCCCGAGGGCTCCCGGGCTGCCAGAGTGATATCTGACTGCCAGCTTAGGCCCAATTCCCCAGGGGAGCGGGCCTAAGCTAGCAGGTGGTCATCCCCCGAGGGGTCCCAGACTACGAGAGGGCACAGGCCAGGCTGAGGGACCCCCCTGAGTGCACAAATTTTTGTGCACCGGGCCTCTAGTTATTTATATAAGAGTATAAATTATTATATAGTACACTTGTATATTATACTAATTATATTACATGTTATGTATGCCTATATAATAGTCATCGATACATATAAAACCCTAATATACAAATAGACTGAATGGCGAAACAACCAGCCAACCAAATAACTGGTGCACTATGACATGCACTGTCCACCAGGGGGGCATGCACGGAACATGGCGGGTGCTGGCAGCAGTTGATCTGACAACTAAGATGGCAACTAAGTGACTGGCAGGTGGCAGCAGATACAGCTGGACCACAGGATGGCTCACATCCTGGGCAGGATGGGGAGAGATGGTGTGAGGCTTCATCATGCTACTTAGAATGGTGCACATTTTAAAACGTATAAATTGCTTATTTCTACAGTTTTTAATTTAATTAATATCTTCTAACTGAGGTTGACCTCAGGTAACTGAAACCATGGAAAGTAAAACTGCAAATAAGGGGGGCGATACTGTACTATTATACAAGTTATATATTATAAATGAAATATTATGTATTAGATATTAGTTATATATACATATGTACTATTAATACACATATACATATAATGCTAATTATACATCTATATCAGTGGTTCTCAACCTGTGGGTCGCGACCTCTCTGGGGGTCAAACGACCCTTTCACAGGGGTCGCCTAAGACCATCAGAAAACACATATATAATTACATATTGTTTTTGTGATTAATCACTATGCTTTAATTATGTTCAATTTGTAACAATGAAAATACATCCTGCATATCAGATATTTACATGATGATTCATAACAGTAGCAAAATTACAGTTATGAAGTAGCAACGAAAATAATTTTATGGTTGGGGGTCACCACAGCATGAGGAACTGTATTAAAGGGTCGTGGCATTAAGAAGGTTGAGAACAACTGATCTATACAATAAAAGCCTAAGTGACCATTACAGCAGAATGACCGGAATGGCCAGTTGCTATAATGTGCCCTGACCACCAGGGGGCTGATGTTCAACGAAGGAGCTGCCCCCTGGTGGTCAGTGTGCTCCCACAGCGGAATGCCACTCAGCCAGAGGCCGGGCTCACAGCTGGTGAGCGCAGCAGCAGTGGCGGGAGCCTCTCCTGCCTGCACGGCAGCACTAAGGAGCAGTGAGCAGGCGGGTGGTAAGGAGTGAGGGGTCCCGGACTGTGAGAGGGCACAGGCCGGGCTGAGGGACTCCCCCCTCCACCCCCCCAATGCACTAATTTCGTGTACTGGGCCTCTAAAAAATTATATAATATTTGTATATAAATGTATTATATATTACATATATATATAATACTCATATATTTTATATTAAATAAGATAAATATATAAGTAACTCAGTAACTTATCTCATTTTACAAGCACATGTATCTTTCTCATTAAAATGAAATGGTAACATTCTGCTTGGGTCAGCTGATGACTCATTCTGAGAATGCCATGGGATGAGGGCTGCAAAGAACCCGGCTCATGGCCAGTGTCAGTCAGTGATGACTCAAGTACTGTGTTGCTAGGAAGTAGATATTGGAAACGTGGAGGAAGTCATGTTACTGAGGGAGACTGGGTTAGTCCATGAGGGCTGACCTTGTGTGACTAAAGTAAAGGGTGTCCTTTTCATTCTGGAAGCCATGATGAGCACTGGGAAGCTTCAAAACAAATAGTGAAATGCTCAATGCTCTGTTTGAGAAAAATCACTCTGTCCACAGTGTGAAAAGCACATGACACCAGCCAGGCCAATCAGAAGAGTGCTGTCATAATCCAGGGGAGGAAGTATGACAACCAGACTAAGAAGTGACAGCCATAGAGAGGTTGAGTGGAAATAACACTCAATTGTTAATTGACTAATTGGATGTGGGGATGAGTGCAGAAGAGGAGTCCAGGATAACCCCAGGTTCCTAGCTTCAGCAATGAGTAAATGGTGCGGTTCCGTCCACGGAGGCAGGAAATGCAGTAAGAGGAGTGTTATGGGTTGAATCATGTCTCCCCAAGATGCATGTGATGAAATAACCCACAACACCACAGACTGGCCCCTCAATTGGAGGTAGGTTCTTTCCAGAGGTGATCAAATTAATCAGTTAACTGCCACATGTCCAAAACGGAAACCATCCCCATATGCCATGATATTTTGAATTTAATTTAAAAAATCAATTTGCAATGAATGTTATAAAAATAAATATGTTATTCACAATTCGGGTGTTCTTGAATATTTTCAGCTGAAAATTCTCACAAAAAATGATTTTAAAGTTAGTCAGGCCTGCCACGTAGGGAAAACATTTTTTTTTTTTTAAGAGACATGCGTGGCGTGTGGGGAAGGTCTGCCGCTTGCATCTACAGACGCTTATGGCGTACAATGAGTTAAATGAGGTCATTAGGTGAGCTCTAATCCAATATGATTGGTGTCCTTATAAGAAGGGGAAATTTAGTCTGGCCAGTGTAGCTTGGTGGTTGAGCATTGACCTATGAACCAGGAAGTCACAGTTTGATTCTGGTCAGGGCACATGCCCGTGTTGTGGGCTCAATGCCCAGTAGGGGGCGCGCAGGAGACAGCTGATTAGTGATTCTCTTATCATTGATGTTTCTACCTCACTCTCACTCTCCCTTCCTCTCTGAATTCAATAAGAAAAAGAAAAACATAAAAAAGCAGGGGGAATTTAGACATAGGCGCACATGGAGGGAACACCAAGTGAAGACACGGGGAGAAGATGGCCATCTACAAGCCATGGAGAGAGGCCTGGACCAGACCTTTTCCTCACAGCCATGAGAAGGATGCAACCCTGTCAACACCTTGATTTCAGACTTCTAGCCTCCAGAATTGTGGAACAATACCTTCTGCTGTTTAACCCACCCAGTGTGCAGAACTTTGCTACAACAGTCTTAACAAACTAATTCAGGGAGTAACTCATTTGGAGATGGTCCTGAGTTCTACCTTAGATCAGTTGGGGTTGATGTGTTATTTTTTAATAGCCAGGTGAAGATAGGTGCCAAAATGGTAGTCCAATAGGCAAGTCTGGGACTCAGTAAGAGACTTGGGACTAGAGATGGAGATTAAGGTGTGCCAATCATTTCTGACACTCCAGCATCGACAGCACAATGTGACTTTTTATACTAAGAATTTAAAAAATAGCTGAGTGGATAAATGTCACGTTTGCTTAAGGACAGAGGACAGGAGGGACTACACAGTGACTGGAACTCATCCTAATCTCCCATCCCAGCACTAATGAGGCTAGCTCAAGCCCTATTGACTTTGAGAAGATTGCTATGTTGATTGCTGATATTTACACTCATGAGTGAGGAAAATCCCCTCTTTGTTCTCTAAAATCAGAGGATAAAACTTTAACCAAATATCAAGTTATTCTGAGAAGAGAGAGCTCTGTAGCCTCTTTGGAGCCTTAGGTTCACACCCATGTTCCAAAGTGTTGACCTCCAAGTGTCTGCTTAGTGTAAATGTCAAAGTAAGTTGACAACATGGCATAATAGAAACTGGCAATAACTGGAAATCAGGAGACCTTGCTTCAAATCTCAGATCTGCCTCGGAAGAACTGGGTCACCCTAACCTTCCTGAGTCTCCTCCCCTCGTCCATAACCAGTGACGGGAAAGGGTAATTGGATGATCTTCCAAGTCTAGCATTCTGATTCTCACAATGTTGCCTTTAATTGTAAATGTTGGAAGAATTAAATTTCCACAAATTGACCTGCCAACCTAATTTAGTCCACCAATAGGAAGAAGACATGTAAACAGAGTGATAGGCAGAAACAAATATCACAGATGACTTTGGTAGAATGAGATCCCTCCATAATAATTTATGGCTCCTAATGATGGCAGATGGAACACTGAAAAGAGATAGTATTTGGTTGTAGAATGCAACTTATTTATCAGCAAATTGTTTTTTGGGGGGAAGGTTTCTAAATGTACATGGTCACAGTATTTTGTCCAATGACTTAAACTTCCAAGCATACTGAAGAAGGACATGGAAAAGTCCATTTCTAGCTGCCTTTGTGATTTCTCCTGGATCACTTAGTAGTTAAACCTCATGCATTGGCCTTTTCTTTATATGCCTGGATGTCTCTGCCCTGGATATAATAAGTGACTAAAGGGTACAGCTGATTAAGATTTACTGAGTCTCTATTAAGTGTCCTGTTTTGTGGCAGGTGCTTGACCTGTGTTATAGACTGCCTCATTTAACACCCTTGTAACATATGCTGTCAGCCATACCATATCTTCTCGACATGCTGAAGGTTGCTTGCTTAGAGCTTCTGTCTGTCTGTCCAAGAGGACAAGCCAGACATGCACTAGAGTTACTGCTGCAAGAGCACCCCTCAGCCAATATCAGATGGAAATTTGGTGGATAAATATTCCAGCTTCCTCACCACTTGGTTGGGATAACTCTGCAGCATATTCTACACTTGCTCACAGAGTCTTCAGAGGGCCTGAGTTCTGGGTGCCCCTGGGGAATACGCGCTTGATAACATACCCTTTATGGACTGCCTTCTATTTCTGTCTTGACACCCTGGTATTTCCTGCAATTGTATTCCTGACACAGTACTAGCACTCGCATCTTTGCCTCAGTGTCTGCTTCTCTGGTATCCAAACTAAAACATCCCCCAAGGTCCCTAGGGAGTAGGTACCATTATTGCTAACTTACAGAGAGGAATCTGAGGGTCAGTATGGTTAAATACTAGTTGTTAAGTCTTGGTGCTGGGGTTTTGTTGGCTCACAAAAACATTCCTCTACACCAGTTCTTCTCAACCAAGAGAGATTTTGTCCCCCAGAGGACACTTTGAGATGTCTGCAGATAGATTTGGAAGTCACAACTGGCACCTAGGGCGTGGAGAGAAGGGAGGCTGCTAAACATCCTATAACGCACAGTTCAGCTCCCTACAACCAAGACTAATTAAGCCTAAAATGGCCAGTAGTGGCAAGCTTGAGAAATGCTGCTGTATGCCCAGCAAGGCTGGTTGTTGGATGGTAGCTCTCCATGTGACTTGTCTATTGTATTTCACTTCCAGGGCCAAGCTGTGGCTCAGCTGTGCTCCACTATCCCCAATGTGACTGTCTTTGGAACAGCTTCTATTTTCAAGCATGAAGCCATCAAAGACTCCGTGACCCACCTCTTTGACCGAAATGCAGACTATGTGCAAGAAGTGAAAAGGTAAGGTGTTTGCTCAAAGGAGCACCAGGTTGGCCCTTGCTCTTCTCTCTCTGAAAGAACAGTTGCATTCATCTGGAAGGGGGGCTAATACTACCATAGTAATAATAGTAAATATATATTGAGGTCTTACTTAGTATGACTAGCTCTGTGCTAAATATTTCACCTATATTAGCTCATTTAACCCTCTTAACGACCCTCTTTTGCAGAAGATAAAACTCAGGAATAGAGCAGTTAAGTAGCTTGCAAAGCAAATTTATAACTTGCAAAGCCGTTATGCTAGCTGCTATAACACTGCCTTAACACAGAGAAGTTTCTTTCTCATTCATTCACACAACAGCCTAAGGAAATGTAGACTCCAACCAGGGTATGACTGAGAGCCAATGAAGGACCAGAGTGGTGACACGATCAGATTTGGGTTTGGGGCAGTCACTGGTGGTGCGCAGAGAACAGATGGGAGAGGGGAGGCGGGAGGCAGGAGGTCAGTCTGCTGGCTGTTGCAGTCATCCAGGGGAACACTGGCTTGTAACCTAATCCATTTCCACCGGTGATCCTGAAGCCATTGATCACGGCTATGTGCGTGTGCAGCAGGTGGAAAACCCAGCTGCCGCCGTGTTCTCAGAGGATTTGTGCATCTCAGCCCTCCTGCTGCTCAGAGTTTGAGGCTGGTCCTCAGGTTCTATTCCTGAGAGGGTTAGGGATGTCCTGTGCCAGTGTTCCTGCATTTTCAGTTGATCAGCACTAAATTGCAAGGTACAAAGGAATTAGTTGTCCAGCTAGCATCCTAATAATAGCATCACAATTTTCTGCAAATCACACAGTAAAATGGAAAATCGAAGGACTAGAGGGATGGGAGATCTGGTTATCTGAGGTGGTGGATTTGGATCAGATTAAGTGAGAGTTTCTTGGAAAGGAGAGTCTCCTATTAGTCTGAATTTTCAGATTTGCTATTAAAGGTTTGAACAGGGAGATTTGCATGTAACTTAAAATTGACCCAGTATTTGCAGGAGGGCATGAAAAGAGAGCTTTACATGGAGATATTAGAAGTTCTCCGACTGGTTCGCAGAAGTCTGTAGATTGCAGGCATAGTTTAAAGACTTCCAGGATTTACCTTTGCCTATTTTCATAACCCTTAGATAGTCCTTCTTTTACCTAGCATCTAACAAGCTGTGATGAGGAAAATGAACTACCATGTCCCTTCAGCGATCTTTTCTTTCATCCTCTTAATGATATTTTTGTGAGCATCCTTTATTCATGTACTGACCTACTTAATCAATATTGAATGTCTGTGTTGGGCCAGGCACTGGGCCAGGGCGGGAGATACAGCCAGACCACTTTGAGAGTCACTCTTTACGTGCAGTTTGAGTCTAGTTGGGGAAGAAGAGACAAACATTTTTTTAAAATTCCTTGATTTACAAGTTCAATATGTGCCCTGCTGGAGAAACACAAGATGCCAATAAACACGCAGATGGGGAAATCAGACACATTGTCCATCAAAGGGTGAGATTTGGGCTGAAATGTAAAAGATGAGAAATTGGCCAAAGGAAGAGCATTTCTGACTTGGGGAGTGCTATGTGCTAGGGCCCAGTGTCAGAAAAGGCTTGAGAAATTTGAGAATCTGAAAGGAGACCGGTGCAGCTAGAGGCGGTAGGATGTGGAAAGTAGTGAGAGAATAGATTCACGAGGGGCAGCTCTTCTGAAAATGTGACGGACAGTCTATGGCCAGGGAGCTCCTGAAGTTCCCATTTCCTATGTAGCTGCTCTATCCCCTTGTCCTTCTCTGTCCTTGACCTGCGACCTTCAGCCCCCAAAGCAGTGATTTCTCCTGATGTCAGCAGAGCAGAAGGCAACAGGTCCCTGGTTGCCTACTGCAGAGCCAAGCACTGCTTCTGATTCACAGCAGGCGTGCAGCATATGTCCCGGGTGAATTATAGCATCGTCTGTAACAGTGAAGATGCAGAAGCAGCCTCCGTTATCAACAGAAGGAAAATAGTTCAATAGATTATGCTACACCCACACACTTGAGTATTATGCAGCCCCTTAAAAAAAAGATAATTATGGAGACTCTGTCACAAAATGAGAAAAATAGCCGTGGTAGCCTATTGAGTGAAAAAGAAGAATGCCGAATTTCATCTACACGGTGATCACAGCTTTGTATACACTCTCAACTCAAAAGGACATAAAATGAAAGGAAAGAGTGGAATTCAACTGCTAACGTGCAATAGGAGGTGGACGCAGAGTATTTCTTTTTTGATCACGGATATTGTTTATTACACTATTATGTGTCTGATAAACTAGAAAAAATAATAACATAAAATTCTGTGAGATGAGAACTCTCTTATACACCAACCCACCGGTAAGGTTCTTTGGAACACATTCTTAGCTGTGAGCCAGGCATTGGAAAGGAAATAGGGGAAAATTATTTATAATATAGACCTAACCTTCACATCACTCTCTCCTTCTCTGTTTGGGAGGAGAGAAATGACTATGCTTGAAACCAAGTGTGAGAGAAAGAAGCCTTGAATCATGTGCATCGGACTGTAGGGCGATAAAAATAAAGAGGAGAGAAAAACCAGAGAGAGCGCCAGGGTGGACAGCCCCAAAGGGGGTGCCTGAAGGATGGGAGGGATTTCAGCAGGCAGAGGGAGGAGGGGAGCCAGTCCCAGGCCAGGCGAGTGAGCCTGGGCCAGGTGGATAATAAATAGCCCCAGGTTTTGTTGGTCTCCTCTTGCTCTGATGAGCATTGCAGTTAGACCTTGTATGTGTACCCCAGACAGTCCTGCAAGGACAATTCCTCACTTACAGGTAAAGAAATTGAGACTCAGTGGAAATTAATGAGAGTCTAATCACCTGGACAGAACAGAAAGTGATCCAGAAAGGATTCCTGGAGGTGGTATTGCTAAGTCCATGTGGGAGCCATTAGTAGTAAACACTTCCTAAGAAGCATAATGTGTGCCAGGCACTGTGCTGGGCACCCTGTAAAGAGCCTATTGTGTACTGAGTGCTAGCTGAACCCTCAGGGCACAGGACACTGTGTTTGGTCCTCTATGGGAGGCCTACTGTGTGCCCGGCACTGTGCTGGGCACTCTGAATAGCCTCATCCCTCCGTCACGAGCTTGGAGGTGATGGTTAAAGCTATGGCACAGGTGAGTTCTCAAAGGAAAGGAATTCAGAAAAAGAAGAACCGAGTGGAGCACCACGAGTCCAACTGGAAATGAAAGTTACAACAAAGCGGAATCAATTTCTTGGCAAAGGAGAAAGGTTTCTGTCCAGTAATGGCTCTGTGGGACCTGTCACCACTCAAGAGAAATTCTTCACTGATCCATGTGGGTGGGAAGCATTCCCAATAAAGGCGTGATGAGTTGGGGACCAAGGGAGGAAAGACACAAAAGTCTTGGATCAGCAATTCCAAAATATCTTGCTGCTGACTCTGGCCTGGAGAACCCTGAGCTATGGCTATTTGTGTTTGGATCTGGAGAGATTTATGACAGCAGGAGAAAGCAGACATAGCAAATGTGGCACCTGGCCCTCTGCCCTCACCCTCTCCATGTCTATGTAATCATGATTATGGATGTGTACACAATGGAGCACCCCCAAGAATTGGTGGTCTAAGGAGTGAGGCTGGCCCTGTGCCTCTGGGAAGCGACCTCATTCTGCATATGCTTCTCATGATTATTCCATTAAAAGGAGCTGCTTGGTGCCCGGAAGGCATGGCTTAGTGGCTTTGTTTTCAATGAAGGAGCATTGCTAAACTCAAAAGCAGTCATGTCTACTTAAAGGTTTGACTGAAATGACCAAAGCATCTTTCCCCTCGGGGCCCAGGGAATGACATCTGCCTCTACCCGCTTCTCTTCCTCAGAATTCACCTCACCCCCACCACACCATGACCTTCAAAAGGATGCAATGGCAGCAGGAACTAATGAATTTGTGGCATATTGGCATGTGTAAACCCTGATTTCCCTGATTTCCCTATAGAAATGTCAAGAGAGGTGTGGGGAGGAGCAGGTGGCCTGAATACACAGGAGACCCACGTGAAGCTCCTGCTTTGCTCCACCCCTGCTGGGAGACTGTGTGGCCTAGAAGTGCCAGTGATGGTCACCCTGGGGCTGGCCACAGCTTATACTGTAAAACCCTACTCCACCTCTGGGGCCTCCCCCTGGTATCTAGAGGCAAAGGATCAATCCGGTGTCCTTCCACTGCCTGCAGTGGGCTTTGGGGTTAGTCACCTGAACCTATTCAGCCTCCGTTTCCTCATCCATCAAACAGGGATGATGGTTCCGGACCAAGTCACAGGGCTGGCATAATGTGTCGATGAGATGAGACATAAGAAGTGCTCAGTACTGTGCCTGGCACATAATAAGTGCTCTTGAATGTGGGACATCCTCTGCTAGGAGGGTCAAGGTCACTGAGCCTCTATTCTAAATGTTTCTGGGTTTGTGGCTCTGCTCACCCTATCTGATACTCGGGTAGATGGTTGGGTTGTTGAGGTTTTGCACAATCTTTCATGCTCTTTTACCAAACCAGAAGAACTCTCTTTTCAGAGTTAGACCACTCTGAAAAATGGAAATAAAAGCTACCATGGACCCAGAGCTACCAGGAGTGGGGCCTTGTGCTCCACATTAATCAACTCATTCAAGCTTCACAAAGAAGCCAGGGGCAGGTGTTATCACCATGATCTCCTTCCACAGTTAGGCACAGAGACACTAAGTAATTCAACTGTGGTCACACAGCAATAAGGGGCAGAACCAAACATTTAACACTGAGCTGAAATGCACATTCCTAAGCCCAGTGCTATGCTGCTGTCACCCACCTGCACAGCTGCCACTGCCCCCACATTCGTTGTCGGTAGTGGCAGCCAGTCTTGAGTCCTTCTGGAAGGGGACAGTGGCAGGGCCTCTCGTTACCACGTTGGGTCTCCCACAGCCCCCTTGGGCCTACTCTGTGCTGATTGCGCTAAGTCAGGGCGTTGCACTGTTCGGTGAAAGCCCTCCTCTCCTCCCCTGGCCAATTCCTGCTCATCTCTCAGTGCTCAGCAGAGGATTATCTTCCCCAGCCCGCCTGGGTCACTCTTTGGAGCTGGGATCCTCCCATGTGTGGGTTGTCCATTCCTAATCTAACTCCTAGTAACCCACAGCTCCTGGGTAGCAGGGATAAACTCAAACCTTCATCTGTGTATTCCCAGCTCAGCGTGCACAGAGCCTAGCATGAAGTCAGCACTCGGTGAATCATCGTCCCGTGGCTGGAAATTGAGGGCAAGTGTGTCGGACCCTGACCTTGGGAGTCTCCTGTAATCTAGGATGAAAAGAAGCAGCTTGAAAATAGAAACGTCTTGGCCTTCCTGTATAGAAAAACATGGCTACCTCTAGATATATGTATACTTAATTTAAAAGACAAATTTTAAGCCTGAATTCTTTGAAGACTAAGTTAAATTGACCGCTTCCCAAGAGCTGCTTGCTAAAATTGTGTTTCCATAACTATACTGGTTTGAGCACTTATTAAGTCTTAAATTCAGAGCGGTGGAAAGGCCATCAGCATTGCACTTAAACTAGACTGGCATTTGAATTCCAGCTGTGCTGGCTACATCTGCTTGAGCAAGGTGCTGTATCTGTGAGCCTTCATTTCTTCATCACAGCAGAGGAGTAAAATGCCTGCTTCACAGACGGGTCATGAAGATTAATTATGAAATGCCTGGGCTATAGGAGAAATCAGGAAATGTGAGTGTCCTTTGAAAGAAGCACCAGGAGAGAGATATGGAATACCAACCTAAAAACTTTTCTTCATTTCTTTCATTTATTCATTGACTTATCTATTTAATCATTCATTCATATAATCTATCAATATTTCTTGAGAACCAATGCTATGTCCAGTAGGTTGAAAAAGGCTGAGGATACAACAATTAGCAGCACAAACATGGTCTTACGTTTGTGTGTCATGGGACTTATGTTTTGGTGGAAGAGGCAGTCAGTGAATAAGTAAACAAATAAATAGAATAATTACAGCCCACAGTAGATACTAAAAAGTATCCCTTGTGGACACTAAAGTATAAAGGGAGCTAAAGTAGAGATAATTTGGGAGTGGGAGCTGTCACTTAAGCGGGGTGATTAGTTACAGCTTCTCTGGTCAGGTCATTTGTGAGTAAGGCCTGAAGGATAAGAAGGAAGGAGCCAGTTCTAAGGAGAGCTGGGAAGAGGGTGTTCAGGCAGAGATTACAGCACATGCAAAGGCCCCGAGGTAGGGGTTTTAGGGATAGCCAGAAGGTTAGGAGGCTTTGAAAAATTAGTGTGACGTAAGGTTGGGGAAGTAGGCAGGGGCTCATAGGTCACCCCTTACCAGAGTCCAGGGGATAGAGCAATAGGCCCCAGTGGGGCAGCTAATACAGGAGGTTTGATTGGCAGGTTGTGGGAGGAAATGTGGACCTGTGCGTAGAATATAGATGTGAGAAGCATCACCCAGGAAGCCAGGATTCAGGGCAGGGCAGGTCCATCAGGAGTGCCCTGGAGGTGTGCACAGCCTAGCATTTGGGATGCTGCTCCTGAGGACAGCCATTCTGCAGGCAAAGAGAGAGGTCTTGGGAAAATGGAGTTCACAGGGAGGATTTGATGACCCAGGATGGCTGGCTAGTAGAAGCAGAGCAGGGTCCCACTGCCAGAGGAATGAGCAAACTTGGCAGGAAATGGGCCTGGTGGAGGTGAGGAAGACAGGAGCATAGTTACTCATCCCAGGATGTAAGGTAGAGACCTGATTAGCTGGTGCAAGGCACCAGCTCAGAACTCACCAACAATCTGTGTGCTTCATCTCCCTCGTGTCCTTCCAGCCTCACCTTACAGCAAGCTCCCTCTCATTGTCTCTACTCCAGCCCTCACATCCCCTGCTTCCCTGACTTCCTGCTCATCAGGCTCTTTACATCGTGGGGCATTTGCACATGCTGTTCCCTTGGCCTGGAACACTATTCCCTGCACTGCTTACCTAGCTTACTCCTTCACCCTCCACTCATCACTGCCCCAGTGACCTTTTCCTGGCAGCCCTGATTGAGCAAACCCGCAATTTAAATCGTCTCATAATACCTTTATGACACTGGACCCTTTCTGTTGCCGTTTAATTTTATTTGTGCAATTACCGGTTACTGCCTGCCCAATGTAAGCTCCAAAAAGGGAGATCTCAAATCTGTTTGTGCTCACCTGTATATCCCCTAGTGCCTAGTGCAGTGCCAGTGCTAATATTTAATGAACAAATTAATTTAAAAATTGCTGGCATGGTTCTTGACCACAAGTCCTCAAAGTGTGGTGGTAGAATCAGCACCATCAGCATCTCCTTGGAACTTGTTAGAAATGCAAATCCTTGGGCCCCACCCCAGAGCAAGTGAAGCTAGAAGGAGAGGGGGCAGACAAACAACAATCTGTGCTTTAATGAGCCCTCTGGGATATTGCCATGCACACTTCTGTTTTCGATCCACTGACCTAATGCCCTAGTTCTGAACTTAGGGGTGGGACTTGAAAGAACACATCTGTGTAGATAAGAGCTCTATTAGACTGAAGCAAAACTGATAATTTTGGATGAGCCTTTGTAATGGGATGGATTTTAGGCTTGACCTTGAGGGTTTTGAACTGTATATTCACATTAAGACTCAGCTGTCCATTTATTGTCTGAACCCAAGAGATGCCCATGAAATGTCCTAGTTAGTGACATTATGGACACAGCTGTTGACATGTGCAGCAGTGCCTAAACTCTGCTGGGGATGAGGGTGGGGATAGAAAAGCTGAACTGTGTGTGAAAACAAGATAATCCTGCAAACTCACACATCTGAGGAAACACCATTCTTTTCTGAGCAGAACAGGGCCCAGCCACAATTGGGAGCTCTGTGAGCATAAATATTTTCCCTACAATCTTCAGAGTTCCCTCTTGCAGATATCTCCTATTAGTGGAAGCCCAGTAGATGCTTGTTAAATGCATGTGTGAGTGAGTGAATCGGTAAAGGTATAAATAAATGAATGGAAGAAGGGACCTTCTTCCTAACAGAGTACTGCCTAATAGAGTACAAATGGCAGATTCTCCCAGGTCTGGAACCTTCTACTGCTATAGGAAGATCCTCTCCTTTTAATCCTCTTCCTTTAAGACTGTGTTTTAGATTGAACCTGGAGATTGGACAAATGGAAGTTTGCAAATTAAATTAACATGATTTTTATAGCTTCACTAAAGAGAGAGGTGGAGAGGGAAGACAGCCAATCCCTCCGAGACCAGAAGCCCCAGGAAGACAGAGAACATGGTTTTGTTCACCACTCTATCTCCAGCACCTTGGACAGGGCATGGCACATAACTCAAGCTCCACAAATATGAATTGTTGACTGACTGACTTATGGGGTGATTGTTATGTGGCTGGCAATGGGCCGAGCATTTCACTGGTCACCTCATTTTATTTTTAGTACAAAGAAACATGCCAGCTCCACTTTGCAAAGGAGAAAGCTAAGGCACAGGAAAGCTGAGGCAGCTAACTAAATACAATATAGACTGTCTGACCGTGATGTTCATGCTCATTCTCTAGTCCAGGCTGGTTCTCTGTATCAGCCAACAGCCAGATTCTTGGCTGCCTCCAGTTTTGTGAAATTGTATAGCTGGACTGAGGAGGATAAATGAATTTCCTGGGCTTCTGCTTATTTATTGCTATTCCCAAGAGCTCTAGATCTTCCTGATTCTGGGAATAAACAGTATGACACAGGAAGGGAAAGGGATCGACAGTTTGGTCCCTGACAGGTTACAGTATTGTCCTTTGTGTCCTCGCCATTTAGAATCTCTGCGGAAGGAGTGGACATTGTTTTGGATTGCCTCTGTGGGGACAACACCGGAAAAGGTCTCAGCCTTCTCAAACCCCTGGGGACCTACATTTTATATGGTGAGTGCTGAACAGTAGCGGGGGACGTGCTCACCGAACACTGCTCAGGTGCTTACAGACAAAGGCTCTAAAAAATGAAATGTGTTGCTATGTTAGGGCAATGAGGTTGGGGTGTTTACTTTTTTGATGTGTCCCAAAATATTGCTATTGGCATTGGTTGTTTTCAATGATAAAAGTGATATATGTACCTATTGCCCTGTTACTCCCAGGAATACTTCTTTTATTCCAAAAGAGATCAAGCCAAGCCAAACCAATGTAGTCATTGAGATGGGACCCACAGAAAGTGGGAAACCAAGGAAGGACCCACAGTAGAATGGAGAGGAGTGGCTGCTATATTGGGGTTTTAAAGGCCGTTCTTCCAGTTCTTCAGTATTGGAGGTGAAATTACAAACAAACAAACAAAACCCAACAGACTCTCCTTCCTCTAAACTACCCTTGTAGGTCCCAATCAAGACAGAAGCCCTGGGTAGACGGGGAACGGACCTGCTTCTGCATCTCGCGTTTGGGAGGATTTATGAAAGACAATAGGGAGCAGGTTTTCTCTAGCAGAGTGAGACCCTCAGAGCCCCTTCTCTCTTCTTCCCAAGCAATTTAAACATTAGTCTCCACAAAGTCAGAAAAGCATATCTGAAGCCAGAAGTTACATTCCAAAGCCAAATGATACTGGGTTATCCAACATTTGAAATTTTTGGTACATCTGTAGCCTTTACGTACAACAGAAAATTGAGCCTCAGTTCTGTATAACTTAGAAAAAAAATACAGTTTCCTTGCTATTCACTGAGACACTTATAAAGGAGGTATTGATATGCAAGCATCTTTTTGTTGTCATCCAGTCATTATGAAAAAGAGGGAATAAGCTCTTCATTGCTGGTGTGTTTTGGTATTTCCAATAGTGGCCACATATTTAAAAGCCCTTAGAGGTGGACACGAAATTTTTAAATTATTACTATTGATAAGAGAAGCACTGAGCACCAATGCACAATGAAGGGAAATTGGGTACGACTCACACGGTGTGACTAACACGTGAGTCAAATGCAGATGGACAGTTTTTGCATTTTTTACTTATTTACCAATTCTGTTTTTGCCCCAGTTTCATATATTTCATGGAATACAACCCAATTATATTGTAGTGTCTAATTCATTACATTGACTACTTGATTACTAAGTCGTTGAATCCTAGTACAATGATGCCTGCTGGTAGTCACCACATAAAATTAGAAGCAGTAATTAGCTGTCAACCAGTTTAACCAGGCCAAATAGTTAAGCTTAAAATATGTATTGATTTTTCATTAATAACAGCTCAGTGAAAAGAATTTACTCTCAGTTCTACGGGGACAAGAGAGAAAACTCCTTGAAAAGGCCCCCATATGGTATCTGAAGGTTTAAGAGCGCTCTCATTTACCCCCTCTGGGAACCCACAGCAGTCTTTTCTCTGTAAGAGCATCTTAGGGAATCTTTCCCAACTTCACCCCCCGTCTTCCCTCTAATAGTGCTTATTCCAATTAGCAAATCTCAGTTTCACATGCCATTTATCTCAAGTGGTTTTTTACCTTTCTGCCCAGACGTCTCTGGAGCTAAGGCACCGGCCACACTATTTCCGTGGCTGCTGAGCCGGTTCCTCTCTCATCTGCTCCTCTGTGGCACAGTTTATCCATCCACCCAAATTCTAGCTCAGCCAGTCTCTTCCTACACCTATGTGCTCCACCCAAGGCAAAGCCCCAAGCCCCTCACTTGCTGAGGAGCCAACTTCAAGCCACAAAGGAGTCCATTTCTTTGTGAATGGAAACCAACCAGACATTTCAGCAACTCGTCATTTTGTTAGCATGTTGGCACATGCCCAACTTTCCACAGTAATGACATGGCCACCTTGAGAGATGTTACTTCCTCTTTGATCCAGTGTACCTTGGTTCAAATCAAGGCACCCTGTCACCATCTACCCCCTCCATTAGCCCCATTTCCCCAGGCGGACTCAAGCTCCTGACAGTTCTGGGCTGAACAACTGCCCTAACAAGGCATGTTGATTTTTATTAGCCGTCACTTGATTTGGGAATCTTCCATTTCAGGTTCATCCAACATGGTGACTGGAGAGACCAAGAGCTTCTTTAGCTTTGCAAAATCAGTAAGTACCCACACACGGTAATGTGCTACGGTGGGCAGTGGTTTCCATGTTGTGAGCTCTCACATCTAAGGACATTGACCTCGTAACCTAAACCTTTGTTGTCCTTCACCTGCATTATTCATCTTTAGTGCAGCCTGCATTCCCGCCTTGCTCACTACACACTCACGGGGACTTGGGCTGCTTTTGTCTAAACAAGGCAGCAGGGAGTGGGGGCATGTATGTGAAACTCCAGAAAGCTTTATTTTGATTTCAGTAGGGATTGCTTATGTGTTGATATTTTTAATCGTTGGTTGAAAAGAAACCAATAGTGCATTTTTTTTTTCCTTCATGGAAAGCAAATAAACTTCCTGACCAGCTTTCTGTGGGTACTTGAGATTTCTCTGAATCCTAATTTTATGAGTTGGAGGTATAAATGGGATCCTTTTGAGCAAGCCCCTGGGGTGAGTTTTAGACCTAGGCAAGTTTACGAACCATTGACTTAGATAAGCATGCTCTGAAGACAGTGGTTACTTTGTCTGCAGTGGGAAAGCCATATTCCTGGGCAGTCACCCCATTGTACTCCTACTCAGACCTGCATTCCCACCTAGAGCTACACTTGGGTGACTTTCCCCCTGACAACAGGGGATGGCTGCTTCTCAAAAGGCCTTGCTTTTGTCTTCTCTCCTCCCAGTTTCCGTGACGTTTCCCTTATTTTGTTTCCCTTACTTTGCAAGCATCTTCTGAGCACCTGCTATTTGCAGCTCTGAGCCAGGCACTGGGTGTAACGTCAAGTGAGATAGGGGCATCTGAGGCCCTTGTGACTCTTACATTCTCATGAGAAAAACAACTGAAATAAGTAAAGCATATAAATAACATGGCTGCAAATGGTCATAAAAGCTCTGAAGAAATGAAAGCAGGTGCTGAAATAGAAAACCGCAGGGTGGGCTAGAGGCGTTGTGAATAGATGGTCAGGTAAAGCTGTGGCAAGGGGTTTGGATTCATTCTAAGTGTGGCTACAGAGTATTCATATGCCATTTAAGTGGCAACACTGGCTGCTGGAGGTTTCATCCCCAACATGCCCTGATTCTGGAATGATTCCTACTTCCTGCCCCATGAAATTAGAATTAAAGGGTCTCTGTTTGCATTTGAACTTTAAAGTTCAGCTACAGAATAAACTGGGAGCAGGAAGAGTCTAATGAAGGATGCTTTCTGGAGCATGTCCCTTGGAGACAGGCTTTGTGTCACTCACAGCTGCTTTGTTGCTATGGCAGTAATTACCGTAATGTTGACAGCCTGCTGAGGGTAACCAAATCGGTCCCAAATTACATACAATTGTAATAAGTGTTTTCCATTTCTTCCCCAAATGCACAATCACAACACACAGTTTTAATGAAATAATTGCAGGGTTCCCAGGTTCGATGAAGGCGCACACAAAAACACAGCCAGGATGCAGGTTGAAATTTTCCTGCCCAAACCAAGGGTGGCAGTTATCAGAACACTACTAGCTGGAGGTCAAGCAAGAAGGCTTCCCTTTCAGAGGCCTGGCACAATGTCAATTGGTCATTTAGAAGCAAATTGAAAATAGGGCATGCCAAGGAGTGGAATGATACCTTTGTTCTGGAAGATTCTAGAAGGGATTTTTTTTCCTATACATTCAAGAGAGGCTTAGAAATGAAAGCATGTTTGTAATCACACCGGAATTTTTCACTCAGCTATCTTAATTACGCTCTACCTTAACACTCCCACAGAGCTTGGGCACACTCTTTGTCAAGCATGCCATTTGCTTTCAGACCATAATGATTATGCTAATAATAGGTGAAGTTAGCATTTACAGAGCAGTCTGATGCTAAATTCAGAATTCCTGTTCACTAAATCAGAACCATTCCTCCCAACATTCAGTGATAATAAAGCTAGTTCATATTTATAGAGCACCTAGTGTGTGTCAGACACTAAGCACTTTGTATGCATTAACACATTTACTCCTCAAGATGACCCCATGAGGAACCACAAGGAAACTGCACACAGAGAGATTAAGTGACTTGCTTAAGGTTGCACAGCTAGTAAGTGGAGGAACTAGCATTTGAAACCAGGCATTCATCTCTAGAACTCAACCACAACTGTACAGCAATTGTAGAATCAGCAAGGATTCACTTCACAAATATTTATTACGGCATTGCAGATGTAGTGCAAATCAAGTCATTGATGGTGTCTTTTGCTTTTTTCCGATAAGTAACCCATGGTCAAATACATGGTTCTCCTGGAGCTGGCCCTCAGGCCCTCGGGAATATACTTTGGTAAAGAATTTTATGCACGAAACTTATTCCTATATACGCCTGTCTTTCTCCCACTTATTTTCCTAACAATATGATTTTCTCACTTTTAAAAAAAAAATCAGACCTTTTACTTTTTTGAGCCTCTTCAATCCTGGAAAGAGGCATAATGTAAACAGAGCGATAACACTGATATTATAAATGCTCATAAGTGCCCGGCACATTCCTCTTTGTCTTCAATATTAAACTGAGAGTAACCATCTCATTTCTCAGAACCCTCAAGAAACTGGAAGTTGAATTTCTAAATTCAAACCGGCACCAAAGGAAACACAATGAAATCAGAACAAAGCAGTTGGATAACCATTTCTGTAGTTTGTTAATGGATGGCTTGCTTATTTTCATGTCTGATGGGCAGACAGGCAGCCATATTTGCCAGTTATGTGTATTCCCACAGAGGACTTTAATCCAGGGTTTCTCATCTTTAGTGCTTTTGGCACTTTGGGGTGAACAATTCCTTGTTGCAGGGTGCTATCCTGTTTAACAACATCCCTGGCATCTATATACTGGAGGCCAGTAGATCCAGTCATCACAATAAAAATGTCCCTAAACATTACCAACGTTCCCTCAGGGGCCAAACTGCCCACAGTTGAGAGCCACTGTCTTAGCCCCAACACTATGTTTTATCCCTCAGTCCACTGTTCCTTCTTCCTGTATGTCACTTTCTTACTCTTCCTTCTCTGATGCATTTCCAGTCACCCCTCCAGCCTTATCGTTACTCCCCCAGGAAAGCTGCACCTGCAGTCAATGTCATCACCCCTACTGTGTCCCCGGCACACTTTGTAAACCTCTATGCCACCTCACTCCCTTCATCCACCCCTCCCTTCAACAACCCCTTACCACCATCACCATTCACAAAGCCAAGTGCTTGACACTGAATTCTCCCAAGGAATATCAGAGGCAATACCCTGCCACCGCATGTAGCTGAGAAAAATGAAGCATGGAGAATAACAGGGAGCAAGCTGTATAGCCAGGATTCAACTCCAGAGTTAGTAATCCTAACCATATTCTTTCACATTCCAACTACATGTGGCCTAGTGGCTCATTTTAAAGGGCTCTCTCCCACCTTGATCCTGAGCTCTTCTCATAAGCACCACTGTCCGTGGTTCTCCACGCACTCACCAAATAGATGCTTTAAAAAAAAACACACACACACGAACCTCATATGTAGAATCTAATGAACAAAATAAACTCATGAACAAAATAGATCCAGAGACACAGGAGCATGGAGCAGACTGACGAATCTCAGAGGAAGATGGGGTGGGTGGTGAGCTATTAACCAAAGAACTTGTATGCATATATGCATAACCCATGGACACAGACAAGAGTGTGGTGAAGACCTGGGGCGGGGGTGTGTGTGGAAGGGAGTCAATGAGAAAAAAGGGGGACATCTGTAACACTTACAACAATAAACATTAAGAAAACACACGTATACCAACCAGATCTACCTCTCGGCCAGCTAGAACCGGGCCCACTGCAGCCCTGTTGTGCTGAGAGCGAGTCCTTGTAACCTGGCACCTTCTCTCTTTCCAGTGGTGGCAGGTGGAGAAAGTGAACCCCATCAAGCTGTATGAAGAGAACAAAGTCATCGCAGGGTTCTCCCTTTTAAACCTGCTCTTCAAACAGGGCCGCGCCGGCCTCATTCGAGGAGTGGTGGACAAACTCCTAGGGCTCTACACCCAGAAGAAGATCAAGCCCATTGTGGACTCCCTGTGGGCCCTTGAGGAGGTAAGAATGGTGTTTCCCCCCAGCAAATAGTCTCTTTTTAGTCCAGACAGGTTTGGGCAGCCAAATACAATTTTTTTTTCACTAAATAATTTTTCTCTAGGTTTGTTTGTTTTACATGATGGTCCTAAAGTCACTGTCCCATAGTACGGTGCTTTGAATATAAAAAATATTTTACATTCTCTAGTGGTTGTGTGTTTTTTTTAAATTTAATTTATTAGGTAGACATTGGCTAATAAAATTATACAGGTTTCATGTGTACAATTCTATAACATATCATCTCTGTGTTGAATTGTGTTTTCACCACCCCAACTCAAGTCTCCTTCCATCACCATTTATCTCTTCTTTATGCTCTCCTACCTCCACCCCCCCTTTCCCTCTGGTAATCATCATACTGTTGTCTGTGTCATAGAGGTTGTTTTTTTTTTTTTTCTTTTTGCTTAATCTCTTCACCTTTTTCACCCAGCCCCCAACCTCAACCCCCTCTGACAGCTGTCAATCTGTTCTCTATAATAATGAGTCTGTTTCTATTTTGTTTGCTAGTTTATTTTGTTCATTAGATTCCACATATAAGTGAAATCATATGGTATTTGTCTTTGTCTGACTGGCTTATTTCACTTAGCATAGTACTCTCCAGGTTCATTCATGCTGTCACAAAAGGTAAGATTGTCTTCCTTTTTATGGCTGAGTAGTATTCCATTGTGTAAATGTACCACACCTTTTTTATCCACTCATCAACTAATGGGCCCAGGGATGATGCCTAAACTTTGGCTATTGTAAATAACACTGCAATGGATATAGGAGTCATATATTCTTTTGAATTAGTGTTTTGGATTTAGCTGGATATATTCCCAGAAGTGGAATCTCTAAGTCATAAGGCAGTTCCATTTTTCTGCCCAGATCTCAGCAGAACAGAGCCACCAGGACTCAATAGGGTGGAGCCGCCAAAGTCTGGAGAGTGGAGAGAATGGATCTCCTATGAGAGAAAGGTGCCAATCAGGTTCACAGGAATGTGGTGGGAGTGACCCCTGCCACAAAGCCATATAACGCAATCACTGACACCCTCTGAGTGCCCTCACCTCTACACCCCTGCCCAAGCTGCTGACTCCTCAGCAGGGTACAAGCTTCAAAGGTGGTGACAACAGGAAGTCCAGAGGGTGGGGCTATTGCTTTTCTACAGGTTGATGCCTTAGGGAGGGGAGTGCTCCTCTCAAGAAAGATGGCATCTGTGGTGTGGGAGAGGGACTCCGCACAGGGATCTTGGTGGCTGTCCCTTCAGCTCTCTCCCCAGAGCCACAAACTCTAGTCTCTTCTTACACTACTCTAGTCTGCTCTGCCCTCCCTCCACTGGAGCCCAGGATGAGTGGCTGCAAATGAGATTTTTGTGCACTGGCCCTTTAAGAGGGCACCTGTGTCTGTAGTAGACTCTCTCTCTTTCTCTTGGGTGGACAGAACCCCTGGTTTTCTTTTTCTTTTCTTTTTAAAAAGACTTTTACATATTTTTATTGCTTTCATAGAGGAAGGGAGAGGGAGAGAGATAGAAACATCAATGATGAGAATCACTGATTGGCTGCCTCCTGTGTGCCCCCCATAGGGATCAAGCCTGCAACCCGGCATGTGCCCTTGACCATAGGCTGACGCCCTATCCACTGAGCCAAACCAGCTAGGGGCCCTTGCTGGTTTTCAGCCCCAGATATTATGTGTGCACCTCTTCCTGGCTCTGGTGCTCTGAGCTGGGGAGACTCACTTGGGGTTTAGACCCCACACTTCTTAGGGGGAAACCCCCGCAGCTGAGATGTTCCTCCGGAATCTTAGCTGCTGCCAGTAGGATTGGGGGCCAGCCCTTCCTGCATCTCTGCCCTTCCTACTAGTCTTGTTGTGGCTTCTGTAAATCCTTGGTTATGAGACTTATCTTCAGCTAGTCTTCAGTTGGTTACTCAGGTTGCTTGCTATATCTATATTTTAGTTGTAATTTGAGTGTAACATCCACCTACAACACTGCCATCTTCAATCCTCTCTTCCCCTTAAGACAGTGGTTCTCAACCTTCTGGCCCTTTAAATACAGTTCCTCATGTTGTGACCCAACCATAAAATCATTTTCGTTGCTACTTCATAACTGTAATATTGCTACTGTTATGAATCGTAATATAAATATCTGATATGCAGGATGGTCTTAGGCGACCCCTGTGAAAGGGTCGTTCGACTGCCAAAGGGGTTGTGACCCACAGGTTGAGAACCGCTGGTCTAGTAGTTCTTAAACCACAGGCCTCACCATACCATTTGTACCATAAACCTTTCCAGGTAAGCCACCAAATTTTAATTTATGTATATGATTCATCTTGTGTACAAGAGAGCATATATTTTGTTGCAGCATCATTTACATTGTCACCTTGTGGGTATATAAAAGATCAAAGTCATGGCTCAGAATTGAAATGATTTGTGTGCTAAGCCTGATGCTTGGGGCCCTTGTGAGACATTGTTAGCTGTCACAATGGGCACTGTCATTATTGATGAATTGTTGAATCTACTGTTGGACTGTTTTCATTAATTGATCTACCCAAAGTTCCAGTATTTTAAAACCATTCCTTGATCATGAAAAAATTAAGAACCCCTAATGTTATCTTTACAGATACTGAAGTATGACTGGTTGTTTGGGTTCAGGTGAGATGAGCTAGGAGGAGGTAAGGTCTAGAAAGTCCTTCAGGACAAGGAAAGTTTGAGATATTTGGGAAGCCAGTCACGGCAGTTATCTGTGAAGGTAAAATGGAGAGATGTGGCCTAGGTTTCCAGAGGCATTTTACTAAGAAATTTCTTACGTCAGGATTTCATAACCTTGGCTTCAGAGAGCCATGAAGCCGCAGAGGAATGTTTTAAACTATATGTGAATGTGTGGTTTTTGTTTGTTTTTCTATTTTGCACGGGGGAGTACCTTGCAGTACAAACAACTTTTTGTACTTTTGGGAGTCATGGTCACTTTTCAAAAGCTAACAAACACAAAATTCTGTGGTACAGAGAGTCGCTGTCCTCTTGGTAAGAAGGCTGGTGCTATTTGCCTAATGAGAGTGGTTGGTCAAATCCTCTGGCTTCCCTAAACACAGAAATTACTCTGAAACCCTTTGTGGGGGTCATTGTATAATCAAATAGGACTGATCCTGGATCCGTGCACCACAATACCTCTCTAATCCTGCAGTATTGTGAATAGTCTTTAAAAACCCAACCACCAAAACCCTTGTCCCTTATGATAAAAGACATACATGCTTGTTTTAGAAAACTCCTAAATTAACCAAAAGCATAAGGAGAAAATGAACTAACTGCAAGTCCACGTTCCAGAAATGGATAACATTGATAGCATTTAGGTTTGCTTCCTTCCTGTCTTTTTTCTATTACAGATGCTCACTGTGATTCAATTTATTGCTAAATCAAATCAGATAATTGTTCATTCCTTCTGCTGTGTAATTTCCAAGATTGTTAGCCTATCATTGTGCTTTCCTTGAAAAGAGATTTATTTTAATCCATATGGTATTCACTATGATATCTCAGTGCTATAGAGTACAGCTGGATGAAACCATTACCAGATTCTCAGTGGTCAGGAACGAGAGAAAACTGGAAATAGTCAAGACAGAGATAAGAGATTAACTTGACCATGGGGCAAAAAAGGGGGCTTAAACTTAGATCCAATGCCAAAAAGAGATCCAACAAAACTGGTAGCATTTAAGCAGAGGTTGAAATCTAAGATCCTGTTGGCCCAATGGTTCCTTGTTCTGATACTTGACATCAATCCTGGTCACAATGGTAACTGAATTATCAAATATGTATTGAATAACTACTATGTGCCCTATATTTGTCTGTCTATCTATCTATCTATCTATCTATCTATCTATCTATCTATCTGTCTATGTCCTGTATGTGTATCTGTGCTTTATACATGAAAAGAATAAGATATTTTTCATTCTCCAAAAACCAATTTTTACCCCTTTGGGGATGGGATCACTCCCACTGAGAATGTATGCTGTAGAATGACTTTAGAGAAGAAAGGTTAGATGTCATAGGATATGAAAGAGGCAAAACAAAACAAAACAAACAAAAAAACCCCAGAAGAGCATGCAAGGCAGAGAGACCCTCAAGAGCAAAGGGATGAAGAAAGAAAGATCATGATGGATTCCAGAGAACAGTTTCCTGTATTGATGTGACCAAAGGAGGGAATGGCTCAAGGAGAGCCTGGATGAACAGGTCATCAGAGGTCACATAGAAATCTAGATCTTACTCTAAGCCCCATAGGAGGCCACTAAAATGTCAGGATTAGGAGGTCCTACATCATGATCCCAAGGGAAGAAGTAAAAATTATTAGGCTCCAACTGCAGAAGTCTGATGATATTCAAAGGAGATCTCAGTCCAGCTCAGAAATGGGAAGGGGGCACCACGCTAAGCTCAGCTCTCATTAGAGATGGTCTGACTAGGAACAGCTGGGCACAGACAAGGCAGCTAGGGGAGTGTGCAGCTCCATGCACGCTGGAGCTAAGTCAAGATTGGCTCAAGAGCTGGATGGACCAAGGACGCAGAGCAAAGCTTCTCAGGGCCCACATCAAATAGAGATGGGAAATCTGAGGCTGATAGCTGACTGAATAATGGATCATCTACAACTCCAGGACTTTATTGCAAGTGCTTCCAAATTCATGCACTCCCTTTCATCTCTACTGATGGCACCCATGTAGCCTAAGCTGGACTCATCTTGTAAGGAACTCCTGATCAGTCCCACATTGCCATCTTGCCCCTGTATAGGGCATTCTGTACCCAGTGGCCCGAGTGAACTTATCACTACCTAGCCTAGATCATGTCTGTCCTGCTTAAAACCCTCCGTGGCTTCCCATGTCACCTGGAATCCAGGCCTGCCCAGTCTAAACTCCTGACCTCTCATCAACCTCACACTGTTCACCTCGCCTCCTACATCCAATCTTCAGTGGCTTTTATGTCCCTGGTGCTTGAACCCACTCAAGCTTTTCCTGTCTTGCACTGTTGAACCTGTTGCTTCCTCTCTTTTGAACATTCCTCCTCCAGATTTTCAGAGCTTCCTTCCAAACATTGTTTCGGCTTCAGTGAGACCTACCTAGTGAGGCTTTCCCAAACCCTCCTCCCGAAAGGAGCATCCCGCACAGCCACCCCTGCCTGGGTCATCCTCTTTCCCTTTACCTTGTGTGATAGCTTCCATTGTATTCATCACTAGTTGAAATGATCCTGTTCATTTATTTGTCAACTTGTTTAGACTCTTGTCTCCCTTCCACTAGAATATAAACCCTAGATGCGGAGAGGCCCTGACTATGATGTTCAAGACCCCAGTGCCTGGAATGGAGTAGAGAATAGTAAACTTGCATTACATGAGCAAATTAATGAATCCACCAACACACAAAAATATGGCTATTTGGAGATTTCCCATGTTTAACAATAAACATTTTTGAGTGGATGAATGAATGTACAAGCTATCTATATATCCTAAAAGGCCTGTGGTCATGTTGCTGCATCAGGACACAACCAGTCACCAGGAGGTGCGTGGAGCGCGCCGGTGGGCGGGGCTGCGTGTGCGGCAAGGTGAGCGCGGGTGGGTGGGGACTTGACTCTGGGTCCCATGGCGCGGTGGGACCTCCCGCCTCCCTCCCGTGGAAGCGGGTGTGGCTCCTGCCGGCTCCCATGGAAGTGGCGCGGTTCCCACCAGCTCCTGTGGCCACTAGTCTATATAATAAAAGCTTAAGCAACCATTACGGCAGAATGACCAGAACGTCGGGTCGCTATGATGCACACTGACCACCAGGGGGCAGATGCTCAACACAGAAGCTGCCCTCTGGTGGTCAGTGGGTTCCCACAGGAGGAGCACTGCTCAGCCAGAAGTGATGGTGGGAGCTTCTCCCTCCTCTGTGGCAGTGCTAAGGAGCAGTGAGCCGAGAGGTAAGGAGCAGTGAGCAGGCAGGCAGTAAGGAGTGAGGGATCCCCGACTGCAGGAGGGTGCAGGCCCGGCTGAGGGACACCCCCCACCCCAGTGCACGAATTTCATGCACCGGGCCTCTAGTTCTAAAATAAGATATTACTATAAGACAACTTGGGCACAGTTGACATTTTGACTGAATAATCCTTTGGCGGTGGCAGAGGGTTGGGTGGGGTGGGGAACTGCCCGGTGCATTGTAGCATGTTTAGCAGCATCTCTGGCCCTCTACCCACTAGATGCCAGTATCTGTGACAATCAAAAATATCTCCAGACATTGTCAAAATTGCCCCTAGTTGAGAACCACTGTCTTTTAAAAAGCCGTATTGGTTAAGACAGTCATCAGGAAAACAAAGGAAGTGTACGAGCCCATAGCAGGTTAGTCATCCATAGAGGGGAGACAGACGGCTGCTACCTGTTTGCCAACAAAAACATCCACAGGCACTCATCACAACACCCACCAACTTTCTGAGGGCTCTTTTCTTGGTATTAACAGACATCTGTTGAGAGCTCCAGTTGGGCCGAACTCAGCTATTTATCAAGCCCACGCAGCTCTTCTGGGCTTGAAGAGAGCAGAGCATGCTTATTACTTGGGAACCTCAGAAGGAGGACTGTAATAATCCCACCCCCCTCCCCTTTGATAAATGATTTCACAAAATTGCTTTTCAGGCTGGCTCTATAATTTCATCTATGGAATATAAATCCCATAGGGATTCAAAGAATATTTTCTTGGGCTCTCTGAGCTCTCAGACTAGATTTAATAATATCACAGATGATTTGGGTTTCTTTTTAGCCATCTGTCTCTGACATTACTTTAAATTTAATACACAAAGCAGAGTGGATACACTGCATCTCACGTTTGCCTCCAAATATTACATGTGCAGCTGTACATTAGGTTGGAAAAAAGTTAATCTCTCCAAAGAGTTCAGAGGTGGGAAAGGTATGAAACCACAATTGTAAACCAAGAAGCAGTGATAGCCACTAAATACCTACTATGTGCTAGGAGGATGTCAAGTCTATTTTAGGATGTCAAGTCTACAGAAGGGATAGACCATGTGTCCCCTAACCTTTGAGTTTATGATTCCATTTTTTGAGACAATTACAAAACAAAGAATAACTTAGGGTTTGATCCTGGGGTGTGGGGTTCAAGTACAAGTGGATTCAGAAATGAGAGAGAATGCTGTTAAGGAAGAATGAATGTTCAGAGATGGTTTTAAGAATGAGATGGGCCTGTTTTAGATTGGAAGGATTTAAATTCTCTGGATGATGTTGAGGTTAAAAAACAAGGTGTTACAAGCAGGAGGGACATGAATCACAGAAGTAGGAGTGAGTATGGGGTAGGTGGGGTTGAGAGGTCTACGCTAAGCAAAGCAGAGGTTGCTGTCTCAGGAGGAGAGGAAATAAGATTGGTTGGGTCAACAGAGTCAAATCTTGGCCTTCGCTGCCAGGCAGGGGAGTTCAAGTCAACATTCTGAGTGAGGAGCTTGCTGTTACAGCATGGCCTAAGCAACACATACCATGTGATTTTCTCAACTCCTGAAGCCCATCTGGTCCCAAGTATAACACTAGAAAGATATACACCTGGGCCATAGAGCTGTGGCCTCTGATTAAAAATTTACAGGTGTATTTTCCCATCTGTCATGTAATAGTACACAGAGAGCTCTGTAATGAGCTGAAGTATGTCCTCCCCATATTCATATGTTGAAGCCCTAACCCCCTGTATGTCAGAATATGATTGTATTTGCAGATAGGGCCTTTTAAGAGGTTAATTAAGTTAAAATGAGGCCTTTGGGTGGGCTGACTGGTTTGCTTATAAGAAGAGGAGATTAGGACACCTAGAGGCACCAGGGATGAACACGCAGCGAAAAGATGGCCATCTGCAAGCCCAGGAGAGAGACCCCAGAATGAAACCAATACAGCCGGACCCTTGATCTGGGACTTCTAGCCACTAGAACTGTGGGAAAATGCATTTCTATAGTTTAAGCCAGCCAGTCTGTGTTATTTTTTTATGGCGGCCCTAGAAAACTGATAGAGGGTTGCACAGAGATCTTGGCAGTTTTAAAATCTTCGATGAAAAACATTACCTATAGCATTTTACAACATCCTTTCTAATAAAAGAGTAATATGCAAATTAACCATCACTCTGCGACAAAGACGGTGGCGCCCATAGTGGCCGGGAGGGGATGCTCGCGGTGGCGCCCCGGTAACGCGAGCCCAGCGTCTGCTCCTCGGCCACGCAGAGAGAGGGGAGGGGCCTCTGGCCAGAGGCCAGGGCAAGGGACGCTGTTGTCGTTGCAGGCCGTGCTGAGGGACACACCCCCATCCCCTGCACGAATTTCATGCACTGGGCCTCTGGTTACTTACATAAAGGTCTATGACTATGCTCTCTACAATGATACCATCAGCCACCACAAATTGCTATTTACATTTAAATTAAGTCAAATTAAAAATTTAGTTCCTTAGTTGTATCAGCCACTTCTCAAGTGGTGAGAAGTCACATGTGGCTAGTGGCTACCCAACTGGACTGTGCAGAGATGGAAGAACGTATGTACCTATCACTGAAGATATTCCATTGGAGCTGGTTTATAAGATGATGTCATCCTTCTGTTTGAAGGTAGGAGAAAATGTGCCTTGCCAGCAATCTGGCATAATCATGTAAATTATGTTAATTATGCCCATCCCTGGATATCTCTCTTTGCCTTGGCTGCAGTGGAGTTCATTGCCCAAATGCAGTCCATCATTTAAGTGTCCCTAATTCCTCATTATGTGTCCACTGCATTTTTGCCTTCATGTTAATAATTGCGGTTTAATTATGTGTGTCTTTCATTCTATGCCATCACAAAACTCATATAGAGATAAGTCTGTCTAAAAGAATGAATGAAAGGAAAAATAATGTGAGGCTGAGCTTGAAAGGGACCCTTATCTGCCTCAGCACAAGAGGGTTACTTGATCAAAGGAAGATTAATGTTGAACTAGCAAGAGGGAGGGTGCCGTGATCTAAGAGACAGGGCTGAGTGGGTTTGTGATCATCAGTTTTAAAAAAAGCTATAAGCTTCACCTCTAACACCAGGCTGGGAAGTGAAGAGAAGATGAAGCCAAGCATCTGAAACAGAGGTCCAAACCCAAACTACAAGGCAAAGACTCAAGGAGAAACTGTGGAAAGTTCATGATGGCAGGAGGCAACTGGCTGGCAAAGACTTTCTTTCAAGATTTGGAGGATCCTTCTGAGACACGGTTGGGGGAGGGGAGAATATTTCTAAAGAATTACCAAAAAGCAGGCAATGTGTGCTGCATCATATGCATGTTGATTTGGAGAATAAACTGGGGCCAGCTAGTCTGGACAGGAGCCCACTTCAGATTTTAGACATGACTGTAGGTAAGCCCCTGACTGAAGTGGGGGAAGTAGAATGGGAGAGAACAAGCAAATCTGAGTCATTGGAAATAAAGGGCAAAGCAGAAGAAAGAGACGGAGATGACCAATGGTCTTGCAACCTGGGAGAGTGGGAATGGGGTTCAGCAATACCATTTCAGTTAACAGTGCTAGGAGCTACCATGAAGAGTTTGACGAGCTGAGATGGGAGTTTAAGGTTATGGTAGAACATGCAGGCAATCCAGAGCCACAGTCTCACTGAGGTGAGAGAAGAGGGTGGGATAATTACTACCACTACTGGCATTTCCAGAGGGTGTACTCCGAGCCAGTCATTGCTCTATGTGTTTTGCATGTATTAACTCATTTATATACTCCAACAACCCTAAGACCCAGCTACTATTATCCCCATCTTACAGGTCACAAAAATGAGGCTTTGAGGAAATTGCAAATTGCCCAGAGTCCCTGCTTATAATGTCATTTAATGGAAATTTGAACCCCAGGGAAATCTAATGCATAGAAGTTGTTGAAAAAAGTAACAATGAATAAACTCATTGAACAAAACAATAAGCAAACTAATTATATTAGCAAACAGTAGAGCACGTGCCAAGTACTTTTCCAGGCAGTTTCCCTTAATTAACTCATTTTCTCCCCACGATAATCCCACGTGGTGGGTACTGCTGTGATATATATATAAAGAAATATACTTATAATAAGGTGAAGTAAGTTGCTACAGGTCACCCAGGTGGTACATGGCAAAGCTGGCATTCAGACCAAGACAGACTAGCTCTTGAGTGCATGCCATGGGCATTAACTTCTTTACTGCAGAAGGAAGAGCGTTAAGGCCAGAACCCTAGCATCCCCCACACTTCACACAACAGGCAAAAGATGAGGCATTCACAAACAGGTGAGTGGTGAGGGGACCTCTGTGACCATGTGACAGGTCTTAGTGTTGGCTGCTGCTGACAGGTCAGGAAGCACATAGAACGGCTTTTGGATTTGGCCTGAGGGTAATTGGTGACCTTTCAGAAGGTGCTTTCAGTAGAATGTTGAGGGCAGAAGTCTGAATGCAGAGGGTCAGGTAGGGGATGCAGGTGTAGGATAGGCTGACAGCCAGCATAAGTCTCTCTTTCAGCCCTGAGCACAACAAAGGCCTGGAAGCTAGCCAGAGGAGCAGTGTTCAGAGAAGGGCTGTTTGGAAAGGAGATTAGTGGTTGCCTAGGGATGGGAGAGAGGGGGTTGGGGAGAAATTGGAAGGGACTTCTAATGGGTAGACTGTTCTTTATGGAGGCATAAAAATGTTCTAAAATTAGTGATGGTGATTGTTGCATAACTCTGTGAATAGTATAAATTATTGCACTGCATACTTTGAGTGAATTGCATGGTATGCAATTATATCTCAATAAAGCGGTTGTATACAGAAAGAAAAAGAGAGAGGAAGAAAGAGAGGGATGCTGTTTATTGTTGGGATAACAGGACTTGGGAGATGGGGAGAAGGTACAACTTGCAAAGTTCAGGTGGCTGGCCTCATTCCTCACTAATATTTAAGCTACATGGCCTTGTAAAACCATTTACTCAGCCTGGTCCACTCTCCCAGTTTTCAGATGAGGAAACTGAGGGTCCAGAAGTGATGGCTATGTTTGCTTTATGTCCCTCATTTCTTTTTCCCTTTGCTGCATATACCCTTTTTCTCAAGTGGAATACTAGGTTTCTCAGTTCAACAGAATCACCCCCCACCCCAGCCCATGCACACAGTCCCAATTTCCACACACACTCTCCCTGCATGCCCAAGTCAGTATCTTTTCTGCAGGTCAAACATATTAGCACCATCGTGCCCCCAAACCCTGTGGCACATCTGCCCTCTCCCCTGCTCTGATCTATCCAGCATATCAGAAAAATTGAGGCACAGCTCGGGTACCACTTCTCCATCTATGGGAGGCTGAATGGTGGCCCTCCAGATGCCCACATCCTAATCCTTGAAATCTTTGAACATGTCACCTTACATGAAAAAAGAACCTTGCAAATGTGATTAATTTAGGCCTATAAAATATTACTGTGGATTATTTGGGTGAGCTGGATGTAATACCAGAGTCTTTATAAGGGGGAGACAGGAGAGTCAGAGTCAGAGCAGGGATGTGACAGAGGACGCAGAGGGAAGAAAGGTGATGTGATGCAGGGCCACCAGCCAAGGGATGCAGGAAAGGGCAAGGAAACAGATCCTCCCCTGGAGCCTGGGAAGGAACCAGCCCCGCCCACACCTTGGTTTTAAACCCAAGACCCATTTCAAGCGTCCGATCTGCAGAACTGTGAGAGAATACATTTGTGTTGTGTTAACCTACTAAGTTTGTGATGGTTTGTGGTAGCAGCAATTGAACAGATATTGGCAGAGGCTGGACTTTGAAGACACACTAGCAAGTGAGAAGGCCTGGGTCTGAGCTCAAGTAGCAGCCAGGGTGGCAGAATTGAACAGCTAGACAATGACACAAGCAGGAAGTGCAGCCTGAAGGGTGAGAGTTGGAGGGGCTGTGATGTAGGCCTGCGTCACCACCTGGGCAAAAGCCCGGAATCGAGAGAGAGAGGTAGAGGAGAAAAAATGTGCATCTGGCTGAACACAGGGAGAGCAGGCCTTGATCGGGGAGGAGAGGAAATAGTAAGGTTACAGTCACCACCAATGGCTCAGCTATACTAGCACCCATCACTCCAGCCCCATTGGAACATTGTGGTTCTTCAGAAACCTGAGCTGCTATTGCCTCCTTGCCTTTATTCATGCTATTATCTCCATCCATTCTGCCTTCCTCATCCTTGTCCTCCTGAAAAATCCCTGCTCTCCTCTCAGAAGTCAGAGATCATGTTGGCTCCTCTGCAGAAACACCCCCAACATCCTCCCATCTTGCCATGACCCCAACCCCAGGTTACAAACTCTGGTTTGGGGTCCCATGGACTTGCCTCTCTCATTGACATGTACATGTACAGTTACCTGTGAAAATGGAAAAGCAACGGTACCTTCCATCCGTTCCTAAATGGAGGAATTAAATGTCCTACAGGAATTAGATGTACAAAAGTTGTTTGGCCTCATGCTGGACAGCTGTTATTCTTTCAGTGCATTGCAAATGCATCCCCGCCCCCTCCACTCACTCCAGAGTTGAGGTCTTTGGGGTCAGGACCTCAGGCAAGACAGCAAGCCGGAGAACAGACATGCATCATGCAAAAGATTTCTGGGGCCTCAGGGCACCAGTCTGGTGCAGCATCTGCCATCCAGGCCCTAACCAGATAACCTCATCTCCACCAGAAACCACAGTGAGCTGCAGGATTAGGTTTATTCACAGCTCAGCACTCCTTATTAGCAGTCTGGAAGGTCAGCTCTGAACACATTTCTGTTATGAAGAAAATGATCGCTCTTGCCTTCCTCCTGTCATTTGGTTAAAAATATTTCACAAAATTGGATTTCCTTGTGAGCCAGACAGTGGATGCGGGCTGCTCTTGGGTGTGCTTTTAAAAGACCCAGGTGAGGTTCTGCTGCCTCCAAAGGCTGGAAATGCCTGTTCACTTCTATTGGCCTTCCAAGTCAGTGTCGGAATCACTCTGTATGTCTTACTTGCAAGGTGGCAGCAGTAAAACCGGTTTCCAATATTTTCCGAGGTATCTGTGCTGATGTGTTCATCACAGATTCTGACCTTTTCTCTGGACCTTAGATAGGAGGAATAGCTGTGCTGCTGACCAAGGTCACTTGAACATTGGAACATACATTTAAATCAGAGGATGCACAAGTACAAGGCATACCCACGTTCCTCCCTCAGCCTCACTTTCCTCCACTGGAAATGGTGCCACTCACGTCCCGTTACTGCAAAGGACCTCATGGTTATTGTGCAATCGAGTCCACATGCGTTGAACTCTTATAAGCCGTAAGCCACTCTGCCAGCAGGACGCATATTGAAGCAGCAGCTCCAATCGACGTGATAAGCATTTGAGCAGGAGACCCACACGTTGGATTCTTAACCCTCCTGCTTCTTGGCTGTGTGGCTACTAGCACTTCATTCCTCTGCACCTCCTTTCCCTCACCTAGGAAGCGGGAACAAAGCACCCCATTTATCAGAGAAGTTGTGCATGAGTTTCCTGGGGCTGCCCTAATAATGTTCCTCAAATTGAATGGTTTTAAACAACAGAAATTTATGGCCTCACAGTCTGGAGGCCAGAAGTGCGAAATCAAAGTGTTGGCAGGGTTGGTTCCCATGAGGGCTGTGGGAGAAGGATCTGTTCCATGCCTCTGACCCAGCTTCTGGGGGGGGGGGGGGGGTTGCTGGCCATTTGGTGTTCTTTGGCTTGTAGCTGCATCACCCGACCTCTGTCTGCATGAGTTTGTCTCCAAATTACCCCTTGTTATAAGGGCACAGTCATATGCCATTAGGGGCCTTTCTAATCTAGTGTCCCCTCATCTTAACTAACTACATCTGCAAGGATCCTATTTCCAAGTAAGGTCACATCCTAAGGCTCTCTGGGTTAGGACTTTCACCCTGTGAATTTGCTGGAGAAAGGGGATGTGGAGAACACAATTCATTCCCTAACAAATGGTGAGCCAGATAAGATCAAATTGGAAAAATATTGTGTAAGAGCTGAGGAGACAAAATTAGCATAAGGATGAAAGGGACAGGCTCTAGAATAGTTCAGGTCCTTTTTCCTCCACTTCAGTGGTTCTCAACCTTCTGGCCCTTTAAATACAGTTCCTCATGTTGTGACCCAACCATAAAATTATTTTCGTCGCTACTTCATAACTGTAATGTTGCTACTGTTACGAATCATAATGTAAATATCTGATATGCAGGATGGTCTTAGGCGACCCCTGTGAAAGGATCGTTCGACTGCCAAAGGGGTCGCGACCCACAGGTTGAGAACCGCTGCTCCACTTGTAGCTGTGAGTCCTCGGAACACCTATTACCCTTCTCTTTAACGGGGATAACGGCAGGGCCCACTCGCTGCGATTGCTGTGAGAATGCCATGAGGCCACGTGGGCACACAGTCACGTCAGCCTCGGTGGCTCTCTTGGAAGGAGTAGGGATAACTCTATCCTCTTGCAGTTAAACCTCTCAGGGCTGGTGTCCTCCCTCATCTGCCACTGCCAAGATGCAAACAGGCTGCTGGTGCTCCTGCCGTGTGCTTGCATTCATGTCCAAAGACATTTGCGGGAGCTGCTTGGTGGAACAGAAGCTCTGAGCAGCACAAATGATAAACACATGCTGGTGTTTGGATCCCCCCATCCTCCAACCATCTCCTTGCTTACTAACCACTAAAACTGCCTGATTACTAAACTGCTAGCTTGTTTTGGGAGGTGCTGCCAGGAAAGTGCCATGCTCCGGTTAGTCATTGAATGAACTCTAAATGACCAGCTGCTTGTGGAGCCCTGGGCAAGGGACAGAGTAACAGGAGTGGCGACACTTTAGTGTTTACACTGAGCCAGGCACTGTCCTGAGCGCTTTGCATGCCCTGGCTCATCTAGCAATCCTGTAAGGAACGACTAATATTTCCCCATTTAACAGGTGAGGAGACTGAGGCTCAGAGAGAAAGTTAAGGGGCTTGGACAAGGTCACACAGCCAAAGAAGTGGTGGAGCCAAACTGGACTCTCAGGCTGGCTCTCTTCTGAAGCCGTGCTTGTAACCAAGGCTTCAACCCTCTCCAGGGGTGGGAATGACCTGGTCCCAGGCCCTTTACTCTCCTGCCGCATCTCCCTGATTGCAGGCTTCCTGGTTCAGGGGAAGAAGACCGTGGTTCATCAGTTCCTAACTTCTATGATTGCAGGCAGGTAACTCTGCATCGCAGGCCCTATTTTCTGCATCTATAAAATGGGGCCGATAAGCCTTGCCATTCCTGCCCGTTTTAAAGTCTGTTGCAAGCCATGTGTGAACTGTTAACATGAATACTGCACAGAAATGCCTGAGTGGGTGCTGAATACAACTTCAGTTTTTCTTTCTTCCCACTTATCCTCCCAAACACGTGTCACTGCCCCAGCTCCCCGAGCACATTCACACACGGTACCATTCCGCGAGTTTGCTCGACAAACACCAACAGGGAGAGGATAGGGATGTGGTGACCAAGCTGACAGCCATGTGATGCTCACCGCCACCCTCTGGGGTTGGTGCACTTACGAGAAGACTGAGGCAAGGAGAGCAGATGCCTCCTCCAAGACACAGGCCTCTACGTGGCAGCACAAATTCCCTTGAATCCAAGGCCAGTATTTGAATTTCATCACTTTCCTTTCCATCTTACCCCAATATCTACAAATTACAAACTAGTTGGGTTCATATTTTATGGCACTTTTATTGTGTGGCAATTGGGCATGCTCCAAATGATCATCTTTACCATCCCAGCCACTGAATGTAGGGGCTGTGCTGGGAAGTATAGTGGTGACACTTCACCGAGGTTCACCCCCACCATACACCTTCTATTTGCACAGCATTTTACTTGCCTTGCGGGAATCAAGCCTCATAGCAAACCCACAAAGATAGGTAGAGCAGGTGGCATTGTGCCTGTTGTACAGACATTTAAAATGAGGGGCTGAGGTCATTTGTACCTGGTGGTAGAACCAGGAATCCAAGCCAAGTTTCTTATTCTGGAGCTCACCTGTGTTTGTATGTGTGTACTTTGCTTATGTGTTTGTTTTTGCCTTTTTCCCCAGCACACTTTCTTTCTTGCAATTTAAAGAATAAATTATATAAGTATCATATAACCACAATATACAAGATTTTAAAAATAGAAGAAAAAAAAAGAGCAGCCATAAATGTGCCATCCTAAACAAAACTACTGTTAATTGTGTTAATGAACTCCGTTTCTGGCTTTATTCCTACACATCCCCTCCTCCCCTGCCTGCCCACAGCTATAACTGTCAGTGTCAGGTCTGCTCATGAGCATGTGTGAGTGCATGAGGAGTGTGTTATGCTTGTTTAAGGAGGGACATGGTGTCACAGCAAAGTAGAGGAGTTTGCTTTGGGCCATTGGGGGTGAGGGCTTCAACATAGGAATTTTGGGGAAAATAAACATTCAGCCCACAATACTTCCTAAATGTCCTAGAAAGACTTAAAATAATCTTTCTTTTCTTTCTGATGTAAGAATTTTAGGTGAAGAAGTATACTTTCAATATTGTTTGGGCTGCATATGGATTCCTTCCTTGACCCATTTTTTTAATCTAAGAAAAGTTTTTTTTTTTCAATTTGCATGTAATAGTTTTCAATTCATTTGTAAACGAACTTGCATTTATTGAGCACCTATTATTTACCAAGCCCAGCAGTAGGCCCTAGAGCAGTGGTTCTCAACCTTCCTAATGCCACGACCCTTTAATATAGTTCCTCATGTTGTAGTGACCCCCAACCATAAAATTATTTTTGTTGCTACTTCATAACTGTAATTTTGCTACTGTTATGGATCAAAAGGTAAGTATGTGATATGCAGGATGTATTTTCATTGTTACAAATTGAACATAATTAAAGCATAGTGATTAATCACAAAAACAATATGTAATTATATATGTGTTTTCCGATGGTCTTAGGCGACCCCTGTGAAAGGGTCGTTCGACCCCCAAAGGGGTCGCGACCCACAGGTTGAGAACCGCTGCCCTAGAGAGGCAGAAAAGCAAAGCGCCAAAGTAGGCATGAAAACATGATTAAAATATAGTGTTGCAAGCTTAATAAGAGGGAGAGGGTCATTAGAAATACTGATGGCAAACAGGGGAATTCAATTCTCCGTGAATGGTTATGTGGCTATGGAAGACACTTGTACACCATCCCCTTACCAGCCAAGGTACGGGGCTTTAATTTGTACACCTCCTGTTGGCAACTTATAAAGACGATTGAATAGTTAGGTGCTCTAGATCTTGAAATGATTTTCCACAAGCAGCATTAAGTGTGTTGTCATGCTTCACTATCTTTAAGGCAGAAGAGAATGTGAAGCAGAATCAAAAGAGCAAAAGCAACAACAGAGAGGAGACACCTGCTGTTATGCTCACTGCCTTTGGCTCTCTGCCAAAATTCTAACCTTATTTTTCACGTTTGAAAATTTGACAAAGAGCTTTGTTCCGATTTCCCTGGAGGAAGCCTCAGAGAGCAAAGGCTGAGCAGTCCCCGCGACCCCTGCTGAGAGCACTTCCCAGCTCAGGTCGATGTTTATCGTGTTTTCCTGCTTCTGTTTCCACCTGGCTGCCATTTTCAGCGTCCTCTGCTGTCCTGTGATTCAGAGGTTGGCTTCCTTTATTCTCTTTTCTAGGCGGGCAGGCTTTCCCGCATCATTATTTTCTGTTTATATCATTAGATGCAATTTAGGTTTGTTGTGTTACAGGATCTTTCCTTGATGCTTTGCAGATATGACTCACCCTTTATAACTTTCATCACCCATGTTTGTGCCTTCCCTAAAGTGTTTATAAGCTTATTACGGATCTGCAGTGTTGAAAAACATGCCTTTTAAAAAATAGTCATTAAAAATTCGTCAGTAGCAGTGGTTACTGCTTCTCCTTGACGTTCCGAGCATTTTGTTGGGTCTAGGAGGTTCTGGCTTATATTTATTACAGGTTTAAGTTTTTTCTTTTCCTCGCCTGTTCTTGTTGGAGTTTCCTCTCACCATCACTCTGTGGTTTTTGGATGGCCTTGGCAAACAGGAAATTACTTCACCATCTTCCCCCAACAATGGGTGTTGAATGAATGGCTCTTCCCAGATGTACTAAACAATTCTTTAAAGTGCTTTCTTTATTTGCTCTTCAAAATTAGTATTGCTGCCTACCCTGTGCTAAGGCATGTTGTAAGGCGGCGGTTCTCAACCTGTGGGTCGCGACCCCTTTGGGGGGTCAAACGACCCTTTCACAGGGGTCGCCTAAGACCATCGGAAAACACATATATAATTACATATTGTTTTTGTGATTAATCACTATGCTTTAATTATGTTCAATTTGTAACAATGAAAATACATCCTGCATATCACATATTTACATTTCGATCCATAACAGTAGCAAAATTACAGTTATGAAGTAGCAACGAAAATAATTTTATGGTTGGGGGTCACCACAACATGAGGAACTGTATTAAAGGGTCGCGGCATTAGGAAGGTTGAGAACCACTATTGTAAGGTGAGGACAACATCCCACTGCCTTAGTGTCCACAGTCTGGAGGGGAATGATCTGATTGGTGTAAATACATGAATTCCAGCACAAAGTAGTTCCCTTGGAAACAAAGCATGACTAGGTCTGGCAGAACAAGGCAAGGCTTTATAAAGGAGGTAGCACTTGACCTGGTTCTCCATCACTGGGCCACTTCCTACTTAACCCTGTGGGTATCACAGCAGGACAGTCATATGATTGATAAGCAGGCGTCCAAGGACTCAGAGGATGTCTTAGGCTGGGATCCTCTCAATGCAGAGCCTGGGATACAGGCTTGCATGCCAGAATGTCTGTGTGCAGTAATCAGAGGGATGGAGCATGGGTGAGGCAGCTAGAGAGAATTTAGCGAATGAGGAAAGGATGTGTTGTGGAAGGCAGCTACTGCTAAGGTAAGTGGTTTACAACTGGATTCCTCCAAGAGCCTGAAGTATTCTAGCAGGAGCCACCCTCAGGAGGCGGGAGGGGAAGGTCATCTGGCAGGATGGGGTTGAAAGGCAGAGGCAATATACAGGCTTGGAAAGATTCAGAGTTTCATTGATTTCGGTCAAATCCCATTTCCTCCATCAACCAGATGCATAATCTTGGACAAGTGAGTGAGTCTGTCTGAGCCATTATCTCCTTTCCTGCTGAAGTCAGATTGCATGAGAAAATACAGGTAGAGTGTTCAGTCATAAGAAAATGCATCTCAGAACTGTCTTCCTGGGAAATCAAATGGGGCAGCATTGTCAGTGACTGTCACCTCCCGTTAGTCGAGGTGGTGCCTGTGGGGCACCGGTACATTTGGGTTGTGTGTGCATGTGAGTGGGCTCCCCAATGTCACATCAGCTACACCTCAGGGCGAAGCACAGGTACAAGCAGGACCCAAGGCCTTAACAGGTTGCATCTGCATGTGTGTGGTCCCAGGAGCAGTAGTAAGAGTATGACAAGGGCTCAGAAGATTTAAAGGGGCATATAAGCGGTGTCCAATACAGTGGAAATAAAATTACATGCGCCAGAGTGGAATTAGATATAGTGACCTATAAAGTAGTGACACCTTGCAAGAGGCAGCATAGAAAACTCCCAAATGGAGGTATATGCACAGTGGTATGCTGGTAAATGTTTCAACAACCAGCCCTGGAAATGAAAGTCCTGATATTTCACACTTGCCAATTTGCATGGTGTAAATACTCTCCCCCATGACCAATATCAGCTTACCAACATGATGTCACTGAGTGCGCAGTTGGGAAGAGACACACACCATTACTGGGGAGCTAGCCCCCCGGGATACATTTCTTGGCCCCACGTTCTATGGGTTCACAGACGATAGGATCACTTGGAGGGCGGGTTCCATCAGGCATCGAGTTCACTTTTGCTAGTTTCCTATGAGGAGAAACCCGGGCTCTGTGCCTGCTTCATCACCCGGTACAATATAACTAAGAGAAACAATCTCAGAACAGTCCAGAATTTTACCGTGAAACTGTATTAAAAATCGACAGCCAGGCGGAACCTCCCTGAGCAGCCTCAGGCCTCGGGACCGTTTCTGCATAATTCTTTAGGCCTCTGTTTATCTCCCATTTCTGGGGCACTCACCCGCCAGTTCAAGTTCCTCCTGTGTGCCCCCAGCACCCTGGACTTCCAACATTGAGATATATATTGTCTTTTTATTGTCCACATCCCCCATAAAACCTGAAACTTCCCAAAGGCAGGGGCAGACTTGTGATTAGTTTTACAGTCCCAGCATTTCATTTACAAGCACAGAGCCTGAAACCATGAATATTCGTTTTCTTCTCTCTGCTGAAGGAAAAATACTGAGTTGTGCCAAGAGTTGTGTTTGCTCATTGAGCTGGGCATTTTCCTTCTATGAAAAGCAAAAAAAGCAAAAGCCTGAAGCTATGTGTCTCACCATCAGTGAGTAGAAAGAGGGCATGTAATCATTGTTTAGTGCTTGTGGAGAGAGACTGTGATAAAAGCATTGAGTGGCAATAAAAGACTGAAGGTACAACTCAGACAACAGAAGAAAAGCCATCCTGAGGTTCTCCAGGATTAATTGTCCAGTGAAAGCCCAGATAATAGAAGCTGTGAGAGTTTAGAAAAAGCGAGGGACGCTTGCAGAAAGGCAGTTGGTTATCTTCTGACAAGGATGGTCTTTCGATGGCTGGAAGCAAGCAGAGTAGATCTGGGAGAGAACAAAGGAGAAATAGGATATGGGCAAAGAATGATGATAATAACAACATACATTCATCACCAACAACACTCACTGGGTGCTTAGTGTGGACTGTGCGCTGTCCTACGCACTTCCTATGCATCAGATCTCATTTAATCCTCACAATAACCATAGGAAATGGATGGTGTTATTTATCCCTCTTCCACAGAAGGAAAATGAGACACAGAGGAATTAAGGAACTTGCCTAAAGTCACCCAGTAAGACGTGAAAGATAAAACAATCACTTGTTTGAAAAGGGTTTTTAAAGATTAGTTTCACTTTTAATACATTTAAATTTTTTTATACCAGTTCTTTCTCCATTCATTGTATTATTTCCTCCAACCCCTACCTCCTCCTTCACTTCTCTGCAGTGAGAGCCGTAAAGGCTTCTTGAGCTACTACGTGCTCGGCACTCTGCCTGTATTCTCTCAGGCAGTCCACTCACAACCAAAACCACTTTGGCAGGTAAGGAGGCGGAGGCTCAGAGAGATTCAGTAATTTGTCCAAGACTAGACAATTACTCAGTGGAGGAGCTGGGATTTGAACCCGCATTGCTGGCACGACTAATTCTTTCCATGCCTGCATGCTGCTTCTGTCCATCAACCAGTCCTGCCAGCTCACCCTGCCCCCCTTGTCTGAAAGTGGCTCCTACTAGAACACCACAGGCTCCTGGAAGAACACAATTGGAAGCCATTTATCATGAATATGTCAGCAGCCAGATTGCTAGAAGGGAAGTCTTTTTTTTATTGTTTTATTGCTTAAAGTATTACAAAGGGTATTACATATGTGTCCTTCCCCCACCCCCACGCCCTTGACAATCCCCTGGCCTCCCCTACCCCCCAGTGTCTTATGTCCATTGGTTATGCTTATATGCATGCATACAAGTCCTAGAAGGGAAGTCTTAAGAGATTCCTCTTCTGATCTCTTTTGGAAAACAGGAATGGCCAGTAAGGTAAAGTGTAATTAGAGTTGGAATATTCCTGGCAAACATACGAATTCTCCCCATAAGGATAATGCGGGTCCTCAAAACTCCTCTCGGGTCCCTGGAGCTCTCAGCAGGCCCCAGTAACTGCTGTGTAGGCATGAATAACATTGCTGCTTCAAGGGAGGAGAACATGAAAAGTGGGAAACAGCAGCTGCTCTTTTCTCCTGAAGGGAAATTTCAAAGATTTCCAGATAAAGCTAAAATGGGCTTCTCCCAGTACGCTTCACAAACATGAATACCAGTGGTTTTGGAAATTCAGTATGCAATACCACTTCTTAGGAATACACTGGGCATTCTGAATCTTAAAAGACTGAGAAGTCCTGCTTTAAAGAGACCTCATTAGTACTAAGCAAACTACCATTTCCCAAAGTCGGAGTGTATTACTGTTGTTATCACCATCATGATTCTCTCCCATTATTGAAGCACACACTATGTGACAGGCATTGTGCTAGCAGCTTTACGTCAGTTTTCACATTGAACCCTTACAAGTCTATAAGGTACAATCACGATCCCAGTTTTATAGAGGATGAAGCTTAGAGAGACTAACTCATTTTCCTGAGGTCACACTGGTAATAACTGGCATCTGAACTCGAACAGTCTGACTCCAAAGCCTTGCTTCTAACCATTACATGTGAACATCTACCATCATCCCACAAGACAGGGTCCCAGACAGAACAGGGCCTCAGAACTGGTTGGCAGTAACCAGCCAGTGTCTAACCCAGCCTGCACCACCCAGTAACACCAGTGCCCAAACCAGAATGCCAGCTTATTAACTAACAGTGGGAAACATACCCTCCATCTCAGATACACGATATGTTTGGAATTTTCTATGGTGTCCCTTTTGAGGCAAAAATAGGGAATCCAAATGCTAATCAGCCAAGGTCCTTGGTTAGAATAAGGAAGTAACCAAGAGGTAACTGGCAGCTCCCATCACTTGCTCATTTTCCCCACTATCACCTCAGGTACCAAAACCTCCCATCAGCCCGGCCAGTGTTGCTCAGTGATTGAGCATCGACCTATGAACCAGGAAGTCACAGGTCGATTCCTGGTCAGGGCACATGCCCGGGTTGCCACCTCAATCCCCAGTAAGGGGTGTGCAGGAGGCAGCCGATCGATGGTTCTCTCTCATCACTGATGTTTCTATCTCTCTCTCCCTCTCCCCCATTCCTCTCTGCAATCAGTAAAAACATATTAAAAATAATCCTCTGGCTTGGTGCTCTGAGCAGTTCAGCAACAACATTTACCAAGGCAATGTCTGAGGGCTGCCTTATTTTCTCAATCCCTTGGGTCATCTGCTTTTTTGAAAGCTAAAGCCACTCACTCACACAGCAAGAATTCAGAGAGCTTTTACTGCAACTCAGAACCATGCTAGACACTCTGAATTACAAAGATGCAGTGGTGTGCTGGGGCTGGCTCACACCATCTCACAGCAGCCTGTTGTTAAATACTTACAAATGTGAGCTGGTCATTCAAGAAAACTGTTATAGTAAATATTAAAGTATATAAACTTACTATTTAAAAAATATAAACAAAGGTACTAGATACTTAAAGCTCACCACTTCTCAATTATTTTACTACATCTGGCAGCCTATGCTCCTGAAGTTATTCACCTTTATTTTATCTGAATGGGAAAGTGATATAATGGTGAGCTGCTGTGCATTGCTTCCCATCTCGGCACTCACGGGCACTGCTTGGGTGACTTAAAGGTCAGCCATGGTAGGAGTAGTTACACCATGGAGATTATTTTGTTGATTGTCTCAGCTTAAGAAAGGAATGGAGAGAATGTGAATAATGCCGATAAAACTGAAAAATGTGTCCTGTCTAATGCTGAAGCTGAAAGAGGGTCCAGTGTATTGAGTAACATTTGTATGAGGGTGAGAACTAGTTTAACAGTAGATCAGGTGTCCGTCACATCTCAGTCAATAACACCAAATCTAATGGGAAAAGAGTAATTGGATTAGGATGCAATTCAACTTGTCAGATCATGATTGAGTTGTGACCATAGGTTGGCTACAGATAGAAAAGTTCAGCAAATATCAATGCAAGCATTCTATGTGAGTAAATTTACTGTATGGGCTTTAAAATACTATAGAGTACTGTGTACTTTAGTATCACTTGTAAATTGTGAACTACACATGCCCTATGTCACTTAAAATTTATAATAAGCATATGCATGTACCTATATGTGCACTTTTTTTCTGGAGTGGGTTGTTAAACATTTACTGGAACAGCACTGGCTCTGAGCATGACCCTAATACATAGTAACTTAAAGTTCTTTTGGGGTGGGGGAGTGGCATGGCTGAAAAAAGAATTAAGGGGCAAGAAACTATACAGGGTGCCCCCAAAATATGTACGTACTTTGAATAATTATTAATTCCACTGGGTTAAGTCTGAAAAGAAAGAAACATCAATTGAGCTATCAGCTGTTAAGTGTGTATACATGTTTAGAGACACTCTCTGTATGACAAAAAAGTACACTGTTTAATGTGGGAAAATATTGCAAAATGCCTGGTAAGGACCCAGAGGAGAGTCGTCAGGGCACCTCCCAGAGGAGCCGGACTTGAGCAAAGCCTTGAAGGAAGATAGAGCGGAGAGTGAGGAGCAGGTGAAAATGGCGCCACGGAGGCTCAGGGTCAGGAGAAAGTGCTGTCCGTGTTCCCTCACTGTGTAAATTACAAGACGGGCCTATGGGAATAGATGAGTGGATGGAGAACTAACCGCGAGTAGGACTGAAAAAGATGAGATGGGGCCAGATGGAGGGTCTCACAAGCCAGGAGCAGACCTGGAGACAGGGATTCAAGTGCAAGGTATTTACTTGGGATCTAGAACACCCTGCTAGGAGAGATGAGAAAGTGACACAGGAGAGGCAAGGCAATTGCTGCAAGGTGCATTAGCAAGCCAGGTACACCTGCGGGGAATTGGAGGTTAGTCCCATGGGGAACTATGAATGACACCATAATACGGCCACTGCAGAGTAATCCCACTGAGGAATGACAGGACTGGAATATTTAAGCATCAATTCCCAACAGGCATTGGTTGAAAGCTGTTCTGAGAGTGGGGAAAATTAATGCGCTGGTACTCGGCCCTCTATGCAGGCAGCATCAGAAAGAGAAAGCCTTCCAACAAAGACACAGGTGACTGCCTGTGAGATCAGTCAGGATGCTGGGCCAAGGGCAGGGCAGTGAAAGCATGTGCTACACCTCTCAGTCCATTTGGGTTTGGTGAACTCAGCAACAGCGATTCACTGTACCGGGTGGGCAAAAGTAGGCATACAGTTATATGAAAAATAATACAATTTATATATATAAAAGCCTAATATGCAAAGTGTTCCCTTGGGAATTTGACCAGGAGTTCGACTGACCGGGAGTTCGATCACTCGCTATGATATGCGCTGACCAGCAGGGGGGCGGTGCAGGATGAAGAAAGGCCCCAGCCGGGAGGGACCCTACCCATGCATGAATTTCATGCACTGGGCCTCTAGTGACTAATAAATGATAATACAAGAACAACTCTTTTGCATACTCACAACTATAAACCTACTTTTGTCCCCACCCTGTGTATTCTTGAACAAAGCATTGTCCTTGGAAATGCAGCCTACTCAAGAACTTTCCCTGCTATGGGATCTTTATGACATGGTACAGAAGACAGTGCAAGGGGTGTGGGTTCAGAAGATCAGAGATCAAGTCTGACCAGTGCCACTTAGCAACTGTATGACTATGAAATTCCACAGGGTCTTGTGTCCTCCTCATCTGTGAAATGGGACTATTACTACCTTCCCCATAGGTTGTTCTGAGGATTAAAACTATACACAGGGGTGCGTTGTACCTTAGTACTTTGTTCCTCTTATCACATGTAGAAACTTCAAAGAAAGGTTTTCAAAAGCATTGATAGCAGAGTTGGGTTTTTTTAATCTATCCTTAAAGGGATCCTTTTAGGACACAGTGAATTGTGTTCTCTTTTTTAAAGGCACATCTTCAAAGAGACCTCTGTCACTTCTCCACTTTGTTGTTGGCATTCTGGGCAAAGAGCGTCCTCTGATTAGTGGTGCTTGCACTTATGGGGACATTAGTCATTTCCACAGTACAGCCGTGCCCACCGGCCGAGTCCTAACAGACACTGCTTTGATAAAAAGTCACCTCTGTGTATTACTTCAGTGAATCAAAGTTTATTATCCATCCACCAGCACTTGAAGGGTTTGGATAAGAGATATTCTGGAGTAATATGTCTGCTTGGCCTAATGGAGCCTCTGAAATATAACCTCCTAGATTCTCAGTGTCGCTTGGAAGCCTCATTTTCACTAATTGAGGGCCAATTTGGAAGGATGGTGAGAGAACAATAAAGAAAGGGTTTAGAGCAGTGGTTCTCAACCTTGGCTGCACATTAGAATCACCTGGGAATCTTTTTAAAATCCTGATTTCTGGGCCTCATCCTCCAGAAATTCTGTTTCTTTGTTACTAATGTTGTGGCCTCACCCAATAACAAAGAAACAGAATTTCCGGAAGATGAGGCCCAGAAATCAGGATTTTAAAAAGATTCCCAGGTGATTCTAATGTGCAGCCAAGGTTGAGAACCACTGGTTTAGAGGAAATTTAGGCCCATCTTCCCAGTAAGTATAAAGATGGAAGATGGAAGGTGGAATTTCTCAGAAGGGGAGGAACACTGGAAAAAAATGAAAAAGGGAAGGGTAAGCCACATTGAGCCTAACAGATAGTAAAGTAATCCTCCCCTTATCCATGGGGGATACATTCCAAGACCTGAAACTGCAGATAGTACCGAACCTTACATATATATATTGTATATTTTCCTACATATAAATACCTATGATAAAGTTTAATGTATAAATCAGGGACAGTGAGGGGTTAACAATAATAACTAATAATTAATAGAACAATCATAACAATATACTGTAATAAAAGTTATGTAAATGCGGTCTCCCCCTCTCAAAATGTCTTATTATACTGTACCCTCCTTTTTACTTAAAGGAAGCATTTTTAAGGCATCTCTTTGGCGTATCTGAATTGCCAGCATCACAACTCTTGCACTTTGGGGCCATTGTTAAGTAAAATAAGGGTTACTTGCACACAAGCACTGGGATACCATGGCAGTCAATCAGATCATCGAGGTGTCTATTACTTGACTGACAGGGAGGTAGTGCATACAGCATTGGGTACACTCAGCAAAGGAATGGTTCAAATCCAGGGTGAAATGAAGTAGGGCTGTGAGAGATTTCATCACGTTACCCAGAGCAGCATACAATTTAAAACTGACAAACTGATTATTTCTGGAGATTTCCATTTAATGTTTTCGGACGAGGGTTGACCACAGGTAACTGAAACCCCAGAAAGTGAAACCGCAGATGGGTGGTGTACAGTATCCTGTGGAAAGTTGGATCTGTGCTTCATCGTTTCAATGATATTACCCTTCATTAAAGTATTTCCTTTCATCATATCACCTTTAATATTTGATAATAAAAAATTGCTGAAGGGACTCAGGTCCCATTGCACATTTAGCAGAGATAATTAAATTCATCCCAGTGCAGTCCCAAGGATCCCTGTTCAACTTGAAATCATTGCAATTAAGGAGGCACTTTTCAAATAAAAAATAAAGTAAAAAAAGAAGACACTTTTCAATACAATTCAGCACCCTCGCGGCATTCTCGTTGGTTTGCTTTGTCTGTAGCTTCCATTAATAGGCAGTTTGCAAGGCTACAGATAGGAAAAGTGAGTCTCAAAAAGATTGGTATAGGGTCGAGAGAGATTTGGATACTGTCTGTCTAATTTAAGGTCCCTCCACTCTGCTGCCTTGCTTTTTTGGTTCCAGTGAATCATTTGGAATGTAGGGGAGATTATTACTGAAGTATATACAAGGAATAATGAGAAGGATATATGACTTGTTCTTTGAGTGGGAGACACATGGGTTGAAAGGATTCTGAATTTCCTAACTTCCCTATCTTCCTACATGGAGAACCCCAGGAATGGAAATCAACTGAAACCAGACACGGAGGTTCTGGAGGTATAAGACCCTCCAGATCTAAGTGGCCCCTTCCTGTCATCCTAGGGAACGCTTATTTGACACCCCACTAGGCAGGGAAATAAAGAACAGAGACATAAGCCTGAATCTTTATAAAAAAGATATACTTTGAAGAATTTCATGGTCCAGTAATTGTGTGAATAGGGGACTATGGGGAGCTATGCAAAGGAAAGGTATTAAGGAATTTGCTAATTGGCTCCAGAAACTAGAAGGTTCTTTCTCTCACTAATCTCACACCAATTGGCCCAGCAAGCTGTATGTTGTCTCAGAGGTCAAAAAGCCAGTTACTGATTCAAACATTTGGAAATGTTCTCATTACACGCCAATTAATGGTACTGCCATCCACACAAGCAGCCATGGTAGGCATCTCTTCTCCAAACATATATTTTGTCCACTCTTCCCTCGAACTTTCTTTTGAATCTAGTCCTTTCTCTTCACTCCCACAACCACTGCTATAATTCCACTCACCGTCTTCCTTAAGTTAGATTACTTCACTGGCCTCTTGTCTCCCTGCCCCCATCCCCTGACCCCTGCTCTCTTGTGGCCTCACTGGAACATGAGGACCAAATGCCGGCTGAGAGTGTGGCTACTCACGGTGCACCTGTTTGATCTGGGCTCTAGGGAGGATGGATAAAACCTCATTTTCCATTTTTTTTCAACATTCAGCTCCATCCCTGAAAATATAGGCTTAAAATGGGAGGGAAGGATCCCGGCTGGTGTGGCTCAATGATTGAGCATCAACCTATGAACCAGGAGGTCATGGTTTGATTCCCGGTCAGGGCACATGCCCAGGTTCCAGGCTCAATCCCCAGAAGGGGATGTGCAGGAGGCAGCTAATCAATGATTCTCTCTCATCATTGATGTTTCTTTCTCCCTCTCCCTTCCTCTCTGAAATCAATAAAAATATATTTTTTTAAAAAATGGGAAGGAAATGCATCAGCCTGCCCAAGCTGATGATCAGCATGCCTCTCACTGGACAGCGAACAGGGTTCCTTAAACATTCGGTCTATAAGTAGTCTACTTGGTATAGAGCTTCCAGAGGTTCCTTGTCTTTTATCCTCCCCACAATCTTCTGAGTCATCCCCTTCCCCCAACATTCTCCAGGGCCATAGCTTTATCCTGGTGGAGCACACTTGGACATCACCCCAGGCTCCGTCCTGAGGTGTAGTCAAAGAAGCATATTGCTGCCCTAGCCAGTTTGGCTCAGTGAGTAGAGAGTCGGCCTGTGGACTGAAGGGTCCCAGGTTCGATTCCTGCCAGGGGCACATGCCTGGGTTGGGGGCTCAATCCCAAGCGTGGGGAATACAGAAGGCAGCCAATCAATGATTCTCTCTCATCATTGATGTTTCTATTTCTCTCTCCCTCTCCCTTCCTCTCTGAAATCAATACAAATATTTAAAAGAGAGAGAGAGAGAGAGAGAGAGAGAGAGAGAGAGAGAGAGAGAGAGAGAATCATATTGCTTTTCACATTCTGCAAAAGGGGCATCTGTAAGCCACACTTACCTATTCCTTGCTGACCTTGACATGCCTCCTATAATATGGTTTCAACATGTTACTATTCTAGTAAGGTTGTACTAGGAATTCTTTCAGACTCAAAACAAACATCACCTCCTCCAGAGGGCCTTCTTTGCTTGCTCCTCAGCAAGAGCCAATCATCCCACTGCCATGCTCCCAGAACCCCTGGGGTTCCTCTGCCTCACCTCTTACCACATTCTATATAATTCTTACTTTGCCTATCTTTCTTCTCCATCCAACTTTGAGCTTCTTGGAGAAAAGAGTGTTTCCTTATTTGTCTCAGGGTTTAGACTATATAAGCACAATACCTGGCCCAGGACAGGCCCCAGGAAATGTTGGATCAATGGAGTAATTTCCTCTCTCTCTCTCTCTCTCTCTCTCTCTCTCTCTCTCTCTCTCTCTCTCATTTAGCATGACTATTAGTTAAAATTAAGTTGCTCAGGAAGTGGGTGTTATCCATCATTCCTTCCTATCTAGCTTCTTGTTTATTCAAGAGAGCCTTGGCTAGATAAACAATGCTGAAGCATCCATATCACTTTTCAGTGGAGAGGCTGTGCCAGTGGGGAGGGGGAAGGGCATTGAAACCAACCAGCAACTAAGAAAGGCTAAAAGTCCCCCAAGAGCTTTTAGGGTGTGTGTGTGTGTGTGTGTGTGTGTGTGTGTGTGTGTGTTGGGATGCTCTGCTTGCAATCTGGTGTCCAGAGGAAAACTGAAAGTTGTGCTTCCAGATTTGCAAACCCAATCAGGCCCTTGGTTGATGGGTGTTTTACCTAGACCAGAATGTTGTTTTGATTGGGAAGGATTCTGGGCTGATTAGTTGAAACAAAACATTCTCCAATTAACAGAAATCGAGCCTGGAGCTGGAATGGAAAGTGTTCAGCAACAGCGTTGCCAGGCAGCCTATTTCAAATTAATTGGAGGTGAAGATATGTGGAACCAAGAACCCCCCCACCCCCGCTCCACAGAGCTGGGATACTGGGACTAGGGTGTGGGAATATGTGAGTGTTTGTGAGTGAGTTTGTGCTGTCTTTTCAGATCCCATTTCTTCAAGTGGTGGCTCCCATGTAGCATGAGCTAAAGTGAGTCTCTAACGTGAAATAGAGAAAAGATGACTGTGACCGAAAGAAAAAGAATTTATAAAATACCCCTTACTATCTAAGTCACCTTGGCTCTTGGATTTGCAGAGCAAGAGTTCAGAAAGCAAGAAATACCTGGAACTATTAAGACAGGCTCAATGATCCCATTTGACCAAAATCCAAACCTTGTCTAGACACAGCCATACTTCCAGAAGGAAGAATAAAGTGGTCACTGTTGGGACCGCACAGAGGTACCCAAAGCATATGCCTAGTCAGGCAAGACCTAGTCCAGCTCCTGGATACTTTTACTTTTCATCCAGTTCTCACCACTGCAAACCCCAGCTGCTTCTCACCTGGTCTGGTGTGGGGTATGAAGTTTCAAAAGGTGGGAAGACCCTGGCAGAAGCAGACCCGTGACAACTGCCAAAGTGGTAGCTGTAGCCCAGCAAGAGGGGAGGAGAAGCCAAGTAGACCTCCACAAAGCTGTCCAAAGGTCTCACCAAGACACAGCTGCCATTTATAATAGGGGCAAAATACTCAGCATACCTCACTAGCACTTGAAAACCCCCACTAAGTTCTAGTTTAAAACATTACCCGATGATCATAATGATGGCTTTATAGTGTGTCTTCTAAAACAGAATATCTAAATGTATGTACTACTCAGCAGACTAAGTATCTAAATATATGTGTGTATACCTAATGTGCCTGTGTATGTATATATGTATTCCATAAATGTAGATATATATAGTGTGTGTGTGTGTGTGTGTGCATATACACAGAAACACACATTCATATAGGGAATCCATCAAAAGCTAACACACATATCCATTCTTCTAGATCAGCAGTGGCAAATCAGTTTTGTCTCAGAAACCAATTGCAGTGGGTTGTCAGTAGCTACCTGGAAATCTGTGCTGGGAAAGATTCTGAGGCCAAATCTTCAAAGAAAGAAAGGCTATTACTGATAGGTGATAGACATGTCCTGGGATGTGGGAGGGAAGTGAGTGGTGACAGGCTTCCTACACTTTCCCTGTTGGAGCAAAGAGGAGCTCAAGACACTGTAAATCAAGATCCATTTGCTCGGGTCCTCATATAATTGCTTTTATTGAACCGTGTTGACATTTTCCTTCTCGCACTGAGGAGTACTACAATCAGAAGAAATTCTGTGTGCATCTCTTAGGGCTGTTTGAAGAACTTTATCCACTTCAGAGACTCCCCTTTCTGCGGACCCGTGGGAGAAAGACATCCAGTGGGAGAGAGAACTGTGTTTGTTGTAAGAAACTGGTTGTTTGGATCTCCTGGGACCACAGATGCTGTAATGAATTACGTTTCCCTCTGCAATGACTCTCCTTTAAACCTGTGCAGGACCTGTTGTATGTATTTTACCTGTTCATCTTCCCCCTGACTTATTTTTATGTCCTTATTAATATTTTCCCTTTGTTCTAATTTGATCACTTTGAGACTTTTGGGCATTGATATCTTTTTAAGTCACCTCAAATCCTTCATGAATATGTAACCACCAGGAAATCATGTGTACCTTAGAAAAGCTTTTTTTCACATCAGCACCTATAGAGACAAGTCATTACTGTCTGGAAAATTCAAGCTCGTGCAGCACTGTGTTTGATAAATGAAGAATCGTGGTGTGTGTGTGTGTGTGTACGTGTGTGCGCGCGCATGTGTGTATAAAACACACGTGGCTCAGGTCTTGGAATTAAAAGGCATACCCAGAGCTGAGATACCCAGAGCCACACAATTATAGTAATTACCAAGGCCAGTTCTAGCAAGGCAGCCGAGCCAGACACGGTTCAATTGAACAGACAAAGGGAGCCTAAGCCATTGTTAGAAATGTGCTGCTTATTGATGGCTGGAAGGGAACATTCTTTTCCTGCCTTGGTCTCCGAATGAAAGGAGATTAATTCCTTATGATGCACAGATAGGCAGCTGCTGCAGGCTTGTCACAGCTGGGAAGTGATGAGGACAGAGTGATTCGTCATGTGCCGGGGAGGACAGGCTTACACGAGGGAGAAGCAGGAAAGGAAGCCTCCTCTCAAATAGGGGCAGCAGGAGAAAGGTGCTGACAGTTGTGAAGCCCCTACTATGTGCCAGGCACTGTTTTAGGCACTTTTTAGAAATTCTCATTAAACTCTGACTCCCAAAATACTTCCCATTTGATGCATGAAGAAGCTTAAAGACAATCAGCATTCTTTTATCTTTTTATGGTATAAATTATTTTACTAAATTTAGGATTTCAAATGGGATCAAAAAAGAATAATAAGCTTAATTAAGCACAAAGGGATAAGGCCCCTTCCCCCGAGCCGTGTAGCTACAATGAGGCAAAGCCAGGATTTCAATCTCAGTTTGTCCAGCTTTCAAACCCATGCAATTTGCACTGTACTCATGCCCTCGCAGTGTGGTCTGTGAACTGCCTGAGTTGGAATTCCTAGGAGCTTCTAATGCAGATTCTTGGGCCCCAGTCCAGACCTCTTAATTCAGAACCTTGGTTGATTTCTAGTGTCATGGTTCTCGAGACTTAGTGCATACAAAAAGCCTACATTGCCACAGTGGTGGGTTTTGAAAGGCCTCCCTCCCCCCAGCTCACTTCGCCCTCCCCGAGTAGCAGACCATGGAGCCTGAAACACCCCCTTCCCCAGGAACTCAGCTTTTGGAGGGAAGTTCTGTGGAGTAGGTGCACCTGTGAGTTTATCAGCCAACAGCATCTATTAAAAGGAGCACTTGCCAGCCGCCATGGCTCAGTGGTTGAGCGTCAACCTATGAATCAGGAGGTCGAGGTTTGATTCCCGGTCAGGACACATCCCCAGGCTGCAGGCTCAATCCCCAGTGTGGGGCGTGCAGGAGGCAGTCAATCAATTATTCTCTCTTAACATTGATGTTTCTATCTCTCCCCCTCCCTTCCTCTCTGAAATCAATAAAAATATATATTTTTTAAAAGAGCACTTAGTAAATTCTATGTCTGTGTACTATGCTATACACCTGAAATTAATATAAAATAATACTGAATGTCAACTGCGGTTGAAAAAATAATATATATTTTTAAAGGGAGCAACCTTACGGGCCATGAGTCAGGTCTTCAGATCCCTGGCCCTGGAGGATTGATTTTAATAAAATTCCTGCCAGGCTTTTCTGCTCTCTGTTGACTTCCATAGAATCCCTCGGGCTTTTTTCAGAAACCAGTCACCTGCCTGGTTACTGAGGTTTTTCCTCTGGACGTGTGTGTGTGTGTGTGTGTGTGTGGTGTGTGCGGTGTGTGTGCGTGGTGTGTGTGTGTGTGTGTGTGCGTGGTGTGTGTGTGTGTGTGTGTGTGTGTGTGTGTGTGTGTGTCTGTGTATGTGTCTCCTGAGAAAACTGTCCCAGGGCAACTATTTTCAGCTCCGTGGCCAGACACAGGCATGGATGAGACTCATTTATCAAACTAGCCTTTTCCCATGAGCTCTGAAGTCGCTCTCCCTCATCGGGTGGGGCCTGCTTTCCACCTCCCTCTCCCCGCACAGAAGAGGCTGTCCATTCGTGCAGCTCTGACACACCAGAGGTTGGACCCCACGGTCTCCTACCAGCTGTGGGATATTAAGCAACTGACTCAACCTCTCAGAACCTCATTTTCTGCATTTGTACATAACGCAGATGTCCGCTGGGGGATCTCTTTCCCTTTAACTTGACTCAGACCCCCAGCCAATCCTGTGGTCTGTGGAAGGGTAAAACTCTTCTTTCTGTATTTGCTATTTCCTAGGGCTTATGATCTGGTGGACTTTCTTATGACTGTGGGCAGGGTCTCTGCTCCACCTGGGAGCACCCCAACATCAACTCAGCACCTTTGCTGAGTTCCATAATACACCCCATCATCCCAGCGCTTGCGCGCGCGCACACACACACACACACACACACACCCCAAGTATACTGAGCTTTAGCAAAAGTTGCTTGAGACTCAGGGGGGTGGGGATAGGGATCCCACCAAGGTGCATGAACCCTCAGCCTTCTCTAAGCCTCCACCGATGCCCGCTTCTTTCCAACTCCTCTCAACCCTGTCTCCCAAGACAGTCAAATTCTTTTCCCTGAGTCTGGCTTAGTAATGTCTTTTCCCTCAAGACTTGGTATCAGCAAACACTGAAGCCCTGAGGCAGGGGAAGGCCAGCTCATTCTCTGTTCCTTTTTGTTCTATCAAAGGATTTTTTTAAAAATATATTTTATTGATTTTTTACAGAGAGGAAGGGAGAGAGACAGAGAGTCAGAAACATCGATGAGAGAGAAACATCGAACAGCTGCCTCCCGCACATCTCCCACTGGGGATATGCCCGCAACCCAGGTACATGCCCTTGACCAGAATCAAACCTGGGACCCTTCAGTCCGCAGGCCGACGCTCTATCCACTGAGCCAAACCGGTTTCGGCTCTATCAAAGGATTTTATTCCAAACATATGCCCTCTCCATGAGAGGAATTCCGGTGCATAAAACTGTCTCTATCTAATCATGTGTACGCTGAAGGTCAATATATCCTCTCGAGGCATTTGAGAGCATGGGTGATCCTGTACTTAGAGCTCCTGGCTGGCTCCTATTCACAGTAGGTTCCTTAAAGTTAGCAGCCCATTCCCCCACCCCACCCAATGCTGACAGCAGGGCAAATGCAAAATTTAAGGAGGTCCTCACTGTCAGATTCATGTACAACCTTGAGAGTCAGTGCCTCCTTAAATGCTGCCTGACCCTGGTCCTGGCCCCGGTGACAGCACTGTCTGCCCCTGATGGTCATTTGAATCTGACAGGTTTGAATTTTGATTCTAACTTCACCATATACTCACTATCTGAACTTAATTGAGATGCATAAGCTTATCCTATTTACAAAATTTGGCTCCTACCCCTGAATGTAAAGGGGTTTTGAGGGAATTAAAGATGACCATAGAAGTAGAGTTACTTTCCTCTGCCCGGAAAAAAAAAGGGATGATATCAGATTCCCAGGTTTTGATATTTTCTTTGTTTCATTTAATAAAGTGAATGAAGCAGGAGATGAGACTAACCCAGAACCGCTTTTCAGAGTCCCCCTGAAAAAGAAATCGATTTTTCTTTTTCCCAGCACTGCAAATGACATGAAAGTCTAGAGGGAAGACGAAAGGAAATTGAGAGTAAAATAGATTGTGGACTTGGGGAGTTGTTGCTAGATCATAAGGTAGTGCCTTTTGAGAATTCTTTAAAACAACATAAAATGCCAGGAGCATCATCTTTCTTTAATTTCTCCCCTCTTCTTGCTTTGAAAGTCCTTGACCATGAAATTGACTACATATTTTATTTGGTCCTTTGATGATCAGTGGTACATGTTCATTTGACCCTTTCCTGTTAATGATCCAAAATTAAAGAATAATAGAAAGAATAAAACTCAAAGATGTGGTAGTTGATAAAGTCAAAGAAATATGGTCAAATTTTTAAAAATATTATTATTAATTTCAGAGAAGAAGGGAGAGGGAGAGAGAGATAGAAACATCAATGATGGGAGAGAATCACTGATTGGCTGCCTCCTGCATGCCCCCCAGTGGGGTTCGAGCCTGAAACCCCGGGCTTTTGCCCTGACCCGGAATTGAACTATGACCTCCTAGTTCATAGGTCAATGTTCAACCGCTGAGCCACACTGACCAGGCTAGATTTTTTTAAGGATCTCAGAATAAAAAATAAAGTTGGCTTCACAGCCCTGCCCACACCCACTAGCTTTTTGGACCGTGCAAATTACCAACCTAGAGCTCTGCCTGAGCCTTTGCCTTCAGCCCAGAGACACAGCATGTCTCATTCCTCTTGCAGTCTCCCTTTGTGGGGACACTTCTCCCTCCATGTGTGACCTGGAAAGGGACTCTGGCTCCTCAGGTTACTCCATTATGGCTGCCCTTGAAGTTACAGATCAACCAATCACTTCCACCAGATTTTCGAGAACCAACACACATTTACATATTCTACCTGTCTGGTTGAGGATATGCAATACAATAGAACAATTACTGGTTATTTATTGAGAACTCGGTACCTATCCCATCGTTAGGAGGGCTTTGCAAATGGTAAGTACTGTTATTATCCCCTTTTACAGATGGAGAAACTAAGGCTCAGCAAAGTTAAATAACTAGATGAAGGCTGAACAGCTAGTAAGAGGTAGAAGCAAGATCAAAACAAATTAGTCTCTCTCCATAATCTGCACTCTTATGAATCTGTGCTGTCTCCCTATGACCACTCTACCACACCCATAATTCACATCAGTCCTGATCTGCAGTTCAGAAAATAAAATTGCCATAGCCATCAAGTTTTCAAAATTCTTTTTCAATTCTTACAATTAAGCACTCCTGATCTCTGGAGCTGACTCTGTTTTTCATGGAAATCAAGTCCGTTGGCCTCTAGTTCAATCCTTCCCCTTTACCACTAGATGCATCTTCTTCACAATATCAGAATAATAAAGCAATTTAGTATCTTTGGTGTCTTCTTGGCTCAAGTGGAACATTTTCTCAGCAGGGATTGTTGACAACATTATTTTAATGTAGTTGAGTCCAATCAGAGACTGGACCATTGGCTCCCTGTGAGATGCCAGGGAAACCATTCTCTCTCTGATCACCAGACTCCTTTCTGACAAATGCGTGAGTCGGTAACTCTGAATGAGAAAAATTATAACATCACTTAGCACAGTGCCAGGCACTTACAAAAGCTCAGTAACTGTTCACTAATCCCACTATTGTCACTGCTATTATTTCTATTATTCCATTGTGGATGGGGGCAGACTCAAAATGGCTTATATTGATAGAGAAGTCAGAGAAGTTGGTTTTTTTTCCTTTTGTTTGTTTTCAGTGAGCATTTAAAACCTTCTAGGTTGCCACACCATGATGCTCTGGTGTTTTCATGCTGTACAGGACTGATGTACTCTGAATGTTCTTTATTTGTGCTCTGAATTCTCAAGATGGGTGGAATATGGCATCCTTCTTTGTCTAAGGAAATCCCCATCCCTCTCCTTCAATAATTCTCTTGGCTCAGCGCCACCTGAACAATGGGGCACTCTCTTCCAGGCAGGGAGCATTAATGAGGAAAAGATCAGCAACCATTTTCTACATGGGTAGCAATGGAGGTTTACGAGGATGTGTGTGTGTGTGTGTGTGTGTGTGTGTGTGTGTGTGTGTGTTTCTAAGACCATATATTTATATTATTCCCCAAGGAGTTTCAAGGCATGCTGAATTTCTTGCAGTGTTTAATACTTCATAAATAAAGCCTTAGAAGCAATTCTCAGCAAATCATGGATGTGTTCCAGAGAACATGTAAAATATTAAAGTCAACTCCAAATGGAAGAAAAGAGCCCCATTTTCCCAAGTCGTTAGCATATCTCAAACCACTGACATTTCCAGAACGGAAAGTGTGGCAGAGAGGGAATGAGACAGGGACTGTTTGGTGGGGCAGAGACCCCTCACAGAATGAAGCCAAGGCCACCCTCCCCATTACTAAGTGCTTTCATACTCACAAGACAGCATGACATAGGTGCTGTAATGACCCCAATTTTATAGTTGAGGAAACACTTAGAAGTTAAGCAAATGGTCTGAGGAGACCCCGTTGGTGGGTGATAGAAGTGGGATTTGAAGCCAGCAGAAGGGTTCCAAAACCCCCTCCACGCTACTGTCCTATGCGACAACACACTCTGCTTCCTGCAGGCCTGTGTACACGAGGCATCACATTTCCAAACGAACCTCCAGCCCACCTCCATAGCCTATATTCCTTATCCTTTTTTAATGAACCACCAACGCAGCCCTTCCCTCAACCCCTATGCCTTATCCTTCTTGGACTGAGCCACCAACTCTACCCCCAAGCCCAAATTCCTTATCTTTCTTGGAATGAATCACCAACACCAACGCCCCCAGCTCATATTCCTTATACTTCCTGGAATGAATTACCAACACCCACTCCTGGGCACATATGCTTTATCATTCTTGGAATGAACCACTGAATTCCACCCCCAACCCGTATTCTCTGTTTCCTGGCTATGCATAGCCTCAGTGGCAGCCCTTAGGTTTTCCCCACTGTTACCACTACTGGTGTTCTTCGGGGTGCACTGCTCAGCTGTTTTCTGCACAGTGGCCACAACCCTACCTCATCCATTGGTTCTGTCTCTCACCCAATGAGAAGGACCAGCAGGAGTTTAATCTGACCCAGACCTTTGAATGAGCACTTACATTCAATTTCCTCAAACCTCACAACCCTAGTGGATAGGCAATGTATTATCCCCATTTTACAGATGAGGCTCAAAAAAATGGTCACTGGCTCAGGAGCATACAGCCAGTGAGTGATGGAACTGAAATTCAAAATGAGGCCGTTCTGCTCCAGAGGGCAGTGGCTTAATCCTTTTAAAGCGTTTTCAAATATATTTTTATTGATTTCAGGGAGGAAGGGAAAGGGAGAGAGAGATAGAAACATCAATGATGAGCAAGAATTATCCATCATCTGCCTCCTGCACACCTCCTACTGGGGATCCAGCCTGAAACCAGGGCATGTGCCCTGACCAGGAATCGAACTATGATCTCCTGGTTCATAGGCCAATGCTCAACCACTGAGCAACACCAGCCAGGCGACTTAATACCTCTGGGGAACAAACAACAACAGCTTACATAGAATTAACTTTTGCATTTGATTTTCCAACGTGTGTTCCATGAAAGAGTCAAGCCTGTGAGATGTTAAAACATAGATCAAGGAAGCAAGAGAGAAGGGTCCTGGGGTCAATTACTGTATTTGCTGCTGTGAAAAATTCATGTTACATGAGACATATCCCAATTTCATAAATTTGTGCAAAATAGTACCTTTCATCATGCTTTTTGGACAGTGATTTCATAGAGGGGAAAAAACTTATACATATAAATGCCGAATGTGGTAGTGGAATCCTAGTTGGAAATCATAAAGTCTGGATATGTAGCAATACCTCATAAAGCCAGAGGGGATAGCTGAAAATTGCAAAGGTAAAAGAAATATATTGGTCTTAGTGAATGCTGACACATGGTGGGCTTACTGATAATATATTTAAGTTCAAAATATTAGGAAGAAAATCCAATTCCATACCTACTCACTATGTGGGCTTTAACTTGCTTCTTCGTTTGTTTGGGGTTTCATATAAAAAAAACACCTCCCATATAATGGGGGCTGGGAGCAGGCAGAATAAGAATAGAGGGTTAGGCAAACGTAGGTTTACAGTTGTTCAAATGGAAAACATACAATTAATAAATAGTAATGCAAGAATAAACTGTGTTTCACATACTCAGAGCTGTAAACCTACATTTGCCCCTGTGTTTCTTGAATGTGATGTTTTTAGGCTGCCTGTCTTTCTATTAAGGGAGTCATCGCATATTATTTTGCCTTGGGTTTTCATTCATTCCTCCATACCTGGGCCTTCAGTGCAAAATAATTTTTTAATTCTTATTCTTTTGTTGCAACATGGGGAGAGGAAATGCAGGAAATGCATTGTATAAACTAGAAATAAAATTTCCTGAGGCATGAGTATTCCATGGAACACAGTTTTTAAAACCAGCGTCTTTACCAACTGTCAAATCCTAGCAATGCACAGTTCAAATCTGGGGGAAGAGCAGGGCAGTGCTCCACCGTTTTAAACCAACAGAAACAGAGAGTGTCTGGGGAAAAGAATGTCGCCTCCTACCAAGGAAGCAATCCCTGAGGTATCGCCACTCATTATTTATGCCGGAGAAGCACCCCCAGGCTTCTCCTCCTTCTGCTCTGCCCACAGACCTGCATTCTTGTTTGCCTCCATGAATTCACAGAAATCCAAAGGAAAAAAACAAAGAGGCTCTTTCTTTACCAGGAGTGCAGAGATAACACACAAGAAAAGAATGTTAGGGCTCAAGTATGCTAGAACTCTATGCAAATGGGCAATGCAGTGAAATTCCAAGGGCTTGGGGAATATTCTCCCACACAAATCTCATTGGCTAAAACTGGCCACATGGTCCCACCTAACCTAATGAGCTTGGGAAATGTTGTTTTCCTATGTATCCAGAAAGGAGAGGAGAACCAAATGTGGGTAGCACAAGTGTCTCTACCCCAAGTCCTTAAGCTCTTGATAATTTCAGTGTTCTAGAGAAGCAAAGTAGGTAAATTAATGTGATAGAACACTTCAAGTATCATATCGTGCAGTTTCATCATTCTGTCTCATTTGAACTTATACTAAACTTGTAATATATCTTAGTTTTTCTTTTCATCTGGGGAAACTCTAGCTCAGAATGGTTGAGAAACTTGCCCAAGGTCCTTCAGCTAGTAAGTGACAAAGCCAGAATCAAACCCATTCCTACCTGACTGTACAAACTTACTTACCCCACAGGCTGTTGTGAAGACTGATTAAATAGAAATATATTCATTCCTTTGAATATGTATTAAACACCTACCTGTATCATTTACTATTCAGTATGTGGGGGACTCGGGAGACACTGCCCTCATACACCTTAAGTTCATATTGGGTTAAAATAATAAATAAGAAAATAACCGAACAAGTTCAATGAATGACATATTCCAGGAAGAAAAATAAAACAAGCTAAGGGGAGGGAGGTGGGGGTGATGAATAGGGCACTGTTTCAGATAGGGGAGTCAGGGAAAGCCTGAAGAAGTGATTTGTGGACCGGAACCTGAAGGAAGTTTTCAGCAGAGCAGGAGGAAGAGGGAATACCAAGTGCAAAGTCCCTGAGGTAGGAATGGGCTGGGTATATTTAAAAGAATAGCAACAAGGCAAATATGGCTGAGTAAGGGAGTGAGTGTTTGTGTTTCCCCAAATTCATATGTGGAAACCTAACCCTCAAGCTAATGGTATTAGGAGATGGTATCTTTGGTAGGTTATGATGGCTCTGCCTTCATGTGTGATATCCGTGTCTTTATAAAAGAGGCCCTAAAAAGTTTCCTTGCCCCTTCCATGATGTGAAGACATCTCACAAAGCATCTATGAACCAAGAAGTGTGCTCCCACCAGACAACTAATCTGCCTGCATCATAATCTTGGACTTTGCAGCCTCCAGAACTGTGAGAAATAAGTTTCTGTTGTTTATAAGCCACTCAGTCTATGGCGTTTTGTTACAGCAGCATGAACAGACTGAGACAGGGAAGGAACGGTAGGTGAGGTCAGAGAAGCCGGCAGATGATACAGTGAGGGGGCATCATATAAAACCTGGGGATTTTCTAACTATGATGGGAAGGAAGCCATTGGAGTGCTGTGAGCAATGGGTTGACATGGTTTGATTTGCTTGTTCTTTAAAGTCCTCTGGTTCCTTTGTGCAGAATAGACTTCTGAGAAGGAGGGAATAAGAGTAGAGTAGGGATAGCAATTAGGTGGCTACTGAAGTCAGTCAGACAAAAGATGGTGGTAGACTGGATACATTTTTGAATGTTGAATCAACCAGACTTATTAGGGAATTAGATGTGAGATTGAGAGGAAGAAAGGAATCAAGAGAAAGTCCCAGATTTTTGGCCAGAAAAAAACAGATGAATAGTGTTTGTCTTAGAATAATAGCGCTTCAAATATGTCTATGTTCTAATCCCTGGATCCTTTGAATATGTTATTTTACATGACAAAGAGGACTTTACAGATGTGACTAAGTTAAAGATCTTGAGATGGGGTGATTTTCCTGGATGATCCACATGGGCCCAACGTCATCATACAGTACATTAGAAGAGGAAGCAGGAGGGTTAGAGTCAGATTTGAAGATGCTGCTGGCTTTGAAGATGAAGGGGCCCAGAATCAAGGGATGTGCTGGGGTGTTTCTCAGCATCTAGAAGGGTTCAGGAATCTGGAGAAGGGCTGCGAGTAAATGAATAAAGAAACTAGAAATGAAATATAAATTTGGAAGGCATTTTGGGGAGCCAGAGGAGACCTAGCTTCAGTAACCAAGTTCTCTCTAATCTCAGGACCCAGGGCTCTTTATTCACACATTTTGCCCTATGGCAAAGCAGATATACATATCAAAGGTAAGTTTGGTAAACAGTAGGCATTGTCAGGTTGGGGGAACTGCCCTCAGCTTTCTGGCAGCATGCTATCATATGTATCTTCAAGTTTGGGGAAATGCCTACAGCTGTTCAGCTGTTTGGCCAGCAGCAGGTAATAACATGTAGATTTTCAGGTTTGGGGAAATGCTTTCAGCTATCCCAGCAGGCAATAATATGTATCTTCAGCCCTGCTGAAGCCTCAAGGTTCCATCAACCTTTTGATGAAACTTTTTGCATTTATGAAATGCTGGAATTAACCTCCAGCAGGGATGCAGGGGGAATTCAAAGGAGCAGATCCTCTGGCAGAGCAGCCAGAAAGAACACAGCACTGCTGACACCCTGATTTTAGCCCAGTGAGACCATTGGACTTCTGACCTCAGAACTGTAAGATAATAAATTTGTGATGTCCTAAGCCACTAAGTCTGTGGTAATTGGTTACAGCAACAAGAGGAAACTAATATAGTGGTGTGTGGAACAGTGCTTTGAAAACTGTAAAACACTAAACAATAGCTACCACGGAAAACTAGTAATTACAGTAGAGAGGACAGAGGGAGAGAGGATGGGTTCAACCCTAAAATGGAAGTATACTTAATTGGGTGGTAACTCAGAGTTCCCAAGCCAAGCAGGAGGTGCCAGTTTGTGACAGGTCCTGCATCAGATGATGGAGGAACAGGGATGGGTAAGAGGCAGGGACAGGTCTTGTGGACAAGTTTAATGAACAGGACTCTCATTTTATTGCTAAAAGAAACTCTGATCTAGTTAGCATTTTTCCCTCTTTATTTCAATTTTTATTTTTTTATTGATTTTTTGGAGAGAGAGGATGAGAGAGGAAGAGAGAGAGAGAGAGAGAGAGAGAGAGAGAGAGAGAGAGAGAGAGAAAGATCAATGTGAAAGCAAAACATCAATTGGCTATGACCGGGAGTCAAATGGCAACCTTTCAGAGCACAGGACAATGCCCAACCAACTGAGCCACACCATCCAGGACTTCGAGTTTGCATTTTTGAGTGGAGAGGAAAATGCCTCATGATGCTCACACATTTCTTACGGTCCTTTATGGTCCCACATAATGTTTCTTCAGGCAGGTCTTTTCTCTCTCTTACTTCTGCCCCCCAATGAAGTTTATTCTAACATTCAACTGAAATCAGCAAAATGATTCATCGTGTGTATGCCAACCCTGAAAAAACAATAAAAGATTCATTTGAAGAGTGAATTTTCTTTTTGCTTGTAGGAGATGTCTCTTCATCTGATCTGGTATAATTCTAAAGTGATAATTGAGATTTTGATCAAGTGCAATTAAGAAATGGCATCACTGCTTATTCCAGATAATGAAATAAATTGGCAGTGCAGGTAACAGAATTGATATTCTGCAGAATTACAACTCTTTGGGAAATGAGAGGTGAGCAGCCTCTCGGGCACCAGGATTTATTTAGTGCCCCATACTCCCCCTACTGTTCATTCAATGAAATTTATGAGAAAATCTTATCCTTACTCCAAATCTCAGAGAGAGGAGATCAGAAAGGGAAGTGAGAAACACCGGAAATAGGTTCAGACTCACTGGACTGTCTACAGCCATTGCTGGAGACAGACTTGCTCAGGAAAATCAGTGCTGGCTGTAAAGTTAAGCTGACCGGAATTTAAAGCCCATCTCTGGCATAAATTATTTGTGTGCCATGGACAAAACATCTAGCCCCTCTGAGCTTCAGTTTCCCATCCATCAAAGGAGTAATAACACCAGCTTGCAGAGCTGCTGAGAATACTAATGCGATAATGTATCTAAAATGCCCGGCACAGTCTAGAACTTAGTTGAAGCCTAGTAAATATTAATTTCATTCTTCAGAGCATCCTGCTTCTCTCTCTTCTTGACACCCTCTCTTCCTGATTTTTCTCTTCCAAGAGTCAGTGGCATATGCCTGGGTGAGGGGGAAGCAGGTAGGAAGAAAGTGGGAGACATGATAAGGTTCTGAAACCAGGGGAAACACCTGTTTGAAGGGGTGAGCTGGAGCTCTAGAGTTACACAAATGGAGGAGACAAGCTAAGCCTTCAACCTAGTAGTGATGCCCCTACCAGGTGAGGATCCAGAGGAGGCTGTTACGCCAGAAGTTTAAGGAGAGTTGACAATTACAAAGGAATGTATTGATAGACCTGAGAGAGTCTTGTGAAGGAAGATGCTATGTTACTGAAAGTTTGGGACTGGGAAAAATGTGCAATTCCAAGAATAAAAAGCATTGCTCTGAACAGGTCACCAGCAAGTCTGTTTGATGCTGGCATCAGGCACTGGAAGAGCCACTGATAATTAAAGTGGGTCTACACCCACCCAGAAGGAAGACAGCTTGGCTCATGTCTCCACAACTGGGCAGTGCCTGGCAGGGCCATTCAGCCTCTTACCACCACCTGGGAAGGGTGACTCTAAGAGTAGGCAGGGCAGAACCCTATCTCATATGAGCAACAGCCACGCTGCCTACTCCCTCTGACTACAGAGACCCGGTTTCTTTAAGAGTAGGCCACCTGAACTCCTTTTTTACCGCAGCGTAGTATTCCACTGTGTAGATGTACCACAGTTTTTTAATCCACTCATCTACTGATGGACACTTAGGCTGTTTCCAAATCTTAGCTATGGTGAATTGTGCTGCTATGAACATAGGGGTGTTCCTTTCTAATTGGTGTTTCTAGTTTCTTGGGATATATTCCTAGAAGTGGGATCACTGGGTCAAAAAAAATAAAAGGAGTTCTTACCATTTGCAACAGCATGGATGGAACTGGAGAGCATTATGCTAAGTGAAATAAGCCAGTCAGAGAAAGATAAATATCACATGATCTCACTCATTTATGCGATATAATGAACAACATAAACTGATGAACAAAAACAAATCCAGAGACAGAGAAATATCGATCAGACTGTCAAACTTCAGAGGGGAGGTAGGGGAGGGTGGGGGTAAGGGTGAGAGATTAACCAGAAGACTTACGTGCATACATATAGGCCTAACCAATGGACACAGACAACAGGGGGATGAGGGCATGAGTGGAGGGGGATGGAGCAGTAATGTGGGGATAAGGACACATATGTAATAACTTAATCAATAAATAAATTTAAAAACAAAAGAGTAGGCCACCTGAGGCTGATTCCCGAGCCTCCCTCTGACCCAATGAATCAGAAGTTACTGGAAAAGGGTCCAGGTCTTCTTATTATGCTCCACCAGCGACCCCAATTCCCACCACAAGTTGGGCACCTCATCTCTAAACTGCTGATGTGTGTCTTTTTCTCTTGCCTACTGGGCCCTGATTCAACAGATATTTATTGAATTCCAACTCTTTTGCCAGGCTCTGTTTTAAACACTTGAGCTATATCTGTAAACAAAACTGATTTTTTAAAAAATCTCTAGAGCTTGCATTCTATTGTGTGGGGTGGGTGAGTGGAGGAGGAAAAGAATAAGCAATAAACATAATGAATAAGTAAATTGTTTTTCACTTTATGTTAGAAGGTGATAGATGCTAAGAAAGAAATAGAGAAGGGTAAAGTAGGAACATGAGCATGGGGATGGGAGAGAAGGAATGAGTTGGCTCAGGTGTGTCCCTGGATCCTTCCTACTCTTGCACCATCAGACCTCTGCCACCTGCACCATCAGGCCTGCTCAGATCTGGGCTTCCTACCCTGAGAGAGCTGTTCTGCCCCCTCATGGTTCCTGTGGGCTCCACTCACAGAGGACAGTGGAGTAACCCTTCCCTGGCTGGCTGGCATTAGTTACCACCACTCCCAGCCAACTCTGGGAGAGTACCTGTCTACATCTCTCAGCCTCTGTAGGACTGAGCACTTCCCAGTTCTCTGAAATGCTGGAAGGACTGGGGCTTATTCGAGCAAAGCTCAGTGGTCTGCTGCAGCCACTGTGTGTACCCCTGTTAAAGCATCAGTGACATTACATTGTAGCTTAAAATCAGCTGTGGTGCACCACAGAAATCATCAAGTACTCCAAATCAGGGCTCCCCCACCCCAAAACCAGAGATTAGACACACACAAAATGTTATTACACACTTACCATCACACCAATGGTAACACTATGTGCCAGATACAGCCACACAGAACTTCATTCCAAAGCCCCACCCTTCCCCCTACCTGGGGTAACCTGGGTGTGGTCCTTCTCATGCTTCCTGGATAAGTAAGATCAAAGGGTTTGAGATTCTGAACCACAACTGTATGCAGAAGGGCTTGTAATAAAACAAGACAGTAGTGACATGAAGGAATACAAAGGGTGAAAAATTCCTGCCCTCAATTTATTGCCTTACATCTTATTTTTTGTTGTTGTTTTCTCATAATAGTCATTACACCCTCCAGAACTGATGAGTTTCCAGGGCATGATAAATTTTAAAACATTTATCAGAGCAAGCACTAAAATGACTCATTTAAGAGTATGGGTTAGAAAGAAGAATTGTCAGTATACTTTATACACAGTAATCAATTAAAGTGCATTTCTCCACAGTGGTTTCTATTACTCTTCTTTAAGAAGCAATAATGGAAATGAGCTCGCCAGACTTGAGGATGTTACTCGGTGTATCTTGAGTTTTTCCACACAATTCTCCAAGGCAGGAGAAAGGGAATAGACATCCCCAGAAGTCTAAGGCTAGAGCCTAAAGAGATTTAAACAAGTACAATTTGGCATGGAAAGCTTTAGCCAGTGAATGTTTTAACAATCATATCTTGGAGTATGGGAAGCTCAGATGTGTAGTATTTGCCAGTTTACATGGTGTAAAGATTCCCACCATGGCCAATTTCATTCTACCAATGTGCTGTCAAATAACTTGCTAAATTCCTAAAAATTTAACCATCAATTCTCATGAGCTCGTACAAGCCAAGTCCAACATATGACGACTCTGGCTTTAAAGTTAATATGAATTTTGCATTCAATGATACATCCATGCTGATTCTAAAATAGTGATGGTTTTCTTTCTGCCTTCAAATGTTTTAGCATCATCTAATACAGCGGTTCCCAAAGTGAGCTCTATTCTCATGTGAGGTGACTTGGGATAGGGCATGAACATGAAGTAGTCTCACATTGAACCACCCTGATTATGTCAAGAATGAAGTCTCAGAGGCGCTAATGTGCTTTAACGCCTCTTGCTCCTCTCCCTTTTAACAAAGAGGGATCAGGGATCAGGTTCAAGTCTTCAGGCAGGCAATGGTATCAAGCTAGAATGTAATAAAAATTATTTCTTTTTACTTTACTTGCTATATTTAGCAAATAATACTGACTTTTCTCTACATATGAAAGTAGCACAGGGTTTACTTTTATATACTTCTTGTATTTACTAGTATATACTGCAGGTACCTGGTTGAGGCATAAGTCACCGGGAGTTAGGAATCTTCAAAAGATGAGATACAGCCTCTTGTGAGGTATGTTTTTGCAGAAGAGCCCAGAGGCAGCCTGGTTGCATTAGCAGTAGATTCCCTATCTTTGGGACCTCCCACTCCCATTTGTCTAAATCAAACAGATTTAGATTCAAGCAGTGGTATGCTGTCATATGCTGATTTGTAGCAACTGCCAATTTCCATGGTGTAAATGTCCCTACCATGGCTGATTTTAAGCAACCAACATGACACCACTGAACTCAGAATTGGGAAGAAATGCGCACAGTCAACTTTTGCAAAGCAGTAGGAGCTGTCTCCAGCACACCACTGGATTACCACCCCTATTTGCCTTCCACAACTGCAGAACCAGCAAAAAGGAGAATTGTTTAAAGATGATATACCTTCAGAGTTCTGTCTCCACCTGTGTTTGCTCACCTACTACATCATCACAGACCTAGCTCCCCTCCAGCCTCTCATTTCTAATGCCTACCTCTAAGGCAGTGGCTCTCACCTTAGAATGAATCTGTCCTCCATGGCATAGTTAGCAATGTATGGGGGCATTTTTGGTTCTCATAAGTAGGGGGAATACTACTAGCTTCTAATTGGATAGAGGCCAGGGATGGTGCTAAACATTCCACAATACATAGTACAGCCTCCCACAACAAAGAATTATGCATTCCAAAATGCCACTAGTGCCACAGTTGAAAAACCCCACTCTAAAAATTTAGTGAGGTGGGTCACTCTGGAAGATGCATTTATTCTGATGGAATATTAGAAATCCCTGTAATGCCCATCCTGAGAAGGAATGGCATTGCCCCTGGAGTGTAATATGTCTTGCACTCCCCGGACACAGTTAGGGAGCACATTCCTGGGATGCAGCAGGGCTTCCTCCATCCCCCACAGGAGCTCCCACTGCACGTTCCCTGGTGCCTGCCTCCACATGCCCTTCAAAAGACGCCTCCAAGCAAGGCAGCCCGTGGAGCAGCCCCAGTTTCCAGAAGAGCAAATCCAATCACTCAGAGCATGAAATGTTTTCCCTCTTCAGTCATTCGCAGTGGATGGACACCCTGGTACCTAATGCACTGCACACCTTCAATAGTGATTCAAGGACATTTTTGTTTGGTTGGTAGATAATTCTGTTTGGAATGGATGGATGCACTGTGAATTCTGTCTCTCTCACACTGCCTTGCTTAGAGATTCTCAGCATCAATATGCCATACACTCATCCTTTCCACAAATCTTTTTAAGCACCTGCTCTGTACTGAACCCAGTGTTAAGTGTAAGAAGTGAAATATTTAAGTGGCATTCTTTGCCACACGTAGGTGACGGGGCCATTGTGCTGTAGGAGGAGAAAGGAAGCAGGCTCTAAAGCCACATGGACACTTGCTGAGTTTGAATCCCAGCTATGCCACCTTCTAGCAGTGTAACATCAGGAAAGCTACTCAACTTCTCTTAGCTTCAGTTTTCTCATCCTTAAAAAGTGCAGTGGTGCCTGGGCAGCATGGCTCAGTGGTTGAGCATCGACCTGCGAAATAGTAGGTCATGGTTTGATTCCTGGTTAGTGCACATGCCTGGGTTTGCGGGCTCGATCCCTTGTGGGATCTTGTGGGGGACAGCCAATCAGTGATTCTCTGTCATCATTGATGTTTCTGGCTCTCTCACCCTCTCCCTTCCTCTCTGAGATAATTTTCAAAATATATTTTTAAAAGTGCAATGGTGTCCCATCCTAGTTCTTCCCCTTTTTTTTTTTTTTTTAGCTATGTGACCTTGAGCATATTAAGTTCTTGGATCCTTGATTTCCTCATCTGTAAAGTAGAAAATACTGTGCCTGCCATGTGCAAAGTTGTGAAGATTACAGAAGATGCTGCCTGTAAACCAGTTAGCTGATTACTACTGGCAAGTTGTAAATAATTAACAGACATGACCGTTTTCATCATTAGTGTAACCATTATATTACCTATAGAAATCAGAGCTCAAATCACTATTTTTGTCCACATATCATTCTGGGTCTGCTTTAGTTTCTTAAATAGCTACGGGCAGCTCACTGGCACGTGCCCCTGCCTCTTCATTGTGCCAAGACTCTGCAGACTGATGAACAGGGGGAAAGAAAACAAGACGGGCAGATGCACAGGGCAGGTTTCTAATCATGCCACCTGCATGTGAGAAGGATAAACCACACTCTCCCAAGCTTACTTCATCCATGAGGTAATTTCTTTAACACTGGCCTGGAATCCCAAGTAATAAAGAAGGATGAGGCTAATTATAGACTCCATGGGGCACACAGGCCTGCCTGGTGTGTGTTCCTGCAGAGTATCTGGGTTGAGCCAAAGTCCATTCAGAGTGTGCAATGGCACAATCATCCAAAAGCTGATAGACTTCGTCTGTCAAATCCATGGGGACACAGACAACATATCATTTGGTTTTGTAATTCCCACTATGCCTAGAATTGCTCTGACACATAGAAGAGCCCCCCGCCCCCCAAAAAAGTGGAATAAGTGGCTTGTGTTATCTGCACTTATGAGACCATCATCAGGAAAATGACTGATTCCTGATTGCAGAATTTATTTTTTAATTAGGAAATCTTCCTATAGTAAAATATTCTCCTTCAAAAAAAAATCTATATTCTCATTATCCAACAATAACCTTTGTATATTTTTTGTTGGGTTTTTTTCTTCCAATATTTTATCTGTGTGCATTTGGGGAGTTTGTTTTGCTTTTCTTTTGTTTGAGCATTTGACAATTTAAAAAATTATAATCACACTATGTAAAAAAATTTGTAGACTGTTTTTCCCCTCGTATAGATGTTTTATAAGCATTTTAAACGATCATGGCCCCATAATATTCCAACGTTGGGTGTATCAACTGTTCCCGTTCCTGAACAGCGAGGTGATATTTCATTTTTATTGTTGTAATTATAACAAACATTTTGGATATAAAGCTTGTGTTCTTATTATCCCAGATGTAAGATTATTTCCTTAGTATATATTCCCAGAAGCGGAATTACTAGGTCAGAGAATTTCGAAGATCTTTCAAGGCATTTTAAAGACCTTTGAAAGCCTCTATGAACATGTCCCACACTATCTGTTCTGGATATGACTTCAGTGTCTGAGGGTGAGTGAACTGACACCCACCTCACTTCTCCCAAACTCTTTGTCTACTGTGGGCACCTTCCCAGACCTACCCTTCCTCACGACTCCAGGGGGTCTGATTGTTCTCCAAGCTGCCCCTCGGGAATCAGTCCAGTTTGACCTCCCAGTGAGCCCAGTTCGGAAGGAGAGTGGTCCAGTCTCGCTGTCTCCTCATGTAACCCAGCTGGCTGAGTAGCTGGAAGATAACATCTCCTCAGCTACTTACTTTTCCCCCCCCATGTAAGAGCCTGGTTTTTGTCTTGTTGCTATGGCAACACGACCTCAAGACATCAGCGATTAGCCTTGGTGCTTAGAGGGGAAAACTCAGCTAATAGACAAGTGAAAGAAAGGAAAAGGTTAGCACCCTCTGCCCCCGCTCCTGGTTCCCCTGTGTGCCTCTGCCAATAGGCAGGGATAATTAAAAATTAAACTTTGGAGTCACACAGACACTGGCACCAGGAAGGTTCCAGGTCATATGTTTCCAACGCTAATGAATATGGGTGAGAATAAATCAAATTATGTCCACCTCATCTCCGTTTGATGGAGAACCTTTCAAAACATAAGTCGTTTTAGAGAATCTTCCCACCCTTTGGGGAATTATATGGCTTCCAAACAGTCTGAAATGACCTTAAAGGCAAGATGGGGGTTGACAGCATATATCTCTATATTCCACCTTAAAATCTTATCAGTTCCACTCCACATCCCTAATTCCCAGTTCTCACTGGTCTCCCAGTCTTTCCTCCACCAGTGCCCCAACTGCCAACATCACTGGCTGGGTCATCTTCCTAAGACACACCTCTGATTATGTCTAAGCGAAGACCTCTTCTAGCTCCCTATTTCCCCCAGAAGAGAGCCCAGCTCACAAAGCTGGGTGCAAGGTGTCCCCCAGGCACATGGTGCCCCCTCCCTAACTCTGACTCCCTGGATGGGCCATCCCTTCCCATTCAGGACTCTGTTCTTGCCTAGAGCACGTGCATATTTTCCCTCCCTGCAAAATGCCTTCCACTCCTGAAAACACAATGTATTGCCATTTTTTCTCTAAATTGAGTCATTTCCTCCCCTGGGCTCACACGCCTCTTCTTTCCTATATAGACTATAGCTCTTCCCACGCTCTATTGCAATTACTGTTTAGTGGCCTCCCCTCTGTGGCAGCCTGTGGGCTTGTCCAGGGCAAGGGCCGTGTGGGTTCATCTCCATGAACGGGACCTGGCACATAGTAGGAGCTCAATACCGGAAGTTATTACCCTCACAGAACTGGGTTATTTGGTAAAAGGATACATTTTTCTATCTGGGGAGAAGAGAATAACACTTGAACTTCTATAGTACTAAGCTTCTAAAGAACCCAAATCCTCTTTTTATAACATCATCATCAAACATATGCTGGGGGTCCTAAAAGGGGTGTAACAGTTGAGCATTGGGTGCTGAAATTGTTGTATGGTTGTTGTTTGGAGAAAAAAGCTCAAAGTTCACATTCATAAACTTTTTGGAAATTCCAAACATATTCTAAAGTAGCAATAATAGAATACTGACCGCCCCCTCCCCTACCCCCCCAACTATTCTCAGAGCAACATACCCATCAACTCAGCTTCCCCAGTGATTGACATTTGGTCAAATTTATTTCCTTTGTTGCCTCTCTTCTCCCATTATTTTTTCTGGAATATTTTAAGGCAAACCAGAGACATACTATCATTCCATCTGTCAATATTTCATAAACAGTCTAGGTTCAAATTCTAGCCAGTCTGCCTACTTTGTCTGTGACCTTAGGCAGGCTAATTAATCTCCCTGGTCCTCATTTTCTGTATGTGTAAAATGAGAATGATTATAACACATGCACCATGGGGTTCTAATGAGGAGCAAGGAACTACCCGTGAAAAATCTGTGCCCCGCTTGTGTGCTAAGTGGTCAGTGTTAGTCATCAGAAGCACTAAGTCATCATTATCATTTCTAAATTTATAGCACAGTCGCTAGCATTTATGACATAAAAGAAACATGACTGTATCAGCAATCATGGCTGTGAATGCAGAAGGAGGACAGATTGGAGTGTGGAAAACTTAAGCCTTAGAGAACAAATAGGAGGCTGGGGAAGTCATCCTGGTGGGAGATGATGGGGTCTTGAGCTGGGCAGTGACAAGAGCGGAGTCAACACAGGAGATGAAACCACACACACACACACACACACACACACACACACACACACACACACATGAATTGCCAGCACCACCAGAAGCCAGGAGAGAGACGTGGGAAAAGATCCCCCTCAGAGCTTTCAGCAGGAATCAGTCCCACTGACACCCTGATTTCCAACTTCTAGCCTCCACAACTGTGCCAGAAATTTCTGTTGTTCTAAGCCACCCACTTTGATGTACCTTGTTTCACAAGCCCTAGGAAACAAATACACTATCCAAACATTCCCATGGGTTTGTCATATTTTTTAACGAAAAGAATCATTAGTTTAGCTGTATATACACTGGATGTGATTTTTCAAGGTATTATTTCCAGGTCCTTATCCATATGCAAACAGTTGTTCACTTGGTTGTAGTTAGAGTCAACTACAGTTTTATGTCTGGATGTTTTATTTTCACTTGACAGAGCACTAATTTGTGTTTTGTTTTTTTTAAATATATTTTTATTGATTTCGGAGATGAAGGGAGGGGGAGAGATAGACATACAATGATGAGAGAGAATCATTGATCAGTTGCTTCCTGCACACCCCACACTGGGGATCGAGCCCCCAACCCAGGCATGTGCCCTGACCAGGAATCGAACTGTGACTTCCTGGTTCGCAGATCTACACTCAACCACTGAGCTATGTCAGGCTAATTTGCGTTTTGTAATGCAAGGGTACACATCTCTACTAGCCATTGGCTCATACTAGATCCTACTGTTTTGTTCCTCAAAATGAAACAGGCCTTCCCACTACATTTCCAGCATGCAACTCTGCTAATTTTTATGCTCATGTTGCAGTAAGATCTGGCTCATTACATCATGGTTTGTGGGTTGCCTGAGTAACCTGCTGAGTCTAACTTACGCACACACTTCCTCTGGCCCCACCACAGAGATCATCCCCTTGAACCATAATCAGATGGAACTCAGATGCTGAGTCCTTTGAGGGGCTACATAGAGACACTGAGTGGGTTTAACTAATAGTCAAGCAATATCCTGCAGGTTTCTTAATGCACAGAGCAGAACTCAAGGTGTTTAATTTCTGCACAAACATGCAGAACCAAAGCTGACACCTGACTCCTCCTCAGGTGCCCTAGAATGGGCGGGCTGCAGCTGTGGCTCTCTGCCACTTTCCATCACGAAATGATATTAAGCCAAGTGTTCAAGTGGGTCCTATCCAAATACCAGCCCAGCTTCTCGGGGGATCTTAGTCAAGCAGGGGGCTTGTCCTTCCTGTGTCTGTCGTGAGTCAGCCACCCCAGTGCCTGACTCATGGTGCACAATCGATGATATTTATTAAATGAAGCACCAAGTAAGTTCAAGGGTCTGAAATTCAGAGCCTCTGAATCACAGTTGCAACAAATAGGTGTGGGGTGAGGCCAATGCGTCACTTTTAAAGCCACCCTTGATGGTTTTGATGCAGGCGGTCTCCAGTCCACACTTTGAGAAAACCAAATCTAACCATTGAGCACTCAGGTCAGAGACCATACTGTGTGGTCCTGTGTACCACATCTGCTGTGTGCCACACACTCTTCCCAGTCCTAAGGATGGAGCAGAACCCAATCTCCTGTGGCAAGTCCAAGGTCCCTTGAGGGTACTGAGGTGAGGCAAGTGCCTGCCCTGGAAGAGCCCACAGATGGAGATGGGGGATTCGCTCACATCACACTGTAGGTCTCAACTGGAGGCGATTTTGCCTTCCGGGGGACCATTGCCAATGTCTGGAAACATTTTTGCTCATCACCTGGGAAGTGCTATTGCCATCTAGTGAGTAGAAGCCCGAGATGCTGCCAAACACCCTATAAAGTACAGGACAGCCCCCCCCCCCCGACCTGCCAGCCAAGAATTATCAGACTCAAAATGTCAATAGTCCCTAGGTGCAGAAATTCTTCAAGAGAGAATGAAATAAGTGTCATAACCAAGGAGGAAGCAAGATGCAAATGGAAGTACAGAGGGAATAATGCACTACTGGCTCTACAGGGCACTTACCCAGAGCCCTGTAGCCTTCCTTCCTCTCTCCTAACCCTCACCCTCCCTGGTTCCATCCTAGCCTTGCAAACCTAGCAACAGTGCATCTAGTTCTGGAGTGATACAGGATCCTATGAGAAGCTTGGTTTCTCCATATTTCACTCCTTGACCTTGGGCACACCATTTAACCTCGCTAAACCTCTGCTCTTCTCCACGAGCAGCAGGGACGCAAGAAGAAAAGGGAGAGTATTTTTATGTACTTCTGATTGACAGTCTGACAACCTCCCACGTACCTCACAGGGTTGATGCAACACAATGCGATCAAGCATATAAGGTGTTTTGCTCTGTGACAGCACCTGCTAAGCATTCGTCATATGTCATCAGCTGTGATGATAATGAACTACATCCCCCACCACCCCTGCTTCAACCTTTAAGTTTACCTGATCTTTGGATTCAGCTCTTTGAGACTCTCACCTTCTCCTAATACAATATATGAGCAGCTGGTGATTCTTATAGCCCTATGGTCATAGGTGCAGAGCCTATAGCCTCCCTGCATCCTCCCCACTATGGGGGAGGATCCATGAAAAAAAACAAAAAACCCTTCAGTAAAAGTGGTGGAGGAACAGCTTTTTATAAGCATGCTGCTGGCAAATGCCTCTTAGGCAATCACTCTTTTATTTCCACTCCTTACTTTAGACCATTCTGCAGGTCCCAGACAATTTGTCTCAGGCATAGCTGCCTCTGTTGGCCACCTCTAATTTTGCACCCTTGCCACACTATCACCTGTCTAAACTACAGCTATGTCTAAATGGCATAGTCAACATATCTCAGTTCCCTTAAGGCACTAAAAAATGCCCCAAATACCTGCAAACAAGCCCATTCTCTCCAAGCCTAAAGAGAGATGGCCTCTGCCTTCTCAACTAGACTCTTCTAAATGTCAGCAGGTCCGGCTGCCTTCCTTTGGAAAGGATGGCTACCTATATGAAAACTTTCACGACTTTGAAGGGTCTTTGGACTCCTTACAGGTCTAACCCTCTTCCACCAGCTCTCATATTTGGCAATTCCAGGTGAAAACGTTCCGGGGGCATAGAATGGTATAGTTACTAATCCGTGAATAAATAAAACCAAAAGTATCTGGAGGAAAGGTAGCTACATCATTAATAAGGTAGAGTGTTCCAGATAGAAATAGAGTATCGCTCCCCGGTTGGAGGATTTGGGTAAAATATTCAAATAACGTTCCAGCTGAACTTATATTTTGTAAGCTCTGCCACTATCGAGTGGAATATCAGGAGCAGTGGGAGCTCGGGTTATTTCTTAGCCCATGTCAGCACACTTGGAGAGCTTAAGAGATTCATGAGGATTTTCAGAGTGTAACTCACCATCGTCACCCTCAGTGCTCTGTGCCATCACTGACTCATTTTCTGAGTAAGGCAATATTTAATTAGATGATTTATTTGTCCTTCTACTTAGCTGAGTCACAAACTTCTACTTGACCTTCAAGTCTCAGTCTAAAAGTTACTTCCTCTCAGTCGTTTTCCCTGGTTTTCATCCTTCTCCCATCCCCAATAAATTCCTCTTTTGTGCCCCATCACAACTCAAAGGTCTTTTTCTGCAGGAAACAGAGATCATCTCCTGCACCTTTTTATGTTCCTCGCAGGCCTCACTCACATGCTGGAATAAGCATCCTTTGGGTTTCCCCTTAAATTCTATTCAACCATCCAAATCCAACCCTGGGAAACATTGTTAAAGAAAATAAAACAAACAGTGGAGGCAATTCATAATTCATTAGATTTTTTTTTCATCTTTTGCTATAGTTCAAAATATAGTAGGATAAAAAGATATAGTTTTGGCTTGACTGTAGAATGTAGATTTCTGCAGAACATGACCATCATATATATTTGATCAAGAGGGTCTCTGTCAACCAAGTACCCAGCGAAAAAGGATCGGCCACTGCATTCAGATTCTACTGTCTTGCTTTTTGCATTCCTCTCTTCCTCACTCTTAAAACATTCTTGACCTCTTCTAAGCTAGTGTTCATACTAATGGCCTCTTAAAAAATCCTCTTGGAGCATCCCCATTGGCTGTCCTGTAGCCAAGCAGATACTTCTCTTATGATAGCAACTTAATGTTTCCCTTCCTTTAAAAATAATAGCCATCCTTACAGGGCCGGACTAGCTTGGGGCAATAAAGGTGACAAGGGTACAATATTTAAGGAGGTGCTCACTCTCAGGTTCTGTCCCAGCACTCGCACGACCTTGAGAGTGAGCCGCCTTAAACTTTGCACCCCTGTCACCTCTCTTGTCTGATCCTACTCCATGCCATGCATTATTTTTTTAGCAAGAGAATAAAACCAAATTTAATACATACATATTTATGGGAATGCCACATGCATGAGAGGGTCCTCCCTACATTACTGCAAAGATCCCATATGCAACTGGTCCAGAAAGAACTTGAGTGTTAAAATCTTTTCTCTGCCTTTCCAGTGGGAGAGTCCATAATCCCTGATGTTTCACTTCTCCAGTCCTCTTCCATCGATGTCAAAATCTCTGGGGCTCACTCCCTTTCAACTCCTGTAGCTACTTGACAGAACACAGAAATTCCAGATTCCAAGTCTACGTGCAATGAACGTGTTACTTTCCAACACCCACTTTGGATTTTACAGAATCCCAAAGATGGCCATTGTTAATATCGTAGATAACTTTGGTAGATGTGCTTCTTAATTGCAGTATTACTCATTTCTTATTTTCAAATCTTTTAATTTATCATCTAATCAGCACAGTGATCCATGGAATAATCCATCTTTATTTTATTCCTTTTTTAGGTGGCCAGCCTTATTATTATTCATAACACAAGCCCAATGCTTTGATTATTAAGTGGTGTCATTTGTATCCTAATGACTTTGTGCCTTACACGTCATTCAAAAGGAAATTGAATTTTATGAAACATTAAATGAGACCCTCTTTACCCAAGTGTGAAGGAACTGACTATTCAGTTAGAAGGTGACTAGAAGATATTCTAGAGTTGTATGATCTGATGTGGCTGCTGCATCCTTGGAAATTTTGGAATATAGTACCAAAGACCTCAGCCAATGTTCCCAGCATCTTGTCCCACATTTACTTTTGCTCCTTGTACCCATGCCCACTAGCCCCTATTCAGTCTCTCTTTTCACATTCTTCTCCCTGTGCTTGAAATGGTCCTCTCTCCCTTCTTGTCTTAGGTACATCCTGTGCATCCTTTAAATCTCAGCTAAATTATCACTTCTTTAAAGAAACCCTCTCTAATCTTCCCAACCAGATCAAATCCCCTATCCACATTCTCATGACACCATTGTAGAGTTACCAAGGACAATCTTACATTTATTTGAGTCAGTCTTTGGTTGACTAAGGCTGTGTCTCCTGTAAGATCATAAACTTCATGAGGGGAGGGGATCTTGTAAGTGTTTACTCACCATCATTTTACCAGGCTTCCAGAAACCCCACTTCTTCTAGTAACATTGCAGACAGAAATAAGAATGATCATGACTACTAGTCCTCTGCAAACATGGTCTGAGCGAATTATATTTTCATGCTTGCATGCCATCTTGAATGCCAATGGACTTTGCTGATGCATGAACCAATGGTACAGGATCAACTCTGATAGGCCAGGATCCATGTGAGGACAAAATAAACAAATCAGGAACATATTTTTTAAATTGTGAAATTCTTATTATGATGATTAGCCTATTTAATAAATAAAACTGGGATTCCCTTAGGATAGAGAAAGCATATCTGTTTCACCCATTACTCTATAAACAGCTCCTGGGATAGGGCTTTGGCACCTTTGGGTGACTGACTGACTGACTGACTGACTGAATAAGGGAATGGATAGAATAGCAATTATCACTTAACATATAAAAAAGTTGAGGAACAAAGTTATGATGTGACTTGATGGAGTGACATTACTGAGTCAAAGCAGAACCTAGTACAAAGTGATGCTCCCACTGCCTCCTGCCGCCATCCACTTAGGACGGTATTACGATGGCTTCCACAGGACAAGAAGTGTCAGAAAAGGCTCAGATGGCCTCCATACTCAGGATTTTGGACTCTTAAGGTATTCGAATGACGTGGCTCAAATTCCTTCCCACTGTATAGATGAGAAACCAGCTCCAGTGGAGATGGCCTGAGTATGCCCAGAATCCCTAGTTCTGGAAAATCCAGCTACTAAGACCAGATCTAGCCAGCCATGCAGCTGGCTGTGGAATCTCAGAATGGGTGTGGGGAACCACACCCTGATTCTGAGCAGACTCCACTAGGCCACCCAGGCAGCACTCAGCAGGCCACCAAGGTTGCCAGGGACTCTGGGACACAGGATAGACAGGACAGAAACCTCTGGGTTTCTTGTCTGTGGAACTGTAATGCCAATACTCATCTCAAAGGCTTGGTGTACAGATAAAATGAAGCAACATCTATAAAATGCCTCACACTGTGCCGGATAAAGAATTGATCAAAAAATGGTAGTTTTTTTCTTTCTAAGTTATCATCAAAAGGACTCTTTCACATCTCCAAGAGCAGCTAAGATGCTGTAAACTCAAGCAGCACGACTGGGAGTCAGACTTCTCTTGGAAAAACTCCTAACTCTCTCTCCATCCCCCACTTAGGGACTTCAAGGACTCGGTGCATTTCAGAAAGAAATGTCTAAAAGAATAGGCAGATTATAGCCAGCCCTGCAGGGGGCTTTTTTTTTTTCCTTTTTCTAGTATCACAATAAGCATTACCTGGCAAGAAAACAGCCTTTTCTGCTTCCCTGGGCTCTGTCTTATTGGAGAAGCAGCCGAAAAATTGTTCCTAATCTCTAAGAAGTTTCCAGGTGTTTAATGACTTGCCGGGGTAATAAACCACTGAATTCTGGGAAATCATTATGTGAGATGTTACCTACCACTTCCCTCTGACTTTGAGAATCAAACCAAGCAATATGGTCTGGGCAGAATCAGGAAAAGCATCAGTTTTGAAATCTGACAAACCTGAGTTTGAACCACAATTCTAATGCTGATATAGAATCTTAGGACAAATTGTTTATCCCTTTGGCACTGAGGTACTTATCTACAAAATGGGTATGATATATAACTTGTAAGGTAAGAACTATGTATGCAAGATAAGAATGTATTAGTTATCGATTGCTGCATAACAAATTACCCCTCCCCAACAGTTATTAGCTTAAAGCAACATTTACAATCTCACAGTCTCTGTGTGTGAGGAATCTGGGCATGGCTTAGCTGTCAACCAGGGTTCTGGTCTCATTTCAAGGCTGAATTGGGGAAGGACCTGCTTCTAAGCTCTCTCATTGGCTGTTGGCCTTGCCCTGTGGGCCTGTGGAGATAGGGCAGCTCACAACAGGGCAGCTTGTGTCATCAGAGGAAGAAGGCAAGAAGAGTCAGAGAAAAAGAGAGACTGCAAGACAGAAGTCATAGTCTTTTATAACCTAATCTTGGACATGACATCCCATCACTTTTGCTGTATTCTACTCATTAGAAGCTAGTCACTAAGTCTAGCCCACATTCACACGGGCATGTCAGGAAGTGACCATTAGAAGCTGCCTGCCGCAATATTCAAAGATTCTCAGTAAATGGCAGCTGCTATTATGACCAACTATGAGAGTACTTTGCAAAGCAATGTTCACCACAGAAATAGAAGAAATCCACTGGATTATGTATTATGATCAAGAAATTTAGCAATCAGGGGGATGAGGGCATGAGTGGGGAGGTGGGGGGCAATGGGGGGGATAAGGACTCACATGTAATACCTTAATCAGTAAAGAAAAAAAAAGAAATTTAGCACACATATGACACTATCAGTATATTATAGATGCTGATTCTATCCAAAGACTATATTTAGAGATGCACTTAATTTATATTGAATACAGATTTGATTACTTGTTACCAAATGACAATGTTTGGACACGAGAGTTAAAAGGCACACATTTCCCTTACATCATGTTTTAGCATATACCTAGTTATTTTCGGATGTCCATGTTTTTATGAGGATGCAAATAAAAATATGCATCTTGATTTTCTCATTTAGCAATATCATAAAGGCATTTTATCCTGCTGTATATTCTTTGTAATTAGCACTTTAACACCTACGTAACATTTCCGTTCAGTAGAAAAATGTAAGAATCATGGTTTACTTAACCATTCCCTTTATCTGTGACACATAAGTTGCTTTAATGTTTTCCCATGAAAACAATGCTGTGATTGAGTGTCTTTTGTGTGGTAAGTTTCTTCCCCCATAACTTGAATTATGTCTTTAGGATAAAATCCCAGGGAAAGCAATTAGAATGCACACATTTTAATGGCTCTGTCAAGTTTTTACCCAAATGAGAAAATGGCTTTGGTTTTTATATAAGCAAACACTGTTCCATCAGCCCCAGATTGAGTTCCTCAAAGGCAGACACCCTCACTTAGTTTTTAATTTTTTTAAAACATGGCCTCTTGCCTCTAAGCAACATTTAATGAATATTGTGGGCTGAATGAATGAACAAAAATATTTAAAAATTTGAGACTTTAGGAAAAATATTTAGGCTAAATCTATTGAAACTTTTTTAAAAAATGTTGAATTTCCATTTAGAAATCACTAAGAGATGTGAAGGACATACCCATGCCAAGCACTGGGCTCTTTTGCCCTTTTCTTATCTGGTTTAATACTCAGAGCACCCCCTACAGTTCGTTTTCCACACAGCAACGTAATAAAATGCCCAAAGCATAAAGTAGAGTGTCAAACCCTGCTTTTATAAAGGATCCCAGGAAACATCTGTTGGCCCCCATCATTTGCGGGGGGGGGGGGGGGAGGGGGGAGAACCCAACACAGAAGGTCTTCTTTTCTGGAGAGAATACTAGAATATTTCCCTGGAAATATCTACTTACTTGAACATAAAATGTTCACCCTGTACTAGGAATCATGGGAATTTTTTTAAAAACGTAGTTCAGCCCAGGGAATGAGTCATTTAACCAAACCGTAAGCAGAGTAATAAAACATTTAGGTAGGCAGGTCACAAATGACCCTCAAAAATAATTGTATTGGTCAAAATTTATTCCAGCTAAAGTGCCCTGACACTCTGCAGCACACAACTCTTGGAACTCCACAGTAAACTCTCCACCCCTTCACACACAGCCCTTTTTTAAAAAAATAAATTTTAATTTACTTATTTTAGGGACAATCATCCTCATATTTTAGACCCAGGAGACCAAGTTGCTTGTACAGATGAGCGTGCGTGACACAACCAGAATTTATTTGCACCCAACATCCAAACCCAGCTCAGGTTTCGCCACTAAACTTGAACCACAGCGCCCCCTGGTGGGAATGTGGTGGCTGGGCTTGTCCAGTCCCTCTGCCCTAGGGAGACAGGGCACCTAACCTGTGTTTCGGTTTTTCTTCCTCTCAGGTGAAGGAGGCCATGCAGCGGATCCATGACCGAGGGAACATTGGCAAGTTAATTCTGGATGTAGAGAAGACCCCGACTCCCCTGGTGAGTCAAAAGCAGAGGGGTCCGTTCAGTTCGACACAAGAGGTCTGATCAGGTGCAGGCACAGGTGGGGCAGGTCCTGGGCTGGCGGAGGTGACCAGCGATAATCAAAGGGTGGCGCAAATAAGGGATGCCACAAACTGAGATAAATGCTGAGAAGGGACGGAAACGTCTTCCGTGAGAGCATTCCAAGAGCAATCTGAGGGCAGTCAGGAAAGGATAGGAACAATGACCTGTGTCTATGACAAATGCCATCTATTGGCTGTCACGAACAGGAGGAATTCCTGGCAAAAAAAAAAAAAAAATCTAATAAATTCACAGGCACATACTTGACAGATTGATGCCAACTGCCTCTGAGATGGCTTCTGATGATTGCATTGCTTTTGTTTTCTCTGATCGAGATAAAAACCCTTCTATCCAGGGATCTCACCGGGAATGAAGCATGTCACTCACATCCCACAGGCTCTTGCAATGGCCACTTGAGGTAGGGGGAGGGGCTAGGCACTCGTGTGGCAGTCAACACGGCAGCTTTCACCAGACGGCATGATTCAAAGTTCAGCTCTGAGCTCCTGTGTGTGACCTGGGCGATTACTTTGCCACAATTACTTGCTGCAATTTACAGTCCCCGTCTGTAAATTGGAAATTGATAAATTCTCAATTAGAATGATATGCTAAAACATTGTCTCACACACACTAAATTCTAGGAAAGGTGTGACAAAGAAAATACTTAGGGTTTTTGTTTTCTCACATGTTTAATCTTGGAGCTGCTTCCGTCATGTATGAAAGAGCAAGACCTAAAATGTCTTGCATGTTTTAGGGTAAGGCATGTATTTTTTAAAACTGTTTACTGGGCTTTCATAACCATGATATAGTTTAGGTATGATGGCCATTTTTCTCAATGAAGGACTGTTAAATGAGAGGGCATTTTACAATGTCTGAGTCGCTGATAACCATATGAATATAGTTCCAGGTCTGTGCCAACAAGTGTTTTAAGCAGATGAGGGACCAGGGTAAGGGGGAGAAGATGGCTGGTATCTGGTCTTCTGTGCACCTGTGCTGTGTTCTTTAAACATGTGACCAAGTCTGTTCCAGCCCCATCAGTATAAGGCAGACAGGTAGAGAGGTATCCTGGTCTACTTGGTGCTTTCAAGTCAAATCGCTGGCACTGGCTTCCCACCCGTCTCCTTTACCCATGAGGTCCTGCTGGGCTCTAGGGCTCGGGGGAAGGCCTATTTGACGACAAAGGTGTGTGTGTGGTGGGGGCAGGGGGGTCTTATCAGAGCAGAGTCTGAAAGGCAGACCTTTTAATGTGAGAACTGAAAACCTGCCTTGGCTCATATATCATTGCCCTTGTCCCTGAATCTCAGGAGGACTTTTACCCTGGGACTTAAGGAAACAGAGATGATGGAGAGTGGGCCAACTCAGACCTGTGTTTGGAGTATCTCTAGAGTAGGTGGAGGCTACAGCCCATCTGGATGGAAGAGTAGGCTCAAAGGAATCATCTCCCAAATTCCAAATGTATGCACTCAAATCCTTCGCTCGGAGACTGCTTCTTGGGGTGCCCAACATAAGGTAGCTAATACCACACTGCCTTCCGGGGGAAGCATGCAGTGCAGGGTTTCCTAGCTCTTGGCCCTTAAAGAAGTCCTTCCAAGTGGCTTCATCAGATGCTCAGAAAAGGTGGGGTTTAGGTTGCAGAGCCCTCTCACAAGTCTACTGTTGAATTACAGATGGCCAATGACAGCACGGAGACCAGCGAGGCTGGAGAAGAGGAGGAGGACCATGAGGGGGACAGCGAGAACAAGGAGCGGATGCCCTTTATCCAGTAACCCAGGACCTGGACAGAAGAACGAAGGATGGTTTGAAAGAAGAGGAGCAACTGAAGAAAGCTCTTCTGTGCCCCAGTGAACAAACGCTGTAGTCCAGTGCGTGTCGTGTTTGTCTGCAGTCAGCTGAGCTAAAAAGCTTTGATCACTGTTGTTTTTTGAAATTAAGTGCCAACCCCATCCCATGCAGTGTTATGTCCCTTCCCCTCTGTGTATTACACTCTCCTATCTCCTGTTTCAAAACCATCCATCTTTGACTCCTTCTCGATGGTTCTAGAACAGTCTGATTAACACAAGCCCACAGGCCCCATGCCTAGGAGACTAGACATGGGCAAAGACAAGTTTGGATTGAAAGGTGTCATCACAGAGCACTATCCAGATCCTAGAATTCTTCAGGCCAATAACACTTTTCACTGCCAACCACCCATGCCTCTGATGGAGAGCACTTGCCGATTTGGCTGGCAGAATGAGAATAGGCCAGATGATTTCATGAGCCCATAGACTTATGATCTCTTCGAATAGTACTTTCCCTCTCCCCCAACTTCCTTCAACTGCTTTATGGTCAGAAGGTTGAACTGCTGTCCTCTCGCCCTCTGATGCTCAATCCCTTCACTGGTTCTTATCCATAAACACAGGGAAACAGATGTGAAGTTTTCAGGATAAAAGATGGGTCAACAGCATGTGTCTGAAGACCAGCCACAGAGATTTCTCTCTGAGACCACATCGCATGAGCAAAATCCTCTCCTCTCCACACCACATACTGTATTTTAGTTTTACGAAAACTCACCACATGTGGGTCTATTTCGGAAATCATTACTGAGAATCACCTGTGTTTGCACACTTGCTTTTGGTATTACCAATTTTGCCACATTCATTTCCTAGAAGTGAACAGCCACGTTTACCGTGGATCCCCCAAGGAAGACCTCCGTGGTAGGCCATATTTGAAAAAAAAAATCAATGAGCATCCTTTTACTTGCCAAAGCATGTTCCAACATGTAACACATTCTAGTGGTATAAGAATTCAGTATCAGATGCCAAATACGTGGTTCCTCTCCTCTGAAATATAAAATGATGATGCAGATTCTTTGCAGGGACTCTGCATTGGGCAAACTGGGGACCAAACTCTTTGATTACACACCTTTTGTTCAATTTCCCGGCTCCTAAACTTCTAAGAAACGCTGCCCTTGGCCCCACCCCACTTGGCATGGCTGAGGTGAACAGTTCCCCTGCAGGAAGAGAAAGAGGCTCGATGTCTCCACAAGGGGGCTCCTCATTCCCTCCTCCCAAAAGGGTGACTCCATTCCTCCTAAACCAAACTGGGAACACAAGAAGCCCACAGGGTTAGCACCCCAGCTCACTTTACATTCTGGAAGATATTGCGGGGGGGGGGGGGGGGGTCTACATTGCCCGATCTCTCCACCAACGAGCCCTAAGGGTAGACCAACTCTTCCTCAACGTGATGAAAAATGCATCTCAGCAATTACCTATTTCATTTTCAGTCCTTTTGCAACAAATATTTATCTGAAGGGAGAGTCTCTCGTTGTGAATGTCCGTGAGGAATATGAAGAAAGGGTGCTGCCATCTCATGTGAAGAGATGAGAGTATCGCAAAGAGGACACACCATCCTCTTCTCCCTGTACCCCAGGACTCCCCAGCATCCCCGTTCTGTGCCGTTTAGAGAGATGATGTTGAGGTGTTATCCCAACACCTCTGCCAAACGCTGCATTTTTGGTCATTCTTTCTCCCACAACCAAGTTGACAATGAGGTCTTAAGAAGACCATTTCTCCCGTTTTGTCCAGCTACCCAAGTGACATTCTGGTGAGCTGGGCAGAAATGGCATTTTCTAGGGCTGGGGGAGCAAAGAGCCAGTGGCCGTATGAGGGCTCTTCCTGGCCAGGTGAGTGGGACCCCACATTCTTGTTACATCCAGAGGAGAAGCCAAAAAAGTAATTCCTCCCCAAATCTATTTTCTCAACTAGCAAGATTCATAGAATAATCACAAAAAATGCCAGTTGGTTAAAAAAAAAAAAAAAAACAACCCTTCTGTCTCCTCAGAATACAGAATGAGAAAGCTAGAGTTTGACCAATATGATCAATTAAGTGCCACGAAAAACAGGAAAACAAGAGAATCAAAACGATCTGTGTATTGCACTCTCGTCCCAAGCACCTTCTTTCCCCTCATGTGATGGTTTCCTGAAGGAGGTTTAAGAAGGTAACAGTTTGCCTTAAAGGAACTGTGAAGGCTTCTCTGTAATCTAAGCATGATTGGAGAGAATTGCAACATTGTCTAATGTATTTGTGGCTTTAGAGCTTTTGTTATATTGTGCCTACAAAGCAAATTATGTTTACACAAAAATATAAATAAAGTATTCAGCATAGCATAACCCTGCCTGGCATCAATCGCTCCACACCAGTAGTTGTTGGAAAACCACATACTGAAATATAAGGAACAGGTGGCTAAAAGAGGATGAGGAACTAGAGACAACATAGAAAATGTAGGGTAGAGATGAGACAAGCCTTTAAAAAGACATTCAAGTTTCCTCAAGTGAGAAAATAAAACAACTGAATAAAAGAACTACTAAAGACTTCATATAATAACTAGAGGCTCGGTGCATGAAATTCGGGCACTCAGCGGGGGTGGGGGGAGGGGAGGGTCCCTCAGCCCGGCTTGCGCCCTCTCGCAATCCAGAAACCCTTGGGGGATGTCCAGTTGATGGCGGGGAGTGGGCCTAAGTCAGCAGTCAGACATCCTTAGTCCTGCTGTAGAGGTGGGAGAGGCTCCTGCCACCACCGCTGCACTCACCAGTCATGAGCCTGGCTTCTGGCTGAGCTGCACTTCCCCTGTGGGAGAGCACTGACCACCAGGGGGCAGCTCCTGCATTGAGCATCTGCCCCCTGGTGGTCAGTGCGCATCATAGCGACCTGTCATTCCACTGTTCGGTCTCTTTGCATATTAGCCTTTTATTATATAGGATTATTATATAGGATAATAATAATTAGAATGGCATTTATAAGGCACCTACTATATGCTGTTAAAAGAGCTATATACAGCCCAGCTGTCGTGGCTCAGTGGTTAAACATCAACCTATAAACCAGGAGGTCACGGTTCGATTCCTGGTCAGGGCACATGCCCAGGTTGTGGGCTCCATCCCCAGTGGGAGGCGTGCAGAAGGCAGCCGATCAATGATTCTCTCCCATCCTTACGTTTCTCTCTCTCTCTCTCTCTCTCTCTCTCTCTCTCTCTCTCTCTCTCTCCTCTCTCTCTCCCTTCCTCTCTGAAATCAATAAAAATATTTGGTGAGGGAGGGGAGAGTTTACATACATATGCATTAACTCGCTTATCTTCCCCACAGCCCTGAGAAGTAGGCTTTATCATTATGCCCATTTTATAGGTGATAAGCCTGAAGCATAAAGAGGTTTTGTCCTTGCCTAAGATCAGACAGCAAGTAAGTGTTGGAGCCAGGATTCTTTTTAACCACGCTAGAATCCATGCTGTTAACTGCCCTACCATGCTCTCTTGTCTTAAATAAGACTAAAATGTGATGCCTTTCAAATTACCACCATTTGGTCACTAGAAATACTTCAGGGATTCTGTTTCCTCTGATTTCAAGGATATGTCTGTCAATTTGTTTTGCATTGTAGCAAATAAGATGCCTATCAAGAAGCACTTTTCCCCTGCCCCTCCCTCCAAGTGTTTGAGTGAAGTGCTGATTTTGAAACTCACACATCTCCACCATTTTTACTTTCTTGATCTAATATCCTCAAGGCCATCAACGAGATACGCAAAAGTAAATCTCCAAAGGCTAAGACTTCACAAAAGAGGAATTTGTGATTAGGGAGGCTTAACCTTGTTTACCATATTTCTCAGCAGGAAGCCAAAAGAAAATAGAGCTAGTCCCATGTCAACAAAATGCCACATGCATCGAGCTCAGTTTACAAAGCAGAAAAGTTAGTCGTATTGTCAGTGTAATGCTTACAAAGTCCCTGCACACAGGATTTTCTCTGACATCCTCACTTACTGCTCATGTGCTCCATGTAAACTTCATGGCCTCACATTAAACACAGGCCAGCAGCAAACCCTGGAGCCTAAACGAAAGCCCACATATTCACTTACAACCTGAGCACAGGGAAGAGGTCCAGCAGTTGGAAATAAATTCTTTTCAGCAGCGTGGATCAAGTCACGGTAGTAATGGAGGCAAACTTTTCAAAAGTCGTTTAGGGCATGGCAAAACATTTGTGCAATAGCAAAGAGGTGAGAACTTTTGAAGGACATATTGGAAGAATGGAGAGTAGAAAAGTGTAGCTGAAATACACGTGTGCGGGGTTTACGCGGAGGAGACATGCATGATGGGAAGTGAGTCCCAGGTTTGGAGATCTTTGAATATCAACCTGACAATCTTGGGTTGGATGGAAAGGAAGAAGGATGTACAATGGTGTGATGGGAAGCTTGGGGTGTGGAGGCAATTACTAGGAGTAAATGCAGGGTTTCGTGGAAAGAGGGCCATGAGAAGGGCCTACAGGTGGTCTGGAGTTAGATATCAAGCAAGGAAATTTAATTTTAAAAATACTTTATATAGCCTAATATATACAGCATGTTAGTATTTCAACATAGAGATTACTAATGAGATATTTTATATTCTATTTTTCATACTAAGACTTCCAAATCTGACATGCATTTTACACTCACAGCACATCTCAATTTGAACCGGACACTTCAAATGCTCAGCAGCACTGTGACTGGTGGCTTCCGTTCTGCACCAATAGACTAGAAGAAAGGCAGAAACAGACACCCAGATATGCAACACTGACTCCAGCGAGGCAATGTTCAAGGGCAGAGGGGAGCCCAAAGTAGAAAGGGGTCAGTTCCATGATGGAAGGGAATGGCGAAGACAGCGTACATGCAAGAAAGTGATACTTGAATAAAGTATTTTAAGATGAGTGGGTGCTGTTCAAGAGAATAATGTACTTAAAGCACACAGCATTATGCCTCGTACGTGGTAACCATCGATAAACATTAGCTTCCTTTCCCTACCCCCCACTTGCCAGTGATGAAAGAATGAGATGATTGACAAATACTCAGTAGCTTTCCTCCTTTTTATAACAATGGAGAAAAGATAGATCACTATATTTCGCATCTAGATTTGCTTGTGGGAGAAAAAATAAATTGTTAAGAACTGAATGTCCACCCACCCGATTCATATGTTAAAATCTTAACACCCACCATGTGATGGTAATAGGAGGTGGATATTAGGAGGTAATCAGGATAAGATGAGGCCCTGAGGGTAGAGCCCTCCTGAGTGGGATTAATGCCCCTGTAAGAGTCATGAGAGAGTTTGCTTCCTGTCTTTCTCCCTGTGTGAGGACACAGTGAGAGGTGGGCCCAGCAGAAGGCAGGCCCTTATGAGAATTTGACCATGTTGGCACTCTGGTCTTGGGCTTCTAGCCCCTAGAGTCGACTATAAGAAATAAATTTCTGTTGTTGGTAAGCCACTGAGTTGATGATACTTTGTTAGAGCAGCCTGGACTGTCTGAGGCATAAGTGTTTTTGCATTCTCTGCCGTGAGCAGAATTAGCAGCGCTCCAATTAGCAGCCAAGCAAAGATGCTGGGAAATATGCCCCATGAGTTATTCAGATTGGCACCCAAACACCCAAACAAAGGAGTGACTCAGACAGGAGCAACTGAAACCTCAACATCACACAGGCATATGCACTCACACATGTGCAGTACACCCGCCTTGGAATCTCGCAAATCAGGGACCAAATTTGGGCAAATTGCTTGGCATTTGAGTTTTCCTTTGCTAAAATGGGGATGATCATACTGTTATTTCCTAGAATTGTTATGGAGATCAAATGTAACAATGTATATGTAACCGAATTGAAACCATGACCCACAATTTCCAGGCTGGAAGCCAGACGGTGAATGCTTTCAAAACAAATTTTTTTCATTCATTCAACAAACAGTGATCCAATATCTAGCATGTTTCCTACACAGTGTTGTTAGTGTCTTAGTAGGAAAAATAAGAAATACATAGCCTCTGCCATCTAGGATCTTATAGTTTAATGTTGTGATAACAGTAAGTTTTATCTCCTGTGCAAATGGCAATCTATTTGTAGAGCCTGCTTGGAACTGAGAGCTTATTTGGGTGAAATGTAGAGTGGCATAATTGATGAAAACGATGAGCAGGTCAGAGGAGTTGTCTGGGAGAAGTACCTATATTTAGGGACAACAGTGGGGAAGTACAAGGTAGGTCGATGGAATGGTCCATTTAGCTATTGCATGTATCAAGGGAAGAAACAAAATTTAGGAAGACTGGCATCCAAAAATGTCCCTTTAAGGCTTCTGGATTTTGTACTGAAAGCCAAGGGATTAATTAAGGGACTACTGGAGAATGACCATGAGAAGTCTTCCCAAAATGAACTTTACCATTTTAGTTGGTCCATTTTGGGCAGGTGGAACATATAGACGGACCATATTGGAATAATAGTTTTGGGGCTAGTCCCCCAAGGTCCAACCATAGTCTATTTGGTCATGAGGTAAGGTGACCACTACATTGGCACGAGCGGGAGGAAAGGCTCGCCTCTCCCTTTCAGGAATGGGAAACCAAGAGGGGTCGGTGTGGCAGGCTTTTCTGAGGAGCTGGGAAGCTTGTCCATGGAGGCCCCCAGAAAATTAATCACCATCTATCAGAGCTGGGAGCCAAACCTGACAGTGTTACCACACCAGGCCTCACTGCCTGATGTGCCTAGAAGTCACTACTGTGGCACCAGCTTTTGGTGAGGGTATGTGTAACATTTCTGGCAAACGGCAAATCTTCAGTAAATGTTAGTGAACCAAAACAATATCTTGAAAATCAGACATCAGACCCACTTACAGTTAAGGACACTGAATCTCAGAGAAGTTAGGTGGCCTGCCTGTGTTTACCCAGCTAGAAAGTAGAGGAATCCTGTCTAGAACCCAGGACTCCCCAATGCAAAAAGGTTTCTTTCCAGCAGCTGGGAAAGATGGGGGGCCCTGGTTCCAAATTAACATCCTCCTGGCAAGGTGGTCACTCCCACTACCTTCCCACACTTCCTACCTCCTTCTCCCCAACCCACAGAGAAGAGAGAACTTCCTCTCCACCAGCTCTGGTATAAATCAAGGTGCTCTCAGGAAGACTCTGATTAGCCCAGCTTAGGTCGCATGTCCATCCTAAATCAAACACTGAAGCAGAAAAATGGCTATTCTGCCAAGAGACATATGAAAACATGCTCAAAGTCACTAATCATCCGAGAGATGCAAATCAAAACAACAATGAGGTACCATCTCACACCTGTCAGACTGGCTATCATCAACAAATCAACAAACGACAAGTGCTGGAGAGGATGTGGAGAAAAAGGAACACTTGTGCACTGCTGGTGGGAATGCAGACTGGTGCAGCCACTATGGAAGACAGTATGGAGTTTCCTCAAAAAACTGAAAATGGAACTCCCATTTGACCCTGTGATCCCACTTCTAGGAATATATCCCAGGAAACCAGAAACACCAATCAGAAAGGATATATGCACCCCTATGTTCATAGCAGCACAATTCACCATAGCTAAGATCTGGAAACAGCCTAAGTGCCCATCAGTAGATGAATGGATTAGAAAACTGTGGTACATCTACACGATGGAATACTATGCTGCTCTAAAAAGGAAGGAACTCTTACCATTTGCAACATCATGGATGGAACTGGAGAGCATTATACTAAGTGAAATAAGCCAGTCAATGAAGGAAAAATACCACATGATCTCACTCATTCATGGATAATAGAGACCATTATAAACTTTTGAACAATAATAGATACAGAGGCAGAGCTGCCTCAAACTGCAGCGGGAAGGCCGGGGAGGGTTGGGGGGCAGGAGGTAGTGGGGTAAGAGATCAACTAAAGGACTTGTATGCATGCATATAAGCATAACCAATGGACATAAGACACTGGGGGATAGGGGAGGCTAGGGGACTGTCTAGGGCGGGGGGATAAAATGGACACATATGTAATACCCTTTGTAATACTTTAAGCAATAAATAAAAAATAAAAAAAAAAGAGATCCCTCCAGCTGGGTAAGACAGTGAAAAAAGAAAAAAAGAAAAATGGCTATTCTGATTGGGTAGCCTTAGTCATGTGACCACCTCTGCACCTGGTCATGGTAGGAGCTAGCTCCCTGATTGACAACCCTAGAGAACCACATCAAGTGACAGAGGGATAGATCCCCAAATGAGGGGATACTGGACATTTAAAACTGTGTTCACTATAGTATACCAAGCACTCATAGTGCACCAGATACTGTCTTAAGCCCATGGCAGTCACCATGGATGCCCCCCCAGACATTGTCTTGGTATACCAGAGTTCCCCTGCCCCTGTGGACAGTTCCTGGCATGCTGTCAGCTTCCCACCTCAAGCACCTGCACTTGTCTTTCCCCTTCTGTGCCTTCAGGCTTACTCCGGGACCACAGGGCACAAATGCACAAAGGTAACCCAGAATGACCATGGTGGGGCATGGGGGATAACACCCCCTGGGGCAGCCTCAACCATGGAGGTTGGGAACCAATGGATAAATGCCCAGATTCCCTTTCCTCTGGTGTCATGATTTGAACCACGTTCCATGTAGTATCTCAAGGATCCCCTGGTGGAGTCAAGCCAAATTTGCTCACGGCGGTAATTTACTCATTAGCATGTCCTTATTGGCTGTTCTTCCTTCCTTATCTCATTCTCCCCACTCCCCCTCTCCTGCTTCTTGACACCACCTTCCAAATAAACCACCTGAACCCAAGTCCTTATCTTGGGGGCTACTTTGGGAAAACTCAAATGAAAGATAGCATTTTTACGTGTATTAGCTTGCTGAATACTCATAACAACTTAAAAAGTATCCCCCATTTTACTGATGGCAGAATGAAGCTCAGAAAAGTGAAAGAAAGTGCTGAAAACTACACATAGCAACTGAGTTTCCAGAATTTGGGCCCAGAAATCAAGATAAGTTCTCTCTAATGCCCAAGTCACTGAAAACACACAATACCAATGAACAACTTGGAAAAGTTATTCAAAAGCTAAGCTAGTGTCAATTAAAATGACTTCTGGGGCCAGCCCTTCTCAGTTCTCCAAAGCCCACCCAGGGAGTGAGAAGGGATTATTACTGTTTTCCTGACTCCAAGGCTAGCAGGAGGGGCCCAGCAGCCCTGAGGAGTTAAAGGGCTGTGCTGTGAAACAGGGAATCAGATCAACACACACAATCACAATGCATTTGATCTTTTCATCCTTTGCAAAAATATGCATAAATACCTACTTATAGGGTCCAGGCTAATGCTCAGGTTGACTGCTGATATTAAGAGCTGCTCTGACTACTGTTTTTGTTTAGGGGCAGAAGTCTGGATATCACAATGATCCTTTGAGATTAATCAACAAGCAAGGAAGGAAGTCAGTGCACTATCAAATTGGCACTTACAGTATTTAATTATTAACTAGATGAATTAAGAGTATAGCAAAACTCCCCTTCTCATTCAGGGTCAATTGATCTACCTACCTATCTATCTTTTTATCTATCTCTGCTAAAGTAAATATTATCAAGGAGATTAAATTCAATTCTACAAATATTTCCTAAGCTTTGGCTATGTGCATGGCCTGTTTTACCTGTTGTAAAGGATTTAGAGATAAATATAGCCTGGTCACTGCTGGTGAAGAGCCTGCTGTCTAGAACAATGATTTTCAACCTTTTCATCTCATAGCACACATACATTAACTACTAAAATTCTTCAGCACTCCAAAAAACATTATATTTTTTTGCTGATCAAACAAAAAAACAAAGGTATAATTTTGATTCATTCACACCAGACGGCTATTGTTGTGTTGGCTGTTGTCATTTTTTTTATTTGACAAGCTAAGGGAAAAGAGGTCATTCAGGTATGGCATGTTTTAAAAATTCTTGCCGTAACCAATGTGCCTCATGCAGCACACGGATTGAAAATTGCTGATCTAGAAGACAGAGTGAGACAGGAACATGAATTACCAGAAGCAAAGCCAGCAGCCTAAAAGGGAGAGGTGCATGGGTCTCTAGGGTACAAAATTGGGAGAGGTGTTATTTGGACAGAGGGTAAGACAGTCTCTATGGAATGGAAGTGGAGTGGACACTCGAGGGTTTGCCTGCCAAGAATTGACTTTACCCTCCTTATAGCTCAGTGGTCAAAAGCAGAACCTGGCGGACAGAGGGGCCTGAGTTTGATTCCTGACTCTTGTAGGTCCTGCATGACCTTGATCAATCTACTTAATCTTTTTGGGCTTTTTTGCCTTCTCTGTAAAGAGGGACAATAACATAAAACTTTATCAGGTTGTGGTATATATTTAATGAATCAATAGATGTCAGGTGTTTGAGTCAATGTCTGACACAGAATAAGCACTTGTAATTATGAGGCGTTTTGTCACCTGAATCTCATTTCCCTTTGGGGAATGTCCCCATCCATTGTATGTTGGGTTGGGGATCCTGTGAATAAAAGTGCTCTGTCCTCCTCCAGTCAAATGGGATTCATAACTCAGGGAAGGCAAAATGGATGTTCTCCTAGTAATGTGAAGCTTAAGAAGGGGGGTGCAAACAGGGGAAAATGAATGGAGCCCATTCATCCTGATGGCGTTGCCCTGAAAAGACTCCCTGCTACCCAGATTCCCAAAGCTGCCCATGTTTCCACTTTTCCCCCAAGCCTAGATCTTCAGGCTTATCACAGATTATGTGAGCAATCCATATATACGGTTTAAGTTAGCCAAACCTGGCTTCTATTGCACACAACTAAGAATCCTACCTGATATAAAGAGGGACTCTGAACTGGGCTTTGAATTGCTTGGTAGTATTGTTACTAGAATAGTTCATCTCCCTGGTTGCATCCATGCATACACAGCACCTTTATTTCCCAAAGGAAGGTCAGGACATGTATCCTGGCAAAGGATTATTACTGTGCATCAGGGTTAAGAGGCAGTGTAACAGACAGAGTGTACATGCCAAAATATAGGCATTGCGGAAACGTTCCACGTTTTTAATTAGGACACTATGGTCAAACATTTGTAATATAAAAAATATAGAGCCAACATACCCACAATATAAGAGCAGTATTTTGCAAGTTTTAGAGGACCTCATGTTTATTATCTTGTTAATAAAAAATAAAAAAAGAGATCAGCAATATTTAGAAAAACTTTGAAAGGCCTACCAACATCAAATTAAAACTGCCTCCTGGACACCATGAACAGGATTTAAAGAGAACTGGATAGGAAAGAGCTTCTCACTGTGTGAGCCATGCTCTTTAATGTGTGTGCCCCGGTGATTTTGACTATCAGATGTTAGGGAAACCTGCTCTCAAGCAAGCAAGGCTTGTAGAAGCTGTGATCTGTTGAACATCTGGAAGCCAGGGGAGGTGGGAGGCAGGGGAGCTGACTTTCCTGTGAGCACTTGGCTGAGAAGGCACACCAATGCACATAACTTAACACCCAGGTTTCCTCTGCCAGAAATCCACTTCGTCTCAACAGTTTTGAAACAGATCTTGGTTCTGGGTGGTGACAATAGTTTCTACAGCCAGCCGCTTCTATTTAAATGCTGGCTGAAGCCAAGTTCAACAATGAATCATCCACAGAAGTTTGTTTTCCTCCACCCCAAGAAACTCGGGTGGAAAGACAAATCACCCGTCAGCCACTTCCACAACCCGTTTCTGGCTGCCAAGCACCTGCAGTCCCAAAATGGAGACAGAACCCCCTCTCCTCACCCCCCCTCACTAAATGGTCCCAGTACTTTGAAAGGGCTAAATTTTAGTGGTTCCAGAGAGTGCTGGAAACCCCAGCCTTTCCATCGAATGTTTAACTGTGTCTTGTGGGGAGCTTAGGGATTCCCAAGAATATTTACTTATCACTTACCACAAGACAGGACCCTGTTAAGCACTTTGCATGGGTTATTTCATTTAATCTTCTCACTGTATGCTCTCATTTTACAGATGAAGAAGCTGAGGCTAGGAGAAGTTAAGTAACTCACCCTGGTTTCAAGGCCAGCTATGTGGTGCTAGGATTGAGGCCCATTCCATCTGCTTTCAGAGTCCATGTGCTCCAACACCATCAGCCGCTAGGCTGTGCTGCCCCAGGGAAAACAAAAGAGGCAGCTGGCTGGTGGGTTGCCAGAACAAATACAGGATACCCAGTTAAATCTGAATTTCTGACAAGCAGTAAATTTTCAATAAAATATGTCCCAAGATATTTCATGAGACATTCTTATACTAAAATATTATTTTTTGTTTATCTGATATCCAATGTAACTGGGCACTCATCCTGTATTTTGATTTGCTAATCTGGAAACCCATTTCTTGGTAGGACCCATACCTACAGCCCCTGGCTCAGAAGAAGGTGGCTTAACTATTAGGGCCTGGGCTCAACTACACCAGTGGGGTCTGGATCTTCTTGAATCTTCCATAAAAGTCGATATGCCCAGAACTCTTCTAATCATTTCAGAATTTGGGTAGGGGAGGAGTTGTTATGAGGGTGTGGTGATATATGAGTTCTAAAAAGATGCCAAAGAATCCCACAGGTAATTATTATCAAGAACTAAGATGTGTCTGTGGGCTGAACCTGCAGTACTGGATCTGGTGAGAGAGACAGAGAAGGCTGAGCCTCAAGTTTCAAAGCCCAGACAAACCTGGACCTAGATTTGTCATCTGTGTGACTAATGACAAGGCTTTCCTCTCTGAGCCTCAACTCCCTCCTATGCAGAATGAGAGCACTGTTCTAGGTTGGGATTCTCAAAGTGTGGTCCCCAGGCTGCCTGTACCAGAATAACCCAGATAATTTTGCAAACAGGTACATTCTTGATCCCCATCACAGACCAACTGAACCAGAAATCTTAGAGGAAGAGTCAGAATCACCAATGGATTCTGATGCATCCTGAAATATAAGACGAACTGGACTAATTGATGAACCTTGAAAACCTACGCTAATTATAAAGAAGCCAAACACAAGAGGCCACATATTGTACAACTTCATTCATATGAAATGTCCAGAATAAACAAATCTAAAGAAACAAAAAGTAGATCAGGTTATGGGGCGGCGGGAGGGAATGAGGAGTGATAGCTTAATGGGTGTAGTATTTCCTGTTGGGGGGCAATGAAAATATTCTGGAATTTGATAGTGATGGTTGCACAGCCTTATAGGTATACTAAAAACTGATGAATTTTATACTTTAAAATGGTGAATTTTATGACCCTGGCCAGGTAGCTCAGTTAATTAGAGCATCGTCCCCATACACCAAGGTTGCAGGTTCAATCCCTGGTCAGAGCACATATAAGAATCTACCAATAAATGCATAAATAAGTGCAACAAAAATCTCTCTCTCTCTCCCTCCCTCCCTCCCTCCCTCCTCCATAAATATAATTTTTTAAATGGTGAATTTTATGATATGTGAATAATATCTCAACTTAAAAATATACTAAGGGAAAAAATGGTAATAAAAAAACCTACAGTGGGACTACATGACCCTAGACCAGGGTTCCTCAGAGTCACTAAAAGAAAATCTTTAGCCCAGCTATTTCTACATTTACCTTCATCCTAAGGAACACATTACTAAATAGTCATGAAGTGGCCATACGTAGGTAGGTGGATCTATACAGTATATGTGAGACTTCATATCCTCAGCCCACTGCCAATCTATATGGTTGGTGTACAAATTTGAGGGCCCCTGACATTATTGTGCATGTAAAATAAACCAAAACACAACCTGTGTGTATCTATGCGAGAGTATGTGTGTGTGAAACTGGAGGTGGCTGGCGTCACTACACCTCTGAGAGGGCCCATCAGAGTCCCGAAAGGCTCCCGAGGAAGCCTAAGGAACTGGTTCTCACACTTCAGTGTCGGTGAAAATAGAGAGCTTGTTAAAAGCCAATGCAACTGCAGACTAAAGCCCTGGCAGGGGCTCCTGTTGAGATAGTCTGGTGGCCCCTAGGAATCTGCATTTTTACGTACACCAGCTCCGGGTGATTCCGCTGCCTTATGAAGACCCTTCTGCAATGCAAATGAGCTCTGAGGCTGATCATCAATCAGGAGGCCTGTTCCACGCCTGGCTCTGCGGGTCAGGCGTGCAGAACTTGTCAGGTGTTGGGGGGGAGGGGGGAGGGAAGAGGAGGGCAAAGGGTAGGAAAAGAGGAAAAAGGGCTTGCCACTTCTGTTTTACACTATTCATATATTTAAAGAATTTTAGAAATGTTAAATTTCCAAAAATACACAGATCTAGAATTGCATGAATTTTTCCCACTGTCATAGAAATTCCATGTGAAGGTCTTTGTGAAGGAGGACTCCTTGTTCCCTCTCTCCTCCCCATGCCAAGCCGTAGCCTAAGGTCATTCAAGGCCCCCCCACTAGGGAGGCTCCAGTCAGGGGCCCCCACTCCCACCAGGGCAGCTGGGCATCTGAGCTTGATCCTCCTGCCACCTAGTGGTCAACCAAAAAACATGCTCCTTGATGAAAAATATTTGTTGGTTGATTTTGGAATAGTGTAAATAATAAAATAAGGCGCTTTTTTTAATGAAAAACAAAACATGCTGCTAATTTATCTTTCTATCCTCCACTCCACTCTCATTCACTGACCCAGCAAACCTTGGTCAACCTCCCATGGTGTTACCAGGCACTTTGCTGGGCTCTGGAGGAAAATAAGTCTGTTTTAGAGCTGGAAGGAACCCTACGAACTATTTATAAAGGTCGTTTCCCATGGTGAAACTGAGGCCTGGGGCCATGAGGGACCTACACAAGGTCCCACGTCAACTCCTCTGACAACTCACCTCAAACATTCTTTCCTTCACAAAGCAGGGGTGTATGTCTGAATTACCTGTGGACTTTTTAAAAAAAAATTCACCCAGGGACCCATTTCTAGAATTTCATATTAGGAAAGCCTAAAATGGGATCCCTCATGGTAAATAAAATTTTTAAACTTCAAAGATATTTATTTCATACTAGTGCTCCGTTGCACAGATTTGTGCACATTGAAAGGAAATTAATTAGAAGTTGGCTGGCGGGGCTGGACTGGGCAAGACAGGCCAGACACACCCTGGAGCCAACCTCCCGTGGTCTCTCCCTGGCCGGCCCTACCCGGGGCTGTGCCGCAGCTCAATGGGCGTCTGCGTCTGCAGAGTGAGTGGGGTCCCTCCAGCAGGTGGGGTTCCTCTGCCTGGCCTGCAGGGATTGGGCTGAAACCAGCTCTCCAACATCTCCCCAGGAGACCTGGATTGCAAGAGGATGGCTCTCAGGTGATGCACCTTGGAATCGGGCTCCCTCCTCTCTGGTTCTGGGTGTGTCACCTGAGAAGCACTGCTGCCAAGTCACCGCAACTTGGCAGCTCCTGCATTGTACGTCTGCACCCGGGTGGTCAGTGTGCATCATAGCTACTGGTCAGAGTGCCTGCCCCCTGTTGGTCATTGTGCATCATAGCGACTGGTCGGACAGTTGGACAGTTGCTTAGCCTTTTATATATATAGATGTGTACACAGACACACACACATACATCCAGTTGAAACATGATTTTATATCAAAAGGCTCTGACCCAGTTTTCTATGTGATAATGATCTCTAGTTATATGGCATTTTACAGTTTACAACTTTCCTTCACATCCATACTGGGTTTGACCTTTACACAATGGTGTGCAAGCATAACTTACATCCTGCAAATGAGGAAATTGTACTTCTCAAACGCTGATTCTTCAGGGTCACATAACTAATCAGCAATCAGGCCAGGTCTCAAATTCAGGTTCTGACAGATTCCAAATCCCACATTTTCTGCTATATTGGGCTGCCCCGAGACAGTTAGTTGGACAATACTGTGCATGAGGCCAAGACCCCATGTAATATATTTTACAGTGGAAACCCACAATGTGCAAAGCATTGGGAGGAAGATTTTTAGAGATAAACAAGACGTGGCTCCTGCCTTCAAGGTCCTTACAACGACCCTCTTCCTCCCTCTCTGAAATCAATAAAAAATACCCTATCTTATCTAATAAAAGGGTAATATGCAAATTAACAGCCACTGTCACAAAGATGGCGGTGCCCATAGCCACAAGATGGCAGTGTCTAGTCCTCTCAGCCCCGCCAGAGTTCCCCAGTCCCGGGGGGGCGGCCGCTGAGAGAAGGCAGCGTGAGCGGCCTGGCAGAATGCTTGCTTCATCAGTACGCCCGGCTCAGGCTGGCCCCCCAGAGCCAGAGTGGACACGGACAGGGATGGGGGGCTGGGCTGCATCCTCCGCTGCCAAGCGCAGGTCCATAGAGGAGATGGTGGGCTTGCCTCCTGCAGAATCAGCGTGGGTCCCTCCGGGCTCCGGCGGAAGCAGCATGGCTTCCTCCCAGCTCCCGCAGAAGCAGCACGGCTCCCTCCTGCCTCCTGCAGAATGAATGCAGGTCCCTCCCACTACCATGGAAGCAGCATGGCTCCCAGCGGCGTGCTGTGGTCCTGCCGGCTCCCACGGAAGGGGCAGAAGGCCTACTGAGCACGATATCGCAAGATATCACACGATGGGCTACTAGTATAATAATAGAGGAATATGCAAATTAGCTGGGACATCATAATGTCATGATGAAACAGCAGGAACCCGAGGCTGCATGGTGCCTGGCTGGGGGGAGGGACCTCAGGCTGCACCCCTGGCCTGGCAGGGCTTGATGGGGGACCTCAGGCCGCGCTCCCCACCCTGGTGCTAGGAGACCTCATGCTGTGTCCCCTGCCCCAGTGCTGGACTGGGGGACCTCAGGCTATGCACCCCGCCCAGCGGGGGCTTGCCGGGGGACCTCAGGCCACACCTCCCTGCCCCGGTGCCAGGCCAGGGGACCTGAGGCTGCACCCCCCACCCGGAGGGGCTTGAGCATGTCTGGGTCTCACCCAATGGAGGTGGGTCTAGGTCTCCTGTGTTTTTGAAGCACGTGCGAGTGGTGGGTGAGGACTTGACTCTAGGTCTGGCGGCACGCCCCAGACTCTGACAGGGGGGAGATTTTCATATACATTTTACTAATTTTCTTTTATCTCTGACACTTCTATTATAGAGAAAGGGCAAATAGCAATATTAAAATATTTCCTCTAATTAATTAATTCCCTTTTAATGTGCATGAATTTCATGCACCAGGCCACTGGTATTTTATAAAAGAAAAAGGAGGTCTCTCCCTCTCTCTCTCTCTCTCTCTGTCTCTCTCCCTCTCTCTCTCTCTCTCTCTCTCTCTCTCTCTCTCTCTCTCTCAGAGAGAGGGGGAAAGGGTAAATAGCATGTGAATCCTTGGCTGCTAGTGACTATCTTCAGTAATCTCAGCAGGGGAAAATCGAACCTTGCTGATAGTTCTGGTGGCCTGCCCTGGAGAAAAGACTCTCTGGTCACTTCTATCTGGTTGACTTGTCTACCTCTGAAACACTGGGATGGGAGCTGTTCATTCCCACCCAAAACACAAAGAATGTGTTTCTCACAGCAGTTAACTGTTGTATCTGTGCACCTAGAATACTTCCTGGCACGTAGCAGGACCCAACTGATATTTAGCAAATGGGCAAATCTGATATAGGAATGCAGACAGGGACCATATTTTTAATTGATTTTAGAAAGAGGGGAAGGGAGAGAGAGAAAGAAACATTGATTTGTTGTTCCACTTATTTATGCATTCATTGGTTGATCCTTGTATGTGCCTTTGGTGTACCGGGATGACACTCTAACCAACCGAGCTTCCTGGCCAGGGCACGGGACCATTTTCTAGTCAAAACTAATCAGTGGTCTTCCCATTCATGGCCCAGCAAACCAGGTCTGACATGTGTCATCTTCTCACCCCTCTCTATTGATTCTTCCTGACTTGACAAGCCTTGGGTGGGGGTGGGGGGATGGCATCAGTATTCCAAAAGCAGCAGTAAGGAGCATGAATCCTAAGTTATGAATATGTGCCACAATTGTATCACTGTACCCAGGCCCTGTTTCCAGCAGAGTCTGATTAATATTTAATCAAGCCTTAACCATTATATAAAGTAAAGAATAAATCCAATTCCCCCATCATGGGACTTCTCATAGTAGAACATTACATTTGTTAAATACCCAGCATCTTGCTTTATTAAGCAGGTATGCCCAACAAGTCCACTGAATATCCTGGGACAGATATACAAATAAAAGTCAGCAGAAAAACTGAAAATTGTCCTTCTCCCAGTGATTTCTATTGATCAGAAGTAACAAAACAAAACAAAAGAACAAAAGAGGCAGAGTGGGAGAGGAGAATAAAGTTCTTGGAGTCATGTATGCCAGATCTTATATCCTCAGGCATAATTCATGAGATGTGCGGTCTAGGCAAGAGATACAGGCACTGTTAAATAACAAACTATCCAAAATACAGTGCTTGTTGTTCCAAAAAGAAAGTACCCAATGCTCTATCCCCCCAAGAGTTTAAAAGAGAGTTCTGACACAGAGAAGTTCTTCCTGAAGGGCTGGAAATCTGAAATAGAAATAGGATTTTGGCATAGAAAGTTTGTGGCAGACCCCATTGGTTGTTTACCCAAAGGCCAGCCCCCCTGCCCTTTTCCTTGTTAAAAGAATCCTGTTTTGTTCAAGTATCTAGTGGAGCACCTATCATCTCAGGGAAAGTGGGCATGGCCCCTGTGTAGGGCCTCTGGGTCCCCATTCTGACCAATGACACAGTAAGGGGAAGTCTGCCATAGAACATCTGAGGGTATGTTTCCTTCCCTGAACAAAGGGAGGCATGTGAGGACCATAGTTCCATGTCCCACAGAGCCCACTGCTGTCAGCTTTCAAAGTGTTGCTGTGAAGTTGTGATGCTTGGAGCTACTGCAACCATCTTACACCTGAAGAGAAGGCCTAGAGAATCTCAAAGAGCCTGGAACTGATACTCAAACGTTGAGCTGTGGAGCCCATGCTGGAATATGTCCCTCTAGATTTCTTATTACATAAGAAGAAGGTACCCCCGCCACCCGCCTCATTTGTTCAAGATGATGTTACTTGTAGCAGAACATGCCCCTAACTGATTCAGATTTGTAGCATGACTATCAGGATTTTAGAAAGGATTTTTACAGCTGTTGCTAGGTAACAAATCATCCCAAAACATAGGGGCCTTAAATAATAACCATTTCATTTACTCACAGTTCTGTGGGTCTACTGCTGTATAGCAAATTATCCCAAAACCTAGCAACTCACAATAACACTGTACATGTATTATTTTACATAGATTTTGTAATTCAGGAATTTGAGAGTGGTTGAGTTGGGTGGTTCTGGATCAGGGTGGACCTCTTCATCGGGCCAGCTGAATGTCTTCATGATATGGCAGCTGGCTTCTCCAAGAGCAAGGAGTCCAAGGGAGAGAAATGAAAGTTGCAATGTCATTTATGATCTGATCTGGGAAGTCACATACTACCACTTCCACCATATCCTATCAGTGGCACGGGCCAGTCCTGCCCACGGGAGGGGACTCCACAAGTGGTGAACACCAACAACTGATGCTGGGAATCATCTTGAAGACTGGCCACTGTCACTCACCTTCTAAATCTAATATCAGATAGGGTTCAATCAGAGAAGCAAAACCATTAGGAGATATACACGTGTGCATACACATACACATACTAAAGGGTTTATTAAAGGATTTGGTCTGATGTAATTATGGAAGCTGGTGAAACTGTCCCTGTAAAGCTGTAGTCTTCGTGTCTGAGGCTGGAGCTTGAGTTCCACAGAGCTGGCTGGGGAAAAGGGAACATGGAAGTAAAGTGGGAGAAAAGGAAGATGAGCTAGAACCCATGAGCATGAGCCAGAACCCCTGACTCCTACTGTGATGATGTGGGAGTCTTACAGGGAAAGCTGGTGCCTCAGCATAATTCAAAACATAAGGGAGGGGAGTTCTTGGAATCAGAGTTGGGCCAGGCTGAGTTGACATCTTCCAAAGTCACTGCAGTGGCTTACTAGGCACAATGACTAGGACAGGGCACAAAAAAGCTCCTGGGGCGCTGGAGATGTTCTGCTTATTTTATCTTGGTACTGGTAGCACAGCCATATTTACCATTTGGGCATGTTTCCATATGTGTGTTAGATACTTCAGTAAAAGGTTTACATTTAAATTATTCATGTATGTTTTACAGAAGACTTAGGAAACCAAAAAGAAAAAACTCTCAGCATCCCCATCGTAATCATTATTGCCATTTTGATCTATCCCTAATCTATGCAGATACCCACCTACACACCTGTTACTCCCTAACCCATAAGTTCTATTTTATAACTGCTTTTCCCTCTTTAGAAATAGACTATGGGCCTTTTCCATGTCGACCAGTATTCTTTTACAACAGAATTTTAATGATGGCATAGAAGGTTAATGAGCACTCGATTACTCCCTTTGTAATAATCCTCTTTCAATTTTTGGTTATTAGAAACAATTATTTTGCTTACTCCTTCCAAACTACTATCAATAGACCAAAGCCAGGACCATCTGCTCCTTTATTTCCAATAAGGGATACTTAAGGCACGTACTGGTTTTCAGCAACAATCCCAGCTATCTGGTATATATTTTGGAGGATGGCCTAGTCTCCTTGGGCAGAAATAAACTACAGAAGGAAGCGGGCGTGGTGAATGTGGGTCTTTCAGAGACATCAGGCTGTCTCCTGGACTTGCTGTCTCCACACCCAAGCAGCCAAGCTCTGGGAATATTTCCTGTCTGGTTTCCACTGGAAGAAACCCTTCAGCAAAAAAATATATCCAATGCAAACTGGATGTCCCCGGCTCATCAGAGGAAAGGAGAAGCTGAAAAAGGTTCCTGAGATGAAAACTAGACATTCATAAAACACTGACTCCTTCACTGTTTACCAGACATTCAAAATGGATGTGCTAGTGGTTTCCTGAAGGGAAAGAAAAGCTGGTTCATATTCCAAAGCCCTAAAAGCTTTTGCCTCTGAGAAAAAGAGCAGTTTCCTAGGCACCAGCACAACTCTCCATTAATCCCACCGTCTCCCTTCTTAACCCAAGGGACCTCTCCTCAGCACTAAGAAAAGATCTAAAATGGAAAGCTGCCTTTTGCATATTGTTTCCTGGTGGGAAAATGGGTACATCCCTTTCAACAGAGTTATGTATGATGATGGCATTTGGGGTTGTTATTATATGACTAGGGGCCCAGTGCACAAATTCATCACCTTGAAAGGAACTGTGGGCCGCAAGGCTGCAATAGGCACAGGGACAGGTCTCAGCCCATCCTCCACCCTTCCACTTGGCCCCTCCCACTGCGGCCCCAGTCCCCTGTCTGCAGGCAGCCCCACTCCCATCGCCGCTCCCACACGTTGATGGCGCTGGCCCTGCTGATGACTCAGAGCGATTGGGGCCAGTGCCAGCAGCAGGTGCGAGTGGGGCTGGTGCCAGCAGTGGGTGAAAGCAGTGGCTGCTGCCCCAATCGCCCCTCAGGAGCAGGGGGAGGTAGAGAAGCCCTCAAAGGTGATCAGGGCCAGCAGCTGCCGCTCGCACCCGCTGATGGCGCCAAATGATCGGGACCAGCACTGGGCACTGGCAGCAGGTGTGAGCAGTGGCTCTAGCACCCGAAGCGGGTACGGCACATGGGAGCAAAGAATTTTCAGTAACTACCAGAGGCTTGCCCGGAAGACAGTGACTGGTGCCTTACCTTGGTCTGGTGTCCTTGCTTACCTGCTCCACCATCCTGCTGTGGCCAATGCCCACCATGTTCTGCACATTCCCCCGGTGGTCAGCGCACACCACAGCAACTGGTTGTTTGGTTGTTCCCGTCTATTTGCATATTGGTCTCTTATTATATAGGATATTACGGTCAGGGAGCACAGAAATACCTGAATCCTGCCTTGGCCCACCCAATGCTCCTTCTCCATGTATAAGGTACAATGAAGAGTGGACACACGGACCTACCTGGTTAGTACAGAGCTTGTTTCCCAAACTCTACTACAGCGCATTCTGCAGTATACGGGGCTGGAACACAGAGAACTGCCCAAAATTTAGGAGCTTCTGAGATGAGACCCACATCTCAGGGCCTTAACACCCTCCATCCAGTTGCAAATTATAGAGGAACAAAGAGATGAGCAGACATGCTTATGGAGAGAGGCACAGAGAAAGAACGAGCTATTTCCATGTGGAAACGTTTTAAGAATCAGCGACCCTGCCTGCTGGTCCACACAGCCGAATCTATGTCCTATAAAACTGACCCAATCTAATCACTATGCCTCCTTCTGGGAAGGAAACAAGCTAAGACCTTCTTCTCCTCCCCATCAAATATAATGAGCAATATGTATCAAGAGCCTTAAATATTCATCCCCCTTAGCCCAATACTATTAATTTTACTTATTAATGCTTACGATGGGCCAAGCTTGCCTTAAATGCTTTACAAGTATTAACTTATTTAAGCCCCACAATAATCTTTTATTTTTTTAAATATATATTTTTATTGATTTCAGAGAGGAAGGGAGAGATAGAAACAGCAATAATGAGAGAGAATCATTAATCGGCCGCCTCCTACTAGGGATCGAGCCCACCACCTGGGCATGTGCCCTTGACCAGAATCAAACCTAGGACCCTTCGCCCACAGGCCGACACTCTATCCACTGAGCCAAACCGGCTAGGGCTAACCTTATATTTTAAGTACTGTTACTGTCTCCTGTTTTATAGATTGGGAAACCAAGATGTGGGGAGATTGATCCATGATCTAAGATCTGGTGGCAGAGCCTACATTTGATCCCAAGAAATCCAAGCTCAAGTCTCTGTTGTTAAGCATTAGACGACAATGCCTTTCAGTAAGTCCACATAAAACAGTGTGTCCTAAGAAAATAACCTAGAATATATAAGAAAAGATGAACACACAAATGTGTTTACCTCATCATTATTTATAAGGGAAGAATTGGAGAAACTTTAGTAAAGTAAGATACATGAAATATTATGTATCCATTAAAGCAATGAATAGCCCTACCCAGTTTGGCACAGTGTATAGAGTCGGCCTGCAGACTGAAGGGTCCTGGGTTCAATTCCAGTCAAGGGCACGTACCTCAGATGCAGGCTCAACCCAGCCCCAGTTGGAGCACATGTGGGAGGCAACCAATTGATGTGTCTCTTGCACATTGATGTTTTTGTCTCTCTCACATTTTTGTTTCTCTCTCTGTCTCTCCCCCTCCCTTCCACTCTAAAAATCAATGAAAAAAATATCCTCAGGAGAGGATGGATAAATAAATAAATAAAACAATGTGTAATAACTTTGATTGTTACAAAGCTACTATAGACCTGCCCGAGGCTTCTACATGATAGAGAGAGCAGGGTTCCTCTGAACCATCAACCAGCCCCTATTGCTGCTGGGGTCCAGCCCCAGTGGTCCAGGGGTTCCCAAAGGTGTGGGCGTAGTTGGCGAAGAATGAAGGAGCCGGAGACAGTGTTCAGATGATCAGCATAGTTGGGTTCTCCCTTTATTCTCCTGTTACATCTGTATTTATACCATTTGATCCTATAAGCATGCCTCTATAATCGCATTATGGTATGTTTTGGGTCCTCCCTTGACCTTCTACAGTTCCTTGTTTCATGTCCATAGTTTCTTATCTGACCTTTGCCAAAAATCCCATCTCCATCTAGTTCTGTTGATTTTAATCCTATCCATTCTATTCCAAAGGTTAGGGCATTTGTTATCTCCATTCCAAGGTCACTACTCTACTGTTCTGTTAAGCTACAAGGAAGTAACTGAAGGAGATTATCCTAAGTAAAGAATATGTAGCTTAAGCATGATTGTTTGTAGTTAAAGTGATTAACTATCCGCCTGGCACTTAGTTAAAGGGTTTTACTGATTTATTCTCTTCCTTAGTCCTGTTAATCCCTAACTCCGGGGAAACATCCCCACCTGGGGAAACAACCTTTCTCAGGGAAGTGGCCCCGGTTAGAACACATAGTGCTAAGAAGGGGAGCAAACATATTAAGAACAGTATGCCAGGTCCCTTGAAACATATGCTGTGCAGATGTTTCTTCCCTGAAGCGACTGTGTCAAGCAACAAGGATGGACAGGCCTCCGGCATATTGCCTATCATATTAGGGAAGTATCAGGCTGCCAGGCTCCCAGCAGAGGCTTTGGGACAATCAGCGGTTCTCAACCTGTGGGTCGTCACCCCTTTGGTGGTCGAACGACTCTTTCCCAGGGGTCGACTAAGACCATCCTGCATATCAGATATTTACATTATGATTCATAACAGTAGCAACATTACAGTTATGAAGTAGCAACGAAAATAATTTTATGGTTGGGTCACAACATGAGGAACTGTATTTAAAGGGCCAGAAGGTTGAGAACCATTGCTTAACTGGAAAATGAGCCCCACCCTGGGTTAGAACCACTCAACATCCCCATCTATTTCATAAGCATTGTTACATTTGCCATTGGACAGGCACTGCTGCAAGCTAGCATGTGTACTCACTAATTCAATCTCCACCTAGGAGGTAGCTACTGTTGTTACACCTTCTCTCCCTAGGACAGTGGTCGGCAAACTCATTAGTCAACAGAGCCAAATATCAACAGTACAACGATTGAAATTTCTTTTGAGAGCCAAATTTTTTAAACTTAAAGTATGTAGGTAGGTACGTTGTTATTAACTTAATTAGGGTACTCCTAAGGCTTAGGAAGAGCCACACTCAAGGGGCCAAAGAGCCGCATGTGGCTCGCGAGCCGCAGTTTGCCGACCATGGCCCTAGGAGATAGGAGATGCCACAGCAACAGCACACAGCTGAAAAGTCATAAAGCCAGGATACTCACCAAGGTAGTCTGGTTCCAGAATCTTCAGCTGTAACCACCACCCAACCCAGCCATTTTAGCACAGAGCCTGTGGTGGGAGCCACCTTCTGCCCACCAGCCTGTGGGTGAGGATGTGTGTGGCCCTGTGGCCAGCATAGTCCTGCATTAAGAGTGAGGTACATGCAAGATTGTGGCTCTGGACCTGAGTCTCTAGGGAAGGGACAGCAGCAAGGACTAGATCAAAAGACTGCAGAGGGACAGATTGCCCTGCCCCCTTGCACACAACCACACCCTACCCATCCACACCCAAAAGGCAAGCAGTGGGTACAGGGAATCTCTATACCTTCCTCTCAATTCTGCTCAGAGCCTGAAACCTCTCTAAAAAAATCTATTAAAATTTAACTTTATAATCCCTACTTACTATTTTCCTCACTTTCATGACTGATGCATTACAGAAATTGTTTGAAGTCATTTTCTAACTCCCAAGATCAAGTTTAGTGTTTTTCCTATTTTACTTCTTTGACATATTTGCCAGTTCTGTCCTCCCTTCTCCCTATGAACCTTCATCTTAGGTTCAAAAAATGTTTGTTGAATCACTAAAAGTAAATGCAACTTCTCACTAGCTTTCCCAACCACTTAATCCTTGTCCAGTCTCCACCCACTCCTTAAATATCTGGGACCCCATGGATTTGTCTCTGATCTTCCCCTTTTCTCCATATAAAATATCCTGGCTTCATACCCATCATTGGTTTCCCACTGTTACTCTATCATTAATTCTCTACTAATAAATTATTGATTCGCTCATTCAACTCTTTTTACCTCATTCAAGTGTCCAATATCATTTCCCATCATCCACTAGACACATTCAGCTGAGAGTCGCACGAACACCTTAAGACCAACTTGTCCAAATACCAAACCTGCTTCAATGTTTCCATCCTCCCCACCTTCTGATTCTCTTCCCCTCTTTATTAAGCTCAGATTCAAAAGAAATGTAAGTATATAGCGCCTTATACATACAATTTATCTAAATACTTGGTTCCTTTTCCTATTCTTTATGAGGAACAGATATCATGGACACAGTGTGCTTGGTTTACCCAGTAGGGCCAATTTCAGTTTCCCCATTCAGGCTTTCAGCTGCAGGAAATGCTTCCTGGAAAGGTGACCAAAAGCAATCCCTTCTGATGTATCTAAACCAAAGGACTAGCGTGACTATTTCTCTGAGCCAGCTCAAGGGGAACACACGATGACTTTAGTTCTGTCACTAATTTTCACCAGTAAAAAGGCCATGGATTTATACTTGGAAAATTTGTTTCGTACCCAGAACGGCAGACCTTCTCAATGGTTTGCTCTGCAGGCTGCAGTCCTCGTGCTCCAAGCACAGGCAGAGTCTGCAAACCTCTGAACGGCAAGGAAGAACAAGGAGCTCACTGTCGTTACCTGAAGGCCGAAAACTCTTTCTACCAAGTCCAACCTTCGGAGGCCCACAGAGGGGAATTATGCAGGTTTTCCACTGTGGGCTGCCCTTGCTCTCAGTAGAAGGGAGGTGAATACTGACTTATTTGTGTTCTTGAACTATCTTGGCAGCAGGGGCTAGGCAAAACTCACAATAAATTGGGAAAGCTGGTACACCTAGAGAAAACAGGCCAACGGAATATTTGCCTTCCTTAAAAAATGCACTGTTTACTGCAGTGAGTGCTTGGAGGACAGGACACAGGGAGACCAGCGGAGCCAGGCGGGGTGGCTGGAGAGGAACAATTTCATGGTGAAGTCATTAAGAGTTAGGACATTATTATAATAATGATGGTGCTAATAATGGCTCATTTTATTAATAGTAAGTCCACATATGAAATATCTGTTCTCTATCAGCCACTAACTATACTGCTTGTTTTTAGGGCATATTTTTAGTCTTCCCAATACTATTGGCAAATACTCATTATGATGCCCAATTTACAGGAATATGAGAGGTTAATTGGCTCACTCAAATCACACAGCTGGTAAATGAGAGCCCCAATTCAACGCCAGGTCTGCAGGATATCATTTGTGCAATTCCCACTGCAGAATATCATTTGTGCAAGTTGCTTGGGATATAAGGACGTAGGTGAGGTGTCTGACTGTTTGCAGCCAAGGATGCAGTTGCTGCAAAAGGATGCAGAAGAATGGGTCAGATGGAGCCAGAAGAACACTTGATCCTAGAAAAAAGGAGGAAGCTAATTCAGGATGACACCACACACTAGAAACCAGCTCAAAGGCCTAATGCAGAAGCAGGGGGACTCAGGCAGAGGCCACTATAACTACCATTAGGAAGAACCCAATGAAAGTAGAGCGACGATGGAAATAGTGAAACAGGCAGGTCAGACACAGCAATGCCAGGGGGCATTCATGAATTAAACAGGGAGCAGAAATCTCTCCTTACAGGCTGCCAAGAAAGGCTGCCAAGAAAGAAGGCTGGTCACAATAAGAGGGGAGAAGATGTGGAGGAGAAGGAGGGATGTCTTCTGGGTTAGGCCCAACTTTTTCACAATTAAACTGGCTGCCTCCCAGGGAAGAGGATTCTTCATCATGGGAAGTGTTCAAAGCAGAGGTTTGTCTCTCCCAAACTTGGGATTCCTTTGTTCTGACCCTACCACCCCAATTTTACCAGAAATATCCACACTGACCTCCTAGGTCAGTGATGGCGAACCTATGACACGTGAACTCATTGTTTTGGTTGATTTTTCTTTGTTAAATGGCATTTAAATATATAAAATAAATAGCAAAAATATAAATCTTTGTTTTACTATGGTTGCAAATATCAAAAATTTTCTATATGTGACACGGCACCAGAGTTAAGTTAGGGTTTTTCAAAATGCTGACACGCCGAGCTCAAAGGTTCGCCATCACTGTCCTAGGTGAACCCATGAAGCTCCAAATCCCCTTTACCACCAGGTGGGCCTCACACCTCAGCTGAGCTCCGATGTGGGAGACCCATGTCTGACGAACACTTAGAAGTAGAGAATCCTAAGTCACTTCACTCTCCAAAGCTAAGTCTCATCTACCATCAAACAGGGATAACAATGCCCTCCTTACTGGACTTAGATGGAAAATCCTCGCACAGTAGTTGAGAGGAGATTAACTGAATCTAAATCACCACTCTCTTTACTCCAAATCCACATGAGTGAACCATTTTATGTAAAACGTATTTATTAAATGTTCATTAAGCATTAATCATTTTGTTAGGCACAAAAACTATGCTATCCAATATGGTAGCCACTAGCCACTGTCAGCACTGGCCCAGTAAATCAGAAGCAACTAAGACAAGATCCATGTCCACTGTAACAACTGTGGGGAGACAAATATAAAATAAGTATATGGTGTTTAGAAGTTCTATGATAGAAGTATGTCCAGTGTGGGTGCAAATGAGACCAAATCTGCAGGGTTGGGGTCAGAGCAAGGGTGGTTCTGAGGACCTTGTACGGGTATGGATGTGAGGGAAGCCCTAGTTCCCTTTGATCGTTTATCTACTGTGACAGGATGTAACTTGAATGTTTTACAGACATGCTCCAATTTTCCCAACCATTCCACAAGACAGACATCCAGCTGCAGAGAGATGACAAAGTCTGACCATTGTCACAAAACTAATAAACAACAGATCTTAATTTTAACTCCAAATTATCCTAGTCATTGCTCTTTACCTATATTCAGTACTGCCCCATTTTAGCAGAGTCTCTGAACCCGCTTCCCTAAGACCTGTCCCAGCCTTCTATTCACATGCCCTGACACGTCTGCCAGTCACAGCTACAAGCAATAGCCCTAAGTAGAAAGTGGGCGACTTGCACATATACCATATCAATCTTGCCTCCAAGCATTTCAGGTGGTTTGTGCCGTAGTCAAGTTCAGTCCTATTACTTCCACTAAATGCTGCCTGTGAACCTTGGAACAGCCTCCAAATATAGTCAGCCTTGAATATTAACAGACAGACAGCAATGAAGCCAGAGAGACTTGTTTGTTAGAATTTGACACGGAGAACTGCTTAGAGCAATGCTAAAATAGCAACTGGTAGAATAAATACACCAATTACACAGGATGGTCAGGGGATGTGTTGCAAACAGCAATTCATTAAAGAAAGTAAAACCCTGGTGACAGTTTTTAAATCCTTACCAAAACACTTTTTGACTAAAGGCAATATTTTTATAGTTCCTATTCCCTGCCTATAAATGTGTGCTTCTTAAATAGCCCTTTCAGGAGCCCAGGTCCAGCCCAGCAGAGGAGCTGGTGACATCATCCTGCCGCACAAAAAAGGGATTGTTCCGCCTCCAGGAAAACCTGGTGAAGTCTGCCTTCCCTAAGGACAAGGTGGGGAAAGGGCCACCCATCCCCATTATCTTTGATGTGTGTATAGCTCTTGATGTGATTCTTTTAAAGATCACTCTAATTCTTTTCTTGCTTTTCCGGTTGAGGTTTTGGGGGTGGGGGCTCAAGCAAAGGGCCATGTGTGATGGGGAGGCAATGTCTGATGCCAATTGGCATTTGGGGCAAGGACAAAAATTCCTTACCTTGAAAATGTTCTCAGATCCAACTCTATTTCTGATCCCCACCCACCTCTTCCTCCTCTTCTAGCCAATCTTGTAGCCATTTAGCTTCCATTGGTTTTATTCCCTGAAGGAGGAAGAACTGTATATGGAATCTCCACAGGAGGAAGAGAAGTTAGAGGAAAGTTCCCATCCCTATCTGGCTTCATGGCCAAGCACCTACAAAACCATCAGAACTTCCCCAATGCTAAGACTGATGGTTTTTCAGCATGACTTCAAATGTTACTATGCCAAATGAGTCTTGGTCTCTTTACTATTCCATGAGTTAAGTTGTTATTTCCTTGGTCAAGTGTCTTATTGCTGGAGCCTCAGAGGTGGGGAGAAAGGAAAGCAAAAGCAAAACTGTCCTGCCACACATTAGTAAATATTTATTGAGCAAATACTATGTGCTCAGTGCTGTGCTATATACAGAACTGAGCTAACCTGGCACAGCCCCTGCCCTCCGGGACTTACAGCCTAGCCAGAAAGAAGGAAATCTATTAAGCACATACATTTTTAAATGAGTCCCAAATTACAATTAGGGCTACAAAGGAATCAGTATACTTCATGAAGAAGACAAAACAGGATCTTCCTAGATTATGCAGATAGAGAAGGTATGTCTGAGAAGGTGGCCTTTGAATTCAGACCTGGAGTACAAGAGGGATTTAGTCATATACAAAATGGTATTAACTTAGACACACACAATGAGTACATGTTTGGAAAGGGGTGGGACATAGTAAGAGAGAAAAAGCACGTGGAAAGACACAGTGGTGGTGGAAGGATGATATGACTCAACTTTAATATGACTCAAAGTTGGCAAAGGTCTCTACAACTGGAGAAAGTCATCAGGAGTTTGGGCCTAGATGAAAAAGACGGATTAATCAGTACAGATTGGTAGTTACAAAATAGGCATGGGGATGTAAAGCACAGCCGAGGGAATATTGTCAATAGTATTGTAATAACTACGTTTGGGGCCAGGTGGTACTGGAAATATCAGGGGAACACTTTGTAAAGTCTACGATTGTTCAACCACTATGCTGTACACCCGAAACTGACACAAAATAATATTGAGTATAAACTGTAATTGAAAGCAAAAATTTTAAATGTGGGCTTCAGCAAAACTATTCTGTATGCTATTGTAATGGTGGATGCATGACATTATACATTTATTTCCTAAAACCCATAGAGCTGTACAGCACAAAGAGTGAAACCTAATATAAACTATAGACTTTGGCTAATCATCATAATAATATAACAATATTTATTCATCAGTTATAAGAAATATACCACACAAATGCAACATGTTAACAATTGGATAAATTGGGGGTGGGGGCAGGGAGAGGGGATATAAGGGAGCCCTCTCTACTTTCTGATGAACTTTTCTATGAATCTAAACTGCTCTAAAAAAATAAAGTCTGTTAATTTTTAATAAGAAAACATGTGCTCTAAGATCTGGCTAAAAGAAAACAAATCAAAAAAGTGTCAGAGGCTTTCCTGGTAAGGAAAAGGAGGTTAAAAACAATATAGATGAAAAGAAATAAGAAAAAACAATATAGATTTATTTTGAAGAAAAAAGATAACTTGTCCTTATAAGTTCAGTTTGAACACAACACATATCAAAGGTCCAAGAGAAATAATTAGTTTTCTATCACTATTCTGTAACTTTGAAACCTCAGAGCAAAGGGTTTGAGAAGCTGGCAAGAAGCATTTTTGATCCATCGTATGATCAATTGTAAAACATTGATCCTTTTTCCTATTCAAATCAAAGCACATTTTTCACAGCCCAGGGCAAAAGAGCGAGCGGTCTTCTGGGGCCAATCAAATCTAGATTTTAATTTCTACTTCCACTCTTGGGATCTGAGTGACACTGACCAAATCTTCTTAACTTTTCTGAGGCTCAGTTAGTTTTAATCAGCTATTAAATGGAGAGATTACTTATCCCATAGGCTTGCTGTGAAGACAAGAGGCAGCATTCCAGAAATGGTACATACTATTATATTTCACTAGAGGCCCGGTGCACAAAAATTTGTGCACTCAGGGGGTCCCTCAGCCAGGCCTGTGCCCTCTCACAGTCTGGGATTCCTCAGGGGATGTCCACCTGCTGGCTTAGGCCCGCTCCCCGGAGGATCAGGCCTAATCTGGCAGTCAGACATCCCTCTGGCAGCCCGGGAGCCTTTGGGGGATATCCACTTGCCAGCAGGGAGCAGGCTTAAGCTGCAGTTGGACATCCTGAGCACTGCTGAGGAGGCGGGAGAGACTCCCACCACCACCACCTCTGTGCTGGCAGCCATCAGCCTGGCTTGTGGCTGAGCAGAGCTCCCCCTGTGGGAGCACAGTGACCACCAGGAGGCAGCTCCTGCATTGAGCATCTGCCCCCTGGTGGTCAGTGTGTGTCATAGTGACCAGTCATTCCCTGTCTTTCTGCTGTTGGGGTCTATTTGCATATTAACCTTTTATTATATAGGATGGTCAGGATATTACAGCTATTATTAAGCACTGGACATTGTGCTAAGTGCTTATACCCATTATCTCATTTAGTCTTTCCCACAGCCCTGTAAAGTAAGCATTTCTAGCCCCATCACTGAGATAATAGAAGGCTCAGAGAGGTTCAATGATTGCCCAAAATTACACAGCTGATAAGTGGATGAAAATAGAATGTAAACCCAGCTCAACGTGTTTTCACAATGCTTTCAAATGCCTACTCATAGATTGCCCATATCAATATAAGGATTTTGCATTATAAGTAAAATCTTTACTTTTTGTATTTCACAGTTACATTGTTATATTATATCTGACTTTCCCACATCAGTGGCCTTCCTCTGGTGTAAATATGTGGGTATATTACAACGTGGCTTTAAAAGGAAGGAAAAAAAGATGCAGTAGACTGTGGTTTTCCTTACTAAGATTCAGAAGGAATCAATCACCGCTTGATTCTTCCTGTATTGTCTCAAAAAAAAAAAAAAAAAAAAGCTGAAATAAGTTTGGTCCTTCAGACCTTCCAAAATCTTCAAGCCCTGCTGTCTTTCCAGATAACAGCGTGGTGGGGTCAGTCCATAGAGGCATTTCCCTGAGTTCTAACTCACTCCAGCTTGGTCACATCTATAAGGCAGTCCCTTGCTTTTGATACAAAAGTCTATCTGGCTCCCAATACTTGCCTTTATAGCCCATTGTTAAAGTTTTTCATTATATTTCTTGCCGGAAACCAATTCTAGCATGTCATAATTTTAAGAGTTTCATCAAAAGGTTGATGAAACTTGGGGACTCAACAGGGTTGAGTCACACATGTAGTCACCTGTTGGCAATGGCTAAAGGCATTTCCCCAAACCTGAATAGGAAACTGCTTGTGGCTGCCAGACAGTCAAAGGGCATCTTAATCTACATGTTATTGAACAGCGTAGGCTAAATCCCCCAAATTGGCAATGCTTCTGTACCCTTTGAAACCTTACCCTTTGAAGTGTATTGTCTCCACCTTGCCTTAGGACAAATTGTGTTAATAAAAGCAAGGGTCCTAGACAAGGAGGGGGTCTTCAATTCCTTTAGCTGAAGGTCCTCTGACTCCCAATGCCTTTCAAAATTATATCTCGTCTCCGGACTCTTTACTAGTCTCTGGATTTCTATGTCATCTGCGCACAGCCTTTTCCAGATTCCTGAACCCTTCTTGATGCTGGGACATGAACTCTGGCATAATTTCTTTATTATTTATATATTTCACTTGAAAGTATTATTTAAGTGGTTGGGATAGTTTCAAGAAAAAAATTATTGGGTGGTTGGGAATCCCCCACAAGATAATTATAGTTGATATTTTACATTAATTCTTGTGGAAATAATTCACTATCTTAATTTTCTTTTCACTCTAAGAATGTAAGTCATAATTTTTATTTTTTTATTTTAGAGAGAGAGGGAAGAAGGGGGAGAGAGATACATCAACTTGTTGTCCCAGCCCTAGCCTGTTTGGTACAGTGGATAGATCATAGGCCTGCGACCTGAAGGGTCCCAGGTTCGATTCTGGTCAGGGGCACATGCCCAAGTTGAGTTGGGGACTCAATCCCCAGTAGGGGGTGTGCAGGAGGCAGCTGATCAATGTTTTTCTCTCATCATTGATGTTTCTATCTCTCTGTCTCTCTCCCTTCCTCTCTAAAATCAATAAAAAAAACTATATTTAAAAATAAACTTTGTTGTTCCACTTATTTATGCATTCATTTATGCATTCAATCCTCATTGAACACACAACCATGGCCTATCTGGATGATGCTATAATCAACTGAGCTACCCAACCAGGGCAAGGATATAATTCCTGACAAATTCATAAAACCCTTATAAAGGGAGGCCTTATATCTTATCATGAACTCTCCATTTCAACCATCTTCATTATTTCCTGTAAGCAAACCATTCCCTAGATGCATATGGGCTGTGTACACACACAAGTGGGCGTAGACACACAGGTGGTTTTGTGGTCTCTCTCTCTCTCTCTCTCTCTCTCTCTCTCTCTCTCTCTCTCTCACACACACACACACACACACACACACACACACACAGTAACGGGGGTGTCATTTTTTGCCCTGAAAATGGAATCAAACACTTTCCCAGAACATTCTTTAAGTGAACTCCAGAGCTCCAAATGAAAGGCTTAAAAGTTGAGGTTTCCCCAGAGACCCCCAAACTTCCTGGAATTTAAATTTTTTTAAAAAGGGAAAACAAGCAAAACCCTTCATCCCTCAGTTAATGCTAATACACTCTGAAAAGGCAAGTCAACTAGGAAGTGTAGCACCAATATTAACACAGAGAACGTCTGCCATGAGGAAGGAGAACAAGGGGCCACCTCATGCTGTGGCCAGCCGAGGCACTCACACATTTCGTCAGCAGGACGGCAGCCAGCCTTCCCAGCTCACTTTTATAAAGCTGGCCCCTGGCATTCCAGAGCAAGATGTAGCTGTGCAGTCTGCTTGTCCCTTAGCTACTTCAGAGGAGCTGGCAAAGTGGCCACCAGACCTGCCCGGGAGCCATGGCAAAGAGTGGACTTGTAATTTATGTCCTGGTTATCACCTTACTCCTGGACCAGACCACCAGCCACCCATCCAAATTCAAAGCCAGGAAGCACAGCAAACGCCGTGTGAAAGGTAAAATACTGGGCTTGCTCGGGGTGGGGAGGGCCTGGACAATGTTCATTTCCAAACCCCTCCAGGAGACTGTGCCTGGTGGCAGTACCATGCCAGCGTATGGGAATGGCATTTCATGGGACTGAATGACCTTTTAATTCTCTGGAGAGTTTGATATTTAAAAGAATCATGTAATAAGGGTGTGTTTTTTTTACAGTGATAAAAAGCTCTTATAATGTAAAAAGAAATTCTATATTGTATATCCTTTGTCAAGTGGATTACATAGAATGTTCTTTAGAGGGAATCGCCGGGATATGTGGACATCTGGTATTATGAATGAGGAGTCAAGTAGAACAAGTTGATTATAGAATACAGTTTCACTCGTAGAGATTGTGTGACATTATTCAAAGGTAACTGTGAAATAATTATGATCCTATTAAATGTGTAGTAGAAGATAGAGCTATTGGTAATTGTGACTTCTTTTTTTGTCACTGGTTACCATGTAGATATATTTTCATATCTTGCTATATAAGAACAATCTATACTATATATTTAAGCTTTTTCCTGTCATAGAGAAATTGAACCTCTCTTTGACTTAAACATATTTTAACTAGCAAAGTCATATAGTGTTTGAAGACATTTTAATGCAAAACTAAATCTAAGAGCAATCTCAAATTCTGGGTGGCTTGAATCAGGTTATGAGATAAAAAGCAAATGCTGTGAAGAACAAAAATGATGGCAATTTATTTACAACATACTGAAACCAAAGCAAAAGGGAAAACACGGGTAATGTTTTATCTCATCCTCTGAGTCATTTTCATATCAGGATATTTTAAGGTAAATATTATGACACTATTTCTGTATCAGTTGCACTTCGTTATTAACAAAACACACACACACACACACACACACACACAAATACCAACAAGGTTGGTTTTGAGTGACACAACACAGATGACTGGTGGATAGAAAGGGGGCTTGTGTTGTGTTGTGTTTTGATGATAATAAAGTGTGCTTTTCTAGAGGAATTTATACAATTTAAGTCTGATGCAAGGTTTCTTAAGTGAAATCTTTTTTCCTTATAAAATATGACATTGCTCTGGTACCTTATTTAATGAAAGACTGAAATATTTCCCAGGCGTAGGTACAGTATATTCAGTATATTGCTGAAGATGAGGGCAGAGGAAGGAGGTGAGAGAAGGTACTGGGTGATGTGGCACATTTTGTTGCCAGCATATCCTCACCAGTGGGAGGGAGTGCAAAGTGGTCACCACCCGATAGGGATGTGGGGAGGGGTATGAGTGAGTGTGTGTGTGAGTGTGTGTGTGTGTGTGTGTGTGTGTGTGTGTGTGTGTGTGTGGTTTTTCTGGAGTAATTGCAGTTCAGGTCATAGAGAGCTCCTTCCTCAACGCCCACATACACACACATACACACGAACACACACTTTTTTTCCTGACTGGGTACACACTTTAAATATCACCCTCTGAAAGCAGTTCATGCTAATTTTGCCATCAGGTCTCAATAAGCAGATGCTACAGTAGATGAAGTAGTAAGTCTAGACTTGCAGAATAGTTCTCTCCCCAACCTCTCACACCCTCAAACTATTTTAAGCACCTATAAATAACACTTTATGAAACCAAAGGAAAGCTATTTCTCTCTCCCAATCCTCTCCACAGAATTAGCCACTATTAACTACTGTCTAATATTCACAGCTTTTTGAATGCACAATTAAAAATTGATATTTTTAACAAAATAAGAATTGGCTATGCAAAGTGCCTGGCAGACAAACTAATTAATTTCATCTATTAACACTCAGAGATACATATCTACACAAAGCTTACCTCAGTCATTTTAACAGCCGCATAATATCACATTGTGTAGATGGGTCATGATTTATTTAATCTGTTCTCTTGGTGAACTTCTGTGTGGTTTTCAATCCATCTCTGATTCAGTGCCTCAGTGAACTGCTTTGTACACACATAAAGATACTCGCTGACTTGTGATGCGGTAACATCCTGATAAACCCATCATAAATTAAAAATATCACCCGGCCAGTGTTGCTCAGTGGTTGAGCATCAACCTATGAACTAGGAGGTCACAGTGTGATTCCTGGTCAGGGCACATGACTGGGTTGTGGGCTCAATCCCCAGTAGGGGTGTACAGGAGGCAGCCGATTAGTGATTCTCTCTCACCATTGACATTTCTATCTCTCCCTCTTCCTCTCTGAAATCAATAAAAATATTTTTTTTAAAAAAGAAAAAATACAGTAAGTTGAAAATGCATTTACTACACCTAGTCTACCAAATACTGTAACTCAGTCTAAACGACCTAAAATGTGCTCATAACACAATATTAAAAACAAAACAAAACAAAAAACTGCTAGCAACACAGTATATACTCTAAAATATCTGCCTCTGCCCAGAATCACAAGAGACAATGATACCACATAACGCTCACCCAGGAAAAGATCAAAATTTAAAATTTGAAGTACAGTTTCTACTGAAAGCACACGGTTTTCACACCATTGTAAAATAAAAAATCATAAATTAAAACATCCTATCAAGGACTGTCTATAAGTATATTGATCCCCATGATAGGGTGTTAGGATACATTTCTAGAAGCAAAATTTCAGGTTAATCACACTTTCCAATTGGCTCCCAAAATGACAGCATCAATCTATGATCCCATCTTCAGTGTATGAGATTGCCCCTTGTCTACATACCTTGAGAGCCCAACATCATACCATCAGTTTAAGCCCTGCCAACCTAAACAAAAGAATAAAACCCTTTAAAATTTGCATTTATTAGATTGTTAATGAAGCTGAGCTATTTTTTATATGTTTAGTGGTCATTTCTTCTGGAAATTATTTTTGCATCATTTCAACACTGTACCTATTTTGGAGAACACTAATAATAAAGTAAAAAGAAGTCTGTTTTTAAAAACTCAAAATGGCAATTAAGTGATTTAGTTCCAAACAAAAGCTTATTTGGTAATTACCTTATAGGTCTCAAAAAATTATGTGCTGCAGTAATGAATAAAATATAATTTTTACAGTGAAATAGTTGGTCCCTGTGTTCACTGTAGACAAAACATTCGCATTTGTCACAGAAGCAGCAGCAGAAGCCAAGCCATCTGGATAGTGACTTCCATAATGATTTCCCAGGGGCCTAATATTAATTCTTGTGTCTTTATGTTAATTATAATGTTTACAGCTTCTCTGTGGAGGTCAGTTATTTAAATAGAATGGAGCAGGAAGGTGAGAGGGATGGGGGAATAACATGTACAGAGTTGACAATTTGTAACTTGGAAGCAAGTCTTCAGGTCTTTACAAGCCTGGCCCCCAACAGCCAATGGTTTTGTTCTCTGAACATATTTATTCTGGATTGAATGGACCCATTGAGGAAATCCTTAGGCTATTTATTTCTGAGCTGAGCTAGTGGATGTTTTGAGAACTGATGAGCAGTATGAAGGGAAAAAGAGCTGGGAGCCACCTCTGAGTACCGCAGAAGGAATTTTCCTAACCCAAATGTGGAAAAACCTGGCTTGCAAAGCACATGTTTAAGGGGATGGAGATCAGCGTGTTTGGATTTGGGACTGACTTGAAAAACCCAGGACAGAGCATAGATTCTCTATATGGCATCTCCACAAGGAGGCATCTGAGGACAGGCCCTGTCAAGCTTTGAGCATCTTCTCTGCCCAAGACCACATGTTAAGGACCAAGCAGGTGAAGGCAATCACTGTACAAAAATAGATGGGAGGGACGGGAAGAAATGGAGTCAGTGAGCATCAAATCCCGACTCTGTACCTTACCATCTGGGTGACCTTGTGCAGGTTAATTCAACTGTCTGTGCCTCTATTTCTTGGGGACAGTGATGGTGTCTATCTCACAGGAATATTGAAATACTGAAGCTCTTAGCACATAGGGTATGGTGGCTTTTAATACTTTTTAATATGATTTATTACAATTCCTGCCTTTGAAGCACTCCCAAGCTGTCAATCTCCAAGACAGTTTCCATCAGTCCTGAAATTTTGTTGATTCATTCAACAAACATTATGTGTGCCTATTATGTGTCAAGGAATACCCTGGATAATAAGACAGATAAAATTAAGTAAAATAATTATAGATTGGATAAAGTGCTTTGAAGAAAAATAACGGTTCAAAGAAAGAGATTAGCCACTGGGATGCTAACGTAGAGAGGACAATCAGAAAAGTTTTCTCAGAAGAGGAGATGTTTACACTCAACAAAAAGATGGGTAAGAGTGTTCCAGGCATAAGGAACCCAAAGGAAAGGATCCCAAGATGAGATAGCTTGCTGTAGAATCCATCTGAGAGTCAAGGGATCTGAAGCCTGGTGGAGGGAGGGTCACATGGGAAGGGGCTGGAGAGAGAGATGGGAGGCCCAATGCACAGAGGGAACTTCTAGTATTGTTGGTATTATTATCTCCACCAAACCCTTATGAATCTTCCCAGCCAACTTATTTTCATGCTTTATTTTTCATGTACACTGAGCGCAATTTCATCAAAACCACCCTTGCCTTAGGTTTTGGATTTCAAAGCTTCAGTTTATTTTGTTTTGTTTTCATATTATTTTAACCACATGCTTTTTATTTCTCCCTTACCACCCCACCCTAACATATCCCCAGAAAAGGATGGAGACCTAAAGACTCAAGTTGAAAAGCTCTGGAGAGAAGTCAATGCTCTGAAGGAAATACAGGCTCTGCAGACAGGTAAGACCTCATCTCATCGATGCCTGTCTCAAAGGAGGTAGGGGGGAAATTGCGATTTCCTAGCAATTCAAACCATACCTAGAGTGCATGTCAAGTTCTAGGTGACATATTTTTAAAAGAGACATTGACAAGCTAGATGTGTCTTGGAGAAAGGATCCAAAAGCTGAGGAGATGACTGTTTGGGAAATCAGCTTGATTTTCCACTCCTTTCTTTTATATAGAGATAAAAATAGGCATTTCAATAATACAATTTTAAAAGTCTGTTCAAAAGTCTTCTTTTATAGGCAATGAAACAGAAGTGAAGCGAGTACTAACCACCTTAAATAATTAGCATTCATTGGATGTTTACTAAGTGCTCATTGGGAGATCTGCTGAGATTCAATGAAACAGAGGGCCACAGGACTCAGGCATGTACAACAAATGCAAATGGAAGGACACTGGTTAGAACCACCACTTGCCAATAGAGGGCAGCACCTGGCGTTCCTTTCTTTCTGGAGCAGAGCTCCCAGGGGTGAGGAAATGAGAGCCACACTGGGTGGTTCAGGAGCAGCCTGGGCTTGCAAAGCTCATACCCACAGGGAACAATACTCTCATAGTAACTCAAAAGTAGAGCTTCGAGGGTCCCACAAGAGACCTGCCAAATTATAAGAGTTATAGCCTTCAGAGAAGACTGAAGTTACAGCTTTCAATCAAGTGCTTGTAACTCCCAGACCATTCATGTTACCAATTCAAGGTCATTTTTTACCATAAGCAATGTTGCCTAGCAACACTGGTGATATATCCCGGTTATCAGGTTTCCAGGGAAACAGAATTAGAAAGTTAAAAGAAGGTCAAATGTGCATGCAGAAGGGGAGTTTTATTAATGCTTCACCTACATGAGCACATTAATCTCTAACAATTTATGAGATACCTGCCATAGTGATTATCCTCATTTTACAGATGAGGAAACTATGGCACAGAGAAATTAAATAATTTGCCCAAGCTTTACAAAGCTAGTAAATGTCAGAACCTGATCCACCCATGCTTTTTGCCTAATCTATCTTTATGTTTGGTTTATCCTGGATAACCTAAACAATGTATATAGCAGGGCTGAGTTATCTGCATAAGAAAAACACTGTCTCTCTCTATACAAACTCAGGCTTTTGTTTTTGTTTTTAATAATTATGAAATATCATTCCAGTTCTAAAAGTCCCAAAGAAATTCAGCACATAGTGGAGCTACAATAACTAACAACCATGTGTATATCAAAGCATCATGAGGCGAAAGGCCATATTTTAAGGGAGGGACAGACCTGGGTGTGTGTAGCTGTAATCTTTCATGCTAAGTTATATTTTTACATGCTAAGTTGTTGCAAATCACAACTTTTCTAAGCCTTAATATCCTGATATGTAAAGATGGGAGTAATAAAATCCCACTTCATGGGACTGTTGTGATTATTATATGAGTAAAGTGCTTGGAAAAGATCAAAATTTATCTTTTTGTACATTGTATGTACAATGTCCACCACATACAAAATCTGCAGTAAATAAACGTTGATTTATCATTACCATCACATATCTTTCATTCCACAAATATATACTGGTGCTTGCCAGGTCCAGTCCTGGATGTCTTATACTCAAAAAGCATTTTAATATTTCAAATCTCACATCTTTACAGTCTGTCTCCGAGGCACAAAATTTCACAAGAAATGCTACCTTGCTTCGGAAGGCTCGAAGCACTTCCATGAAGCCAATGAAGACTGTATTTCCAAGGGAGGGACCCTGGTAATCCCCAGAAACTCAGAGGAAATCAATGCCCTTCGAGACTATGGTAAAAGGAGCCTGCCGGGTGTCAATGACTTTTGGCTAGGCATCAATGACCTGGTCACAGAAGGCAAGTTTGTTGATGTCAATGGAATTGCCATCTCCTTCCTCAACTGGGACCGAGCACAACCTAATGGGGGCAAGCGGGAAAACTGTGCCCTGTTCTCCCAGTCAGCTCAGGGCAAATGGAGTGATGAGGTCTGTCGGAGCAGCAAGAGGTACATATGCGAGTTTATCATCCCTTAATAGATCCTTCTCAAATGCATCTTCCAAGCATGATTTATAGGCTAATGGTTCTCAAGAATAAGTTAAATTGTCCATAGGAATACAAGAATCAGCCAATTTTGCTACCATGTTTCATTGTGATTTTTCCCTTCATGGGGCATGAGGGATCAGAAAATAATGATCCAGCTATGTACACACTGTTAAAGTGGCTTCTGCGAAATGGGCTTCAAATCCGCTTTTTCCTAGTCCCTCTCACTTGTCTAGACGAGGTCTGTATTAAAAATACAATAGCCAGAAAAGCAAGCTTCTCTTGAAAGTTTAATATATATTTTGTTAATGAGAATTCTCTAAATCAGAGATTCTAGGTGCTATATAATCCAAAACCTTTTTAGTCTGATGCTCAATGTGTTCCATTCTCGCCTTAGTGCCTTGTTGGCCCATTCCCTTTTCTTGGAGTTGCTACATCGCCTGGTAGAACTTGTATCTTGCCTACCATGTCAGAACATGAGTGCCTCAGATTCTCATTAATTTTTTTCTTCAAGACCCCTTCCCCATATACGTTTTCTTTTTAATTCCCAATCAGGATCTGAAAGGAAATGATAAGGCAGCATATTTGGCCATTTTCCCCTTCCAGCATTACATTACCACTTCCAATTTGAATGGCTAACCTTAAGGCAGAACAAGAGCAGCAGATTGTATGAAAAAATGGAAAGAGAAAAAATGTCTGGTTTTTCATTGCTTTAGCACCCTACTTCCTTTATGAAATTGAAGATGGATAATCTATATCTATATCTACCTAGATATAGATATAGATATATAGATATAGATATAGACATATAGCTATATATTCATTTCTTTTTACATACTTCGTATTTCAATAATCATATATTTAAGTCTATTAGGGGCAATCTATCTTTGGAGGTTAAAATTGGATTTCAATAAAACTATTTTGGAGTCACATCTCTGTGCAATTTTTTATTCTGCCAAATGCTATTCCCATTAAATTATTTAACTAGATTGTGTAAAATAACTTCATTGCTTACTATGAAATTACAATGTTTAGGCGTGGGAGAAATCGGTTTGTTTTTTTTTATTATTATTATTAGTTAAGGTATTACAAATGTGTCTTCATCCCCCCCATTAACCCCCAACCTCCCCCCCACACACAAACTCATGCTCCCATCCCCCTGTTGTCCATGTCCATTGGTTTGGCTTATATACATGTATACAAGTCCTTCGGTTGATCTCTTCCCCTTACCCCCGCCCTCCCCTACTTTGAAATGGGTTTTTTAAAAGCAAATAATTTTAAGTATATTCTGTACTTCAAAAGCAAACAATTTTAAGTATATTCTGTTCTTCAAATATTATTTTTTTCTTTAAATATTGAATATATTTTGTATTATCATTCTCTGCAAACTTTAACTACATGTGCTTGGAATAATGTTTTGGTTCTTTCAATTGTACAATAATAAAGCCTGAATTCTGATCAATCTGGATGTACCTGGATATTGATTATAGTTACTCAAAATATGTTGGTTTATATCAAATTTGACACAATTCAGGGGGTACTCATGATTTACATGTACTAGGAAAATAATTTTACCTGACAATAAAGAGGAAAAGTCTGTGGGGGGAGAGGGGCACTTTAAAAAGAAAATTATATCTGCAATTGTTTTTGGTTGACCCTGGCCAATGGGTCAACTCCAATACAATCATAATCTCCTCAAAGATGATGACAATGAAACTGACACCATTATAATTAGCTAGTTATTAATAATAGGAAAGGAGCAAAAGAAAGGCCAGACATTATAAACATGGCCACCAGGAAGCTGCAATTTCACATTCTTCAGGGAACCACCAATCCATTCTTCACAGATTATTGGGGGAAGGGTTCCAACAAATGGGAGATAGATACACACCCAGTGAAGTTGGGGTGACTAGGGAAAGTGCCTGTCAATCAAACCTGGGAACAAAGATCATTGGCCAGAATGGGTGGGGCCACTGTAAACCCACAAAAACTGGGGGATATATAATCCCTCAAACAAAGGAGTTTTCTTTTCTTGTGACTCTTGGCTTTGAGGCTTTCTTGTTCCTGTTCCTTGCATTCACCCATGTTTTCTCCAAGCTATGTGGCCCTGTGAACCCCACATAAAAACAGACTGATGGGCTGTGGCTGCGAACACACACTAAATTAGCCTAATGTTGCATTGGACTGTGCAGACATGGAATGGAAGCTCTGGACACTGGCTTTGATTCTAGACCAGCCGTGGGCAAACTACGGCCCGCGGGCCGGATCCGGCCCGTTTGAAATGAATAAAACTATTGAAAAAAAAGACCGTACCTTTTTATGTAATGATGTTTACTTTGAATTTATATTAGTTCACACAAACACTCCATCCATGCTTTTGTTCCGGCCCTCCAGTCCAGTTTAAGAACCCATTGTGGCCCTCGAGTCAAAAAGTTTGCCCACCCCTGTTCTAGACCTATTGAAGCCATAGCTACACTTCTTTCGTGGGGGAAGGAAGGGAAATGGGACCTTGGAAACTTCAGGGTTTGATTCCACAGAAAGAAAGCTTTCTACAACATCTCATCCTCCCATGTGACTCTCAGAAAATTCTTTTTCTTGTGATATCATGAGAAGCCCACTCCCACAAGCAACAGATGGGAACATGGACCTCTCTCCACTGATAACAAAATTAGTAGACATTATAGTATATTCTCATCACATTCCAGGCACTGTCCTAATTTTAAATAATTATTTATCTTTAGAACAACTCTGGGAATTAGGCTCTGGAACAATTGCATTTCATAGAGGAATAAACTGAAGGAGAGAGATATAGTAACCTGTTCTATAAGTCACAGGACAGGAAGGAGTGGAGTTGTAACCAGAACTCAACAAGTTGCTCAGATCCTACCCCCTTAGCAACTATAGGGAGATATGATAAGATCAAGTTTATTCAACTAGGCACTGGAAGTGGACTCTAACCTGTTCTCCCAATTCCCTCATATGGGGAGGCAATTTGGGCAAACAGCTGATCTTGATAAGGCACTCAATCTGAGGCTGCTTCCCAAAGGGCTGAATAAAAACAACCATGGCTTACACAAATCAGTGTCAGAGTTTGGGTTTCTAGGACATGGAGCTAAATACTATCATCCTCCTGTTGTGCCCAGATTTCAAGGTTCCCAAAAAGCCCACCAGGGAGCCAGCGAGTCCGATGCAAAAGCAAAGAGTCCTTCATTTTGAACTAGTTCGGCTCCCCGACCACACTCACCGATGCAACGGTGAGCCCAGTGGCAGAGAGAGAGCGAAGCCTGATGGGACTGTGGGTTTTATAGGGGGGTGGAGTGAGGGCAGGAGAGGGGACTGTAGGCCTCGCCGGTGACTTATTATACAGGATGTGGTCATAGTGATGGCGTGCACTTCCTTTGATTATCATTGGTTAGTCCAGAGAAATCCTGGGTGTGGCTAGCAGAGGCCTGGGCTTCCGGGAAGAAGGTACTCTCTTGAGCACATGGCAGCTGCCCCAAAAATGGAGGACCCAGGGCAAGATGGAGGGCGCAGTCCTAGCCCCCCACCCCCAGGGCGAGCTGAGCCCGGTCCAGGGGCGGCGGGCGGGTGGCGGCCTGCGCCGGGCTCCCACTGTGGGCTGGGGTGTCGGTGCCCGAGGCCGCCAGCAGCGTGGTCAGGCTGTGCCTCATGGGGCCCAGCGGCCGGCCCACGTAGGCCCTGCGACGACTTGCCCTTTCACTCCCTGAGCACCCCAATCAGAAAGCTACAGAGAAGAAGCTTAATTCAAAGGAACAGATGAAATTTAGTGAAGGGAAATCAAGATGATTTGGCAAGACAATGAGCACATGGATGAGAGATAAATTGGGATGGGAACGAGTGGATTAAGGGATTACCTGGCTGGCCCAAGGTCAATCTCATGACCTTGACTTCATAGTTCACACCAATAAGATTCACTAACTTAGACTGCTCTCGGTCTATTTTTGCCAGTTAGGCACTCTTAAGCAAACAATAAGTCTTTATGCAAGATTGAGAAATGGGTCTTTACTCTTAGGTCAACTTTCCTGTCTCCATGAAAGCTGCCTGGACTAGAGAGTGGAGAAACATTCTGAAGTTTGGTGGAAAGAGCGCCAGCAACAATTAGCAACGTTTCTCACAAGTTCATAGTTTCTCACAAGTTCACATTTGTACCACCTAATTGTCATCCCTACTGTAAACAACTGCAGATATCAGTTACATTCAAAGCTCAACAACCCTTACCAGGAAGCTGATTCTGAGCTCTAAAGCAGTGCCTTTCAAATTTTTGTGCTTACAAACCACCTGGGGACCTTGTTAAACTTCGGATCCCATAGGTCTGGATTGAGACTCCAGATTCTGCATTTGTAAAAGCTTCCAGTGGAAGCAACAGTACTAGACCACACATGACAGGCTGATAGCAAGGGCCTGTTACTTGCCCAGAGACAGTTTCTGATGGATTTCAGCCATTTTGCTTCTCTTTAACTCAAAAGTCAAGGGTAGGATCTACCGTTTGAGTGAAAAACAATACTGAGCAATTTTTCCCACAGATGCTTCCATCCATACCATTAAATGAGGTACAAAGTAAAAATCAATTAGTTAAAGAAAACATCAATAAGAAAGTGATTTGAAGGAGGATTTATTGCAGTGGTTCTCAACCTTATCTGCACATTAGAATCACCTGGGAATCTTTTTAAAATCCTGATTTCTGGGCCTCATCCTCCGGAAATTCTGTTTCTTTGTTATGGGGTGGAGCCACAACATGAGTAACAAAGAAACAGAATTTCCAGAGAATGAGGCCCAGAAATCAGGATTTTAAAAAGATTCCCAGGTGCTTCTAATGTGCAGCCAAGGTTGAGAACCACTGATTTATTGTAAGGCTCAGTGGTTCCTTTCTCTTCCCTAGCACTGCTGAATAGCATTTCTCAAACAAACAAAAAAAAGATACAGTCTTTCTTACATTCAGATTGTTGAGTCTGATCAAATAATTGAATGGATATCCCCTCCTGGGAAACTGACCTTTAGATCATTTCCAACTGACATTCCCTTTAGACCACATTCCATTTGCTAGGACCAGTAACTTTCCCCTCTGACTTGCCCAGGATCAAGACCCGCCCAGACGCTAAACGATTCGTAGATGACCTGCTTCTGGGTCCGGGTTTCTATGTAGCAGAGCAGCTCCCTCGCTGCGATCTATTGAAAGTCAGCCCTCGACACAAATGTTTGAAAAAAAGTTAAGAAAAGATTAAAGATAAGAAAATTTAAAAAACTTAGAAAGACAAAAGAAAAGACAAAAAAAAAAGGAAGAAAGAAAAGGCCCGCCCAGAGAATTCCCCTGGTGAAAAAGGCTGCCTAGAGTCCTTTAAAATCTCTGAGTGCCATTTTGGGGCTCAGCCCACTGCTGGGGCACCCACAGCAGATTGGGCTGGACCTGCAGCATCAACTTCTTCCGGCCACTGAGAGTGGACTTCAACAACACAGAGGGGCCTGTTGGCAAAGGAGCCACTTTTTCACTTCGTCTGGCTGAGTCTCCTAGAGGGGAAGGGATAGTGACTTGGCTCCTGCCTTCTGTTGGGCACTAAGGGGAGGAAGGGTCTGGGAAAATAGACTGTCCCCTGTCTTCGCCTCTTGAACCCCAACACCAGCTGACCACCAGGATCCAGTGACAACTAATGGCCATGACTGCCTTCCCTCCTTGCCTAGTAATGGCAAAGCTAAAGTTACCCTACCAGCTTCTTTTTTTTTTTTTTTAACAGGAGCAAGCAATTCACAAGATAATTTTTTTCCTCATTTGAAAATGGCAGGTAATATCTGAGACCATATAGAAAATGGGATAATACTCCCACCTCATTAAAGATTTTATGACGATTTTATGAGACAGTGCGGCTAGAAAGGCACTGCACAGTCTGTTGCTCGTAGGAGATGCTTAGAAAATGAAAACGATCATCACCAGCTGCAAACTGATTTCTAAGAACCGGGGGAAAGGACCCTCATGATTTTAGAAGCAATTGCTCTAATATCAAATATCAGGTGGCTCTGAGAAAAGAGAAATTACCTGAGTACCTCAAAGAATAATGAGAAGATTAAAATGACAGTAATTTTCCAAGGCGTGGCTTTAGCCAGAATGAGCCATCTAAGTCAGCCCTAGAGTTTCCCTGTGAAGAGTGAACACTCTCAATTTTAAAATGTGTTATCTTTTAGCATAATATCATTTTCAAAAAAAATCCAGGCTACCATTTAACCTTATGACACTGTGGGTTTTACTGATAAAAACATATATGGCATAATAAGCCATGATTTTGTAAAATTTTCTCTGAGTCTCACTGTGTGATAACTCAAATTTATCTAGTGATTTTTTTCTTTATGCATATTTTATCTCACAATAAACATATGATGTTGGTTTTTACTATATGTCACTTTACTAATGAGCAAATTAAGGGTGAAAGAGACCAAGTAATTTGTTAAGGTTACAAAGTTGGAAAGTTGTGGAACCAAGATTAGAATCCATATTCAAAAGACTCTGGGGCCAGTGTTCTTTCTAACACACAGGCTGCCACTCCCTTGCCATGCCATACAGGTTAAAATTAGCATGTGGCTAAATTATCTAATTAATTTAATAGCACTATTAACATGTACTATCACTTTTATGTAGATAAGTGTAGAGAGCAGACTCTCAAGGTCAATCACCCAAAGGAGGAGTTCCAAGCAGGACTAACTTACAAAGCACGGATGTTGTGCACAGCTGTAACTGACAGAAGTGTCACAGCAATAAAAAAAAAAACAGACTCTGGCCATTGAAATGCACAAATCATCTTATCTACATATTTATGAAGTTTGTATCAGGCACTATTCTAGATTTTTAGGCATACAGCCATTAACAAACACACACGATTGAAAGGGAATGAATTAAACTGTTAATAGCTGGATGATAAAATTTTATGGGTGAATTTTATTTTCTTTGTATTTTTCTTATTTTACTCACTTTCTAAAATGAGCATAGATTACTTTTAAATCAAGAACAATGTTTTATATATGTCAGTGGATTTCAGTGGACCAGCTTATTTTGATACTTTGATGCTTGTCAAACACATTTACAACTGCCCCCACTGATTTGAGAGCTTAACATTTTCGTAGCCAAGATGTCCACTGACTTATGTTGCAGCCTACTTTGTAGAAAAAACAAAAACTTTTTTAAAAATATGTTTTTATTGACTTTAGAGAGAGAGAAAGGAAGAGAGAGATAGAAACAGATTGGCTGCCTCCTGCATGCCCCCTCCTAGGGATCGAGCCCACAACCCAAGCATGTGACCTGACTGGGAATCCCACCAGCGACCTCTTTGTGCATGGGACAATGCTCAACCAACTGCCCAAGTAAAACAAAGGCATTTTAATAGCTAGACTTTGTCCACCAATTCAAAGAAAGGGGGTGGGAGGAAGAGAAAAATAATCATGTGAAGTGGAGACCAGGTCTTGAGAACATTTTCATTCACCAGTAACATGGATTCAGTACCCGGAGACCATATTTCCCCTCAAGTTATAAAGTGGGGAGTAGGTTATGACTGAGGAGACTCAACCTCAGAAGAGTGGAACAAAAGCAATACTTACATGTGCAAATTTTGTAGGGAAATTTCGACCAGAGGCAAAACAATGTCATACTTATACGTCCCTCCTTTCACTTATTTCAGATATTTTCTACGGACTTACTTTTGCCTAGCAATTTGTACAGACCAAAAGCTCAGTCAAGAAATTTAAGTAAAGATGTGGAAGGAAAACTAAAAAAATTCAAAGGATTCTTCCCCTGAATTCAAAAATTGCCAGAGAAAAACACAGGTAAAGGAGGACATTCTCAGTAAATAATGTCTTTCCAGCTTCGGAGAGAAGAAATCCTCTTTTGTATTTAATCTACACTCTTCCAGCCATCTTTGAAGCCCCCTCGTTCAGCCCACTCTGAAAGGATTCTGTTGCTTTTCTGTATTTCAGAGTACTAAGTGTTTATACTGTTAGCCTCTTAAAAGCCTCTTTGCTGAGAAAGTGTGTGCGCGCGCGCATGCACCTTAAGTGGGGCGAGATCTGTATACTACCAGCAATGAAGAAAATGTGAAAAAATTTAAGTAGCTCTTTTGCCAGTGGAAAAATCAAAGCTGATGGTAAAGTTAAGATTGATGTGTCAGCAATAACCCAATGATAGCAGGCTGTGTTGGAGTCATAATTATCTCTTTACAAATGCCAAGGACACAGGCAGACATTTTTACGAGCTCTGTGGATATTTATTCAAGCATGTCTGGCTTGGTTTATCTAGAGCTTTTGGTATTTGTTGGCAATTTTCTATGTTAAGAAAATATTTTTTAATCAGATCAAGTTTATAGTGGTCAAAGGTCAAACAACTAATTAAAATTAACAGCAGCCCCCCCCCCCAAAATGAATAACTTCCAACAAACTAGAGAGGAAGGTTATCTCAGGTTGGCAGTTCTCTAAATTAAAGAGCTGTGTCATTAAGCAGTAAATCTCACTTGGCTGAAGTGCTCAGAAATAAAAGGTTTCTGTGGTTTAGCTGTTGTTGAGTTGTTGGGTACAAGGAGAATAATCATTCTCGACATCATATTCAATGACAGCAGCAAAGTAATTAAGGCCCTGAGGTCAGACAGACCCAGATAGAAACCAAGCTTCCTTTACTTACTAACTAGAAAACTTGTCTGAGTTAACGGGGCACATTAACATCTGCAAGGCTCATTTCTCATCTGTAGATGAAAATTAAAATAGCACCCACCTCTCTGGGTTATTGTAGAAATTGAATAAGACGATGTCCAATAAGCTCCTTAGCAGATATCCATAAGGATGCAATGAATGCTAGCTATTCTTGTTCTTTTTGTCATCCCACTGTGAGCATATTTCCCCAAATGTAGAGAAGACACTTCACACACACACACACACACACACACACACACACACACACACTCCACCCAAGGCAGATGCTAGATTCTCTGATTCTCTGAGGAGGCCAAGAAAAAAGCCAGGCCCCCGGAGAATATTCTTAGCTGCCCTGTGGCCAGATTATCAGATCCCAAATCCTGTGTGCTCACCTGCTATGACAAACACTGGAAGGTAGCCTGATGTAGAGCAGAGTAACAATTAGTCAACCTGAGTTCATATATGGGCTCCTCCAATGACTCATGGCCAGATGAGATAAGGCAAATTTCTTAATTTCTCAGATACTCAGTGTCCTCCCTTATAAATTGCATATACTTGCTATAGTGGGATGGCTCAGTTGGTTAGAGCATTGTTCTCTACACCAATAGGCTGCAGTTGATTCCTGGTCAGGTCACATGCCTAGGTTGCAGGTTCAATCCCTGCTCAGGGCACATATCTAGGTTGCGGTTCAATACCAGGTCAGGGTATGTCTCTCTCACAGTGATGTCTCTCTCTCTCTCTCTCTCTCTCTCTCTCTCTCTCTCTCTCTCTCTCTCCCCCCCCCCCCGACCCCTCTCCCTCTCCCTCTGTCTCTCCCTCTCCCTTCCCTGTCCAAAAATAAAAAAATCAATAAAATCATATCCTTGGGTGATAATTAAAAAAAGAAGATAAACTTAAAAAGACATTGAATATACTTGGCAAAGCTCAAAGGATTATTGTTGAAGATTAAATGGAATAAGGTATGTGGATGTGTCAAGTACAGTGCATGGGACAAAGTAGATGCTTAGTTAGCATTGGTTTACTTCCTGGCACTGAATTTGGGGTAGCCCTGTTCTGAGGGCTTCCTATCCAGACCACACACCTGTGAGGTGCTTCTAGTATAATCTCATAAATGGAAACATACCGAAGGTAGTCATTTTATCCCCACAAAAAGAGTATGTGTGCTTATGACACAGCAAATAATCATGTACTAAAGAGGCAGCATGGGCAGAAAGATGCTTTGGACATGTGACTACGCATGAGGTGAGCTGAGAGGGGACAGGGAAGGGATACTTTGATAATTAAATATCTAAGTGGCATTCATAGTCAGTCCCTTTCTCTCAGCTCAAGTTTTATTCCTGGGTGGCGGGGGGGAGGATGGAAATCTAGCTTATCCCATGTGGCTCAGTGGTTGAGCATTGACCTACATACCAGGAGGTCACCAGTTCGATTCTAGGTCAGGGCACATGCCTGGGTTTAGGGCTCAATCCCCAGTAGGGGGGATGCAAGAGGCAGCCGATCCATGATGATGTTTCTCTCTCATTGATGTTTCTATTTCTCTTTCCCTCTCCTTTCCTCTCTCTCTAAAAATCAATAAAACATATTTTTTTAAAAAAGGAAGTCTAACTAGAGTATTTTTCACAGATCTTTCAACTCTGAAAATTCTGCCATGCTAGTCAGAGTTGATCTTTTCTTTCAAAGTAAAAGAAGTAGACTGGTGGGAGGGGAGAAGCTGAGGGCTCTTCTGTCAGCCCTCTCTTATCTCCCTCACCCTCCTCTGATGGTTCCCTCCCTGAGATAGGAACAGTCCCCCTCTCACATGCTTAAAGTTAAAACGAATTTTTAGTGTCTTCCTTGACCATCCACAGAGAATTTTTTTAGAGGGGAATGAGGAAGAGCCTCACTGTATAAACAAGAACAAAGCATCCCTGGCATTTATTAAATAAATGTCACCTCTTATTCTCTCTGTGACCAAGAATAAGTTTTTCAGATTTCCTAACCTTTAGTTGTCTGGTTTAATAAAAATAAAAGTTGAGAGAATGGACAATACCAACCTCATAGTGTGAGAGGTAAATTGGGTAATACATGCTTTTAAGAGCCTGACACAAAGAAAATGCTCAGTAAATGTTCCCTTCCCTTCCTTTAATTTTCTTTTTCTTTTGTGCACTGGGGAAAGAAAGGGGTAGGAAGCGGGGGGAGAGCCTCAAAGGGACTATTGGGCTATTGAGAGTACAGATACCTTTTATTCTATTTTTTAATTTTATTTTTGACACTATTACACATGTACCCATCCCTTGGCCCCCTTTCCTCTGGCCATCTCCTCAGTTTTGTCTGTGTCTATGGGTTATACGTATATGTTCTTCAGCTAATGTCTTCATTATTACAGATGTACCCATTTCCCCCCGCCTCTCCCCTCAGACAGTTGTCAGTTTGTTCCATGTATCCATGCCTCTGGTTCTATTTTGTTCATCAGTTTATTTTTATTAGGTTCCACATATAAATGAGATCATGTGATATTTGTCTTTCTTTCACTGGCTTATTTCACCTACATAATAATCTCCAGGTCCATCCATGCTGTCGAAAAAGGTAAGAGTTCCTTCTTTTTATGGCTGCGTAATATTCCATTGTATAAATGTATCACAGCTTTTTGTTATCCACTCATTTACTGATGGGCACTTGGGCTGTTTCCAGATCTTGGTTATTATAAATAATGATGCTATGAACATAGAGGTATACCCCTTTTAATTTTTTATACCCCATAAAGCCATAGAGCTTACACATAACCTGGTATAATACATGATAGAAATATTTGCAGGATGGATTCAAACACAAGTAGATATTTTAAATATGATATTTCTATCTGTCTCTCTCTCTCTCCTTTCCTCTCTGAAATCAAAGCTCTCGGCATAATATCAAATGAGCAGAAAAGAACAGAATTGGGCCACCAAGTTCTGGTCCATTTGCCAGATGCGTTGTCTTATGAGGGATGAAGATTTCTCAATTTTGTTATCTACCTGACATACCAGAGTCCCCTGACAAATATTAAGTAACAACCTAGAATCACTTTTTAGCAAAATCAGGAAGAAATAAGGAAGGGGGCCTATGAGTGACAAAAGAGAATAAAAGAGTTTGTGGTGTCTTTTTTAAACCTGTTATCCTGTATTTTATGGGGGTCACAAAGATCATCAGGAAAGCATAAGCCTTCCTTTCATAAAAACACATGTATGTACGTCCACAAACCACTTGGTGCACAGTTTCAGGGGCCTTACAGGCTCTATTTTTAGAATCCTCTATTTCAATCCATTTAAACTTGAACTCTAAACTTTGTAGCCATTATCTGATGTTTGTCAACCCTTTATGAACTTCTGGCAAAACGTGTGCAAAGAGTTAATCTCCATTAATTTTGGAGATTCAGCTATGCCCTAAAAAGCCATTTAAAGCTTTAAAGTATAAGATTTATATGCTTGCCCCACTGACAATCTAGGAAAAAGTCCTTATTAAACTGCTCAGAAGGCCCTGTGCATTTTACAGCTTAACTGTTTACAGCCCTCTCTCCTGGGGGTGGGGTGAGCTGAAGAAACAGGAAGAGTCCTCAGAAAGACTAACTCTGTGAACCCAGCCCACCAAGACAGAGTTCACACTTCTCTTTAAGCAGAGTTAAGTTAAAAGCTTTCCTCTCTATTTCACAGTTTGTTTTTAAAACTCTGGATCCTTGAGATCCCAGTGTAAGATTTCCTCCCCAAGGCCTTACACTAAGACACTTCAGAAGTCACAAGTCCTATGTGGGGAGGGACTAGAGCTAAGGATGTAATTATGGCATGTCTTTGTCTATTCAAGTTGCTATAACAAAATACTTCATAAACTGGGTGGCATATAAATAGCAGAAATGCATTTTTCACAGTGGTGGAGGCTGGAAGTCCAAGATGAGAGGGCCAGTATGATTGATTTCTGGTGAGACCCCCTCATCCAGATTGCCAGCTTCTTGGTGTATCCTCACACACTGGATGGGACTAGAGAACTCTCTGGGGTCTCTTTGAAGGATGCTAGTCTGCTCATGAAGGCTGTGTCCTTATGGTTGTGTCCTCATGGCTGTGTCCTCCCAAAGGCCTCTCCTCTTAATACATCACACTGGGGGCTAAGATTTCAACATATGGATTTTGATGGGACACAAATATTCAGCCCATAGCAAGGGATGTTTGGAATAATTCCAACACTTGACTGAATCTCTGCAAATAAGTGAATTTGGCATGAGCTTTAAGAGTGAAGAGACTGGAGTGAGGATGATGGGGCTCAGATCCCACCCTTTGTCACTTGCTATCTGCATGACCTTGGGCAAGTGATCACTGCCTAGTACAGAGGCTGTGATGCAACCAGATCCCCCTTCTAGGACACAGGCACTCATTTTTCCAGCTTCCTGAAGTGTCGCCTCCTGGTTGATTGCTGATGAGGCCTTCCTGAGGAATTGGCCTTGACTGAAGGGAGGTGCTTCGCTGCAGGTTATGCACTGTCCTGGGCAGCTTACATTGATGACCAGAGAGAGTGACCTGGGCCCTTGTCTCAATTCTGGGCCTCTCTGAAGGGTCATACTAGCTTCAGCTCTTCCCATGGGATCAGCAGAGATCAGCTATATTGCAATTGCTTCCCATTTCAACTTCTCCTTCTGTCTAATATCACTTCCATCCTGCTCTGCAAGTGTTGATCCTAAGGATACTCCTCAATAAACCTGCTGCATGAAAATCCTGTTTCTGAAACTATTTACCAAGAAACCTGACTTATAGGAGGGAAGAGATCAACTAAAGAACTTATATGTATATACTAGAGGCCTGGTGCATGAAATTCATGCATGGGGGAATAGGGGGTATGTCCCTCAGCCCAGCCTGCACCCTCTCCAATCTGGGACCCCTTAAGGGATGTCCAACTGCCCGTTTAGGCCTGATGCTCTCACAATTCAGGGCTGCTGGCTCCTAACTGCTCACCTGACTGCCTGCCTGATTGCCCCTAACTGTTTCTCCCTGCCAGCCTGATCACCCCCTAACCACTCCCCTGACAGCCTGATCGATGCCTAACTGCTCCCCTGCTGGCCCAATTGCCCCTAACTGCCCTTCCCTGCCAGCCTAGTCACCCCTAACTGCCCTCCCCTGTTGGCCTGGTCGCCCCCAACTGCCCTCCCCTGCTGGCCCGGTCACCTCTAACTGCCCTCCCCTGCCAGCCTGATCGCCCCTGTCTTCCCTTGTAGGCCTGGTCACCCCTAACTTCCCTCCCCTGCTGGCCCAGTCGCCCCTAACTGTCCTCCCCTGTAGGCCTGGTCACCCCCAACTGCCCTCCCCTGCTGGCCCAACTGCCCCTAACTTCCCTCCCCTGCAGACCTGGCTCCTCCAACTGTCCTCCCGTGCAGGACTGGTTGCCCCCAACTGCCCTCCCTTGCAGGCCTGATCCCTCCCAACTGCCCTCCCCTGCTGGCCATCTTGTATCCACATGGGATCAGCATCTTTGATCACATGGGGGCAGCCATCTTTGTGTTCGAGTGATGGTCAATTTGCATATTACTCTTTTATTAGATAGGACTAGTATACATAACCCATGAACACAGACAATATGGAGTGAAGGCTTGGGAGGAGATGAAGATGGGGAGGAGGGTGGGCAAGGGGGAAAAAGGGAGAACATCTGTAATATTTTAAACAATAAAGATAAATTTAAAAATAAAAGAAAAATATATTATATTAAAAAGAAACCTGACTTATGACACCCTAAAAGCCTTGTTGTCCTTATCTCTAAAATGGGCATGGTAACTGTACTTGCATAATAGGAAGCAATGGGATAATGGCAGGAAAGTGTTTAGCACAGGGTCTGACACAGTTAGTAAGCCCTCCCAGAATCCCCAGGTTGATCTAGAGAATCAATGCAATTAGGATAAAAACCCAAGCTAGTTTCTTAGCAGAAAAAAAAGGACATAAAACATATAAGCATTGACCAGCTGATCCTAAGTTTCATATGAAAATGCAGGGAACCAGAAAAGACAAAACAATCTGAAAAAAGAAAAAGATTGGAGAACTCACATACTCCAAATGCAAAAGTTAGTACAAAGGTCGAGTAACCAAGATAGTGTGATACTGCAATAAGGATACACATGGATCAATGGAATAGAATTGAGAGTCCCAGCAATAAACTTGTATATTTATGAGTAACTGATTTTTTTTACAAGGATGCCAACATCATTCAGTGGAGAAAAATTCTTTTCAATAAGTGATGCTGAGACAACTGGGTAGCTATTAGAATCCATTTGGAGCCTTTCCTCACACCATATATCAAAATTAACTCAAAATAGATACAAGACCTAAACATAAGAGCTAAAACTATAAAATTCTTATAAGAAAACCTAAGTGTAAATCTTTGTGATTTTGAATTGGGCAATGATGCTTCAAGCAACAAAAGAAAAAAAATGATGTGTCAGATTTCATCAAAATTAAAACTTCTGTGCTTGACAGGAAAAAAAAAAAAAAAAGAACAGACAACCATCAGAATGGGATAAAATATTTGCACATCATGTGTATCTGATAGAGGATTTGTATCTATAATATTTAAAGAACTCTTTACAATTCGGCAATAAAAAGACAATCCAATTTTAAAATGAGCAAAGATTGTATTCTACATTGAAAATTATTTCTGCACATGAGTTATCTAACCTTCTAGGTTGGAGGGCACACACTGTGTTTTATTCCTTTCTGCATCTCCAGCACCTACCAAAAGAATGGCCAAAAACAAGGATTTTGAAATAGGAGAACTACGTTAAAGTATGACTCTGATACTTACTTAACAAGCTCTTTGATACTGGACAAGCTACTTCCCTCCTAGCTGCAGATGGAGTGCAATTCACATTTCTGCCAAGCATATTTTTGCCATCTCCCCCTCCCACTTGACAGTTACCAAAACAATTTCTCAGAATACAAAATGAGACAATCAAAGAGGCAATAGCTGTTCCTAGGAGATGATCTCAATTTGGAAAGAATAGGACAATGTGAAATTTTAACTTCCATTCTTCACCAGGCCTAGAGACCTGGAAGAGCTGACTTTGGTAAAAATTCCTACCCTTTGCTGACTTCTGCCATTTCCCTCAGGGTGCCATTTGAAGGCTCTGAAGTAAGTGGGGTATCCAGAAGGTCTCATCCCAGTCACTGGAAACTGTAGAGGAGAAAGATTAATTTTCCCTTTACCCTTTTCGGTGAGTACCTGGCTAAGACCCCTTTTTCTCTAGGGCACCTCATAAGCTTATCTAAGATGGTTAATAGTTCTCCACTGAGGCCACTATAAGTCAAGATTATCTTTGGTAAGTTTAATCTGCTTGTTCTAACTTCACACACAATTTTACTCATCTTTGGCCTTACACGAGACCCAGTCTGGTTTCTAAGTCATACCTGGCCCAACCCCAGATCCAGTGGTCCAGTTTCTAAGTTAGATCCAGTCTGACTCTGGACCTGGTCCCATTTCTAAGTCAGACCCAGTTTCACTCCTCCAGTTTCCAGACCCTGTCCAGAAATAAAGTGCTCACATAAAGACTGAGACTCCTAACACAAAGCTGGGGAGCTAGGATCCAGGGTCCGAGAGGGCCTTGCCCAGCACCTCCTGAGGCAGCAATAAAGCAGCCAGCCAGGGGCTCAGCAGGTACCTTCCCCTGGTTGCTCCTTGCTCCTGAGGATTGTCGGGGGTCTCCTCTGGTTCCCTCTGACACCAGAACTGTTAAAAGATAAGCTGGGCATACTAACAACTTCAAGCGTTTATGTGAGCTCCTGGTTCAGATCAGGCAGCACATAACCAGAAGTGGTTGGGAGCTCTCCACCAACACCAGCTCTGGGAGAAGCTTTTATAGAGAAACTAGAGGCCCGATGCACAAAATTTGTGCAAGGGGCTTGACCCCCTGCTGCCACAGTGGCTGTTCCGCCCCTGCTGCTGCAGCAGCCACCTCTGCCTCAGCCCCTGCCCACTGTGGCTTCATCTGGAAGATGGTCCGGAAGGATGTCCGGCCTAATTAGCATATTACGCTTTTATTATTATAGATGGCAGAAACAAAGTAAGACAACTACGGATTGTCTCTGGCTTAAAGCCTAGTTGGCTGTTGTGATTGGTTGTCCTCAGTGCTGTGATTCTGTAACCTGAAGCATTTGCAAGCTTACATTTTGTGTTGCTTTTGTAGACTGCCCCAACATGAGAGCCACCTCACGCCAATGGCCTCCTTGTTTAATTTAACACCCCTAAACTTAGGCAAAGTGTTTTCAAGAGCTCTACGATCATTCTAGTGAACACTGAACCTGAGAGGGGTCATGAGAACCCCCAGTTCTGTAGTTGCTCAGGAAGAAGTGTGAGTAGCCAGGGCACCCTGTTGTTGGCTGGTGTCTGAAGTGGGCACAGTCTTCTGGGACTGAGCCCTTAACCTATGGGTTCTGTGTAAATTCTGTGTAGATAGTGTCAGAATTGAGTTGAATTTAGTGGTGTTGGAGGGTTAGTGGGTGTTGGAAAAAAACTCAGAGAGAAGCCTACAAGCTGTCAGAACAGGTGGCCTGTTTCCCCTCCTCTAAGGAGCACCACTTGCTGTCTGTGAGAGCCTGTAACTCTCCTCTTGGGCTAAGAAGCTTTCATTTCTCCCTGGCTGGGTCTCAGGAGCAGGGGGCGTGGCACTCAAGATGGCAGCTTCACTCATTTTATAGGGAAAAGAATCTGTTTTGAGCTTCACCTTTGGAATAGAAAGTGACCTGCTAAACTGAGACAACCCAGGCAACAGAGGAATTAGGGTGTCCGTGACAAGTTTCTCCCCCTGTTCGTGCTGGTCTGTGGGGATGCTGGAGCTCCTGATGTGTGCACTGCCAGCCAGAGGGAGGAGGCTCAGCAGTTGCCGCAGGGAGTGAGACTGAGCCACCTGGAAACCCCAGCAGGTCTCCTCCAGGGAGGCCAGGCCTACTCCATCCCACTGAGCTTCTCTGAGGACATCAGGTTTCAGGTCTTGGTGTTTAATTGTTTCAGACCCCATTCAGTATCACCAGGGGCCAGACAGGTTCTAGCGCCCAATTGTAGGGTCAATCCCACCACTCTTCTTTTCTCAGGGGACTTACACTTAGGAATTGGGCAACTCTTCCTTTTTAAATCCTCAAATCTCAAAGGATCTGATTGATTCTATTCCCTTCTTCAAACAGGGGATACCAATCTCCTTCCAAAAGAGAACTGTAGTGTTGAAACAGCCAGGGGCAATATGCAAACAAGTAGGCGAGGCTGTGTCCCAGCAAAACAACGTTCTTCACAAATGCAGGCAGCCAGCAGATTTGACCTGTGGACTGTAGGTTACCAGCCTCAGATTTATACAGAAGTCCAAATGACTGCCTTTGTGCCTTTCTGATTATTTGGGGCTTTCTGGGGCTTTGTCTACTTTAATTTATTTTAGTATGCAACATGTTAGTCATAAAGTACCGCTCAGTTAAAATTCTGTGTATTTACTGAACTCTGTTTTTCTCCCCCTGCCCTTATATGTGTGTACTTGGAAAAAGGAACGTAGTTCCTTAGTTGCTATTTGAGTTTATTAGCACAGCAGCTATAAAATGCAAATTAAAAAGGCAATTGGTTATTCTTAATGATTGTCCTCATTCTAGTAAACAGATCCTGGAAACGCTTGTGTAGAACTTCCAAAGATCACTGGTAGTCACACCAATGCATTAGGTTCCATCAGGGATAACTGCATTTTAAAATTCTGTTCCATGTAATTTAAGAGTACAGTGGAATCTCGGTTCTCGAACTTACTGCATCCCAGAAGGCTGTTCCAGAAGCCATTTGTGCGAAAACCGAATCATTCTTTCCCATTAGAAATAATGTAAATTGAATTAATCTGTTACAGATCCCCAAATGATTCTGTTTTAACCTTTCTTATATTCAGTACATGGTACTGTTTAATCTATAAACACTTGTTTTCTTAAATTTATCGAACCACTCCCTACTAGCCTGAAACTATCACTGCCTCCAAAATGCTATCAGTGGCTAACTGCTTTTCATTTATCTCATCAATAGTTTTTCTACCTACTCAATTGCCTGGGATTGTTGTTTTGTGAGCACTTTCACACCCTTAGCAACATTAGCATTCTTGATGACCTCTTTGTTTTAAAATTCTGCTAATTATAGATTTCCCCAGCAACAAAAGCATTCTCTTCTTTGTTGTCCAACAGATGCTTTTTGTCATGCTGAGGTATCAGTATGAAAGGGTTGTCAGGTTGAAAACTAAAGTTTTGATCCACAATGGAGACAATTTTTCTGTGAACAACTTGGGTGAGAATCAAATTGTTCTGGATGGAAGACATTTGAGAATCAAGGTTTGACTGAATAAGACCTCTCTTGTCCAGCTGGTGTTGCTTAGTGGTTGAGCTTCGACCTATGAACCTGGAGGTCACAGTTCAATTCCCAGTCAGGGCACATGCCTAGGTTGTGGGCTCCATCCTCAGTATGGGGTGTGCAGAAGGCTGACGATAGATGATTCTCTTTCATCATCGATGTTTCTCTCTCTCTCCTTTTCTCTCTGAAGTCAATACAAATATATGTTTAAATAAAATAAGTCTTATATGTCTATGAAAATGTCTCTTAAAGCAAGTCAGAGCATACCTCAACCTTTTCAGGACCTCTGTTCAAAAGCTGCTTAAACATTTAATGAATGCTTAGCTAAGGCATGGGGATTGCAGAATGAGACACTTCTGTCCTTCAGAAGTTGGACAGATGCTCTGAGTTGTGATGTTTTTGCCAACCTGGGCTGGCGCTTATGTGCGTCTCATGAATGAAACAGGTGCAAACATTCATTTGATAAATGCTTGTTTGAAACAGAGTGTAAATTGGCAGAAGTAGTCTTGGTCTCAGACGCTACCAGATAAGGTGCTGGGCCTGCTCTAAGTTCAGTGAATGACTCAAGGCAAATCGCAACTTTCTTGATCTCAATTTCCTCATCTCTCAAATAAACAAACAGGACCAGATCTATTCCTTGAACACCCGTTTTAGCAATGTATTCTACCAAAACTCAGAGTGACCATCATTTATTACCCAGCAAACATTAATAGTGTTCCTCAACTATTTCTTCATTATTATCCGCTAAGGAGTATTTTTTAGACTTTTTTTTTTCCTGATGGCAGCTCCCCTCCTCCACCATGTAACTGAGGAGACAAAAGGAAGCTAGGTAGTGTTAGGTCGCCAAAGGATGAACGCATGAGGCCAGAGTGGTGAGGGATTATTAATTTATTCGGTCATCTGCACACCAGGTGGCTGAGCCTGGATGGCTCCAGCACCCAGTGAGGGGAGTCAGCGGCTTTTCAAGGACTTTTGGTGGGCTTCTGTCTGGGTGGAGACTCCTTTATGCATACCAGAAGGGGAGATAATGGAATGTGGTCACTGCAAGTGAAATGTGGTCTCAGCAAAGGGAATGTCCATAGTGAAATGACCTGAAAAGCCAGTTCCTGGGGAGGAGGCATATCAATTCAATTGCTCCATCAAACCTAACCTAACCTAACCTAACAGGTAGATAGGAGCGGGACCATGGGAAAGGACGTGGAACCGAGAACCCAACTAGGTGGAGTTACTAAGGCACCCAAACTGCGCAGGGAAGAAAGGGCACTCTCTAGAGAGGCATGAACTTTATTTTTTATTTATTTTTAATATTTTTTAATTGATTTTTTACAGAGAGGAAGGGAGAGGGATAGTTAGAAACATCGATGAGAGAGAAACATCTATCAGTTGCCTCCTGCACACCTTCTACTGGGGATGTGCCCGCAACCACGGTACATGCCCTTGACCGGAATTGAACCTACCACCCTTCAGTCCGCAGGCCGAGGCACTATCCACTGAACCAATCCAGTTAGGGCGAGAGGCATAAACTTTAAAATGTGTGGGCATTGCTAAGACAGACAACCTGCAGATAACCAATCAGAAGGCAGGAAGACATAGAAACCAATCCAAAAGGCATTGCTAAGGCAGAAGTCTTTGAAAAGACCAATTAGGAGTTAGCAAGACTACCCACCCCCTACATGAAAGGTGCACACTTCCGGTCACCATCTCTTCTCCCCGCACACGATGGTTTCCGGACGTTTGTTCCTGTGGCAGGGGCGGCACCTGGCTTATGGCCATGTGGGCCTCCACACATGGACTCTTAGACTTCAATGCGCTCGGATGTCAAACTATTCCCCCCTGCAACACGGGAAGGAAGCTCCAGACCCTGGCCTGCTCCTGGAACCCCGGCTGCACCTTTTCCAGGGCTGGCTTCTCCCAATCAATTTTGTTCCCGCTCATTATTTTTATCCGCCACTTCAGTCTCCGATTTTCTCGAGACAAGAACTCGGACTCCAAACAACACCCACATTTGTTGGTATCATAACCTTCGCTCAGTTTATATCTTACATAACCATAGTACACTTTAAAAGCCAGAAAACTGACTCACGGCCAAATTTGGGCTGAAATGCCAAAAAGCATACACATTTTAAAAATGTTCCCAGACTCCACGTGTTCCATATGCCAGACACTGCCCCACCGAGAGAGCTGAGCCTGGCTTCTGGCCCTGAAGCGTTATAGTGCCATGAAGCGTCCATAGTTCAGGGGACAATGTCTCTTATGTACGGCAGTTGCCCCTTATCCTCGGGGGATATGGTCCAAGGGTCGCCCCATGGATGCCTGAAACCCTGGAGAGTACCAAACCCAATATATGCTGTTTTTTCCTATATATACACACCTATGATAAAGTTTAATTTATAAATTAGACACAGGAAGAGATGAACAACAATAACTAGTAAGCTGGAACAATTATAACAATATACTGAAGTAATGTTTATATGAACATGGGCTCCCTATTCTCTCAAAATACCATATGAAAGGGCACTCACCTTTTCACTTAAAGGAAGCTCTGTATGGCTTCTCCTTGGCTTCCCCAAATTGCCAGGGTCGCTACTCTTGCGTTTTGGGACCATTATTGAGGAAAGTTAGGGTTACTTGAGCTGGAGCACTGCCATCCTCCTCAGTCAAGATGGCTACTCAGTAACTACAGTGGGGCCTTGACTTACGAGTTTAATTCATTCCGTGACGGAGCTCGTAACTCAAATTACTCGCATGTCAAATCAAAAAGTGAACGAGTGAGACACGTGATGCTCGGCCGATGCTGTGGCGTTCACTGTGACGCTCACTGCGCCAACTAGCGGTGGGGTATCTGAAGCTGGCTCGTAACCCGAATTTTAGCTCACAACTCAAAGCAAAAAATCGGCCAAGAGACGGCTCATATCTCGAAAAACTCGTTAGTCGGCACACTCGTAAGTCAAACCCCCACTGTACCTCAGGGGAAAGTCAAGCGCAGAGACGCAGGACAAAGGCGTGATTCACGTTCTGCGTGGGACGGGACCGGAGCCGGAGACCACGCGAGATTTCATCAGCGCGGCTCTGAAAAAAACGAGAGATTTCAGCGGGCCACTCAGGACGGCTCGGGATTTCACCAGGCTACTCAGAAAGGCGCGCAGTTTAAAACTTACAAATTGTTTATTTCTGGAATTTTCCATTTAATAACCTTTGGACCGCAGTTGGCTGCAGGTAACTGAAACCCAGGAACGCCAAACCAAGGAGAAGGGGAGACTACTGTCCTGTTGATTCTGGAGAAATGAATGAGTGGAGGGAAACGCTGGCCTTGATAACGCGTCCTGCTTGTTTTCACTCAGAAACATTTAACACGCCTTTATTCTGTCTAGGCACTACAGTAAACAAAAGTATGTTTCAAAACAGCTACAGTGATCCCAGATAATGTCCGCGTATTCTCTGGCCACAAAGGGGTGGACCATCCTTTCCATCAGGGACCCGGGTTTGGAAGGGGGAGGGGGAGAAACTCCACGTGGAGAAACCAGATTAACAGGACCTCAGCTGGGTGACCAAGGGCTAGAGGACCCAAGGAGACATGACAGCTCAGTGTAGCGTGGTGTCCTAGATGCGGGTCCCAGGACAGAGAAAAGACATTAGGGGACATTTGAATAAATAGGAATACACTTTGGACTTTAATTAATAACATTGTCTACGTTTTGCTTTGTCTAAGAAAAAAAGAGAGTTTCTCTAGCAACCTGACTGCAACAACTCTTCCCAACAAAGGAATGCCTTCCTGCAGACTTGCGTTTTAACCAACAGTCTCTCTTTTATCCGGTGTAAAAAGACTCGGCGATAACATGGGTGACTGTCATTTAGAACAAACCCAAATCCTTATTAACAATTATACTCAGCTTTTGTCCTCACCTTTCCCCCCCCCCCCAAAAAAAAAAAAGTGAATAAAGGAGAACAACAACAAAAAAAAATACCCAAGAGTGGAGAAAAGGTTCTAGAACCAGACTGGCTCCACTCTGTACTGGGTGTGCAACCTAGATAATTTCCTCAAATTCTCTAAGCCTCAGTTTCCTCGTCCTACACTGGGTATAATAATGCCTTGCCTACAGGCTTTTACCTAAAATGTATGGTCGGTTCTTGATCCATAGTGGTAACTCGATCTAGTTTACCTTACCCACTGTGTCTCAGTTTCAACTGTAACATGTTACACTAATATTAGTATCTACTTCAAAGTTTAGGTTGGATAATATATACAGAATGTTTGGCCAGTGCGTAGGGTCTATTAAATATTTAATAAATATTAGCTTTCGTTATTGAAACTCCATCTCCATCAATTACAAATACATATTAGTAATTGAAACCAAAGTCAGATAGCAGAAGAAAATCCTGTAGAGCAGTGGTTCTTAACCAGGGATGATTGTACTTTGGGGACATTTGGCATTTAGTTGAAATAGAGAGCAGTGACCATGTGAGTTAATCCACGCCAGACCTGTGGTCAGGACCAACCAGAAAGCTCTGTGGTCAGTATTCTTTTCCTCCACAATCTTCTTCATCTGTTTCTTCCTCCAAGTGCCTACACCAGAAATCCAAGCCCACAACCTCTGTCTGGATCTCTCTGCTTATGGGATCAAGGTCACGTCTGCAACAGAGGACTCCCTGAGCTTGCATCCGAGAATCAAACATCCAGGTTTCCATGTGAAAAATCTATGAACCTTCTGACACCAATCGATGGCTTTGGCATGCCCAGCTTGTGATTCCAAAGTTGTTGAATTTCTCCATCACACTTTCAGCAGCTCAGTAAGTATAGGGAGAACTGGGTCAGGATTTATTTATATTTTGATCATCTAAGAAAAGCTATAGTACTTTCAACTTTACTTTGTGTGGTTTTATTTTCAAATAAAGATTGTCATCAATGCTGCTATTATATAAAATTATGTAAATAACATTTATTGGTTTCTAAAATGCAGTTCTGTAATTCTACCCCAGAGTTAAAAAAAATGTTTCCAGGCACAGTATTGGTAAATCACACAAATTGTCATATTCCTAAAGGACAAATTTGCTGAGATTTGAATGTAAACGTTTATTATTAGTAATCTGTGGTCGTGTAACAAATGACTCCCAAATTTAGCAGCTTAAAACAGCACAAATGATGTCACAGCACAAATGGTCTGTGGGTCGGGAATCTAGGTGTGGCTCAGCTGGTTTCCTCTGGTTCACTGTCTCTCACCCAGGTTGCAATCCAGGTGTTTGTCAGGCCTGCACTCATCTCAGAGCTTAACTGGGACGTGTGTGTGTGTGTGTGTGTGTGTGTGTGTGTGTGTGTGTATGTGTGGTGTGAACCTGTTTTTAAGTTCTCTTATGTGGCTTTGGCAGGAGATATCAGACCTTTGACAGGCAGGCCTCTCTGTAAAGCAACTCATAACATTGTAGCTAGATGGCTCCCTCAATATGAGTGAGCAAAGAGAGAGAGGCTAAGCATCCAAGATGGAAGCCACAGGCTTTTTCTACCCTAATCTCAGAAGAAACATCCATTTTTCTGCCATATTGTATTTATTAGAAGAAAGTTGATCAAGTCTACATTCAAGGGGTGGGTATTACACAATGGCATGAATACCAGGGGATAGGGTCACTGGGAGCTGTCATAGAGGCTGCCTTTTATTACCTATGAGTATTAAGTCAGGAATGTCCTTAATCAACATATCAGATTACTTTTAAATAGCTCAAAAGCATCTTGGGTTATTTTTCCAGGCTTATTGTTTAGGTATCAAAAAATTATATATTGGGAGGGGGGGGGGGGGGAAGAAGAGGAAGAGAGAGGATCAGCCCTAATCCCCCCGATGTAAATACTTTTATTTTTGCCTTCAGCTCTTAACCAAATATATAAATACTAAAGGCCCGGTGCATGAAATTCGTGCATGGGTAGAGTCCCTAGGCCTGGCCAGCGATCAGGGCCGATCTGTGGGGCGACTGGATTAGGGGACCCCTGCTGGCACCCACCTTGGCCAGCCTGGCGGCACCCGCTCGCCAGTCCCCAATCCCCCCCCTCCCCGCTGCTGCCAGTAGCCTCCCTCTGCAGGGAGTCCTTCGGGGCGATCAGGGGGCCCCCAGTGGCACCCACCTTGGCTGGCTTGGGGCCTATGGGCAGCTCCTGCATTGAGCACCTGTCCCCTGGTGGTCAGTGCGCATCATAGCAACCGGTCATTCCGCTGGATGTTCTGCCATTTGGTTGATTTGCCTATTAGGCTTTTATTATATAGGAGGATTTGTACATGATTACAGTGGTCTTGTATAGTCTTTGGTGCCCCATTTCTTTGTTTTTGCACTTAGAAACATATCATAAAGAATAATGCATGTTTCTAGAGAATCTTCATAATCATCCTTTTAACATACACTAGGTCTTTATTATCCCAAGATCATTTGTTCTCTTAAGCAAGGCCTTAAGCCAAAACTGTGTTATAAATGGAGAGAAAACTGTAGCTACAAATTATGACAATAAGTTTATTTATCCAAATGTAGGCCATAATAACAACTTTGCTAAATCTTAGAATGAAAAATGAAGCAAATGTTAACTTTGGGGGAAAGGGATGGTACATTTTTTCTGCAAAATTATATGATAGCATTATAGACCATGTCCTTCACAATTGATCTGCATATTAGGAACATAAAAAAGGCCTCACTGGCAAAAACAATATTCAAGAACTTCATGAATTTTTAACAGTGGCTTTTTCTCTAGCTCTTAATCCAAATATATATTTTAAGTGCTCATTATCATCCTTTATCCAGTTTAATTGTTAACTAGTGTACTTCTGTGAATTCCTTTGCTTGCAATTAAAGTGGTTCTCTGAAATCACCAGTATTGATTTTATGAAGGCCCACACTTTGGAAAAATTTGCAATTCTGATTTGTAATTAATTTACATTGACTGTATTTGCATTATATTGTTAAATGTTCACTAGAGTTGACTATCAGACCAATCAAAAAGATATTGATGATGGTGGGCATAAATTAGTAGTACTGTTAATGAGGAAGAGATACTAACGGGTGAATATTTTATAGGTGCAGAATTCATTATTGAACCATTTCATATCATGATTTTTTTTTTCTTCAGAATTACTTCTCTCCCTAGACTGCACGCAGTATTTTGATGCTGACATTTCTTCTAATGGACTTCCTCCTGTGGAGGTACAATGGGGGTGGGTGGCAGGCGTTCTTGGAGGCTTATAAAACTTCTCACTGAGTATCAGTACCACACAGGCACATACCTCCCACACCCCTACCTTCTTCCTTGCTAAAACAGTCATGGTCTTCCTGGTTAGATGTAACTGGTTCCTCCCTGCCCTCAGGCGAATCTCCTTTGTTCTGACTGGATAAACAGAATGCCATTTTCCTTGCAAATGATCAGTTCAAGGATGGTGTGTGCCACAATTCTGGCCCATGAGGGTGTCCTGGAAGATTTCCCTCATTCTTGAACACGGACAAAAGAAAGGGACATTTCCACCCTGGCCTGTGTGACTCGGTTGGGCACCAAAACATTGCCGGTCTGATTCCTTGTCAGGGCACATACCCCTGGTAGGAGTCAGACAGGAGGCAGCCATTCAATGTTTTACTTTCACACATTCATGTTTCTCTCTCTCTCCCTCTCCCTTCCTCTCTTAAAAAAAAAAGTGTGCTCTTGCTTCCTAATAATCTTAATTGGTTTGTGTTAATTAAAAAAAAAATACAAAGGGGACATTTCCTTTTTCTGCCTCTGGATACTACCTTCTCACTTTAGAACTGTGGGTAGTGATCTTGGAACCATGAACAAAGCCAGAGCAAGAAGAGAAGCCAGTATCCCTTCTAGAATACATTTTCAGGTTATCCCCAACTTCTTTTTTCTCTTATTGCTTTAGCTCTTTTTTTCTTTTCTTTTTTTTTTAATATATTTTATTGATTTTTTACAGAGAAGAAGGGAGAGGGACAGAGAGCCAGAAACATCGATGAGAGAGATCGATCAGCTGCCTTCTGCACGCCCCCCACTGGGGATGTGCCCGCAACCAAGGCACATGCCCTTGACCCGAATCGAACCCGGGACCCCTCAGTCCGCAGGCCGACGCTCTATCCCCTGAGCCAAACCGGTTCGGCTGCGTTAGCTCTTGATGCTACAACAAAGAGATGTGTTCTTTATTGGGTGTGGTAATTCCTCCCCCCACCCCAAAGTGATGCCTATCCTGTCTACAGGGGAAAATTTCTCAAACCAATCACCTGCAAATTGAATGGGCATGATAGTCTAACCATTATGCTATACACCTGAAACTAATACAAAATAATATTGAATGTAAACTGCAATTGAAAAATGAAAATTAAAAAAATGAATGGGCATGTTCAGCATATCTCCTAATCCGTAAAATCTTTAAAATTCAAGGCCAAATTAGTCTGCATGTAAAAGAAGTTAATTTAAGTGCTCTCTTCCTCTAGGGCAGTGATTCTCAACCTTGGCTGCACATTAGAATCACCTGGGACTCTTTTTAAAATCCTGATTTCTAGGCCCCATCCTCCGGAAATTCTGTTTCTTTGTTATGGGGTGGGGCCACAACATTAGTAACAAAGAAACAGAATTTCCGGAGGATGAGGCCCAGAAATCAGGATTTTAAAAAGATTCCCAAGTGATTCTAATGTGCAGCCAAGGTTGAGAACCACTGATCTAGGGTCTGCCAAAGACTCTTAGATTCTTATATATTATCTGAGTTTAATGGAAAGTAATTTACCATTATTTTTGGTGTGATGTGCTAGTACACGGAGCACTTTGGCAGTCTGATGAACCTTCTCAGGCTTGCTTTGAAATGCATAAAATAAGATATATGTAACGACAAAGAAAACTGGTAGAATTGAAATACAATTATCAATATATTTTCAAAGATTTTGTGACACAGAATATATGTGCTTTTTGAAATATTGTATGAAATAAGTCCTAGTGACAGTTCTAATAACTTGGTTACTTTCAAAGACAAGATGAACAGTGTTTTGAGATTTCTGTAACAACTGTCTTGTCATATGAAAATAACCATGATTTTTATTGCAGACAATGTCATGATGCTACGGTCACTGCATTTTCTTCTTGTTTAAAAAAAATACATTTTTATTGATTTCAGAGAGGAAGGGAGAGAGATAGAAACATCAATGATGAGAGAGAATCATTGGTCGGCCGCCTTCTGCACGCTCCACACTGGGGATTGAGCCCACAACCCAAGCATATGCCGTTGACCGGAATCGAACCTGGGACCCTTCAGTCCACAGGCTGACGCTCTATCCACTGAACGATACCAGCCAGGGTGTCACTGCATTTTCAATGGAAGGAAATGCTAAACTTCAGGTAGAGTCTAATCAAAGTAGAGTTATAATTTTTTTTTGTGGTCTCAGGTTAAGAACTGAATATAGATTGTACCTAAGCATTATCTTTATGATTAACCCTTTACCTCTCTAAACACAAATTTAAATAACTGCTTAATCTTCACTCTCACTCTCCATGGATACCAACTGTGAGAAATTAGTTTCTTGGTTTGTTGTTAAAAATCTTGTTGGCAAAGATTTTTATGAGCCTGTGTGATGGATTTCCTGAAGCAGAGACCTAGGTTCTCAAGTTTCTTACCTTTTGCTCATAGATAGTGAAGACCATCCATCTACTCAGCATTCAGTGCCTACAAGGTGGACAGAGAGCCCCATTCGAGGGGCACTGAGATGCCCTGAGTGCAGTGCAGCAGGAAGCTGTGTGCGATCATGCTCCCCCTCAGGCGGGCTGTGCCTGCCTCCAGCTGGGTGAAGACAGGGTGTCACCATGGAGGGAGTGCTCCACTTTTGACACAGGTGGGCTGCTGCATGGGGAGGGTTCTGAGGATTTGCTTAGAGTGTTCCCTTGAGTGTGGGAGTGAAGAGGGGGTGGGAGCTTGGAGGGAGCAGGGACCTAAGTAGGGCAAAGCAAAGTGCTATCTATCTACCTGGGAAGATTATAAATTTCTTAAGGGCAGGGACCATATTTGCAGAGGCAGTGTGACATCATGGTACAAGTTGGGGCACCAGAACTCTGTCACGTGCTACTACTTAATACCCTCTCTCAGCCTCTGTTTCATAGCTGTATAGTGGGGGATATTAATAGAGTACTCTTCAGAGGGCTGTTGTGAGATTCAGTGAGTTAATATGTCTAAAGTGGTTGGTAAGAATTGAATAACATTGGCCATATTTTCCATCTGTTTAAACCTATGGAGGTTTTTCTACGCTTGGTACAGCCAATGAACACAATAATTTCTTAATGAGTTAAAATAATGCCAAAAACTGAGGAACAAGAATTTCCTTTATTACAACAGCTGATTCAGATTGCTGTGATAGAGTAGTGGATAAGACAGTGGCTGTGGGGAAGATTGCCTAGATCAGCGGTTCTCAACCTGTGGGTCGTGACCCCTTTGGTGGTCGAACAACCCTTTCACAGGGGTCGCCTAAGACCATCCTGAATATCAGATATGTACATTACGATTCATAACAGTAGCAACATGACAGTTATGAAGTAGCAGCGAAAATAATTTTATGGTTGGGGGTCACAACATATGAGGAACTGTATTTAAAGGGCCAGAAGGTTGAGAACCACTGGCCTAGATCAAACCCAGGCTCCGTCACTTATAATCTGTGACTAAATTAGGAGAGTTACTAGCCTTTCCTTACCTCCCTGGTAAAATGGAGAAAATAACAGCATCAATTTCATAGGGTTTTTATGATAATTAAACAAACATCAAGTTTCTAGCACAGTGCCTACAAAATAATATTTGTTCCCGGTTATTTCATGTTTACTATGTAGCACTCTCTGTTCTAAGCATCTTATAGGCATTAACATCACCCCCATTTTCCAGATGGGGAAACTAAGGTCTAATGTGATTAACTAGCTTGTGGCAGAGCAGACTTGCACACAGGCATTCAGCATCCATTACACTGCCTCCAGCTGCATGCGAGGGCTATTTTTAGTGGGACTGGAGATGTAGAAAGCATCAGGGCTGAAGAGAAGGGCAAAGATGAAAAGATTAGGAAAACATTTTTAAAAAGAGGAGATTTGGAACTTGAAGGAGAAAGGAAATAAGTTATCCTTGCACCCTCATTGTCCCCATCTCTTCCTCCATCTCTCTCTCTCTCTCTCTCTCTCTCTCTCTCTCTCTCTCTCACACACACACACACACACACACACACACACACAGCAGTGAGGAGCAGATCTAGTCCCTCTCTCTGGTTTTTATTTTAAGAATTCAATCATGATTCCATGTACCAAGCCCATGAGGAAATTAGATGGCAGAGGAATGACTTTTGGGGGTATGATTCATTTTATTTCTGCTAGGTCAACAAAATGTGCTTTGTTGCCCAAAGGAACTAAATCAGGCTGGTTAAATAACCCTGTTAACTATAAATATTCTCTTGATTTATGAAAAAATAAATGTGCGTTGATTTAGATTAGTGTAGCTACAAAATATATACATGGCATGGGTCCTTTTGTTTCAATTTGCATTTCAGTGTGGCCTTTAGATGTGAGCACCAGATTAAGTATTTGAAATAATGGCAAGAATAATAATGATCATGAGAGAGATACAATAATGATGATTGTTTATTGAGTGCCTGACTTGTGCTGGGCATTTTACTGGGAACTTTCTATCCACTATACTGCTTAATTTTCTCAAAAATATTATGAGGGCACGCTTCTGAATTGGGGAGTGCTTTGTAAATTATATAATTGTCTAACCATTATGCTGTACACCTGAAACCAATATAAATATTGAATATCAACTCTTAACAGAAAAAAAATAATAGCTAGCTTTGTGCCTGGCACTGTGCTGACATTTTTTGGTTCCCCACCCAATTCTGGAACATTTACATGAATATGTTTGACAGAATCTGGGGTGAATCTTGGGCTCCAGGGCTTGGAGTCCTTGGAAAAATTCATTTGCAAGAAAGTGATAGCTGAGGATCAGAGTGACATCTTGGAAACTTTGGTTGCCCAAATAAGACACTCTAAACAAGTGATAGGAGACTTTAAACCAAGCATATCAAACTTGCGGCCCGGGATCTGCATGTGGCCCACAACAAATATTTTTGCGGCCCAGCCAATATAACAGTATGTAAGAAACATTTTAATAAAAGTTTTGTAACTTAATTTTTACAATATCATGTTATACATAATCCTATATAATAAAAGCCTAATATACAAATTGACCAAACGGTGGAACAACTGGTGGAATAACCGGTCACTATGATGCGCACTGACCACCAGGGGGCAGACACTCAACATAGGAGCTGCTCCCAGCCAGCAAGCCTAAGGCTGGCCAAGGCGGGTGTCAGGGGAGCCTCCCCTACCCCCCTGATTGCCCTGCCGGTTGCCCCACAGATTGGCCCTGATCACCGGCCAGGCCTAGGGACCCTACCCATTCATGAATTTTGTGCACCGGGCCTCTAGTTATTAATAACAAACTACAATGTTCGCTAATGACCAATTACTATAATTGTGTTGCATTCATTTCCCTTATGCGCCTTATGCGCAGGCGCACCATTTCTCTCCAATAATATTAGCAGCAAATATTTTAGCAGCCGATTGTCACATCATTAGTCTTGTACTGACTTGTTTGGTGTGTGCAACAGGAAATATTTCGCTTTCGGAGAACAAGAAAAATAGGTTTATTTGCATTATGCTTATTAATTTGTGCAGTATTCAGTGTCTGGTAAGTTAATATTCAAGAAAAAATATTAATTTTTATTAAAATGTTCTATTATTTTATGTTAACGCTTACTCATTTATTTCAGTTCTTTGTATTCAGCATGTCTCTATCGAAATAAACATATGTTTTTATGCAAATTGAAACTTTGTTTTTTGTGGCCCCACATAAACTTAAACCTTGTTTATTTGGGCCCGTGTTAGCCTTTGAGTTTGACATGCTTGCTTTAAACAGAATGGACTCCTCACCACAATTTTTAACTGACTGGGGGCAACAAGACTGCCGCCTGGAGGGTGATTCTTCTCTCTATAGGGCAGAACATAACCTGGAGTGAAGTTAGTCTGGGAAAGAATTTTGTGAATGTTGGCAAGTTAACAATTATACACTAAAGCTACACTGAGGCCTTTAAATATAAATTAAACAGATGAAATTTCCAAACTTAAGTGTCTGATTTCCAGAAGTCACTGCAGTGGATGTGATGAGTTCATCAGGTGAGAGTGGGAAAATGAGCATAACTGCTTAGTCCTGGAGACTTTAAGACACAATCACTCTCTCCTAATGCTTCAAGGATTCGGGTTCTCTCTCTTTAAAGCAAACATGGCAGAAGGCTGTTACATCTAGGTGTGTGTATGAGGAGGGTAATATGAGAATTATTTGTACCGTCCTCAACTTTTCTGGATGATTGAAATATATCTTTCATAAAAAAACATGTTGAAAAAAAATAGGTTGTTAAAAATAAAAGTAGAGCAGGTGTAATCATATAGAAAATAGAAGTACTTTAAGTGGAATATATTTAGCTTTATGAAAAATTCACTTCTTTTACCTTATTTTTCTCACTTTCCCGTGGAAGAGTGAAAACCCCTGGGCATCCACTTGAGGATCAGCACTGGAAACCCCCTTTTCTGGAAAGGCAGCCCACGGGGCATTTGGTTGAAAAGATGAGTTTTGGGGGCAGTACCCTTGTTTGGATTCCAATTCCAGCTCCTGCTGGCTCTTCCTTGCTAAGTGACCTTGGACAAATTACTTAAATTCCTTGTGCTCTAGTTTCGTCATCTGTAAAAATTGGGTTGGTAATAATGAAATAGGTAATGTTAAATGACTTAGCCACTGTCACACACATTAGCTGAGTTTGGTTCCAATGGTAAATTATAGGAAACCCTCCCCTGTCTCTCCATAGCTATAGATCTTGGTTCAAACTTCTCTTAAAAGCCCCAAATCCATAGTTCTTTGCGTATCTGTTGGTCTTATCCCATAATTGACTGATACTTAGATACAGGGGTGTTTCATTTTTCTTGATTTTTCTCAGAGACATAGCATAATTTTATTTTCACTTATTGTGTGTTTGAGCAAATAAGTGAAATGCAAACACAGCTTCCTATGTAAGGTCACATTGACCGGGGGAGAGTGTTCCCAAAGAATGCTGCTCAATATCCTTCCTTCTTGGTTACCTCCCATGAGACGTTTATCAGAAGAGCCAAGAAGCTTCCCAGGTCTCCTTAGCATAGTGAGTTTGGCAGCAAAACACGTGGCTTGATTTCCCAAGAAACGGTGACTTAAGTTAAAATAGGTTTTGCAGAATTGTTGAGGTATTTGTGTGTCTCATTGGGAGGGAGATGACCATCATTGTGGTAATGAGAATGAACTAAAGAAAATTTCCTCTAAAACTTGTGCCCACCCCATGTCAAAGGCCAGGTTGCTTTCAGCAAAAACGGATCAACCTTATGTTCGTCACTTGCCAGTTGTTGCAGAAGTGATCAACCAAAAAGAAAAGGCAGTTTAAGCGTAGAAATCCTTGTCAAGAATTAGACTTTAGTCTTGTGAAAGCATGGGCAGAGAGGGCCATCTGGTGTGCAGTTGTATAACCACACGGTGAATTTCTTTTTTTTAGTCTCCTCACCAGTAATCCATGTGATTCGATTCACTTTACAAAAACAAACCATTCTTTAGTCTTTTTAGAGGTACATGTTAAAGATCTCAGCTCATTCCCCAACTTAAGGCTCCTCAAACCCCATAATAATCTTACAAGTTAAACAGGGCTTGTCCTCTGATAGATCCTTGTAAGACCAATGTCAAAGTCATGTGTAAGTTAAAGAGCAAGGGGCACAGAAACTATGAGTAAATAGAGGAAGCCAGGGAGAGGGGGAGCAAGAGACCATGAAATCCACAAGAATATAATAATAAAAACAACAATAATGGTCTGTCCTTGGGTCCCTCAGGCCCTTTTAATTTAGCTTATGCGCACCCTGATCGAAAACTTTTGAATGAGTCTCTGTTGCTTTCAGTCGAATCAGCATGAGTTAAACAGTATCAGTTTGTGCGAACTCAAAAGGCATAAATCTTAAAATCTGGCATGCCCACTCTCACAAGTCCCCGAATGCCTACATGCCTGATTTCTTTAACCTTCTGATAGAGGCCACAGGCAAGGTGTAGGAAGAGAGGAATCAAATGAGGTTATTACAACCATGTGGGACTATTATTGGTGTCTCTGGGCCACCCAGCCAGACTTCTGTCAGTTCATGTCTCTCATCTGATGAACTAGGAATTGGAGTGGCAGGTGCTCTCAGACAAGGCTAGAGAACTTAGCAATCAGAACCAGCAGTGTCTGAGTACTACGTATGAATCTCTGGCTCAAAATGGGCTTTTCAATGTTTTAAATAAATCTCAGCACTTGATTTACGAGTTAGTAATTTCCTGACTAATTGTCAGTGTAGATAAGTGGTTCTCAACAGGGGGAACAATTGTCAATTTTTGTAGACATTTTTGGTTGCTACAGCTGTGGGAAGGGAGACATACTGGTATCTAGTGAGTAGAGGCCAGGGATGCTGCTAAATGTCCTTCAGTGCACAGGAAAGTGCAACAAAGATTTACCTGACCCTACATGTCACTAGTGCTGAGGTTTGAGACTCCGGTGTCCATGGCAGGAGAAGCAGAGACGGAATGGTTAAAGTGGTGGGAAGAGCAGAGGGTTGGCCCAAAAGATGAGAATTCTACCAAGTGGACCACTACCCAGTCTGGGGAAGATACCATACTCTGACCCTAGCTTTGTGCCAAGTCACAGGCAACAGGTGCTTGTAGAGGCTCTGGTGAGGGTAACTCAAGATAAAAATCTAAGCAGTCAATCCTTGAAAAACTAAGCAAAGGCAGAGGTATTGATTAGAGACACTGAAGCTAATCAGTTTGACTCCATTCACTCTCCCCACCCCCCCTTACCATTAGGAGACTTTGTCACCTAATTTCCTATTCATATCTACCAAAGGAATAAATTGGCTTGGGTGACAGGGGCAAGGGGTTAAATTGGGGTGAGCAAAAGGGCAGCAATTTAATGGTAGCTTACTTAAATGCACGCGTATTTGGAAAGAGATGTTTCCGTAGGTCTGAGATGACATAAAGGGTCTGTTAAAATGAAAACATGCTTTCATTAGCTTTTGTTTTTTTCGAAGTAAAGCGAGCCTCTCCTCTAAAGAGCATGCAAATCAAGAATCACAAAGAATATCAGTTTTAGGACTTGAAGAAAACTAAAAGTAACACTGATCACCACCCCCTCCTTTAAAATAGGTAGTTCTTTTGAAGGAGGCTTGCATTCTTCTGCTGATTCTACTGGCAAGAGAAATCATGGCCAGTAGATTTCCTTGTAATGCTGGGCTATGTAGCAAGTTCCAAGGAGAAAATGTTCTGGAAAATGCCTTGGGTGAGGTCAAGTTAAAGATATACTTGTGGTTTTTGACACAGGACATTAGAGGATACTTACAGGTGCCCTCCAAGAGGACTTCAGAACATCCACTTTGTACATTTGAAATTTTGTTTCAAATTAGGTTTATAGAAGGCCAAACCTAAGGGATCACATTCATTCATTCATTCATTCATTTGTCTATTCATTTCATTTAATAAACTTGTTGATTTAGGCCAGGAGTGGGGAAACTTTTTTCTGCCAAGGGCCATTTGGATATTTATAACATAATTCCCAACCATACAGAATTATCAACTTAAAAATTAACCTGCTATATTTGGTCAAACATTTAATTTACTCACCCTAATGAATTGACAGGGCCAGACCAAATGATTTCCCCAGCCTCATACTGCCCCCAGGCCTGAGGTTCCCCACTCCTGGTCTAGGCATTTTACTAACTGCTAGTGATAGAAACATAAAATGTGGTGCTCTATTAGTTTAGTTAGGCTTATGCAGATAAATAAATAATTCTTAAACGTTAGCCCTTTATTATCAACAGAACCGTGCTCTGGCTGTAAGAGTTCTCTGCAAGACTTTTTAATCAGATGAGTGAATGTGTGTTTTTAACGGTCTCCAAGTTTTATAATATTGTGTTTACAGGCACAAATAAGTTTGTGAATCAGCCTGGGTGATGGAAAACGCTGGAAGCTTTCTGAGCAGGAACGTTCACTCTCTAACGTCCGCAAACAAGAACAGGCGAGACTCCATAATATCAGCATTGAGCCACCCTTTCTTTCTGCTCCACTGTAGTCTGGCTGGTCCTGAACTACATTTCCCAGGATGCCCACTTGCAAGAGCACCTGTAGGATTGGTCAGAATAATGCGGACGTGCTTACGGGTCGCCTAGCAACGTGCGAAGTCCTGGGCCCTGACTGGATGTCCTCTCCCCTTCCCTGCAGCCGGCGTGATAACGAGGCTCTGCTCCATTTCCATAGTCCTAGAGCGTCACCAGATTTTACTTCCAGCTGAGCGGCAGTGCCATCTCCTCGGCACTTTTACTAACGTTCTTCTCAGGCTCCGCCCCTTTTACCCTGGCAGCAGAGTAAATTCCGGAAACTGGATTACAGCTACCGAATCGCTTGAGCGGCCCTGGGCGGCGTAGTACGCAGGCGCGAGCGTTTGGGTCTGGACGCGCGCGGTGCTCGGTTGAAGCGGGAGTGAGTTTCTGGGCGCGAGTCCTGGTAGCGGGCGGCTGATTGCACGGGGGACCCAGCGCCGCCTCTGCCGCCATGGCAGCCCTGCGCTATGCGGGCCTGGACGACACGGACAGCGAGGACGAGTTGCCCCTGGGCTGGGAGCAGAGAACCACCAAGGACGGCTGGGTGTACTATGCCAAGTAAGAGGGCTGCAGGGGAGCCGCCGGGAGGCCGCCAGGCCTGGGACGCACCTGCAGTGGGACGCACCTGGGACCTGACGGCCTCACGGGCCCCGGACACGGCTGCCATCGAACCCCGCCTGCGCGGGGCGGGGAATGGCCTGCGTTCCAGCTTGGTGAGGTCGGGCCAAGTGGCAGTGACATTGAGGAGCGTCCAGGCTCCTGAGAAGGGACCCCCCTCTCTCTGGGGCCTGGGTCGAGCCGTGGTCACCTGGGGGCGGCTAGGCGCGCCCTCTGCTGCTCAGGGAGCAGCGCTGCACAGTGCAGCGAGGGCAAACCGGCCTTATCAATCCCCCCCCCCCCCCCCCCCCCCCCGCCCAAATCAGAAACAACAATAAAAAAATGCAGGGGTCCATCTCTCTCCTCGGGTCTGGGGTGGGGACCTAGGAGTATGTTTTTAACAACTGTCCTACTGTATCTGTGTATATGTGTATACATATGTGTATACATATGTTTATGCACATATACTATAGCTAATATAGCTTCATTATAGTTTCACGGGAAAGTTTTAGAAACACTAGCAGAGTCTTTCTCCCTACACTTACTGTATGTACGACCTTGGGCCATTGACAGAACTCTCAGTCACAGTGTTCTCATCTGTAAAATGGGTTTATATGAGAGTTTTAGTTCAGGCAATGTACAAAAAGCACTTAGCTCAGGTTCAGTAAGTACCCTGTGCTCCGTAAATGTTAGTGTTTCAGCACCTCCTGAGGCCTGCAATTACAACCACCTGGGGACTGTCATCAGTACAGATTTCAGGTCTTCACAGAGACCCTCTTCACAGGTACCTCAGGTAGCAGACACCTAACGTGGGGAATCTTTTTTTTTTTTTAAAGCTTTCCAGGTGAGTCAGATTATGACTTGGCTTTTAAATCAGTGTTTTTCAACATCTGGTAAACTTAATTATATCCTTTACTTGGTTTCACCTCCAGAGATTCTCATTTGATTGGTGTTCCTCTCCTCGCCGTTGGTATGTTGTATAATCTTCCCCAGTGAGTCTAATCTACCCAGTATTACGAACCAACAGCAAAATAAGACCTTGCTGAGTTCATTCAAGATTCTTTGGGATCTTAACGTGCCAGTCGTTTTGCTGGGCCCTGGTTATCCTGAGATAAATGAAACACAGTTGTCACCCTTAATGAGGGCCCAGTCTTACAGGGTAGAGTGACAGTGAGGTAGTCCTGGTGCATTGTGTGTAGTGGGCAGCAGTCTGTCGAACAGCAGGCATGTATGGGTAGAAGGGCACCCTAGGCGAGATGACCCGGTAGAGTTGGCACCTGAGCTGTGCTTTAGAGCACAGGTAGAAGTGGGCAGGTGGAGCGGGCAGGAGGGCAGTCCAGGTTGAGGAAACAAAATAGAGCCCCTGCATGGTCTGCTGTGTGGTGATGTAGGAACGAGCAGATCCAGGCAGAGGAGGAAAGGCCTGGCTTATGGAGGCCCTTTTTGCCCCATGGAGGAGCTGGGTCAGGACCCAGGGGCCCACTGAGGGTTTGGAGCCAGAGAGTGACGCTGGGGTTGTGTCTTCAGAAAGATGATTTCTGCTCTGGAGAACTGAAGGGACAGTTTAGCAGCAGGGAGTTACTAGGCTGCTGCAGGGCTCCAGGCAGCTCCTGAACAGGCACTTGCTGTTCCCTGTGCCTTTTCCTGAAGGGCCCTTTCATCCCTCAGAGCTCAGCTTAACGCACTGCCCAAGGCCCCTTCTGCTTTTGCCCCACCCGGGTGCAAGCCTCCCAGCGCCTTGATCTCTGCCTCCTGGCACTTAGCATTGTCCATAGCTGTTTCATTCCTGCTTTTCCCTGATGGCTCTGTCTCCCTCCCTAGGCTGTAAACTTCCCGAGGGCAGGGGCTTTTTCTGGTTTACCCCGTATCCTCAGTGCTCAGCACTGTGAAATAGCTCCACGGGGAAGGAATAAGTTAACTCGGGTACTGAAGGTTTACCGTGGGCCTCCGTGGGGAGGTGGTGGGTAGGCCCTGGGACTGAAAAGATGTACACAACCGCTTCCTGCTTTCGGGACCCTCCTGCTCTTCGGTGGGGCCTGACCTTGTCCTGGCCACTCACCTCAGGTTCCGGGCTTCCCTTCTGGTTTGCCTGGAGCCTGGTGTTAGGTCTGCAGGTTCCCCAGCGTGTGCTCACCCTGCCTTGTCCCCTTGCCCCTGTGCCTATGTTGGGTGGCCTTTCCCACTTGCTTCCTTCCCACATGGCATCCAGTGTCTGGACGTGGGGCTCTTCTTTCATGAAATAAGATCTGTACATGCCAGCCAGCTCCTCTGAGAGCTTCCAGGAGCCCAGGCCCGGGGGCCTCAGGGAACACCTATGTGTTCTCTGAAAGCCACCCCCTAGCCTCCACCATCGTTTTAGGTCTCCCACTGGCCTGCCTGGCCCCGATGTTTACACTGACTGGTGACAAGGCATGGCTGGCTCCCAGCTGGGGGCACCTCGTTCCAGTCCTCTGTTCCTTGGCTCTCAGAGCTGAAGGATGTCTCGGACCAATCCTAACCCTGGATTCCCAGCAGTCCCCTTGATCTCTCCTGACCTGCAAACATCCTGACTCTTCTTTCCCCTCTGAACTCTGGGTCACTTGTCTTTCTCTTGGGGTTTGGGGACCTTCACTAACGGGCTAATAGAAGACTGCCCTTCAGGTAGTTCCTGTTTCCCAACTGTCTTCCTCCCATTGCAACAGGGCCATGCCCAAGGACAGGCCGTAGCTCATCGAAAGTGGTGTCTTGTGGAGTCCCCTTTCAGCCTTGCCCTCGTCTGTTGTGTGCTTTTGTTGGCTCCTGTCCTTCCCCACATGCCCATGGTGCACTCATTTACCTCCAGGCAAGTCTGTCATACGGCTCCAGGGCCACCAGTCAGGGCTCCCAGGGAGGGGCTGTTTGCACCACGAGAGAGAGCTGACAGGCCTTCTCCCCTACCTCTGGCTGAACCAGGAGATGGGGACAGAAGGGTGAGGCCTCAGTGTAGGGGCAGCCACCTAGACCTCCCTGGGTGGCCTACCCAATCCCCCTATTCTTCTGATGCCCTCTTGGCTGCCAGCCTAGCCCCATGGGGAGATGGGTCCCTCCCCCAGGGCTGGCTCTCCTCACAGGCAGCCCTGGGTCTCCCAGTGAACTTAAAGGAACTGCTTTAAAACAACAACAAAAACCTTAGAAGAGCATACTTGAAAGTGAAATCTATGCAATATAGCATGAATTTAATTTTGATCCCTTTGGCTTAAATAAAGATCACTGTTAATTATCTTTTTAAATGACAAAAAGCTGAATGAAAGAAAAATAAAAGAGGGCTTCTGTTTAAGGGAGAATAAGATAACACCGGGAACATGTGTCATAGTGTTTTGTGCATTAAAAGGTCACTTTAAGTTACAGTTAAAAAGAACACTTTAATTTTTATATGTAAGTATTAAGTTAAAATAACACTTCTATGTGAAAGGTGCGGCTCTTAGGTCTTCACACGTTAACCCATTCAGTTCTCTTTAACCCCAAGAAGTGGGTGCTGCTATTAACCTCATTTTACTGATGCGGAAACTGAGGCACAGGAAGGCCAAATAACCTCCCAGGGCACGTGGCTGGTGCATGGGACAGCCAGAACACATGGGCATCAGGCTCTGGAATCCTCACAACCAATTACACTGTCTTCACTTCAGCCAGGCCCCGGTCCTCCCACGGGCCACTGTGTCCTGCAGGGACGGTTGGCAATGTCTGGGGACAGTTTATGTTTTCACAGTTACTGGGAGGGGTCTATTGGCAGCTAGTGGGTGGAGACCAGGGAAGCTGCTGATCACCCCACAATGCACAGGACGGCCCCCACAGCAAAGAACCATCCCGCCCATGTGGCCGGGGTGTGAGCGTAAGAAGACCTGGCTTAGGCATTTTCTGTCAGAGTGGAGAACATGGCATGACAGTGTTTGTTTATTTTATTTAAAAAAAAAATATTTCTCAGGATAAAAGAAAACAGTGTTCTGAGTGAATGTTTCACCTTCTTGGGAAAGCATTTATTCATTCCACATGCTTACATTTGAGCACCTGCTATCGGCCAGGCGCAGGGCTAGGTGTCTGAGGGTTCATCTGGATGCTACAGAGTGTCAGCAGTCCACTCCCGGGGGCAGGTGTTTTGGAGCTGGGTTCCAGGCTCATTTGATACGTGCCTTTGGGATGACAAGCACTTTTAATGTCAGACAAAGGAAAATGTGATCCCATCGGTAAATTTCCCTGAAGAAGCAGGAGCCAGGCAAAGCCAAGAGCAGGAAATTTTATACATATTGTTGCCAGTGTTTGGTTTATCTGATTGCTGTTCCCTTAGTTTGCAAGAAGCAAGGGTCCTGTCAGCGAGGGGCCGGTTATCCTTCTCAGGGAGTCCGGGCTTCCGCTTTTGCAAGTAGGATTTGATGGTGGTCATGTACAGACAAGTAGGAGTTGGTCCTTGATACTGATATCCTTTGCTTGTACAGTAGATTGATCAGAGCATACTTGAAAGTGAAATGATTGGCCATTAATTTTAACTTAATTTTAATTATTGGCCATTAAAAATAAAACTACCAATCTCTGTTGCAGCTCTGGTGTCTCCTAGACATGAGTGTGTGGCCAGGGAGACTGGCTGACTAGATGCAGGTGGCACAGGAGCTCAGGTCCGCCTCTGAGTCCAGTGACCATGCTGTCCCTGCATTGGCCACACAGATTTTATACAAACAGACCAGAGGCAGCAGTTCCTGAAAAGATCTTGCTTTTGACGTGTAAAATTTTACAGCAAGTTTATGCTCTCCATACTTAATTCTCTTTCAAATAAGTGATAGAGAAGGAATATTCAAATTTTATCATCTAGAGGTCACTGATTAAATATTTTCTCCTTTGGCAGGGGGATGTGAACTTAGGAAATCATCCTCCCCTTTGATTCACTCTTGAAACACCCAGCTGTTTCCCTGATGAAGTAGTTTTATGTTTTTTTCACACTTTATCACCTGCCGACAGGTGTCTAGTCTGTTATTGGCTTATGATTTTAATTGTAACTTTGTATGCATTTCTGAGATGAAATGCTAAATTCGACACAGAGATCAGACTAGTTTGTATATTTGATTTGTTCAAAATAATAGCTAACACTTTTGAGGGCTTCTTGTATGCCAGGTACTGTGTTTAACCCTTTGTATGCAGTATCCTCACAACATTCCCCTGAGGTCAGTGCTGGTATTATTTCCATTTTGCGGATGAGGACGTTGAGGCCCTGAGGTTGAGTAACTTTGGCCAAAGGCGCACAGCTCGGTGACCTATGCACTCTTAATTACCTCTTGGGAGAAATTAGGAATCAGTAGTTAAAAAACGCTTTGAAATTATATCTGTGGGAAGAATAAACATTAAGAAGATTACAGTTATATCTAAGTATCTAAATATCAGCATTATGAATTTGACTGAAGTTTATCAATCTATCCTGGAATAAAACTAAAACAAATATAAAGCAAAGCTCCTCTCTGGATATTTGGATGGTTGAGCTGGCTTCCTAAAGCTGAAGTTGCGATCCTCCTCCCTCCCGCCCGCGCCCCCCAGCCAGTGTGTAAAGGCAGGCTTTCCGGCTTTCCGGACATTTCCACAGATTGCTGCTGCTTCCAATCTAGGGAATCGGACTTGCTGCAAACAGTAACATTTATGTTCTATTTCTCCCTGAATGTAAATTCACTGCTCTCAGGAGATAGTATTATTTGGGAGAGAAAAAATTTAATGCACTGGATTAATTTTTAGAAGTATGACTTTTACTCATTGTTGTTTTGTGAATTTTTTTTAATAGTCACACTGAGGAGAAGACTCAATGGGAACATCCGAAAACTGGAAAAAGAAAACGAATAGCAGGAGGTTTGTATTTTGAGGTCATAAAGCAACACCCTTTGTATGTAAAGCTTTAATTTAGATAAGAGAACATCCCAGGCAGGGAGGTGACAGGTCACTGTGTCATTCTTGGGAGGCCCTCTAATAGCGAGCCAGCAGGAGCTGGACTCTCACTCACAGGGGCTTGTGGGATTTGGCAGGAGGTGATGAGGTCTTTGGGTGGAGTGGTGAGGATGATTTCTTACCGGTCTTAAATTAAAAAGTACACAAACAGTAGAGGCCTTTGACTCACAGTTTATTAGGTTTTCTTATAGCTGCACTGATTGTAAGCTTGTTCTTGGTGCCTGTTGTGGGATTAAATATATCAGAGTTTGATGGGATTCCATCGAGATTGCCATGACTTATGGGTGCTTTTGAAGAAGTGTGTCACCCACGGAATAGAAGTATAAGAAGGTCTATACTTGAATAAACAGTATGTATCGATGGAAAAAAAAAATGGAACTGCTTTATATTGAATAAGAGGCATCGTGAGTCAGCATGCAAATGGTGTTGTAAAGATACATTCTGTGAATTCATTCAAGGGAGAATTCACATTGACTGGAGCAACCAGTAAAGTTTTCATCAAAAGCAGGAGCTGAAGCTGAGTGGAGAGTTTAAGAACGACCAAGAATGAAACAGAGTTTTATTTCTGAGCCAGAAGGAGAAATGTGGAGTCGTTTGGGCTAACGGGCCTTCAGCAGCTGCCACAAGGGGAACACGTGACCTGACCTGGGTGTGGTCTGGGGGCATAGGCTCAGGGGGCAGGGCCTCTCTCCTGACCAGGAGGACCCTGCTCAGTTCACCCACCCCTACCTCCTGTGCACTCAGTCTTTCCTGTGTTTCAGATTTGCCGTATGGATGGGAACAGGAAACGGATGAGAATGGACAAGTGTATTTTGTCGAGTAAGTGTCTACATAGTTACTGTTCTCAGCCATTTTACTTTTAAATATTTTTTATCATAAAAATAATATACATTGACTATAGAAAAATATGGCACAGTATATAACGTAATCTTAATAGGAATAACTACTTTTATAATTTTTGCATTTATTCATCCACTCTGTTTTATATACACACACTTTCTTAAAAAAAAAAAAGATGGAAATGTACTTTGTGAACTGCTTAGTAGCCTGTTTTTCCGCATAATGTATTTGTGAGCATTTTCACATATCCTTATATATTTTTCAAGTAATTGTTTAATGGCTATAGAGTATTATTATGTAGAGAGAGTGGGCAGTGGTGTTGTTAAATTCCTACTATTGGGCAGCTGTACCTATAAATAATGTTTTGAACATTCTGATCTGTAAAACTCTCTTTAGAGTAAGTTCCCATAACAAACAACAGTAGTAACCACATGTCTAGCACATTGTGTGAGCCAGGCGTGATTCTAGTCACCTTATACCTGTAGTAGTAGCTCATTCAATCCCCACAGTGCCCCAAGGGAGGCAAGCCGGCCCTGGGCTGCCCTGGCTGGTCATCTGACCTCCCTGGGCCTGCTGGAGGGGTGTGCTGGCTCATGTTAACACAGCTCTCTGGCGGGAAAGTCCAGATTTGTTACTACGGTGTAAGTACTTTCACCACAACCTGTTTCAAGCTCCCCAGTTGAAGTCACCGAGGAGTTGGGGAGAAATATTTATGCACATTGGGCTCTTGCAAGTCCATGTGAACTGGGTCCAGCATAGCACTGCTCTGTCGTCTGCGTGTAACATTGGAGTGCAAACGTTTATCTGGCAGCTATGGCTATAATTACAATGAAAGTTGGATTATTTTTGGGTCTCAGTATTTATAGGATGATAAGTATAGTTGTAAAACTATATATACTTTTACAAATCTTGAAATCTCATCTCTTTTTGGAAGTTCTTACTAGTTTTCAAGATATTTGAGGTCTTTATCTCAAATCCCAAGAATTTAAAATGCAATAAATACTTTACATAAGGAGTAACCTGTTAATCCATGTGTCCCAAATATATTTTAATATTGTTTTTATAATATTGTGATCAATTCCAAATCAAAATTAGAGTGCTTGTAGGAGGTATGAGTACAGTCTTAACAGGAAAATCTTTAGAAATTTAGTAGTTGGTCGGTTTCATATTTACTGTTGAGACTTACCATTTTGAGTTTTCTGTTTCTCTACCAATCTTCTTAGGCCCTTGCACAGGGCCAAAAGAGTTAATTGAAATCTACTAAAAAGAGTGACTGACAGATCTTATAGCCACATTTACATGAATTGAAAACAAACCTAAAGCCTTCTTCTTTTTTGAGATTTAAGGGCACAAGGCATAGTGTATGTTACAGTGTATTTTACAGGCAATTCTGAAGGAAAGGAGTAGATGACTCTCTTTCCCGGCAGGAGTGTAGTTCTTCTTGAGGCCAGAAGATAGACTACATGGACTTCAGTTCTTCCTGGGCTTAATAATAAGCCGTTTTGCCCTAGCTGGTTTGGCTCAATGGGTAGAGCGTTGGCCTGCAGACAGAAGGGATTCCAGCCAAGGGCACATGCCTGGGCTGTGGGCTCGATCCCCAGTAGGGGGCGTGCAGGAGGCAGCCGATCAATGATTCTCTCTCATCATTGATGTTTCTATCTCTCTCTCCCTCTCCCTTCCCCTCTAAGATCAATAAAATATATTTTTAAAAAAAGAAAAAAAGAATAAGCCGTTTTAGTACATGAAGAAAGGGGTTTGTCTAGCCTAAACTATAACATTAAACGCCTGTGCTCACTGCTGTGGGGTCACTGCTTTCTCCTTTTCTTTGCAGCCATATAAATAAAAGAACTACCTATTTGGACCCAAGATTGGCATTTACTGTGGATGATAATCCTACAAAGCCAACCAACAGACAGAGATACGATGGGAGCACCACAGCCATGGAAATACTCCAGGGCCGCGACTTCACGGGCAGAGTGGTTGTAGTTACTGGAGCCAACTCAGGAATAGGTAGGCCACTAGCTTTCAGTTATTTTTATTATTTTATTATTATGACTGCCATAATGAAATCTTACATAGTGATTCTCTAATTTAAAAACGTACTTACAGCCTTTTCAGCTATTGCTTAGTTAAAATCCTGCTCTCTCTTAAAATCCCAGTGTTACTATGAAAGACTGTGTAGGGGCTGACCTTGTCTTCTGTGAAAGATGCACACTCAGTGAAATATCGTGGCTATTTTGGTGTTCAAGGGTTAGAGACACCAGTCCCCCTCGTAAGAGTTTCTGACCTGGTCTGTGTGGTGTACGGACACATTCCAATTACTTGGGTTGTTGAAACCGAAATTGATTGGTTAGTGGAATAATAGGGAACAACGACGTATCATGATTTTGTTACTAAGGATACTGCAGGTTTCAGTTGGTCATTGAGAATATAATTTTCCTTTGGGTAAAGGATTTCATTTCTTTATAAAGTTGGACAATTAGTGCATGCCTTAACCTGTAAATTAATCCTCCTAATTGCTGGTGTTGAACCACAATGACCATCATGAGGTAGGTGGCTCAAGGGGTGTTCATGGGCGGTTAAGGAAGTAGCAGCAAAGCAGATGCCTGTATAGTAACTCTCCATAGGATTTTACTCTTACTTTGTCTTTGTCCATTTACATCAATATCTGGATCTGTAAGAACCAACTGCTTTGAGTAAGGATATGCATCTTAACTTATGGAGACAAAAGATGAGATTGCATTCAGCTGTCTTCTGGAAGGTTCTCTCTGTCCTTTGACTACTCCCTCCCCCAGGGCCCCTCCTTTGTCGATCTTCTCTTTCTCACCCCTTTGTTCATGCCCTGTCCTCTCTCCTTTCTCTTTCTTCATTTTCAGTAACCCCTTCTTGAAGTCCCAGAATCATTCTCTAGCATCATCAGCTCATGCTCAGGAGGTGAAAACACAAGTTAGAGGCTTAGTTATTGTGCAGGGTCTACACTCTAATGAGCTACAGTCTCTGAGCAGAACTTGTGACTGCACTTGTTTGTGAAGGCAAAGAAGCAACTGGAGTTTGTTTATTTCAGTGGTTCTCAACCTTCTGGCCCTTTAAATACAGTTCCTCATGCTGTGACCCAACCATAAAATTATTTTCGTTGCTACTTCATAACTGTAATTTTGCTACTGTTATGAATCGTAATGTAAATATCTGATATGCAGGATGGTCTTAGGCGACCCCTGTGAAAGGGTCGTTCGACCGCCAAAGGGGTCGTGACCCACAGGTTGAGAACCGCTTGTTTATTTGAAAGAGGTTTATTTAAAATCAATTCGCAGACCTCACCCTGGGCTCAGAATATGTTCAGCGCAATTTTCTGAACTTGTTTTGGGATGAGTTCTATATAGTTATCATTGGTAATCAAAACTGATGGCACTATATTAAAAATAATGGCTAGATTCGCAGTCATCTAAGAAAAAATATGTTGTGTTCATTACACTGACTACTGTTATGTGAGGTTGATGACCAATCAATACATGTAGCATAATTAAGAAAAAATAAGGACTTAAGTAAATAAACCCTTTTATTTAACACTTAGTTAACCAGAAAATTGACTAAGAGATTTCATTCCTTCACTCTTCTGCCTAGACTGCTTTTTCTTTAGTTAGCTATGTGATTACTGCTGACTTTTGGCATGAGTGTTTATACTTCGTCTGATGTTTGATAACAGACCTTCGGATATGGCTAATGCTCTGTCAGGGGTTTGCAACATCAGGCTTATGACATTGTAATCCTGGACGAATCGAGTAGGTTCATACAAAGAGCTATGTTGAGTTGGATGTTTAATCATGATTGAAGAGGAGGAGGATATTCTAAAACAGGGGGATAAGTGTGGTGTTGATCAGAATGGACCTTGAACCTCTTTGAGGAAAGCCCAGGACTCTGTGCCTCTTCACGGCTCCCATGTCCCTTTGAAGACTCTTCTTTCTTGATGTCCATAATCCATTTTGTGACACTGCAAGTGGGCATCTGTGGTCCCGACAGATACGGTGGCCAATTGTGAAGCTCAGGGAGAAAGGAAGGGATGTTAGGGAGGGTCGTAGGTACACCAGTGCTTTCAATATATTCAGTCACGGCTGCTATTTCCCCAGCTCCAACCTTCCCTCAGAAATTGCCTTTAACACTGCCCATTCCCTTCTCCACTCTTGAGAAGCATAAATCTAGGTGAGTGCTGAAGGTTTTTATTCTTAATTTTTAAAATAATATTGTACTGGGCATTCCAGGCAATCAAATCCTTGCAAATTACTTCACTCTGCAGCAGTGGTGGTATCAGGTTAAAGAAAAGAGGCTGAAGACAGGCACAGGGCTCTCGTCGTTGCTGAGTTAGCCTTTATGTCCCACGTGGCTGTCTTAGAAAGTGTCCTTGCCCAAGTAGGCTGCGGCTTCTAGATAAAGTCCTTCCTTCTGCTGCACTGTGAAATAGGCCAATTTACAAATTGCTATCACCACTTTATTTCTGCCCATGCCAAATCAAATAGCTGAATGCAGAGCGAATCGGGCATCTTCATTTCCAAGATTTCTGGGCATTCAAGAGTCATCTCCCATCAGAGCTTTCCTTAGCCGCTCAGGGAAGCCTGTTTTCTACGTCGGAGCTGTGAATGTCTGTTCTTGAGGCAGAGTAGGCTGGAACAAAACCTACCAGTATTTATTTGCATAGTGGTGACTCTGTGAATGAAAACATAGATAACCTCATTTTCTTTACAATTCTGATGTTTCTAGTGGTTAAAAAAAAAAAAAAAATTCCCCACAAGGCACTGCTCTGTTGGAATTGCTGTTTGTTGAAGTTCTCTCTCTTGTTGAAACAGATGATCAGATAGTGAGAAGGGGTCACCTTTCCTTCATGAACTCTGGGTTGTGCTAGGACACTGCCCCTTCCATGTGGCCTCTACGCAGATTTTTGTCTTGTCTGCTTCTTTCCCTGCTGTAAATGATATACATTCGTATTTTGAATTTTTGATATTTGACTTTACTAAGGCAGTTGTAGGGACTCCTAGTTAATTCCACTAAAAAAAGGTCAGGGTGATTCTGGAAGGTAGAAGAAGGATTTTGAGGAGCCATCAGAATAAAACATTATAACTTCAAGTGCTCTGACACTTGAAGTCTGTAGCCAGGAGTCACTGTTGACTGGAGTCAGCTGTCTAGATTCAGGCTGGCAAACTACGGCCCATGGGCTGAATCTGACCCGCCGCTTGATTTTATAAGTCAGGTTTCATTAGAACACAATCATCCCCATTCCCTCCCATGTTGTCTGTGGCTGTTTACATGTTACAAGCAGAGATTGGCCATTATGTCAGAGACCATATGGTCTGCAAAGCCTAAAATAGTTACTCTCGGGCTCTTTACAGAAAAAGCTTGCCAGCCCCTGCATTAGGTGGTCTAATTTCTTTCAAAGTAAAATTACCCCAACAGTCTCTAAATCTGACACATTTTAGGTAAAATTTAGATATATGGAATGTCCCCAGGCTACAGGAAGATTATGGCAACACATCATATATGACTGCTGGGGACATCCCACCAGTACCCTGCACTCCTTGCCTCAAGTCTGTTTCCCCCTAGTTAGGGAGCTGCAAGCTTTAGGATGTTGCCTCCTCAGAAACTAACACTCTTCTCTCCTTGACCTTTGTTTAACCAGCGTTCTGAACCCGAAGACCTTTGTAGATTGAAAGCTGTAGCTTGTGGACCTCTGTGTGGAGCTCAGCATCTCAGTATCCAGGGGGAAGTCATCTCTTCACCTAAAGCCTCTGCTAGACCAAGAGACCCGGACCCCGCAGTCTCAACTGCTAACCAGTAGAGGCAAGGGAGGAATTCGGTTCTGTTGGTGCTCACCTGGCACTGAGCAGGAAGGGCAGGCGGTTCACGACTGTGCGGAGTTAGGGGCTTGAGGACTCTGATTGGGTGAAAATGAATGGAAATGGCTTCAACATGGTGATCGTTAAATGCAAGCGTTATTGCGGAGTCTCGGGAGAGAGAATTTTTGAGGCGAGGAAATTTCTCATCATGGAAGATCCCATAGCTTCTTTTTCTAGACACACCCAATTTGGCTCTGCAGATAAATAGTTCATATAAAAGGCTGCCTTCTTGAATCTGAGGGTGATGTGCCCATCGAAGGCAGGATCCTTCTAATGAGGGATTGATTGAATGCCTGAATGTGGGACAGGCCCGCCCTGTTCGCTGTTTCTTGGCAAGGACAGTTGTTGAAACTCATGCAGATTGTTTCAATGAGCCGACAGATTTTTCATAATCATATTTAAGGCATGAAATCCAGGTTTTGTCAAACATCCATTTTAAAACTATTAATTATGAGCAGTTTAGATATTTTCAGTCTAATATTCATTGGTAATGATGAGAAAACTTTCTTAATTGCTAATCTTAAATCAGTAGTGGATAAAATCTGATTATTAAGTCTCTTTCAGAGTTTAGGCAGGATGAGCCTTCATAGCGGGACTATGTCTAATGTTGTGGCTTTAAATTTAGAATAGCCCGGGCTGGTTTTGGTTTTTGAGTCAGAGGATCCATTGAAAAGAACAAAATGTTTTTCTCCTTGAACAAATACAAGCTTGGTACCTTGGTAAACTAGTATACCAGTAAAATATATTTTAGGACTAACACTTCACTTTTCTATGTGGTCACCTTCCTAAGGTTTATTACAAGGATGCTAATATGTGTGTATATATATGCCTATGTATGGATAGGTATACATACACATACTTAAATATCAAAATTTATATGTTGTGAGGTAAAAAGCCCATGTGCAAACTATCAAAGTCACCCCTAAATTTATTCCCTTCAATGAAGGTACCAGATTTCCCATGGGCAAACCCAAAACGTTGTATAGTATAATTTTGAAATTGGTGGTTTGGGCTTAGAGAACCCGTTTGTTAAAGCTCAGGGTCTTGTTCCTAAATCATGTGTTGTAGTTACAGTGTGAAGTGTACTTGCCATACTCTTTTATCCTGCACATCATCACCATGATGAATTCATATCTAGTCTAAATTCTACCAGTTCTATAGTAATACAAGAAAATTACTTTTCTTCCTGTAAAAAAGTGTATTCTCAAGATTTTTAAATCCACACCTCACAGTTATGAACGAGACTGGTTTCCTTTGTACCTTTAGTTCTTGGTTTTCGTTTCCACACCTTGTGTTACTGAACTTTGCCTTTCGCTTTCTCCGAAAGATCCCATGAATTTGAGGCTAGAGCTAACTTACAGTCCTCTTTGTGGTTAAGACTTTATTGTATGGGATCATTTACACTTGGGATCCTCAGATGTCTGATTATAATTTCTTTTCCAATTGTCAACAAAACTTAAACCAGTGGGATCTTGGCATTTATCTTCTTTTAAAGAACCTGGTGCTTATTAAGTAGAGGACAATTTCTGTAATAATCTAACCTTTTGGTAATTTAAACTCTCATTTTAAATTAAAAACATTTGTGACCACTTTTCTTTTATGCTAAAACATATCTGTTTATTACAAGTAAAATGATTTTGAAATTATTTTGTTCTGAGTAAATATTGAGATTTTTGACTATCTTGGAAAAAGTCCTTGAACAATTGTACATAAAATTGAGATTTATTATCTTACGAATTAAGCAACTGTTCTATATTTGCTATTCTTAGACATTGACTATGCATGGAAATAACATGATCAGAGTATTTGAGAAACTTTATACTAGTATGTTTCTTTCTAAAAAGACCAATTGAAGTATTCTAATGAGCCTCATCTCATAATTTGGACAATCTCATAAAAAACTTATTTAAAAATATTAAATAAATAATATAGAGAGTAATGTATAAATAATGTACCTCATCTCAATTGAAACTTTTTTTTTGTTTCATGAGATCAGTTGAATTGCATACTTGCATGTAGGTTTAGATTTTAATTTATTTGTTATAGTGCCAGCATATGACAGATGAGAGTTACATAAGCTATTGTTCAATGACAAAACGGTTCAGAGTCCTAATTTAAAGAGAATATTTAAAAATATGATTTCTATTCTGGTTGATATTACAAGTGTTTTATAAGGTTTTAAAATTTGGAAATTATTTTACATTATACCCAGTTTAATTAATTTGATCTTAGAAAAGGTTCCACATATTTTCCCTGTAAATTAATCTGAAAGAGAACCATCTACTTATATGTTTTCTCCACTAGAGGGCTCTGTTGCCCTTTGGTAGAGTTACACAAAAGCAGTAGCATCTCAATATAGTTTTCCTCCACTCCAGCCAGGCTTGCTTTCATTTTTGTTAAATAATGTCTCTTACTTTTCTAACATATCTTTTAGGTCTTATACTTCTTGGTGAAAGAGTTCAAACTGAAGACTGTTACTAGTGTCATGTTTGTTTCTTTTTATTTCTCACCCCCGCTTTTTTTTTGTTTTTGGGTGTTTTTGTGGCATAAAATGCCAAGGATGAAGAGATCCATTTAATAAAAAGGTCTATTGTATTCAGGGAGCAGCCTGTCCTGCCAAATTACACGAGGGCATGTGCTTTCATGACATTATTGGTTTTGAGTGTGCTGTCCTATCAATAGTGTGATTTTTTTTTCTAAGTGGAAATTTAAATATTTAAATACTGATGCCTCTGTTTAAGGTCATTTAGAATGCCTTGGTGATCTTATACTTCTTTTAAGAATATAGAGTTTCCCTGCCCCTGCCACCCTGGCCTTACCACCCAGTATTATATAATTTATTATATTTAGATTGTTTATTAATGATATGTTCTTGGATTAGAAGAAAATGTGCCCTTTTGGGCTTAGTATATATTTCTTAAGTAAGAGAGGGCACATTAAACCAAATACTTAATTTGAACCAAATAGCCATTACTCTACACATACAAGATCTTAAGGAGGGTAATTTTTATCTTGGCTCCATAACTGAAGTTTGAGGCAGCCCGTTAATTGCATGCTTCAGTTCTCAAACAGAAATTTGGCCCAGAAAAGAAAACACTTTTGGCTTTATAAAACTGCTTATTTTCAGATTTTAAATGGGGATAAAATGAATACACTGTACCATATTACATTTATTTATATTATTCTTTCTCTCAGCAGCCTACTTTTTCTCTTTTGAAAATGAAAGGGCCTGAAAGCATTGTGAACTTACTTGTAACATTGCAAAACTATTTCACCAGAGTAAAGATACTTTGGTCGTTCATGTACAGGTATAATTGTTGTTTATCAAATAAAAGTTATTAAAACGATGGTTATTCTGGGAATTATTACATATTTTATAGTAAAAGACATGTTGACAGTTGAAGGTCACTTATTTAGCATGATGCAGCCCACTTCTTTCCTGCACTTTCTGAAGCGTATACACAAACTTCATATATGAGTCCTGAACCTTTTGCAGAATAAAATTTGGGGGTCAATAGGAGGGCCTTCTTGCAAAAATTTCTTAAATAAAGGGCTCCAGTAGATTGACTAAAAGCTAGAGTTTCTTGCCTAAGTTCATTATCTTCCTTTGGCTTAATAACACTGCATTTCATGAAGTGCCAGTCTGTATCTACACAAGCCTAACTAAATGAGGTAAGCAGAAAGTGTCTTCCTTTTGATGAGTTGTGTGACATGGTTAGAACCTCATTTTTTCTTATCTGTGAGTTATTTGTTTACCAGGCTGTGGCACTTGATTTTCCTTGTTAGAAGCCATATTCAAATCGTGCCATCTCTGTAAGCAAATCGAGGTTTCCTCACTGGACTCTGAGAGGAGACCTAGCATTGTGTGCATCTGCGAGACAGACAGAAGGAGAGAGTTTATGTGGGTGAGATGCGGGGGGGGGGGGGGGGGGAGGAATTTATTCCAGTGTTTTACTATTTCTCCCTAGGTTGGGGGAGGGTTGGGTGGGTGGATGGGGCAGAAGAATTACAGAGAAACTAGCAAAGTGGATAGAGCTAGTTCTTACATATTAACAAATTGTCTCATATAAAGAGAAACAAAATCAGAACCAAAGAAGTTTCTTGTGCAGTCGTGTGGAAACAAGTTAAAACTATCAAAACATTTTTCATTATCATTCCTACCTCTAAAATTTGCTTAATTATTCTGGCATAATTAGTATTTACTGATCACTGTAAGATTATCTTATGTTACTAGCTCTTTAGAATATATAACGGTTCTGTACACATTGTATTTAATTCTTACCACAGTGCTCCCAGCCATCTTGAAGTAGTGTCAGAATGAAAGCACAGAGGGGTGAAGTAACTTCTCTGAGATCACACAGCTCCTGAGGGATGGGTGCCTGCAGAACTAGAGCAGAGAACTTCTGACACCATGTCTGGGGCCGTCTTTGTTCTATTTGCTGTCTTCTTGTTCCAAGGAATAGTGCACTCTCCTGACCAGGCTCTTCCCAAGCAGCTCATCCAATCTGAAATCAACAAAGTTATCTTAACATCGGTGAAAGCCCACTCTGTGCCAAGCTGTGTGTTGGGTGTGGTGTCTGTAGGGAGGGAGGCAAATGTGATCTCTGAACTGCTGGGCAGTCATGAATTAGTAGACACTTTCTCTACCCAGTTCCCCTTGGGTGTTACTATAAAATGGGTTTCGGAGAGGGGAGAGAGGGGGGAAGGAGAATTATAGAGGAACCGGAGCCGGTATTTGTCAAGTCGTGTTTATGTCAGGTGTGTGAGGCCGGATCAGCTTTACATGCCTTCTCATAAGTAGTTTTAAATTGTATGTTACTGTTATAAAACATGAATTTTTAATATTTAGCATTTTATTTAATATTAAATAAAATATATTTAATATTTTATTCTTAGCATGTTCCCTTTCTTTTCTTTTGTGATTTTCCTACTTAACTGTGGTTCATGAGCATTCTTCCCTACAACATCTTAAGTGGTTGCATAGTATTTTCTATATGATTCTAACCAGTCTTTTACTGTGGCACATTTGGGTGGATTTCATCGTTTTGATAACGGTAGAATGGAGACGAACAATTTGTAATTAAGTGTTCTTACCTATCTGTGACTATTCTATCGTTTTATTTCCTGGAAGTGGAGTTGCTGAATCAGAGGATTTGTTCCTAACCTTAATATCCTGGCTGGTTTTGTCAAACCACACCCCTGGGAGCTTACACCAATTGAATGCCTCGCATCCTTGCCAACCTTGGCAATTAAGATTTTTTAAAAAGTATCACTTTAATTTTCATGTCTCTGATTGTTAGTGAGATTGATCAGCTCTTCGTACGTTCCTCCATTTGTATTTACTCTTTTATGAATTGCCTTTTCATCTTCTGTGCGTAACTATTGGCTATGTATTGATTGCTAATTGATTGCTTGATTCATGTAGTATAATTTAATTTTCAAAATGTTCCTTTCTCTTAGAAGTTAATTTATCTCAAAGTGTCTATTACTTTAAGTACATATTCAATCTTGTAATCAAGAGGAAATTCATGAGAAAGAAGTTGGCCTACCTTCCTAGTCTGCTCCACTAAAAACTTTTAAGCATAGATGTCTCATCTATCACACTTCAAATCATGGGCACTGCTGCTTAATGCCTGCATTTAAGGAGGAAGCACCCCAAAAAATGCACAGTTGGTCGGCTTGCAATGGCTTAAGTCCTACGATAACATAATAGGTGACATTTGGTTATTTTGGTTTTACAGATTTCTCCAGATCATCTATTAATGGCCATAACCACTCTTCAGAGCTTTTCTATGCATTTTCTCATTTGATGAGCCTGGCTCCTGCGTGGTGAAATTGTACCACTGCTGAAAATAGCTCTGCTGACAGTCAGGGGAAGCTTGATAGGTAGCGGCTTTCTGTCTGGAGAGGCGGCAGGGTACAGGAGAGGGAATACTGACTCGGGAAGCAGACGTGACCTAGTTTTGAAACCTGGCCTAACCACGTCCCATCTGAGTGGCTTGGGGCAAGTTACCTTCCTTCTCTGAGCTGCGGTTCCACATCTGTGAAACATGGATGATATTTCTGCTCTGCAAAGATGGGAACTCCAGGGCTCCCAGGGAATTGCCTGCTCAACGTTGCAGGCACTTAATAAATGGTCGTCATTTTAGGGATGGGAGGCCAGGCTATCCAGTTACTGAAATTAGTTTGGTGTTTTCCTAGCTTCCTGGTTTTTGGATCTGTAGAAGGCTGCCGTAATATCTGTGAGTTTGTCCTAAAATGACCTCTCTAAATCACTGTTTTAGGCATTGACTTGTCTTTAGTAGGAAAGGAAACATTTTAGACTTTTTTTGTTTGGAGATCAGATAGTAGCTTCATGCAGAAAAAGAATCAATAGAAAGAAAAAAAATGGGACAAAGTTAATTTTGTTGCAGTCAAGAAAGAAAAAAAGATACGTTAAACTTGGCATGGGGGGTGGGCAACTGGGAGGAAAACTATTACATCTTAAATGAATGCATCCCAGTAACATCTTTATTATAAGAGTTTGGCATCAGAACACATGCTCCCTTGAGTTTAGGGTGGTTTATAGGACTGCCTGGGACATGAAGCATCAGTGTCCAACTTTGCTGTCCCATTTTCTTGATCATACCAAAGAATATGTCATTGGATAGAATTTTATCAGCACTTGAAAAGGTATGGTGAGTTTTATTGGAGACCATTGGGACTTGTTAGAAGACTGGGCTATGAGGCAGAGTGTCATTAACTTATGTGACCTAAGGCAAGTCACTTAACTATTTTGAGCCTTCCTTTCCTTATCTCTGCAATCCAGAGAAGAATAATTTCTGTCACTATTTTCTAAGGATCAACTAAAACACAGCGTGCGGATGCAGTAATGGAGAGAGTACTGTGATTGCTTGCAGTTGGGGAAAAGTCACCCAACAGTTGTCAGAAAGGAGGAAGAGGATGGAGAGAGGAAGAGAGTCATTTAATTCCTAATGGACAGAGTCAAGTAGGACCTCTAGATATTTTCTGTCAGGATATGCTGGCGTCAGGTAACTTTGTTGTGCATTAGGCAATCGATTTGGTGGTGATGACTAGACACATTGAAAGGATGCTGTCCCATCCAGAGTTGACAGGCTGCGACTTCAGCCAGATACTTAAGGGCGGAAACCTTTGGAGGCAGAGACGGCCACGGGGGTAGTTGTGCTGAGGTTTCATAGGTGGAAATGTCAGTTCTTGCCTAGTACGTTTTGTCCTGCTGGGCTCACGGTCCCACTGGGCAGGCCCTTATCCCCGCTTCCAAGGCAGAGCTAATGCAGATGGACTGGTAAATGGGAAGCGTGCACTGGGTGCCTGTTTGCTTATGTGACATCAAAATTGCCAGCAACATCTTGATTCTGGAAACCGTTTTCCTGGTGATCACATGAAGCAGAATGAAAATAATCAATCTCTTTCAAACGGAGAGACTCTGCTGCGTCAGCCGCCAAAGGCTGGGAGGATGAAATCTCAAAAGTTTTTTCATCTTTCACTCTAATGCCTTCAGCTTTTCTGCATCGCCGCGTCGTCCAGCGGGGCGGCCGTGGCTTCTAGATTCAGCAGCTGGGTTGCAGAGGCTTCTATCAGCCAAGGGGTCGTCACTGCATTCCAAGTTGGCATTACAAAAAGAAATAAAAAATGCCATTACAACTTTATCTATTAGCAAAGCAAGTCTCAATTCTAAGCTCATGTACAGTTAGCGGATTGAGTGTTGGACAAGGTGGAGAGCCCTGTAACAGGTCCATACGGGAAAGCATCTCGGGCAGGGGGAGAGGCAGGTTTTTGGCAACGCTCACCATCCTCTGAGCCTGAAGAGCCGACTGGGGCCTTGTCCCTACCAGATGTAGCATTTGCAGCCGGTCCAGTGTTTCTCCCGGTCTTACTGCCTGTTGTCCTGACCAGGGAGGGACTCACATGAGGAACGCAGTCGTGTTTGTGCCATTATCCTGGCAGTCTTAGACATACCTGCGTGCACACATGTACACCTAACACTCACATGCTCCTTACACATACCTTGCTTATTAGGACAACACGCATTTGTTCGTTTCATAGAGGTCAGACGTCCAAGATCAGTTTTTCATGGGGCAGAAGTCAAGGTGTCAGCAGGGCTGGTTCCTGGAGGCTCGAGGGGAGAGTCCATTTCCTTGTCCTTTTTGAAATCTCTAGTGCCCATCCGTGTTCCTTGGCTTGGGGTCCTTCCCTCCACCCTCACGGCGCATCACTCCACCTTCTGCTTCACCATCACTTCACCTTCTCTGGAGTCAAATCTCCCTCTCATATGCCCTGGTGCGCTTACATTTAGGGCCCATCTGGTTCTTCAGGCCGGGTGGTTTTGTCTGGAACTCTGGTGTCGTGTGCCTCAGTGCTCTGCATCGGGGAGCAGCCCTCCGCTGCCTCATGTCCTCCAGTTTGAGCAGGATGCTGTATACACATCTGGAACCTCACTGTGTTGCTACTGAGTAGCTTGGCATCACGGGAGAGTGATTAAGGGAGGGGAGCATTTTCATTCTGCTCATTCCTCTAGCTGGGGGCCATCTGGCCAAGAGTAGAGCTACCCAATCAGGGCGGAGGTTTGTAGCCTCGATCTGGCCCTAAGATGATTTGTTGAGGCCACACAGACATGGCCTGTAGTGTTGCTTGTATTGATTAAGATTACTTGCCAACATGTTAAAATCTTGATTTCTGACTATTGAAGGTTCAGAGAGCTGGGAACACTGGGTTCCTGTGTCCACCGGGGTTAATTGCCCTGAGCCTGAGCCTGAGCCATGCTGCCCCCTGCAGGCTGTTTCCTGCAGGGAGACAAGGGTGTCTCACATGGTCCTGTTACATTACCTGCCAGGTCCTTTGGAGGCTGAGTTCCGAGCCCTGTTTAGGGTGTGCAACAAGGGCTGCTTGGAGGGTGTGGACTGGCTGGCTCACACCCACAGTCACTCCCTTTATGTGGTCATTTGTGTAGTCAAACATTAGATGACTATTGAATTCCAGGTGCTGTGTGTCTTCAGTGTTAGTGCCAAACAGAATGTACACAGTAACCTTCTAGAGTTACACACTAACCAAACTATTAGCAGCTTCATCTTTGTGCTTCTGTGTTCCTTATACTATACTGTTTTTTTAAAAACATACATTTCTTACATTTCTTTGTGTACTTGTATGCCTCTGTGCAGATTCTAATTATTTCTGTATTTTTAAATTTGTATTTAAAAGTACAGGAAACTAAAACCTTTCCCCTTCATTCTTGAGAAGATATCTACACATGAACCACCAAATGTGTTCCTGTAAATTAAAGAGAACTTTTGTTTAAATCTCGACTGATGCTTTTCAAAGTCTTACTGATAGTCTCTGGATTTCTTAGAGTTCATTTGCACGAACGCATCTTCTGAGTAACCATAGGAAGCAGGGTGAGTGAAAAGTCACCCTCACTAGAAGAACAATGTGTAGATTCTCGAATTTATGTTAATCACAGTTCCACTGCTTGCCTCGTGGTAATAGGCACGCAGCTGTATTATGATTCTTTGAAAGCGTATGCTGTGTCTTTGGATGCTCATGCTTACAGTCTATGCAGTAATGTACTGTTCAGATAATATTTGCTGGAAATTAGTGGTTAGTTTGAGTGGCACGCGTACTCCCTCTCTTTTTGTGTGTGTGTGTGTGTGTGGACAGATTTCTTTTGCAGCTCTGGCTTGCTCTCCATAGCTGGCATCTGCGCTCTGCTCCGAGTTTCGCCTTAGCCTGGAGCTCTCGGCTCTCCGCTCCTCGCGCTGCTGATGGTGGAGCCGAGCCCTGCTAATGCTGGTGATTAATCTGACAATGTATACCAGCGAGATTTTATAATTGCCATAATTCTTCTTTGCTCCATTCCCTTTCCCGGCTCCTCAAATGGCGCAGCAGCTGCAAAGCACAGCATTTGAACGTAAGATAGAGAATTGTAGCTTAAACTTCAGATTTTACATTCTGTCAGGCTGCAGGGAACGTAGTCGCATGTTTGGATACTATTTGGATCAACAAAGTCCAAGCAAACTTTTTATTACCTAAGGTGTAAAATTTAAAAGCTAATTTTCAGAATTTTAAAATTTTAGGAAGGCATATCCAGCCTTAAAGAAGTGGCTTCTAGAGCTCATATTTAGTTATTACAAAGCTCGGTCCTGTTTGCATTGAAGAATTTAATAGTGGATACTTTCCAAAGGATACTTTAAAAACACACACAGTCATATCATGTGTTTGGTTTAAACTGTCCCAGAGAAGTACCTGAAAGTGAAATAATTTCAAATTAACCTCTGAAGAACAAAGGCTGATGGCTTTATATGTCTATAAAGCTCGAACTACTGACACTCCCAGGCTGCTTGCCATGCGAGGCTAATCATGGAGATGCCAGCTGACAAAAGCAGGGGGTGTACTGGTGAGGCCGAGTGGGGCTGGGAAGGGAACAAAACACCACAGAGTTGTCACGTGCAGAAATGAGTGATGCAAGTGCACAGTCTGTCGAATGCTTCTATCTTCCTAACCGATTCCGTGGACCCTGTACAGGCATTTGGGAGTCACATGTGTTCTCTTACACACTCCTCGGCTGCTTTCATGAAGAAGGGCTTTATATTGTAGGCTCTGTGTGTGTGTGTGTGTGTGTATGTGTGTGTGCATGTTGGTGGGGAGAATTCACTCTTGTGACAAATAAGAAACAGCAAACATCGTTAATGTTGACTTTACAATTGGTGCAAATATTAGTATTGGATTTCAGAGTCAACATGCGAGCAGGATGGCTCTGTTTTAAAGCCCGTGTTAGAAAACGAACGTCTGTGACTGATGGCACTTCTGGACAGCTGTCAGAAGTCCTTATTTAGAGATTAAACCACATTTCCAATGCTGGGCATTGCAGTAAACAATAGGATGGATGTTGCAAAGACCACTGTCTGTGCACACGGTACTCGTCATGCCTGCTGAACCTGACCTATTCTCTAGGTCTTTGGGGAACCATTAAGCCCTCTTCCCTTCATTCCCTTTAACCTTTTTTTCTGTCATGACAATTGAAATGAGATTTTTCTTTTTCATTACTTCTGTTCTTCAAAGCACATCTCTGGCTCACATCTTCATTCTCTGGTTAGTTTCAGATTTTACTTTAATCTTTCTGTACATCAGTATCTGTCATTATGGTATTTAAGCTCTTGGAAGAATTTGGCAGTTGCTAACTTTTTGAGAAAATAAAGCGCTCCACTGTTGTAATGCTCTGCTCGTGCGGAGTTAAAAATTCACATTCTCTGGCTGAGCTTGTGATGATTTAGATGCTGTCTGTAATGAATAGCCGGGGCTCTTTTCCTTGTTGCAAAGAGGATAACTCCGGTTTCAGAAAGCTTGACTGTGTCTTCATGGCGGATGCGAGAAGAACCAGGAGAGTGTGAGAACGTTCATAATATTGTCATACCGTGCTCCCTCGACACGAGTGCGAGTGAGGAAATCTAGCAGAAAACATTAAACTGAACAAGAAGTTTCTGGTACCTTGCGGTGCTGGTGGCACAGAGAAGTGAGAAGAGAGGCACACATGGAACAGGGGTTGCCTGCACATCGAAACGTCCAGATGCTGTCACAGTGCAGGCGCTGCCGTATAGACAAGCCTGGCTCCCTGGGGCTCTGTAAATGAGGACAGGGCCTGGCTGAGAGTCAGGGGGTGCAGGCTCTCCCTCAGGCTCCCCTCCTGGAGAGAAGACACCCACAGTTCCTCACCCAGGGCCGTGTTAGCGCCGGGCAGTGTGTGAAGTGTACGGCATGACTTCTAGTGTTTAATTCAGAACATGATGCTGCCAGCTCCCCTGTGGTTGACCAAATGTGGGGACAATTTCTCTGTGAGAAGGGGAGGCTTTCGTTTCCTTAAAAAATGAGCTTTTCAAACAGTGTTTGAGTTCCTTTCAGAAGCATCAAGGAGGGCAGTGCAGTCGGGGGAGTTTCGGTTTTTAACCCTGCAGTCGTTCAAGTTTTGTTGTCCCTGGAAAGAAAATTTTGTGAATTGTGTTCATATGTCTGAGGTCAGCTTTGTTGATTCCTGTATAGTCAATGATAGGAGATTTTTCTGTTCTAGGCACTGGGATTTCTTTCTTCCATCCATGACCTCGATCTAAATCAGGCTTTCTTTTCTCTCTGCTACAATTTTCAATTATCAGTAGGCTAGGAGAATAATTGGAATGAAAGTATTAGTGAAAAATAAAACACACCCACTAAAACTGACCCCCAGAGGATAATGTGAAGGAAAAGGACATCTGTGGGCATGGCTATCTAACTCTTTCTCTACTCGATCTGAATTCTTTTGGGAATTGAGCACATAAGCCCGTGTGCATCGATGCGGCTTTTGAGATCTCTGGAGTAGAGAATTCACCTTTGGAACTGGAATTTATTCAGCATGCATATGTGGGCCGATGATTGTTTTATATATGCCTGCTATTGAATGATGAGTAGGTGCGATAACTATATATAAAATTATATTACAGTCCAAGAGGTGCTTTTACGAGGCAGCCTGGAAATAGCATCCGATTTTCTTACGGCTTTTTCATGTCCATTTTGATGAATCTATTTATTACTTCTATAATGAGTCGTACACATGGTTGGTTAGCCAAGTTATTGAACTTGATCAACCTTGGCTGAAATTCACAATGCGTGCCAAACTTGTTGTAACATGTAAGAAATTACATCTGGACTAAAAGGTTCAATAATGATTACTCTTATAATGGAATCTTTTACAAAGCATGGGATTGCAGGATATGCCTATGCTTTTTAAAAATTATGGCGATACAATGAAACAAGGAATATCACAGAGCTGAAAAAACGTGTTCGCTTGTAGTATCGATTCAAATTTATAACAAGCTTGATTCAAATTTATAACAGGCTTACTGGCCTCCCAGGGCACGGTGGAACCATCCTGTTTCCCATGTGGCTAGGTTGGTGTTCACTCTCCCATCTCTCACGCAGAACTCACTGGCTCTAGTCTTAATCATGTGACTTGTGAACCCTTTTGTGTCTTGGGGACAAAACCTAATAATGTGCATCTGTTTATACGTTCTAAGCTCTTTTGAGATGTGTGGCTATCGGTGGGACATGGAGCTTTTCACTCTAATGAGAGAATTCTAAGCTCAGATGGGCCCATTAGCACAGAAAGAGGTGTTGGGGCCCTGGCTGGTAGGATCAGTGGTTAGAGCATCAGCCCTTGCACCAAAGGGTCTCGGGTTCGATTCCTGATTAAGGGCATGTACCCGGGTTGCATGTTTGTTCCCCAGCCCTGGTTGGGGCATGTGCATGAGGCAACCAATTGATGTGTCTCTCTCACATCAATGTCTCTCTCTTTCTCCCCCTCCCTTCCTCCTGTCCACTCTCTCTAAAAATCAATGGAAAAAATATCCTCGGGTAAGGATTAACAAAACAAACCAAAAAAAAAAGGAGTTGGGGTTTGCAGGGCCCCACAAATGATACTCTCTCCCCTTTCCAAGTATAAGCTAATTGAGAATAGGACCAATGGTAAGGCTAATGGAAGGCTAGAACATCACAGTAATGACTGGTCAAGTTGATATTGGAGAATACGGTTTACACGTGTGCGCTAGTGGGCTCTCTCTCCTGAGCACCTGAATCAGACAGGGTAGTGGGTCAGTGCTGGGCCCCTCCAGGCCGCCCGCAAGGGCAGAGCCAGCCCTGTGCGTGCCCCACACACCGGTGCAGAGCAGGGCATGTGCTGTCTGTGAGGGGAGAGGGAAGGCAGGCCTGTGTATGCCTGGTTTTCAAGGGTAGATTTCCTAATCACAAGCTGTACCGCCTCCCGAGGGCAGGATTAAGTGAAGGGAAGAGGGAGGGACCCGGGATCTGGGACATTAACACAAATGGAGACACATCTGAAGGGAAAGCTGCCACCCCCAACCCCGTCTCTTCAACAATAAAACACTAGCATGGTTACAATTATTAAGCCTTAGGAAGATCAGACCACAACATAAATGTATATCCACTGTCGACTACCTCGTGTTTAGATTGTGAGTCCTCATTCTTGGGTAACTAGATGCACTTTCCTCTCTTTTTTACTTTAATGCTGTCCAATTTGATAGCTGTGGGCCTTGCACTGTATCCTTAACCCCCAAGGGTCAGTTTCCTCACCTAGGAGGTGGGTGCCACGACGGAGCCGTGAGAACTCAGTGGGAAGATGTGGAAGCCCCTGGCGTGGTGTCTGTCACCGTGTATTGTCCACCACGAGTCCCCTCGTCGATTGTTCTGTTCCCAGGACTAAGTTTCAAATGTATTTTCTTAACTTTTGGAAGCGGACAATTTTATTTGTATGCCAATACAGGGAGAATTTTCGTTTTCTTAAGAGGTAAAAAGGAACTGGTCTAAGATGCACCCTTGTATGAAATAGGGAAGAAAAATCGCTAGAGTGTGGAATCCACGAGCCCACCTGCTGAGGGACAGCTCGACAGTCGTCACACTTTGGGAGTGTGGTACACATTTGCCTATTACGTCCAGCTGCCCGTTGGCAGTGTGCAGAATTGCCAGTGAACAGCAAGAGGGACTGATGCAAAGCCATGGTTTTGTGTGTTCCACCGGGATAGGATTCAGACTTTAGCAGAAGAGACGGACGACAGCAGGTCTGTCTTTTCCGTGTCCATTGGGAGCTGACCCTTTGCCACGGTGGGTGAGCGTCAGGCACACACAGGAGGAGGGGAGAGGCACAGAGCAGGCCAGTCAGCCCTTGTTAAAGGGAGACAGCGCCCGAGCGAGGAAGTGGCATCCTTTTGAACAGAGCAGCTTTCTAAGTGGCTGCAGTGATGGACGCAGTCCAGAAGGTGGCTGTGGGGCCACCGTCTGTCGCAGGAGGGCTGCTGGGGGCGCGGGGGAGAACCCCTGGGTCTCAGCAGTGCCGCGCCCTCTGGGAACACTGCAGGGGCCAGCCCAGCCTTGCTGACAGGACAGTGTGCCTTGTAATTATTCTGTCTTCAGTGAAGTATTTCTTTATAATTTCATTACGTTTACTTCTCGTATTAAGACTCCATGCTATTATATTTGCCAACGGACGTTTACAACTTGCAACTAATTTGCTTTTTATTTTTATAAGGCTTAATTAGAATGCAGTTGAGCAGTAAAGATGTGCAAAACAGGATGTGAAAACCAAAGAGGAATGGGGGGTAGGACTGAAGGAATCTGGCACTTACTTCTCAGGGGGGCCCGCGTACAGATTCCTCACGGGTGTTGGTCTTCCTCCCTGCGTGACCTGTGAGAATAAGGAACAGTTGAGAATGAGTAAAGGTCTTTGGTTTAAACGAACTTTTCCAAGAAATAAAGATATGGTAAGAATGCATATCTCTTGATTGAGTCCTCAAAATTATTTCCCCCTGTATGATAACAAAACGCATTTGGGGGAGCCACTCTGAGAAGTCAGCGGGCATCTGCCTAACTCCCACCCAACTGCCATTGACCATAATGAAGCCTGCGAGAGCCATGCGCTCCTCGCTGCAGGGAGCAGGAGCGGAGTGCTGATGTGCCACTCCAAGGATGTGAGCAGGAGGAATGCTGGAAACGGGGCTTCTGGATTGCAATCGGCATTTGCATCTCTATCACAGCTGCTCCAAGGAGTTTCTCCATGCCACGTTTCTGGCAGCCCTTAACATTTGCAGAAAGAAAGCCTCCAATGTAGACAGCCTGTTAATACCTTTGGTTGGTTAGGACCTTCATGGCTTGTTGTAAAGGTAAACATCTAGAATATAGTGTTCATTTCTGGATGGAGCACAGACAAGCTAAGAGCTGGCAGAGTCATCCAATCGTGCCTTGGGAGTACACATTAGTTACCTGATGGAAGAAAAGGTCTACATAGGTTAGTGCTTGCAATAGCTCTGCAGGAGGGAGAGAATCCTGGCTCACATCAAGGACAGAACTGGGACCAGTGGACAGAATTCTGCAAGCAAGTAGCGTTCAGCTGATTAGAATGGAGGGAAAAACTTTTCTAATGAGTCCCGTTATAAGGAGGTAGTAAGTTTTTCATACTGAAAATGTTTTAAGAGGTTTTGTGTTCCCCCCAAAGCAGAACCCGAGACAAAGACTTATCTGTAGATAATTGGGATGTGGTTTCAGAGCGTGTGAGCGAGGGAGGGGAGGATTACACAGGATGTGTCACTGAGTTGCACAGTGCTGTGGGTCAGTCGTGCTCAATGCTGAGGACTCGGAGGAGCTCAGTGAAGTGCATCTCAGAGCCGCCTGCCTGTGGAATGAAGGAGGAATGCACTTATCCATGTCTCCCGTCCCCATAAGATCAGGGTAGCCCCACAGGTATTAATGCCTCAGCACGTTGCAGGATGAGTCCCAAGCAGGTTTCTGCAGGTATCCCATGCTGCAGCGTCAGAGAATGAATGGAGGGATCCACACTGCACTCCCAGGTGGGGCTGTCCAGCTGCATTTGTGTGGAGCTGGTGGGAAGCTACATGTAGCCATAGCTGGAGTAAGATGGGGTGGGAGAATTAAGTGTGTATGACAGGTACCCAATACAGTCCACCCCTTGCACCATTACTCATATCTCTTGTGCCCTATGAGAATAGTCTATCACTTACAGGTCTCCTTAGATGAAGGTTAAAAGACTGTCAGGTATATAAATCAGTCCCAATTTGTGATGAATTCTGGGGCTTTAACCTTATTCACTGTTGTATTAGTTTACTTGGGCTGCCATAACAAAGGATCACAAACTGGGTGACTTAAGCAGAAATTTATTATTTCCAAGTTCTGGAGGCTAGAAGTGGAAAATCAAGGTGTGGGCAGGGCTGTGCTCTCCCTGAAACTTGTAAGGGACGGACCCCTCCTATCTCTCAGCTTCTGGCAGGCTCAGACACTTCCTGGCTTGTGGCCGGCAGTTCCAGTCTCCTCCTCTGTCTTCACATGGCATTCTCCTGTGTCTTTTCACATCACCGTCCCTCTGTGTGTCCGTCTCTGTCCAAATTTTCCCTTTCATAGGGACACCAGTCATGTGAGGTTAGAGCCGACACAGTGATGTAATTTTGGTGTGATTACCTCTGTGAACGCCCTGTTTCCAAATGAAGTCACATCCTGAGCTTCTGGGGGTTAGGACTTCTACCTATTTTAGAGTGACACATTTCAACCCATAAGAGCCCTGCTAGAAAAGAGGCATTGCGTTCTGTTATTGATGCTACCCAGATGAATAGCAGTCCTTCAATAAGTCGTTCTCTTGGCACCGAGTGCCTCCAGTGCCGGCACTGTTCTAGGACCCAGGGATACTGCCGTGAGCGAAGCATTCCTACTCCTGTGGGGTACTTTCACATGGTGAATGGTTTTCGGGAGGAGTTGCTCTTTCGTCCTGTTTTTTTTTCACCCGTTAGGAACCAATGGGGGGATTGCCTGCTTTCCAATAACAGAACAGGCTGCCTGAGCAAATGAGTTCCCCTCACAAAGGAATGTAAGCCCTCTGGGTGGCTGGCTGTTTGCCGAGGGTGCTGCAGAGGTGATTTAAGTGCTGAGCAGGGTTTGGTCTTGAAATGGTTAAGGTCCCACTCTGACGCGGAGATGGTAGGATTGCACAGACGGACTTGTTCTGAGAAGGTTTTAAGTGCACAGTACTTGACTTCTTTCTGTTTGTCTTTCAGAGGAACAAACAAAATGTTTTCACAGCTTTCTGCTTAGGAAAAAAATATTCCAGGTCACTAGATTTTAACTGTTTTTTGTTTTTGTTTTTTCATCCTGAACTTCTTTGAGAACATCATGGAACCTCTGGCCATTGTCCATAGGGAGAAAATAAATGTTTTCATAACCAGGCATTTGTGTGCAGTGTTGAACACTGAATTAAGAAAGATGAATATTTTTCAGGAATTGTAATCCTTAGTAGCAGTTAAATACATACACTTGCTCTAGAGAATTCTTTCATAAAAAGAATCATTGAATAGAATTAGAAATGAAAATATGCCTAGAGATGTTGATGTTAACTTTTTATTGCACTGGTCACTATCTGATGGAAATTTATCAGCATGTAATTACTATAAAGTAGTATTGATTTCAGAATTGCCCTTTGCTAAACAATGGAAATTTCCTAAATAACTGGCAGGTAATGAAAAAAATTCAGTTACTGACAGCCTGTCATAGTTGAATCTAAAACCTAGGGGCAAAATACATATATTCTGTGTAGTTTCCATTTCTAGACTCTGGCTTTCTAAATTCTTCCTTATAAAAATTTAAATTTCTTTCTTTTTTTTGAAAGATGGGGCCCTCTAATTATTGATTTCCTTCTTTTTATAATGTCTTAATAGAATTGATTTTCACACTGAAGGTAATAATTGAAAAAAATTTTTTTTTGGTGGTCAGCAAATGTAATCAATTTATGAAAACTGGAGAGGTTTGATAGTAGAATTAGTTGAACATCCAAGACCTGACATTTAGTGTCTTATTCGCGGTGCATGGTAAATGTTTATGGAATTAAATTCAGGTTTTTGAAACACTTCCAACTTTGAAAAGTGTAATAGTTTCTGCCTCTGTGGAAATAGAAATTACTCAGATATTATGTGATGAAACACTAATGTTAGTTCACTTAAAACAAAACTGTGTAGCAGTATGTTATAGCCACAGGAATCCCTCAACCAAATGTTAAGTAAATGCAATGAAAACATTTGTAAAAACATTATCATGCTGCAAAGGAACTAGTAAGCCAGACACCCCGGAGTAGCTGGATGTTCAGAGACACTTGGGTTGTCAGGCACGCAACTGTATTTGTGCTGTCTCGATGATCATTCACCTTGGATGTGATTACTTACCTGGCTCTCCAGAAAAGAGTTCTTTTGCTTAGGTGTTTGTTGCATATAGAATGTTGTTTGAAGTCATGATTATGGCTGAACCACCTTAAGTGAGTCCTTTTCCTTGATACACAGTACTGTGCTCCTTTCCACACACAGGAGACGGAATCAATGCTGTTGACTGTAATGGAGGTTTGCATTTTTCTAATTTCTTATTTAGGCTGATCTGAGCAAAGATGTTCAAATTTCCATTTACTTAAACAAGATGGAGTTCTTGCTACGCCGAAGGAATATTTTTAGCTTGGTAATTTGCTTAGAAACTGCCTTATTCAATATTTGATGTTAAATTTGAACTAAAACACATAGCATCATATGACATGGGTTCTTACATTAACATTTTGTTGGATTGGAAACAGAATCAACACATTAGTCATCTTAATTCATTTAAGTTGGCTTTCTCCAGAGTTCTGGAATCCAAAAACAACACATTTGTCAATTTTACACACAAAGGGAGAGGCAGGATGTAGTTTATAGTTAAATATCCAGCTTTGCAATGAAAAGCCAATGAATGCAGTTATAGTAAGTTGAATGAAATTCAGGGTGAAACAAACAGTGTAATAAGATTTTGATGCAAATTGAATACTTTAAAAATTTCTTTTTATTTATTTTAACGAGATTCTCTTTATAGATGCTTGCATGGAATCTTATAAACTGTCTAAAATTAAATTTTCTGTGGTTGTTATCCACATAGTTTCTTGACTTGGCTGTTGTAATTATTCACATTTGCTTTCATAGAAAATCTACAGGTCAAGGTCACCTTCATATCCTTCCACATCTTGTTATTGTTTGGCTTTAGGTCAACTTAGAATTGAATGTTAAAAGTGCATTGTTTATTCCAGAGCTCAGCAAACTATAGTGCACTGGCCAAATCCAGCCCTCCAAATCCAGCCTGCTATTGTAAATAAAGTTTTATTGGTACCCTGGAACATCCACTCATTTGCTTGTCTGTGGTTGCTTTCATGTTATTTTAAAACAGTGGAATTGAGTGGTTGTGACAGAGATCATACTGCCTGCAAAGCCCATAATATTTAATATCTGACCTTTTACAGAAAAAGTTTGCCAACCCATGGTTTATCCTATTAACACATGTTTCTCATAAAAGGATTCCTCTGGCAAAATTTCACAATTGTTAAGAAACAAAGCTCACCTCTCCTAAAGAATTGGTATGCTTTTCTTCATTTCATAAAGAAGGCATTGTGAAGTATTCTATTTCCCTTCTTTACCTTGGTTGTCAGGAAGCTCAGAATTAACATTTACATATTCAATTGAATAACCAGCTAACTTCAGATTCTTGGTAGATCAGTTGTTTGGTGTTTGTTTTTTTCCCTCTCAATATGAGCACACATTTTTACTTTTTAAAAAATATCAACTTTTTTGAAGTACATTTTGATTATACACATGGATGACTCTTGACACAGTATACAACCAGATAACCCTTCTCCCCTAGTCAATATATAGAACATGTACATCTCCACAGAAATTTTCCTCCTGCCTTTTTCCCAGGCAACTTGTCAGTATCACCCCTCCCCCAATTTCCATATTATATTTATTTTTAAAAATTTTTTTAATTTTTTAATTTTTTTAATATATATTTTATTGATTTTTTACAGAGAGGAAGGGAGAGGGATAGAGAGTTAGAAGCATCGATGAGAGAGAAACATCGATCGGCTGCCTCCTGCACACTCCCCACTGGGGATGTGCCCGCAACCAAGGTACATGCCCTTGACTGGAATCGAACCTGGGACCCTGGAGTCTGCAGGCCGATGCTCTATCCACTGAGCCAAACCAGTCAGGGCTCCATATTATTTTTAATTACAATGTTGTATGTGGGTGTTTATTATGTACTACGTTTTGGAAGGAGTTGGGCACCAGCTAGTAGTTGTTGAATAGCATAGCTACTAGAGAAGCTAAGGTTAATTTATTCTATTTAGACTTCATAAATTTTTAGATTTCCATAGAATATGAGATATAAATCACATGGAGAATGTTTTAGCTAATGTTGTATTAAACACAAGCCTAATGAATTGAGAACTTGCTCCTTGCCACGAACTCTGCAAGTTATCTCATTTGATTTTCCTAACAGCTTTTTAAGCATATATCTTCATATTCCCCTTTGACAGATGAAAAAACTGAGATTCATAGAAGTTAAGTATGTCAGTTTCCTGGGGCTTCTGTAACAAAGTATCACATGCTGGATGGTTTAAACAGTAGAAGTTTATTGTCTTACTAGTGGCCCGGTGCACGAAATTTGTGCAGGGGGTAAGTGTGTGTCCCTCAGCCCAGCCTTCACTATCTCCAATCTGGGACCCATAGGGATTGGGCCTAAACCGGCAGTCGGACATCCCTCTCACAATCTGGGACTGCTGGTTCGTAACCACTAATCTGCCTGCCTGCCTGATTGCCCCTAACCACTCTACCTGCTGGCCTGCTCACCCCCAACTGCCCCCCCCCACCAGCCTGCTTACCCCCAACTGGACCCCCTGCCAGCCTGCTCGCTCCCCACTGCTCCCCCCACCCCCCACTGGCCTGATCACCCCCAACTACCCTCCCCTCCTGGCCTGATCGCCCATAACCACCTCTGCCTCAGCCCTGCCACCATGGCTTTGTCTAGAAGGACATCCAGAAGGTCTCCCAGCCTAATTAGCATATACCCTTTGATTAGTATAGATAGTTCTGGAGAATAGAAGTCTGAAATCTAGGTGACAGCAGGGTTGGTTCCTTCTGAGGGCTGGGAGGAAGGATCTGACCCAGGCCTCTCTCTTTGGTTTGTAGATGGCCATGCTCCTGTTCGTATGGTGCTCTCCCCATATGTATGCTGTGCCCAGTTTTTCCCTTTTTATAGGGATACCAGTCATATTGTATTAGGGCTCAGCATAATGACTTCACTTTAACCTAATTACCTCTACAAAGACCCTATCTTCAAGTAAGGTCACATTCTGAGATACTGGGTCTTTGGACTTCAACATATGAATTTTGAGGCGGCGGGGGAGGGGAGGGGAGGGACACAATTCAGTCAAGCACATTCAGCATCCTTCTCAAGACTCTAAGGTTCCCAGAAAGTGCCAGAAGCTGGATTGTAACTCAAGTGTGTCTGACTCCAATGAGTAGCCCTGACAAGATGGTGTGAGGAAGAGGCAGTGCGGTGAGGGAAGAGGCAACATTCAGAGAGAGAACGGACTGACTTTGCCAGGGATGAAACTGTAAGGGGCTTTAGAGAGTCGGGGCCTGGAGCCCACTTTCTTACCTTTCTAGCTGTTTGACTTTGGCTTTTCTGAGACTCAGTTTTCTTATCTGCACAGTGGGGATAATAGCATCCCATCCCGTGGTGTGGAGGGTTGAATGGGACTGTGATGTAAAAGTGGTGTGTCCATACGGTGCACCATACAGCGGTGTGTTGTCAGAGGAGGTGAGTTCTGGGCATTGACAAGGCCAGGGAATCTTCACCTCGAACAGGCATCTGAGTCCCCTGAAGGGCTTATTAGAACCCAGATTGTTGGGCCCAACACCCACAGTCCCTGATTCAGCAGGTAGCAGGTTTGGGGTGGGGCTGGAGAAGGTGCATTTCTAACAAGTTCCCACTGTTTGAGTAGCAAGGAACTAGATCTGTCTTTCACTTGCAGGTATGTTTTTCAGTTTTCTTAAGAGAAACTCCAAGGAGAAGTTAGATTTCCAACAGAAGTCTCATTTACTCCACCTCCGTGACTGACCTCTTTTAGGGATGACGTAAATTCTCCCATCTTACTTCCTGTGGTTGAGAAGCTTAGGGGACATTGCCTTTTCTCCTTTTAGACTGAGCTGATCTGGTCTAAAGCACAGTGTATGAGTCTGCTTAGGTTACTATAGAAAGAACGACCATAGACTGGGTAGCTTGAACAGCAGAAGTTTATTTCTCACAGTTCTAGAGGCTGGGAGTCCAAGATCAAGGTGTCAGCAGGGTTGGTCTCTCCTGAGGCCTCTCTCTTTGCCTTCTTGCTGTGTCCTCCCATGGTCTTTCCTCTGTGTGCACACATCCCTGTGTCTCTCTTCTTATAAGGATGCACGTCCCATTGGATTGCTCCCCTCTTCTGACCTAATTTAACCTTTTTTTTTTAAATTTAAATTTTTCTTTTCAGTTACAGTTTACATTCACTATAATTTTGTATTAGTTCCAAGTCTACAGCATAGTAGTTAGACAATCATATACTTTACAAAGTATTCTCCTTGATATTTCAAACACCCACCCCCTGGCAACATACTTAATTATTATCATATTATTGACTATAACCCTTTGCTGTACTTTACATCCCCGTGATTATTTTGTAACTACCAATTTGTACTTCTCAATCCTTTCACCTTTTTTCACTCACCCCCAGCCCCTCTACTCTCTGGCAACCATCATTCTGTTCTCTGTGTTTATGGTCTGTTTCTGTTTTGTTTGTTCATTTTCACTTAACTTTAATTACCTCCTTAAAGGCCCCATCTTCAAAACAGTCACACCAGGACTCAATATGAATTTTATTTAATTTTTAAACAATATATTTTTATTGATTTCAGAGAGGAAGGGAGAGGGAGAGAGAGATAGAAACAGCAATGATGAGAATCATTGATTGGCTGCCTCCTGCATGCCCCCTTCTGGGGATCGAGACCACAACCTGGGCATGTGCCCTTGACCGGAATCAAACCTGGGACCCTTCTGTCCTCAGGTCGATGCTTTATCCACTGAGCCAAACCAGCTAGGGCTCAATATGAATCTTAAGAGGACACAATTCAGCCCATAACAATCAGTGTGACTCCTAATCTGCTTTTCCTTTAAGAAATTTCTTTGATTCCATGCCTATTTCCTTTTCTGTATTTGTCTTAAGCCCTGAAGAAAATCTAGTGCACCTTATCCAACAGAGCCTTTGAAACATTATGTGCTTGAGGGGCAGGCTGCCGGTTTGAGCTGAATAAAAAAATCTAGTTGAGAATGCCTCCTCAAGCTATCTAATCTAGGAAGGAGAATCTCCATCAGAATCTTTGTGGCTGTTGCCCAATCGCACAGGCTCCCATTGCTGGGGGCAGAGACCCCTCCTGGCGCAACGTTTGAATGGAAGCTCTGTGCAAGCTGGAGTCCTCTCTCCCAGCCGATGCCTTCCCCAGCTCTGAGCGCTCTCTTCTCTTTGAATGGAAGTTGAGCCTAATCCCTAATTAGACATATTACCTATGTGGGGACTCCGACTGGGGCTGTCTTGGCCCAGAGACAGCAGCTGCATGGTGGGAGCCAAACACAACTCCACAGCTGGCTGAGCCTCCAGGAGTCAGGCGGAGTCAGCCGCGCCTGGAAGGCGCTCTGAGCCTCTGACATTCACGCCAGGCAGGTGCCTGATCACAGCTGATGGTTAGATTACATGTTTCCTGAGAGGTATAGATTTTAAAATTGGTATGCTTCACCAATCCCTCGGCATGGTGTTCCAAAACAAAATGTTATCAAACTGAAAACGAAAGCCTTCCTCTCCCCATCCGAGCCAGTCCGTTTTGTTTAGGGAGAGTTTCTTTAGCAAATGGTAGCTCCCTTGGGGACCCAGGCTCTGTGGTCACTGAGTGTGTAACGGTTCTTTGTTCTCGTTCTGTGCTCCCTGGCTTGTGGGAGGAAGTGGAGATTTTCTTTACTTCTTCTGAGAACCAGTGTAGGTTCCTTCCCCCAGGACTGCTGGGGACTGTTTGTCACGAGAGAACTCACCAGAATAGAAACTTACGGCTCTTTTGATGCTGTTTTTAGAGAATAGTAGTTACTCACTAAATATTTCTTCTATTGAATTGGAAAAAGATGATTTAGATTCCATTATGGCATTATCTAGGAATGATAACTAACAATAAACTCAGTGCTTCATTTACTGTTTAAATATCTACAGGGTACTTAATATGTAGGAAAAATATAAGGTAGTCCTGTATTTGGTAGGATTTTTAAAAAATATATATTTTATTGATTTTCTACAGAGAGGAAGGGAGAGGAATAGAGAGTTAGAAACATCGATGAGTGAGAAACATCGATCAGCCGCCTCCTGTACACTCCCCACTGGGATGTGCCGGCAACCAAGGTACATGCCCTTGACCGGAATTGAATCTGGGATTCTTCAGTCCACAGGCCGACGCTCTATCCACTGAGCCAAACTGGCCAGGGCGGATTTTTGTTAATTATAAATGGAAAAAGGTGACATTTTGTTTATAAATGTCAATTTTCAATTAGGCAAAAATTTCATAATTTTATAATCACTGTTATGTGTCCTTATTACTACACAAATTTTATGATTCTAATGATTATGAGACTGAATTTTATTAAAAGTTGTATAACTATTGGAGCCTCCTCTAAATGAAAATCAAGTTTTAGGAGCTTTCTTGCAATCCATGATCCTCCCGCCCTTCCTCCTTCCCTTCTTCTTTTTCCTCCTTCTTTTTCCTTCCTCCCTCCTTCCCTCCCTCCCTCCCTCCCTCCCTTCCTTCCTTCCTTCCTTCCTTCCTTCCTTCCTTCCTTCCTTCCTTCCTCTTTCTTTCTTTTTTGCCATTCATTAACCCTGAAAACTCACATCACAGGTGCATTGCCATCCCTGTTTACATATGAAGAAACTGAGGTTTAGATGACTTACTCAGGCTGGCAATTGGCAAAGCCTGGTTTTGAACCCAGGTTTCCAAGTCACAAGCCCCAAACCTTTTTTACTTTTACTTTTTATTATTGCTTAAAAATTTATTTAGCTTTTAAAATTATATACAGTGTGCCCCCCCCAATGTATACACACTTGAACAGCTGATAGCTTAATTTTGAACATAAAATGTATTTTTGTAAACACTGCCTTTATAATTATTCAAAGTGTGTGTATACATATTTTTGGGACACCCGATATATCTTTAAGTTGAATGGAGATGATGTCAGTGTTTGTATTTTAAAAAAAAGTGACAACAGAAATACACAAGACAAAACCACTGTCAGACTTGATAAAACTGAAAGTGATGATGCTAGATACGTCATATAAGAGGGTGACCTGGTTCTATACAGTATCAGGTATACTTTTTTCTAATATGACAAGGTAAGGCTTATCCTTTTAATGTGATGTTTTCAGTGAAACTCAATTTGCTTTAAAGTTCTTTACATTTTGTTTGAGCAGATCTTTCATTTCAGTTGTTATCGCTTCCTAACCAATCTCGGTTACTGATTTGTTACTGAGTAAGGAGCTGTAGGAGTCACTGATTTCTGGTCCTGACCCAGAGGGCTCAGCGTTGATGGACCCATCCCTCACATCTAGCTTCCACGACAGAATTTAAGTCATACTTCCCAAAAATTGCATCTTAAGTAGGTGTACGTGATGGAGAAGGAAAAGTCAGTTTGGACATTTTAAAAGTACGCCTCAGGAAAGTGCCAAGTTTTCCTCATGACTTTGGGAACATAAGGAATCTAATCTTTTTAAGAGGCAACGTAATATACCACTTTTTAAAGTGGTGAGAGCCAAGGTTGATCTAAACACACACACACACACACACACACACACACACACACACACGCAAACGAGGGGTGGTGAGGCAGTCATATTGCCAACCCTGAGGATGCGGGAGGGAGCACGCCTTTCACTTCTGGAAGCTCTGGGTGGAATGAAGAAGGTTTTTCATTGTAAACAATCCCTTCCGAAGCACCTCTTAATTAACAGGAGTGGAAAATACGTTGGGAGACAGGCTGATCGTGGCCCCGCTGGTAATTAAGGAAGAAAAGAAAGGGGCCTCTTTTTGGCCAGAGTAGGAGCAGGACCTTCGTGGCCGCCCCCGTTTGCTCTAAATCAAAGAACCCCATCTTGGGCAGAGGACAGAGCCACGGAGGCCGCAGTCCTGAAAGGAAATCCTGGCCCAGCTGTGAAAACAATGAACCACTCAGTAACCTGATACAAGCTGCCTGCAGATTCCGAGGTGGGTCTCTCCTCCTCTTGAAGTGGCTGTAAATTAATCCATCAAAGTAAAAAAAGCCTAACTTCAGAGTAAATCTTTCCACCTCTGAAAACCAGAAACGCTTTGGTTCTCTTAGTGGATACTGCTGTGAGTGTGGGATTATGAGAGGCGGCACCGTGTGTGTGTGTGTGTGTGTGTGTGTGTGTGTGATTTGTTAGTTACAATGGCTTGCTCTCAGAAGCACATGAAGGAGAGCCAGGCAGCAGGTGCTGGGTTTGAACCAATAGAGCCATGGTATTCCTTCCATGATTAATGCCCACACATGTAGTTGAGAGCCTTTAAAGACATAGTGGTCTCTTCATCCAATCAGCTAGATAATTTTTATTTATTTATTTATTTATTTATTTATTTATTTATTTATTTTTTACCCAGAAGCCTTTGTTTTTGTTTCTTCTATTTCATCCTGTTTTAATTTTTTCTTCTCAAAGCTCTGGGCCAAGTTTATGAATGTGCCATGTATGCTTTGTTAAAAAATCCAATGTGGTGTTCCTTTCTTCTTATTGGGAGGGCTCCCTAGCTCAGACTTTAATACCGATAGTCCTCTAAAGTTTGGCATTGAAGCCTTCTAGACATTAAATAAAAATCTGAGCAAAATTTGTAATGGCTATGGTGTTCAGAGTGCCCCATGTAAAATGCCTTACTTAATGAAAGCATAGAGACAGGGTTGAAATAAGCCCGCACTTGTAAGTTATTGACCTTGGAGAATGTGGAGAGAAGCTGTTACTGCGGATTAGTTATGCACACAGAGGGCTTACACAGAGAAGTGTTTGTGAAAGCAGAGGATGGTGTCAATTCTGAGCGCCGCGATGAAATAGTAAATGAGAGAGAAGATAATTTGATAATGTGTCACCGTTTGGGGCCGGAGTCCATAAACTAAGTACGTTTATGTAATAAAGTAGCTGAAGGGGCCTCCATTCTTTGCCTTGACATAAGGACACAGAGAAGAAATTGGCCGCTGTTGACACTGAGACCATTTCTGCCTCTTTCAGAAGGACAGCTGCTCGGTAAGTTTAGTTTAAACCAGTGGGAAGAATGTACACGTACCTCCTCAGAGTCACAAAGAGTATACATCAGATTCTGTAAGTCACATTCAGGGATACAGTGAGCAGGCAGTGGCTGGTGGGCAGTGTTCCCAGATGGTTTGTCCTGCCCGAGGAGCTCTGAGTTTGTGCCTTTCACCCCACGTGGTGAGTGTGGTGGTTTGGAGGCTGGATCGGGGCCACCTGCTTTGAACTCAGGCCACACCCCTTGGGGATCCTCCTCCTTTTTTACTCTGATCTTGTGAATCTCTTAACCTCTGGGGCTGCTGGTTTTCTCACAAAGGAAATGATAATGACGCTTCATAGGGTTTTTGTGACGTGTATCTTAGATGAGATCATGTATTCTCACCTGGTTTAGTGCCCAACACCTAATAATGCCCCCCCTGTCCTCCAACTTATATTCCTGCAAAAGTCTTCTCTAAACATCAGCCTGCTCAGAAAATGTGTTGTTTGGAATAGAAATATGGTAGATTTCTTTCCATTCCCACTTGCCTTCACTTCTCTGTATTAACATTTATAAAGGCCTGTAAATGATCAACTAGATATCATTCAGGTTTTTTTTATTTTTAGCTTCCTTCTATAATAGGCATACATGCATGTGTTAAAAAAAAATTGAAATAGCCTAGATGTTCTCAAATGCAAAATAAGTCTTCCTTGCTCCTGACCAATGGCTTTCCTGCCCAAGTACTAGTATCAATGTTAACGCATATTAAGCACATGCCTTTCCTACCTGTGTGTTTCAGCAGTGGGATCATACCTGCATGCAGTTCTGTACTCTGATATTTTTTCTTCTTGATTAATGCAACATGCAGATGTTTTCTTGTGTCTCCATCTCATGTCACCTCATTCTATTAAACCGCAGAAGAGTATTTTGTTCTCTGCCTGCTGTGTAATTTATTTAACCTCACTGATGGACATTTAGGTGGATTCCAGGCTTTTGGCTGTTACAAACAACACAGGTTGAACATTCCATATATATATTTAATCCTCATCCGAGGATATTTTCCCACTGATTTTTCTAGAGAGAGTGGAAGGGGGAGGGGGAGAGACAGAGAGAGAAACATCAATGTGAGAGAGACCCATTGATTGGTTGCCTCCCACACATGCCCTGATTAGGGCCGGGGATTGAGCCTGCAACTAACTGTATTCCTCTCATATTTTTGCTCATGTGGGCAAGTGTATTTGTAGGATAAATTTCTGGATGTGGACTAGCTGGGTCAAGGGCATATCCATGTATGATTTGATAGCTATATCCCAATTGCCCCCAATGATGTTGAGCCATTTTGAATTCTGCTCCTCCCGCTTCCTGTTAAAATATGCAGTTTCCTGGTTCCCTCAGACCCTTCCTGACACGGACATCGCGCAGTTTAGTTGCCCTTTCAGATTCTGCCTTCATTGGGGCTGCCTAGACCCATGTTAATTGTAATCTTTGGGCCTTTTTCTCACTGTGGTTCTTAACACACTGGGATCTGCCCTGTCACTGGCAGGTCAGATGAGAACTTATTCAACCAGCTCAGTGGCGGCACGAGTAGGCAGCTTGGGGTCAGTCTTGCCTCTTGAGAGATCCCGGGCAGTCACTTGGAATTTATTATGTAGCTTTACAAAACATTACATCCCCAAAGCATGTAAGTGCAGCATGGTGATATTTCAGAAAGATATTCCCCGTGAGCGGACCATTCCCTGCTTCTGTATCCTCATCACGTGAATTGGTATCTTTCTTTGATACGTATTTATATTCGAAACCCATTTATGTTATCAGGAGGATTTAGGGACCTCTGTGTGGTACTTGTTGCTAGCTGTATATAACACATGCATTGAAGCCAGGGCTGGTGATGACTTATTTTCCTCTGGAGAGACCTGTGTAGTTTTGTAATTTCTTGAGTTGGCAGCTGTGTTTAGTGTTTAGCGGGCACAATTTATAATTCTTTGGAACTCAGAACTATGTCATTGAAATGGCGTGCGAGGAAAATGTGATCACTCAGGTCATTCAGGTGACTGCAGAAACAGCGGTATGGATTCTCTGGTTACTGTTCTGTGGCATTGACCTTATGGTTGTGGTGGACATGTGTCCAGATCTTCATCAGAAGTGCCCGGGAGTTAGAGTTCAGTATCATGGTCAGTGTCATGTCACTGCAGTTTCATTCCCATTAATTAGATCAGTTTGGAAAGTAGGTCTTTGTACTTGCAGGAGAATGAAGGAGGAACTCTCATCCTTTAAGCCAGTGGTCGCCAACCTTTCGGATCTCACGGACCACCAGTGTCTGTGGACCATTGGTTGGCAACCGCTGCTTTAAGCTACATAAAAATTATCCCTAAATTTGAATTGTCCCCAAATCTAACTCAAGATGAAAGGCATTAAGCTTATCGATGTGACAATAGGTCTCCAGGGAGGGAGATGACTTGTGCTGGCAGATTCTGCAACTTGTTGGTTGGTTCCTAACGACGCTTTAGTGTTCTGTTCTTGGGGAGGTCAGGGAGAGGGAGTCACCATCTCTGTGGCCTTTTAATTGTGTTCAGCTACAAGTAACATTTATCTCCAGTGTTTCACAATTATAAATTAATAATAACAACCCATTAGAAATCACGGGTGCTGTAAGCTCCAGCTCCTTTGGGCATCTTAATAAAAATGATAATTAAAATAATAATTTACAGTAAATGGGGACACTGCCCAAGTAAATCCACAGTGTGGAGAAAATTAAAAAACTCAAACCAGAAGGAACCTTCCTGGCGTCGGGAGAGAAATGGCCTTGTTCTTAGCTCCCACTCCAGTGATTGCTGGGATCCCAGCCAGACGTGCTTCGTGCCTGAGGAATCGGTGACTATCCTTGTCCATCCAGCCTAGCAGTCTGTCTCACTGGCTGTGGCCGCTGTTCCCTCCCCTTCCACTGCCACACACACCACTCCTCCCTTTGTAGTCCTTGTCTGGGTAAACCAATTGGCAATCTCACCTGTGGCCCAGCTGCCATCCTTGGAGACCTTGGTGCTCTCTCTAAGGTAGACGCAGGCAGTCTCAGGCTTTGTAGATTCGTGCTCCCCAGATGGTTTTCTGGTTTCCCCTTAGCTGTTGAGTATCGGAGGCTCCTCACCCCTCCTGGCTGGTCACATGGCTTTCGTGTCTTCATGAGTCCCTCTTCCATGTGAGAACCAGAGGCATCTTCAATGGATAACATAACAATAACAGTAAAAATGATAAAAGAGTGCTACTCCCTGCCCAGGTTCTTTACACACTCCCTGCCACATGCAAAAGAGCCCCACAGCTTTATTTTGGGGCCCAGGGTTTCATCTCCCATTGCGTTTCCTGTTCCTCGTTCTCATGGGCCCATCTCCAACCCTTGACCTTGTTTTGCCATGCTCCCTGTCTTTACTGCTTGTCTGGTTCATGTCTATATCCTTTGGCCCCAATGTGGTTCCCGGTGCAGAGGTCCCGCTACCATACAGCGACACTTGGGAGGTGTGCAGGAGGGTGAGGAACTTGCACCATGTATCCACATTCCTGCAGAGCCCGAGTCCTCACCCTGGCGTTTCTCTGCATAAAGCCGAGTGCTCCTGCCAGGTCTCCCCTGCCCAGCTAGTCCCCATCTTCTCATGCTTGAGAGCCTAGGGTTTGAGGTGGCCTAAGTAACATCTCAAGCAGATCTGTGTGAAACATTCTTTGAGATTCTGAGATTCCCTTTTGGATGTGAACTTTCTGATTAGAAGCTGTTTTGTCTGAGCCATTGTCTCTAGCAGGAATCTGCCTCAGGTAATGCGCATCTGAGCATCAAAGGCCCACCCACCATGGCCGGACAGGTATATCAGTGGTGTGGGTGGTGACTGAGGCCTTCAGGATGGTACTACCAGGGGTGGGCAAACTTTTTGACTCAAGGGCCGCAATGGGTTCTTAAACTGGACTCAGAAGAAGGAGCTGCGGCTGTGTTTCCCGACGTTGCCATGTTAACACTGCTGCTGGTGAAGGAGCGGAGGGGAGAGCAAGAGAACCGTCCGCTCTTTTGGCTCCGCAGGTCGGATAGAACAGCCAAAAGGGCCGGATACGGCCCGCGGGCCGAAGTTTGCCCACGGCTGTAATAACTAACCCCATGCAAGGGGGTTTAGGGGCCCAGTGTGGCAAGCTTTTTCAGAGAAGTTGGATATCTACTTTTGGTTATGGAATCTCCCTGATTTTTTTTAATGCTGGTAACTAATTCATATTAGGAAGGAAGGAAGGAAGGAAGGGAGGGAGGGAGGGAGGGAGGAAAGGAAACAAAGGGTGGACCAAACAAAACGGCCTATGGGCTTGATTTATCCTGTGATTACCATTCTAGAGAATGAAAACTAGTGTAAGATAAGCAGGTATTTAATATTTTTGGTGTGTTTTACCTCTTATGGTACTTTCATGTCTGTAGGCAAAGCTTAAAACCCAAGACGGAGATATCAAACCTCCACGGGCACTGAATTTTCCCACTTGGATTGGCTGGAACAAGTGCTGGAAAACTGACACCGCGCGTTGTTTTAAAATGTGTTCTCTTATTTTCTTTATATTATTAACTTAAATATTCTTCTGAAAGCACTCTTGCCACCTCTGTGCAGTTAAGCTGGTTCAATCTAAGCATTGTCATAAAGTTAATTTTTTGTAAGACGAATCCGGTTATTAAATTTAGTAAACCACTGCCTTCAATATTTTGTGCAAACTTTGGCATCGTGCAGAATTGGCTTAGCTTTCTACATTTAGCTAATTAAACGGGAGTGGGGGATGCTGTTCTCCTGGACTTCTCCAGGACTTCCGCAGTAGGTAGCATTATTCAACTTTTTTTTTTTTTTTTTTTTTAACTCCACACTCTAGAGATACGGTTTACTATAAAAATGTTATGGTCCTTCCTGTTAAGCCATCATCTTTTGAAATATCCATGCTTTGTTTCTGCTCCAAAGGCAGTTGTAAAGCATCAGGAGACGGAGTTGCCTGTCAAAGCTTTAAGAGTAGACTAGCGGTGTGTGAGGCATTGCTCATTTAAGGAAGATGGAAGACCCACAGTGCAATTTCCCATGACACAGGGACAGATGGCTTCACCATAGCCACAGTCAGAATTATCGAGGGAGCCCGGCGGGTGCAAGCTTGCACCAGTAGCCCATTGCTGCCGTCATGTCAGACATGTTCTTGCTGGTAATAAAAAGTCCTTTGCCAGAGGTTATTTTGTCAAGTGAAGTAGCATGACTTGACAGGTTTGTTTGGGAAAACATATATACATTTTTAATCCTCACCTGAAGATATGTTTTTTTTATTGATTTTAGAGTTGTAGAGAGAGAGTGAGACAGAGAGAGAGAGAGAGAGAGCGCGCGCGAGAGAGAGAGACATTGATGTGAGAAAGAAACATCGATCAGTTGCCTCCCATATGTGTCCCCACTGGGGATCAAACCCACAACCTACATATGTGCCCTGACCAGGAATCAAACCCATAATCATTTGGATACGAGATGACACTCCAACCAGCCAAGCCATCTGGCCAGGGCAGGAAAAGAAATTTTGATAGGAAAAGTGCATGATCCCCCCGACAGATTTCTAGGTAGTGTCATTCAAATCTGCAGTGGAATCTTTGCAGGATTTTAATATCTGTTCGTTAGAAAGGAAGTTAGAGGGTCATCAGGACTATTGAAACAATTTGGATTGTTTTATAGTAGTCCAGAATTGTAGCTTATTAATAATCTGTAAGAGCCATTCGTTCCTTTGGCAGACATTTTTTGAATCCTACTGAGTGTCATTCCCTTGGGATACAGAGATGAAAAAGGCAAAAATTGTAAGGCGTTTGCCATTAACCTGGTTTATTAGATAAATAAAGCCCTTTATTAGATAAATAAAGCCCTGCCTGGCCCAGCATTGTGTCCGTAATCTCTCAATCCACTGGAAATATGGTTGCTAACGAATGACTAAGCATTGTGTCCACCATGTGCCCCTACTCCCCTCCATCGTATTTTACATAGTCTGATGAAAATGTGCTGAGAAATATTTCTGATAATTGCTCTCACCTGGAAATTTCATAGGGACACAGAATCCATCATTTTCAGTAAGATCGGGGTGTATGAAGTCATGGATTGCAAGTGAATTCGTTTTTGGCCACATCGTGTAACCTCCATTTGGCTGTCAGCGTTTCATTAGCCTGATGGATGCAGCCCGCCAGTCAGCAAGATTTTTTCTCATTCCCGCTCCCATCCAGTTTGGAACAGTGGTGCTACACAACCTGGTTGAGAACCAGTAGGGTGATGTGTATGGTGCTCAATAAAGGCCATTCATCATGATTCAGTGTTTTCTAATGTTGAGTTTCCTTTAAACCATAGGGTTTGAAACCGCCAAGTCTTTTGCCCTCCATGGTGCTCACGTGATCCTGGCCTGTAGGAATATGAGCAGAGCCAATGAAGCCGTGTCACGCATTTTAGGAGAATGGGTAAGCAAGCACTTGACTGTGTCTTTTCATTGTCAAATACACACGCCAGGAGGAACACATGGCGGTTGTAGTGCAGTGCGTAAAGTTTATTGCTCTTGGAATAATGTTTTCTTTAGATGGAAAGCCACGTTCACTTTGTTTACTTGATGAATGGAAAGGACAGGCAGGCTCGCCATCATCCACACTTGTTTACAGTTCATTGTCAGTGTCGTCTGCTCTATAGGCAGAGGTTGGCGAATGTTTACTCATTTAGCTCATGTATTAAGAAAAATAAAGTGTGGTTAACGCCCCTGAATACAACTAAGAGCTTGTTATGCTTATGGATTTTAGGGTGAGGAAGGAGCAGACTTTAACCCTGTCTCTGGGTTTTGCTTTTTTATCTTTGTGTAGATGTTGGTGTTGATACATCTAAGAGGAAATAGTCACTGAGGGCTTGCAGTTCTCTTGGGGCTCCGGATATAGCCTCAGACAAAACAAAATCCCTACACTCATGGGCTTACCTTCTAGGTAGGAGAAACCGACCCTGATGTCAGGTGGTTTTTAATACAGTGAAACATAATAAAGAGGCATGAGGGGCAAGGAGGGGCAGGGTGGACTCTTTCAGTTTGGGTGGTCATAAGAGACCCCTTTAAAGGTGTGACATTTGATCTGAGACCTGAATATAGTAAAGAAGTAAGCTCTGCCAATGCCAGGGAAATACTGTTTTTTTAAAAAATATATTTTTATTGATTTCAGAGAGAGAGAGAGAGAGAGAGAGAGAGAGAGAGAGAGAGAGAGAGAGAGAGAAACATCAATGATGAGAGAAATCCATTGATCATCTGCATGCTCCCTACTGGGGATCAAGCCCATAACCCAGGCATATGCCCTGACCAGGAGTAGAACTGTGACCTCCTAGTTCATAGATTGATGCTCAACCAGTGAGCCATGCCAGCTGGGCAGGGGAAATGCTTTTTAAACAATGGGAACAGCATGTGGAAAAACACAGAAGCAGGAACTTGCCTGGAGGATTCAAGGGTCCACAGGGAGGCTAGTGTGGCTGGGGCCAAGGGGAAGGGGGGAGATTGCAGGGATGCTCCGAGGGCCTCACACAGGGCCTCAGAGACAATGGTGAGGGAGATATTCGGGGCTTTGAGCCCAGAGTGACACAGCCTGAGTCATTTTTTTAACATGATCACTGGGTGCCGGGGGTCTTGTCTAACATCTCAAAGGGTTCAGGAATCTGGAGAAGGGGCTGCTGTAAATTATTAAAGAGTCTAGAGACGAAACATAATTTTGGAAGGCATTTTGGGGAGCCAGAGAAGACTTAGCTAAAGGAACCAAGTTCTTTCATCTCTCTGGACCCCTTGCTTTTTATTAACACAAATTGTCCTAAAGCAAGGTAGATATACATATCAAAGGCAAGGTTTAGTATACAGAATCCATTGTCAGATTGGGGGAACTGCCTACGGCTGTTCAGGTGTTTGGCCAGTAGGAGGCAATAACATGTAGATTGAAATGCCCTCAGCTGTCTGGCAGCAGGCACTCATCTATGCAAATCTTTAGGTGTGTGGAAATGACCTTAGCCATTTCCAGCAGGCAATCCTCAAGGTTCCATCAACCTTTTAATGAAACTTCTTGCATTTATGACATGCTGGTATTAGCTTCCGGCAACTGGGCTTTGGTGTGAAGTATAGACCGAGTTCATTTATTCAATTATGACTTATTTACATACTAAAGGTCCGATGCACAAAATCTGTGCAAGAGTAGGCCTTCCTTCCCTGGGCTGCTGGCATGGGCTTCCCTCTGGCACCCGGGACCCGGGCTTCCCTCCAGCACCTGGGACCTGGGCTTCCCTCCGGCCGCTGGCAGGCACCCAGGACCTGGGCTTCCCTCGCAGCCTTGGCTTTGTCTGGAAGGTCGTTCAGAAGGACGTCCGGTCTAATTAGCATATTACGCTTTTATTATTATAGACTAGAGACCTAGTGCATGAATTAATGCACGGGTGAGTTCCCTCTGCTTGGCCAGCAATCAGGGCTGATTGGTGCCGTCTCACCCAGTCCTGATTGTGGTCGATTGGGGCCAGTGGGTTGCGGGGAGGGACTGCGGGAGCTTGGCCAGTTGTGGGAGGTTGGCTGTGTGAGAGCACTGACCACCAGGGTGAAGCTCCTGCATTGAGCGTCTGCCCTGAGCGTCTTCCCCCTGGTGGCCAGTGTGCGTCATACCTACCAGCTGGTCACCTGGTCGTCTGGTTGTAAGGGTTGCTTAGGCTATTATATATATAGATTCATGAAGTGCACCATGGTCTTAGGTACTGGGCCTACTGTTAAGGAAAAACAGATGTTACCACTATCTTTGTAGAACTTTCAGCTCACAGTGAAAGACAGATTTAACTTGAGAAATATAAGCCTCAGTGTAAACTTGAAATAATGTCAAGTGGTACTGTGAATTATGTGGTACTCCAAAATGGAGAATAGCGCCAGGGAGGTGGGGGGTGGGCATTCAGAGCCCCCGAGAAAGAAGTAATTGAGCTGAGATCTCAAGAACGACTAGGGGGTCCTTAGCCAGTTTAGCTTGTTGGATAGAGCGTCGGCCTGCAGTCTGAAAGATCCCAGATTCGATTCCGGTCAAGGTCATATACCTGGGTTGCGGGCTCGATCCCCAGTGGGAGGCGTGCAGGAGGCAGCTGATCAATGATTCTCTCTTATCACTGATGTTCCTATTTCTCTCTCTCTCCCTCTCCCTTCCTCTCTGAAATCAATAAAAAGATATTTTTAAAAAAGAATTTTTCTTTCAAAAAATAAAGAAAGACTAGGGGGAAGGTGAGAGAAAGGTCACACTGGGCAGGGGGAATAGGAGGAGGAGGTGGCAGAGGCGATGATAGTCACGTAGCTGGGAGCAGAGTGTGAAGGGGTTGGATCATCCTTGCCAAGACTGTTTTCGTTTTCTGGACACTGTGGAAGATTTCTTGCCTTCTGAAGAAGTAGACCATGGTTTGTTTAAGAGAATGTCTGAGGTTCTGGACTGAAAATTTATGAAAGTCAAGAAAAGGAAGATTTGTTTCTGCTTGAAAAATTCTGTGTATTTCAAATGAACTCTTATCCTAATCTCACCTGATTCATTATTTGGGATTAAATTAAATATACAAAACAGGGCCCTGTAATTTGTAGAATTATATACAGTGAATAAATGGTAATATATGCATGTGGTTTATATCTTCATACAAGATGGGGTGGTATTAAGTAAAAAGTGAAAGCCCCTCCCAGTCCTTCTCTTGGAAAGTAAATATTATTAACCATTTCTTGTGTATTCTTTCAGATAAAGGTTGTATGTACTTGCACACACACACACAATATACTTTGATTATTTTTTACTTAATACTATAGATCTTTTCTTATTTTCCTCATTTTCTTATCTACCTCATTGTATTTAACTGCTATGTAATAGTCCATCATCTTCTTATGCTGTGATTTATTTAACCAGTCTCCCTTTTTGAAGGATATTTGGGTTGTTTTCCTTGTTTTGCTGTCCCAGGTGATGCTGCCTGTAAGGTCAGTCCCTCTTGCATTTTCATTCAAAATTGGGTCTCACCTATGGTGCAGTGAGCATTCTTGATGCATACTTTGTGAGTACAGTCAGAGGGCAGACGCATTGATTCAGAGGCATATTAAGTTTTTGAAAGGTCGGGGGCTGTTTCTCAGTGCGTCATCTGGTGTGGTTGTGCCGGTTTCTAGCCACACTGTCACTCTAGAGGAGCACCTCACACGACAGAGTGTCCAACTTGTGAAACTTTGCCCATTGATGTTGTATTTAAATTAGAGAAATAAGTCCAGTGGCCCTAGTGATGCTGCAGTAACCATGTTATACAATAATGTTAATATTGAAACCAGTCTTGGAAGATAATGCTAAACACAATTATTTATGCATTTTAAACATTGTCTTCCTTTTTCACAGTCATTTGTATCAATCCCATTATAACTACTGTTTGATGCTCAGAGGAAGAAATTCCTGGATTTGCCCTAATCAACTGTGGGTCTTTGGCAAATCTCTCAATCTATTTGCTGCCTCAGTTTCCTCATCTCCAATGAGGAAGGTTGAATGGGATGATCTCAAAGACCCACCATCTAGTTAGTTGTTTTTTTTTTAAGCCATAATTGGGTGGGTACCTGTGCATCAGTTTCAGAGGACAGACTTTATCATTGTATAGTTTCATTCTACCATATAGTAACTTGAGGTCAACCAGCAAATAGTACTCCCAGAGAGAGAATTACCCCGAAATATTCACTGCCAGGGACGTGAGAAAAGGAAATGGCAACAAAAACAAAACTAATACTCATATGGCAGAAATGTTTCCATCAAATTTTATAGGTTGTAGACTGAAGAAACTGAACCCTTTTACCATCTCTCTCATCTGTTCGAGTATTCTCTGTGAACCCCATTGTACGTGTTCCCTATCCCCCCTGGTTTGTGGAATGGAAGCTCAAATTTGGCACTGAAAGCTGTCATGGCCGTTTCATATCATTGCACTATGAACACAGCGCTGAGCGTGCGAGAACCTCCCTCGGCAATCTGTTGAGCTGGGGTTTCAGGCCCTCACCCCACTTCCCCACCCGCAATATGTGCTGGTCCGGTTGCCTTCAGGCCCTTCCTTACCTCATTTCTGCTAAGGAACCTTATCTGTGACATCATTAAATAGCACCTTCTTGTGTTTCTCAAGGGCAAGTTGATCTACTCTGGTTTTCCCAGCTGCTAGCCAGCTTAAGCTCGTTCACACTTTATTTGGAATGAATCCTATCAGTATCGGAACTGGGATCGCACTGCAACATATTGGTACCTCCCGGGAGGTTCTCAGAATGATCCAAAGTTTTTTGTTGCAGCAAAAGCTCACTCAGGAGTCTTTAGGCCGTTTGGCTCAGCCTTGGCTCCTATGTGCCGAGGCTCCCGGGCAATCAGCTTGGCTCAGGAGATGGAGTTCGTGCTTCCTTCCCCAGCTTGTTCTTCTGTGCCTGGCCCTTCTCTGCCTGCCTTCACTATCCATTCCCAGAATTGCTCTGTTCCAGAGCGCTCCCATCCCCTCTGTGCCGGGGAAATGTTACTCACAGCCTCCTTGGGGTCCCCAAGAACCACCTCTTATTGTGTCTCTGTCATGTGCTGTGTCCTGGGCAAGACACTTCATATCCTTATTCAGGAGCATGCAAATTCCTGGTTTTCTCCACTTTACAGAAGAGCCAGTGGGGGGCTCAGGAGGGTGAGGAGACCTGCCCAGAGTCACGCAGCTGGTGAGCACAGCTCCTGGTGCGTCCACCTGTCCTCCAAACCCAAAGTCCATCTACTCCACCCCACAGCCTGGCTTTTCTACCACATCCAGCATCATACATGCTTATTACCTTTCAGGCGTTGCTTTCAAAATCGCTAGGTGCTATTTGAGTGATTAATTTCAGGATTAATCTTATTTCTCAGATGAAGCTACTCTGACATACCTTATTGTCCCAGACAAAACATTTTCATTGAAAATGTCCTTTATAGAGTTCTCAAACCACTTTTGGGGCAATCCAGCTATTTAGTAAAATGTAACTGAAATGGAAACACGTTCCATATGGAATTATATTAAGAGCTGATATATAATTACTGCTACTAATAATGATTTCATGGGAAAAGGCCCTCCTGCTGAGATGTTTTGGATGCTCCAAAGTTGGAAATAAGAGAAGAATTGAAAATAATTAAAATTGGATAACATAGACACTGCAGAAGTAAACCACCCTCCTAAAGGGCCAATCCATTAGCATAATTAAAGAAGGAGGGAGGATGGATCTATCAGCCCCCAGTCGTATTTGAATGAAGTGTCTCTGGAAATGGCGTTCCTGCCTATGTAAGCAGTCCACCATCCTAGGTGTGTGCCCTACCTGATTCACACCCTAAGTGTGTTGCAGGCGAGTGTTTCTGACTCTAAGGCAAGCACCTACTATTTTTCTCATTATTCCAAGGAGTCTGTAAGGCTGGCCAAGTAGGAAATTTGTAGTTTATCTTCCTATTTTCAGGATGGAGTGGATTCTCTTTTACGTAGCAGCATGTCTGAATGTTGGGATTTCATGTGCCTTCTCTAAGTCTGGGACACTGACAGGTGTGGTTTTACTGTCCTTGACTCGGTATTTATCGGAGCGGGGTTTGGCTGTTGTTTTTATTTTTATTTATTTTTATTTTTTATTTTTTTAAAATATATTTTATTGATTTTTTACAGAGAGGAAGGGAGAGAGATAGAGAGTTAGAAACATCAATGAGAGAGGAACATCGATCAGCTGCCTCCTGCACATCTCCTACTGGGGATGTGCCCGCAACCCAGGTACATGCCCTTGACCGGAATCGAACCTGGGACCTTTCAGTCCGCAGGCTGACGCTCTATCCACTGAGCGAAACCGGTTTCGGCTGGCTGTTGTTTTTAATGGATGTCTGGCACATCTCCCTCTCCATGCTGAGATCGGAGGATCTCTAAGGGAATTGTATCGAAATGCACTTTAACAGTCACAGCAAGATCCCCCATCCCAGTGTAGGGCTCTTGAAAGGCCTCAGTGGGGCTCCCAGTTCCTCTTCCCTTTCACCTTATTACAGTCTCTAAATTTTAGATTCCTAAGGCGTGGGGTCTAAAACTTCTGGTCCTGGGGAGGAATGAGGTTGAATAGAGCAGGAGCAGACAGGCCTGAGGTATCCCATGCAACTGCTAGTTGTATGCAGGCGGAACAGACTGGGGTGGAGGGGGGATCAAATGAGGGGAAGGGATCACTTTTGGTTCCCAGTCTGCCTTCCTTTTGCCAGGCCTTTATTAGATCTGCTTATCATGTAGAGCCAAACAGGAAGTGGAAGAGAGCTCACCTGTGTGGCTGCCCACCTGTGAAATGCGGGCCCAGTGACTGTTCTGAAGCTAGCATCTACTGGGGATTGAGGTAACCAATGGGCTTGGTGGAAATGGGCTGATGGCAAGAGGTGCTGGTAGCCCTTCTTTGGAGTTATTAGGAGACCCACTCCTAATTCCCCAGAATGCGTCTTACACCCATTCCCCTGTCAAAAGGGAGGCGTGCCCCAAGTGTGTTGAGTTTTGTGTGGTTTGGTCCCCGAGACAGACTTGGAGCCCAGTCTTTTCCGACCTGTCTTTTATTTGGCCTAGACTTCAGGTCATCCCAGAGACTGGTGAGGATAAATTCCTTCGGCCAGGGCAGCCCAGCGGAGACTCAGCTCAGCTGCTCGTGTTCTCTCGTGGGCGTCTCACTGAGAGATCCAGGGGCTGTGCCGGGGACAGGCTGGGTGGGCTTCCAGAGACCTCCTGCGCACCTGCTGCTTGTGGCGGGCAGTTCCTCTCCAGTTGATAACAACTGCTCTCACATGCGCTGCGTTAAAATGGCAAAGATTAGAAGCAGGTACAACCTATGAGCTCGAGCAAGTTTCTTAATGTCTCTAAACCTTTATTTCTTTATCTGTAAATTACAAATACAGGAGATAGAGTTGACTGTACGTATTGAATGCATTGACTGTACGTGTGCTTAACACATTGCTGGGAATAGGTTAAGCATTTAATTAAATGTTAGCTGCTGCTGTTAATAATAATAATAGTAATAATAATAGTAATAATTTCTTATTCATACATGAGAGTACAGAGTGATGCTTACTTTTCTTACCTCTCCAAGTAGCTGAAGAGGAGCTGTAGGGAGGATGTTTATCATCAGCGTGATGCCAGTGGAGCTGCCGTGAATTACTTTTCTGTCTTCATCTGTCTGGACTCCTACATTTTAATAGATGTGTATTTAGTTTGTTGATTAGTATTTTCCAGTGGAGCTCATATTAGCACTCAACTGTCATTTGAAAAGCCATCTTAATTATTTATGTGATTGCTTTTTCTTTTGTATTTTCAAAGAAATACACTTTGCATATATTTAAGAAAGATGATTAAGGGATCAGTCATCAGGAACAGCAAGCAACGGTTTATATCAAAATGGCTATTGAGAAAGCAAGGAGATGAGGGGTAAAAAGAAAAGATTTATTAGTCAGAGATAATGGAATATCCATGCGTTAGAGAGACCACATGCTCTGTTGATTGTGGCCACATCGTTGGATGCTGGTGAGACTGAAGTGCTGTAATTATTCTCGTTGTCAATACAGTTGATAGCAGGTTTATTTATCCAGTTGGAGTGAAGGCATGTGGAAAGCTGACAGTATTATGTCATATTGCAGTTTTGTTGATTAACATGGAGAATAATGATTTTAGTATTATTTTCAGCTATGGAATTCTACTAGTAGATACCAGCCGGTGTGTTAGGCATGTGGCTGAGACACTGTGCTGTGCTTTCAATAGATATGAACACCCTGCATTTTCATGACATGATCTTAAGCAGTGATGGGGTAGGATGTCGAGTAATAAATTACTTGCACTTTTAAGAACAAATGGAGAAACCCAGCTAATTTTAGGCTCCCTCAAATCCCTTCAGTGACTTTGTGATCTGGGATAGCTTTGATGTTGGCAGGAATTTCCCCCAATCTCCTTTGATAATAAGAGCTAGAATCCCATAATTTGCCATTACAGATTGAAGACCCTAAGGGTGATGCCTTCTTTTATGTGATGCGTGTGTTGGGGGGAGATGGGCAGCACGTATTGTGGGTAATTTATAAGCCTTATGCCTGTCTAAGCTGGTGACTTGTCTTGGAAAAGATGATCACTATTCAACACATCACAAGTTATAGGGCTCATCCCCACTGTTTTGAATGATCTTTAGCTAAACAAAAATATAAAAACTATTAATATTATTAATAGTTATAGATTATTGGGAAAAGTTCATCCTAAATCCACCGTTAGATTTGTTCCTCATTTCTTTGCTTTAAAAATTGTTCTTATGTATAGTATTGGATTTTCAATAAATAAAGTGTGATATCAACAAGTCTGTGAACCAGCAAGAACTATGTTAACCACTTGCTTCAATCAATAAGCGCATACACATGCAGACAAAGGTAAAGATAAACCTCTAGAGTTCTCCCCTGGGACATTTTCGTTCACAAAAATGTCCTATTATTATGGTCATCTGTGGTGGGGTTAGGTATTGATAGATGTCTCTGTACTAGGTACTGTGCTGAGCATTTCCCAATGAAATATTTATGTGTTAGACCCATTTTGCAGATAAAACACTGGAGGCTAGAAGAGGGGAACAGGCTCGCCTGACCTCACACAGCTGGGAGCTATGTGGCATGTCCAGGATTGGAAGTCATATTTTCTCAACCCCAAAGCTGTCTTGTTACTCAATCATGTGTGTTGTGTCAGAAGACCGGCCCCTCCTTTTCAAGGATTTAGCCCAGGATTATATTCAGAGAGATTTGCATGTTTATGTATGACTATTTCTCTGTTCGCGATCGGAGGCGACCTGTGGTTCCCTAGGAAAGAGAGCTTCATGGGTGGCTCTTTGGAACCTGATGGAGTTGATGGAACTCACCGAAGGGAGCTCCTTCCTCCCCAGACTTCCACTTCAAGTGGCGTGGAGTGTATGTACTGTTCTACTTAAGTTGGCTATTGACCTTTCTTGTCACAGGCCCAGGAAAGATTCTTTATCAGATAAATTATTCATCCCCCTCGTAGACATAATAGGTTGCTAAAATATTCTGAGTTTTCTCTGTCTCCAGAATGCCTAAAACTTGTGCTTAGTACTTAACCTGTAAGATTTCCATTTTATTTCTCATTGTGAAAAATCTGCCTTGACCTAATCTTGAGTGTTATTCATTGTTCTTTGATCACTGTCTCTGTGTGTTCATTTTTTTTTTTCTGAGGCCACCGTTCTCAGTCTTGAACGGTATCTTTCAAACTTTATATTCACTGTAACCTTTGTATAACGAGGGTTGTGATTAACCGCAGAGCTGAGAGTGAAAGTCAAGCCTAGGTGGCCGGCTCCAAACCATCACTCCCAATCATGTGAAACCCAAAGCAGACGCATCCTTTCATTGCTAGGTGGTCCCCCGAGTTCTTATTAAGCAATTTTAACATAGTTTGAAGAGACGGATTTCATCTTCAGATGGTGTTCAGCCAGTGCTGAAAGACCTGCTCCTGGCCACTAGGCATTTAGGCTCTGTTATTTAAGAGGGAAAAATGTGCTAGAGACTGTTTTTCATATTTATTATGGGGCATTTACAGAGAATCTCACACGTAGCAGGTGTTAGATTAACAGAGAGGAGAAACACTCCCTGTGCCAATAAAACCTCGTACATAAGGACAAATAGAGATGCAGCTGTGGACGAGGCGGCCAGTCTCAGAACAGGGCAGCACATACTGCAATTGGCTAAGGTTTATTTTAAGCAAATGTCTAAACTGGACAACTTTTTCACTTATAGGGAGGCGGCCGAGTGGAGTTGAGGTAGCGGAAGCTTTGGAGTCAAACAGAAGTGGGATTGAATCCTAGTTTCCATATGTGTCCCTGCGTTTCCCTGGGCACATTCGGTCGTCGCTTTGAACCTTGATTTATTTATCTGCAGAACGGTGCTAATAGCAGCTCTCAGGGTCAACAAAAGGATGAAGTGAAAAACACACATGCGCTCTTGTGCAGCCATATTTTCTCTGCACTAGGTACTATGCTGGCACATAGCGAGGCTCTGAGGACGGCAGCTCATGGAGCGGCCGAGTTGTTCAGCACAGATCCCCAAGGTGGACTCAGAAGTTTTCCTGGGAAGTGTTTCCTCCTGCTCTTCCTCTTCCTCCCTCCCCTCACCTTCTTCCTCCTCCTCTTCCTCTTCCTCTCCTTCTCCTTGTCTCCTCCTCCTCCTCTTCCTCCAAATGATCAGAGTACTTGGAAGTAGACAAGCCACTTTTCATCTTCCCATCAGTGTGTCAGTTAATACTGAGATGAGCTGAGGTCAGGAGCAGGGGGCTCCTCCCATTGCCACGGAGCAGAGAGATGACTGTCTGCCTCTCCTGTGCCCGTGCCCTGATGTGGAGATGGCTGGTCTGCTGCAGAGGCTGGGGTTAGTGCAGAGAGATGTGCAGCTGGCAGAACCAACTCTGTGTCCCCAGGGGACTCACCTGGCACGAGTCCCTGCCTCCTAGCCAACTGGGGGGTGCGGTTGTGGCTAGGTTTTGAAGACAATGAGAAAAGGAAGCCTTAGAAGTGGCTATGGTTTAAAATCTGTCCGTAGGTTCTTTGGGACCCTCCATTTAAGACATGCAGCTGGATCTTCTTCCCCTTGAATGTGGGTTGGTCTTAGGGACACTCTCAATGCCTAGAATGTGGCAGAGATGGTTATAACAGGAACGGTCATAATAGGCACGCCTTTTCCTCCTTTCTCGCTCTCTTGGATCACTCACTTGGCAGAAACCAGGTGCCATGTTGTGCAGATGCTCAAGCATCTCTCACATGGAAAGGCCCACGTGACCAGGGACTGAGGCCTCCATCCAGAAGCCTGGTGCGTGAGCCCTCCTGGAGCCCTCCAGCCGAGTCAAGCCTGCATGTGACTGCTGCTGACAGCTTGACGGCAACCTCATGAGACACCTCAAGTCAGAAACACTGAGAATTCCTCACCCATAGGAACTTGATGAGATCTGAAATGCTTACTGTTGAAGCCACTACACTTTGGGGAACTTAGTTATGTAGCCATGGGTCATGGCCTCAAGGGGAGAAGGGTCTCAGAGAAACTGGACAGTGAGTGAAAAGGACAAGACACACGGACTCACCCAGTGATCACCTCTAAATGCAAGGCATCTTAAGGTCGTAGGGTTGCATCAGCCATCTGCGTCCCCTTGTCTGACCTCTTATACAGCATCCCTGGACAGAGATCATCTGGTTTCCAGTGATGGCAGTCTTCCTCCGAGCATCTTATCCCCTCCTGCCCGGTTCTGCCCTCCACGTTCCACTGGGCCACCTTCTCATCAGAACCCGACTAACACTCACATCTCTCAAAGGCCCTAAGTGATGACTCCAACATTGTTGAAGACATCAGGTTACTAAAAGGTGGCAGTGAGGCCGGACCCTCATTTCTCTGCACCCTCTGCCCCTCTTTGACACTGGAGCTGGATGTGTATGGTAAGCGTGGCAGTGGGGAGAACTCCACCTGCTTTGGTGTCCTTCCCAGGCCGCGGAGTCAGAGCCCAGATCCGCTTTGCCTTCCCCAGAGGCAATGAGTCAGTGCGAATGAGGAGCACAGCCTCCTTTTAAACGATTGAAGAACGTGCCTTCATTTACCCAGGCATTCTCAGATTCTAATTGTTCCAACTGCAGTGCAATCTGTACGCGGGGTAGCTGGGAGAGACTTCAGTGCATCTCTGTAATGGCTTTGTTGTTGTTTATTGAGAGGGACTAATTAACTTTGATTATTGCACTAATATTATGGCACTTTGACAGCCCTTCAGATTTACGACTCTGGGAAAATAAACAAATGAAATGCAGGTGCTGGAGCAGAAAGAATAAGTTATTACTGAACTTTAATTACTTGGAATGTGTAGCCAGGAGAGAATTAGTTGATGAATTACAGGATGCTTAAGATCTACACCAAACTGTAAGCAATATGAAGGTAAAAATGAAAAGTGGGGCGGGGAGGGTGCTATTTTTAAGGCAGGGAAAGATAGGACCCATCTAGTAATGGTCTCAGTAGTGTCCCATCGATAGATCTCTATGTCAGGAATGAGGAGGAGGAAGAATAGGAAGTCTGAGCAAGATACATAGGAGCAGCTATCCTAGTAATCTAGTGAAGCTACACCTGACGGGTGGCCTTGCTAGACTCTGTCCAGAAGGGATCAGGCCTGGCTCCTGAGGGGGCAGATTGGAGCCTCAGGCTGGCCTTGGTCCCTTCAGTTCTGGGGTGCCTGCTGTTAGCACTTTTCCTTTTCAGAGGCTGCCATTTTCATTCCCATGAGAGCGCTGCCAGCCTCCAGCCCAAGACTGTCTCTATTTCTCATTGCAACGTATAACTGTGACTCCAGATCTTTGTGGCCAACCAGGCCCTTCCTTTCTTATCATTTACCCACCATCTGGAACCTTCTGGACCCCCCTTCGTGATGATGGGGACTTGTGGAATAGGAACCCACATCAGTGTTAGACCTAGCCAGACCCTTTCACAATGGGGAGCTCCCCAGAATGCTGCTTGGAAACAAGTACTAGTACATAGGGGTCGCTTCAGAATTGCCTTCTGTTTGGGACGGTTCACGGCTTGTCTGATGTGTAAATGTGGATCACAGAGCTGGTTCAGTGCTTACTTTCAGCTCTGGGTAACCTTGCATTTTCAGTGGAAATTCTGGGGAGCCTGGCAGTGATGTTAGTGGTTGCAGTCAGATTGCAGGCTTGAGCCACTGCTGACGGCGTCCTTGCAGACCTACTAGCACAGATGGCTTTGGGAGGCCTCAAAGAAAAGCAGATGTAATTCTACACCACTGTAAAGTATATGTTGAAAATAAAGTTCTTTTCGGTCACATATGACCTATGAGGCTTTGCAGAACTCTTTTAGCCATTACTTTTAGGGGCTACAGTAAAGATGTGAGCCAATTTATGCAAGAATAATATAATGATAAGTTTAGATATTAATTGGTGAGGTCGTTTGTCTTCGTGGGGAAAATTATGCATTAACAGATTACATTCAGGTATACTGTGCTTAAGAAACGGTAGAATTTTAGGATTGGGAAGGACTTTTTGAGATTATCTAGTTTCACTCCCCCATTTGACAGATAGGAAAACTGAAGCTCAGAGAGGATAACTGACCTATCAAATGTTACTTAGATATTCATGCCTTATTTTGAGACAAATGATCATGCTGCTCTTGCTTACTGTGAAAAAAAAAAGTGTGTATTTATTTTTTAAAAGAACAGAATTGCCTATAAGACAGGGATGGATAATTGTTCAATTCTCTTTCTTATTTTTATGATAGTAACAATGATTATAATGTGTGCCAGTCATTGTGCAAAAACACTTTAAATGGTATGATTCCTTGCTATAATTCCATTAATCTCTATGACAACCCTACTAGGTAGCTAAAATTATGAATCTTATTTTTAGATGATGATATTCGGCACAGAGAAGTTTAGGATCTTGTCCAAGCTCACACAGCATATAAGCGGCCGAGATTAAGTGCGGTAGGAGGACAGAAGCCGGGCCTGTTGTATTCCTCTTGGAATTTCCCCAGTGTGTAGCATAGTTCCTGGTCAATAGGAGGCATTTAGTAAATAATGACTGAGGATACAGTGAGGTTGACAGTGAGCTTTGGGGATTATAACCCGGGCAGCAGTATCCCGTCACTGTGGGAAGGGGCAGTATGGTTTGTTTGTTTTTGGAAACCGTACCAGCAGACGGGACAAATAACCAGATTATTTTCTAAAGTACTGAACTATGTAAGTTGATTTTCATGTTGCCTAATGTGCCTTAAATTCTTTAACTACCTTCTAGCTTCTTAAAGAAGGAGTTGCTATTTTGTGGTATACATTGTGTCAAGCAAATTGCATTCTCTTCTTTAACAATTACTAATCCTTGCCCAGCTGATGTGGCTGGGTGGTTGAATGTTGTCTCATGAACCAAGAGGTCACTGGTTCGATTTCCTGTTAGGGCACATGCCTAAGTTGTGGGCTCAATCCCCCAGTAGAGGGCGTGCAGGAGGCAGCCAACTGATGATGTTTCTCTCTCATCCATGATTTGATCTCTCTATCCCTTTCCCTTCCTCTCTCTCTCAAATCCATAAAAACATTATAATCCCGATTTGGGTTATCTCAGTTAACCAGCTTCCCTGGCCATTCTGGAGAAGTGGGGAGTGGACTCATAAATCAACTCGATTGTGAAGGACAGTAAGTGGATAATTTTTGTAGAAAGATCAGTTGAAAAGGCAGAACCCAAGCGCAGAGGAGATCCGTGCAAGGGCCAATGGACGGACCCAGGAGGCTGCTGATCTAACCTGCCAGTGTGTGATCAAGAGAGATAAGGTGATCATAAATCAGTAACTGCTTTAAAAATTAAAAGGTCTGAGATGATGGCTAGGCTTTTGGAGGTAAATGTAGAAACCTTTTAATTCCCATTACTTAGGGTAGAAACCAGCTTGGGTTGGCTTTGCTTCTAAGGTTCCTCTTCCCTTTTGGTTAATAAGTAATTGTCCTGAAGGTTATTAAGGGAAATTTGTACAGAAAGGGAAATATATATATATATGAGAGAGAGAGAGAGAGAGAGAGAGAGAGAGAGAGGCTCATGCACTCAATGAGAGATGGAGACCCAGAGGAGGGAGAGAGATCAAGGCACAAAGAAACAGACAGAGAGGGAGAGATACTGGAGTGGGGGTGGGAGAAAGAGAGAGAGAGAGAGAGAGAGAGAGAGAGAGAGAGAGAGAGAGACACTTTTCTCAGGAATGTTTTTATGGAGCTTTATTGTGCCGGCCTCTGCACCATGGGTTTGATCACTGTTTTCAGCATTCTCTGATCATTTCTTGCTCAGAAAGGAGGAAATTAGAATTGTTGAGCTATGATTTGTTTTAATCAGAAAGAAATTGTCTAACATAAATCTCCTTGTGAGAGCTGGAAAAGCCCTAAAGCGGCCAGGAAAGAAAATATCAATACTTTGCAAAGGAGGAATGATTGTTCCAATTCGTGGCTTAATTGACTTTAAGCCTTAATGAAACTCAGGCCAGAGCGGGCTGCACGCACTTCGTGCTGGGATCAACAGTGAAACCTACTCAGGGAGAGGAGCAATTTCGGGTGGTTATTTGGTTCTCTGCTCTTGGTGCCGTTTTCTAATTGAGTGTGGCTACCTAATACCAGGGAGCAATTTTTTTTCCTATGAAGAGAGTAAATCCTTTTTCTGACTAACACTGTAATTTATTTTAAATTACTGCTTTTTCTATTGGAAGCATTCATTTATGTTACATTATCATTCCCCTAGTGAAATTTCACTGATGCTTTATAATTAAATATAGATTTTTTTTAAAAAACCATATAGTATATAGTTTAAATTTATAAGTGGACAAACTGGGGGTATATGAAGACTTTATGTAGGAAGAGTAAGTAGCCCATCTGGTCACCATGATGGCTGCTGGAAAGGATGCATTTCGCATCAGTGAGTCCCTGTTCAGCTCCAGGCGTTTTGGAAGGGATGCTAACACTTGCTCACTCCATTAATCTAAAAGGATCAAGCGGTGAAATGCGTTCAGTGGGTATAAGCAACAGGCTTGGGATTCTGTCTGCCTGAGTCTGAATCCTGTTTCTGCCACGTATGCACCCGGTGACCGTCGCTTCTTGTTGCCTCAGTTTCTTTGTACAATGAGGATAATAGCACCTGAATCATAAAGTTGTTGTGAGGATTAACCGAAGTCCTGCCCATAAAGTGCTTAGAATGGCATCTGGGTACCTAATGGGCGCCATACAAATGCTAGCAATGATAAAGATAATAGTTTGGGGTCCCCGTGTAGTCTAGCCCCTCCCTGCCTGTCCAGGCTCATCGCTGACCATCTCTTCCTTGTTCCAACTGCATGTCAATCTCATTGCTGTTCCCAAACCCCTCAGTCTCTCCGTGTCTTTGCCCAGAACATTTCCTCTGCCTGCAAGGACCTCAACCTAACCAATGCCTCCAAACCCTGTGAGCGTTGGCCCATGGGTGTCTTTCCCACAAAGCCGTCCTGGACTGCTCTTCCCTCTCTCCTGCCCACCTTCCCTCCCTTCTGTCAGCATATAGTCTGCAACCCTTTTCTTTGGGTCAGGTTCTGGGGACAAGGCAGTGACTAAAAAGGCAAAGGTTCCTGCCTCCAAGGAGCTTATAGTCCACATTTTGGTGTTTTTTTAAAAAAAATATATTTTTATTGATTTCAGAGAGGAAGGGAGAGGGAGAGAGAGAGAAACATCAATGATGAGAGAGAATCATCAACCAGCTGCCTCCTGCATGCCCTGCACTGGGGATCCAGCCCACAACTCAGGCATGTGCCCTAGACTGGAATCGAACGCAGGACACTTCAGTCTGCAGGTCGACGTTCTATCCACTGAGCCAAATCAGCTAGGGCCATATTTTGGTTTTTAACTATGTATACATCACAGCGCTGATCACATTGCACATTGATTGTTTGCCTATCGTCTCCTTATTAATCAACAAGCGTTTATTGGTATCTACTGTATGCCAGGTATCCCCCTAAACTCTGAGCATATGTGGACACATGGCATTGTCCTTGCCCTCAAGGTCTCAAGGTGTGGCGACAGATAGGTAAATTAATAATAATAATAATAATAATAATAATAATAATAATAATGCCACTGTAGGACGTGTGTGTGTATTGTGTATGGGCAGGGAGGAGGAGAGCAAGGCCTGGTTTCTGGCCTGAGCTCAGTGGTACTCGGGCAGGAGCAGACGCAACGCCTGTGCTTCTCATCACTGTCGATGGTGTGGACCAGCTGGTTAGAGGTATGAAGGTGTTTCTTTGATGTCAACCTTCTGTTTCGTGGTTGTGAGCACAGATTTTGGAATCGGCCTGACAGGTTGGAGCCCTGGCTCTGTTATTTCCCAGCGGTGTGTGGCTCTGTCATCTCCCAGTGGTGTGTGGACCCAGCCCAGTGCTCTGCCTTGTGCCTCTCTCTATCTCACCACGGAAAATGCGGATAGTGTATCCCTACCTCCTAGGATGTGTGTCGGGATTAGAACAGTGAAGGCTCATGGCCCGCGCTCAGTAACACCTGCCAAGCACCGCTCACTGCGCTGGACCCTTCTGATGTTACCTTTCTGTGCCTGCGTGTCTTGGGTTCTCACCCATCAAGGCCTCCGACCTTGCCCTTTCCCACTAACAACTCCTCTGCCCACAGGGGCGGCCGCCTCGGTGCCAGGCAGAGCCTCAGCTGGGTGATCGCCTTCATGCTCAACCGAAGGCTCTTGCAGTACCACCGGATTTTGTAGGATAGTGACAGTTTCCAGAAACCTCTGGTCTGTGAGCCAATTTGGAGAAAATGGAATCTTTCTCTGTGCTCTCGGCTCGCATCCTAACAGGCTGCACAAACACTCTGGACAGGCTTCAGCAACTTCACATCGAGGCCCCATCACAGCTCCGAAATGAAAACATCCCCCGTTGCTCCCTGCATGTGAAGCTGGAGTCTGTGCTTGGCACGGACCTCGGCAGTAGCAATAACACTTCCTCCCACCAGCTCGCAGGGCCCCGCAGAAGGCAGAGCCACTTAGCATTCTCAGTGCTGCTCCCTGTGAGCATAACAAAAAGTAGGAGCTGTCAGGATCCCAAATGTTCAGATGCGCTTCCAGCTAGAGGTAGGATAGGTCTTTTGAAGTCTGCAGAGAAGTGGTTTCGTATTCAAATGTGTTGAGCGGGGCTGGGGCCCGCCATGGTCTAATGTAACCATTCACTGCATGGTTTCTCATCTCGTCCCAGAAACTGACTTCACAGCACCATGTTCATTTCCTCAGCAAGGACCCTTCTGTCGAAAGACTCGTGAATGGGGTAACTGACAATGGTAAGGGTTTTATGATTTGTGGAGAATTCATACGTGAAAGAAAATGGGTGAATTAAAAATATTGAACAGCTTAGCTGGCATCCACATAGATGAATCGTTGAGATCTATTTTCTTCCCCCTTCATACTATAAACATATGGCATGAATTTTCTGCTCTCATTACAGATGCTGAGAGAAGGCAAAGACAAATATTTATATTACATTCATGTTTTACAGTAAAAATACTGTTCGGTTTGTTTATACAGTTCCACTGTTCCAGTTTTTATGGTTGGTAATGAAACCACTGTAAAACCAAGCCTGGGTTATATAGCAGATGCGATAAGCCCTAACATTCAGGGAGATATCCAGGATGGAATTGTTGATGTCACACGTATGGAATCAACATCTGAATTATGGGTTAGGACAGGCTAAGCTATGCCGTAATAACAACCTTGGAATCTCTGGGGCTTAAAACCACAAAGGTTTATGTCTTGCTCCAACTACATTTCCATCATGAGTTGCTTGGAGGGCTCTGTTAGGAGGAGACCTCACTCAGCCACCCGGACTGGCAGCAGCTGCCTGGCGGGATAGTGGTAGAGGAAGAGGAGGCAGGCTGGTCCCGGCGCTGGCTCTGCAAGCCTGTGCTCAGAAGTGCTGTTGCCACATCCGCTCCTATCCCATTGGCCATAGCAAGTCTCCTGGCCTCCCAGGGCTGGGAGGCTGGCAACCCACCATGTACATAGGAGGTGGATAACTGATGTATCAGAGAATGGCCCTATAGACTTCCTGCCACAGTTACTCCAACCCTCTTTGTAGTTATTTAACTGGTATTTTATTAAAAAAATTTTAACGAATATATTTTTATTAATTTCAGAGAGGAAAGGAGAGGGAGAGAGAGATAGAAACATCAATGATGAGAATTATTGATTGGCTGCCTCCTGCACGCCCCATGTTGGGGATCAAGCCCACAACTCGGGCATGTGGCCTGACCAGGAATTGAACCAGGACCTCCTGACTCATAGGTTGATGCTCAACCACTGAGCCATGCCAACTGGGCATTAACTGATATTTTATTTTTAATGCAATTTTGAATCCTAAGGGAACAGGAAATGCATCACAGACCTTCCTGCTCCCATGCCCAAACTGTTTTAAATTATATATATTTTTTATTGACTTCAGAGAGGAAGGGACTGGGAGGGAGAGAGAGATAGTAACACCAATGATGAGAGAGAATCATTGATTGGCTGCCTTCTGCACACCCCCTACTGGGAATCAAGCTGCAACCTGAGCATGTGCCCTGACTGGGAATCGAACCGTTACCCCCTGGTCTCAGGATCCAGTCTCTTGTCCTTCCTTTGCCTAGTCTTCAGCAGGGTAAGAAAGGCTCAAATTACAGTAGAAGACAATCACTTTTCCATCAGTTTTAAAGGAGAAAGGAATGGGTCCCCTTCATTGGGCATTTTGTGTGATCCTATAAAACCAGGTGTTCTGTGAAATGCTCACAAGATCTAACTCCTAGATTTTTTATTTTTCCCCCAAGGAAGAATCTCAGTAATTATGTTTGGAAATTTTGGAAACTATTTGTGTGTATTTGTTGGAAAGATTTTTACACAACAAGGTTCATTAGGTTTTTGATTCTGTGGCTGTTTAAAGTAGTCTTTCTTGATATGGGTTTTTGTGTCCTAGGATTTGTGTTCATTTCTTGTTGTTAAGGTGGAGGATAGTTCGTCATCCTTTTTAACATGTCAGGAGGCCATGGAGAAGCACCTGCATGCATTTTCTCCAGGCTCCCCGACCCAGGGACCCGAGCCCTATGTGATCCGTCTCTGTCATGGCCCTTTCCGCTTTACTGCACCCCATTGAAACATGATGCCTGGACGCAGACACAGTATTTCCCGGTTTACCTTTTTCTGAGGAAAACAGAAGCATTATGTCACCAGTTCAGTAGGCCATACATCAGTGTGGCATGTTGCACATTTTATTAATCTAGGAGTATGTTTTGCCTTTTCTCCCCCTAAAGAATGGAATCTTATTTGCAATGCTTGTTTTTCACCTAAGGATCTGTTGTGACTTTGGAAATCTTAAAACAAACAGTAGTTTTAAACATAAAGTCAGTGGCCATTAGAGTCCCATGTGATGATAGACAAGAAACCTAATTTCTTTGAGCCTCAGTTTCCACATGCATAAATTGAAGAGACTAATACTGATGCTTCTCATATGATTTGTTGTATTGAGATTCCAATGTTCAGTATTTGGTGTAGTGTGAGGCACATAGATGACATTCAATAAGCTTGAATTTTGTCCATATGATTAATTGTGTAATTATAATAAAAACAGATAAAGCCTCTAAGCGTAAGACCCAGCATATATGGGTACTCATGAATGAGTACATTTCAGTTCCTTTCTCCAATTTGTTGAATGAGTGAGTGGATGAGTGAATGAATGAATGGATGAATGAATGAAAACTTGAATTCTTCAGCTTCAATTAGCCTTCTGCTTGAAGGCTGAAAGAAACTTTAAATAACTGTAATAAATTATGTAGAACCAAATCAGAAAATGAGTGAAACAATGTATGGAAGCTAGATACATTTTTATTATTTCTCTTTTTATTCCATTTTCTCCCTATGAGTCTTATTTTTTAGTATGAAATAAATAATTGGATTTAAACAGATTCCTTGGTAGATATGGATGGTTTTTAGGGATTTAAGTGATGTGATGGGTGTTTCCCAGGCATTTAAGGCCTCCTAAGGCTTCCATTTCCATTAAGCATCATGGATGCATTCCAAGAATTTAATTAATATAACATCTCTTCATTCATTGTAATTCCTCACCAGGGTTATGAGAACTTGGGAGTGTTTAGTTTCTTATTCGGCTGATTAAAAGGTACTTCCTTTGGTTTTCCCAACTAGCTATTTTTTCAAGGAATTCAGTAGTTATCAATGATTATTAAATCAACCCAACTAGAAAAATAAAATAAATTGATAAGAAGAGCTTTTATCCAGACATTGAATAGTTGTCTTAGTTGGGCAAAACAAAGTTTAAAGGGTACATATTGGAGTAACAGGGTTATATTTGAAAAAATCCAGAACAGTAGTACCATTATTTGGAAGTTTTAAAGAGCTAATATTAAAAAAAATAATAACAGCAAGTTATACTTTATAGAATGGGCACTAAACTATGGGCCATTATGATATGGTCCCAGCTGAAAAGTCATTGGCTTATATAAGGTTATCAATAGGTTTATGGATGTTAAGATCCCTAGTGGATATTGGGGGGTGGAGGGTGGGAAGGTTGTGTCTTTTGAAATCATAGAAATGACTTTCCTTGGGGCCACTGGACAAAATGGAACCTACATGTGATGAAGTACAACACATCTTCTTTTTTGATTCCATGCTTGGCTAACCGTAAAGATTGGATTAGATCCTGCTAAGACTTTGAAGAGGATTGGGGAGGGAGGGAGACAGAGAAGGAGAGCAGGGTGAGAGGGCAGGAAGAATTTGGAGGGGCAGGCAGAGGCTAGGTCAATACCAGAGTTCCTGACATTCCTGTATGCTGGTATTTGATTCAAGCCATGGCTCAGAGGAGGCAGTCATATTCAGGATGGAGTTGCAAGAGGCGGGTTTGGGGCTGAGCCAAGCCAGAATCAGGAGCAAGCTTGGGTTCTTAGGACCAGGAATAGGCAGATTTCAGAGGCAGGTTGTGACAAGTTAATGGGCAAGATCAGGGCTTGGGTTCACCTGCGCAGTGGTGGCGTCCCAGGAACCCTTGCCTATGGCAGCCTAGCCCCCATGGGTTTGCTCCTCACCCCTGCTTGCTGGTAGGCATCAGCATTTTTGCTGTTCTGATGACCTAACCCAGAGGTTACCCCATCTCTATCCTCTTTTTTGTCGGTGCAAGTTCATGAGGGATATGAAAGGCTGCATGTCTTTGCAATAATGGTGGCTCATTTGTTCATCTTCAGGGCCAAGTGAAGAGGGTTACAGGTAGAGCCAATACACAGGGCATATAAAATTGGGACAATAGCCTTTAAATATATTTTTTGAGAAAAATAGAGGGGTCAGGAGTGAGTGGACAGCCAGTGGCTGACGTAATAATAACAGCTAAACCCCTCTCACCTTTTTGCAGGAGCTCTCTTCCCCATTGTGTCTGTTGTCTTGTCCAGCACTTCTTCCCATTCCTTTATTAACACCTCCATTCTGGGGACTGTGGAAGTGAAGGTGTCATTACTCATTCACATGTACTAGTTTGGGCCCATTATGGTCCATCACACCCTAATCAAAGTGGTCCATCCAAGATGGGCACTTGGCCAGACCAGTCGATGGAGAAGATGCTCTCTTGTCTGTGGGACTGGGAGCTGGAGGGATGTTTGTACGGGCTGCTAGCGGCTATGGTTCCTGTTATCAGGAGACAGAATCAGAAAGGTGAAGGCAAGCTGAAATGAGAGAGAGCAAAAGAATTCCTTTGGCCAATGTCACCTCTGCCCTTGTCATATTACGGAGCTGATAAACCCCACATTGTGTGTGAGATAATATCTGATATGCTGGTGACCCTTTGGCTATGCCTAGTGGGTACTCTTACTCTCAGTATTCTCGCCTTTCACCTCCTCATGGCTGCAACTCATGCCATTCCAGTCAATTCTATTCTACACACTTGCTAGGAGCAGGACTTGGGCCCCATTTGGAGAGATTTGGCTTAGGTCCTGCATATTTTCAGCGGCTGCCTACAGTCACACTGGTACTACAGGGGAAACATTGGTTCCTGGAGGCAGAACCAACTGGGTTGGATCCCAACTCTGTTTCTAAATGGATGTCCAACCTGAGTCAGATCATTAATCTCAGATGACACGGCATAGGGTTGTGAAGTGACTGCTGATGAATGGGAGTTCAGGACAAAGTGCCTTCCACATCACAGGGTTAGTATCCTTTACTTCCCTTATGCTGTCCCCCAGCCACCGCTTGTTGGTATTTATTTTGAACCCAAGCCATCAGTCATCTGTTAACTACATGGCTTTATCAAGGTTCCTTTACTTGGAGACTTTGGTCTTAAATGTCTGAACACTAAAGATGAAAACCAGCATTAAGGTTGTATGTTTCATTTTTCACTCTCTTTTAAAGAGACAGCTATGGAATAAAATATGTTTTACATGCTCCCTTCCCAACTCTGTGATGAGGGCTAGATCAGACAATATGGGGCTCCCAGATCACTGGATTATCACCCATCACAGACAGTTGGCACCTTTGTGACGATTAGAATAAGGTCCCCTCTTCTCTTGAGGCCCACAGCTCCTCCGCTGGGCACACAGCCTGGTGAATGGAATGCAAGCTGCGGCCCAGCCCATCTTGCCCCTTAGACCATTGCTGTTGAGTTAATTAGATGGGTGATCCTTCTTTAATCACAGGGAGAGGAGGTAGAAAAACATACCACACCAATTGAGAATAGCATGAGTTTCTATTATGTTTATTTGAGCTTTCAACAAAATGCTCCAAAACAGCAATATGGTCCCAACATATAAAAAAGCCTTCATTCAAATATCCTTGGATACCTGTTTTGTGCATATTATATATAACATCCCACCCACATGAATATGTTAATTCCATTTTATTAGTTTCAGTCCCCTTTTTCCCCTGTACACGATTTCTGTTTTATAGCTATAGTTTGGTTGAATTAACATAGATTTCCCACATGGGGAAGGTTTTGGGTGGGATTTATAGCAAGGCAGGTTCTTGATCCTTGGAAGGGATTGTTAACTGAGGTGGGATTTGAGAACAGCATTTTGGAGTGGAGCAAGGAGCAATGGAGGGTGCAAACTATATGGAGAAATAAATTAGAATAATTATTAGAGTGCTTCTCAAATCTTATAGGATATTTGATCATAGGAGTCACTTTCCTGGGGAGTGATAGACTGCTTATACTTGGAATACTTTAAAAATACATTTTCATTGATTTCAGAGAGAGGAAGGGAAGGGAGAGAGAGATAGAAACATCAATGACGAGAGAGAGAATCATTGATTGGCGGCCTCCTGCACGTCCCTCACTGAGGACTAAGCCTGCCACTCAGGCATGTGCCCTGACCCGGAATCAAATCGTGATCTCCTGGTTCATAAGACAATGCCCGACCACTGAGCCACACGAGCTGGTCTTGGAATGCTTTTATAATTAATATGTTTTGGTTATATTGAATGTATGACACAGATTCCTAAAATCAGATCATGAATACCTCAGAAATTATATGGAGAATAACAAAGACAAGGCTGCCTATCTGTCTGTTTTTTGGGCAAGTTAGCTAACCTTTGTTTCAGTTTCTTCATACGCCAAAGGGAGACACAAATGGGCCTCAGGTCCCAGAACAGTGCTCAGCACACAATGAGCTCTAAGTAATATCGCTGGTTTCTTCTTGCTGTGTTCTAACTGGTGACTATTCATTACTTTGAAGCTCTTATTCTAGATAATGGTGGTTATATTCTCTTCCTTGTCCATTCTGTGACAGTAACTATAAAACACGCTTTTTTTATCCATTAGGCGAGAATTTATTTATTACAGGTGTAGTGTTGTTATTGTTGAATATTTTGAATTATATAACTTACGTGAGCAACACAGCTATGACTTGCCTTTCGTGGTAGAATAGAAATCTTCCTAGTTAACTGGCAAGGGTAGTGTATTAGTTTTTGTTGCAGTAACAAGCAACCCTAAGCTCTCTAAGGCTTACGAAACATATGTGTATTTCTTTGCTCCTGGCACATGAGGGCTGGAGGTTGGCTATGGTTCTTCTGTCTTTGCTGGGCTTCCTGGGCTTCTCATTTCAGGCCTGTGAAGAGGAGCAGCCACTAGGGGCATGTTTTTGTCATGACTAAGGGCAGAAGCTCCAGGGACCTCTGTTCAGACATTGATGTACCTCATGTCTGCATCAAGTCTCATGGCCAAGACCAACATCAGTGGGGCAGGAAAGTATATTCCACCTATAGGAATGGCAAAGGCAAGGAAGGCACAATAACTGTGAACAAATAATATAGTCCTCCAAAGATGAGTTTTAAAATACAGGTACCATTTATCTTTCAATAATATACCACTTTGCAGGTTTATTTAACCTTTGATTTTTTTAAGCTCTGATAAGCTGTGAAAGCCACAAATACACAAGTTGTTTTTTTTTTTTAAAAGGAAAGAAAAGTCCATCTAAAAGGGTCAGGAAAATATTGACCTTTTCTGCCTTCTGCTAACTAAGATCTCAGTCTTTTTCTGAGAACCAGACTAGTGGTCTTTGCAGTGGCCAGTCACCTCATTAGCCTAGCATGAACGGCATGTGTAGGAAATAGCAGCTCAGAGTCCTCAAAAGAGGCCTCAGATTTATGGCCTATCCCAGGCTTCCCTAATCGAGGCTGTTTTCCCTCTAGATGCCTTAGTCAATCAGTAATTAATTTGAAATCCAAAGTTTCATTAAGTGTTATTGAGTTCTCTCACACTGACATTTGTGGTGCTATATTTCTTCAAAATCACAAACCATTTTTCATACTGTCATTTGCATATTTTAACAGTAAATATTACAGTTCTGGTATAAATGACCCAGTTTTCTGGATATATTTACTTGAATGTCATAAACTTATTATCTTTCTCTTCCACTTCATTGCTTTTCTGCTTTTCTCAAGTATTTTGAAATCATATTTAAAGCATCATTACCGCCTCTGAATTCTATCTACAGTATAACTAATGATTGCCGGGGGAAGATTTTCACGACAATACCAAGTGGAGCTGGCGTTCTTTGAGTCAGGTCTTATAGGGTTACAGTACCATTCATTACACAGCCTACGAGAATATGTTTGGATGTTTAGGGGACGGCAGGGGCCTGGGGTGACAAATATTAACAGTATGGAATTTGCATGAATACTGATGCTTAAATGAAGACAGGCAGTCTTAGTTAAATATATATATATATATATATATATATATATATATATATATATATATAAAATTTGTTTTTGTTGTAATTTTTGGAGGGCTGGGTGAATGAGCATAAAGATATGCCGTTTAAAGGCTTAACTTATTTTTTAAAAACAATACAATGCCCCTTCAAGTCAGGGGGCTTTGTTACATTGGTCTTCTGCAAGACAGGTTTATTGTACCTGCTTAATGGGTGATATGTTTGCTTTTTTAGTTAAAAAGGTAAGATTTCACTCAAAAATCCAAATTTTAGCTTCTTTTTAAAACATTGGAAGACATGGCAATAATTAGCTGGGACTGAGTAGTAGCAGCATCTTCACAGACGGGCCAGGCGCTCACACCATACGCATCCCCCACTCCTTGGAGTGTTATCCCGCCTGCTTTACCCCTTACTCCGGATCCTTTTAAACTCCTCTTTCTTCTATTCTTAGCACTTATAATGTGCTGACATTTTATTGAGTTTTCTCAAGGATCATATTTATTGCTTCTTGACTGCCTACCTCCAATAGAATGTGAGCTTGGCTGTAAAACACAATTTTGCACATAGTAGGGCCTTCAGAAAAAGTCATTGAAGGAACAATTGCATGCAGTTGTTACCTGGCTGACATTTGCACTTAACACTTCTTTTCTGCCTTCTGCTAACTAAGATCCCCCACATGGTTCTCCAGGCAGCGATTCCATGCCCCAGTGCCTTGGTTCATGCTGGCAGTTCCTGCTGCAGAGCCACTCCCCTTCCATTGTTCAGATCCATAGTCTCTTCTCCATGACCATTATGCCCCATGTGACACTTTTTCCAGAACCCACAGTCTGACTGGAACCCGATCCTTTATTAAACTAGATAGTCATCAAGACCATGAACTCCTTGGGGGATGGAGATGGGGATGGAGCCATCTCTGTGACGCCACTCCTGCTCACCTCCCACTGGCTGGTAAATGATGACTAAATGGCCTCCAAATGAATTCAGGCCCCCCAACATTGACCACCTTCTGTGAATTTCCACATGTAATAGTTGGGCAAGAAATGGGAAAGACTGAATTCTACTCCATATCAGCTTTTGAATTTGTTTCCTCACTTTCTATTCTTGAGCCCAGGAATGCAAGACATAAGCTAAGAAAAATGGAATTATTGCTCTAACATGATGGTTTCCTTTTGTTAGGGAACACAGATCTGTGCTTTATTTCAGAGGGTCACCACACTTAACCCTTTCTCTTAGGAGGGCACTTTTTGGCAGGAGGCTGTCATGTGGAGTTTATACTATGAGGGCATAGAAAATCTTATAGTACTAAACCTTAAAAAAGTCTAACTAGATGACTGTACCTTTTAGCCATACCTACGATTAATTTAAGTGTATTGTAAGCCGGTTAAAATATTTCATTAATGGAAAAGGTAGGCCTACCTTATGGTAAATGCACTGCTAAGTGTTTATAGTACATTTCATATTTTACATGATTTCCTTTATAATTCTGCTTATCTTTTCATTCTAATTCCCTGAAGGACATATAAAAGAACCCCTAAAGAGAGTAATTACTGCTGTACTCTTTAACCAAGGCTCCTTTTGCAAGGAAAAAATCTAAGCTGCTTTTTAAAGAAGGCCGTTTTTTAAATAAAAATGCAAATAAGCTACTTTGTAACCACATTAATTACCCACCTAGCCTCTTATTACCATGTTTGTATTGTTTGCAAATACTATTTACAGTCGTGTGGAAATTAACATTACTGGTCCTGAGGAAAGACTGTGGTGGGGAGGTTGTGCTTTGGAACCAATTAGGGCGAACCTTGTCTCTACAGAGACTCTGGGGAAAAAACACAGCCTTGCGATGTCAAATAATAGCATTAGCTCTGACTGCATAGGCAGAGCGCTGTAATTATATTATTGGCCCTATTTTGCTTCTGCAATGAATTTCATTGCCGGCGCTGTAAAATCAGCAGGCAGCAACGTTTCTGCTAATGATTTAATGTACTCTCTGATCATTTTGGACAAAAGTCATGGTAAGATCCAGGAGGCAATTTTGTCACCCCCACTGACTGCTGCCTGGGTTGAGCATGCTAAGCGAGGGCACAACGCGAGTGTGATCTCCTTGTTATCCTAGTGAAATCCTTCCTGTATGGGAGAGAAAATTACTTGCCTAATATGTAATATGAGCTCAAGGAAAAGGTGCTATCGCATAGCCTACGATCACAGTGCGTGTGACTTGAAGGGCCAGCCCTGTGCCAGGCCTCGTACGAGCACTTGATCGCTATTGTTCCCCATTCCTTAGTGCCTTTTTGCAGAAAGGAGACCGAGGTACCAGCTACAATATGAACTCTCCACGTGGCAGGTACCACAATGGTGATTAAATTAGTCCTCCCACATTAGGTACAATATATGCAATGCAGTTTTTTTCCCCTTAATCCAGCTAATTACTGACTGAGCTTTACATTTTGTGATTTTTTTGTTTTTGTTTTGGATTTTACATCAAAATATCTTTTGGTTTTAACAAATGCTTTTCATGTGCTTTGAAGTTAGTTTGAATCTGAGCTTAATAAATGTTTAGCACGGAACATTTATTCCATCCTTGTAGGAAACTCATTCTGTGGTGGAAAGCTATGTATTCTTAGCGTTCATCCAAGGAAAGGGGAAACTCTAAGGGACATTTTAATACTAGCGCATGCCAAATGTTTGCAGGCTTTATCTAATTTAATCTCTAGGAAAACTAGGAAGTGCCCTCATTTTACAAAAGAGGGAAAAGTCAGTGAGAGGAGGTAAGCCACTTGCCCCCGACTCTACTGCTGAGTCCATGGCAGAAGCAGAATTTGAAAACAGAACCCATACGTTTTAACTAGACAGCAAACAGGCAAGGATATAGACTCCTCCTTTCCCATACCAGTGATTTTTCTTTGCTGTCTTCTCTTCTCTTTTTACAGCATATATGTACTAATTGAGGCAATTTTCACTCCTTTGCCTAAAACTGTATTTCATTAACCGAAAGAGTGCCACAGTCCCCATGCGATGTTTGTAAGCCATTCTGATCGCTGCTGGAGCTTAGACTCCAGGCCTCCATTCTAAGGCTGCCTCTCTTTCCAGGGGGTTGTGGGGGGCCTCAGTCCAGGCCAACCCCTCAGTACAGCCACTTCCAATGGAAGCTGCAACTGGCATTTTCGTGTAGGGAATTCTTACCATTCAAAGAAGGCTATCCTTGCTGAACCTGGGTACCAGATTCTTACCAGAGGAATGAAAATGACCATGCCTCCCCTCAAAAAACAAAACAAAACAACAAGCCAAAATAAAACACACTCCCACCCCTCCACACACAACAAGGTAAAGGTAATATTTGCAACAATTAGGAAAAAGAATCAAATCGTTGTGAAAGACTAATGACAGCAAGCAGTGGTCTTTTACTCTACTTTTTCACCCTCCACTTTTGTTCATTCATTCATTCATTCATTCATTCATCAGACAAATATTGACTGAGTGTGGATTCTGTGTCTGGTGCTCTTTTGGATGCTGGCCTGCAAGAGTGGATAACGACAACCACTTTGAACAGTTGCTGTTCTGATGCTTCTGGTGGCTGCCTCCTATGTTTTAATAGAATGTATAAACTGCCATTTTTTGATCTATCAATTTCAGGGACTTGCAAATAACTTTTGCTGTTATGGGTATGGATTTAACTCATTTATACTAACTTCAATACTTTTGTCTCCTTTCTCTCACTATGTAACTTCAGATTTTGTATATTTATATTGTGTTACTAGAGGCCTGGTGCATGAAAATTCATACACTGGAAGGGTGGGGGGGTCCCTCAGCCCTGCCTGCCCCCTCTCACAGTCCGGGAGCCCTCAGGGTCAGGAGGCGACCCAGCGATCAGGGGAAGGCAACGTCCCCATCACACCTCTGCTGCTGCCACTGCTGGCAGCGCAAGTCTCAGCCGACCCTGGTTACCTGAGCCTCAGGTGGCCCTGGGCAGCTAGAGGGCTGAGAGGACTGGGGGACTCTGGAGGCAGGCACAGGGGGCGGGTCCAGCCTTGCTGTGTGCCTGCCGCCCCGCTGGGCCTGAGGGCACTGGGCGCCACCGTCTTGTGGCTGTGGGCGTTGCCATCTTTGAGGGCATGGCAGTCAATTAGCATATTCCTACCTTATTGTCTGTGGGTGCCACCATATTTTAGGGTGGGGCAGTAAATTAGCATATTCCCTCCTTATTGGCAGTGGGCACTGCCATCTTTGCCATGGCGTGAGGGTCAATTAGCATATTCCCTCTTTATTAGATAGGATTTTATGAATTTTAAATATTTTATATGTATCTATAGGTCTATATATCTGTGTGTGTGTGTGTGTGTGTATTTGTTTTTGATTCTGGACAGTGCCCTCGCCTCTGTACCTTGTTAGATGAACTCTTGGCATCCTTTTCAAGTCTTTCACCTCTTTCTTTCCCCTTCACCCCTAACTTCAGCTTTGCCATAGTTAATAACATTTACATTCCATTCTATAACCATAATTAAATCTCTTGTGCATTTTCTATGGATTGATTCTATAAGATGAGAAACAGTAAGTATCTACATCATCATGGCCATATAAATATTTCTTACTCAAGAGCAGTTAATGTGCCTCCATTACATTTCCACCTCTAGGGGTTCTTTGCCAAGGCTCTTAGACAATGAGCCCAACACTCAAGTGGGTTCTTCTTTCCTCTGCTCTACTACTTGCTATCTAGGGCATGACCTTAGTTCATTAGATGCAGACAGGATGCAACTTCCAAATCTCCTTAGTGCTACTCACCTGATATTTTGAGCCCCATGAGGTGATCTATTTAAAAAAGAAATATTTTTATTGATTTTAGGAAAGAAGAGGGAGAGAGAGATAGAAACATAAATGATGAGAGAGAATCATTGATCAGTTGCCTCCTGCACATCCCTACTGGGGATTGAGCCAGCAACCCAGATATGTACCCTGACCAGGAATCGAACCATGACCTTCTGGTTCATAGGTAGATGTTCAACCACTGAGCCATGCTGGCTGGGCAAGGTGAGGTGATCTTTTATTCAGATGTATGCTATCCACCCCTTCCATTCCCTCTTCCTCACCAAGTTACCTGGGAGTATCTTGCTTAGGCTAATTTCCAGACCCAAAGACCTTTCTTCTCTCTTGTTCCAAGGAAGCAGCTGGAGGCATATGCATGTAGGTTTCAGTGTAAATGATTCATTGATAGACTAAGCAGCCTGTTGGATGGAATCATCAATGGCATGAGGGAAAACACAAATAGATGCAAGAAGAGCCATTTCCTAGCAGGAAAAAGTATTATTTATGGATCTACAAAGGTACTGGCTTCAAAAGTCACCAGTGACACGGTAGCCAATGTGCAACCTATTTTTCTTTTTAAGCCTGTTGGGATGGCAAGGGAGGAAATAAATAATGCATTTCTTAGTATGTCCTCTTTTAAGTTATTGAGTGTCGCCATGAGACTTCTAAGGCGTCAGTGGTAGAACTAGAAAGATGGATAGCAGTATTTGTGATGGTTGCCTCGGCTCTGACTGTGCTTCCTCGGCACATAGTAGGCATTTTAAGAATTCCTCTCCAGCCTTCTAATTTTCTCCTTTTCTGTTTCATGTGACTCACTGCTAAATTAGCTGGGTTTGATGTCATTCCTTTCACCTGTCCGACACACCTTTAGAGTGAATTTCTTTGTAGGTTGCAGCATGTATGCTCGCAATAATAATGAGTAAGAAAGAGAGAGAGAAAGCAAAGGAATAAAAACAAAGGTTAGGTCAGAGTACCTGAACTCTCTGAGCCTCGGTTCCCCCTGGGTAAAGACAGGTTATTAATGGCTGCTTTGCAGGACTGTTGGGAGGACTCAAGGTGATATTGCTCCAGTGCTTAACAGAGTGCGCATTAGATCATAGATCATCACGCAATTTTTATTATTGTCATTCTTAATACGGTGTTCACAGTCCGGGGGCGCTTGGCTTCTCAGGTGGCCACGGGAGGTTTGCCCTTACTTGATGGTTTTTCAGTTAATCCATGTCCTGGGAGAGCGGACTGGAGTGTTCAAAGCCAGAGGGGAGCTTTGTTATCTGTAAGGGCTGGATTAATTTTACAGTGTGGTGTCCTTTGCCCAAGGTAAGCATAAGGCGTCACCATGCTCCGTCTTGGGCCTGCTCTTTCTCGTCGGGCCTCCCTTCTCTGGATGGAGGATTTTACATGTGCACATTCATGATCTGTTGTGCCGGAGGGCAAGGCAGTCATCACTCCCAAATTCATTTCAGGTTATTAAAAATTCATTCCAGTTTTATTTGTGAGCAGGTCTGAGTGCAGAGCTGACTGCAAACAGTAGAAAAGCTTATGATGAAAAGGCAAACATTTGCTTCTGGCTTCCAAATAGACAGCAATTCTTCCTTCTCCCTGAAGCAGTTAGAAGGAAAATTGGGCTGAAAACAGGATGATTGTTTCTGGTTTTTAATTTTGTGCCTATGAATCCCCCTGCACAGAGGGGGATGTACCCAAATAAGGAGGGAAAACACCCAAATAACATGCCTTTATCCTAAGGTATGAAAATGTACGCACTAATCTGACAGTATGTTTGCTTTGTTCTGCAACCACTGAAGTAGGGAAGGAATTTCAACTAAGAATCAAAATGTTTGTCTGTTAAGACGGTGATTTTTTGAGAAGGAAAATTAATATAACAGCATTATATGGGGAACATGGAAAAGGCTGAGGGTGCAAGGAAACTTTATTCAACTTACAGAATATCCAAAGCAGGAGAAGGCATGATGCAAAAATACTAGTGATCTGAGCTGGGTTATTCTATGACTGTATTTGAAGTCCAAAGTGTTGATAGCTAAGGGATGAAATGACAAATGTTTGGCAAGGCCACAACAGTCTTTTATGTTAATAGCAGGTTGAAAAAAAATACAAAAGTGAAGTAGGCATTTGTAATTTTCTAACTCAGTCTGGTTCTTTTTGAAACAGGATCCTGGTCTAGCCACGTGCACCCGGCCACCCACGTGGAATTATCTACTCATCTGTACATTCTCTCCACCCATTCACTAGGCATTCCTTTCCATTTATTCTTCAATGTTTTTCAATTTATTCTTTCAACTTTTCCTCTCTCACTTCTTCAATCTTGACCTTCTCTTCCATATCCTAAACTTTTGCTAGCCATTTTGGTCTAGCAATCTGGCTGAAAATCTGGTACAGGACCCCGCTTACATGGCTTCTGGACTCCGCCAAACCTGGCTAACTTCTGGTTGCCAGTTCAGACAGAGCACGTTTGGGGCACTCTGGTGTCCCATGTTCCTTCCCAACCTGGGCTCAGAGAGCTGCCTCAGAGGGTAGTTGGTCCTGATGCCTTCCCCCATGACCATGTGCCTCTGGTTGTTCCCCAGATAATGCCTTAGCCTTCTGTTTCCTCCCCTTCCCAGGGACTTAACTGGTCAAGTTTAAAGGAGTTATAGAACAACATCAACACTTTGAGTTCCTAATATTAGAAGTCCTAACATGTTTTACCTTTTCTTTTTCTTACTCTTCTCTTCTTTCTTTCTGGTTGTTGTTGATTTATTTTATTATTTCAACAACTAAAATACTTTGTGCTGGTGATGGCAAAGAGAAAATAAAGTCTACTTTTCAATGACAGGCTTCTTTCCAAAATGATTTGTCTTCATTTTGGATTGACATTCCACTTCTAGTCACTTCAAGGATGAGAAGGTTTGTAGTCCCAGTGTCTCAGTCAGTAACCAAACACCTGATTTCACGCGGGATGGCAAGTGCATTTCAAACTATTGGATTTTCTTGCCTGCAGCATCCCATTGAGAAGGACTCAGAAGCTGTCCCCACGCTCAGTGGAAGAGAGAACTGTGATTAGTGACATCTGCTACCGACAGAGGAGAGGTGAATTATGGTGTTGTCATGTCTGACAATGATTAGAAGAGCTGCTACTTAATGAAAACTATGCAGATAACTCACACAAATTACAAAGAAAAATTATCGTTCACATCCCTAAGAATCCATCTTCCTTCTTCTTTTTTTATTGTTGTATAATTGACATATTATATTAGTTTCAGGTGTACAACATAATGATTCACTATTTGTATGAGACTCCATCTGTTTTTAAATTCAGAATTTCATACATCATATTCTTAATGTGAACTCACATAGATCAGTCACACAGACTCAAAATGTCAGAGTCTTCTTCTCCAGCCCTCTCTCTCTGACCTCAGCATCCAGTCTGTCGTCCAGTTCCATAACCCCATCTCCTCTAATCTTCTTCCGCATCTTGCTGCAGCTTCCTCATGGGCCTGTGCTTGATGCGTCTTCCTCAGGCATAGCTCTTTAAAACTCTGTGATGGATGCCCATTTCCAAGTATAAAAATTCTAAACTCCTTAAGCTGATGTGTTAGACCCTACAGAGATTTCACCTAATCATGTATGGACATACACATTCAGAGGTGACGTTTAAAATACCAGCAGTTCCGTGGGTGGATGGATGGATGGATGGATGGATGACACAGAGATGGAGCTTTCTCATCTTAGCCTGTTGTTCCTTCTGTTTTTTTCTTTGTCTGCCCACTTTCCCATCTCTCTTGAATGGTATCCTTGTAGGCCCAGCTCCTCCACAGAGTCTTCCCCTCATCTTCCATCCTCATCACTGGAACACACCCCTCTCTATTCTGAACTTCCTTATTTCTTAAATGTCACAACAAAGGGGTAATGTTGTTAAAAACAAACAAGAATATACATGTGATTTCTAGACCCTAGAGCAATGATTTCCAGAATGAGGTGTGTTCTGGCCTCTTGAAACATTATGACATGGTTCTTTCTAATCTGAATAAGTATTGGTTATAAATAATTATCATAACATCATATCACAGTTTATATAATTGATGCTAGGATATTTTATATATATATTGTTTGTAGTTCTCACAGAGCTGATTCATTTGTTCATAAATCCATTTATTCAGCCACGGGCTATGTATCCCTCGAATGTATTCAGTGCCAACAGTGTGCAGGTACTGTGCTGGGTTCTAGAGATACAGAGGGTAAAGCAGGGTGTTGTGGAAGCATACAGGAAGGGTATTGGTGTTGGTTACCTCCTGCTGCATAAACAACTATCCCAAATGGTACCCTCAAAGTAAGCATTTATTATCTCAGAGTTTTTGTGAGAAAACTCGCAGAGAACTCACAGGAATTGGGGGGTGGCTCTTTTTAGGTGGTTCTGGCACAGCTGTGTCATGAGGACTGTTGAGATGTCTTCTGAAGGCTTGACGCACTGTAGCAGCCGCCTCCAGGAAGGTTCACTGACATGACTGTTGGCTGGAGGCCTCATTCCTTACCATGTGGACCTCTACAGAGGGCTGCTAGAGACTCCTCACAACACGTCCGCCGGCTTCCGGAGGAAGTGATCCAAGAGGAGAAACCTACTGTTTATGCCCCAGTCTCAGAAGTCACCCACTTTCACTCTGCCACATGAGATCATTAGGAGTGAATCACCTTGTTCGCTCCACATGGGAGGGAATGGGAACTTGGCTCCCCCTCGGGAAGGGAGGGTTATCAAATCATTTGTATGCCTGTTTGAAAACCACCACAATATCAGCTGGTCACTGGGAGAGGGAGTTAGAAAAAACTTGTGGAAGAGGTGAGTTTTGGCTGAATTTTAAAGAATTACTAGAAGTTAGCAAAGCAAAGAAAAGCAAAGCAAAGGACATTGCCATCAGAGTATCCCCTGGGCAAAGTTCTGGAGACCCAAGGGAGCAAAGGCCCACCTGGAAAGTCTGTAGATCTTCCGTTCAGGTGGAGTCGGGGGAGGGAGTGGAGGGGTGGTAAGCGGTGAATAGGGAGCACAGGAAAGGGAGGAAGGGGAAGGAGAGGAATGCTTCAGTTTGGGTCCTGTGGAGCTGGAGGCACCTGTGGAGAAGCCGTGGGGTCTGCAGTTTGGCACAAAGGGTGTGAACAAGGCTGCGAGCTGCCTCCACCTTCTACTGCCTCTCCTCCCAGAGGGCCCTGCATCCTAAAGATGAAGTCTGTCCCTTTTGTGTAAGATGGACTGTGTACAACCTCGTGGGTTGATTCCAGGAACTCTGCATTCTTACTTATCCTTACTTACTTTTACTCTAGCAAGCAGGGGCATGGTTTGGCCCATGGAAGTGATCTGTGACCTGAAGAATCTCCCTTGTTTCCCAGGAGCTCTAATGGAACAGAGGCCTGACACAGGCCTTGCTTTCACATCCCTGCCTTTCCTCTAACCAAGACAACCAAGACTCCAGACCAGGTCACACAACATGTGCTCAGACACACACTGCTGCCAGCAGCGAGTCTCTACCTGGACACCTTGCAGGCACATGTTAGTGAGACCGTTGGAATATGCATGGATGGGGGGCAGGGGGAGAGTTCCCTTCTTGCCGCATCTCTTTATCTCTTTCCTTTTACCTTTTTTTTTTTTTAAATCATATTATTTTCTTTCAGTGTTTCCCATGCAAGAAAGTACTTTGAGCAACAATGCTGTAAAATTATTTGATTTATTTTAAATATAAGAGGAAGGCATTTTCGGGTCCTGCTTTTTGCATTTAAAAAGTTATGTTGTGTCTGTTTCCTGCCATGTTCTCTGACTGGCTCCATCCTATATCCATGTTTTCTTCCTCTTTGGAGTCAAGACAGCTTGTTTTAATGGATGTTTCCATGATAAGCGATATATGGGTGAATCACTTAATTTTGTGTGTGTACTGCTCTAATTTCCAAAATGTGGCCTTTGATAATAGTGTGGAGAGAAGCATGATAGAAAACACTTGAGTAATTCTTTGCCCTTCAGTCTCTGGATGTGGAAATAAATGCTCTTGAATTTATACATTCTTGGTCCTTAAGGAACCATAAAAGCATACCCTTACATGTATATGAAATGGCAAGAAACTGCATATTTATTGAGAATCATGACCCTTAGGACTAGATAAGTCAAATTAAATCTCATAAAAAATTGGTTATGGAAAATAAATACATGGCGCTATTTTTTCTTTTAGAGTCTACTTATTAATTTTGTCATGTTTAATATGTTCCAGTGGCAAACAGAGGCATAAATGTATGCGTTCATTCCTAATTAATTTATGTAATTGGGTTTTATAAATTTAGGTGTTTAGGAAGCTGTGCATAACACACCCCATTTGCTGTGTGCTGTAGCCAATAAATGCATAATAGAAAGAAATATAGTTTGAAGCTCACTTCAGTGGTAAATATAGATTAGTTGTAAATGATATCTTTGTAATGTTTATTTTAAATTTTGCAATGCTGCAGATTCCCAAACATACCAATTAATGTTCTTATTTGAAATAATGACTAGTTAATTACTATAAATTCTAAGTGCTCTATCTCTGACAATTAAAAAGTCTCTTACAGCTTTTGTTTAGTTCCCTTGGAATTATATAAGGAGCCAGTACACCACTGCGGAAAGGAGAGTAAGAAGGGAAGGAACATGCTTAAACATGGTAGCTGTGTCAGTTCCTATTTTAAATGGCTGTATGTGTGTTTACATATACATATATGTCTAGGCACATTTATGTGTAATTTCTATTCTTGCTAAATAGGCAGTAAAAAAGGTGAAAAATCTGAAATGTATTGTGATTTTTTTAAAAGTAGGTTACAAATTTTCCTGTGATCAAATACACTGGGATAAAACCAGTGCATTTAAAATAAGTCCATCTGGCATCGTGCTGTGGCCGTGACGTTACCCAGGATCTCCGTTCTGCAATGAACCTAACTCTGCAGCCTAAGACAGACTAGGAATGATTTCATCAGAAAGGGACTGGGTTTTAGTCAGATTTCCCTGACACTTTATTCACTTACAGTGGGAGGGCCCTGTTGTTTCCTCACACAGTGCAAAGAAACTGAGAAACCCAAGTCAGTGCTATCCTGCTCCTACCCAAGGCATTAGGCGTTGTCAAGTTTGTTTTTATGAATATGTTTAAACAGAAGAAACCGCCTTTGGTTCAAAGCGAAACACCTGCCTCTTTGACCAACAGTGAGCACGGGAGCTGTTTGAACAGTGCCCTGTAGGCCTTAGAGAAATGACTTGGTGCACAGCATTCCCCGTGAACAGGATGCCTTCCACGCAGGGGGAGAGTACGCGTGCAGGGTCAACTGGGAGTACCGTCCCTGCGTTCTATTTTGTGCCTCACAGGTTCCAGGAGAATGTTGGATTTGCTTGTGAGAAAGTGTGGGGTTGCTGTGATTCAAAAAAACCTAGAATAATCATGTATAAATATAAATACTGGATGTGGAGTAAGTGTTATGCATCACACTTATGATGAAATATGCATGTCTTTCCAAGGACAAGACCTTCATAATTCATTTATGAGTTACATTCCTTACTTACATGTAAGTAGTGGAATAGCAGTTTTCTTCATTCTTTCTGAATAATTGTCACACAGGGAAGAAGAAGAAGAAGAAAAAAAGGATAAACTTTTCTCAAACAGCAGAATGCCATTCAGCGATAAGTGGGAAAAAAAGTATTAGAGAAGAGCCAAAAAAAAAAAAAAATCATAGGTTCTGGTGATGTTGGAAAAATGACGTGTGGGCAGAAGTGGCAGACGCGGAGCTTCATCTGTTTTGTCGTGTTATGACAGAAATCATTACGAGTGTGATAGGTTTATTTCTAAAGACGTGCTTCAACATTCAGCGCGCATCTATTCCAGCACGCTCTGTGCCGAACCAGGCTGTGGATCAAGATGAAAGGAAAATTAAATTGTATATTGAAGAGCTGTTAATTGAGCGGTGCTGTATTTAACGGGGAAGCGTCAGCTTCAGGCAGCCGATACCGCTGAGGGTTTCAAACGCACTGCATCACTAGACTGTCGGTTTGCCATGGAGAATGCAAACAGGGCTAACGACAAAGGCTCGCAAACTTGGGGTGTTCCTGCCGGTCTCTTTGGAAGGCAAGTGTTAATTTACTCACTGATGAAATCCTGCACACACCCATGCATAAGGGAACTAAGTACTGCAGTTTCTTGCCAGGGGACTAATGACACACCGTTTAGTCACCTGAACCTATTTCCTAAGGCGTCATTTTCAGGCTTGTTTAAAGTTTTTAATGGAAGGCCTCATATAATGCTAGCTTTCCTCCCTCTTCCTTAATCAATGTAAATTCAATTGTATTTCAGAGGGTGGCCAAGCAGTATTTCATCATCTCTAATATCCATTTAAAAATGTTAGGTCTACCCAGTTATAATTCTCAGAAGTAGCCTATCAGTGGTTTAATATGTTATCTCCATTCTCTAAGGCAGTGTTAATTTCCTTTTGTAGTTAATCTATCCTACTACCAAATTTAGTATATTTATAGTTAAAGATTCTGTTAAGAGCTAAGTGATTTAAGCACATCTGGGATAAAGTGGCCTTGGCTTTAACTATGAAACAAATTTTCTTTATTTCATTCTCTTCACTGATAAATCCATAGTAACTGGAGGCATTTCTAGAATTGTGGGCAATTTGAGCCTCTCAAGTTTGATTAAAGATACTTCGGATATTCCTACTGAGAGGCTAGACGGCTGAAAGGAGTTCATTTTGGGTTCTGATTCTGGCCCTGGCCTGGCTCCATGGGAGAGGAGGAGTGACCATGGGCTCGTTCCTGTGCTGCCGTTCCCTGTGGGCCTGGGGGGACATTGCTTCTCAGAAAGGTGGTGGTGGGACCAGTTGAGCCTCCTCATGGCTGTTGCATGGGACTGATATACCATAAGGAGTCCACAGACATGGTTTTGAAGGGCTTTATAAACTCATTCATTCATTCATTCATTCACTCATTCATTAGATATGTATAGTGAGCCTACTGTGCGCTTCTGTCAGGGTTGCTGGGGAAGGCTTTGTTGGTGAAGTGATATTCGAGCAGAGAGAACCATGTTTAGAGAGCCAGAGAGAGCCACACAGATAGGGGATCACACCTGGCATCAGAACGCACCTGCAGAGGCCCAGGGGAGCCAGCCTCAGTGTGTCAGTGTGATTTCCACAGGCACCGCTCCCTTGAGAGTCAGCAGCCCTTTCAACCTCTGTACTTCCTTTTTATAGCTGTATAGTGTTTCATGATATGAGTGTTTCTTAATGGAATTGTTTCTCTGTCCGTTGACATGCCGTTTGGGAAGTTCCTGATCTTCTAAGTGTATTGTAAACAATGCTGAAATGAATTGTCTTGGACATCTGTTATTTTGCAGATATACTAGTATTTCTTTAGCGTAAATTCCTAGGAGTAGAATTGCTCTGTCAAAAGGTTCCTTACAAAGACAAGGTTCTTGAAAACTGTTTCCTAAAGCCAAAATTAACAAAACAGCCCTAGTTTTAAAAATGGGATTATAAGAAAACAAAGTATTCTCTATTTGGAAATATAATGGCACATAGGCAACAAGCATCCATCTTCAGTTTTAATAATATATATTGGGGTATACTTATCCTGCTCAAAAATCAGAGATACAAAAGCCATCTTTCATTTGTAAATAAAAGGTCAGGGGTTTTTGATTTTTCTGACATCTCCTTTAAGAGGCATGAAAGAATTCAGCAAACTACTGACTTGCCCCAGTTGACATTATCTGCTTAGTGTATGTGTAATAAATATACCCCAATTCTACTTCTAGGAATTTACGCTAAAGAAATACTAATATATCTGCAAAATAACAGATGTCCTCCTTGGAATATAAGGCTATGAACTGCCCATTCCCAACAGGCGCTCAGCTGAGGTATCAGCCTTACTCCAGAGAGCAGCATCCGGCCTCAGCAGCAGTGCAGCTGCGAACATTGCGCTTTCTGCTTCTTCAGGCATCAGAAGCTGTTACGGAAGGAAGGCCCACTAGCGGGAGGAGGAGTGGGTTGATTTCTTCTCTACGGGCAGAGGTTGATTAGTCTAGGCTGGTATGAAGAGATGTAACCTCAGAAGAGACCTCACCAAGGCTTTCCAGAGGGGACCTAGGTATCGCAGTGATGTGCCTGAGGAAGCAAAGGAGTGACCCCTTCTTTGCTACACGTGTGGCTTATGTTGGATTCTAGAAATTTCCCGGTGGAGTAGGGCACTTGCCTGAATTTGCATTCTGTCATTGAAGTGTGGGGGAGTCCATCTGTAACTCTTTCTAGACGAGGTGGTAAGAATGTGAGGTCTATTTTCTTGTTTTATGAATCTGAACTAGATCCAAGAAAGATGGTGTGCTGCATAGAGAGAGACAGGAACCAAGAAAGGATGCAGGACAAAGGATATGACATCACAACCTAGGAGGCCATCCAGGCCCACCCTTGATAACTCATGAGCAGTCCCATAATGTTGGGAGCCAGGAAGAAAGCTGACTTTGTGACAAGGAGGTGGGACACAAAGATGGAACTGGAACTGGCTTCTACCGGTCAGGATGTAATTGGTTGTGCTGTAGTAACAAACATCCCCAGATCTCAGTGATCTTTCAGTCATAATATCTGACCAAAGAGGATGGGAAGGGGGCAGGGTCTGCTCATTAAAGTCACTCAGGGATTCAGGATGACCTCACTACCATCACTCACACACACCTCTGTTATTTTTGCAGTACAGGGAAGGGTACATGGCAAATCAGGGCCTGGCTTTTAAGCTCCCACCTAGAACTATTACCTCTGCTTACAGTTCATTGGCCAAAACAAGTCCACAGCCACGCCTGATTGTGAAAGGACAGGAAAGTGCATGCGATTCTAGTCTGTGCCCCCAAGAATTGAAGAGCCAGGAAAATTGTGAGCAGTTCCAGCGACTGCCACAGTGGCAATGGAAGAGGCATATATTTTTAATGTGGGTTAGAAAATAATTGGTCAGATACCGCAGAGTTTTTTTCTTCTTCTTTTTTTTTTCTAGAGGTCGGAAAAGCACTTACAGATTAAAAAAGACCTGGTATGGCACCTATGTTTTAAACAGAAGGAAAAGATGACATTGGGGACCAGCGACACAGGGATTTCACTTCTGTGCCATGACAAATACCAGGGAGATGTAATTGCAAAATGAAGCTGCAAATGTCTTACCCAGGGAACTAGGTAACAACCTGCTTGGCTCTATAAAGGAGGAATAATATCCAATTAGACTAAGTGTATTCGGTGCCTGAGTGACAAGCTGTGGAGACCTCAGGGCCTCTGGGGCCCCCAGGGCGGTTTCAGGAGGCTGTCTGAGACCTGTCCGGGTGTGAGGGGACGGGCCCTGCTGCAGAGCAGACGCTGATCAACATGTCACTTGCTGTAAGCCTCGGTGCGGCTGCCTCGGCTCTTCTGAGCTCTGAAAGGAGGTGCCCCCTCAGCCACCAGGGCAGGGGTCCCTTGCCAGGCGGATTCACCTCCCACCCCTGCCGCCTGTGGCCCTGACTGCGCAGCTGGGCTCATCGCGGTGCCACGTCAGTTCCCACACTGCAGACTGTAGGGTCTCAGGATCCCTGTCTATGCCACAGGCTTGCCCCTAAAGTCACTGTTCTTCCTGCGGCCAGGAGTTTCAGGGCTTTCAGGGTCAGACTGAGAGTCCAAGTCCAACCCTACGCGTTCCTACCCATGTGAGCTTTGGCCAAGCAATAAACCTCTCTGAGCTTCTTCATCTGTAACATGTGGTTGGTGATTGTTGCTACCTCTTAGGGTTTTTGTGAGGGTTAGCTGAAGACCCTGTAACTCACCCAGTGTCTGCAGGGGTGAGCCCCATCATCATCATCATCAGCACCCCTCAATTCAAGTCTGACCTCCCCTGAGGCTGCTTTCCTGACCTCTGCCCTGGGGACTGCACCTTCCTCTGAATAACTGGTGTCCTCACCACCCAGGCCCTTTCACCACACTGCCTCACACTTTTCTCATGTTCATGCCCCAGGTCCCTGGTGGGTGGCAAAGCTTGTGAGAGCGCAGCCAGCCTTCATTTCTCTCTAACCTTCACGCCCAGCTGTGCTCCACTCCATTCGGCCCTTAGTGGATTTGATATTATGTCTTTGTTAATAAGCCACCTATTTTTTTAAAGATATTTTTATTGATTCTAGAGAGGAAGGTAGAAGGAAAGAGAGAGAGAAACATCAATGATGAGAGAGAAAAATTGATTGGCTGCCTCCTGCACACCCCACACTGGGAATCAACTGTGACCTCCTGGTCCCATAGGTCGATGTTAAGATTCATTCATTCAACAAAGTTATTTCACCAAACGGGCAAGGGCGGTTAATATATAGGGGTTCAGGGATAAATAACTCTGTGTACTGGGAGGCCATGGAGACTCATCTTCTGTGCGGTCGGGTTCCGAAGTCAGCATTTACACTGGAAACGGAGTGCAGTCAAATGACCCTCAAGGATCCTTCCAGACTTCATGCCCTTGACCACTCAGCCAGTCTGGAAACTCATATCCAGTGTCTTGAATTTCAGGAGTGGCCTCTTCCTTGGGAAGCAGAGACCCACCCCATCCACCCCCCTCGATTTTCACTGCCCCTTGCCCTTCCTGCCTTTGCTCTTCTTCATGTCCTTGTCATTTAGAGGCAGTTTGTTGGTGGACATCATGATTGGACTCTGTGAGGTAGCAACCGATCTTTAATCGAATGCCACTGTCAACCAGAATGAAGGCCACTCTGCTTCCTGTAAGGAAATAAAAGTAATAATAAGACTGCTGCATTGATGAGCATGAGGTTTTAATGGTTTCCTCTAGAATTTTGATGTTCACGGTGGTCTCCGCCTTAGAGATCATCGTAGAGAAGGCATTGCTTCCTGGCCGGGAGAGCCCTTAGCTGTGAGCGCCGCGCCTTGTACAGCCACGCTCATGTGCTATCTATGGAGACAGTGATTTTTATTCATTAGAGTTTTTGAGTCTAATTGTTTTTAAACTGCCACTGTTGTTTGTTAAAGATACAGATGTCTCGCCATGGAGGAAAACAAGGTGAATTTATCGTTGCAATTAGACGCTTCACAATTTGAAAACTTATCACTTAAATTGGTGAAGTGTCACTTTTATGCAACTTGATGTTTGGAAGTCCTGGGAGCCCAGAACGAAACTCATATGCAATTTAACAAGATCTTGGTGAGATGAGATGAGGGAAGTCGCACTTGACGAGACACGGAGACAAACTGGATGGAATTTTCCAATTCCCTCCTACATGGTAGAGTAGGTGAAGGGAGAGGGACCACAGATTGATTTTTGTGTAACTCTTAAATGAAGTGGAGCAGAGTTAAAACACAGCAACACTGGGTTTGAAGTTGCCCTATGTTAGATTACTGCAAGGAAGTTAGTTAATATGTTAATGTGAATCCGGGGGAACGTTGTGCGTTTTCCTCTTCGTGTTCATTTGTGCTGCCTATTAATCTCTGGGCGACCGAGAACAAGTCATAGGCTACATGTTTCTTATTTATAGGCATTAAGCCATGTCTTTAAAATGTAAAATGAGGCCGACAAAAACGCACAGCCTGATAACAACAACAGATCTAATCTAAAGTGACACGGGGAGGCTCTCCCAGACGTTTTCCTCTTTAATGTAACATGACTTTAAATTGATGCAGCCCCACAGTGATTGAAAAGCTCTCAGAGCTTGTCTCCTATGATTACATTTCTGATCTGTACAACTTAATTTTTTAACTGGGTGCGTCTCAGTTTTGCGAATGAACAGTTTTCTTTTGCTTTCTCTCTCACTTTATTTGGGAAGGGAGTTTATTTGGCAACCAGGCAGATCGAGCTCTATTACCGTGGGAAATAGTGAGAAACCCTGCAACAGCAAATACCGCGAGAGCGGCCATAGCCTGTGTGCCTCCAAGTCTCTTTCCACTCTTTTCCTAACTTTCCTTCTTCACTCCCCTTCTCTCCCCTTCTTTTTTCTCCCCACCCCTCCCCACCTCCGTGTCAGTGGTGATGGTTGTACATATCTTGGGATAAGCTAAAAACCATTGAATTGTACACTTTACATAGATGAATTGATTGGTATGTGAATTATGTATTAAAAAACCTGTAATATTATTGTTAAAAGGGTCTCTTGAATCATCCTCAGTATGATTACTCTCTAAAGTGTATTTTGATGAATTCAAATTTAATTTAAAATGGTTTATCCTTCTAATCTATGGTATCTAAGTAAGGTAATGCCCAATGATTGCTAATGTTTGTTTATTCAGGACACTCACTCAAAATCTTTATCCATTGCTGTCTGTAACGTGTTCGGGTTAAGTTTGTTGTTTTGTTCAGTTGGAAGTTGCGCATCTTGGGTCTCGTAAGTGATATCAATGACTTTTACAAAGGCCAGTTACATCATGGATACTTCTATCTAAGCAAAATGACAACATGAACTTGTTTCTTTCTGATTTCATAACATCAGTCATTCAATTCTTGCCTTACTCCAGAGCCTTAGTTTCAAAGCCGACTTGGTTTATTCCATTTGCATAATTACTAAAGTGAATGACAAGTGCCTAACAAACACTCCTTTTGGTCATAACTGTATTACTGAAATATGCCTCAAAGGCCTTCTAACTATTCTTTCCCAACAGCCTTTAATAGTACCTTCAGATCACAACTAGAAAATCAAAGCTTTCTATTACATTTTATAACCTTTTTTAACTCAGCTGTCTTAGCTTGGGTATTTGATCTTTGACATGGCTATTGATCACTGTAATTTTTTACTTGAAATATGCTTAATGTTTTCTTATATAAGAAATTTAAGGGAGAAGAAAACCATGTACACTTCCCCCCAAGAAAAGCAATTTATGGGTGATGGTCTGACAAGGACCAAGAAGAATTAAAAGACCCTAATGGCTATTCTGAGCTCAAATGTGATGATGCAGTTCTCACAGTTACAGAGTGGGGACCTTATAGGAAAACATGCTTATAATTTTTCTCTTCACCTTGTGTTTGCTCCAGTAATTTCTTTTTGGGCTTATTCTAAAATCAAGGTTCAGAATATCCTCTGAGAAGCTTGGGCTTATTACTTGAAACAAGAAACCTTTATTCAAAAATTTTAACCATTGGATCACTCTATAGCTTTAGATTCTCGAATTTCTTTTTCTCTTATCCAAATGTACCATGTATCTTTAAGCAGGTGCATCTAGAGTAGGTTTTATTAGATACCACACTGCAGAGTTAAGCTTGGTTGATTTGGATTTAAAAAAACCTCCGGAGCTTTGAGAATGACTTTGAAACTCTCTTTACTGTTGGAGCTTAAAGAAAGTAAATCTTGAATGTCCTCTATATTAATTCACCTGCTTGGAAAGTTAGAGATTAAAGGGTTTAATGGGATTTTTATATTTTCTATAATTTCTGTTTGTCTTGGAGTAAACTGTGCTTTGTATGGAGTGGTTCAGCTTCCATAAAACAGGAAGATTCCATTACTGAGAGAATAAGGGGAAAAGTCTAATATAAATGCATACGACTTCTTATAGCTTTTTTTGTTTTGGTATTAGATGCAAAGAAGTTAGCAAGTGACTTTAAGTAAGTGTACTTGGAGGAAAGCGATCTCCTCTTCAGTGAACTCTGAGCAAAGATTTGCATGTTTTCCTTTTAAGACAGTGGTTCTCAACCTTGGCTGCACATTAGAATCACCTGGGGATCTTTTTAAAATCCCGATTTCTGGGCCTCCTTCTCCGGAAATTCTGTTTCTTTGTTATGGGGTGAGGCCACAACATTAGTAACAAAGAAACAGAATTTCCGGAGGATGAGGCCCAGAAATCGGGATTTTAAAAGATGAGGTGATTCTAATGTGCAGCCAAGGTTGAGAACCACTGTTTTAAGAGAAACCTCTTTGATTTCCTTCAGAGGGCACTTTTAGCAAAATGACGGAAGAAAAAGAGAAGTAGATAAGAAAATGAATCACAGCACAGGCGGGACCGTGTGCTCTATAGCCTTTCTCGTATCCAGGTACCTAGAACGGAGGTTGCTAATTAATGACCCAAGAGCTAACTCTGTCTGATGAAATGCAGGACATAATGCACACACTGAGCTTGACGGATGGCGATGATTACATCCGTTCGTGTGGAATCCTGTATTTGGAAGAGTTGTAATTTGTTTTTGACACATTTCTCTCTGATTTCATACACTCATGCATATAGGTCTCACCTTCCTCCAAAAACCTCATTTCCAAAGCTGGCTCAATTTATTCAGTTGGGGTAATTTGTTGGCCACTACTTCTCTTTCCTTAGTACATAATCTCTTTCCTGAATGCTCTCTCCGTCCTCCAAACCAACAATAGAAAAACTAAGCCACAGGACCTGAACTTGAAACTGCTGTCGAGAAAGGAAGGTCTAGGCCTTTCAGCCCTGAAAGTATCCCGTGGAGGTCCCTTCAAATGCCCTCCCTTTCCAGCCGTGAATGGAGAGTGTTTGGAAATCACCAAAATCACTGTGTGACTTGGAGCAACGGCCTCCCCACCCCCTCACCCCTTCTGGTTATAAAATAGTCACGGGAAAAGAAGCTGGCTGACTCCCAGGGGGCAGAGCCGGCTCATGGGACGTTAAGGAGAGGCCAAGTGTCATTTTCCAGTTCATTTCCAACATGTATTCCTTCAGGGCCAAGGGCCAAACTGTGCCTCATTAGGAACGAGAGTTTGGCTATGACACCACTTAATAAAAAAAAGCAAGAAAGACCGAGGGGTGGGTAGGGGCTGGGGGGAGGGGAGTAAAGGAGGGGAAAATGGGAGATGTCTGTAATACTATCAACAATAAAAAACACATTTAAAAATAAAGCAAGAAAGAGAAAAGCCTATATCGCTAAATGGCAAATAACTTGGGACAACCTGTGTCCAGAATCTTTCTTGTCATGTAATGAGTGTGCCAAGTGCTAGCTGTAAGGAGAAAAAAAAATCACATCGTTTGCAGCAGTCAACTTTTCCTGGAAGAAAGATTGGAAAAAAATATATTTTGCAGGCAAGACACCGGTGGTCCCTGTTAACTTTGGGCACCGTGCAAGTGTCAGCCCTGCAAAGCGAGTCCCCGTGAACAGCACTTTCTGCCATTTAATCAGGCTCTCGCCCGGCGTATTTATAGCCCTGGCGAGGTTGGCCCATTGTTACAAGACGAAATTGTGATGTTCAGCAGTTTATACCTTGGGAGCTGGGAGCGTTTCTCCATGGTGAATTTGTAATATTAATTGGCCATGTCAGTTCATGACAAATGTAGTGACATCTATTTCAAGTATTTCAGTTTTATGGCGCTGAAAAAGTGACACACGCTGGAGATAAGTAATCTCACAAAAGATCTTCACGCTCCCGTGTAGCTCTTTGAGAACGGGCTCTCTCGGAGGAGATGCAGATAGGCTGCGGGTTCAGGGGGCCGGCCCTTTGCTTTTGCTCAAGGCTGAGAAGGGAGGTGGGGGGTGGGGTGGGGATGGGGGGGTCAAGCAGTCCCTGTCATCTCCCGTTCAGTCTCCGGAGATCCTGGCTGAGGCTGGCATGGACTCTCCTGCCAAGGAAGTATATGCTTGAGACCATCACGTATTTGATCTGGTGATCTGCTGCTTACAGGCCATGCCCATTCATAACAAGAAAATAGTGCCGCCCTAGCCGGTTTGGCTCAGTGGATAGAGCGTCTGCCTGCAGACCGAAGGGTCCCAGGTTAGATTCCAGTCAAGGCACTTACCTTGGTTGCAGGCTCCTCCCCAGCCAGGCCCTGGTCAGGCGTGTGCAAGAGGCAGTCAACCAATGCGCTTCTCTCACATCAATGTTTCTCTCTCTTTCCCTCTCTCTTCCACTCTCCTTAAAAAAAAAGAAAAAAAATCAGTGGAAAATATCCTTGGGTGAGGATTAACAAAAAAAGAAAAAAAGAAAAGAAAGTAGTGCCTTTCTTAAACCATGTGCAGTGGTTCTGGACCAGGGCAGCAGCCCCCATCCCCACCCCTCCGGACCCTGGGCAATGTCTGGAGACATTTTGATTGTCATATCTTAGGGGGAATGGGTGGCTATTGGCATCTAGTGAGTTCAGGCCAGCTGCTAACACACTCTGCAAGGCACTGGACAGGCCCCACACAAAGGATGGTCTGGCCCCCAAAAGTGAGCGGTGCCGAGCTGAGAAACCCTGCTTTCGCGTGGGACATAGCCTTTTGCCCTCTTCACACTTGGCTGCTCCTCAAGAGGCTGATGTGGCCGGTGAAGTTCCCCGTGAGCTTCTGGAAGGAGACCGTGCTTGAGTTCAGTTGCAGAGCTATTGGGGGCGGAGGGGGGGTGGGCGTTTGAACCTACCTCCGGGGACACATTTGTTAATTAGAGCTGAGAAATTGTTTTCTACGTGGCTATTAGGACAACAGAGTTTGCGAAAGAACAATAACACAACAGAATAGCCTGTCTAGAGAGAGCAAATTCATGTAATTGTGTTGTTAGCCTTCTCTGTATGTCTAAGGTGTGGGGGGTGTTATTTTTCCTGTTTTACAGATGAGTAGACGGAGGCCCAAATGCATTCAGTGACTGCGGAAGCTCCCATGACTTGTCAGTGGAGAGGAAGGGACTAGAGGGAGCATATTCATTAGTTTTCCTTGCCGATTAAGTGGAACAATTTCTTTGTGTGTGATTATTTCACATGTATCGTTTCTGCTATCCCAAACCTATATTGCTTGTAAAAAATTTTAAAATATAGGCAGGTCAAAAAAAGAAAATAGAATTGTCCTAAAAACTGCCCTTTCCCACTTAACAGTATTTCTGTGCTACTAAACCCTTCAGCAGAATTGTTTTTAATAGTTGCCCAGTGCCCTAATATACGAGTGGGCCATAATTTACTTGCCCAGTCCCTATTGTCGGACATACAGGTTATTTACACTTTCCTCTATTGTACACGGAATTGCAGTGAGTGGATTTGCAGCTCACCCCGGTGAGTGATTGCTGAGTGTGCCTGCAAGTGCTGGTTCCGAGGGTAAGGGTAGGCTGTGAGAGAAATTGCTAAATTGCCCTCTTGAAAGTCTGAGAGGCTACTTGCCTATATTTTAACCAAAAAAAGGGTATCATTTTCTAAGCCAGGTTGAATCTAATTTTACTGTGCGTTTCCTTATTAGTGAAGCTAAACAGTTTTTATGTACTTTACAGTGCCTTCATTTGAAAATGGCCTAATCATGTCCTTTGACTGATTTCTAGCACTGTGTCTGTATGTACTCAGGAAGAGTGTTAACCCTTTGTTGGGAATATCACAGGTATTTATTTTCTCACGATCTTTTATAAAAAAATTATGTTTAATTTAAATGTAGCCACATCGATCAGCCTGTCCTCTAAGGTCTCTGCATTTAGTTGTTATGCCTTTAAAAACCCTTCTTCATTGTAACAGTATGTTTACTTAGATATCTGCATCTATAATAATAATAATAATAATAATAATAATAACAACAAAACAAAGTAAAACCAAACAAAAACCTGGCATTTTGACTCAGATTGAAAGCATAGACTGCTTAATTATCTATTCTTCAGAAACATCTGGGAATCTTTAAGAAGTTAGTGGAGTGAATGATCTGGGAGACTGATACTCTTAAACTCTCAGGGGTGAGCCCCATGGCGGTACCACCCCCTGGGATTGGTGGTTAGGTTTAATTCAGTTTGGAAATGGCACCAAGCCTGACACTTCTCAGGCATCTAAGGGAAGGTACCTACCACTGCGAATCTCCAGATCTTATGTCTAAAACCTCAGCATTCTCAGGGATGTGTATTCTGCAAGAAACATCTTAATATTTTTCCTTGGTGCTGCCTAGAAAATACTAGAAACTAACTTATTCCCTCCCATCCTTCCTCTCCTCACTTCTTCCTCTCTTCCTCCCCCTCGCTCCCCCTCCCTCCTTCCTTCCTTTCCTTGCTTCCTTCTTATCCTGGGATGTTTTCTTGTGCGGGTCAGGCCTCACTGCCAGGCTACTACTCTTGAAGACAACACTAGCTAACAAATGTGTGCATCGGTCTAGTGCCTTGTCACACTGAATCGGTACCGAGGGCCAGGCCTGGCTGTGCTGTGCTTCCTGCTGATGGACACACTTATCAAAGGTACAGCTTCAGTGTGTCATACACAGGAAATGCGTTTCCCCTGACCCGGCCAGTCTGCTAAGAGCTGTTCCCGGACATAAGGATTCACGTAGACAGATTCATCTCACTTCTATTATCTGCACCTCTTGCCTTCTAAATGTTTAAGAAGAAATGACTTTGGACACAAAGAGGTATTTATATTAATGCACTTATGTAAATGCACTTATGTTGTACTTTTTAGTGCTCAATGCAAATGGTCTAACTTTTCTGTTAGCATTCTCAGTGCTATGCAATCTGTTCATCTATATTTGTAATCACAGTCAGGTAGGCTCTTAATATTATTATGGAAACATTTTATTTGTAGAATCTTTTTCTTGTCCATAATTAATTTTTAACCTCACATAAATGACTTGAGTTTACCTTTCGTGAATTATATAATTTAGGAGTCTAGAATGCCTAATTGAATACTAGTAAGAACAACTTTTCACACACATTTGAGGGAATTTTTACCATCTTAAATCAGGCTTTATTTAAGCAGTCTTGAGAACTAGGTACACGTTACCTGACCACCTTCACCGGTATGCCATTGTCCCTTCCTGCCACCTTCTTATTGATGAGTCCATTGGAGTAGATGATCAGTGGTTTTATCTCTTTGGAAATATAGATCACTCATCTAACAGTAGTTGCTGCTTTCTTATGTAGAATCACCTCTGGCAAGTGTCTGCCTTGGTTTGTGGTTAAACCTCTGTGTCCATTGGACCTCAGCATATGCCTCTCATTTATGGACTATTCTTCAGTGAAAGATGGATCAAGTGTGAAGTTCCTCAGGTAGAAGCACAAAGGTGAACTCCGGTTCTAGTTAACCCAAATGCCATGGGTAGGACTTTAGGCTTATTTCTATCCTATTTCACCACAAGATGTCACCAGGACACCATACCAGCATGGCCTATGGACCATCTCCCTGGCCAATAGAGTTACGGTTATCAAATAGCCTCTGCCCAGGGTCATAAGGTGGAGTGGGCTGGGAAGGGGTCCCATTCTAGGGCCCTGAAGGACAGCATCACAAGCACCTGGATGTTTCTCCCCTCTCCAGGGGCCCTTCTTCTCTATCCTTTGTATGGAGAGTGAGAGGTGGGTAACGGGATACAAGGAGGTCATCAGGTCATCGCAAAGTCCAAGGGGTTCTCTTACCCCGAAACAATGTTGTCACTGCACAGGAAAGCAGGACTCAATGGGAGAAGACCCCAGAGGCATAACCGTTCTCCCCTCTGTAGACATTGCCGAATGAACAGGAATCATATGCCCTTAGATGAAACAGGATTTCAGATGACTTAAAAATGCACACTGTAGGCCTGTTACAGTTTGGGCTTTTTGGTGAATGTCATTAGTTGACAAATGTAACATCCAGGTTTTGTCTTTCATGGTTTCAGTGTCAGCTGGCAGATCATTCATTTACGATTCTCCCTTCAGGAGCTGTGGAACATGCTCAGCCAGGGTGGGGCTCTGGTGGCTTCCTGTTCCGAGTGTCCATAAACTCCAGCATAAGTGTTTTTGAGTCCTTCATAGTGTTACCTAGGAAGTCAGACTTAACAGGAGTCTCCTTGGTCATCTGACCTCTACTCAGTACCTTAATTCATTTGTTTTCTTGAATTTTGCCACAGCTGGTTTGTACTAAGAAGCTTGTCATTTGACTTAATAAAATAATATCAATATGTCCCATTTGTATAGCTGTATGTATAGGATCCTTCCAACATATGATCATATGTCTGCTTACTCACTCCTATTGATTGAATTTAATATACCAGTAAGAGCAAATATTAATTCTCCATTGCAAAATAAAATTAAGGATCTTAGTGTGAATATTCAACAAGACTCCATAAATATTTTTTAAAGAAATGAAAGGACTGGAACCTCAACTTCCTGATTCTTGATCAAATAGCTTCTTTTGACTTTAACTTTTTAAAATTGATTTTAGAAAGAGAGAGGAAGGGAGATATGGAGGGAGGGGAGAGAGAGGGAGAGAAACATTGATTTGTTGTTCCACTTAGCTATGCATTCATTGGTTGATTCTTATATGTGCTCTGATTGGGGATTGAATCCACAACCTTGGGGAGTATCGGGACGGAGCTCTAACTAACTGAGCTACCAGGCCATGGCCTGGACCTTAACTTTATCATTACTGTTTTACAGTTTCACTCATATCTGGTCCTTTAGAAATGCAGTTTGTTCTGTAATATTTTTTTTTTTTTTAAATAATGAAACGGGCTGTTTGGGACCTGGTGTGTACTTAGAGGACTTGGTGTGATTAGCCTGAGGAAGCAGTCATTCCTGTTCCTAGAGTTTCTGCAGGTCTGATGTTCCCAGCCCACACTTTTTGTTTTTGAGTTAAGTGGGCTGTTTCAGTGTCTGTGGCCCATTTAAGCCATAACCATGTGGAATTCCATGAGTGAAACCTTAGCAGAGTCCTCCATCCAGACCAGCTTTTCTTGCCAAGTTCTAGTGGCTGATACTCTCCCCTCCACACCACCTCACAACCCTCTGCCCCTGAGAGCACCATCTCAAAGAGTTTCTTTCCCTTCCTGGTTTACAGTTTAGCATCTCCCAATCCACCCACTATGTGCTGCTAGGGAAGGTTTGGGAAAATATTTGAATTACAGACAGGTCTACAGTCATGTCTGTGATGCTGTAATGGGCTTACAAAGGCCAGGTCCCGTAGGTTAGCTGTCCATGTTATTTTCCACTCATTTCCATTATCCATGCCATGCCTATCTCCCTTTAGTTCAGAATTCCTAAGAACCTCCAAGGTTGCCTTTAGGTAGTGGGTTTAACAGGTGTCCCTGGTTTTAGCGCTGACTATGGTGTGCAAGTCTGTTGGTGTGAGTCATCACAGGTGTTTCTGGATTTCATTGGAAATGCTCAGAGAACAAGGAGTCAGGAACATGAATTAGAACATTGATGATTTTGGCAGCTTGACATTACTCAACCTTTGTTTGTTTTTTTCTTCAGACTTAGTTTTCCTTCCTTCCTTCCTTCCTTCCTTCCTTCCTTCCTTCCTTCCTCCCTTCCTTCCTTCCTTCCAAGTAGCATAGTGGAGGGAGGCTTCCTCTTGCAATTTTCCTATCAGACCAATTTATTTCAAAGCCTTTTTTAAAACTCTTTTATGGATTTTACTCACTGGTTGAGCTCATGAACTGTGGCTTAGGCATTTCACTGTGTTCATTAAAAAAATGTATATTACTATGTGTTGCACATTTCCCACTTAGACTTTCTGAATACAAATTAATCAGATTGCAGCTGTGAACAACAATAAAACACATGATAATGTACTTGCCGACATGAGGGCATTTGAAATCTGTTCTCAGGTGGATGTCAAAAATAGCCAGTCAAAGTGTTGCTACCTGTTTTCCATAATTGCGTGGCTTTGCCTTTGCTTAGTTATATTTGTTTAATAAAGTCCCTCTAAATGCTTAAATTTAGTTCCTTTTGTTTTTATGGTGTTTATCATTGTTAACGTGGCATCAGAGTAGCTCAACTTTTACATCATGATAAATTTATAACCCAAGAGAAGGCAGAAAACGTAATTATTATCAATTGCCTCTCTCCCGGAATTGCCATTGGCTGAGTGGAGCAGTGTATGAGCTTAAGTAGTATAGCTGATTCAGAGAAATTCAGGTTTAGACTGGGCCTGTCTTGATTGCCCTGCCTTTCCCATTGGACTTCTTTTCATTTGCCTATGGAGTACGTTCTACAAAGCATGTAAGTATTTTGAGAGGCCTAAACTTTTTTCTCCCTTCCACAATATGGAATCCAAATTATTTACTTAATCATTCAATAATTGAGTGCCTGTTATGAGTTAGGCCAGTGGTCGGCAAACTGTGGCTCGGCAAACTGTGGCTCACGAGCCACATACGGCTCTTTGCCTCCTTGAGTGTGGCTCTTCCACAAAATACCAACTTCTGCGCATGGGCCACAAAGTTTCAATCGCACTGTATGTGCGCGCCCGCACGTGGTATTTTGTGGAAGAGCTACACTCAAGGGGCCAAAGAGCCGCATGTGGCTCGCCAGCCGCAGTTTGCCGATCACAGAGTTAGGCCATACCTGTGAATGAGGTAGTCCTTGTGATTTTCTATTAGGGGATATAAATTTAAATATATATTACTATTCTATGTAATAAAACCCTAATATTCAAATTGACCAAACGGCGGAACAACCAGTCACTATGATGCACACTGACCACCAGGGGCAGACACTAATGCAGGTGTTGCCCCTGGGGGTCAGTGCGCTCCCGCAGGGGGAGCATCACTCAGCCAGAAGCCAGGATCACAGGGAGCCGGCCTAAGCTGGCAGTCGGACATCCTCCAAGGGGTCCCAGACTGCAAAAGTGCACAGACCGGGCTGAGGGACCCCCCCTTCCCAGTGCACAAATGTTGTGTACCAGGCCGCTAGTGTAATATATCAGATGATAGAAGTGCAAATAAATATACCTTTAAAAAAGAAAATAAACATAGTATTTCATTCATAGCCTTACAAATCACTTTTCTGAAAATCACCAGAGTAGGAAAACTTAACAATTGAGAATTTCAGTTCTTTAATTAAGAACTGGTAAATATTATGGTGATGGAAGTCAAAGTCAAACATGTTTATCTTCTATTCATTAAATTACAAAAATAAAGATGGAACTCTAAAGAGTATCTATGTGATCTCATTTATCTACAATTGATAAATATACACAATATTGTACAGTTAACTCCACTTTCCACCCCTTGCTTGGCTGCAGCTGGTCGGGCATTTCCTCCCCAACATTCTTGAACTTGCTTGAGCTAGCTTCTCCTATCAGGGCTTCACAACCAGGGATTTGCGGAGGTTCGCAGAGGTGAATCTTGGTAGATAAGGAGTTCATAAAATGGAGTTCACTGTTGGGGAGAAATCCTTGTTCCTGCAGATTTTGGGCCATGATAAGGAAAACAAGCTTTTAAAATCTGAAAAATGGAGATTATCTTATGGGTCAGAATTTTTTTTAATGGGAGGAATAAAATTATTTGTTTTAGACTTGAATGTCCTTTTTCCTAAGAAGGGCTCTTTTGAAGATCCAGTGAGGTCTATAGAAGTTCTTTGAAAAATGTAGACTGCTTCTCAAATATGATTCTCACTCTCTATAATTTATCTAGAAATCCAAAAGGAGTGATTATCTATATTTGTTTGTTTGTTTCTGAAGGACTTGCCTTCATTCAGTGTTACTGTCTTTCAGAGATCAGGCGAAGGAAAGCCAGGAAAGAAATACTCATTATTTTGGCTGGACATGCTCACTTCAGCTGGAACCAGTTTAAATTCAAAGTCAGACATTGAGAATTATGTATTTCCACATACCTGAAATGTTCCTAAAACATTGTTAATGGCCAACATGCTTAACTGATATTTCATAGTTGTACAGATTTATTCATCTCTGTTCAAGATCTATTTTCCCCTATCAAGCGGTCTCGTGGAGGATATTTTTAACATGCAGTGGTGGCCTAGCAGACTGATGTTTGGCTTCTCCGTCCATGAATGGATTCCATTGTATGTGTACCATTTAAGTTTAAGCAAGAGTTTTAAAACACTTTCCTTTGAGGATCCAGTTTTCACTCCAAGATATACCTCGATCTCACCAAAATCAGCCTATGTTTTCTTCTCTCTGGGCTGATTCCTTCCGATGGGAAATGGCATTGCCAGGGCTTGACCGGGGAGGCATCTGAGTAATGGACAGCCCTCCTGGTCCCCTGCAGATGCAGTGTTCCCTGACATTCTAAACCTGCTCACAGGAAGATGGGCCACTGGACCAGCATTTTAATTATGTTAGTGAACTTAATTGATTTTAGTCCTGAACATGAGGTGGGGGCAGTTGAATACCCATTTTTTATATCTGGATTATACATACGGTAAGTTAACCATGCCCATGGCTATTCCATTCTTAAAAACCTTTGTGAATGCTAACTAACACACAGCTTTTATAAATTTGAAGTATAATGTTCAAAATGCTCTAATCCCTACATTCTCTGGTTCAGGTTATTCTATTTTTATGAGTATTAATTTTGATACAGGACTTTGAAAATCAATTGCTCCCTGTAATTACAGTGCTGCTTTAGGGTATTTGCAATACATCATATAAGCATACGTGAGGGTCATGAGCAGTTCACGTGTGCTGGGTTGGGCCCGTGCCTTTCCCCCAGCGCACTGGCTTGAGCATTCGTGTGTTTGTACTTCTCTGCAGGGCTTAGAGTTGTTCTGTAGCCAGATTCCATGCCATTGTGCCTTCTTTGTTTTAAAAGCATTGAGGCATGGAACAGACTGACATACCTAGATGTGGGATTAGGGGGACGAGAAGAGATAAATCAAAGAACTTATATACTTATATGCATAGCCCATGGACACAGGCAATAGGATAGTGAAGACCTGGGAGGGTGGGTAGGGGCTGGGAGTAGGGGTAAAGGGGAGAAAAATTGGAGATATCTATAATACTATCAACAATAAAAATATATTAGAAAAAAACCCCATAAAACAAATAAAAAACAAAAGTATTGAGGAAGAGTAATCTGCAGGACTCCAGTATTTTGGATTTGATAATGTATTTTTAAATTCTAAGACCATCAAATCAAAATGCTAATAATTCTCCCAAGTAAAAAGGTAACTCTCATTTTAATATTCATTGACCATAATTCCCTTTCTGTTGGATTGATTTAGAAAGAAAACACACAAGTCTCTATTTTTAAGACAGAAGTAAAATGATAAAAACTCACAAATCTCATCACCCAAGGGATTTAGAAATCAAATTTAACTTACAAAAAAACCCACACACCTGATTAAGTTGATATAGCAGGATCTTGAATATGGATTTTATTTTTTAACTAGAGGATTAGGATAAAAACCCAACTTTCAGATTCCTGCTGGGTGGTCTTGAAAACTCAAAACACTGGGTCTTTTTGTTAAGAGAAGGGGGAGACGAAAAAGAAACCCTCACCTCTTACCTGGTGGCTTCAAAATGAGGGAAAACCACACACACACACACACACACACACACACACACACACACACTCATGTAAAGATGGTGATGATAATAATAGAGGAAAATGTCATAAATAATTGAGTATATATTCTAACTTATGAAATATTTATTATGGTTATTGTTGGTGATAGGAAAGGGGCCATGCGATACTAACTTTCTTCAAATAAATAGCTCAATACTATAAAATAGAGTGTGTCTGTGTCTGTCAGTCATGGCTTGTGCTCTTGGATTTGTTTTTGGAGAGGATGCATCACGATGCTAACCTTTTGGTTCTTGCTGCCTGGTGTAGTGAAACCAGCCTGGTAGGCCAGGGCTTCGGATGAACTGGTGGCCTGGAGCGGAGGGGCACTCCCGATGCTCTTGGATAAGGATGAAGAGGGAAGTCCCTGCCTCTAGTCTAGGAGAAGCCTGCAGACCAGGCTTGGGGTGCAGCAGGGACTGCTTGACCTTGTCTCCCGCTCTCTGCCCAGACTGCAGTGTGGCTCAGCTGATTCACAGCCTTGCTCGGCTCCTTATGCCTTGTTGCTCCTGCTTCCTGCTCTCAGATGCCTCCTTCAAACTCTCAGAGGGAGTGAATCTGATTGGTTCAATGTTGTCATCGTTGTGCCATTTGCACCAAGTCACCACTAGATTGGCTGTTCTTACATCACGAGTGCTCCCATTGTCCAGACGGCATGGTCAAGGTCACTGGGGGAGGAGGTCCTGGAGCCACCCACATCTAATTCCCCAGCAGAGGACTGTAGCATGGTAGGTACCCACAAAAGACTAGACCGTGGCATTTTTCTCCAAAGGGCTGGAGACTAATTGTTTTTGCCTTTGAGGGCTGTACAGTCTCTGTCGAAACTACTTACTCTGCCATTAGAGCATGAAAGTAGCCACAGAGAATACATAAATGGATGGCTCTGTTCCAATAAAACTGTATTTACAGAAACAGGTGGTGGGCATATTTGGTCCATGGGCTTGTTTGTTTATTCGGTTCTAGCATGCAGAACACAGATTATGAACCTCAGACCTGATTCTTGAGCAAGTTAATTAGAATTGTATGCCTCAGTTTGCTCTTCTGGTAAATAGGGATGAAAATAAGTTCTTAGCATGGCTAGTGAAAATGTTCAAGGAAGTAATCAGAGTACCATCTCAGTAAATGCTATTTTTGTTCCTGACCTCCTTATGCTCAAAGGATGGGGGGATTGTTCTAGATTTGAGGCCGCTGGAACATAGATGTTTTTGCCAAGCTTTTGATTTTCAGTTTTTCAGTTGGCCTTACTTTTTTGGCAGACACGTTCAGAGCTTTAAAGGTCATTTTGTGGTTTTCCCTTTCCATGTTGGGAACACCTTCCACATTGCCATTTCAAACACTGGGTTTACCTTTAAGTAGTTTATTCACATGTGCTTTCTCTGTAAATATTTCCGACCCCTTTTGAGGGTGGACTGCACATTTTAATTCAGGGTTTGTCTAATCTGTTATTGCATGTTCTTGGCTTAAGCAGGATAAGACATTAGTGTACCCTGGAACCTGTATATTCAAAAGCATGTGTCCTCTTGGTGATTAACATGGGCTCAAATACACATGGGGCACCAAAGCGTGTCCTGGAATCTGGGAATGGCTGGACTGCCCCCTGATGGTGGTATCTATCTTCTGCTCGGACTTTTGAGCTCACGGTCAGCCTTCAGAGACTGCTAGGATGGTTCCTTTCTGAGAGATTTATGTTCCTGGGGCATTTGTTAATATGATTCAGATTGATGATGGCACCTACTGACAACACACAATGCAAATAAGAAGTTTATAGCCTGCTGTACCATTATTCCAATATAAGAGGGTAAAAATGTTGCATTAGGCTTCTTTATAAAAGTTTTTTTTTTTTGAAAGGAAGCATTTGTTTAAGGAAAGTAGATTTCCTCAGTTATGGCTCATGCCACACTTGGTATTTATTTAGGTTTTGAAAAGTTAAGTAGGAAGCATTTGCCCCTAAAGTGACTCATAAGTCAAAGGTGGGGAGTGTGTTGTTTTAAGCCCTCAGCTTTGCATTCCTCTGACCCAGCCACAGCTTTCACTTGGTCCCTTCAGGGGTCACCAGTGGGTCCACTCTGGGACTGGACCCTGCTTGACCAGGAAGGACCTAGAGCAGCAGCCACAACCTACTGCCCACTCATGGGCCAAATATGGCCTGTACCTCTTTGGTTACCACCCGCAAGCTTAGAATAGTTTTCACATTTCTAAATGATCAGGAAAAAAAAATCAGGAGGAGTAATGTTTCATGATATATGAAAATTTCATGGGATTTCTATTTCAGTGTTTTATAAATAATGTTTTAAATTTCATTAATCAGAATATGTAAAAAAAAATTTTATCTCTTGTTATATTAAGTACCTACACGATATCTTCAGTTTTGCCTCGCAGCCCACAAAGCCTAAAATATATTTTGTCTGGCTCTTTTAAAGATTTATTTTTATTTTTATTGATTTCAGAGAGGAAGGAAGAGGGAGAGAGAGAGAGACAGAAACATCAATGATGAGAGAGAATCATTGATTGGCTGCTTCCTGCTCCCAACTAGGGATTGAGCTACAACCAGGCATGTGCCCTGACTCAGGAATCGAACCTTGAGCTCCTGGTTCATAGGCCAGTGCTCAACCACTGAGCCGTGCCATTGGCAGGGCCTGTATGGCTCTTTACAAAAATAAATAAGTAAATAGATTATCAAGTCCTGAAATAGGGCAGCAATTTCTAGACTATTTTGTGTTGTTTCACCAGACTAAAGCTGTTGGGAGAAGCCTGATTTACAAAATAGGTACAAGATGGAGCTGTCTGGAGCAGGGTGGTGGTTGGACCTTGCTGGGCATCCATCCCAGCCTCACCCCACACTTTCTCTTCTGGGCACGAGGCTGCCTTGGTTAGGAACATGCATAGATTCAGGCTTGTAAATACCCACTTTTTCGCTATTCAAACATTTCTAAAACTCTGACAACCAAACTTTTTTGTAAGTTTACAGCAAACTCATTTGGTGGCGAAACCTAACCCTCACTGATTTCATGTCTGTTTTTGCTCTCTGGTGTGAATAATCATATTTTCACTGCAGACATATAAATGTGTTTGTTATAGGACGTTACCCCAAACCCCGCAGGGGGCGGGGGTTATTTCATAATATGCAGTCTGTGCATCAAATTGCCTTCATAGCGGCGACAGTGGCACCCCGTTTGTGGCACTTCTGCCCCCAAGGCCTGCAGATTCGCATGTCTTTTTGCCTTTCATGGACTCCCTGCTGCCTACCGGATGCCAGGGTGGCCTGGCTAACCCGGGCACATTTCCGCTGTGTCTCCCAGTGGGCACATGTGTCTGTTCCTCCAATGCCCAGTGTGTCTGGCGCTGACCTCTGACTCACATAGTTTATTCACCATATTTCCCCACGGCCTCCCAGGTCTGCATCGCCCACAGCTTCCTGCAGCCTGACCCAGCGAGACTTCAGAGTGTGCTTCTTCTCTTGGTCTAAGTCATTTGCGTGGCCCCTTTGGAAGCTGGGGAAGGTGGGGTTCCCATCCTCCTGGGTGAGGGCAGGGAAAGCAAGGATGCTCCTATCTCCCTGAGGAAGAGCCTCATTCAGGCTGAGGCTAGAGGACTGGGCCCAGGCCTGATGCTTACCTGCTTGTGGGGTGGGTATGACAGTGTGTGTGGGGGGTGGGTCGTGCAGGCCTCACTCCCCAGGCCCTGTATTCCTCTGCCCTTTCTTTTCTACCCAAGGCTTTAGCGATTTGGATTTTGGAGCTCCCTTCTCTTTTTTCTTAAGCCTCGCCACGGATTGGGACAAGACACCTGCCTCCCACTTTCACTAAGTCCGTGAGCATGAAGACACCCTCTAGCTCTGAGCCTCTTGGGCAGGCACAGGGAGGGAGAAACTCTAAACATGGGCAGGCTGCCGAGTCCTAGTGCAGAGGGTTAAGTAGTGCCCCCCTGCCCCCCCAAATTCATACCCACTCAGAATCTCAGAAGGTGACCTTATTTCGAAATATGGCCTTTGTAGATGTAATTAATGAGTTAGGATCTCAACAGGAAGTCATTCTGGATGGAGGGTGGGCTCTAAATCCAAAACCACTGTCCTTGTAAGAAGAGAAGAGGCCACATTGAGGCACGGAGAAGGCCATGTGAAGATGTAGGTGGAGATTGGAGTGTTGCATCTACGAGCCAAGGGACACCAAGGATCACCAGCAGCCCACCCAAAGCTGCGTGCGAGGCATGGCATGGTTTCCCCTCAGGGGCTGCAGAAGGAACCAACCCTGCCAACATGCTGATTTCAGACTTCTGGCCTCCGGACCTATGAGACAGTAGATTTCTGTTGTTTAAGCCACCCAGTTTGTGGTGCTTTGTTACTGCAGCCATCGGAAATTCATACACCTCGCTTCCGCAAGGAAGCTCCTGGAGTCTTTGTTCTTTATCTGCAGCCTCCTGCCCTCTCAGCTGTCTTTCCAAAGCAGAGATCTCATGGCTTTCATCATTTCTTCTTAGTAAACATTTAATTACTAAGCACCCTCTAGGGATAGGCATTGGGCTTGCTGGGCATTGGAGGTGTAGGAGTCTCTAAGGCAGTGGTTCTCAACCTTCCTAATGCTGCTACCCTTTAATACAGTTCCTCATGTTGTGGTGACTCCCAATTTCATTGTTACAAATTGAACATAGTTAAAGCATAGTGATTAATCACAAAAACAATATATAATTATATATGTGTTTTCCGATGGTCTTAGGCGACCCCTGTGAAAGGGTCGTTTGACGCCCAAAGGGGTCGTGACCCACAGGTTGAAAACTGCTACTCTAAGGCAGTGTCCTCCCTATACCATTTGGAAGACATTGGAGTAGGTGAGCCCATGTGCTGACTGCCCTCAGAACTTGCACAGAGAGTTGAAGGTCAGGGAGATGAGAAGGAATTAGTGTCAAGCATGTACCCCTTGTCTCAAATGGGCAACTTGTGGTTGGGGAACCTGTTAACCTAGTGACACCCATCTCCATGAGTATGTTCTTAACTTAGTTAGCTGCCTGCTTACTGCTTCACCCGCAGGGGCCACGACTCTCACCCTGCTCACTGCATTCCACCATCACGGCCTTTGGGGGCCAGCGGTGTCCCCACTAGACTGACAACTTTGCGACCTACAAACATTTAGGATGACGATACCATTGATATTTGCCACACTGTTTCCATAGATTGGTAGCATGGTTCCCAGCACAGAGTGAGAGCTCGATAAAAGTCAGTTGCTATTGTAATTGTTGTGTTTTTTCTTTTCCCTCTCAGCCTTCCTTTTCCCTTTCTTCCCCCTCCACCTCCCTCGTCTATTATTATCAGGGCCCATGAGCCTCATCTTTGTCTGCCCTGGTCATTATTGCGATTATTGTTGCTATGACTGCTAATGATCAATATGGCAGCGTTGCTCAGATTACCCCTCTTAGAGGGCACAGTAGGATTCATACCCAGGTTGTCATCGCTTACCTTCGCGTCCATTAAGTCAACTGCCCTGGGCAGCCTTCTTTGTCAGTGTCACTAGCCCTCTCTCTCACAGGGCATTTCGAGGCAGACAAATGCCACTGATAAACCCAAAGCAAATATTTTGAGTGAATTCCCCAACGCTAGGTTTGGGGCTGAGAAATGGAGTTCCTGTCATTGTTGACTGAAAAAGGCAGCCCTCCTAGCAGAGCGTGGGTGCAGGAGCTGTGGCCTCGCTGCCCTGCAGACTGGAAGCATCGCAACGGTGGCCTCACATAATTTCAGTGACTCTGTCTGCTTCTGCCTCGGGAAGAAATAATTCAGATTTCATTCTCCATTTTCTTTAATGGGCTAAACAGCCACTTTGTGATACCTGTATTTTATGAGACATAATTCTGGATATTGTTTCTGCAGCGTTTTGAAAAGACAAACCTGACAGAGCCTGGCCATTTAACTTAAGCAATTTTAAAGTTATTTGTAAAATGATATGCTGTCTTTTTTGACCCAGTTACTTTATAAAGCTACATTCTTTGGCAAACATTAACACAACTTCTCCGTGTGTGGGCTAAATAAATATTCGGGCAACACTGATTGAGCGCTGCCTTGGGTAAATAATTCTCTTTCCACACATTTCCTAGTTTATAATGAGGACTTTTCTTCGTGGTCTGACCAAATGTAGCATTCCATTGAAAATGAGACATAAATCCTTGAGTGAGGGAGACACGGAACCAGGGCTCGAGGAGGTTTGTTTAAAAGCGGGGTGGTGGGTAGGGTGATATCCTGAGCTCCCCCCTTCATCCTCGACCCTTGTCCCATCTGTGGGCCCTATAAGAGTTGGGGGACAGGAGAGAGTGGACGCAGAAACTCATCCTCTGAAGGAGAAAGGGAATTCAAGTTCTATACCAGCCTCCCCCCACCGCCAGGCCTGTTCTTTCAGGGAAACCACAGGATGCTCTATTGCATTTCAGACTTTGGAAGCCCTTGTTCTTGACCCAGTCTACGCCCTACAGTTTGGTTTCCGTGTGGCTTGCTCCTCAGAAAGAGCCTCACTGTGGCTCAGCAGGTGGTGGGTGTCCAAGGTGGTGGGACATCTGCTCTGCTGCTCAGCCTTGGCGTCCCAGCTCCCAGGTGTGCATGGTGGGCAAGCAACCTCACCTCTCGAAACCTCAGTGTCCTCATGGGTGAAAGAAGATAACAGTATCCTCCCTATGGGGATTAAATAGTATCAGGAAGATTATAGGAGAAAGAGCATATAAAGGGCTTAGCTGCCCTAGCCAGTTTGGCGCAGCGGATACAGCACTGGCCTGCAGACCAAAGGGTCTCGGGTTCGATTCCAGTCGAGGGCACGTACCTCGGTTGCAGGCTCCTCCTCGGCCTGTGCCCTCATTGGGGCACATGCAGGAGGCAACCAATTGATGTGTTTCTCTCATATACATGTTTCTCTATGTCTTTCTGTCTTTCTTCCACTGTCTCTAAAAACCAAGGAGAAAATAGCCTTGGGCGAGGATTAACCAAGAAGAAGAAGAAGGAGGAGGAGGAGGAGGAGGAGGAGGAGGAGGAGGAGGAGGAGGAGGAGGAGGAGGAGGAGGAGGAGGAGGAGGAGGAGGAGGAGGAGGAGGAGGAGGAGGAGGAGGAGGAGGAGGAGGAGGAGGAGGAGGAGGAGGGGGAGGAGGAGGAGGAGGAGGAAGAAGAAGAAGAAGAAGAAGAAGAAGAAGAAGAAGAAGAAGAAGAAGAAGAAGAAGAAGAAGAAGAAGAAGAAGGAAAATAAGTGGATTAACAGCAACAACAAAAGAGTGTTTAGCTTAGTGTCTGGCATATATAAGTGGCCAGTTATATTTTTAGGGGTCATGGATGATGAGAAGTTTCCGTTTATGGCACATTTCATGTGTTGCCTCATTTAAACTCCTTGCTATCTGTGATGACTCCTGTTGAGGAGGAGGAAATGGAGACCCTGGAGGCTTGGCAACGTGTCTGAGGTCACACAGTTGTGAGTGTCAGGACTCGGAGGCCACCCCCAGCCCTGCCACCCGTTCTCTCTGCCACACTGCATCCCCCAGGCTCTCCTGCCCCCTGTCTCCGTCACTTCGGCCCTGTCAGTGCTAAGCTCACTATGCTGGGTCCTTTAGAGTAACCATCTCTAGGAGGATTAAGTGTGATGATCACACTCAGCAGTGAATCCTGGAAGAAACTCATTCCTGCCAGGGCCCCCTCCGTGCCTCCTGTGGGGTTGGCCTCACCATGCGCGCTCAGAGCAGAGGAGGCTTCTGACCTGGGCGCCAGGTTCATGTGTGTGAAGGAGGTGGGTCCAGAACACGCAGGCCTGCAATGAATTCTCATAGGAGCTAAAGGGAGCACACTTTTTTTTTTTTCCTCTTGGAGTTTTACTTCTTCTTTTTAAAAATTTTTATTTAATATTTCAGTTACAATTACATACAATATTATATTAATTTCCGTTTTTGTTTTTTTTGTTTTGGTTTGGATTTCTTTTGAGGATGGTGAAAGAAAGCAAAACGAAACTTTCTCAAGGTAAAGTTTTTATGAAGCATTGAAAGTAGCAGGTTCTGATAAGATTTTTAGATTTTACCCTCCTGCAAATGACAAGGTTTGTTTTGTTCTCACCAGCATTTTAATGCCCAATTCGGTGTGGCTCCGAGAATAATGTTAAAAGGTCAAAAGCTCTCCAGTGACTGGGAACCTGCAACCCAGGTACCTGCCCTTGCCTGAGAATCAAACCTGCAACCTTCTGGTCCCCAGGCTGATGCTGTAACCACTGAGCAAAACCAGCCAGGGCAAGAACATCTTTAGCACTGAAGCACTTCCCATGTAAGATGATTTCTGTGAGACTGATTTGCCACAAGTAGAATGTCTAGGTCAAGGTTGCAAACACTTGAAAACTCCAGAATCATATCGATTTGGGCCCGAAACGTTCCATGTGATTGAGAGTTCTGAGGGTTTGGCTGGTGAGTCAGGAAGAGCGTGGCAATAAGTGGGCCTTTGGATGTGCTACGGCGATATAAGAACTTATTCTGGCTGGGTTAAAGAGCCGGCTTGTTTTATTGTAAAAGTCAAGTGGATTTTATGCTTCGCTAATGTGCACATCTTCAAAGACAAGTGGGAGCGGGGTGGGTATTTGTCATCCCATAGAATGCCAGGACCGGGACTCAGCCCGAGGCTTCTGAAAAGGCCTTCCAAATTTGGATGCTTCCAAAGTTAGTCCTTGCAGTGCAGCCGGACAATGTTCTTCTCGACAATGGCTGAGTCTCAAGTGCCAGGACACTGCGCAGGATCCCAGTCATAATTAACCTTCTTCAAACTAAGAAGGAAGAAAGGCTGGGAAGAGACCTTCCACGCTCCAGAAAGAACAAAACGTCAGAATGTGAACACTTTTGAAACCTCGGCTCTTTTCCATTCCTTATTGAGAAACACTGCAGAATAAGGCACCGGATTGCAAATGGATCACTGTCCCCACGTTGAAAGGGTCTATACTTGAGCGCAAGTCCGAGGAATCTGCTCTTCCTCATTTTTTTGTGGAGCTGGTCTCCTCCCTCCTCTGCTTCCTCATGGCTCATTTGGAGCATCTGTGCATTTTGTTTTGTTTTTTAAGACTCCCCTTGAAGTCTGGATTTTTTTTCTTTTGCTGCTGAGACACTGTGTTTATTGGTGAAGCTACTTTATAGGATAGTTTGTTATTACATGGAATTCAATACAACTCAGGTAAATCCAGTAGCCTGACACCAAACAGTGGCCTGTGGAAAAAGCCCTACAGAACCCTTTCTCCCCATCCTAACAGCCCTAACACACGCTAACATTCCAAAGGCCTTCCATTGCTTCTTAAAATCTCAGTATAACAATATTCTGTTTTTGAAAGTACTTGTTCTGCTAATTTATTCTTTAAACAAGAGGAGGAAGAAGTATCAGTCCCTTCATAAAACAGTTAACAGGAAGCCCGAGGCATCTCTGAGTGCCATTTTTTGGCTGATGCTGGGAATGGCTCCATCAATCACCGCTATTCATGTAGAGCTGGTTTTTATGTCAGTTAAACCATCTTCCATCAACTTGGTGAAGCAGAGGCAGGGAGCAAGATGAATAGTGAAGTGTCTTCTCTGACATGGAAAGGGCTTTGCTTTTAAATGCCCGCGTTGATTTCTTAATAGCTTCAACTGCCTCTTCCTAAGCCAGTGCCCTCTGACCATCACTCAGGAGGGTCTGTTCTTGCAATCTTGTTCCGAGGGCAGTGGGCGGGGTGTTCGGGTCCCGTCTGTAAATATGAGCAGTTGGCCAGCTGATGAGGGGGTATTCATGATCTGTCCAGGGCTCCTGAAGAAGAGAAATGAATCCTAGGACCCCTGTGACTTTGGTAGCCACAGGACTAGGAAATGTCAAGTCTCCAGTCAGCCTGTGGCAATGTCTGTCTGTGCCACTGGGGTCTTCTGTGTAGATGTGTTATTTCACGTGAGAAAGGAGGGCATGGTTTTTCCTTGAAAGATGTGTTCTGTATATCTAAATGTCAGTCTGTTGATACGATTTCTGCCCAGAAACCAACAGGATTTCTGCTCTTCCCTGGCCCCCTTTTATCAGGTTCAGTCCTTCAGAGTGTTTAGTGAGTGCAGTGTGTGTGCAGAACTCTGGGGGGTACCAACAGGAGGGGTGATGAGCGAGGGATATGTCTTCATGGACACTGTTTAGAATTGCCAAACATGGTGATGATAAAAAGCAGCCAGACTTTGGTCAATTTTAGGAGTGTTTCTCAATTCTCTATGAAATGCACCCATTTCTTGCTTGTACCCTGAGTGGACCTAGTGTCCATTGCCCACCACCCCATTTCTCTCCCTGGGTGCAAAGGCGCCATCAGGGCCCCTTGGGATGCACTGCCGACCCTGAAGGCAGTTGCTGTTCAAGAGAGGAGGTAATGTGTGGATGCAGACGGCGACAGTGCCTGTGCCCGCGGGACCCACACTTCTCCCGGAATCCTCCTGGGGAAGTTACATCCGCTCAGACCCTCATTCTGCCTTGTCCCTGGGGGTCCTGTGAGCTTCCCACCCCTGCCTCTGTGGCCGTGGGCTGGTTCCTGGATCCCACCAGTGTTTTAGGGATGCTCTTCTGGTCCTTCCTGTGCCCCTCTGGATGTAGGCTCCGTTCCTCCCCTTCCCTTATGCCCACACAGCCATGCTCCTTCCCGCATGGGCGTTGATGTGGGGTCACACCTTGCGGAAGATGCTCGGAAACAGGTCACTTCCAAGCAGAGACCCACCTGAAAGCCGAGCCTTGGACATCATAGCCCTCTGTAACGTGGGGGCTGACGTGCGTGTCTCACAAGGCACAGGCCTATAGCATGGGGTGACGTGCATGCAGCACCAGCTGTGCAATGCAGCGGGGATGTTATTTACTGACATGTAGTGAGTGTTTGCTATAGGCTGGCACTGTGCTCAGTGTTTTACGTGGATTTGCAGCCCGTGCTCACAGGTACCCTGAGTAGGCCCGTTTTTCCTACGAGCAAGCATGGAGTGGTAAGTGCATTCCCAAGCTCCTACATCTTGGGGCGGGAAGTGGGCGGGGGTGGGGGGGAGTGGATTTGAATCCAGGGAGTCTGTCTGCAGAGGTCCAAGCATAAATGCAGAGCTGCCTCACGCGGTCCAGGAAGCTGCCTCACCCTGCTTCCTCCGGGGACTCATGTACCATGCCGCTCGCTTTGTAAAATGTCACGGGGATCAGTTATCTTAATGCCGCCCCACTTCCCAGGAACCCGCACCAGGACTGTCCCTGCTTCCAGTGCAGGCCCCAGTTGCTCTCATGCGAGTGTCTGCTTGTATTTTAAATGTAAATCCAGTTATCTCAGCCCCCGTACTTTTTAGGGTGTGACCCAGAGGAGAAGCCCGGGCTGAGGTTTAAACTGTGCAGCAGCCTTGCTGGTTGACAAGGTGACAGGGATAGGAGCCTGGCGCTTTCTATCTGAATGTCATCTGGAGTTTGATATAGTGCAAACGGGGACCTCAGACCATGGACAATGTGTTTGTATAAACGTAGGTGGACCGAAATGGTCATTTCGACAACACTTGGGGCTTGATTATTTACATGGCCCCAATCTTTCCAAGAATTACAAACTGCAAACTGGGATGTGGCTTTTGAATGGTGAACACTCCACAAACATTTCACAGCCGAGATGGCTGTGGGGTGGGGGCGGTGAGCCTGGATGGGGAGGAGGGGTACCAGAAGGGGAAAATGGGAGGAAGGGGCGAGTGAGATGAGCAGAAGGAATTCAGAAAGTAATAAAGTCCTAAAGTTATCAGAGGGCTGACTTCCTGGGAAGTGGGGCAGCGAGCAGCTGCAGACACAGGGATGCAAACCCACTCCAGGTGAGCCTTTACTTTCATCTGGAGAGCAGCCTGGCCTTGGGCACGGACCTGCCCTTCCTTGGTGACCTTGGTAATCACTGCCCCTCTCTGTTCAAGATCAGTTTTCTCATCTGTATAAAGTAGTAATCTCCAACTAATAGGGCCATGTGGGGATCAAGGGCGAAAACACATTCAGAGTGCTGAGAAGTGTCTGCCTGAGGATGGGGAGAGAGCGCAGACACAGCAGTGTCTTGGCTAAGAGCTTGTTCTGGAGCTTGATGGCTGGGGTTTCGCTCTCAGCTGGTTCCTTCCTACCTGGAATTCTGGGCCAGTGACTTAGGTCCCTTTGTGTCTTTGCTTCCTCCCCTGTAACACAGGGATAATAACAGACAACGTTTTGTTTTCAAGATGAAATGAGACGGTCCGTGGAACGTGCCTGGCCAGTTGGCGGTGACCAAAGTTAGAAGTGATTAGTATTGTAAGGATGGCTTCCCTGGGTGCCTGTGCTGTGCCTGGCAGGGTGGAGGTACAGAGATGACCAGGCAGCTGATGGGATGACTTGCCCAAGGTCCCACAGTTCCGGCTCCTGCCATCCGGTGTGGCTGTGCCAGATGTTTTAAGAAGAAAGAGGAAGCCTACTTTTGTTCTTTGCCCAGTTTCCATTCAAGGTCTCCCGTGGTCCATTGCAATCAGCCGCTCATTACAAAACACCAACTGTCTGACTCTGCACACGTGGGGGGCCCTGTCTCTATGCCTCCTCTCCATCCCGTCTAATTGTTTGAGTAGCAACAATGATAGCTAAGGAACCAGAAAGTCCCCATCAAATCAGCCTCTATTGTTGCAAGACGATTCCAGCCAACTCCTTTCTAAAAGCTGCCTAAATTTTATTTACTTGTACCCAAAGGATCAAAAAACATTACCACCAAACCCCTTTGCAGCACATGGTGTCCTGGGCCATGTTTTTTGCTTGTTAGCTTGTCCAACAAATGACTGGTATGGTGCAGATGTAGACATCAGACATCGAGTAATTCTATTGTTAAGGCATCTATTAATCCTGGCCCCCTTGGCAAGGGTTAGTGAAGGAGACATGGAAATTAATGGGCAAATGAAGGTGTTAGGTTACGTGTGGATTTCATTTATCCATGCTCTCGGTTCCCCCCATTAGCATGGTTAATTAAGAGTTGTCAATACATCTTTGCTGGAGTATTTGATTATTTTTTCAGCAGGGAAGATTAGAATGAAGTCTTCAGATCTGGCAAGTGTCATGGGACTTGTAGAGTAAATTGCAGGTTAAGCCCTCATTTTGATCTCCGGGGCCAGAGCAAGCACCGTTTCATCGACATGTCATCAGCTATGATCTGAGGGAGCACACAGAGGTGCCCTTTGGGGACAGAGGAGCGTCCCGCTCTTGTCTCCCATATTGAAAGGGTTTATTGCACCGTGAGTGTGTGTGGGGAACAGATAGCAGACCAGAGGCAGAGTTGATGGAAGCCAGCTCTGAAAGCTCTTCATCTGTGCTGTGTATTTTTTTAAGTGTGAATCCATGCATATGTGTACACTAATATTTTTGTCCTGGAGGAGATGTAGGTGTGAATTTGAACAAAGAACACACAGGAGTTAAAGTTGACAGAAGATAGCTCTGTAAACTCCTTGATTTATGATTTATTAAAAAGTGCATGTATATGTACACACACACACACACACCATACCTACACCTCTCTACCTGAACAAAAATACCATCTGGATCACCCACTTTGCCTCCCAGACACCAGCAAATGCTTCCTGCAAATGGCAAATGGCTCTGCCCTTTAGGCATTTCTTTTAGCATTTCTGTTGACGGTGGCCTTTATTTTTCCTTCTACTTTAGGGCTCTGAAATTCTAGAATAAATCTTACCAGCAATTAATTATACCTTGAGATTTCCAGGAGAGGCAAGCCAGCTTTTATTATTTTACCCACTAAATATACCCCTAGATAACACAATACATATTTACAATGACAAGTTTTGTTTTATTTATAGGGTTATAACAAATCATCAAAAACAACCCAAAAAGGGCCACTTAGCCAAGCATCCTTATTTCTCCTGCTTCATCAATGAATTATGCATGCGTTATAAATGGCAATGAGGAGTAAAGGTCGGTTTAGAACAACACAGATTGGAAAATTACACCATTTGTTTAAACAACATTTATTATTGATTATTCAGCATAGGGGCCGATAGAAACGCAAATAGTGGCAGTAATATCATCTATTTACAAAAGCCCTTTATAAATGTCGGACCCTACCCTCTGTTTAGATCTGAATAATTGTTTAAATTTTCCAGCTCTATTTTGTAAGAGAGCAAAGATAAATTTAGCATCTATTTTCTTGAGTTCTTTAATCCCTATGAGATCCCTGCCATTCTCCCTGTTTATAAGAGAGAAAATTGGGGTTCAAAAGGATTAAGTAATTTGCTTAAGGTCACATTCCTAAGGTCATACATAGTCTTTCTATCACATAACACTGTTAGCTTGTCAGAAATTAGTAACTCATTAATGATAGTAATGATAACAGTCATAATCATAGTGTATAATACATATGAATCCTTATTTTCTGACTCTGTCCTAAGTATTTGGCAGGTGTTTTGACTTGCAATCTTTATGTGAACTCCATGGATAGATGTTATAATTGTGTTCATTTTATAGTTAAAGAACCTGGTGCATTAAAGAGCTAAGTACCCTGCTCAAGATCACAGGGTCAGTAAAGGGGCAGAGCTGAGATTATGAAACATCATTATGGCCCAGGATTTGTCCAATGTCTCACACTTTTGTGCTCCCTTTGGAGCATCTTCCTCTTCTAACTCCTGGACACTATGATTTCATGAACGTGACTGAGCAGTTGTTGGTTCAATTGTTGATTCAAATTAGTCTCCCATAGGTTTCCTAAGAGCCCGGGAAATAAGGTCTTGAATTTCATAAACAGAAACCTTTACTTTCCTTTTAAATAGTCACAGAGTACCATAACAATGTTATTTTCACTAAAAAGGAATTTAAAAACACAACCCAAGAGATTAATTGTAGATGTGATGAATTTAAGGTGGTGAAATTGTGATGAATTTAAGGTGGTAAAATTCGGAGCACGCTTTCTGTGAACGCAGAGTGCCAGGCAAGGCTGGGAGCAGACTCTGCCTCTGTGCTTGCTCTCCCTCAGAGTAGCTCATCAGGCATTTTCATATTACTCTGCAGATATCGGGCCGATATAGAGCTAATCCACGGAGCCATTCACTCGGGACATCTGGTCAACCTTTCTCATTTTAATGTGTTCTTTTTTAAAATATATTTTATTGATTTTTTACAGAGAGAAGGGAGAGAGATAGGGAGTTAGAAACATCGATGAGAGAGAAACATCGATCAGCTGCCTCCTGCACATCTCCCACTGGGGATGTGCCCACAACCCAGGTACATGCCCTTGACCGGAATCGAACCTGGGACCTCTCAGTCCGCAGGCCGACGCTCTATCCACTGAGCCAAACCGGTTTCGGCAACCTTTCTCATTTTAGCTAGACTCACTCTTCAGAGATTTCAATGAGACAGTCTTTTTAAAAAAAGCAATGTCTTCATGAAGGATGATCTTTTTTTTAAAGGAATTATCTTGATTATTTAAAAAAATCCATTTTGTCTTCTAGCTCAGAGACCTGCTGTTTCTACTTCATCACTTAGACTCTTGCTTCGGGCAGCTGTCCAACTTCCCTTTCTCTGAACCCTCTTGGGGAGCATCAGGTGCAGTCCCCTCATTTCTCAGTCCCAATCAGGGTATTGAAAATCCTGCGTCTTCCCACGGGTGGGCCGCACCTTGGCCTGCCTGTGCGGGGCCATGGGAGGGACTTCTAAAGAAGTCTCCTTCTGTAAGCGCCGGTCAGGGCGTGCTTCCAGCACCGTCTCCAGCATGTTTCAAATGCCACCCACGGCCTCCCTTTTCATGTTCCACGCCTTTACACTAAGCTCTCATGTTGTTATTTTTACAAGTCTTTTCCAAGGCCTCTGATTTTCTAGACTGTTTAACGTTTGCCATAACCAATAAGGTTATAACTGTCTTGGCACGTTCAGTCTCCGCTCCCTCCCCCACCTCCTGCTGCACCTTCTCATTTCTGGCTCACTGTCTTTATGAGCCTATAGAACAGTTCTCAGGTTTTCTTCCAAAACAGTGTGCAGGAAAAAGAAGCATACATGAATATAACGAAAGGATTTAAAAACCTGGGGTACGCTAAGAAACTATATTGCCGAGAGAGAAAAATGTAAATTCGTTGGACAAATTAGCTTTTGCGGTCACCTCTCTCTCCTTGTTCCTTAAGTAGAGGGGAGAGAAGTCATATTTCTAAGTGGGGACCTACTTACTCTCCCGATGTCCTTTGGGGGAAGAGGAGGCACAAGAGAAGCACAAATTCTTCCTGCATGTGCACACCCCACTTAGGAAAATGTGCACGCTGGAGCTGCCAGAGACCAAGAACCATGCATCCCAGAACAGTAAATAATAACACTACCCACAGTTTATTGAACATCTATGACAGCCAGACGTTTGTCTAGTCCCTATAAATCCATAATCACATTTACTCCTCACAATAGCTCTAGGAGGTTTTAGTATTTCCATTTTACAGGTGAAGAACTCACAGCTCGGAGAAATTAGTAACCTAGTCAAGGGTACATAGTATCATGACGTCAGCACAGTTTTTCTGACTCCCAATCCCCGGGCCTGTCACCTACACCATGGGGCTTCATGCCTGTCCCAAATAGGGTGAGCGAAAGACTGCACACTGCCTCCACTCAGCCTCCAGCACTGCTGTATCAACCCCACTGGTCCTCACCAACTCACGGCCCCTCCCTCCATCCTCCCTGACCCTGCCTTCCAGCTTCTCCAGCCTGAGAACTCAACTTACAGTCATTGCTGAGGAAGGGACTGTTTCCTCTAATGACCCAGGCAACTCAGTCCAGGTGAGACGTGCCCTGGGCTCAGACCCAGAAGACACACAACTCTGTGACCCCCCACAGACAATTGAATTAACTTCTCTCGACCTCAGTTTTGTCATTTGCTAAATGGAAGAATAGTGACTACCCAAAAGGTGATTGCAGGACTGAATGAGATTCACATTCCACTTGCATTCAATGAGCATTTTTTTTTTTTGAATGAATGAATGATTTGTTCTAAAATGAATAGTGAACAGAGTAGGACCTTAGTGAGTGGTGGACTGGCGCGATGCCCCTCTTGTAGTCCTACAGGCTGTCCTCCGTGATTGCACCCCTATAGAAGGCGCCATTCCATTGCAGTCTATGTCACTGGTGATCCATGGACTTGTTCAGTTCACCACCTGAACAGCCATGCAGCACAGCCCTGGGCTCCTGCATTCTGACTCATAGAATCAGGTTTAGGTACATTTGCTTCAGGTGAGTCCCTGTGAGTCCTCTCTATGCGGCACTTTCTCGGCTTTGAACTTGACCCCATGACTTTTCTGTTTCTTCGCAAAGGAATGCGGGCCCCATGAACTTCTTAAACACACACAGGCTTCCTGGTCTGGGGTCTTCATCTGGCTGCTAGATTGTTTAAAGAAGGATTTTTGTGATTCTTCTTGCCTGACACAATGGCTGTCATCTGTTGTTTTTCTAATCTTCCAGTAAATATTTGGAAAGGGAAGGTTTAGGCCTGTGTGTTTCTCTTATGTTAGAAGGATAAATAAAGCCATCATACTGCACGCGTTTTCTTCCAAGTTTGCTCAGATGCTGCTGCAGGTCTGAACAGTGATTGAAATATTTGCAACCTGTGGAGCAGCCGGGTATATATTTGGCAGCAGGCAGTATTGATGGATTTGAGGAATGCCTTTTGACAGTTACAAGCTCCTGTGAGGCAGTGCAGGCTCCTCTGAGCCAGCCCAGCAATGGAAGTGGGGATTGAGTGACATAAGACTCTTAGGCTATGTCTCAAACCATATCAATCAGGGGAAGAATCCAAATCCTACCAGGAGAACCTGGAGGGAGCTCAGTGGGAGGCACTGCTGTTTACTCTCCCCCAGCCCCCTGCAACCATGCAATTAAAACTGAGGAAGAGAATGATGTCGCCCACACAGGTTTTTTTCTCACCCCCTCTTCTTGTTCATCGGGAGGCTTTGTAATTAGATCACAGCTTCTTTATTCTTTTGGAAAGATTTAGAACAGCTATCACATGCTCTGCTGCTTTGGGTGGGAAAGTGATTGGACAACTTTGGGAACTCTTGGCGTTCTAAGACTTCGATTCTGAATCGTTCAGCCCCTCACCTGCTGTGTGATCTGGGACGAATAACCATTCTGTGCCATAGGATTGTTTTTTTCTGTCTTCAAACAGAACCTGAATATATTTTCACTTTTTTAATTCTCCAAAAAAATCAGTGACATTGTATCTTAAATTCCACAAATCTTGCTTTCTAGAAAAAACAGAACTATATGTTTTTGAATGTACAAGTCATATTGTACACCATTCTGAAGTAGGAAATGCTGTTGTTAATTATATAAGTTATGAATCGTGACTTGCCTGTTTAGTGAAATACCCTCCATGTAATTGAAACTATTTTGTGTCAGAGGCATGGCTTGTGACATTTAAGATGTTTTAGACACTAACCAATAATCCATTGGTTTCACATTTGCTAATGCTGTTTGAAGGAAATTTTAAAAAGTACATTAGATATTTGTACAAAAAAGAAACCAGTCATATTACAGCATTAATAACACTGAGGGGGGAAATTCCAGTGTTATTTTAAGGTACCAGTAAATTCAACCATGTATTGATAGCTCTTTATTTTCTGCAATTAAAAAAGGATTACAAAATCATGTCAATAATCTGAATATAGTTTTGCTGGAAGATTTAATAATGGCACGCTCTTTGTTGGTATTAACATGTCACAAATGGTGCGAAAACCAAATGCCCGGTGAGATGATTTTTCTCTTTGCAAAGCGAGATTTTTCTGTCAGATTCTATGGCCTGGTCCAGTGTGTGGTCTGCTTGGCAGGGGTCTTCTTTGATGGATAAGACAAACCCTTTCTGGGGGTTGACACGCCATGGAATTCCATTTTACTGTATCGAACTACCCGGAAGGTGAACGATACAGCCCAAGTTAGTTCTCCGTCTAACGTGGACAATCAGGCTAGAGAAGAAAAAATATTTTTATGTGTTCATACGGCAGTTAAAGAGTATTCCAGATTCCCTCCCGCACCCTCCCCAAAAGGCATGGTCCCTAGCCAAGGCCCACATGGCTTCTCTTTGCTTTAAGTGCTCCCCATATTATCTTGACCTTAAAGTTTACAGGGTAAAGGAAACATTTATGGAACAGTTAAGACCTGTTAGAACATAACGACTTGCCTCATTATCACACTCTACAAATCTCCACTTTACAGAGTTCACTTCCCTGTCTGCTTTCAGCTTGTGTTTGGCCTGCAAATACTGTTACTGGTGTTCACATATGGAAACAGGGGGAACGTCGGTCTCATTCCTTCCCTCGAATGTGCCAAAAATAAGAATCTTTGAGAACTCATAAAGTAATTTAGCACCACATTAATAAAAGAAGCACAGCCTTGAATTATTTCTGTACCTACGTGTTTGAATTAGTAATAGGATATTTTTTAGCTGTCTGTTCAGATATTTAATCTGCTTAATAACTAAACAGCTCCTACAGATCAACAATCTAAAATTTAAAAATTAAAAAACCCCAAGGAATAATAGGATAACTTACAAAATTCTAAAGTGTCATTCAAATGACTAGTGAATATTTGGAAAATATTCAGGTTTATTAGCAAGGAAGAAAAAATTTAGAATAGGAACTATATTCAACTTTATATATGTAAAGTTAACAAAGGTTAAAACTGTTAATAAAATGTTGGAGTATTGCAGAGGTGGTCACTTTCAATACTGTGGGAAAGAAGTCCAATTTTTCTTAAAAAAAGTTTTTATTGATTTCAGAGAGAGGAAGAGAAAGGGAGAGGGAGATAGAAACATCAATTGGCTGCCTCCTGTACAACCGCTACTGGGGATTGAGTCTTGGTACATGGGACCAAGCCCAACAAACTGAGCACAGGGGCTTTGAGAGAAATACAATTCAATATTTCACTCCTGAGGTTTAATCTGGGGATTTTTGTCCAAAGTTTTCAAAAACATTTGTAGGATTTTCAAATCTAGGAAATATCTTAAGGACATATTTAAAGATATAGCCACAAATTTATGTTCAGTGCTGTATTATTTCTGTGATGAAAAACTAGAACTTAAAATATTTAACAATTGAGTTAAATTATGATGATCTAAAGCAGGGGTGGGCAAACTTTTTGACTCGAGGGCCACAATGGGTTCTTAAACTGGACCGGAGGGCCGGAACAAAAGCATGGATGGAGTGTTTGTGTGAACTAATATAAATTCAAAGTAAACATCATTACATAAAAGGGTACGGTCTTTTTTTTCAATAGTTTTATTCATTTCAAACGGGCCGGATCTGGCCCGCGGGCCATAGTTTGCCCACAGCTGATCTAAAGCATAAAATACTATGCAGCTCATGAAAATGTAAACGAAAATAAATGTGAGAAGTTGAAAATTTCAAAGTGTTTCAACTTTCAAGTTGTTTCTGTTTTTAAAATTTCCAAGTTATGCATTAAAATTTAAATGAAAACTAAAGCAATAGTGAAGGATTATCTGCCTTTTTATTGAGTCATAGGATAATTGTTATGCCCTGGCCTGGTGGCTTAGTTGTTTGGAGCATCACCTGTATACCTAAAGGTTGTGGTTTCAGTTCCCAGTCAGGGCACATGCCTTGGTTGCAGGTTTGATCCCCCTCTAGGGTGTATATGGGAGACAACTGATTGATGTTTCTCTCTCATTGATATTTCTCTCTCTCCCCCTTCCTCTCGCTGTAAAATAAATAAAAACATATCGTCAGGTGAGGATTAAAAATGGGTTTTATCAATCAATGAATATAAAACTGTACATAAATTTATTTAAACTTGAAGCATATTTTTTTGAAATTTTCATTAAATCATATCACATATTTTAATAAAAATAGAACAATTTGTAATTCTAGCAAAGACTGTCCTTTGGTGACCAATGAAGAGAATTGGTATCATGCTTGGTATCATGTATGTTTGTATTTTATGCATATATACAAATTTAAGAGTGATGTGAATGCTTTACTATTGGCTGCGATGTGCACCTGTTATAACATCTGACGATCTGTAAGTACCTCTCAAATCATGAATTGGAGCACAAGAAAATGGATACTCTGTACTTTTGGGACATAATACTTCATTATACAAGATTCTTTCGGATTCAGTCTATCTGGGAGAAAGGATTTGACAAGTTAATTAATTTGCCTTTTCTGTTATCTAACAGCTTACAATACTCAAATCCTCCTGGCACCCAGAAACATTTTCTATTTCTGATGCTGGGAGCGGCACACCCCTAACCATCAGGGCATTCAGATACGGTGGTCTTTGGTTTCAAGGACATGGATAAGAGATGTAGAGTCACAATTTTCTGGGTCCTGATGAGTTTTGGTTGTGGGAGTAGGTGTTTAGGGTCACATGCCACGCCATAACAATGCTCAGAAGCACATCTCAAGGGATGGAGGCACCCATGTGTTTTCCCATAAATTTACATTCTGTGGGGGTTTGACATATAGTGTTTTCTAAAGGTTGGGGACTAGGGCGGGAGTCCGTCTTCCCCAGGCCCAGGTAATGCAGCGTTCATTCCAGCGCTCCTTCAACCATTCAGCGAAGTGTGGCATTCAGTGTTTTAAGACACTGTGTAGGCACTAGGGATGCAGCAGTGAATGAAATTGACCCCTCATTGGAGCTTATGTCCTAAGGGCTGTGCAAAGAGATTGGACAGTGAGTTGGGATCAGCTTGAGGAAGACTTTAAATGCCTAATTTAGGAATTTTGAAAATTTTATGGGTAATTAGTGAGTTTTCTTGTGTTTTTTTTGTTGTTGTTGTTGTTGTGGTTTTTTTTCCCCCTGAATAGGGAATTGGCCATTTGGAGAAGTAGGGTTTTAACAAGATTTATCTATTAGGATTGTGTGGAGTCATTATTACATTAATCATGGGGATAAAACATGAATTGAATACTTTCAAAGCTTATAATTCAACCATATCAATTTTAGGCCAGTTGGAGGGCACTTTAAAAAAATAGAATATGGACCCATCCTTTTCCTTGGTAAGCAGTGACAAAAGAAAAGTTTAGCTTTTACATGAAAGCTTTGTTAATAAGTTGCTTCATTAACTGTGGGCTCACCTATTCTATTTCATTTTCTATTTATCCACTTATGTGGACCAACTGATTTTGCTCAGTTTTTAATTAAACTGTTTGCAAAATGGACCAGTGTTTCTCATTTGAGATTTTTAATACCTTTAGTTTCATGGAGAAAGCTGACCTCTTTTCAACTCCCAAAAAGGGCTGGGTCTCAGTAAGTAACATGGATATGAAGAAATGAGTATTTAGCTTCATGATTCAATGCATAACAGATTGCAAGTTTAGCATTTTTGGTGAGTTGATAAGCATAAGAAATTGGGAAAATTTAATTTTACTGGAACACTAATTAAAGTTGGGAGATTTCTTGGGAGCCTTTAGTACTCCTTTTTATTTTTTATTTTTTATCCCGCTGTGGTGTATTTGGCAATGCTTTATTTCTTTTAGATTAAAACTACTTTAAAAAGGAAATGATAAAGACATATCACTCATATGATTGCTGTCCATTGCTATATCTATATTTATTCTGGGTACTGTAGGGCATATATCACATGCTATTCATATAAATTATCCCTTCAAATGATAACTCAGGCTTTTATGTCTGTGTCAACTTGATGCTATGGTCATGGGAAAAGATTTGCTGTCATCTTTGTGTTGTACATCAAGAATTCTGAATTCCTCTCTGGGACTTATAGGTGAAGTGTGACTTCTTTTTAAATCGTGTTTTATTTCAATGATGATTGAAATGGCCACAATATGCATGATTTTTAAAAATATCTATTAGAATTCCACCTGGCAGATAATGGATTCTAAAATAAGCTGGTGATGCTATTAATACATAATTAATGAGCATTAGGAAGCAGGAACTGTCTGTCAATCATTTGAGTACACGTGGTAAGTATGTCCCATGTCCTATTGACTAAACTGTGGCCTCCCTCACATTTTGTCTTGTCAGTAGTGCAGCCTTGGCTGCTCACCTTGGATTCATTCTGTGGGAACAGCTTTTATTTGCTGTGGGCCTGTGTAATGTGTGGCTCAGAGAGAAATGAGTCCCAGTAGGGCAGAACCCCACATGTGTGAAGAGTGGATGTTCACCCTGGGTACCGGTATTTTGTCTACAATGCCTAACTGAGTTCTTCCCCTTTATGAAGACAACAAAAGGACCAATTGGATCCTCCTCCTCTTTGGAATGCAGTCCAGCTGCCGTGAATCATAAGTATTTGTAGCTACTGTACACGATATACAGTGGGTTCTGATAAATCTTCAGAGCGTCTCTTAATGAAGACACCAGATGAGCGCCTGCCGTGGTTAACAGTGTAGCTCCTCCTTCTGATCTTATCTGGGTTCCTTGCCTGGATGATTCTATTGAACATTTTTCAAGGGCCTCATGAATTTCTTCTTCCACACTGTCTGTACTTGGATTGGTGGTGTCTTTGTTGCTGATCTTTTGTTGTTATTTATGAATGATCCATGGTCTCCACTTATCCAAGTAGAATCTCCATCATATGTAAAGCTAGCCTCCTGCTTTTTATGTAAAGGCTGAGTGAGTTCCAGGATCTCTGGTTTATGCTGGGGCAATAGGAAGGGCATTTAAATGCCCTCTTGTAGAAGAGTCGTGTTCTGTTCGGGGTCACACCTGAAACCTGACTCTCCGCTGGGCGGAACCATTGTACTTCTTGGGCCTTTCTTTTAACAGTCATCTATCCAGAGGGATGGCCAGGGTCCGTCCTCTTTTCCCTTTCTCAAGTCTACAGCACGTGGGCTACATTAGACTTGGAATAGTCTTTCTTAGCATCCCTCACATACCACGGAGTCTCAGATTAGTCAGAATGAGGACTTGCCTGGATGACAATATACTGTTGGTTTATATGGAAACATAATTAAAAATGAAACCCAATTGGCCCAGCTGGGTGTGGCTCAGCAATTGAGCATCCACCCAGAAACTAAGAGGTCACAGGTTAGATTCCTGGTCAGCATCCCAAGTAGGGGGTGTGCAGGAGGCAGTTGATCAATGACTCTCTCTCATCATTGATGTTTCTATCTCTCTCCCTCTCCCTTCTTCTCTGAAATCAATAAAAATATATTTTTAAAAAATGAAACCCAGTTGAAACGTCAAGATTGACCACATAACTTATCTATGGTACTTTTCTTTTATACCCTCCCCCTCCCCCACTTTAATGCAGAAAACTCCCAAGGATATATTGTGGAAATAGCTCCTGGATGTAAAACTTTCGGTGTGTACAAGAGTGCTGTCAAAGGACTGTAAATCTTTATTATAAATTCCTGGGGATCCCTAGGTAATGTGTGGAATAGGGAGGAATAGTTCATTTCTGGGCTATTTAGTTCATTTATGGTTCTATTTTAGTTGGAATTTATAATATGTTAATAGAGTGATCGTCAATCTTCAGATGGAGTGTCATAAGTCAACCTTGATCCTAAGTGACTTGATGCTGATGGTCATGATTATACTAATAGCTTCCACTTATTTTATGTCTCCTGGGTGCTGGTGCTCTAGGTAGGTCCTCATTGATTCATTCTAGCATTCTTATGAGGTGGGTGGGATTGTCTCAGTTTTCCAGGGGCGGAAATGAAGGATCGAAGAAGTTATGACAACAGCCTAGAATTTGCAGTGAGGTTTGTACTCTGAGTTTTTCTCTCACAGTTGGAATGCACTGGGAAGGTGTGGCTGCCCTTCACCAGCACCACCATCTTCCCAGTGCAGTCATAGAAAGTAGCATCATTTTGTCTTGTTGACATCTTTCGGGCCTGCTTTTGGCCTACGGCTCTACCTGAGTTTTTTTGTTTGTTTTTTTTCTTTCTTGTTTTCATGCATGTGGTCCAATGACTCTCCCCATTACCCAGGGCAGCAAAGGTGGTTGTGGAGAGCATAGCATGTAAGGTGTATGCGTGAGGATGACTCAGTGAGGAAGTTTCTGGCTCCCTTCTCCAGTTTACCTTTGCTGAACTCAGATTCACCTCTTCGGTGATTCTCTGTGCTTCTAAGATGTCCATGTTGATATTCTTGCAGAAGTGCCATCTTTTGTTGTGATCTTTGCCACTGGGTTTGTGGCTTCCCTTTGTAAAGCCTAAGTGGCATAAAACTGGACGTCTGCTTAGAGTCCTGTTCATAAAATCTCCCAAGAGACCCAGCATCCAGTAATTGTTGGCTGAGGTGGGAGAGAGAGTGCTTCCTGTTTAAAAAGTTGTTGTCATAACCATATGAAAGAAAGAGAATGAAAAGAAAGTCACCCAAATTCCACTCTTCTTACACAATGATCCCCCTGCCCCCCTTAATTTTGCCTTTTATTTGTGTTAAATTGAGTATGTTTTTTTTTACATGCAACCACTGGGCCTTCTAAAGCTAGAAAACTCTGTGATTGAAACTACTTGCGGGGGAATAAGGGAGGCTGTGCAAGCCCCAGCACTCAGATCTCAGTCTGAGGGCCATGGTTGCGATACCACAATTTCTGAAGTGTGTTGCACATGGTTGTATTTCAGTTTCACAGCCATATAATGCAGGGTCTTTAGAAACACGGTTGTAACTCCTCATGCTTGTCTCTACCAATTCTGATCATTTGCATTTGAAATTCGCCTGTGTAAGTTATATTTTAGATCAATAATGCAAATTGGAAGACCCGGGAGAGCCCAAGGCCTCATCATATCTGATTAGGCCTTAAAGAAATCAAGAAATAGGGAGTATACGCCCTCCCTCCCACCTTCCCCAGTACATTATGCAGTACCAGCTGGATGTAAGGGAACCTGGAAGGGCTTTTTAGTGGTGGTGGGATATCCGCCTTCATGCAACAAAGATATTTTGAGCATCTGTTGGGTACAGATAGAGGACCTGGTCCTGTTGGAGGATTCAGGGCTATAGGAGATCACTTTTGCTCTCCAGGGACCTTCAGTCTATTTGGGAAGATCTTATATATTTTCTTGTCCTTTCTTTATTAATTACATTTTATTCAGGACCAACTCTGTGGCAAACCCTGGCTCTATGCCAAGGATTCAAAGATTACATGGGAGTGGATTCAGCCATTCAGTTGGCTGCCTCTGGATACCATTTGTGTCCCCAAGATGCTCAGTGTCTGGCAGATCAGGCATAAATCTCCCTTAACAAAAGGCATCATGTGATGAAAGCATTGGGAGAGGGCATTCAAAATTTGTCCCCCTAGGACAAAGGGGGAAGGGCAGGGCATTGTGGGAGTGGTATTTGGAGTAGAAGACAGATGGTCTGGGGTTAATAGGTCCTGGGACTGCTTCAGGGACAGGCCAGGCTGGGCTGTGGGGAGATGGCAGGCGAAGAGAAAAGTGGTTTGTGGGTGTCGTGTCCTGCTGGTCGTAAATGTGGGAGTTGATGCAATTCTTGTAGGAGCCTGGGAAGCTACTTGCATCATTCTCTGAGGGCTTTTGAAAAACTATCACACGATAACTAAAAACAACATTTAGCCCGTCTGGACTTGGTGGTTTGTTTCTTTAGGCCTTGCTATCTGTCTGTCTCTTGTCTGTGATTTGTTTACGTGGGCCTTCTTTGGGCAGTCATTTTCCACACCATGGCAAGCCAGCCGTCCAGGCTTCACCCTGTTCTCTTAATCAAGAGGGATTCTCCCTTCCCAGTACTTCCAGCCAGTGCGTGGGCTTCCTCAGATTGGACCAACCCGAGGTACACGGCCATCTCTGAGCCAGTGGTGGTGCCCATTTCTGATGGGCTCAGCTCTTGATTCAGCAGTTAGGGCCAGGGTCCCCAGAAGTGCACAGTGTGTGTGTGTGTGTGTGTGTGTGTGTGTGTGTGTGTGTGTTGGCGGGGGAGGGGGGCGTGGTTGCCCAGAGTTGAATGGGCAAGCTATCCTCAGAAGAAGGGGGCATGGACACAGGAGGGGTAAAAACAACCTGTCTACTGTAGCCCCAGAGCAGTTAAACGCCTCCCAAGGAATCCTGTTGACTCCAGCCCATTTGTTCCTTAAGGTGAGATTTCCGTAGCTTCGCAGAGACTTGGTGATACAGGCCTTAAACAGAGAGGAAGCAAAGGCCACCAGTCCATTCAGTTCCGCTCCATTAGACCGCAATTTTCAGATTTATAATTCCCAGCGAGAATGCCTGAGCCCGACTCCCCTGAGATTTACCTGCCACTTACCTGGAGGAAGTCGGAAAGATATCTGCCCCCCCCTGCCCACCCACCTCCCATGGGATGGCCTGGCCAGCCGGCTCCCCAGGCCTGGCAGTGTGCAAACAGCCTATCTGTATTTCATCCTTTAAAAACCCAGCGTGCTTGCCATCTCACCACTTTACCCTTAACGCGGCAGAGAAATATGTCTTTGGCTGGGATACCTTTATTCCGCGGAGCTGTGAAATATGCATTTCCCCGGATGACTTGTTTCTGGCCATCTACCTCCATTGTATCTGGGAATGCTGGGACAGAGGTCACTTCCTGGATCTTGATCATGCTGAAGTGACATTTGGCATTAATTTGCTCGTCATCACGGAGGGCCCCAGGGACCCATTGGGAGAAGGTGAGTTATAACCTGCAAGGCAACTTTTCTCCCAGTCACTGGTCTGAAAGGCTATTTCAGGTCACTCCATCCAAGTGTTGAGAGATGAGTTAAGGAGTTTTATTCTTGTCGATGTGGAGAAATTATGCCTTCTTGAGCCATGCTGAGATGACAGCCTTTTCTGTTGTTGTTTGTTTGTTTTTAATTTCTTCCCAATTATCCTCATTTTCTTTTTTTCTTTTTTTCTTTTTTTGGATAGGAAGAGGAATTCCTGTGAATCCTTAGGGACTGAGACTAGCTGGGGCTTTGGGACACATGCAGGAATGCCTTCAGCCAAGAGCTCATGGTGCTACTTTTAAAGCATGTGGAATCAGCCCTGGCCCTTCCTCTTCCCTCTTGTTATTAATTGCTTCCTTTATTCATGCATCCAGGATCACAAGGAAGCATAATTATTGACATATTCCCCCAAATAGTCTGAGTTCTTTGATGTCCATTGTCATATAGCTTCCATCTTTGTGTGCTCACCTACCCGCGATTCCTCTCGCTGCACTGTGGGTGGGCGACAGGGTAGAACTGATCGCTGCAGAATGCCACCCAGGTCCTAACCCATTCTGCAGTGGGCCAGGCTGACACATGGTGAAAGTTGGGCTGTTTTCACATTTGGAAACATTGGCACTAGAATGTCAGCTCCCTGAGCACAGAAAGTTCTTTCTTTTTCTCACAGTTACATCCCCAGTTCCTGGCACAGGGTAGGGACTCAATAAGTGATTTGTCGGGTGAATGGATACCTAAAACAATTGTCTGTCACATATCCAATGCCCTACTATGTGTGTAGTTTCACTTAATTCTCAAATCAAAATGATGTGGTCGACGTTGTTATTCCCATTCTACAGATGTGCAAACCAAGGCTTGGAGCTGTTAAGGAACTTGCTCAAGGGAATAGAGCTCCACTCCAGGCTTCTCAGGCGCTGAAGCCCAAGCACATGCCCCTACATCACTTTGCCTCTCATGCAAGGACCTCCAACTGTGGCCCGTGGGCCAGTCGGGCTCGCCATGTGTTTTTGTACAGCCTGTGAGCTAAGAATTATTTTTAACATTTTTATATGTCTGAAAAAAAAATCAAAAGAATAATGTGTGGTGACACGTGAAAATTGTATGAAAATCAAATTTCAGTGTCCGTAAATAAGTTTTATTGGAACACAGCTTTGTATTTTCTCGTTTACTTGTTGCCTGTGGCTGCTTTTACACCATGACGGCAGAGTTATGTAGTTGGGACAGGGACCATGTCATCCATAAAGCCCATAAAATATTTATTCTCCGGCCCTTTACAGGAAGTTGGATAGCTTCTTCCCCCATAGCCTCCCGTGTCTGCCTTCATTTGTTTCTTTTCCTGTTGCTTTTCTCCGAAGGCAGGGCAGCACAGCGGTCACTGCAAGGCTGTCTTGCAGGTCAACTGCCAGAGTCCACTCTTGGGTCTGCAGTGACTAGCGGGAAGGATTTAGGGAAGCTCTGTACATCAGCTTCCTTATCAGTCCAATGGAAGTAAGAAGGTACCCACTGTATTGGATTGGCGAGGATTGACTGAGTTAATGTAGCCGGACTTATTACTGTGAACATGACTACTATACAGTGGGCATTCGATAAATCCAAGTTCTTATTTCTCTTTATCCATCCACACCCTTCTCTCCCTCTCTCCCTCTCTCTCTCTCTCTCTCTCTCTCTCTCTCTCTCTCTCTCTCTCTCTCTCTCTTACACACACACATACACACACACACACACACATGTTTTGTACCTTGTCTTTATCTTAGAAAGAAGAGAAAATACTTTAGTTGTTTTTTCTGCCTCATTTAAGCATGGCGTGCTTAATGTAGCCATGTGGAAATTAATTGCTTGTTTTGTTGTTATATAATTAGGAACTTAATTAAAAATGAAAAACTAACTTTTCACTTCATTTTCTCTATTTGGACAATTTGGATATTTTATTTTGTAGCCCATTAAAATTGAAAGTGGGGGTTAAGTGTCAGTGAATATTCCTAAACGATTGCTGTTCAGATGCATTTTCCCCGTCTTGGTGGCGCCAGGACCTGCAGGGCCTTGTGAATCCTGAGCAGCTGACGACACACAGTCCTTGGCAGTGAAACCCAGGCGAGCTTGTCCACTGAGCCCGTGCAGATGAGCCCCAGACCAGCTGATGATGTCCTTGTTTGGAGACTTGCCCTTAAAGGACCTCATCTACTCATCTGGGCTGCTTCCGATCCACGGGTAGTAAGGAAAAGTGTCTGCTCCAGGATTTTCATCTGTAAATCCCACTGCTCCCATGGTAGAACCAAGTCTGGGAATACTGCACAATGGCTCCATTTAAAACATTGCTTTATGAAAAAATAAAAAAATAAAAAATAAATAAGAAAAAAATAAATTTGGGAGCCTATAGTCAAAAAATAAAACAAAACATTGTTTTATGAAACGAGGCAAAAGAAAATACGATATTTCTCCTCTTCTCTACCCCCCCTCCCCCCCCGCCCCACCTCATTGCTAAGTGGTACAAGCTTGAGAAGGTGTAAATTTGAATTCCTTTTCAATCAATTCCCTGTGATGTGTTTCAGTGTTACAACTTTGGTCGCCACTGGCCAAGAATAGTTAATTCTGCTCGGAGGTAGCCATGCCAAGATCCTGATGCTCACAGGGGCGAGATCATGTTGGTTGGGGATGTCATAGGCTCCGTCTGCAGGCACTGACTTGTTCTTGCAGGAGTTCCCTTAGAAGACATCCTGAGCTTGGTGCACAGCTGCAGGGGGAGCAAGTGGGTGGAGCCAGAAATTCCTTTCAGGTCTAGCTGATTCTGAAACTGCACACTCTTAGCCCACCATGTCCTAGGAGTGCTTCATTGGTAGGATGGGTGGAAGGGTGGAAGATAGAATAGTCCTTGACAAGCTTTCCTGAAATGGCCAAGTTCAAATAAATTAAGAGAATAAGCAACTTGCCCATTTTACAGTTTTGTGTAAGCCATATAAACCTTCATGTTGACTGATTATTTGGTATTGGACTTTTTTCAATTATAAAAGAAGTGCAGGATTATTGAGACAATTTTTAAAAATTATAGAGCTTTATAAAGGGAAAGTTAAACTTCCTCTTTTCATTTCTTCCTCCAATCCTACTACTCCCTGCCCTCCCAACCCCCGCTGCCAAGGTGACTCTGGTTAATGTACATGACATGCATATATAAAGTTTTATTCTCTTGTTCTAAAGCCAGAAGATGCATACTACACCATCCCTTTATCATGTGATGTCTACCTGCTAGGCCAGTAAATACAGCATTACCTTTTTTCAAAAAAATTATTTTTTAATTTAATTTAATTTTTTTGTTAATCTCCTGAGGATTTTTTTCCATTGATTTTTTTGTTTGTCTTGTTTTTAGAGAGATTGGAGGGGAGGGAGAGAGTGGGACGGAGAGAGAAACATCAATGTGAGAGAAACGCATCGACTGGTTGTCTCCCAAACAAGCCCCCAACCAGGGTCAGGGATTAAACCTGCAACCCGGGTAAGTGCCCTTGACCAGGAATCAAACCAGCAACACTCTAGTGCACAGGCCAGCACTCTCACTTACCAATACTGGTCAGGGCTACTTTATTCTGTTTAATTGCTGCGTAATATTCCACAACCTAGAGCAGCAGGTTGCGGCCAGCTAAAGGATGTGTGTCTAAAAGGAACTAAGAGCGTTACACATCATTTCTTGATTTTGGATAAGAAGTTTTCTTCATAGATATCTCAGACATGACTTTATGCTGCCACGCATATCATAGGCGGAAATTTTAATGTCACAGGTGGGTTTCATTATCCTTGATTAATGTACTGTAAAAGCGGATAGAAAAGGGACTGGGAAAGGGACAGTGGGGAGAACCTGGGTTCTGTGTCTTTCCCCGACCTGAAGGCAGCTGCTGCACACGCGGGCACTCTGACTTGACGCTGCCCAGGCTTAACACGGTGAGTTATGAGACAGGAGAAATCTAGACTTCAGCCACCGATTTAACAAACAAGTGACTTGGACATCAGCACTCAGCATTGCCAGCCTCATCAAAGGCTATATCTTTACGGAAAATTTATTAGCCAGTTTCAAACCTGTTTGCCAGCTCACTAATGGAAGCCTTTTGAATCAATTTGCTCCTATAATTTAAACAGCATTTCAATGTATGTTGTCGAAGCAGAAAGAAGGTGCAGCCCCTAGCCAGTGGAATTAATTATTTATTATCCTTTTCATAAATACTTTCCTAGGCCAACGCAACTGAAAAATGCTTAGGCTGTTTAAAAAAAAATGCACAGGCTCACACACCACGTTTTCCAGTGGCTAATTTGAAAAATGTCACCGTATTAGTTTTCATTTACATCTGTCAGGAAACATTTATATCTACATGTAAGGAATTTTTTTTTTCCTTTCACCAGTTATTTTTTGTGGAGTATGCATTTAATTCACATTTACAAATTGGTTTCTGTTTTTCACTAAAGGCACTTCTTCAGCAGAAATGATGTCACAGATCCAACTCCTAATCTTGATGGGGTTCAATTTTAAGCCTCAAAATTGCCAACTCCCTTTTTTACGAGCACTTTTAAAAAATATAAATCTGCTTGATGGGTTCCTAGAAAGAATCTTCAGATGAAGGTAATGTTAGTGTTGGCACCGTCGCCCACTCATTGTTGGGAGGCGGAGTGCCCTGGGTCTCTCATGGTTTTGCAAGTCTTGGGAACGGAGGTCCCGGCAGCTTTCCTTGTGGGCTATCTTTGCCGGGCACTGTGTGTAGCCGAGAACAGGGGAAGATAGAGACACCGTCTCCTGCTGTCAGAGGGCGGGCTGTTCACTGTCCAGTGTGTGAAGTGTGCTCAGTGTTTCCCGGCTGCAACTCAGAGCTGCGGGCACAGCATCCCTGGGCTGTCCTGCATCCCTCCTGTAGGATTGGGGTGGGGGGGGTGGGGGGGGGGGGTGGAACTGATGCAAATGCCTCTTGAAACACCATGAGCAGTAAAGTACCTTGTATCTGACGCTGGAAATCTGGTGTCTTCTGCTGGATTCCATGATACTTGGCAGCTAACGAATAGGGGGAAATCTGAGACTCGTCACAATTTGAAAATTACCTAACCAATGACCGATATTATAAAGAGCTAGACATGAACAAACTATGGCCCACAGCCTAAATCTAGCCCACAGCCTGTTTTTTGGGGGACCCATAAATTAGTAAGAAGTAAAGACTGTGATAGAGACCATAGGTGGTCCCAGACTCTAAAGTAGTTCATCTCTGGCCCTTTACTGAAAACATTTGTCAACTTCCGATATGGAATAAGCTAATAGGACTGTGTCTGGTAAATAGTGGACACAATATTACTATCAATAACAGCTCAATACCATTAACCATATATACTTTATACATATTAGATCTGTTCACAGCTGTCCTTTGAGGTGAATGCTGCCAGTACCTTCATTACCATCACAGAAAATGAGGCACAGAGAGACTGGTTAACTTATCCAAGGCCACACAGCTGTAAATGGTGGAGGTAGGATTAGAACCCAGGCTACCAGTCTCTGAAGCCCATCTTCTTAACCTTCCACTGCCTTCCTATGGTAGATATTCAGAATACTGAGTTTTTACTAGCACCTGTTAGGTGTTTCCCCCTTGCCCTTTACGACTAATATCAACATAATCCTCCAAGGTGGACTCTACATTTTTTTGGTTTGTTTTGTTAACCCTCACCTGAGGATATTTTTCCATTGATTTTTAGAGAGTGGAAGGGAGAGGGGAAGAGAAACATTGATATGAGAGAGACACATCGATTGGTTGCCTCCCACATGTGCCCCGACCAGGGCCAGGGATCAAGCCTGCAACCTAAGTATGTGCCCTTGACTGGGATTGTACCCAGGACCCTTCTGCTGCAGGCTGACACTCTATCCCCCGAGTCAAACCGGCTAGTGCTGGACTCTACACTTTGCAGATTAAGAAACAGAGACTCTTAGGAGTTTGAAGCTTTACCCAAAGGTGTGTCACTTTAAGCATCAGTCCTGGGATTCCAAGCCAAGTCCATAGGGCCCAAAGCTGAGTCTATGGCAAATGCAGAATGGCTCGTTTTCAGAATGACTAGCTGGAATATTTTACAGCTCTCTAAAATTAATACTTCATGTTGGTTGTAAATAATTTCCTTAACATTGATGGGCCTGTGTATTTTGGGAGCATTTGTCTGCTGTTTAGATACCTTGGCTCCTTTAAAGATGATGTATCTGCTGAAATGGGGCATAAAAGCCAAGCAAGGAAGAATCTTAAAAGTGCGCTACACTCCTTGATCCATCACGAAAGAGCAGTAGCTAAACACCTCAAACACCTTTTCCTCAGGGACTTAAGCAGATTCACTTTCAAATTCCTTCTTTTTGTCCACTTAAGACAGTTGCTCTAAAAGGCTTCATTGCCTGACACTTCTATCAATCTTCAGTGGTTTAAATTTGTTTTGTTTATTTTTGGGGTTATCTGAAGATTTTTAGATTTCTTTTATAGAGCTCTAAGAGCATGTAAATACGAATCTAATTACTTCAAATCCTATATTTAGGTAACTGAGAATAGATCTGTCAATGCTATTATGTGTCATTTTGAGTCATATTTTTTTTAATATATTTTATTAATTTTTAACAGAGGAAGGGAGAGAGATAGAGAGTTAGAAACATGGATCAGCTGCCTCCTACACACCTCCTACTGGGGATGTGCTTGCAACCAAGGTACATGCCCTTGACCGGAATCGAACCTGGGACCTTTCAGTCCGCAGGCCAACGCTCTACCCACTGAGCCAAATCGGTTAGGGCCATATTTTTTTTAAAAAAATTACTTTTGATGACTTCATACATTATCCCATTCACAGATGGTCTTCTTGTCCACCTGACTTTCAAATCTGCTGGAGGACTGGGAATTTTGCTTAGGTCGAAGGAATGAGTGTGTGTATCTTGTCAGAGGAAATCACAAATCCATGTCAAGTCATTCACTCCTGCTTCCAGCATGTCGTGCACTGAAACATAAACCGCAGTATGCTGAAGTTTCACATTGCGTTATCCTGGGAGCAGGCCCGCATTGACCACCTCCGGGACGTCGCAGCATTCGGGTATTATTGGAGGTCTCTGAAGGTTCAGATCAGGGGTCCTCAAACTTTTTAAACAGGGGGCCAGTTCACTGTCCCTCAGACCGTTGGAGGGCTGGACTATAGCTTAAAAAAAACTATGAACAAATTCCTATGCACACTGCATATATCTTATTTTGAAGTAAAAAGACAAAATGGGAACAAATACAATATTTGTATTTGCATGTGGCCCACGGGCTGTAGTTTGAGGACCCCTGGTTTAGATTCTTCCTAGTCTAGAGGTAGGCAGGGAGCCCACGTAGTCATTCCGTTAAATGTCCCTTCTCTTGTTTTCCTTGCAGAGTGGTAAGAGTTCAGTGTTTGTTCACCCTAATGAGGAGGAGGCTTTGAGGTGGGAGGTTGTCTCTTGTCCTTGTACCTATCTTTATTTCTTGGTCATTATGGAGCTTAGTCTTTCCAGCTGTGAAACTAGCTTCGTGGAACTCTGCCTGGAGAGGAGGAAGGGGAGGAGTAGGGGAGCAGGTTAGAATCATCCAGCCTTACCTCTGTCTAACACCTTAGTCACATGAGGAGAGGTGAGGCTGGCTGCTCACACAACACCAAGAGCTTGGGGAATTTCGTTAGCCCACCACTCCGGTCTGGCTTTATTTTCTCAGGGGTTACTTAATAAGCATTGTGTGCATCTGGGTCAGGCAGAGCGAGCTTCTAACCCAGGCTGTGCACAGCTTCCCAGCCAGGAAACAATAGATGAGTGAGTCGACCTCATTGTCTACGGAATATGTTCAAACATTCTGAAGATTCAATGAGATGATTATGTAAAGCAACGAGCACCTTGGACAGGCCCTGGGAAATGTCTAAGACATTCCAGTTGTGCATAATGACAGTGATAGTGATAAAGCTAATGATACATCGAGAATAATGCTGTTTTTACTTCACTACATTTGTTTGACATCAGAAAGGACTTTCTGTTGACTAATCAGTAGGGTGGCATCATTTTGGTTTGTGGTCCACAAGGCAGGCCTCCATAGCAGGCATGTGGAAGATTTCGGAGTGTTTGTCATAGGGTCCCCTCTCAAATTCAGAGGCATCACAATAAATGGTGCTTGATTGCAGGCATTTTTTTCTAGGCCATCTCTCTCAGTCACTCCCACTCTAATTCTGGGCATTGACTCTGACCCTGGTCAGTGGTAGAATCTTTGAACTGTTTCTCCACCTCCTAACATCTCTTCCGAAATCCATTCTCCTCATTCTGCCCCTTGCCTTCCAACTCCAGCTCTGCTTGTCTGCAGCCTAAGAAAACCGTTAATGATGTCCCGTTGTGTAACAATCACGTCAGACCTCCTGGCCTCTAACTTTTCCTTGAATGGCTCTCAGCCTACTTTTCCAACCTTATTCCCCCTAGAGTAGTGGTTCTCAACCTTCTGGCCCTTTCAATACAGTTCCTCATGTTGTGACCCAACCATAAAATTATTTTCGTCGCTACTTCATAACTGTAATGTTGCTACTGTTATGAATCATAATGTAAATATCTGATATGCAGGATGGTCTTAGGCAACCCCTGTGAAGGGTCGTTTGACCGCCAAAGGGGTCGAGACCTACAGGTTGAGAACCGCTGCCCTAGAGTTACACCTCTTAGGTTTCTCCCAAGTGATCAGCGTCTGGGGGTGGTGTGGGATTCAGAACAAACCACTTTGTTCATTGTCCAACTCTGCTCAAAGGTATGTGTCCACAGAAGCCTGACCTCCACTGTGCCAGGCAGCGAACAGCATGCATCCAAGAGCGCTCACTCATTCAATGAACATTTATTACATCCAAGCCATGGGGAGCTGTAGAGGGAATTTAGCGCCGAGTTGTTAAATGATCAGATTTGCCTTTTAGGGGAACTTTCTGGCAGTGGCATGAGAAACGAGGCTGGGGAGACCTCCTGGGAGATAATCCCAATCACCCAGGCAAGGAATGATGACTTTTGGTCTCACTAAACACTCCAAGCTTCTCTTCCTTCTGCTTGGAATGCAGTCCCCATCCCCACACCCCATCCTCTGATCCCCTCACATCTAACTCCTACCCATGCTTTGAAACCCATTGCATTTCGAGATTGCATCTGCTGAGAGTTATCCCTGACCCCTCTACCACTCCAAACACTTTTCCTGTCCTTGGTGCACTTACCACTTTAAAAAGTATATTATAGTATTTTCTGAAATCCTCTTGATTCCCTTACTAGTTGGTAAACTCCCTCGAGGTTGGAATTCGTGCTTTTCCTCTTTTTGCACTATAGTAACTCATGCAAGGATATGGGGTCAGAGCCTGGGAAACTCAGACCTATGCACTGTTCACATCCTCTGTGAACTGTCCCCTTCCTGCGCCAGTTTGCCCTGCAGGATTCTGGCAGGCGTGGGTCTCATTCTGTTCAGGTGCACCCATCCGCTATTCAGTGTTGCTGGTTAGAGTAAGAGTTTTGAGTCCATGTGCCTCAGAGATGAGGTGTTGGTTACTTTCCAGCTTGCCCTCTGTTTTGGCCATAGGCTTCCTGTGCTGCCTGGTGCGATGGCTGTGGTGTATCCAATTCTGGGTTTTAACTGCTGATCAGACTCGGCCTGCTTGCCTCCCTTCTCCTTGCTTGACCTGCTCATTTCTGTGTTTCTTCCCTGGACTGGGGCCCTAGGACCAGCTAGGGACTCTGCTGTCAGGCCCACCTTGGGCATTCCTTTTTGGGAAGACAAGGAAATTAAAAACCCCTCCCCCTTAATGCCTGTAGACTCCCAAAGAGCACTTCTTACTGACTGTAGTGATTAAAATTCTTAATAGTGCTCAGAGCGTCCTTCCCCTTATTGGTCCGTTTTGGCTTCTATTAATTGTCCCGTGCTTCTGGTTCATCAGTTCAAGTCACCAGGTGAATCTGTCCAGTTCAGCAAGCAATGCGAGTGCACCGTGTGCCAGGCCCTTGCCCAGCGTGGGTGATGCAGAGTTCTCTGAGGAGCCTGGAACAGCACAAGAAAACATGGTTACGGATCTAAAACACGGTGGAATCCAGCCTGTTGACCCGTTTTCTTTGACCTATGCACTTTGTTTTCTGTCATGGAGAGAGTTCGCCCAAGACTTCGATTCTTGCTTTCTCTGGAAAGTCTGGACGTTGCAACAACCTTGGTTTCTTGTTTCCCAGGGACAGCCTTCGGCTCGCCCCGCACAGTGACTGACGGGTTGGATGGGTGGGGCATGTGCCCTGATCAGCTCATTCCCCCAGTCCAGATTATTTCACACGGGTCCTCTCTCCTCATTGATGTTACCTGGCTCGCCCATGCCCCTCACCTGCAGCTTCTGGCCAAACTGTGCGGTAGGATAGGTAAACCTCATCTCACAATATGATGTAAGCCGGTGGAGAGAGAGGGGGGCAGCATCATGGATGAGAGGAGAGCCCAGGCAGAAGCAGAGTTAAAATCTAAGCAGTGCGGTGCGCTCCAGGTAACAGGTGTAAATGCGTCCCTCACTTTCCCTGGAATGGACAAGCAAAGCTTAGAGCAGCAGTTCTCAACCTGTGGGTCGCGACCCCTTTGGCGGTCGAACGACCCTTTCACAGGGGTCACCTAAAACCATCCTGCATATCAGATATTTACATTACAATTCATAACAGTAGCAACATTACAGTTATGAAGTAGCAATGAAAAGAATTTTATGGTTGGGTCAGAACATGAGGAACTGTATTTAAAGGGCCAGAAGGTTGAGAACCACTGGCTTAGAGGGATCAGCGGGATTGTCCCCACTGACTCATTTTGGAATCTTCCTTACGATGATTGCCCTTCAACACAACACTTTCTGCTCCAGAAAAATGCAATGAAAAAGGCATTCGCCCAAAGTGGCTGCCCATTAAAGGCCCTTTAATGGATGTGGGAGGTTACTGAAGCAATATCAGCGCATCCCAGCTCATGAGTGGTAACCAGCAGCCACAGGTGGGAAGGGCAGGGTTTGGAGCTGCAGGACCACCTTTGGCTCTGCTTCCCACCAGCTCTTAGACTTCGGGTAGTTATCTGGTTCATGCCAGCCTCAGTTTCCCCATTTGTCAAATGGAGTCAGAGTTGGAGAGAATTAGAGAATTAGCACCTGGCAGAGGGTACGCACCCAGCCAGTGGTTCTGATAAGGTTATAAATTATAACAGAAGTGACAGGCACAGTTTAATCATGCGTACTGTGCGTCCATAGCAACCTGAGAGGAAGGTCCACAAAGCCGGGCTTTTAGTTCTCTCTATAGCAGCCCAGCAATTCCCACTTTTCTTCTAGCTGCTGTGAGCCACCTCACATCCTTTTGGAAGTAGGTTGGTTATGAATGGGGCTCTGCTGCCCAAGTTGGGATCTCAGTGAAAATACCGGAAGTTGAGGTTGTGCGGTGACCTCTGGGTGGGGTGCTTGAATTGCCGCTTTAAGACCGTGAAGTTGACTTCAACAGATGAAGAATAAAACCCCTTATTCCACACCCACACCTGGCAGTGGCGCGGTGAGGGGCGGGGGCGAGGATATTTACTATCGGAAAGTTGGGGAGGCTTTTATGAACTGGCCCATCTCTCCTTGGCCCCCATTTTTCCTGGCGTCTCGGAACTCTCATTAATTTTTCACAGGCTGGTGATGGATAGTTTTTATTTATTCACGTCTGAGGTTCTGTTGTGTGAAAAGGACTCATTTTATAACATTACATATTCATGGCTTGGGATAGATGGGATCAGGAACTTATTATTAATGTGTCACTGTGGGAAACTTACTTGAGTTCATTTGCGAACCTTGTTAAATTTGGTGTGGTCAGCAGACACGGGGAAGTTTCGGATCCGCTCTCTTAGTGGAGGGCAAAGAGTTTGCCTGGATTCAGTGAACCAACTTTACATCTTATTTAAATCTTTTAAAGTTGTAATTTGAAGGGGAAAAAAGAAAAAGGTAGGGATGGCAGAAATCACCTAGAAAAGGGGGCTCCTGTCTTCTTGCCGAAGTGGCCTGTTTCTCAAGCATTCGGGGGTTTCCTGCCAGGCTTGTGGGAGGGACGGGCTGCTTCCTCAGAGATGACATGGAGGTCCTTGCTCCCTTGCCCACGGCATTTCTAGCTTCCTCTCCATCGGGCAAGTTACAAATTTCTCCACTCGTCCTCCTGACCTCACTCTGGATCCAGGGAGTTCTGTCTGCATCCTGAGCTCCTCCTCATAGCACAGAATTCCTTGCCTGGGACAAAAGGAGGGGATAATAACATTCCATCTTGTAAATCCAAGCTGGGGAGGGGTGGGGAGCGGGCGCAGTAGGGAACCTGGCCCAATCTGCTTCAGTGCAAGCTTAGTAAGAAGGAAGCATATGTTGCAGCCAGGTCTCTGAGGACGGGCACTGCTCTCTGGGAGGGACAGCATATGGGTTTTGTGGGATTAGTGGGTCGGTTTTGTGTTTGCCAGTTAGACTTCCCTGTGACATGGTCAGTGGCCACTGCCTTTTCACCGACTCCTCCCTGTGAGAAGAAAAACGCCATAGATATGCCAAACGGGTACATTGCGAAATCTGGAAATTCTGCATATCAGGTATCAGACTTGAAGTCTGTCCAAAATATGAAGAATCACGTGGGACCCCCTTTGCTACATATCATGGACATTTTTACTCCTAGGATTTATTAACGATAACCCTGTCCTCCAGGGGGATAAAAAAAAAAAAGGGAAATAGTTTTGATAACCAAAGCAATCAGCTTATGACGTTGGTGCTGGGGTGTACACGGCGTGAGTGAGGGACAAAGAAATGAAATATACATTAAAAGGCAGCCTCCAACCATGTTTCCATAACGCAGAACATTTGTTCCTCACTGGGATCCCATTGGCAGTCCACTGGTATTTTATTGCCACTTCTATTGGAAAGACAGGCAGTGCGAAAACTGTAGTCTATTAAGAGTTTGTGAGTAGTGCATGTGTACACAGTGAAATAATATCTAGTGTAATGTGAAGTGACAGTCAAAATTACAGCTTTTCTCTTGCCGCAAGGGTACTTCTTTGCCAAGTATAGTAATATTGTTGTAGCAGTGTTCAAGGTTGTCAGCAATTCTGGCTTACTCTGCAGAGAGCCATAACAGTGTGTGGAAGGAAGGAGCTTCCTGTCAGGGGAAATACTATAATTTTGATATATATTTGTTGGTGCCAAACTGCAATTAAATAGGAGGTGTTGGAAGAAGGTTTTATTCAACCAGCTTGAATTTTTAATTAATTAGCAAAAACTTATATTCGGAATGCTTCAGGAAGCAGTTCCATTTGTCCCCACAATTGCTGTTTTGTTGGTTTGTTTGTCTGTCTCTTAAAGAAAACAAAATAACCCCCTCCATCAAAATCATGCAGAATCAAATGTTTTCAACCACCCACGGAATGGAAAAATAAAACACCATGGACAGTCTTATCTGTTCCATCGTCTTTGGGGGCATTTCCTAGTGACCTGGCAGACGAGTACTTGGAGCAGCGTCTGTTTTATGATCTAACTTGCACCTTTGTTAGTTTGCGGTTATGTTGTAGGAATTTGCAGGTGACTAAAGGAAAAATGTCGCCTTGCAGTGTGTGTGTGTGTGTGTGTGTGTATGTATGTGTGAAATTGCTTGCGAATCACTGGTCCATCTGCACAGTGTTACCTGAGCGATGCTAGTCTTTCCCCCTGTCTTCTCATTACTTGGATAATAGCTAGTTTCTTGGTGACAACCCCTTGCATTCTCACGAAAGAATGAGGCAGGCACCAGAGTTCACTTGAAGCTGCTATTCAGATGAAAAAACACCTTTTTTGAATAAGTGGAAAAACCATGGAAGACTGAAATAGCCATAATATATTAAAAACTCTAAAGCGGTTATGTGTGAGGAAATAAAGAACAGAAGGAGTGTGTTGTTTTTAAAAAAGGAATATTTAGGAATCTCAAAAAAATAGCAAATGTGTGGAAGGAGGGGGGCTTCCCTCTCATGTTGAGCATTTTGCAAATTAAGTGAGTTTCATTCTCCAATAAAATATGATTCCAATAATGCTTTATATGATCATAAATTGTGTCTACTTTTGTCTCCATTTCCTTGGGAAAAAAGGAAATATTCCCAAAGTATATTATAAAAATAATTAATAAGCAACCTTTCATAGTTATTTTCTGAGGTTAATTATTACCCTAAGAAATCAATTTCAATTTTGTTCAGTTTCAGAAACTCATTTGTGACTGGTTGTTTCCAAAAAAAGTGAGTGAGTTAAAATGGGAGCCTTCATTCCTAAGAAAAGGCCTTTGCTGCTGGCTGCGATTTATCCAGAGCTGTCCTGTCCGTTTATACCCTGTGCCACGAGAATGCATGGAATGTGTAATAGAGCTACTAGAATCGAGCATAGTAGATTGGTTACAGTAAAAAACAAAAGTTATCTTCATATCATTAAAGTGTATGTGAGATATCCTTGTGTCATTACAAAAGAAAGTAACTTGGCCTCTTTTGCTAACCTTCCCGACCAGCCCGAGCTAATGTTTCAGAGGACCAGGGACCAGGGGACCAGAGACTAGGAATGAGGGGACCAGGGGCCAGAGGACCAGGGATCAGGGGACCAGGGGACCAGAGACCAGGGGACCAGAGACCAGGGATGAGGGGACCAGGGGACCAGAGACCAGGGATGAGGGGACCAGGGGACCAGAGACCAGGGGACCACGGACCAGGGAACTAGGAGACCAGGGACCAGGGGATCTGGGATGAGGGGACTAGGGGACCAGGGATCAGGGACCAGGGGAGGCTGCATGAATCTGTTTTCATGATGATTGCTCCTCCTGGCCTGAGACAAAGGTAAGCAGAGAGGGAAAAGGGAGGCAAAATTTAAACCTAGACCTGTCTCCAAATGAAAACCAGGAAACCAGAAATGAAGGGAATGAATCCATTTCCCCTCTTTCTGATCTTCTGTAAAAGTCATCAAAATCACACTGTTCTCACCAGGCACCTGAGTTTCCTGAGCGAGACTCAGTGTTCCGGCCCGTTGCTGCTAACCAGGGCAGGCTCTCCCGCTGGGAGAACCGCAGCAGTGGAGGGATATCCCCACACATTAAATATGCTCTTCAGGTAGATTAAAATAAAACACGCCCCCCCCCCCCCCGCCCCATCTTTAGTCTGCTTTACCTTTCAGTGCTTGGCTTAGAATCTCATATCAGTCGGGATGATTGGTATTACACGTTTTGCATGTTTTAAGATGGACATTTCAACACGTTGTGACATTCAGCAAAGAATGCAGTGACTTCTTAGAATCAAGAAAGAAGAAAAATGGGAAGGGCCTAGAGTAGATTCCTCAGTTAGTCAGGATGTTCCCCTCACCCACAAAGTTGTCCAAAGTCAAACTAGCTGAAGTGGAAAGGGTCATTATTGGCTCACAAAGCACAAAGTTTTGTGCAGGGGTCAGCACATTTCCTCTGTGCCAGGACAGATAGTAAATACTGGCTCTGAGGACCACGAGGTCTGTCACTGCTCCCATCTTCCCTTGGCGCTGAAAGAGGCCTGGACAACTGGTAAACCAGTGGGCGGGACTGTGCTCCAATAAAACTTTATTTATGGATACTGGCATTTGAATTTCATGTACTTTTTCTTGTGTCACAAAATGCTTCTTCTTCAACCATTTAAAAATGGAAAGCAGTTTTCGACTCTGGGCTGCACCAAAGCAGACAGCAGCTGTCCAGATGTGGCCCAGCGGTCATCGCTGGCCACGTTCTGGTTTAGAGTCTGGCTCCTGCCAGAACTCAAATATGTCATCAGGGCCCTGTCTTCATCTAATCTCTTCAAAGAGGATGTTCTCTGTGAGTGGGGATGGAGATGGCCTTTACAGACGAGCACTTCCCCAGCTCAGCAATCCGGGCACCAAGAAGCCATCTCCCCCACTGCCTCTGGCACAGAAGCCACAGGGGAACTGATGGGCAGGTATCCCCTCTGAACCAGTGATGGCTCATGGGATGGGGTTCCTTAGTCTGGAATTACATACCACGGTCCTACATGGAGTCAGGGAGGCCGGTTCCCTAAAGGAAAAATGAGCTCCATATTGGCAGCTCTCGTCTAGAGAGACACAAGAGCTCGATGGATGACTGGCGAAGAACAGGTCTCTGTAAATTTCACTGGAAGCGGAGCCCTCCTGTTTCTAGCTCATGGAAGCGGAGCACGAGGCAGGCTCTTGTTCAAGCGATCTTGGTTGCTGGGAGGGTGAGGGGGGTATGTTTTCATGAGAAGGTGAGTGAGGAGAGAGGCATAGGGCAGGTACAATGTTCAGCAAGGATGTGGTCAGCTTGAGTCGGGTCCCCTGGGGAGCTCTGGAGCTTGAATGGTACCACAGAGTTGATTCTGCTTGACACAAGCTGGCTGGCTGGCAGTTAGTGATTAGCTAACATCTGCCAGGTACTGGGGTGGCAGAGCGTAGGAGCATAGCCTCCGGGGTGGGGTAGCTGTGAGTTCACAGGCACCACTCAGAGCCACTCGCTGCACCTGCCCAGAAAAGGGATCTGAGGTTAGGAGGCACCACTACAGTGCACCGGTCTGCACCAGAGACAGTGCTCTCAGAAAGCGCTCCACCCATGGAGGGAGAGGACCCAGTCCTGGACATTCTCTGCAGGTGGGGCCTGGCCCTGGGGTTCACTGTCACCTCACAGGCAGGTCTGCAGACTGACTTTAAACCTTTCTTCCTGCCCTTGGCCTCACACCTGCCTTTCCACTTTCTGACCTATTTACTTCAACAGTGATCCTCCAATAACTTTTGTTTAGTGAAACTCAAGACTTTTCAGGATGCTGAGCTAATGTCTTCCTTTTTTTTAATTGAGTAAATATATTATGCACAGCTGGGTAGGTTGTTTCCTTGCTGGCCTTGCTGCTACTATTTGAAAATGGATACAGTTTTGTTTAACGCATGTAGAATGAATGTGGCATTTATTCCTGGTTTCCTGCGGCTCTCCTCCTTTAGAGAACGTATTTACATGGACATTTTGGAAGCACTTTTTAAGATATTGAAAACATTTAAAAAAGAGAAAAAAAGAAGAGTAAAACCCTTTCCCCTCCCCCCAAACGATGGCTACATTGTGACAACAGTGGGTTGAGCTAAATTCAGCTACGTCAAGGAAGAGCAATAAAAAGAGATGGATTGTTCTCTAAGCTTCACTTTATTGGATATTGTAATTGACATATAGTTGTCATTTATAATCATCTGTCCATTCCTGTGAGTTGGGAGCAGTAAAGTTAATTGTGGCGGCTCATTTGCATTAATCTCACCTCTGAAGGGTGCAGTAACCCATTAATATCATGTCATGATGAATTATCACAAATAACATTGAACATATTGATTAATGATCTCTGAGATTTGTATCTCGTTAAAACATTTTGTTAGCTCTTTAAACTTTTAAGCCAACAACCCTTGCAGGTAGGAGGGCTTTAGAGATCAACTGAGAGGTGATGGCCAGGAGTGGTGTACATTTTAGGGTCACTGGTTTAAGGAGTTGGACAAGCCAGTTCCCATTAGGCTGTGTATTTTTTCCTTCCAGAAGCCAAGTACATTTTCTCAGTAACCTCCTACTACTTTTTACTGGATGATTCTTTGATTATAAAGTGGCTCTGACTTAATGCCACTTATGAAGTTCTCCTAAGTGGTGGCCTTCAGAATCTCTTAGCTATCTAGTCCTGCTTGCTGCTTGGAGGGCACATTTTCCCCTCCTGCGACATCAAAATTTCTAAACATATATGTTAATATAAGCATAGAACACATATGGAGTGAGTAGTTGGTGATGAAATATCATTCTTTAAAATACTGCTGACTAACCCATTGCCTTGTAAAATTTCACTCCTCTTTTCCTGGGAGCTCTCATTTTTCAGCCAATTGCAGAAGATTTTATCTCCTCTGGACATTTTCACAAAACAAGCAAACAAACAAACAAGACTGGTAGAGAAAGCGCCATATCGGCCACACACACCTTGTGGAAATTAATAAAACGAGAGTAAATTCTCTTTAACGACGTTCTTTGCAGAATTTTGTGGTAAAAGTTTAAGTACAGTAGACACAGTAAGGAAAAAGTGTGGCATAAGAGTTGAATTACACAGTTTGGTCTTCATAGCTTTTTCCTTTATTGATTATAAAAGTGATACGATATTTGATCTCTCTAACTTAATATATTTCTTCTGCTTATGTTTAGTATTTGGTCTGTTTTCTCAAGGTAAGTATTTAACAAATGGCGAATATCAGGACCAGTCTCTGCTGTCTGTTTAGGGCAGTGGTTCTCAACCTTCCTAATGCCACAACCCTTTAATACAGTTCCTCATGTTGTGGTGACCCCCAACCATAAAATTATTTTCGTTGCTACTTCATAACTGTAATTTTGCTACTGTTATGGATCATAATGTAAATATCTGATAATGCAGGATGTATTTTCATTGTTATAAGTTGAACATAATTAAAACATAGTGATTAATCACAAAAACAATATGTAATTATATGTGTTTTCTGACCCCCAAAGGGGTCTTGACCCACAGGTTGAGAACCACCGGTTTAGAGACAGTGGTACTCATCATCCTGAAATAAGGATGTTAGTGAAGATGTCACTAACGCTTGCCTCGCATAGGTGGTCTCAGCCCTGAGGGCAATCTGAAAAGGGGCAGAGTGTGGCTTCTTCTGCTTGTCTGTAAGCCCCCCAGCCCGAGAAGGATTGTGACCCCCATGCATATCAAGAAGCCAGCTCCTAGCCGAGGCCGGTTTGGCTCAGTGGATAGAGCATCGGCCTGCTGACTGGAAGGTCCCGGGTTCGATTCCGGTCGGGGGCATGTGCCTGGGTTGCGGGCACATCCCCGGTGGGAGATGTGCAGGAGGCAGCTGATTGATGTTTCTCTCTCATCGATGTTTCTGGCTCTCTATCTCTCTCCCTTCCTCTCTGTGGAAAATCAATAAAATATATTTAAAAAAAAAAAAAAAAAAAGATGCAGCTCCTGGAGGTCAGGAGTGATGGTTGAGCAACCGGAAAGGGTCTTACTGTTAGGAAAAGTCAAATGCATGAGGGCTGAACAGCAGTGGGGAAAGGTGTTGCAGTTGTGCATTGCTTGTATCTTTAGCAAGCAGGTGAGGACAGTGTTACCATTCTGACTTATTCTCCGCTGCGCTGCTCATATTTATGAAGGAGTCTTAAAGGGATAATCGGACCATCTATGCAGCAATCCTTGGGCCCAAATGGCTAAGGATAAAGTCCATTGCTTCCTTCTAAGAGCCACTTTCTTTTCCCTCCTTTGTCAGGCCTGCAATGCTCCTCACCCACTGAGTATTTAATATCTGTGTTTTCAAATCAAAGAACAAGCTTTTTGTCTCCCAGGATAGTGTCTTGTAAAGCCTACCTCTTTATTACTGCACCAGTTTAGGGCTTTATTACTTGTGTTCTGAAGCCTGCTAGTGAATTATGCATGTTAGAGCTCCCAGCACCTTCCCACTCTCCCTCCACCTTTCTGGGGGTCCAGAAAGTACCAGGAGAGCTCCACGTGTGTTCATTTCCACCCACGGTATTAATCCTTATTCATTTTAAAAATCTGCTAACGGAAATATTTCCATTCAGCTCATTAATCAATTGTGATTTTCATTCCCTTGTTTTGTAAAAGCTGTTGCAATAAATACTTTTTTCACAAGGCGAAACTCCAAGAGATGGATGCAGCCAGCGTAATTAATTGCACCCAGTTACAGGAGATCAGCAAGTTTGTGAGATTCACATGCTGCTATACCATATGGTTGCCCAGTAGGCGAAAAATTTGATTAATGTTTTGAAGTAGATTTTTTTCAGCAAATATTACAGCCCCAGATGAGGTGGTTTTTCTCCCCCACATCCCCTTTTACTTTCTAGTATTGTTAGGCTTAGCTGAGGGAACCAATCCTCTGATTTAAAGCTTAATAATAGTGTGATCCACTGAAAACTTAACATGCAATAAAAATTAGTCTGCCTGTCTCTTGTGGATACAGAAAAATAATGCATTATGTCTTTGTTTGTAATTAAGTAAAATGTGAAAGTTGGATTTCAGAACTAGTTTCCCCCCTCCCCCCCCCCCACCTTGAAATGAAACATGACTGTGGTTTTTAATGGATGCATTTTTTTTGGTATGATCTATAAGCAATATATTTGGGCACACTTTTAAAACTAAAAGGAAATAGCAAAACAAAACGAGTCAGTGAACAGCTTAATTACATACTCCATACCAATTAGACCATTATAAATATAAGTATGTGAGTGTCATAGGAAAGTTTAAGCTGTCCCGACTTTGTGACCCTCACCACTCAAGATGTTTGTAATTAATGTCTCCTTTTTAAAAAAAATTTTCCAGGTTTTAAAATAAGTTTTATAGCTTCCTTACCTTTTGTTATTGTTATTAGAAAACATGTCTTATTTTATGGCTCCTTGTCCTGCTGGACACCCATCCTCTTAAGCCACCAGGGTCCTGTTCGGTGTTTTCTTTCTAATCATTGGGATGCAGTCAGCCACGTGATAATGTAACAGAATGAAATATGGTAGGCCTGCCCTCGGCATTCAAAGAAACAACTTGAAATTTTGAAAACATATAGGAACTGGTAATGGACTCCATAAGGAAAATAAAATAAATTTCTTTTGGAGAATGATGCTTGATTCTTCATATGGCTTAATGTTTCTGTTTTTCTTTTTCTTTTTTTAACTTAAACATACTCATTTCTAATTGCGTAAGCCAGCAATTTTTCAACCTGTGTGTCACAAGAATTTTTAAAACATGCCATACCTGACTGTTTAGTCAGGGGCACTGACCTCTTTTCCCTTAGGTTGTCAAATAAAAATATGACGACAGCCAACGCAACAATAGCCATCCGGTGTGACTGAATAAAAATTATACCTATTTTTTGGTCAGATCAGCAAAACATATATTTTTTGGTGTGCTGCAGAATTTAGGAATTAGTTTATGTGTGCCATGAGATAGAAAAGGTTGAAAATCATTGGCCCAAGCAATATATGACTCTCCTTAAATCTTAATATCTGCTGTGATGACAATTAGCTAAAGTGTTTAGAGCATGGTTTTAACAAGGTATCACCTAGTTTTGAATCCTTTGAGTCTTAGCCAATAGAAAATTGTATCTTCTAGAGCAGAAACAATATCCATAAATTTGACCCACCAATAGTCTAGACCAGTAGTCCGCAAACTGTGGCTTGCGAGCCACATGCGGCTCTTTAGCCCCTTGAGTGTCGCTCTTCCACAAAATACCACGTGCGGGCGCGCATGTACAGTGCTATTGAAACTTCGTGGCCCATGCGCAGAAGTCGGTATTTTGTGGAAGAGCCACACTCAAGGGGCCAAAGAGCCGCATGTGGCTCGTGAGCCACAGTTTGCCGACCACTGGCTAGATTCTAGAGCAGCTATTTTCAAGTATTACATGTTTTAAAAATTCCTACAGCACATCACAACACAGCGGTTGAAAATCACTGGTCTAGAGAGAGATTTATTTCAAAAGGAACTGTGTTATCACCATCTAACAAAACAACAGTATGTGTACCTCTTAGATGTCACATGACTGTTGTTCTCTTTCTCGGTTTTGTGGCTAAAGCAGGGTAAGGACTATAAGAGTGCTCCATTTTCCTGTGGCTTAGCAAGGGCCGGTTCAGTTACACTACAGGTGATAAGGCAGAGACCGGCTCAAGGAGGCCCTCTCCTCTGATGCTGACTTAGCAAGTCAGATCTTTGCGCCTAAAGATTAGACTGTATTTGATAAATTCACTGGACTAGGCTTCTAAACTTATTTTTTCTACTTTTTATTTTAATGCTGATTACATAATAATTATCCACAAAGGCATGAAAACAAGTGTTACAGGGACATCATAGTTTTAACGACTGGAAAGACACTGGTGCAGCCTCACCTTCCCAAGTTTGAGCTGATGCTATTTCTCTCCTTTTCCTTATGTCACCCAATAGAGATTTTTATAATGAACGGTGTTAGAGACATCACAGCATTGCTCTCAGAGTTAACGAGCTCCTCCGCCCACCACATAATTTAGACATTCCTAGTGATTATTTTTTTTAGCTGTGCATTTTAAGCAATCATTTCTCAAATGCCTACTGTATTCAAGACACTTTGTACGTCACCTCTAATAACAGCCTGGGCTTTTAAATGAAAAGAAATGAAAATACTTTTGAAATTATACTTAATATGGCAGGTGAAACATGAACAATATATGGTCAGTTGGCTGGAGACCCTGGGTTGAATTATTTATGAGTTTACTTTTTTTTTTTTTTAGCAGCACATACATATATGAAATTCATCACTGAGTTATAGGACAAATGACTCAGGGAAATGTCTGAGAGGTCCCAATGAGTGCCCACTCCTCATGGCAATAGAAGTAACATTACCTGTAGTCATAGCAGTGTGCTGTAGATTGGCTGATTTTTGTTGAGGTGGTGTTGCTATGGTTGTCATTTTAATAAAATGCATTTGGAAAGAACAAGCCTGTTTACAGTGCAGTGTTTTTTTATTTTTCCAAAGGAGGGGAATACGTTTCTTTCCCATCCTTTATTGACAATGCACACTACCGCATCATGATATTATTGCCAGGACAGTTATCCCGACCCTTATTTTCCTGGAGGAGCCCAGTGCTCTTGCAGCATCTCCCCTGAATCACTAGGGCTACTTCCCTGGATGTGGTCCTTCTGGAGAAAGTTTTCAGAGCATCAGTTCCCTCCGTTGAAATTTCTTTTTTATTTGAAGTTACCACATTGGACCATAACTTACAGGCAACTCTGATTTTCCCAGTTGCTCAGATATAGTGATTTACCAGCAGGAACCCCTCAGTCAGGTAGGGCTTGCTGCATTTTTCAAGTGGGAAGAAATCCTTACAAGTTTGGGAAGGAAACAAAAAGTCATCTGGGGCTAGGAAGGAAAAAAATTATCCTCCGGGTCTCACAATTTGAGATTGTTGAGTGTTGCCATGCAAAACTAACACCCAGCAGGAAGGTTTTGCTTTCCTCACAAAATCTCAGTTAGCACCAGGCGCCTCGGCAGCTGGTGGGAGGGTCAGGGTGCGGGGCTGAGTGGATGCAGGCAGCCCCGGCTGAAGGCGAGCTGGGTACCAGCGCTGGAAGGGGATGCTCTACCTGGTGCTGGCAGTGTGACTTTGCCAGTCTGTTTCTTTCCCCGCTTCAGGCAATGCTGATGATGTTCATGTTGAAGAACTGAGAGCTAATGATTTTTATGGCGTTTTTAAGTGATTTGTCTTGGGAATGCCAAGTTGGCAAGAATAAAACCTAGGCAAGGAGAGTTGATTTTTGATGACCCAAAGAAGGCACGTCCTAGAGTGATTGAGTGAGGCTCCAGTGGCCTAAGATTGTTCCACATCAGGGAAAGTGTACGGTTCCCGGAATTACTGACTAAGGAGAAAAAGGGGGGGAAACAAAAGCTGACTAGGCTACAGGGCAGTGGGAACGAACGAAATGGTCCTGAGAAACCATTCACCTTGGGGATCCGGGGTGGTGCTTTCCTCAAGAACAGATTCCATTGTCCTAGTGTGACAGGTGACAGATGACAGGAAAACCCCCAAGTTCCTGGAAAGGTAAACAACTCACCTCAGGGACAAAGGGCAGCATAAGAGATGCAAGTTTATACCTGCACCCCAGTTCTGAAATCAAACCTACTGTTCTATTTCCTAAATACCCAATATTTGGAAACAGTGTTACCACGTCTCATTTACTTTTATTCCACCTAGGAGGGTCTGTTTCTTTTTGAGGAGATGCTGATTCAAATAATATGGGCAATTGAGAGAAATGCTATTTCCTTGACAGGTGTTGTTTTAAAGTTTTGTCAACCTACAGCATAGTCAGTACATCAGAAATTTAAGAATATCCATTGACATTTCTAATAGTCACTTTATTTTTATTTTCCTGCAGAATGGGGTAGTTGTATTTCACTCATAATCAGAAGCATATCAACCCATGAATTCTGTTCAAGGTATATAAAGTCACTTTTATTACAGTAATTCTTTAAAATGTGATTGTTGCACATGCATGCTGAAACACATTTCCATTTATATATCTCCCGATGTTCTTTTTTTCCCCTCTCCCCGTGATGTGTTTGACAGATGAAAAGAGTCTCTTTAGGACACACCGGCTTTGGGTTGTACATCTGAAATTTTATCAGAGGCCTTGGGTTTGGTCAATCAAACATCATACTGGCAGCTTTTACTTAGGGAGCACTCAGAACTGACGTCAATATCTGCCCTCGTGTTTATTTGTAATTAAAGTTAAGATGCTTTAGAATAGCGTTACCATTAATCTATAAACCTCGCGCCGTTTCCTGGTGAGTGATGTATGGCCCTTTGCTTTGTGCTTCCTCTGAGAAGAGCCTGGTTGTGGGGCATTGTTACAGAGAGCGGCCTTCCTGCAGGGCTCACAGCCGTAACTGTTTCAAACTCCTGTTGTTCGGTAAATCTGTCAGAAGGGTCTGCAAGGGGCCGTATTTATGAAGAGAGTGGAGAGTGGTCAGTCTAAAAAGCTCCTTAGTGTAGTACTTTGAATTTTAAATTACACACATAATTCAAAGGTAATGTAACTTGCAGTGCCGGACTTTAGTCCATTCTGTTAAATGGAGAAAAATGAGTGACGTGAGGAATGACTTATTGATTCTTGGTGGGAAAATGACTTCTGTAATATAGGAAGTATGGTAAAAGGAATAGCTTAATTATTTAGGGAGCACTTTTCAAAATATGCTTTTACAGCAGTGCAAATTGTGTATATACAAATTGTACAACTAGGATTTTTTTTTAATTCTTTCTTAGGGGAAAGTTATGAGAAGGCTTATAGTATTTAGTTGCTAAGGCAAAGTTTAATTTTGCTTCAACTCCTATAGGCTGCAACTCAGAAAGATATAAGGAATAATGAGAAGTTTCTGAATGCCTTAAAAATATGACTTGTTCTAATTGCCATTTCTTATTTATATTATACTAAAGTTTGCATTAGGGGAGTTTGACTGCCAAGACTTACCAAGTACCTCTCTCTCTCTCTCTCTCTCTCTCTCTCTGGTTTATGATGTTTTTCAACAGTGTTATGAGCTCAATCTGATTTCATCAAGTAAATATATGGGAAGTTGAGATTACATAATTTAACCTGGCATTTGAGGAAATATTCATAAAATATCAGAGAAAATATTTACTTTGGCCTTTTCCTTCTGATCTCTCTTTTGATTCAGTGTGTATTCTTTGCTTAAGGACCACAGCCTAATGTTATTTTGACTGCAGTTCACAGTGTTGGCAGCTTTTCAGATAAACAGCATATTTGTGGTTAATTGGTTGAACATGTTCTATAATTATAATTATATTAAAACCTTAATGTGCTTGAACATTTGCCCACCGAAGGCCACTCGCATGCACTCCATTATGTGCCTGCCATTATAAAGGAGCTGGCTGGGGGCTGACATTCAGCAAGCGAGGCCGGACCAGGAATGTAGGAACAACACAGGGGCTTCTCATTATTTCCGTCGGAGACCGCTGTTTGGATAGCTTCAGACGTTGACCATGAAAATTGCCTTCTGGTTATAACTTGGATTCCCAGGTTTCAATCTGTGGGTTAACGTTTCTTCAGATTTTCAAAGAGGTTTGGCTTGGCTTTTTTTCAATGTTAAACAACAACTGTAAAAAGCAAAATTAGCACTTTATCAAGTTTGGAACCGATTGCCAAGGCCACCAGGGAGCATGGAGAGTCACCAAAGACCACTGCTTGAAACTCGGCAGGAAGCCACCTCCGAAATGAGCAGAGAGCTCGATGGCCAGCAGCTGAAGCAGGGAATTCTCTTTTCTATTCTTTAGCCATGCCTTTTGGATTGTCATTGTCCTGGTGGCCCCCTGGACTCATCAGCCAAGAATTCCAACATCCTCCTTTTTTTAAAATAAATATATTTTTATTGAGTTCGGAGAGAAAGGGACAGGGAGAGAGAGCTATCAGTATCTATGATGAGAGAGAATCATGGATCAGCTGCCTCCTGCACGCCCCACGTCCCCACACTGGGGAATGAGCCTGCAATCCAGGCATGTGCCCAGACCAGGAATCGAATTGTGATCTCCTGGTTCATAGGCCAATGCTCAACCAGTGAGCCTCACCAGCAGGGCATCCAGCACCTTCTTTCTGGATACTGGATCAGCCATACCATGGTGTCTTTCCTCATGTAACAGTATAAACAGGGTCTATAAACCCCTGTTTTTATATGACCTGCGAGCCGAGGATGGCTTAAACATCTTTAAAAAGAAGCACAATATTTCATAACACATGAAGATATATGAAATTCAAATTATAATGTCCATAATTAAGTTTCATTGGAACATGCCGCCCCATCTGTATGCATTGTCCGTGGCTGCTTGCATGTTGTAAAGGCCATGTTCAGCCGTGGCAGCAGTGCCACTGTGGCCCTCAAGACTGAGCATGCTCACTCTGGCCCTTTATGGGAAAAGTGTGCCACCCGACCTATACGATGACCTTTATTTCCTGTCTCCCATCAGACTGGCTGTGCCATGAGGACAGGAGTTACCCTTGTTCCAGCGCTGTGACTCCAGAGCACTTTTCAAAGTGCTTTTACATCCGGCCCATAGTAGGGGGTTGGATGAATGAATGAGTGAATGAATGAATGGATGAACGAACGATGACACCAAAGCTATGAGTACAGAGATGTCTGTCATTTTCTTATTTTTGTCCCAACAAATGAACACAGTTATAAAATTTGAAAATCTGTTACCAAACATGTTTGAATTGATTTTATGGTCTTTTAATTAACCCAATAAAAATGGCAATAACAACACAGCAGTTTTAAGAAAATAACAGAGCCAAGTATTTTTGTTATAGCTAGGCATATAAACCCATATGACATTCACATGCAGTATTTATATGGCCCAGATTATGTTTTGGACTGAGAATACTTAAAAAATTAGGATTTACTTAAAAGATTATGTTCTATATCCTTCAAAAAAGGAAGAAGAAAAGTTCCCCAAAATTTATTTACATGATGGAGCAATTCTGGCACCACAAAAATACGGCAGGAAATTCCATTAAGTTTAAATGTTCTGCCCTCACCCTAAAGTATTGGAAGGGGTTCATAGAGGAACCAGATGAATGTAGACAGATATCACTCGTACGGCTGAATGTGCACTTCATCAAAATACTTTGTAAGGTTTTCAAGGTTGGGTTAGGAAATGATGAGGATTCCAATTCAGCGTCTTTAGGCCAGTGATGTAGGCCAGAGGTTTTCTGCCAAAATGTCAGAAAATTCTAGAGCCTCCTGAAGACACCCTCCCCAGCATCACCCCATGGGCACACTCTGGTAAAGTCACCATTTCTTGCTCATCCCCTGCTCCTGGTCTGGCCTGCCAGCCACCTCATCCTCCAGGTATCTGAGCCTTCCGTCTTTCTAACTGAGACCAGGTCCACTCTGGACTAAGGAGTCAGACTACAGTGATAAACCTTGCTTCCCCTGCTTAGTAGCTGTGTGGCTTCAGGCAAGTAACCTACCTCTTTGAGCCACTAAGTTAGTTAACTCAGCAGCAAAATGAGGCTCTCACACCTATCTCTTTGTGTTGCTGCAAAGATTAAAAAGGGGGACATTGGGCAGTCACCCAGGGAACTGTCTGGTGTACAATAAGCAGACCAGAAAGGTTTGTTGTTCTTACTCTCTCTCCTGTCATGTTTTGTAACTGAGTCCAGGCTTCTTTGGAAACAGAAGTCTAGAGAAATGGTCCCCTCTGCCCCTTGTGTGTTTCATGTGACAGCTAACACCACCTTGCTGGGTTGCGTGTCCTCCCTTCCCTCCTTTCTGTCTTCCCTCTGTCTTACAGTGGTTCTGTGATCTGTGGGTCAGTTGTCTTCTCCCTCCTCTGAGCAGGAGTAGGACAGTTGCGTGTCCTTTCTCCCTCCCAGATTGGTGGGAAAATGATTAGGTATGTTATAGGGCAGACGCCTTTAAGTAGGTTCTCTCTACTCCAGCGGGTCTGCTCAATTCTGCAGGACCTCATCCAGGCTTGAAAGAGGCTTTCAAGCCTCCCCTAAAAGGTGATTGACATGTTCTCCAGGGTCCTTGGATGCTCAGCACTTGGCTCCCCACAGAGTCCTGTTGTTCTGCCTTCTACGTCCCTGCTGATCCTGGGGGAAACCATCTCCCCTTTCTCCTTGTCTGAATCACTCAGATGGAGCCTCAAGTGTCCTCCTGCCTCAGGAGCTGACTTCCTTTGATGAGTTCCTTACCACTTGTCTCGTTTGGTCTTCTCTGGACTTCACTCACATCTCTATGCCAAGCCAGGTGCTGGGGTTGGTGACACGAGGATTCTGAGTGACTTCTTCCCTTAAAGAGCTTGCAGTTAGGAAGCCCATCCTCTCATTAGTGTTATTCATGGTCCACAACTGCCTTGAACCCACTCATGGTCCCGCTTCTAACCTTGATGGCTTCTACTTGTTCTTTAAGATTCAATTCTGATATGTCTAACTGACTCACGCCCACCAAAAAAAAAAAAATAGTCCCTCAGTCATTCATTCTTTATGTTCCTTATGTGGGTTTCCATTTTGTACTTACCTCATTGTATTATAACTAATGACTTGCATATGTGTGTCTCCCAATAGACTGTGAGCTCCCCTAAGGTTGGGATGGTCTAATACAACGTTGTGTCCCCACCATGAAGCAAAACCAAAACGAATAAGAGCTTGAGCAGTGTTTGTTTCATGACTTTGTGAGTGACTCACTAATCAAATACACAAAACGAATGAATGAATGAATGAATGATTCAAGAACAAGATCTGGCTCAAAGGAGACATGCGGCTTTCCACTCGGGGCTCTCACAGGAAGGCTTTAAATCCCCCGTAGGTCCTGCTCAGAAGTGTGGACCGTTCCCTGCCCAGGATGCACTCACCCTGGCCTGTTTCACAGTATTGTTGGGATCTGACCTGGAGAAAATTCAGGAGTCTCATCTCAGATTATTTTGGCTCAAGTCATATGCTCTACAGTTTGACAGATGAGATATGGTGGAGTACAAATAGTGGCCGGGATTAATTCAGACAGAAATGTGCAGAGTGACTGGCTTGGATTTAATATTTGGATAGAGAGGAACGGGATATTGAAGCGTTGTAGAGCAGTATGGAGGAACCATTGGGATTCTGTGCAGGATCTTAGAGGAGATAAGCTCATTATCTCCAACCCTGGTTCTTTCTTTTAACAGACTAAGGCACCGGTTCTCAAACTTGAACATGCACAGGACCCCTGGAGGGCTTATTAGACCACACCTCATGTGCCATCACCTCCAGAGTTTCTGATTGCGGAATGTCTGGAGTGGGGGCCCAATACCCTGTTTTTCCAGTCATTTCCCAGGTGATGTGGATGATGCTGGTTAGGGATCACACTGGACTAAGGGCTTTGCTAATTTCAGTTTGAGAGTATTCACACCCTCGGTCAAATTCCTGCCATCTACAACTTCTTTCAGTCATTAGTAGAGTAGAATCTTACTTTTTGAGTATGAAAAAAAAAAAACCCAAACAAAGTTATTTGGGTAGAAGGTTTTTGCCATCATGGCTTTAAAGTAGCCCTTTGAAGTGAGAAAAGCAAAAGTGAGATTCTTTTATTGAGATAATTTGTTGTAACTATGAGCACTGCATCACATTTGGAAAATATGCAAAACCGCATTTTGCACTTATGTTGTCTAATCTACCTGTATTGTTCAGTGTTTCCTGTAAAATTGAGTGTACCTGCTGCAGACATTGGTTTTGCGGTAATAATACTTTTCTACATTAAAAAAAAAATCCTGGAATGAAAATGTAACTTAGTCTTATTATTGTAATCTCCCCTTGCCTTTTTTGCATGGATCATTTGTTTGTGAACTGGTTATTCAGGAAGGGCTCAAAGGTAATTTCATGGTTTATAGCATTTATATTGGCGCCTTTAATGAGCAAATCATATTGTTTTCTAATACACGAAACAAGAAATTCACATATATATTATTTTCATTTCCTAATATTACATGTATATCAAGTTCAAGGCATTGAGAACAACCACATAAAGAAATTATACTTTTGTACACAGGGGAAATATGAAAGTTTTGTAAGGCAAAAAATAAAAAATCTACATTTGCAGGCTTATGAGATGATTTTATTTTTAATGAATCCAAATGGTAGCAGGGAGCTGCTGTTGTGTTTGTGCATTGTACAGCAATTCGTATCTAAAAATATGGTAACATATGGCTTTGTTATTATTTCGTTTAGGAATTTATTCACCTAAAGGAGTGTTGAGAGCCCTGGGTCTCGTTCAGATGTTGCAGCAGCAGCTAACCAAGACGAGCTGGGCCAGAGAGCTTCTCATCCCAGGGTATTGAGAGTTGACCAATTTGCCCAGCCAGTGTGACTCAGTGATTGAGTTTCGACCCATGAACCAAGAGGTCACGGTTCGATTCCTAGTCAGGGCACATGCTCAGGTTGTGGGCTCCATCTCTAGTGTGGGGCGTGCAGGAGGCCGCCAATCAATGTTTTTCATCATTGATGTTTCTATCTCTTTATTCCTCTCCCTTCCTCTCTAAAATCAATACAAAAATTTAAAGGAAAAGAGTTGACCAACTCACCATCTTGTTGGTGGTGTTTATTAAACTCACGAACTTTTTTCCCCACATTTGCTAATGATTCTCTTTCCTCTTTGTTATTATGTTTTAGAAGGCGGAATGGGTGGAACTTTTGGCCCAATACAAATATGTCCTCGATTGGAAAGAGTACAGGCTTCTTTTTCTTGCCCAGGAGTGAGGCGGCTCCCTGGCCTCCTGGTGCATTTGATGTCCTGGGGACTCACTGACACCCACACACGCCCACTCACAAGGCCTTTCCCTCCTGTCCAGATCGTGTGTGTTTTATGGCTCTCACATGGAGCGTGCAGCTGTGTAAACCCAAGCACGGTTTCTGCCCAGCTTTGATCTTTCCATGGATCAACAATTGCCCTCACTCCTTGAACCCTGTTCCAGGGCCCCCGTATTCCTCAGGTTTTTCCACTTTCTGGTAATTATGGCCTTGCTCAGGGAGCCTTCCAACAGCACCTCCCGAGACTCTGGTTGGAGAACTTGGAAGGAGCACCTGAAGTCTGTCGCTTGTAGGACCTTATTAAGAAGCGATTTCTATTGATGCCAGAAAGAGAGGCCATTTAGTTTTCTTCTAAGAGGCAATCTGATCATTTCATGTTGACTGCTGGAGTCTGAGGAAATTCGACCTGTTATGGAGTGAATAAATGTTTATGGAACAAGTGCAGTGTGTGTGTGTGTGTGTATCTCCTGAAAAGTTCAGTCCTCCCACAAACCATGGCTTAATACCTCTGTCGGAAATGGACTATTGGACTGACACAGTGTGGCATATTTGTTATTTATTATCATCATCAGTAAGCTGGGTGCCTATGCGAGGGGAATGAAAGTCATGATGCCTGTCCTTACAGTCTAACCGAAGGATAAGATCCTTGTTTTAAAGGCCTCAAACAAGGTACAGGGACACTCGGGGGGCTCTGGAGAAGGAACCATCATTTCCTTATGGGATGAGTGTAAATGGCTCCCAGAGCTGCGCTGTGAGGCCTCGGCAGGATGTTGAGCTGAGAGATGAGAAGAGGTCTTTCAGGCATGTGTCAGGGAGGGACACATGTTGGAGAGAGAAGGCTTCTGAGTCCCAGATTTGGATTGACTTAGGTGTGAATCCTGGCTCTGCCCCTTACTGCCGTTGTGATTTGGGGCAAATTGCTTAATCTTTATGAGCCTCAGTTTTCTCACCTATAAAATGGGATTAACAGTCTCTGCCTTCTAGATTGTGAGAATTATACAAGGCAATGCATGCAATTTGTTTGGCTGTCTCTATGACATAGTAGTCAATACCGTTAGCTTCTATTTTTGCTACACTGCAACACTTCTCCTCCCCTTCCTCCTCCTCCTCCTCTTCCTCCTCCTCCTCCTTCTCCTCCTCCTCCTCCTCCTACTCCTCCTCCTCCTCCTCCTCCTCTTCCTCCTCTTCTTTCTCCTCCTCTTCTTTCTCCTCCTCTTCTTCCTCTTCCTCTTCTTCTTACTCTTCCTTCTTATTATCTCCTTCTCTTTCTCCATTACCCCTTCCCCCTTTTGAAAAAGGTTTAAACTGGAGAAAAAAGGCCTATGTTGAAGCCAAGATTCTGGTTGGACAGGACCCTGGGAGGTATGTGGACAAATATTCTGAGATTAGGTTAACAGTGAGTCTCCACGACCTGGGATGGAGCCATATTCTTATCAGTATCCCCAGGACCTAGAAGAATGACTCTTAGAGAGACAGGCTGTTGCCTAGAGGATTTTGAAAGCCAAGGTGAAGCTCAGTAAGTGACACAAAGTGGCTGTATTATGTGGCGCCGTTGATTGAACCTGAAAGCCACCTTCTTATTCTGTATCCCAAGAGCATGCTTTCCCTTCCTTGATGCCTGACGCCTTCTCACCATCAGAGTCTCAGGTATACATATGGTCTCGATTGCTTGAGTGTAGCGAACACTGATTGCCCACATTTAGTTGTAAAAGCAACCAAGGAGAATGAATAATTGGGCTTGAATATACAGACTACACAGAATCAGCTTACAGTGTTGCCCTAGTTTCTTTATGTCTGTTGAGCTGTGGCTGGAAATCCAGTTTCTTATCAAGCAGGTCATCAAGGTTGTGATCTAAGAACTTGGGCGAAGATTGGGGTCAAGTTGTCCCTGTGGCTGTGTGGTGAGATGTGGCAGGAACCATCGCACAAGGTCCAGGGGATAGGGAAGTCTCCATGGCCTGGCCATAGTGCAGCTTTATAATGTATATGAAAATGATATACATATTGTTGCACTACCTATAAATGACAGTGCTCAAAATATAAGGAAATGAGTGCAAGTTAGGAGACAGCTTTAATTTTTTTCTAACAGTAATCCTGAAATATATTCAGTTTTCTCTTCTTTTGAAAAAAAATATTTTAATCTTCTAAAAAGTATATACATTTAGGACTAATTTCCTGGGAGTCTTCATAACTTTCTTTCTCACATCTCTAAATATTAGTTCTTTGTGCAATGGCATTACTACCAATCTCGACTTTTTCAGGAAATGATTCATTGCTTTATAATTTCAATTCTCTAACCATTTTCAGCTATGCAATAAATTTAAATCCTTTACCATCAAGATAACATTTGTTCTCCTGTCACTGAGATATAATGATTGGAAACCATTTCTAGAAGTTGACCCTTTTGGGGACAGCTCTTTGGGATTAGTGCTTTATATCAGTTCATAACTTGTAGGGTGTCTATTTTCAGGGCAGGGACCCCATGCGGCAGGTCTATACATGTTCCCAAGGGCCTAGAATAATGCCCTTTACAAAAATGCGATAAAGACTGTATTGGGTGAATGGGAAAGAGGAGAACGTTTATTTGAAGTGTGTGACTCCGAGGAAAATCATTTCCAAAGAACACAGAATAAAGGAGAAGGTCAACTGCTAAGGCGCCCTTTACAATCCTGACAGCCGGCTATGCATCAGGCAAGGCCAGTCAGCTCAGTGCTGCAATATATTGTAGAGAGGAACCCTGGCATCCATCAGGTGCCTTCATCTGCCACTAACTTGCTGTGTGATTGTGGGGGAGTCACTGAGCGTCCCTGAACCTCAGTTTCCCTATCAGTCAGGTGAAAGAGTGGGCCTAGTGTTCTAGGGATGTCCTGAGAAAGATCCTTGGGCTGGAGAACTCAGACTCTCTTCTCTACAATATTAACTGGAGTAACTCTCACTTTATTCCAGCTTTATACATACGACTTCTTTCTAAGATATGTTTTTAAACATATTTTTTATGGCTAAGCAGTATTCCATTATATATACATATATACCACATCTTTACACATCCATCCATCAAAGGACATGTAGATTGCTTCCATATCTTGGCTATTGTAAATAATGTTGCAGTGACCATAAGGGTACATATATCTTTTTGAATTAGTGTTTTCATATTCTTCAGATAGATACCCGGAAGAGGAATTACTGGATCATATGGCAGTTCTATTATTAATTGTTTTTGAGTGGCTGCATCAACTTATAATCTCACCAAGGCTTTTGAGAGTCCCTTTTCTCCACCTCCTCTCTTTTTGATAATAGCTATTTTAACTGGTGTGACGTGATGTCCAGTGGTTTTGATTTTACTTCCTCTATTAATCAGTGATATTGAATATCTTTTCATATGCCTGTTGGCCATCTATATATCTTTAAAAATGTTAACTAAAACACTGAAGTTCTGAAAAATAACAGGAACTTTTTTGTTGTGATAATTATAAAGCACATAGAAAATTTAGATAATATATTAGTATTCCAATGAACAACCATATGCTCACTACCTAGATTCAACCAATGCTGAGGTTTTGCTATGTTTTGTTAGTTCATTCACTTGTTCATCCATCCATCCACTCCCCACCTACCCATCTACATACTTGACCCTTAAGTACTTTGGTGGTAATTTCCTAAAACTAAAGACATTGTTCTACATAATCACATTTATTATTATTATCATATCTATGAATGTGATAATAATTCACTAATGTAAAATAATATGTCATCCATACCCAGACTTACCAAGTTATCCTAAAACTGTCTCTCATCGCTTTTTATTTTCAACCAGATTGCAATAATTCAAGGTACACCCATAACATTTGGTATCTTTTCAGTCTGTTTTAAATAGAATATTTTGAGGAGAAAGATTCCTGTCTGAAGACTGTGGATACGGATTTTCTTTCTCAGGAGAAAGGCTTTTCTTGATTTCTCAGTACTTTTGTATTATCTAGGAAACTTAATTTGTTGTACATACTGTTGTACTTGTGTGAATCTGGCTTCAGCTTCCACCCTAGCTAAGACTGACCGTGAGGAGGATTTTCTTTGGTGAAACTTGGGAGGAGAGAAAAAGTATCTGTTAATTAGGGTTGTGGGAGTGCACTGTGTTTATCTCAGGCAGTATAAGTCTGCCCTGGGCTCTGTGCCACACACAGTAAGACAAAACGTTGTGGAAAGGAAGACTCAAGCCTCAGGTTAAGAAACCAAACCCTCCAAGACCTCGGGGCTGTTTGCCTCTGTTTAGAGTTCAAGAAAGACAGAGTGCAGATCAGGACTGCCTCTTGGCACTGATGGCTCATCCGAGGACCATAGGGCACTGAGTGACAAACACACCTTTCTGCCTCACAAATGCTGTGCAGCGTGGTAGAACTGAGCCCTCCTTCTCCCTCCTTTAGGGGGATGTTTGGCACAGCTTAGGTCACAGAGAAGGCACTGATATGCCCACAACTTGGTTTGTGTGTCAAAATAACTTAATCTAAAATTAGATGAGGTTTTTAAGTGTGTTTATCATCCTCCAGGGTCATGAAATTTGACAGGCAAATGTATCACTACAAAAGTTGTAGGACTAGCTTCCCACTCCCAGACTTTCCTCCTGCTCCTTTGCTTCCCCTTTTGACCCTTTTCTTGGTCTAGTCCAGAGGAGAAAATACAGTGAGATTTCCCTCTGCCTTTGTAGATATTGCCTACTGGCAGACATGTTTGTCTTGCCCACTCAATGACTTTTAAACGTTGTTGAAATACCTTGGAGTGGTGAACACACAATATAATATACAGATGATGTATTATAGAATTGTACACCTGAAACCTATATAATTTTATGAACCAATGTCACCCCAGTCCTATATAATAAAAGGCTAATATGCAAATTATCCCCTTGGGAGTTCGACTGGGAGACTGGGAGTTTGACTGCTCACTATGACGTGTGCTGACCACCAGGGGGGTGGCACAAAACAAAGGATGGCCCTGGCCAGCAGCTGGAAGAAGGCAGGCAGGGAAAGGAAGGCCCGGATCAGCCCTGATTGCCAGCCAGGCCTAGAGACCCTACCTGTGCATGAATTTTGTGCACTGGGCCTCTGGTAAATTAAATAAAAAAGTAAAAAAAAAATGTTGAAGTATATGTAAAAATTGAGAGATTTTTATATAAAAATCTGCCTTTTCCTTTAGTTTTGAAAATTGTAAATAGAAGCAACCAGTGGCTGGAACTGAGTAAAGGCATCAGAAGGGCATGCGGTTTCTAGTTTTCCATAGTCTCCACCACTCCCTATTGTTTTCCTGTGGTACCCACTGAAGTCCCCAAAGTTATATTAGAGTTCATTCAGGCACCCTTCCCAAAGTCAGGCCCCTTGTATCTTCAAGTATTCATTCTTTTTATAGTGTTACTTGAATGTGTTGGGCTTGCCTTCAAATTTGACCAGAAGGTTGCTTTTCTTACTATAGATCAAATGGTCAAGAAATTTGAACCTGATTTCTTCCCACAATTTCCGGTGATTAACTTCACATCTTCCCACAATTCCTAGTGAGCTCCACTTGTTCCCATAATTCATATTGAACTTCACCTCTTCCCACAGTCCCCAGTGAACCTCATTTCCTCCCCCAATTTAAGCAGCTTTACTCATTTATTCTTCTTTCCCTCCAGCTTACTCTTACAATACCAGGAGAAAAAAAAATGTAGTCTTCAGATGAATCCTTGGGTCATTTAGAAGTGAAATGAACATTCAGGAAAAAGTGACTGATACTACTGAAGGCAAAGCTGTCCTCAGAATGATTGCAGGGATGTTTAGAATTTTTTTCTTCTCCAGTTCTCCCTAGAAGAAAGAGCCCAGGTCCCATCAACTGATTACAAGTCACTGCTAGCCCATTCAAGTTCCAGTCATTGTGAAATTGAACAAGTCTGCGGGTCTCTCATGGAGTTTGAACATAGGAGCACTTTTTTATTTTAAGGAAGAAGAACCCTTCTCTTAATTTTAGTAATGATTTAATGGCAGAATGTCACTCAGCCACCACGTGGGTGTTCGAGAAGGATTGTGGGTGCCATGCAGGCCACATTAAACAATCAGCCCTTGAGGGTTCAAGTTAGTTTGAAATGAGAAATTGCCAGTGACCTGAAACCCATCATTATTAACCTTGTGGCACCACATCTCCATAACCAGTAGCCAACTCTCATTTTTCTCTTCTTTTTTTTTGGTTGGAAGAAAGGCTCATTGATGAAAGTTGGCTCAGTTCTTTTTGTTTAAGTTAAGTGGTCGGACCACCAAGAAGAGTTACTCTCCTTCAATTGGGACTAGCCCTAATACAGATGTCCTTTGCATGGCCGATCTCCTTTTGCTGGTACACCCACAATTGGTTCGAGCTGTGTTTATGTATAGACACCGCCCACAGAGACTGTGGAGAAGCATCTGTGTGTCACGGCCTAAGTCTTCCAAAGGAATTACCTTTTAATAATTTATGGTTTTGTAACTTAAGTACATTTATAATGAATGAATGAATGAATGAATGGCTTCTTTCTTCTACCTTCATCCAAAAAGAAAATGTGAGGTAGGAAGGGTTTTGGGAAATGCATTATAGAATAATAATATGCATTATATCCCTGGACATTTTATGGTAGAAGATTCTGGAAGGGTGAGTTCAGCTCTTTCCAGATGTGGCTTCATTGGTTGTGTTGGCTGGCCAGGCAGTAAGGGCCCTGCTGAGGACTTCCTTACCTCTGTGGCAATAGCTGTTTCAGAATCTGGCCTTGTGGTACCCATTGAAGTCTCCAAAGTTACATTAGAGTTCAACGCACCCTTCCCAAAGTCAAGCCCCCTGTATCTTCAACTATTCATTCTATTTATAGTGTTACTTGAGTGTGTTGGACTTGCTTCCAAATTTGGCCAGAAGGTTGCATTTCTTACTCCACATCAAAGGGCCAAGAAACTTGAACCTGACTTCTTCCCACAATTCCCAGTGAAGCTCACTTCTTCCCACAATTTCCAGTGATGAACTTCACTTCTCACAATTTCTAGTGAACTTGACTTTCTCCTACAATTTCTAGTGAACCTCACTTCTTTCCACTTCTTCCCACAATTCCTAGTGAACCCAACTTGTTCCAACAATTTATATTGAACTTCATCTCTTCCCACAATTCTCAGTGAACCCCACTTCTTCCCACAGTCCCCAGTGAACCCACTTGTATGGTATGGCTTTGAATAGCCCACTCATTTCTGCATGTTAGGCTTCCAGGCTTTCTCTCGTTCATGACCCATTTCTAACCAGTTTCCTGTGGCAGTTCTATCATGTTTTGTCAGATCATGGTAAAAACCCATCAATAACTAATTTTTTTTGTTATCCTGTGCCATTATCTTTATTTCATTGGGACTTATGTCCTATGGCTTTCTAGGGCCTGACTCAAAGAATATCATCCGACAGTGCTATGAAAGGTACTTTTTACAAGGTAAGGACCTAAATTCTGGTTCACTGCTGCCCCTTCAATGCTAGCATGATGCCTGGTGTTCCATAAATACTTGTTGAGTAAATGAATGGAGAAATGTGGAACTTGTGAATGTTACCTTATATGACAAAAAAGACTTACAGATGTGATCACTTTAAGAATCTTGACATTGGGGGATTATCCTGGACTACCCAAGTGGGCCCGCAGTGCAATTGTGAGTGTTTGTTTGTTGTTTTGTCAGAGGGAAGCAGAGAGAAATTGACTACAGAAGAGGGAAAGCAATGTCTGGCAATAGTGAGCATTCAGTAACTGTCCCAGCTGTGAGCACCATGGTTGTTGTCATTGCTTTCCCTTCCTCACCATCCCCTGTCTTCCTCCTCTTTCTCCATCATCATCATCATCATCTATAACTACCCCCTGACCTCATCATGGTAAACCTATTTGTGGGTTTTATTTTTAGTGATCACATGTCCAACAGTAATACAGCATTTTCCATAAGATCATTTATTTAATATCTTTCCCTCTACTCATGGGTTTCCCTAAATGACACATAGAACCCACTAAAATTGTTTGTGGCTCTTCTAGACAAGTGTCCTTCTGAGCTCTGTATCAAACCACATGGCAGATATTTGGTACATGCACACACACGCATGCACACAAGCACATATAATATTCATTGATCAAATAATTAATTTTTCACTGAATAACAAACACATGCTGATCATATTCCTGGGAGAGCTAATTTGTTCTCATGTCTTAGAGCATGGTAAAATCACATATTGATGGCTTTGGCTGTGTATCAGAAGGACTTCCATCACAGCTGATAAGTGGGCCCAAATCTGTAATAATACTAGCGGTCATCCTAACACTGCAACTCCCCATGGCATGTGTGGGGTGAGTGCTATGTGCCGGTCACAGTGGAAAAGTGTGTTCAACATTTCAGTATAGTTGCTATCTCTGTGGAGTGGGGGAGAATAGGGCCGGTGAGAAAGGCATTTGCCTCCCCTTTCATGTTCTCACATCCCTCTCAGCCCCTCTCCACCCCTTTCCAGTGTTTTAGCCCCGGAGAGAACCCAGTTACATTTCTGGAGTATAGTGAATCTCACTAGTGGAGACTGAGCCAACTCTGAGGGCAGGGGTGCCCTTGCTTCACTGTAGACAAGAGCCAGGTGTGGCATCAGAGTGGACACTCAGGACGCCCCAGAGAAAGGGACAGTGAGTGTGTACAAGGGCCAGCTACCTGCATGTGGTTTTGGGGAAGATGTCCAGGAACCAGGGGCTCTGAAAGTCTGACCTAATTTCTGATTAGCAAGCAGTCTCCCAGAAGACCTGGGGAGCAGATAAGAGACTTGTGAAATATACCAGACTTCCTGAGGGTTAAATAACAAGGGAGAGGCGGGTGTAGTTTGAGCAACTTCTGGCAGCTCTGCAGTCATTCATTATCTCTTGGTAGCAAAGCATGGTGGGACTGGTTGTTTTGCTATTGATCATCTTCCCTGTATGTCTAAGGCTAATTTTTTTGGTAACACAGGCCCAATGTATATAAACAAATTCCTTTCTTGATCTTCTAAGCTGCAAATACTTAACAGATTCAGGCTTGGAGAACTCAGTTCCTGCCACTAGCTCCAGCATGGAGGATTTATAACTGGGAGGGAGACAGAAGGTATGTGAAAGGTACTCAAACTGTGACTTCCTCCACCCCCAGAAGCCCAGGCAGATCCTGTGATCCCTTTGCTGTTGTTGGGCTTGTGAGCTGTTTTCCTTCCTGGGGAGATGGGTGTTAACCGTTTCATGACTGGAATTGCCGAAATAATCTGCATACAGTGTGCCCTGGGCACATATATATTATGTGAAGAAATGCAGACCAGGAGGCCCACTGAGTGTGCACCCACCTAATTGCAATGATTACCTGTGTAGGAGGGGGAGGGAGTGGGGAAAGCGCCAAGGCTGAGAGCCAGCAGGGCCTGGAGCCTTGTCCAGAATACTTGCATTTTTTAAAAGTGGGAAACATGTTCACCTATTGCTTATGTAATAAAATTATTTTTTAAAAATAGCCTGAGGGCATTAGTTTTCTCTGACTGCCATAAGAAATGACCTCAACCTTAGTGATGTAAAACAACACAAACTTGCTACCTGGTATTTCTGGAGGTCAGGAGTCTGACGCGGGTCTTACTGGGATGGTACGAAGGTGTTGGTGGGCAGTTCTTTCTGGAGGCTCTAGGGAAGAATCTAACTTACAGAGACAGCTGTTTTCCTTAGCTCTTGGCCCCTCCTTCCATCTACAAGCCAGCAGCATGTGGCTGGGTCCTTCTCAAATGGCCATCTCTCTGTTTTTCTCTTATGTTTTATTCTTCCCACCTTCCCCCCCCCCCCAAGTGTATTAAAACTAGATATGAAGGACAGATTCTCTATCTTAAACTCAACTTATTAGCAGCCCTAATTACATTTTCAACCTTTACTTCTCTTAGCCAGATAAAGAATATATAGCACTTTCAAAAAAGTGCTAAGCACTTTAAATGCTTACGCCTGCTGCTACCAGTACCTGACTGCAACCACCACAGCCACCTCCACTGTTAATGCTGTTGTTCTTATTTAATGAGTCATCTCAGTTTCTTCTGTCAGCCTCTTCCCACTTTCACAGTGAGCTGGGCGCCCTCTGGTAAGTCAATCCATGCATGGAATGGGAGTTCTTGTAGACATCCATCAGAGAGAGAGACTTCTCCTGCATCTGGATGTCCTGATCCTTTCTGGGCATTTAATTTCAGTCTTTATCCATCCACCCACTCATCTACCCATCCATCTATCCATCCACCCATCCATCTATCCATTCACCCATCCATCCACCCACCCATCCACCCATCCATCCACCCATCCATCTATCCATTCACCCATCCATCCACCCACCCATCCACCCATCCATCCATCCATCCATCCATCCATCCATCCATCCATCCATCCATCCATGCATCCATTCACCCACCCATCTACCCATCCACACATCCATCCATCCACTCTTCCATCCATCCACTCACCCATCTACCCATCCATTTACCTGTCCTTCCATCCATCTACCAACCTACCTATTTATCCTCCATTTCTCTATCCCGCTCCCCTCTCTCTCTTCTCTCCCCCCTTTTCCGCCCCCCTCTCCTCCTTCTCCATCTATCTCTATTTTTTGGTCTTAAATTTTGTCTCTTTTCTTCTGTCTGCTGTAGAAAAAGCAAGTTTTCTTTTTTAAGAGAGCATTAAATATGAGGTAAAAGTGAAAGTTTGCCTAAAATAGCTACCTTTCTCACTTTGTAAATGATAGAATTGTTTAATCACTAAGGTCTACACCTGAAACTAATATGAAGTACTAATGAATATCAACTATAATTGAACAATAAAGTTAGAAAAATAACTACCTTTCTTTTAACTTGTTTAGTGTCTAAAACCACTGGGAAAGTAGTAATTAGAAATGTTGACATGAGAAGTGGAACCATTGTTTTTTGGAAGAAAAAGCTTTCCCTGTATACTCTTAAAGATAGCTTTGCAAATTTTATATAATAAGATGACTATATGATGAAGAAGAAAAAAATCATTTCTTAGGTATGTTTATATCAGTGTGTGCTCACACTACTTAGGGCTTATTAATCCTTGCAATTACTCAATGTTCTGTTGATATCCTCCTTTTCAGATGAGTAATTCAGACACAGGTAATCCGTGTATTTTCATTACTTAAGAAAATAGAACTGAAGTTAGGAAGAAGAAAATAATAATCACCAAAACTACCTATCCACAATATTTTGTGTATGTGGTTTCAGACTTTTTATCGTGAATACATTTTTAGTGTTTCCTTATTGATTCTGACAAAAATTTAAACTCTGTCTCCCTGTAGCCAGCACAACCTTGATGATGAGAGACGGCATTCTCTTTGCTCTTGTGGTGTTTAGAACGACCCCCCTTCCTCCCAACGGGTAATGTCTCTTTTGGTAAAACACACATGCATACACACACACACACACACACACACACACGCGCCGCACACATACTCAGTTACTCATACACACGCATACTCACATGCACCACTCACACACACACACACACACACGAGCCTTCCAACACTGCTGGTATGCTCACACGGTTCTTCCAGTATTTGGTTTAAGTACTGTTTACTTGCCTTACCCCATAAAGTGCGTATTATTGAATTATTTGGAAAATACACAGAAGTGGAAAGATGACAACACAATTGCCGTGGTCTCACCATCTAAAGATAACCGCCACGAACTCTGTGATTTACTTTTTCCTAACTTTCAGAGTCAGCTTGTTTTTATGGAATTGTGACTGTGGTTTTAAAACTCTGGAAATGTAACACACATGCATAAGAGTGCACATAATATATACTTGCTGCGGGGTGAATTTGAATAAAAGGAGCACACCCAGGTAATCAGTACGTGGGCCAAGAAAGAAAACATGACCCAGAAGCCCCCTTCTGCCCTCATTCAATGCTTACCTCCCTGTCCCCACCAAGGGTAACTACTGTTCCAGCTTCGGGTGGGTTAGTTTTGTCCATCTTTTTTACCTCCTATGAATGTGATCACTTTCTGTGAAAGGAATCAAATAGTAGGTGCTCTTCTATGTCTGGCTTCTTTCTTTCAACATTATGCTTCTGAGATTTATATTTAATGCTGCATAGAGTTGTAGATCATTTGTCCTCTTGGCTGTAGGATGTTGCATTGTGTGAATATGCTACAATTTAAGTTGTGATGGCATTGATAAAAATTTGAATCCTAACCTTTTCATGTAGCATTCTAACCATGTTAGAATTTTCTCCTGCTTTAACAGCCTCCTTATACACACTATTTTAAATAGTCACATAGTATTTATGGAGTAGATTTGTGTTTATTTAACCAGGCTCCTGTAGTTGAATATTTGGGAGATTTCCAATTTTGTTTTTTTTGCTGTTATAAGTGGCACTGCAGTGAACGGTGCCTACATCTGTGCACTGAGCATTTCGTGTACCTCAGACAGTGTTGTTAGGTTGACGTCCCCGAGGTGGAATAGCTAGCTAGTTCAAAGGTGCAGCCATCACAAGTCTTTTGATATGTGCTGTCAAGTTTCTTTCCAAGAGAGCTGTGCCCAGTGGTTCACCCCCAGCAGTGACCGAGAGTCTCTCTTGTCATATGCTCATCGGCAGCTTGGGAGGAGACCCACATAGTCTTGGACTTGAACCTGGAGGCTTAGCTTCAAGCTCCTTTACTTCTCCATTATGCATCCTTAGGCAAAATAACTGATCTTTCTGAGCCTCAGTGTTGTGATCTGGAAAATGGGACTTTTCAGTCCTTATACTGCTTTATCTGCTGCTTTGTCCAGCTTTACAGCCTACGAAATTCTGTTTCTGTAAGATGATGATGATGATGTCACACCTTCTTTGCTGCATTCCAGGGAGTAGATTCCTAGCCATAGTACTGTTCCAGGTTGCTTTCAAAGTTTTACAGTTATGCTGCCCAGAATCAGCCTGTACTCTGTGACATGCCTCCTGCCCAAACTGCCCTTTGCCTCTTTGCTCACTCATTATTCACTTCATGTGAGACTTTATTGAACTTCTAATATGACCCACCCCTCTACTGAGCTCTTTAGTTACAAAGATGAAATAAAGTTGCTTCCTGCTTGTGAGGAAGTTAGAATCTAGAGGTGAACAGACCAGGCGTGGGATAAGAGCTCAGTAGTCCAGGAAATTGTGGGCACCTGGAGAAGGGACATCTGACTTCTCCAAGGAGTCAGGAAAGGCTTAGGGAATAAAGTTTTATTGAGGTTGAACCTGGAAGAATGAATAGGATTGAGCCAGGTGAAGAATGGGCTAAACAATTTAGGGAGACTTGAGCATTGATGGGGTTTTTGGGTAAACACACACACACACACACACACACACACGTCAAGTTAAGCAGTCCTTCTTCCCTGGGGAGGCTGTTGCTTCACAGGAGACATTTGGAAATGCCTGGGAGACATTTTTGTTTGTTTCATTGTAATGGAGGGGTTACTGGCATCCAGGGATGCTGCTAAACATCCCGCCACGAACAGGACAGCTCCCACGCCAAGAATTGTCTGACCCAATGGCAGTAGTGCTCAGTTGAGAAATCTGGGCTAAAGTAAAGGGAAGGGGGAGGTAGAATAATGGCAGAGATGAATGCATTGCCCCCTTCTCAGAACTCGTGTGTGTTGTGTGTGTGTGTGTGTGTGTGAAAGTGTGTGAGAGAGAGAGAGAGAGAGAGAGAGAGAGAGAGAGCGCATGTGTGTGCCTGTGTGCTCACACTTATGTGAAGTGGGAGGACTCCCTGTGACCTCTGCTTGGAGGCCGCTCATGTGTAAGTTTTGCAAGCTCTCTCTCGGCTCAGCTCGTTGACTCTGTCCTGAGAGTTAGTGACTCAGCAGGTGTGCCTCACCCTTGGCCCCTTTCCCACCCCTTTCCCAGTGCCCTCCCTTTGATTTATGAGAGCATTCTATTCCCCCTTCAGTGTTTACGACATCCAGGGACTTGTTGGAACCACTAGGAAATGAGAGCGAACAGTGAGACTATTATCATTCATTTTCACTCCCCATAAACATTTTCTGTTTCTTTTTTGGAAGACATTGCTAATCCCCCGTGCATTGGCTTTGCGCTTTCTTTCCTCAGACTTGGTATAAAAGCAAAGTGGTAGTGACTTTTTCCTGATGGCTGCTGAAAAGGTTACATGGTGTTTGGACCACTGCCTGCTTCTACCCTCGAGCACAAAAGATCCGGGAGTGGAAACTGGTTCTAACAATATCCCTTTGTAAAACATCCAGAGGCTCGGAGTCACTTTCCCGTTGTGTGAAAGGCGCGATGTCCCTCCAATTCAGTTAGAGGCTGACACGTGCTGGATCCCTGCTTCTGAGAGGGGCTAATAATTGCATGGCCACAGCAACCCAAAAGCAGTCTACAGAAACCTTGAGGAGTCCTGGGCTTGGGAGGATTTTTAAAAATATATATGCATGTGTTTAAATTTCTAGACAGGTTTTGGTTTTGATGGGAATGGAAGTGGAGGGATGAGGTGGAATCTCTAAAGTATAGGAGAAGTTTCAGTTTTCTATTTTGAATGCAGGAGTTGCCTACCTTACGGTTCTTTGGTGCAGGCAATAGAAAAGATTGGATGATTTAAGAAGGAAAACACGATACTATATCTGATATGACTTTGGTTGCATGTAAGAGAGCCCACTACACATACTATGGCTCATTTTCCGGAAGGGGGCAGCCTAGAGTTGGTGCATTAGTGCCCAGCGTGCCCCAGACTGTCATCTAGGTATGCTGTTCCCATCCTTGTGCTTGGGCCCCCGTGGTCACCTCTAGGAAGTCCCTTCATGGTGCTGCCCTTGGGGTGACTCAGCTCTAATCCCCTTCCTGTGTGACTCAGCTCCAGCTGTAGATTCTCAGGAGACGGTCTGGGTTGCCTGTCTTTTGGACATGGTCATGGTCACCTGTCTATTCCCCAGAGCTGAAGGCCATGAAAGGGTTGGGATGAGCAGGAGGTGCTTCATGCTGCACGCACATCCATGAAGATGCGTTTCAAAGACCACAAAGGTTTTGGTAATTTGTTGCACCGCAGTGAAGACATATTTAAGTTCTGTCATTGAATCACATGTGTAGGTTCATGTAGACACCACCACAATTAAAAAACAGGATGACTTCTTCACCACAGAGATCATCTCTCTCTGGGGTCATGCCCCCCACCCTCCGCCCAGAGCCTTTCTTTTGTTCTACAAGGAAGCACTCAATTTCGTTCTTCAGGCTTCTTCCCATGATGTTCCCTCTGGCTGGGATGCCCTTGCCCCAGTCTTCCGTGCTAACACCTCATCTTTTAATTCTTCAGATCTCAGATCTCCTCATCTCAGCCAGACCACCTCACAGTCCACTCTCTAATTACACTCTTTATTTCATAGCTCTTTTAATGATACATGGGTAATGGTGTGTTTATTTGTGTGAGACTATTTGTTCATTCTCTGCCTCCCCAGTTAGTCTGAAAACTCCATGAGGGCAGGCACTGGATCTGTTTTACTCAGTGTTGATTTTACAGCCTCATGTACGTGACTAAGCAGGCAGTAGGAGCCAAGTAAACCTTTGTTGAATGAATGAGCGAAGGATAGTACTCAAGACGCAGAACTAGACTCGTGTCTGAATCTTTAAATGGAAGAGTGCACTAGCATTATAAGAAATCCCACCTGCATTTGTTCAACAGATTCTATTTTTGACCACCTTCTATATGAGTTATCGTGCTAAACTCGCTCTGACTGATGTCCCGGAGTAGTTATGCTTCCGTGAACCCTAAGTAGATAGTTTAACGCAACTGAACCTGCACAATGGGCCAAGTTTGCATTTGCTTTTTTTTTTTTTTAATTTCTTAGCTTTTTCCAGAAATAGTTTTGTCAATTCATACTGATGAAATAAATCCTAATAACAGCATTATTCCCCAAAGAATGTGGGCTTCTTTGGCCAAAAATAATTGTCCTGAGAAGTAATTGATGAAGTAAACTTACCTCTTGGCCAAATGCTTCTTTGAGGTATTCAACCAAAGATAACAGGCTGCACTTAGGGGAGGCCAAACATCTGGATGAAGAATGAAATATCCAGATGTTTTTCAAGGATCTGGATGTTTCTCACCATCTGTTTCTCTTGATTATTGACAAATGATCCAGCTGTTTTGCAGAAGATGGTATACCTAGTCTAACAGAAGAAATAGTATTCGTAAAAAAGTTTGATGGCTTCCCATATGTAGTAACACAGGGTATATGTCTGTAATTGAAGCCAGGATTCGGTTGCAGGAAGTGAAAATAGCTTCATGTTTTCTGAAGCTGTTTTCTTGATGTGAGTGCCAGACTGCAAAGACTTGAGGTTAATTGTCTCATTTACCATCAGAGTCTAAATTGTTTGTAGCTTTATTCTATTTATAATGTATTCACACCTTAACCCATAACTTTACAAACGTAATATAAGAATGCTGATATTCAGCACTGCTAAAGTCTGCAGATTGCCTAAATGTTTCAGTGTTTCTTAAAGTAGAGAAAAAGTTTGGTACCTACAACTTCTGGTGTAAATAGGAATTCATAAGCCTTGATAGAAAATTCATCTTATCCGGAGCAGGAATCTCCGAGATGGAGTAATTCCCTCCCCAAACCCCCTCAATTTTCTATTATTTGTGTTTGAGCCTAAGGAAAGGCTCACAGCTGTGTGCGTGCGTGTGTGTGCGTGTGTGTGTGTGTGTGTGTGTGTGTGTGTGTGTGTTTAATTAAGGCTGGAGTAGAATAACATAATTGGAAGGCTTATTGAAACTTAAAATAAAACCTATTTGTAGTTGCCCACAAGAATCCCTGTCTGATGTTTGTGGCCCCGTAGGACTGAATATGCAGTCCTTACTTAAAAAGGATGTCCTAACAGTGAATAATGACATGGGGCTTGAATTTCCATGTTGACTTATTTCTCTGTCATTTTCTTGAGTGGTACGCCAGAGCTCATGGAGAAGTAAATTAGAGGTAGCCACATGGTCGCACAGTCAAGACCGATGGACTAGGAGCTCATCCAATGCACCTCAGAGTCTCAGCTTCATGGTATGAGCTTCCAACTCTGAAGCTCAGTCCTAAATATTTGGAGGTGGGAGAGCAGCTGCTGGGGAGGCTTCTGATTCTGGTGACGTTTAGTGACATTAGTTCTTCATACCGAATCGATGCAAATGGATTTCACTTTTGAGTGTCTGTTAAACATATTGCTAGTGACAGTCCCAAAAAAGACTGGTTGTTGACAGAACACAAATTCCAGTGAGTGCAGCCTGGATGGACAAACCCAAATGTCTTGCCTAAACATTTAGCTCCAGATTTTACAAAAAGCCAAATGGTTTCAATTTTGTTACACATAAATGGGATGATTGTGTATTTACTTCTCACGTGCAGTGCCATTGGGATGGGGCTTCAGGGGAGACAAGGACAAACAATGCAAAATAGCAAATGAGTCAAATCCATCTGGATTTGGTTATGTGCTGATGATAGAGTTTGTTGTTCTGTTGTTTTTAACCTTCTGCATATTAGGCAGACTTAGAGGGGAGATGGCATTTTGACTTTGACTCCCTTTGTACTGTAATGCATTGCTATGTATTTCTAAAGTTTCTTCTGTACAGGAATAGTATGTAATAATGCTTGGCACTTACTGTGGCCGAGACCTATGTCAGATGCCTTCATATGCATCTCTTTTTAAACTTTACAACAGTGCAGTAACACAGACATTATTAGCCCCACTTTTGGTGGGGGGAAATGGGAATTCAGAGAGGTTAAGTAACTTCCCTACGGCATCACATGGTGAATGACGGTTGGAGGCAGGACCAAAACCCAGGTAGGTCTGAAGCAGCTCTTTGTCATTGGATGATGCCTCTCATGATATCTGAGTCAGCAACCTTTTCCTGTAATGGGGCAGATAGTAAATATTTTAGCCTTTGAGCACAGTCTTTGTTGCAACTATTCAACGCTGCCTTTATGGTGCAAAAGCAGCCATAGGCAGTATATAAATCAATAGGTATGTTGGTGTTCCAATAAAAATTATCATGGTCACTGAAATTTGAATTTCCTATAATGTTTAAATGTCACTAAATATTCTCCTTCTTCTGATATGTTTTCCAATCATTTAAAAATGGTAAAGCTATTCTTAGCTCACTAGAAATGGGTTGGATTTTGGTGGTGGGCTGTGATTTGAAGTTGAAGTCTACCTTTAAGCAACGGTAGAAAATTACAACTCAAATGAATTAGGGGCTACTTCAGAGAGAGTCTGCTCAGGAGAGTCTTGGAGTGGCCATCAGATGGACAGAAGAGGCCGTGGGATTTGCCTTGAGGCTTAGAGCACAATCTGTATATTCTTGGATTTGTTAGTTTATTTTCAGTTGCTTTCTATGCAGCAGATGGAATTATAGAGGTGGTGGGGAAGGGTGGGGGGCATGCAAACAGTTCCATGGCATTGCTCACGGTATAGATTCATTCATTCACTCCTGCATTCACTCATTCAACATACAGTTATCAAATGCCTACTTGGTGCCAGATACTTTGCTGTATGATATTTACACATTACATAATAAAATCTTGTTGATAGCTTCTCAGGACTTCCAGAATCTTCTGTTGATAGCAGGGAGATAGACAGTACACCTGTGAGGTGCAATTAATGATATCCAGTATTTTCAGAATGCCCAACAGCTTCGGTGTTTTCTGCCTTCTTCTTTTAGCCTAGCTTAAACTAATCAGTCCCTGAGTTTGAAAGCACCAGGCAGCGAAGAGGAGGGTTAGCTAAGAAAGGGCTGGCTGCGCTCAGAGCAGGTCCTCCCCACCTCTTGGCCTCTTGCACAGGGACATTTTCTGCTGGGAGCCGGTCCATGCTTGCTGTTTCAAGGGACCTGGCATATATGGCATACTGTTCTTAATATGTTTGCTCACCTTCTTGGCACTATGTGTTTTAACCAAGGTCTCCTCTCTGAGAAAGATTGTTTCCCCAGGTAGGGATTTTCCCCTGAAGTTAGGGAGGGGATGAAACTCCTTAACTAAGTGCCAGACGGGTAGTTAATCACTTTAACTATGAACAATCATGCTTAAGCTACATAATCTTTACTCCCTGGAATGGAGGTAAGAAACGCCCTAGCCTTTGTAATAGAGATTGATAGGATTGGAATCAACTGGTATAAATACAGATGTGAGGAGAGAGAGAGAGACAGAACCTAGGCACAGAACCTACACAGAACGTTCTCTAGAGACAGAAGAACTTCGCTGGAGAGAACATGGCAAAAGATCCTGGACAGAAACTGGCCTCAGAACCTAGAGACAGAACCTAGTGAGAGAACATGGCAAAAGATACTGGACTGAACCTGACTACAGAAATTGGCAAGAGAACCTGACTAGAACCTGGTGACTGAACCTGGCTGGAGAACCTGGACAGAACCTGGCTGGAGAACCTAGCAAGAGAACATGGACACAGAACCTGGCAGGAGATCCAAAGCAGAACCTCTCTGGAGATCCAGACCAGAACTTGGCTGGAGATCCTGGCTAGAGATCTTGGCTAGGCTGCTGATCAACTGAACACTGTCTCTGTGTCCTTCCTTCTTCGCCGACTCCATCTACGACTTTGGGAACCCCTGGACCTGCTGGGGTTGGACCCCGGCATATGGCGCCCGAACAGGGACCCCTAGGTAAGCGCCCCGCACTCGGGACGGATCGGACTCCACCATAGGAAGAGGGTGGATAGTCTTCGCCGACTCCGTCCACACCTTTGGGAACCCCTGGAACAGGATTCCCCTAGGTAAGCCCCCTCCATTGAGAACCCCCACACTCGGGACGGATAGGACTCCACCAGGGTACTGCAGACCCCCCTATAGAGGATAAGTAGGGTAAGAAGGTGGATAGTACAGAACTTAGATTGAGAAGATGTGCCATACTGAGTCCAAAGAAAGAAGACTCTGTATTGATTCTTAGATTGAGAAGACGTGCCATACTGAGTCTAAAGAAATAAGACTCTGTATTGATCTTTTAACACATATGCTTGCTAGCAGAGGAATTAAGGTTACTCCCAGTCAGATGGAACATTTTATACAAGAAATACGTCCATGCTTTTCTGAGGAAGGAAAGATGCCCGAAAGGTAAATGTAGAGGCATGGGAGCAGGTAGGCCCAAGGAGCCTTATTCTTAACCCTACTGCAGCCTTTCCACCCCGGGAAAGTGCAGGATTGGCAAGCTCTCCCTGGGGTGATAGATCAGGACTCAGGTAATAGCAGAAAGCGCCAATCCTACTCTTAAAATGGATACAAGAGAGCATTTGGGTTTTTGTTTTTTTTTTAATGCCTGCTTTTAAAAAATAAAAAAGGGGGAATTTGCCGGGAGCCGGTCCATGCTTGCTGTTTCAAAAGACCTGGCATATATGGCATACTGTTCTTAATATGTTTGCTCACCTTCTTGGCACTATGTGTTTTAACCAAGGTCTCTGAGAAAGGTTGTTTCCCCAGGTAGGGATTTTCCCCTGAAGTTAGGGAGGGAATAAAACCTCTTAACTAAGTGCCAGGCGGGTAATTAATCACTTTAACTATGAACAATCATGCTTAAGCTACATAATCTTTATTCCCTGGAATGGAGATAAGAAACGCCCTAACCTTTGTAATAGAGATTGATAGGATTGAATCAACTGGTATAAATACAGATGTAACAAGACAGCAAGAGACAGAGAGAGAGACAGAACCTAGGCACAGAACCTACACAGAACGTTCTCTAGAGACAGAAGAACTTTGCTGCAGAGAACATGGCAAAAGATCCTGGACTGAACCTGACTACAGAAATTGGCAAGAGAACCTGACTAGAACCTGGTGACTGAACCTGGCTGGAGAACCTGGAGAACCTGGCTGGAGAACCTAGCAAGAGACCATGGACACAGAACCTGGCTGGAGATCCTAAACAGAACTTCGCTGGAGATCCAGACCAGAACTTTGCTGGAGATCCTGGCTAGGCTGCTGATCAACTGAGTGCTGTCTTCGTGTCATTCCTTCTTCGCCGACTCCGTCCACACCTTTGGGGACCCCTGGACCCGCTGGGGTTGGACCCCGGCAATTTTCTTGTGCACAGCAGTGAAAGAAACAGGCAGAGTGGGTTCTCTCTGTCCTCTTCCTGTTCCAGATGTTCTGTGATAAATAAGCTTGTACAGTCCTGGTTATTTCAGAGTAATTTTCCATTTCTTCTGCCCTATATGCTGTATTGATTATTGAGGTCGTTAGGCCCATGGCTAGGTAGGCACCCAGGTGTGTACTCCTACGGACCCGGAGGGAGGCCTGCCCGAAGTTATGATGCAGTGCAGTTTGAATACATGGGACGTGTTGAGGAGTGACTTGTACCAGGCTCTTGAGATGGTAGGGATGGTGTTTAGGTAATAACCTGAATAATCATGGATACCCCTTAATGGAAATTTGGCTGGATGCTGGTCACATCACTAGGTAATTTCTGATGCATTTCCTCCTTCAACATTCACCTTCTCCCTAAGGTTATTTCCTCTGTATTACAGACCAAAGGTGACTCACGCAAGGTTGTAATAAGCTTGGAAATGGCAAAGCTAGGATTTAAATCTCTATCTGTCTCACTCCAAAACCCAGGCCTTTCTCATCAATGCCACCCAACATCCCAGTAGTCAAGGAACCAAGTTTTTCTGTTTGCAAAGTGAGCTGGGGTGCTCCTGTGTGTCTGTGGTCCTGCTCACCTCACTGCTGAAATGTGAAAGTGAAAAGTCAGACAATAACAAGTATTGGTGAAGATGTGGAAAAAGTGAGGGACCCTCATACATTGTTGATGGGAATGTAAAAAGGTGCAGCCACTTTGGAAGACAGTCTAGTCATTCCTCAAACAAGTAGACATAGAGTTACCATATGAACCAGGAATTACTCTCCTAAATCCATATCCAAGAGAAATGAAAACACAAAAACATGTACATGAACATATATTATAAGTTGCATTATTTATAATAGCTGAAAGGTGGAAACAACCCTAAATCCATCAGTGGACAAATGTATAAACGAAGTGTGGTATATCTATACAATGGAATATTATACAGTCATTAAGAATAACGTAATGGCAATTGCTACAAAGTGGGTGAACCTTGAAAAAAATTACACTAAATGAAAGGTGCTAGTCACTAAAGTCCACATGCTGTACGATTCCATTTGTGTGAAATGTCTAGAACAAGAAAATCTATGGGGACAAAATTTCGAGTAATATTGTTTAGGGCTGGGAAGGGGTGTGAGTGGGAGACTAGGAGAGTAATAGCCAAGGGTGATGAAATGTTTTAAAATTGACTCTGATGATGGTTGTACAACTCTGTGAATTGTACTCTTTTAAAGAGCAAACTGTATGGCATGTGAATTATATCTCAGTAAAGCTGTTGAAGATGTTAAAGTGGCGATTAATCTTTGCTTTCAGAAAACCCACCCAGGGCAAGACCTGCTTGTGGGCCCATAAGCCCATTTCTCAGATGTCTTGGCCAAGCCTGCCTGGAAGGCTGGCTGTGTAAGAGCCTTCAACTCTCTCGAACAGCCTGGGAGGGGATTGCTAGTCACACAAGGCCATGGCCACGGGCCACCGCACCAGCTGTGCAGGGTACCCGTGCCTGTGAATCCTCTCCTTTGCAATGCAAACATTTACCAGCTCTAATCATGCAAAATGAAGAACCACGCGTCTAATTCTAAATATGTTGCCTGTGATCACAGGTGTTGTTAAAACAGCTCTTTTACGACTTTATAAATATTCCAGGATTTATTTTGAAGCACTGTTTCATTATTCCTATACTATGATTAAATATTGAGAGTACTGCTTTTCCAATTGGTCTATTGCAGTATTTAATGAGTGCAATTAAATGGAAAAATTGCCTTTTTAACTGATGATAGTCCATTAGTGTCTCTGTCTGTTCAGAAAAGAAAAGAAGTGAATTATTAGAATGACAAATGAGGCGAAGTTCCCACCGTGATGGAGAGGTGCGATTCCCCTCCACATAATCTTCAATTAGTGATCTCTGTAAGAGGATGTTTTTCAAAAGGGTAAGAGAGAAGTAATGAGATCAGAAGGAGGTCAGCCCGGCCTTCTCCGTTTGGCAGCTTGATTAATTTATTTCTCCTTCTTGGAGATTGCTGCAAGGGGCTTTTGTCACCCTGTGTTTTTCATGGGACTGTAACCTGAGTGACTGCTGATATATTAGCCTTTGAGGCAAAGAAGCAGGTCCCTGGCCCTGGAATGGGAGGCCCGGGACTTAGGAGTGTGATTTCGTCCCTTCACTCAAACACGCATCCATAGCTTTGCATGATAAGGAGGAAAAAAATTAATTAATCAAATTAAAAGCTCCGAATTGAATGCCCACTGTGGGCCCAGTGCCTGGAGCTTGGCACACACAGAATCATTTTCTTCTCTCAGCCCCTTGAGGGGGTGGGACTCCTTTTATCAACAGGATGGGAAGGCTCAGACAGATGCCCAGAGTTGTACAGTTAAGAAGTACATTCTTGCCCGGAGGGCGTGGCTCCGTGGTTGAGTGGCAACCTATGAACCAGGAGGTCACGGTTCGATTCCTGGACAGGGCACATGCCTGGGTTGCGGGCTCGATCCCTAGTGGGGGGCATACAGGAGACAGCTGACCGATTATTCTCTCTCATCATTGATGTTTCTCTCTCTCTCCCTTCCTCTCTCTGAAATCAATAAAAACATATTTTTTAAAAAAGCAGTACATTCTCCATCTGCCTCTAAACCAGCAGTTCTCAACCTGTGGGTCGCGACCCCTTTGGGGGTCGAACGACCCTTTCACAGGGGTCACCTAAGACCTTCGGAAAACACATATATAATTACATATTGTTTTTGTGATTAATCACTATGCTTTAATTATGTTCAATTTGTAACAATGAAATTGGGGGTCACCACAACATGAGGAACTGTGTTAAAGGGTCGCGGCATTAGGAAGGTTGAGAACCACTGCTCTAAACTGTTGGGCATGCCCCTCCGGAAGTCCATGCCCCTACCTATCGTGTATTGCAATGTGGCATTCTTCACTTCATTATGCTAAGGAGCAAGGAAACCGCGATCACAGCGCCCTGATATGATGGGGAACCTGAACCAAGAGGTCCCAACAAACAAGGGGTCCCAGCCAAAGCAGCTGGTGGTGTCATTTTCTGCTTTATGTTAAGTGTACCCATGCTCAGGTGCAGACACTTAAGTGGCATGGTTGTAGACAGGGTGCCAGTTTGGCCTAGAGGAAGCTTAGCATAGTGAAGGAATATAAATATTAAAATCCCTGCTCCACTGCTACTTACTGTGTGTGTTTGGACGAGTTACTTAACCCCTGTGACCTCATTTGTTTTGTTTTCCTTGTAACCTGGAAGTCTGTAGCAGGGTTGTTGTATTAGGGAAAAGAGCATAAAACACCGTTTCTGGCATAAAGCACATGTTTAAATCATGACTTACATTTGTTTTATCATTAATACCAGCAAATTTTTGTATTCTTGCTTGCTACTGACATGGACTTGATTCTCATTTAGACATGCAAAGGCATAATTTATTTAAAATGTAGATATAACTTTCATTGCCAAAGCACATTTATTTTATTTTTTAAATGTCTTTCTCCAGTAAAGACAGTTTTAGAAGCTGTTTAGGTTTGCCTTCTACTTGAATATGGGGTGTAACTTTCCCACTATGGAGATGACAGCTACATCTAAAAATCCTACTTTTCTAACTAAATTTCTCTTGCTGCTTTTTCTTGTGGCCTCTGGGCGCTCCTTACCATCAGCACCACCAATTAATAGTCATCCCTGGCTCCCTGGGTCCTCGGCACAGTGCTAGGCACTGCCTGCTCTGCCCCCGCCGCCCCATACCCCGTACCCTGCCAGGAGCTTTCCTCTGGGTTCCAATCCTGACCCTTTGACATCCGCGTCCCTAAGTGACCCCATGTTGAAGAATGTGTCACAGCCCATTCGAACCAGAGTTCATTTAAGCAGTAGCAATGGGACTAAATTTTAGTCCAGGTGTGTCTTATGAAAGATGATAAATGAATATGCCACGCTGGGACAGAAATCACTCTGTCATCATATGACAGGCTGGCTCGATTTGTTTGTGCCACTGTCTGGATGGGGGTGCGAAGCCTGTGTGGTCTCAAGGCCGGCTTACTTCCCATCGCCTTCTGTACCTCCAGTGGGGGGTATGGAGCATCTCCACTGGGCTTTCCTGTCCCCCAAAACCCCAGTCTCTGAGGAGAGAGCTCCATCCATGGACCTGAGCGTAAGATTTCAGGGAAAATGAAGCTCGACACACTTGTAGACCATGGAGTATTTGGTTACTCCACCCAAGTCACCACCCATCTCTTTCCACCGTCCAGAGCACCACTGCTCCCTCCACTCTCACTCCCTGGGAAACTGCTCTTTGGCGTGACATGGGGCTTCCACAAAATTCTATGTTTTACTTAAAATGTGTTCTCTGGTCTGTCCAATGGGGATGCTTTTTTCTGAACAGCAAGCAAATGGCTAAAGTCTTCTTCCTCGGACCCCCGACCGTGCCTACTGATACATTATTTAATCTCAAATGGGTCTTTGCAAAGGTTGTCAGGCTTCAGCAAAGCTCTCAGCAGCACCCAGAGCCACCTTTAAAAGAGCAAGGGATTAGGAGTCAGCAAACCTGAATGAGTCTGATTTCTTTAGGTCCTCACTCCCTTATCTGCAATTCCAAAATCCAAAGCTTTTAAAAACAAACGAAAATGTTCCTTAAGTTGGTGGCAAACTCAAGTGACAGCAAAACTTGACTGGAACTATTGTGGCCTGGTTTCTAATCTTCATTTGTCTCAGTTATCCACTTCACATGGCTATTCATATATTTTGCTGCAGAAATATTAATATGTTTGATGTATGGGTGCGGGTTCAGGCTCTGCTGGGGGTGTTAAATAATACATGGCCAATGAACTATTTTAGGCTTCTTAAAAATATATATATTCAGAATCCTTCAACACATTGGTATATATATATATATATACATATACACACATATATATATATATATATACACATATATATATATACACATATATATATACACACACACACACACACGCACATACACACGCACACATATATATGTATGCATATATAGACATATATTAATTTTAGCGAGGAAGGGAAAGGTGGGGTAGAGAGAGAGAGAGAGAGAAACAGCAATGACGAGAGAGAACCATTTATTGGCTGCCTCCTGCACAACCCTGACTGGGGATTGAGCCCGCAACCAGGGCATATGTCCTGACCCAGAATTGAACCCTGACCTCCTGGTTTATAGGTTGATGCTCAACTACTGAGCCACACCAGCCAGGCAACACATGGGTTTTGATTTAAGAAACAGAGATCGTTACCTTAGGCTAGTTGTTTAATTTTCATTTTTCTACAAATTGGTGGAACGCGCTAAAGCTGATGATAATAGAAATGATAATTTTATAAGAACGTTCTGGAGGTTTAGTCTTTGTCGCACACAACAAATACACACTGGAGGCCTGCTGTGCTCAGTGTTGAGATCCAAAGGAGAACATAGTACAAACGTACGGTCACATGAGGAAGCTAGGTGGATTCAGTGCTAGCGCAATGAAGAGTTGCTAGTGGGAACAGAAATGCACTCTTGATAGGAGATGAGACTAGAGTATTGACAATCAGTCCATACCTCCTGCTAAGAAACACTTTAAGGTGAGCAGCCATTTCCACACTACAGCACCACTGGTTCCTCCCTCTCGGCTCAGGGCATTCCACCTATTTTTAATTATCATCAGACATAATTAAAGTGAAATTGCAACCCCAGGGCTTCGGTGGACTGAGCATGTGGTTCTGGTTTACTTGAGGTGGTAGAATGGCCTGAAAGAAATAGGGAATGATAAAAGGAGGCAAAAAGTGCTTCTTTTCTTAGAATAGTCTGGAAGGAGTGGCTTTTCAGCATTTGGTGATCCCGTCACCGGAAGGCTGTAGTAGCAGCAAAAATAGGAGTTGGGCTTTGTGGCAAGTGTGACCTCTTTGCAGTTCCCACGGAAGCGTGTGACTGAGGCACACTTGGCTCTGGAGCAAGGTGGGTGGGTGCTTCTGTGGCATTTGGCAGTGCCCCCAAACGCAGCCTTTGTAAAGCACTGCAGTTTCCTGGGTGCATTCCCGGGAAGAGGAGACCCTCCTGGGAAGAGGCCTCGACGGTTTCTTGCAAACCTGTCCAAGGCATAAACAGTGAAGCATCTTTTTTTTTTCCTGATGTCAGTCTCTATAGATTTCTATCCGTAGTGCCTACAGCCTGCGTTCTTTAAAACTGAAGCTGTTGCTTAATTACAGATGTTTGTCTTTATCCTTGCTGTTTTAGCTTAGTAAAACCAATGACAACATCAATGTACTTAATGCCACTGAACTGCCCACTTAAAATAGATAAAATGGTAAATTTGTGTTATGTATATTTCACCACAAATTAAAAACAACAACACACAACTCATTCCACACAAGCCAAAGCACTATATCAAACATCCTACATAAATGTGTTTTGGGAAAAAGATTTCACTACTGAGAAAATGCCCCACTTCCAGTTTTCAAGTGTGAAAAAGAGTGGGAGAGTGTTTGTCTGTATTATATATGGGTGTGCTTTTCTGAACATGCCAGAATAGTAAGGATTCTCCCCCCTTTCACTCACCCTCAGAGCGGAATTTAATTTACGACTGCTTGTGTACTCGTCAAACTTCCTCTTGGAAACAGAAGAAAATAAAATTAGGTTTTTTGTAAGCCGGGATAATATGCATGTTATTCTTATTTTCAATATAGGTAAAGTAACTTCTCCATTTTATTTTTAAACACTGCCTCATAATATAAATAATCTAGTCTTTTCTTGTGCAGCCTGTTTATTCAGACAGGTGGAAGTTGACGCTCAAGATTGGCGTTAAATTGTGGAAACCATTCATGTAGTAAATAAGATAATTTGTTTCTGCCCCAAAAAGATTAAAATATAGATTTTTTCATACTCTGTATTATTTTTAACGCCTACAGTCCCTGAATATGTTGATTCAGATTTGTCTCCATAATTCAGAAGGCCTTTTTATTGCAACTAAAATATCTTTCAGTTGCAGAAGTCATCACTGAGAGTGTGTTCTCATTTACACATGAGTTTCTTGCATTTGTTATTAAATAAAAAGTTTAGCTGGAAGCCTTATCATTTCCCAAAGTAATAGTTAAGGGTGAAGGTAATATCAGTATATTTATTTGCTATTTATGTACTTTTTGCAAACTTATAACCTCCCTGCCTCCAAAGATTCATGACAATGTCTTATTTTCTGGTTTATATATGGATGAGATTCCTTACAGACTTCATGATATAACCAGTTACTGCTCATTCGTTTTGCCTCAATTTTCACATACAAAAAAAGATGAGAATGGGCCAGACACGCAGACACAGCCCTTTGACCACTCTTGTGTACATGGGCGTGATCGACACTGCCTGTCCCTGCCAATTTCACTGGAGTCATGAACAATGGGCATAAAATGACTGTACCTGACACAAGCCCGTGGAGATGGGGTGGAGTTTTGTTATTCCGGCATACTCATCTTTAAATGGCCCTCTTTTCATGGAGTTTGGTTTGTCCATACTAACGGTATTTCACGAAGTGCCTAGTGGGTGCTAGCATTGTTTCCAATGCTTCTTTTTATACGTTGCTCTATTTAATCCTTCGCAACCTTTGAGGTGTCTGCCATAGTTATCCCTTTTTTACAGACACAGAAACTAAGGCGTGGAGAGGTTACATACTCTGCCAACAGTGAGAGAAGGTGCAGCTGGAATTAGGAGCAGGTGGCCTGACTCCAAGGTCTGTCCTCAAGCACTCTGTCGGGCAGAGGAGGACACAGTTTGGGATGCCACTCAGCCGTGTGCGGGAGTCTGACTTTCACTTTCCTGTCAAGGTGCAGCTCAGACTCTCCTCCTCTGAAGAAGCCTTGCTTGAGGCCCCCCAGGCCAACTTAGGTTTGCATCTCCTGAGTCCTTATCTTGCTTTGTGTCCACCTCCACCCCGGCTTCTGTCTATTTTCCACCATGAATGTTGTTTGCCATCTCTTTTCCCAAAGAGCCAGAGCCCTTCATTAAAGAGACAGATTCCGCAGGTCACAGTGAGGCCTACTATTTAAGAATCTCTGACTCTGCATTTCTAAACTCCCCCCCACTCCCCAGGTGATTCTTTGGGGGAGTTCAAGTTGAAGAAACATCCTGATGCACCATGATTGCCTGGAAAGGTGTTGTCTGTGGTTTCAGGGTCTTAAGCAGAGTAGCCTGTGATGCGTAGGGGCTGAATGAATGGATAGGAGAGAAACGCTGAGAGCTCATGAGGGATTTTGAGTCCACTCGATAGGCTCAAATGCTTATTCCTTACACTCAAGTAAACGCACATTCATTCATCCAGCCCAAGTATCTACTTAGTTCCATTAAATGGGCTGATCCACAGATTGTTACGTGGTTGCAAATGAACTGTTGCTTTTCCTCTATGTCTTTATTATTGGATGTAATGATTCCACAATTGCCCAAATTATCCCCTTCATTATGATTTCAATAATAACAGCGATCACGGTGATTGATGAGGATCACTAGTGCTCCTTTCGCTCTGTGCAGTCAGAGCTTCTTGCACATTGTTTGCATGGGTTACCTGGGAAATAGTATTCTCCCCGTTTTACTGTCGAAGATCTTTGCTCAGAGAACACAGCTCGTTAAGAGTGGGGTCTTAGTGTGACACTAGACCTGTCTCCATTGCCTATGCTCTTAACTGGCCATAAACCATGTTGTTTGCTCCAAATGGTAGAAACAATCTTTTCAACAAAGATTCTTCCCTGAGATATTCTATCTGAGCATCATGGAAGAACTCCCATATTTTGTATAGGTGTTACAGTTTTATTTTTTTCATGTTTAAATAAAAATCAACACTTATCATTAAGCATTATAATCATGGAATTTAGTGAATATAATCTTTTCTGATCTGTCACAATGTTGACTGTCAAAAAATACTCTGATAGAAATAAATTAAGATGTATTCTTTTTAGTTTTCCCATCAAACTGAAATAATGAATTCAGTGCATCATATTTACAGAATTTTTCTGATAAAGACATATGAACATATACACAAACATGCATGCATCTTAAACGACATTAATGGAAGTGTGGGAGCACTCTATTTCAATTCTCCAGAATAAATATTTTATGAGCAGGAGGCATATATGTTTGCCTATGTGTGTGTGTATGTAGATACAGATATTGGGTACATATAGTTGCATTGAAGTTTCATATGGTGACTGTTCTGCAAGTGTAACCTAAAGTTTTGGCTTAAGTCATTTGGAGTTTTGTCTTATTTCAGATGCACTGGAGCTTTAAAGGGCTAATCCACTTAAGAAATTAGTGACTGTACTGTTAAAAGAAAAACCCTGGAAAAAACAGCATTAGCAGAAGGGTATTATCTCTTCTCCTCTTCCTTCTCTTTTAGAAGCCTCCCATGATCCACTGATGGTAAATATTTCATGCACTTTGCATATTAGCCTGAGTTCCTTTTGTGAAGTCAAGTAAATGGAATGTAAATCCCCACGTATTCCAGACAGTAAAATGGCATTATTTGATGTTGCATCACATAAACATGCAGATTTGATTCCCCCTTTACTCACGCTGTAAAAACAAAGTTTTTAAAGTGGTTAGCCATACCTGGAAATGTAAATGCACTCGCCTAATGTAATGCCAAAGAGAAATTAAGACAAATGATACCACATCGCTGCCACAAACTGCGGCTCGTACAAAATTCACTTTAGTTATTATGCTGTGAATACGGGCTCTCACCCTCCTCTGTGAATGCACAATTTATGTTGAATGCAACATGAATCATTTTAATAGACCGAGCAAAAAGTCCCCAAAGTCGATTTTCAAATTATGAACCTTGGAACAGAATATAACAACAGCCAACAACAAATTGTTCAGACTTTACTCTGAGCTATGGGTGAGCCATTAAAAAATACAGCAAGCACTTTCGGTTAGGTGTTACACAATTCATAGCCTAATGGCCAAGCATATCAGAAATGGGGGACTTTTTAGGCAGTTTTTCTTGCCATCATTCTGGTCAATTATTTTCACATTTTTGTAATCAAGATATTCCCAAATAGAGCATAGAGTTGTATATTGTTTGGAACTAATTATATGTATAATAAATCCAAGAATTAATTTAAACGACCCAGTTTCCACAGAGATAAAAGCCACATTGTTTTTAAATAGCTAACTAAATGAAAGGCTCCCCCATATGGGAGAAATTTCCAAAGAACTAAAACCACCCACCAGGAAAATGGAAAATCCTTTCAAAAAAAATCATCAGGTCATATCAGAACAAGATGAAGAAAATAATTAAATTGATTGAGGATTGGCTGCCTTCCATATGTCCCTAGACTTGGGATCAAACCCACATTCTAGGTATGTGCCCTGATCAGAAACCACAACCTTTTGATACAAGGGATGGTGCTCTAGCCAATGTAGCCATATCGGCCAGGGCAAGAATTATTTCTTTTTAATGGCCATTTACTTAAAGTTTGATATAGGACAATAATGCCATGATCTACCGTGAATTTATTTTAGATAACATAAATGGTTAGGAATTCAGAAGTCATAATTTCAGCCTACTATGTGATTGTGTGCATATTTAAATTTCTCACGTTTTTCTTTCTCTTTTCATTCCTTCCCTTTGTCTCTTTTTTTTTTCTCTTTCTTTTTGCGGATGAGGGGGTGTTTGTTCTATTTGTTTTTCTTGTTATTTTCTTCATTATTTTCTGTCTCATGTTCTTATTCTTTTTGTTAAAATTATACATGCACATGATTTAGAATCATAGGTTTTTCTATTAAGTTTTTTGATGAAAAATTAAAGCATTCCTCACCAGCAATTCTGTTTTTTCATCTATTACTCTTCGAATGTATTCATTTGGACTTTATATACATCATTTTAAACAATCTCACTTAAATGGCAACTTTTTAATTTTCTAGCTTTTGATGGTGTATGTACGCTTTCCACTAAGGAAAAATAAAATGTAGCTTTTCTTTACTGTTACACCTGTACCTAGATGATCTTCCCTTAGTCGCTTTCTATCCTTTCACTAGAGTTCTATCATGACTTTATTTTATTTTTTATTGATTTCAGAGAGAAAGAGAGAGGGAGAGAGCAATAGAAACATCAATGAGGAAAGAGAATGATTGATTAGCTGCCTCCCTCATATGCCCTGACCGGGAATAGGACTGTGACCTCCTGGTTCATAGGTTGATGCTCAGTCACTGAGCTATGATGGTTGGTTGGGCCTATCATGACTTTTTTAGGAGGCAATTTAGTTTTTACATTGTTATGAATATGTAAATATATTTACAACTAAGCCATGTAACATAGTAAGATTACTTTTTCTTTCCTGCACCATCTTTATTTATTCCTGGAGGTAGTACTTGTCTTATATTCTTGCTTGCTTAGTTTTTTATTTATCTGTTTCTAATTCAACCTCAGACTCTCAGCTGATTGTATAAATCTCTTTTCAAAATGTTGAGATCATAACAAGTTATCTATTACTTTCATGTTTCAAAAAATCTCTCCCAGGGTCCTTGGACCTTCCACAATTTGAGATGGCTGCCCTCTGTTCTATGCCTGCTGCATAAGAATGATCTACTGGTGTATTGCTTAGAATTACTTTCACATCATATAACCCAGAAAGTCCATTAACTCTGTCCTGAGTTTGAGCTCTGTTTCACTTCTTCTCCTGTTTTCATTTGCTTATTGTTTTTTAGGAGCATATCCTCTAGAAGCTTTTGGAAAAAGGAGGATGGCATGTACATATATATTTTTGGAACCCAGCATAGCTCAAAATATTTTAGCTCCCATTCTCATTCTATTGATTGTTTAGCTAGGTATAGAATTACAGACTTGAAATCAATTTTTCTTCAGGGCTTTAAGTCATTACTCTTGGGCTTTATAGCTTTCAGTGTTACTCTTGGGAAATACAAAGCCATTTTATCTCTGATATTTTCATTTCTCTAAGGTTCTCTCTTGGAATTATTACAGGAGGCATATTTTTTTACCACATGCTACTCTCCAATCTCTCTATATAAAAGCCTAAGCGACCATTACGACTAGCTGCTCGATTGACTAGTTGACCGGTTGCTATGACGTGCACTGACCACCAGGGGGGCAGACGCTCAATGCAGGAGCTGCCCCCTGGTGGTCAGTGCACTCCCACAGTGGGAGCACCACTCAGCTGACCAGCATGAGCAGGGGTGGGATGAACGGGAGTGGCTCCTCCCCGGATCCTTGCAGGCCACACCGAGGGACCCCATCGGTGCACAAATCTGTGCACTGGGCCTCTAGTAAGAAATAAAAGCCCTGGAAAGGGCGTTTCTTTGTGATGGCATGCTGTGATATGAGTGTTTTTATCTCTTGTACCCGGCAATCAGTGAGACCTTTTATTCTTGAAACACCTGCCTTTCAGTTCTATGAACTTTTCTTTAAATGTTTCAATGATTAGTTAGTTTCTCCTGTTTCTTTTTTGCTGTTTTCTTTTTAGAGAACTTTGTTATTCAGATCTTGAAACTGCCAGACTGTTTCATAATTATTTTTCTATATTTTATCATTGTCTTTGGTGCTACTTTCTGGGAGAATTTTTTCTGACTTTCCCACTGATTTTTTTCTTTTTCTTTCTACAGGTATGTTGTAAATTTCTGAACCTTTTTGTTTCTTTCTTTTTTTTTTTTTTTTGGCTTTACTCTGTTTCCTGTTTAACAGCATTTTATTCTTGTTTAGTGGATGGAATTGACTCTCTTATCTCTCAGATAGTATTGATAATTGCTTTAACTTTTGTTGTCTCTGTATAGCTCCTATCTCTTCAAAACTACTTCTGTTTGTTTTGGTCACCCTCTTTCCTCAATATTCTGGTCTGTGGAAGTTTATTTGTCCTTAAGAGGAGGACTGGGAAAAAGCTCTCGTCAACTCTTAGCACACAGCCACGACCAACTTAACCGTGGACTCCACTGGAGGGTGATGTGGCTGGGTTATTTCCTAGGGGGAAATCAGTGTGTTCAAATTTTTAGATCTTCCCAATTAAGCTGGTCAAATTTACCAGAGGAGGACTTGCTAATACTCTCCTTCGGGAGGGTCTGGCTCTGACTGCCAGAGTTCTGGGAGCCAGTGAAGGAAGAGGACCGAGTCTCACCATTCAGTAGGCAAGCATTTCCTTAAATTGTTTTTAGTGTAGTGCTATTTTACTCAACTGTTTATATTCTTTCTCTTCAGAGAATAAACTTGTTATTTTTCTGAGGTTAGGAGATGAAGAAGCCCTGGCTGGGCTGAAAGTTTGGGGCAGATCAGAGGATGTACACCCTTTGTAAACAAGTTTCAAAAGAGCCACCTTCACCTCCACATCCTCAAGTACCAGGTCCCACGTCTGTGCCTTCTGAGCTTCTGAGCCTTTGGCGGTTCTGTGATGTGAAGTGGTTCACGCTGGGCTGTTCCCATTGTTAGTTTAAAGCTCAGCTTTCTTTCATCTGTAAAGTCACTCTCTTGCTGTCCATCTGCTTTCCAGCATCCAAGTTTTTTGCTTTTTAAAATTTTTGTTATTGAATATTATAGATATTGATTGCATTTGAGCCTAAGGGATAGCACCATCACTTCCTAAACTTGGAGATTTGAATTGATATCTAAAAACAAGTCACCAGGTTGTCCTTGATCCATTGCCTTTCTGTCACCAACACAGAGGGTCAGAGCTGCAGTGGAGCCACATATTCCTTCTCGCATTGAGCCGGTGAGCCCCCCTGTGCTCCAGAATCCCAGCTCACTTCATGACACCGAAGCATCTTCTCAGAGCTGTAAGTTCACCTTGGAGCAGGGATTGCAGATGGTAAGAAGGATGTTTTGGCGCATGTGAAAAACTTCTCAGCATGCCCAGTATTTGTGTTTGCTTTGACATAAATTATGGCCATCAGTAGGCCAAGCTATACTCCCACTGCCCTGTTACCTTGTTCGGCTGTTTCCTGTTCGACTGGAGCCTCATGTGACAACAGTGGGATGCCAGGATTCTAGAATGGCTGCGTGACTCTGTGTGCCATCTGGGTGTCCTCCATGTGCCCTCCGGAGCACACTCGGTGGGGAAGATCTCCGTAATGCCTGTGTGTGTCCTCAGCTTTCATCACATTGCCCATCACCAATGATGTTGTGCTGACTGAGCACGCTAATTCATAATCCACACCACTTCCCTGGATACCTGCTTCCAGGCACATTAAGCGGCCGGCACACAGGCCCTCATTTTTCTCATCCTTCCATTTCCATATTAATTCTTAATCAATCACTGACGGCCAGCTGTCAACGGGCACCATTTTTGGTGGGACCTGATGATGTATATCCCTTGTTTTCAGATTCCATGCATCTCATTGTATAAGGCAAGGCTCTGAGCAGGGTCTTAATGCTTTTGGGTGCAGCCCCCTTGAGCTTTCATAATGGCAAGTCTAGTGCAGGTGCTGAAAGGGAAATCTTTAAAGGGACAGGAGGTGGGGACAGAGCTTCCTGGGCAGTGTGTCAGTATATCTGTGTATGGGTAGGTGCTCAGCTAACGGCCTGCTTAATGGTTCTTTAGTTGGGATGTGAGCTTTGCTTCCTAAAGTTTGGAACGAAAAGGCTATTTCTCTTTGGTAGGCACAGTAATGGATGAAGGAGTGGTTTGTTATACACTATTTGTCATTAAGCTGCTTTAATATGGGTATGGCACTAATTTTGGCTTTGAAAAGTTTCCCTTTTGCAATGAATGATGATGGTGATGACAGCGACAAGGATGACCATATTGACGATTGCCAATGATGATTTGAACAGAGAAGTTTAAATCTAGTACCTTCGTTTTCTTTCTTTACCTTCCTCACTTATTCTTTTGTGCCCTCTCATGCCCGCCTCTTTCTCCCATGTCACTTCACCTTTTTACCTCCCACTATCAGGAAATTTTCCAGCACTCCATTATTGATCTTCTTCACCATGGTCACGTCTTTAGTCCTAAGGGCAGAGGGGGAAGGTGATTAGTGTGTTTCACCAGACTGCACAGCCTCCTGGGCCAGGTGCAGGAAGACGGGCTGGTACTTGGGAATGAGTGGCAGCATTTTGACAGGATGATGGATGCATATGCTGGGCTCAGAGGACTTCTGGTGATGGGCCTTTCTTTGTGGTCTGGTACGTGATAGGGCTCATTGCTTAATTTATCTAAAATTCATTTTTACTAATTTTGAATGTTTTATTGAAAGGTACTTGCTTAAGGAAATGTATTATATAAATGTACCTCATAATATCTGTTTTTAAGTAATTTCCAGTGAGGAAGATTGGGTTACCAAAATGAGCCTGTTCTATGTTTCTGCTTGGATGACTCAGTCTCTAGCAGGCTCTATTCAACTTAGCCCAGAATATGCCACGCACCTTAGCCACCTATTCACGTTGCCATGAGTAGGAACCACATGAGTTGCAGAACCCGGGCTACTTCCACTCAATTTCTATAGGTGCAAGCTGCATGGAGAGGATCCCACTTTTAAGGGGTAACTATGTGCTGGGTGCTTACCTGCTCTTTACATACATATATCATTTAAAAAGCATTCATTGAGTGAAAAGGATTTTCATCCCAGCTTCCCAACTGATTTGATGTTTGATATTGATAAAGCTATACATCCCCTTACTTTTTTCTTATTTAACAACTTGAGGCCTGATGCACGAATTCGTGCACAGGTAGGGTCCCTAGACCTGGCTGGCAGTCAAGGCCAATCTATGGGGTGACCGGTGGGGTGACTGGGCCCTCCACTCCTACCCACCTTGGCTGGCCTGGTGCTGCCTGCTTGCTGCCCCACCCCCACCGCTGCTGCCAGTCGGGGCCTGCGGGCTAGGGGCAGCTCCTGCATTGAGCATCTGCCCCCCTGGTGGTCAGTGCATGTCATAGTGAGCGGTCAATCCGCCCGTAATTCTGCCGCTCAGTCAATTTGCATAGTAGGGTTTTATATAGATGGACGGATAAGCCTGGCCAGCATGGCTCATTGGTTGAGTGTTGACCTATGAACCAGGAGGTCATGGTTTAATTCCAGGTAGGGCACATGCCTTGATTGCTGGTTCAATCCCCAGTGGGGAGCATGCAGGAGGCAGCCAATCAATGATTCTCTCTCATCATTGATGTTTCTATCTCTCTCTCCCTCTCCCTTTCTCTCTGAAATCAATAAAATATATATGTATGTATAAATAAAATGGATAAAAGCACATCAAATTCAGTTTCCAAAAGCAAACTTCTAAAGAGTTTTGAAGAAGCTGATCTGATGAACACAGGCTCTGTCATTTCCTGGCTGTGGGCTCTCTGGAAGGTCACTTAATCTCTGAGCTCAAGTTTCCCCATGTGGGAAAGGGGATCAGTAACAGTTCCACCTCATTGGTTGTGGAAAATACTTGGTATAATGCACCTAAAGTATCCAGGAGATTGTCTGGCATGTAGTTAACCCCATAAAAGTTTATTATGATCATTGTTACTATTAGTAGGATTATCACATCACTCAGCTCATTGAAAAAAATCAGTGAGTAGGGGTGTAAAAAATGCTGACCTCAGAGCCACAGAGCTTCTGTGCAACCTCAAGCAAGCCAGCCTCTCTGGATATTATATCCCTCAGCTGTATGTGGGGAAATTTCAACTCTGTTTTATGGGTTGCTAGAATTAAATGGGATAACGTATGGGAAGTATCTTACACAGTTTATGATAGAGGTAGACACTCCATAATGATGGCCAGTAATAATATTTTCATTCATTCTGAAAGCAGAATGGGCTATTTGGATGTCACTGCTAATTTTTAACGGAAAGAGGTAGAACATTTGAAACATGCCTTTTGTTTGCTTGCTTGGTATGGTTTTATCAACTTTGTTCAGGTGTAGTTTATGTAGATTAAACTTCATCCATTTAAAAAAAATACAATTCCATTAGTTTTTCCAGATGCACATGCCCATAAAATCACGACTACAATCAAGAAATAGAACACTTCTGTCCCCACAAAGATTTCTTGCTCTTCCTTTGCATTCCATGACATGTGGCAGTTCAGATAGCTGGCCCTAGGAAACCGTTACTCTTGTTTTCTGTCACTATTCATTAATTTGCATTTTCTAGCATTTTATGTAAATGAAATCAGATAGTCTTTATTCTACATCTGTTTGTTTTTTTTCTCATTCAACATACTTATTTGGTGATTCACCCATGTTGTTGCATATGTCAGTTGCTCACTTCTTTTCATTGATGAGTAGTATTCCATTGTGCAAATACATGACATTTTGTCTAAGTAATGTTAATAGACACTTGGGTTGTTTCCAGCTTTCAGTTATTGTAAATGGATGTGCATGTGAATATTCACACACGTCTTTGTGTGGACATATGTCTTCAGTTATTTGGGGTAATACCCTGGAGTAGAATGAGTTCATCAATAATTGCACTAGGCTTAATATTTTAGAGAATGGCAAGCATTTCTCCAAAGTGGCTGAACCATTTTACATTTTTGGCAGAGTCCAATTCCTATATATTTTCAACAATGATTTGATATTGTTAGTCTTTTAACATTTCTACTTGGGTATGCAGTGGTATCTCATTGTGGTTTTATTTTATTTTGGAATATAAATTATTAATGATTATCATCACATCTTCTTTTTTGTTTTTCCTTTTTTGGCAGGGGCAACAACTTGAGATAAAATTCACATACCATACAGTTCACCCATTTAATAGTTTTATTTTGTATCTTCACAGAGTTTTACAGTTATCATTACAATCAAGCCATATCTTTTATCACTTGCTTTTTCAGCCACTCCCACCTCCTGCACACCACTGGCTTCATTTTCTTCTCCCAGCATTTAAATTGAATGCCCCCCCATAGTTCTGTTTTTGACTCTTTCTCTGTGCCAATACTCTTTCCCCTGGAGATTATGCCCATTCCCAAAAACTTCAAGCATCATTCTGATACCCAGATCTGTATGTCCATTTCAGAGTATCTGAACCTAGTCTGTTAGTCCCAGGTTACTCACACCTGCACATATCTTTTGCAGGGCACACTCAACAGGTCATAAAGCCACCCCTCCCCTTCCCCCCTCCCCCACATCATTGCATCATCTCTGCCACACCCCCTCCCACCTCCTACACTTTCATATGCTGCCTGGGGGTTATGCACCTTTATATTCTTCCCAGTATCAAGCCCAAGTAGACACTCAGTAAATATTCATCTAATGAATAAATGAACTTGTATTCTCCAGATTGCCTGAAAATGTGTTTCACTTTTATCTTCTTTTGAAATTAATGGCATTATTACCTTATTAAAGGTCGAGAAGAATAATTCATGCTGCAATTCATGAGGCTACTCAACAGTTGCCCTGGTGATTTCTGATTAATATTTGAAAAAAATTTTAACCTATGGCCTTTTTTTTTTCTTATCTCCAGCTAAAGCTTTTCTGGAAGGAATTCAATTTCCGCTTTTCCTTAATGCTCCTTAAATGTTGTACATATCTTAAAAGTGGATTCCCCATAAAACAATATCGGTCATTTTGTTTAATAGTCTTAAAGCTTACCTGTGCCTGGCCAGTGTGGCTCAGCGGTTGAGCATCGATCTATGATCAGAAGGTCACATTTCCATTCCTGGTCAGGGCACATGCCTGAGTTGTGGTCTTGATCCCCAGTGTGGGGCATGCAAGAGGCAGCCGATCAATGATTCTTTCTCATCATTGATGTTTCTCTCTCTCTCTCTCCCTCTCCCTTCCTCTCTGAAGTCAATTAAAAAAATATTTTAAAAAGTTTACCTGGAGGAACATGAATAAGACTCTCTTACAGTCACGTTCAGGTTTTAAAGGAATATAAAACTTGCTCTAAAAACACTTTCTGCTTTCATCCCCTAACCCACAGAGCTCAAGTCTAGTTTAACTCAGACTCTGAGACAGTACTTTTATTATTGCTCCACAGCAGGACAAAGCTGTACCCCCAGGGTCAGTAGATCACGTGGAAACATCTTTGATTTTATGCTGTTGCTGTATTTTATCCTGACAAGGCACAAGCCCAGAAGAGATCTCATGTGTTATGACCATACTTATGAGGAGTAAGGAGAGAAGCCGGAATCTAAAAGGTTACTACAACTGAGCAGTCTCTGTAATATCACTTAACATCCAGGAAAGGATGATGGCAGAGAGTCAGCCTAAGGGAGAGCTCTGGTGGTGGGAGGACAAGCTGTTAGCCATGGGAAGGGGACAGGAGGAGGGTCACGGAGGTGAAGAGGTAAATTAACCCAGGGAAGCATTGATGTCTAGATCTGGAGATTTAGGAAAGAGGGTCGGGTATCTATAACCCAAACATAAGAGCAAAAGTAAGGTTTGTGTCTGGTGTGTGTGTGTGTGTGTGTGTGTGTGTGTGTGTTGATGAGATAATTGGACAATAGGAAGTCAGAAATCATAGAAGCCAGGGGTGGGAAATACCCCAGCAGAGGAGAAAAGAGGAAGGCTGGACCTGGACCACATTGCTGGCTGAGGCTGGTGTATTAGTTTGCTAGAGCTGCTATAACAAAATACCCAGACTGGCATCTGAAATAATGGAAATGTATTTTCTCACAACTTTGGAGGCTAGAAGTCCAAGATCAAGGTGTCTGTATGTTTGGTTTCTTCTGAGGACTCTCTTCTTGACTTGCACACAGATGCCTACTGTCTCCTCACATGGTCTTTCCTCTGCAATGTGTACATCCCTGGGGTTTCTCTTCCTGTCTAAATTTCCACTTCTTAGAAAGACACCTGTCAATTTGGAACAGGGCCCACCATATGACTTCTTTTCAACTAATCACTTCTTTAAGGATCCTACCTGTAAATACAATCACATTCTGGGATGCTGGGGGTCAGGACTTCAGTATATGAATTTTGGGGGAGACCATTCAGCTCGTAACAGCTGGGGATGAGGATATAATAGATGCCACTGGTTAATGCTTACACGGGGATATGATGGCTTTCCTAAGGCATTCTATTGCTACCTCACTTCTTCTCCACCCTGACTAGATTGTGGTCAGTGATCATGCGATCACCCTGTACTGATGTCCTGATACTGCACCCACTACTCTGAGGCCACTTTCAGTCTTGCCCCCGTTTAGCCCGGGACTGCCATGAGCTCAGTGGTGTATGCACTTCTGACATTTCTTCATTCTTCACGGATTTTCTGTCAGCCAACCAACTTTGCAGTTGTTTCTAGAGATTGAAAATGTGCTTGGTGTGCAGGTGTCATGGATGACTTAGTAATGCCTTGGGGTGAAGAATACGGTATAGAAATAATTCTTGTAAGCCCAGTGATCGGAAAACAATGAATCCCAAGTTTGAGCTTTATTGATTTTTTTTTTCAGGGCTCAGTCTCATTGCCCAGAAATAACCCGTTAATATTTTGGCCAGGATCACGGAAATGAGTTTTTTACTCTTGTATATATTATATAATTACCCATAAAATATATATGTCTTCTTATGCACACTTTCCTTTTAAGCCAAATGAGATTGTACTCTGTAGTCTTTCTTATAGCCTGATTTTTATTGACCTTAATAATAAATTACAAACATTTTCTCATGTCAATAAATTTTCTTTCTTATCGGAATCTTTAGTGGCTAGGCAATATGCTCTGTGGATATTACTAGTACCATGATTTTCTTATTCAATAACCTCATCACAGTCCCAATAGTCACCTGATGTTTCCACTCATTGTGAGACTTGTCCCCAAATAAATTCCTTCTAAAAATGCAGATGTTTGTGCAAGTTTTCAGAACGCTTTGTTGTGGTAGAATCTACATACCATACACCTCCCCATTGTAGGCGTGTAATTCAGTGGCTTTAGTATGTTTACAGTTGTGCAACCATCGCCACAGTCAATTTTACATTTTCATTATCCACCCAAGAAGCCCCATGTCCCCTTGGCTGGCACCTCTCCCTTTCCCCACCTCATCTTAGCCCTGTGTACCACTAAGCTACTTTCTCTATAAATGATTTGCCTGTTCTGGACTTTTCCTATGAATAAAATCACACAGTATGTGACCATTTGTTCCTGGCTTCTTTCACTTAGCACAAGGTGTTCAAGGTTTATTCATGTTGCAGCATTTCTTTTTATTGTCAAATAAGAGTCTGGTGTATGGATATACCACATTGCATTTACCCATTCAGTTCATGGGCATTTAGATTGCAGCCACTTTTTGGCTAGTATAAATAGTGGGGCTATGAACACTTGTACAGAGATTTTTCTGTACACCTGCGTTTTTCCCTCTTTGGGGTAAATAACAAAGAGTGCAGTTGCTGGCTCATGTGTGTAACTCTATGTTTGATCATTTGAGAAACTACCAGATTGTTTCCAAAGCAGTTGCACGATTTACATTCCCACCTGCCGTGTCTGAGGTTCCAGTTTCTCCCCATCCTCACCAGCGCTTGGCATTGACTGTTTTTTTTGTTGTTGTTGTCTTTTTAATGGTTGTCATTTAAAAGATCTGAGGTGGTATCTCATTGTGGTTTTAGTTGGGAATTCCCGAATGGCTAATCATATTTAGCACCTTTTCATGTGGCTATGGAATGAATGATTTTAAAGTTGTGGGTTGTTTTTTTTTTTGAATGATTATAAGGTCATTTCTTTAATAATGCCAACCTTATTCCCATACAGCTAACCGTGCTCTTTCAGGCAAATGCCAGGAGCTTCTGGAGAGCCTGCTGCTTTAGAATGATTGCCTGTGGCATTCAATAAGAGAAGGACCTAGGTTCTCCTCAGCCCCTAGTTTGTGAATTAGAATCTTGTGGTCGGATCCAGAAATCTGTTGTTGTGCACAGCCTTGTCGGGGAAGCCAAGTCAGAGTCCACCGTGGCCCCTTCTTAGTGGGTGATCCTGCTTTAACGTTCCTGTGCTTTCATTTTCTCATGTACGAAATGTTCATAAAATCATTAATTCTAATAATCAAGCGGTACAGTAGTAATATTATCACTAGCAGAACTATGTACTTCAAACCTTTAACATAGAAAGTGGTGGGTTTATAATTTATAGAATGATGCTATTTGAAAAATGAGTTCTGAGATTGGACATGTTTTGGCAAAAATATGTGCCAGCAAAGTTAAAGCAATTGTTTTACTGCACGACTTCCTGGAATTTCTTATTCGCCAAAACACACGCCTCTTTAAAGTGGGTGTGTGATTCAGTTTCTCAGAGCACGTTTTTTGCTGGCAGGTACCTGCTAACCTCTGCAGCCAGTGGTCAGTGGTGTGTGGATTAGAAATAGCTGGAATGGAAGATTTGGTATGAAAATGAGCTCATTTCTATAACTGAAAAGATTTCGCATCCCTGTTAAATGACTTATGAGGACTTGCTAATATTTGGAATGGCCTCTGATCTCTCATTCTTAATAACTTGCATATTGGTTGCAAATTAGGAGCTAGGCCCATTTTGGTTTATCAACAGAACTGTGAACTGAAGCCAATGAATACCCTAAGGGTTTTTAAAATTCTTTTCTCCAATTTTTAGGACTATCAAAAAAGAAAATCGTCATTTGGAGTGATAATTTCTACTGAATTATTAGGTTCCATGTGGAGATATTCCCCCCATGAAGCCCCGGAGACTGGGCAGTAGTTGATCTGACGGTCACCACTCACAAGCGTTCATTTTATGTTTTTAAATGGTCTGAAGGGCGTCTTCAGGCCTTTGTAAGCACCATCTAAGTTTTGGAGACAAGGGTACCATTAAAAGGATCCCTGCATCACCCTGGTCAGTTTGGCTCAGTGGATAGAGTGTAGGCCTGTGGACCGAAGGGTCCCGGGTTCGGTTTGAGTCAAGGGCATGTTCCTCGGCTGCAGTCTTTCCCAGGTCCAGGCCCTGGTCAGGGCTCCTGAAGGAGGCAACCAATCGATGTGCTTCTCTCACATCGATATTTCTCTCGGTCTTTCCCTCTCTCTTTCACTCTCTCTAAAAATCAATGGAAATATCCTCATTGAGGATAAAAAACAAAATAGGGTCCCTGCATCAAGGGAAGTGAGGAGTGCTTCACATTCCCAACAAAAAGTGCTCCCAGGGCACAAGACAGAGAGGCCAAATTGTGACCTCCATACACCTTTCCTTTAAACCCCTTTGCATTTCGGTGCCACTGAAGTTCGTTGGGAAAGAGCAAGAATAATTCTGAGGAAACAAGTACATGTTGTCAAGCTGTTGTGGAAATGTAAAAGGCTGCGAGATGCCCGACTGCATCCATTTAGCCAGCAGTGTAGCCCTGATACTCCCAGGGGGTGTCATATAAGCCATTAGGTGAGCCTCGGAGATGTGGCTGTTTTAAACACGTTTGAAGAAGCAGGGCTGTTTCCAGAAGCATTCTGCGTCGGCTTCTCACCCAAAATATTGAACAGGTATGTGTGGCTTGGGTCCTGACTAATCAGAGCAGATGCCAGTTCTAAATTGCATACCTGGTGAATATTAGCCCTGCTTATAAGGTCGTGCTTTGTTTGTTTATTTGTTTTTAATCTCTTAAAACTTAGATCAAGCAACCACAAGTCAAACGTTTCATAGCATCAAGGAGACAGTAGAAAGCGGTGGAGATTGTGGCAAACTGAAGGGACGATCTCAAGCACAGCTGCCACTCAGTCCTCCTGTCAAACTATGAGCATGTGGGCTGGGTGTCACCTCTCCTCATTTTTTACGAGGTGCCAGAAATACGGATTTGCAATATGAAGTCTCCCATGAACTATTCCTTTTCTATTTCTGCTATGCCACATTTCCACAAACTTGGTGGCTTAGAACAGCACCAAGTCGTTATCTACAGTCCTGGAGGTCAGTGAAGGTCTCAGAAGGCTGAAACCAAGGAGTTGGCAGGGCTGCATTCCTTTCTGGAGGCTCCAGGGGAGAATCCAATTTTCCAGCTTCCCGAGGTTGCTCACATTCTTTGGGTCATGGCCCCCTCCCCTGTTTTCAGTCAGCAGTGGCTAGTCAAGTCCTTCTCAAAGTGCTACCTGCCTAGTTTTCTCTCTTCTGCCTCCTTCTAATTTTAAGGACCCTCTGATTACATTGGGCCCACCCTGATGACTTTCCTATTGTAAGATTGCCTCAATTTCATCTGGAATTGTAATTAGCCATTGCCATGTAACCCCACATATTCACAGGTTCCAGGGATTAGGATGTGGACATCTTTGGAGCAGAGGGAATTGCTCTGTCTACCACAGTACCCATAATATATATTCCCCTTAAAAATACCCGAGTCTTAAATTTCTTCTGCATCCTCCCAGCGCCAGGCAAAGTACATAGGTCTTTCTGGATTGGTTGGTAATTGAGTGTCCACATCACAAAGGAGTTGAATAGTAGTGTAGAAAAGAGATGGATCATAACAGTAGCTTTTAGTTTGTCTTATTCTTTAAAAATGAAAAAAAAAATTCTATCAGTTAACTGAAAAGCAGTCTTAGAAACTGGATTGGATAATTTATTTCTATTTCTTCTTTTGTAAAATAGTAAGACTACGATTTTTGTATGAGGTACAGTGGGGCCTTGACTTACGAGTTTAATTCGTTCCGTGACGGAGCTCGTAACTCAGATTACTCGTATGTCAAATCAATTTGACAAACCAATTTGCTGGGCTGATGTTGTTGGTGTTCACTGTGAGGTTCACTGAGCCAACTAGCGGTGGGGTATCTGAAGCTGGCTCGTAACCCGAATTTTAGCTCGCAACTCAAAGCAAAAAAATGGCTGAGACACAGCTCGTATTTCGAAAAACTCGTTAGTCGGGACACTCGTAAGTCAAGGCCCCACTGTATAATTAAAATCATGCTTGTTTTCACTTCATCTCTGTATCTGTGGCACCCTATCCAGTCATCTAGCCTGTCAGCCCACCAACTACCCATTCCTTTGTCCATCCTTTTGTCTTTCATCTCTTGACTCAAATTTCCATGGCCTTTTTGCCAAGAGGACTGAGGTTGCTTTTGTAGGATCCATGTATTATATCACAAGAGGCAACACATCCAGATGAGAATATTAGGAGCATCGTAATTTGCCTTTGCTCACAGCCACATCACCTGCAGGCGGTTCCACAAGGTCAGTCAGCTCGAAGTTGCACAGCCACGTCTTCCCTGGCTTTCACTTTACCCGTGCCCTTGACGTGGCGCTGCCTTGTCAGGATTCTCGTAAAACTCTTCGCTGATGGCTTCTTCTGTTCCCTTCATTTCCTTAAGTGAACATCTGTCTAATTGTTCACCTCCATTGCTTTAGTGCTTTCTTCATGCTTTCTCTCTTTCCAGACAATAAACTTTATTTTCTTCATAAGAATTCAGTCTACGCAAGGGTATTAGGCAGCTTGTTTGCACCTTTTAATTCCTGGATGTTTTCCAGGCCGGCTTTTTGCAGGAGTTCCAATGGGTTCATCTGTGAAGCACGGAAGACAATGCGGCATTGTGTTGGGGTTTTTATCCGTTACCTTCTGTTTGTAAACATCTGCTTGGAAATGTTTGCCGGTGCCCACCCTGGCTCTCCCCGACCCCCACCAGAAATAACAGGACTCATCTCTTTTTGCTTGGCATTGGATAAGACAGTGTTGGCTGGTTCTTTTTTTTTTTTTGGGGGGGGGGTGTCAGATGCATAGGTAGGTGACTGTTTAACTGAAACCCATAGACTTTGCCAAATGACTTTCGAGAGGGACCCATGCCCTTTATTTCATTATTGGCTATGCAGCCTGGTACTCTCCTCATGACTACAGTTTAATTTTGATGCTGATTTTGATGATGAATTAAAAACCTGCATAAACCAGCAATTGTAACTAGAAAACATTTCCATTTTTGAAGACCATTATTTTTCATATGCTTAAAAATACTCAGCAAGCCACTGCATTTTTTGCGTTTTCTTTGTAATCTTTCTGAATTATGTATTGTTATATCTTTAACAGTAACTATTTTGATTTTTTTTTTAATCAGTGTAAGCATATTCTTATTTAAAGTATGTACACTATTGAAATGTTTTTGTAATTATTGATATGTTTCCTTCTGGCTTGGTTAATTTTATGTTTTTTATTTTTCATGTTTGTATGTTTTCCTATATGGCCTGTCTTTAAAAAGCAACTTTTGATTATGAATATGTCAAATACATTCAAAGGTAAACAGCATAATGATGAGCCCTGCCAATGCCAAATACCCTGCTTAAGTTAGGAAACTATTTTTCTCTGTTCAGTCACTGTTCCTTTGTGTGTGGGGGAGTACATAAATATGTATATATATACACACATATGTATTCACACTTGTATATATATATATATATATATATATATATATATATATACAGCTATATATGTGTAAATATACATATTTATTTTTTTCTAGCGTTATGTTGCAAGTTGGTTTATGTTTCTTGTGTCCAAATCAAATTTTGTTTAAACTAAGAGTAAGACCCATCTAAGTAATGAGGATTCAAAGCCCCAGTATGAAATCTTTGCTTTTCCTATTGATTTGTGGACATGGGAGAGAATCTTAGCTCCTGCACAATGCTTAGAGGGAGGAAGCATTGTGCATCTTGAGTCCATTGTAAATCTTGCTACCCTAACCCTAATCTCCAATGCTCTGGACATAGCAGAAATAGGGCAGTGCTGTGGGGCTAAAAAGTGCTAACACGCAGGACCAAAAGTTCTCATGCACAACATGTGATACGGATTGGGCAGTTTGAGGTTAGGTGGCTGATTTCCAAATGAAGCCTGCCTACTTATGGCTCTGAGTTTCTTTTCTGAAACCTGATTATAGAGACCTAGGAATGGATTCTAGAAGTTTGAGGGAGGGGTGCAGGTCAGAGGATGCTGGGCGTAGAACCTGTTTCTTTCCCTTGATGCAGATCGTCTGGAGCAGCGGTTCTCAACCTGTGGGTCGCGACCCCTTTGGGCGTCGAACGACCCTTTCACCGGGGTCGCGTAAGATCAACGGAAAACACATATATAATTACATATTGTTTTTGTGATTAATCACTATGCTTTAATTATGTTCAATTGGTAACAATGAAAATACATCCTGCATATCAGATATTTACATGACGATTCATAACAGTAGCAAAATTACAGTTATGAAGTAGCAACGAAAATAATTTTATGGTTGGGGGTCACCGCAACAATGAGGAACTGTATGAAAGGGTCGCGGCATTAGGAAGGTTGAGAACCACTGGTCTGGAGGGTCCCTAGTTTGAATCATCACAAAGGTACCTGATGTCTGACAGTATTCCAGGTGACAGAAAGCACATGGGCTGCTTCTCGGTCCTCTGGGTGGTGTAAAGACAGTCTGGAAGCCACTGCTATAGGAAGTGCTGGAATCTGCTGAGACCTTACTTAGTGAAGACACAGATACCCCTTTCCCAACACACACACACACACACACGCGCACACACACACACACACACAGACACACAACTCTGGAAAGCAAGGGAACCTGCACTGTGCCATCCTGCCCCTCCCTGCAGGCTGCCTCTCTTCCCCTTAGTGGTTGTATTTTGGCTGATTAAATCAATGTAAGAGGATGGTTTGGTCCCTTCAGTCTTTATCTTCCCTGAAACATTGTCTTTTTGATATTATCATAACCTTAATTTGGGAGATAGGATTGTGTGTAATCAGAAAAAAAACACCTATGTGGCTAGGACAGGCACATTTATGGATTACGTATTTATACTAAACATTTCCATATGTTATTCTTTTTTATTTTTTTAATTAAATCTTTATTGTTTAAAGTATTACATATATCCCCTTTTCCCCCATTGACTCCTTCTAGCCCGTCCCCATGGGTATGCATATATACATACAAGTTCTTTGGTTGATCTCTTCCCACCAACCTACCCAATATTCAACACAGCTTTGTGGGGTTAGAGACATAATTATGGTGTTGTTATGAATATTATTATCAATATTAACTGTGATTACTGATCACCTCCTCATCCAGGTCAGTACTAGATGCTTCATACTCATTATCTAATTTAACAGTCACTGCACTCTTGCTGGATGTATATAATCCATTTCACCGCATCTTGGGAGATTGGTTAATTATCCAGCATCACATAGTTCACCATCAGCAGAAATGGGATTCGAACTTGGTCAGGCCTGACTTGTGCGCCTGTGGTTTCCCACCTAAAGAGGGGGAGCATTTCTCTGTCACTCATGCACCTGGGATTTGTTTCCTTGAGGGATTGAGTTGTACATTATTTGCTGAAAGAGCATGTATCTCTATCTCATTGATAACGGAGAGCAAGGGGGCTGGGTTTGCCTGGCAGTTTGTCGCAATATTGTTTTCAACTTTAAAAATATGTTGAGCAAAAAGTTTTAACAGTTCACATAAAAACCTTTAAAGCTCTCAGACTAATCACTAATGGAGGGTGGACAAGTTAAGTTTTTTGCTGTGCTTAATCCTTATTAAAGCACTAATCATTAGGGCCCCCAAATTGCTATAAGGAAAGCACTTAGAAAACATAAGGGATCAATAATTAGTACTTAGGAGATAAATGAAACAACTTTTTGTTTCTTCCCTTTAAATCCACCTTGTTGCTGAAAGATAGAAAGGCTGAACATGAGTGAGATTGTGGGTTTCTCAGCATTTCATAGCTTACATATTGAATCAGATTTTTAAAAATATATTTAACTACCCTTAACTTTCTCAAAAGCTACAGGGATGCATATTATTTAAAAAAATAATTTGAATTTTCAATGGGGGTAAGACAAACCTGTGAGGAAATATAGAGGTGTGCATGGAAGCTCATGATTTGGTAAAGAAACATACCATGAAGCAAAGACTCTGTGCTGGATTCTTTAATCCCTGTTTCCCTCAGGGTACTGTGGGAGTCTGGAGCATGATGCCTTACCTAACCTGGGGCAATCCAGGAAGACTTCCTGGAAGAGGTGACTGAGTTTCATTTGGGTTTGACACTGCAACAGCCTAGAGACTGAATTCTGTGGTTGGAATATTGATAGTATTCTGTGAAGGGCACAGTGCTCATGTTGCAAACTTTTGTTGCTTCATTAGTCAATCACTAGTAAATAAGTTACAATTAGTTTATTTAGTGTTTCTCAGAATTATGGATTTCAGGACTCAATAAACTTTTTCAAAAGAAAATAAAAATATGAGGACACCAACTTAGGCTTGCCTAAGAGTTATTTTTTTTTTTTTTTAAATAATGACATTGGAAACAACAAAAACCCCCAACGATATGTAACAACACGCCCTTATCGAGGATCAGCATTATGAAAGAAAGGGTATTTTCGCGCCAAACATTGTAAGGAGATATATATACTTACTCGAAAGGAAAGCCATTTTTTATCTTACTAACATTGTGAACTATGTAAGCTCCATTTCACCTGCAGTTTCACTCTCCCTGGTAGTTATCCGCGGTCAGTGGTCCGAAGATATTAAATGGAAAATTCCAGCAATAAGCGACGTATACGTTTTAAATTGTGCCCTGAGCAGCGGAGCGTGGAGAAATCGCCTCGGTTCTGAGTCTCGCGTGGAAATCTCGCGTGGCCACGTCCGTCTCGCGCGGCCACGCCCATTCATGGCTGCTGCAGAGCCTTCCCGCTGTCAGTCAGGCGGAACCTTCCCGGGGGTCCGGTCGCCGTTGGTAGCAGCGCCGTGCTTGTGTTCAGGTAACTTTTATTTTACTTAATAACGCCCCAGAGCACGGGGGCAGTGATGCTGGAAATTCGGAAACGCCAGCGAGAAGCCATGAGGTGCTTCCTATCAGTCAGTGGTTCCCAAACTGATTTGGCCTACCGCCCCCTTTCCAGAAAAAATATTACTCAGCGCCCCCTGGAAATTAATTTTTTTAAATTTTAATAGCAATTAAACAAAGATATATGTATTAATGTTTCTACCTTTTTCGTATAATACAGTAAAGAAAGGTGTAAATTAGAAACATTGAAGTTTGAAATTATGAAACTATTTATTGAACTCAGAATAGAAAGGTAATACAAAAAAAGCTAAAACAAATGCACCTGTGGCCATCACCGCCCCCCCCCCTCCGCCCCCCCCCCCCCACCAGGGCCCACCGGGCGGGCAGCGTCCACCAGGGGGGGTAGCGCCCGCTTTGGGAATCACCGCTCTAAGTGAAAAGTCCCGTAAAAGCTCATGAAGATATTTTGAGAGATGGGGGTGGGGGACCCGCGGGCAGGAGGGAGCGAGAGAAAGACAACATTCACATAAGTTTTATGACAGTATATTGTCATAATTGTCCACTTTATTAGTAGTTGTTAATCTCCTGACTAATTTATAAGTGACACTTTATATAGGGCAGACATCGTTCCAGTGATGGCGAACCTTTGGAGCTCGGCATGTCCGCATTTTGAAAAACCCGAACTTAACTCTGGTGCCGTGTCACATATAGACATTTTTTGATATTTGCAACCATAGTAAAACAAAGACCTATATTTTTTATATTTATTTTATATATTTAAATGCCATTTAACAAAGAAAAATCAACCAAAAAAATGAGTTCGAGTGTCACCTCTGACACGCGTGTCATAGGTTCGCCATCACTGGTACCCATAGGGTTCGGCCCACCTGCGGTTTCAGGCGTCCAGTGGGGGAAAGAGGACTCTTCTTTTAGACTCGCGTAGAAGTTGCAAAACTAGTGCAGAGAATTCACTCACCTTCCTCTAATTTTAACAGTTTGCCTCAGCGAAAATAATCACCCAAACCAGGAGACTAACGCTGGTACAGTGTTCCGTGTGCGACCCGACGCCAGCTTCCCCCGTGGCCCCTCGTTGTCTTCCTTTTAGTTCCGGATCCGGCCCGGCCTCCGAATTATCGCCAGTTGTTGCGTCCTCCTGGTCACCTTCGTCTTTGACAGTTCCTCATTCCTCCCCTGTCCTTGCTGATCTTGGGACTTCGGCGTGTTTGATGTTTCCTCATGATTAGATTGAATTTAAGCGTATTTGGGCAAGAACAGGACAGAAAGGATGTGTCCTTCCTATGCGTGGTATCAGGTCGTCCATTACGCTGCGCTGTCCTGTCACTGGTGATGTTAATCGCGAAGTAACCTTGATCATCAAAGATGACGATGTTCCACTGAGTTTCTCTAGAGTCACGTTACTAATTTTTTCTTCATACTTTATACATATTTGGGAAGAGATGCTTTAAGATTATGCGGACCTGCTCTTTCTTCCTTAAAACGTTCACCCAGTGACTTTCAACATCCGTGAGTCCATCTCGCCTGCAGCATTTATCACTGTGGGGTCTGCCTAATGATGAGCTTGTGCTTCCTTCATGCTTTCTACATTTATTTTAATTCTTTTGAAGGAAGAGCTCTCCCTTCCCCCCTTTTTATTTACTTGTTCAGTTATTTTACTTATCTTGGTATGGGTTCATGGGGCTATATTTTTATTTCGTGGCTTGTCATCCAGTACTATCAATGTTTATTTTGTTGCCAGCCTTGGCGATTAGGAACTTCTTCTGGTTGGCTTTTGTGAGTGACTTCCCTTCTCACTGCATGCTTAGTGCCGAATTGGTGTCTTGTCCCCCTCGCCGTTAGAAATAATGAGAGAAGACATGGAAAATGGTGATAAAGAAAAAATAGTCGCGGTGCTTGGAGGAAAGGTAGTTATTTCTTTTAGAACTGGAAGGGGCATAGGGATTTGTAGGGAGCACCCTCAGACTAAAACGAAGACACAGCTCATCTAGACCTTTCTATGTTCCGTGCTGGTGCTGGGCCTCACAGGCTACAGCATCTTATCTGATCCTCCCGCAGTCTTATTTTAATATTAATGGTTTCACAGATGGGAAAAGTGAGATTCCAGGGTTCCAGGAGGTCACCGTGCATAAAGGAAGTGGTGGAGTCAGGATTGCATCTGGTTCCCGGATCCCCAGGGAATGTCACTGAGCACTTTTCATAAAGGACAGGGGGCAGGGGTAGGAAAGAAAATTCCTGCCTGCTCTGATGACAATACCACCCCACCCACATCCCACCACAAAAATCTTTTCTATCCATTATCAGGAAAAAGAAATACCTTTCCATGCAGTAGTCACTGAGATTCCTGTGTGTGTGTGTAATTTTTCACCCTTCCATTTAATCTGTAGGTAACAATATATGCAGTTCTGTCAATTTCATATCTTTCTCAAATCTTAGTTTTAGAGAGTACAAATGTGAGAAGTTTTAATGTGCAGTAATTTCACCAGAGATCTGTATCTGAGAGCCCCAGAAGAAAAAATGTTCCTCTTTCTACTGCTGTACTTGGCCACCACTATTCCTTTTCCTAACTCTCTTGTACTTGTGGTCCCTCAGCCTATTAGGAACAAAGAATTGGATTCAGGAAGGGAGCTTGGCAGCACCATGCGCTATATACCATGTAGCTCACAGCTGGGACAGTGGAGGTCCTGGGGTAGCCAGAAACTGGCCAAGGTCATATACAGAGTGAAGGGTAAAGCCGGGCTGGGAAGCCAGGGGTGTGGCCTCCAGGCTGCCTCTCTACCATCTTGCCGTGGTGCTTATTCAATAATTCCTGTCAGTACCACCAAGGTCCGATTGACCACATGCACGAAAGGAATTCTCCAGAATGATTTCTTAATAATAAATGCTTACATTTTCTCTTGGCCCCAGGCCAAATCCCTCCTCTCAATCTTATTTTCAAGGTTGAACATTCCCTTGGAGTTAGTGACCTTGCCCTTACTGGCCTGTTGATGTCGCTATCCATCCATAAGCCTCCTTTCCAGGGACTGTGTTTGCAGCAAAGACTATAATTTTATTTTGGGTTTGGATATACTGATTACATTTTAGCTTCTGGTATATTTTCTTACCTGTCACAGCCATTAAATTTATTTTAATAGTTACTCTACCCTCCTGATAGCCACTAAAGGGGGAATTGGATATTGTCTATCAATTGGCTTAGTCTGTGAACTAAGGCTATATCTAATTACAAGGCATTGTATCAGTTCTGATTTATTAACCATTTACTTTGCCTCAAAGAAGTGGCATTTTTAGTAGCACTGTTCAGCCTGGATGCAGCTTTCCAGGAGGGCAGGGTGCCCGGGATATCACTGATCTTACAGTTATTACTTTGTGTCATATATAATCTTGTTTTTTCCCTGCAACAAATAAATCTTTGGGTCTCCCTGAAAAAAAAGAAAAAGAAAAAAAAACATTTGTGGTTACAGCATAATAAAAATAAACCGTTTGTCGTGACTGCAGCTGACATTTATCAGCCCGTTTGTGGGTGCTCTTTCTCTCTCTCTATAATACAGAACATAATTTGTCACTTTGTAAATACATTCCAGTCTAAATCCCTGCCAGCATCTGTTAGTGTTTGAAGGATTAATGTACTACCCTGTGTATGTCTGCACTTGCAGGGAACACTGTAGCATATGATTATGGATCTTGGGAGAGAGAGGAACAGGGCATTTTCTATGCTTTTTCCTGCACATGGGTCTTGTTGGCCTTGTCCTGATTTTTCTTGTCATTATCCAGTTCTGCTTACCAGGATTCTGGTGGTCCTCAACTGTCCTTCTCCCTTTCACAGCAATGGTCACAGGAATAGTCTTTCATATGTACTGTGGGTGAGCAGTCGGAGACCTTTTGGGCTTGGGTTCAGAATTCTATCTTCATCTGATCTATGACCTCCAGTTACTTAATTTCCATTTGCTCACTTACAAAATGAAGATGCTAATATCTATCTCTTAAATCTGTTTCGATGCAAAATGCCCAGTAGAGAATTTGGCCAAGAGTAACTGGTGGGGCTGCATCACCTTTTATCATTGTCAGCATGATTGCTGTTCTTGACTCAGTCCACGAAACTCAAACTGTCATTGGAGGATCCCAGTGCCACGAGGCAGCTGGTGGTTGTGATTCTGTTTGTTTTCTTGTTAGTGGGTTTTGTATTTGTTTGGAACTATTTATATCCCTGTAAATCAGGTGTTTGGTGGGTTCCTGGCCCAGAAAGCATTCTGTCAAGAAGGGACTGGGGTTCTCAACAAGGCTTCGTACTAAATTCTGGCAAGACTGAGGGATTTAAACCCATCCCCAGTGGCAGCATGATGCAGAGACCTGCTGGAGGGCCGTCCTTGCTCTCTGCAGCAGAAGGCATCCACTCCCCTGAGTGATCATGTGTCCGTAGTTCCTTCTACTATATGAAATGGCAGTAGTCTGCCAATCCATCTTAAGCTCCTGCTTTTCTTTGGATTAGAAAAATTCCAGGAAATGGTAGAAACGGCCTCATTAGTAATCTTTGTGTGAGCAATCTCTGTTTCATTTTTCATTCTTTAGTTTTTGTGTGTGTATTTCTGCCTGTCCTGCTCCAGTGGTTCCCCCAACCAACCTCTGTGCCTTTATTGGCAATTCTCTCCAATAAAGAAGAAAGTGTGTGGTGCTCTTTTCATTAAAAGCATTCTTTTGCTGTTGATTAGTTTTTGTTTGAAATACAAATGCATATGAACAGGATAGAAATATCATGCCCACATACCTAGTGGTCAAGATGTGGCTTATGATTTGATGCTTTTTTTAGGATTCTGAAAGGAATCTTCAGCAGATCTAGGAGTATATCTTTGATTCTCTATGAAAAAAAATTCTTCTTTCCCTAGATGCCCCAGGATTACCATACTTGTAAAATGTCTAGAAAACCTTATTTCAATTATTTTGACCAGTATCTATAGAATTCTAAAGATTCCAAAATATATTTCTGTGTCCAAGCAGATGTATGGAATTGTAGGAACCATTTAGTGATGATACTTACAAAGTGTAATACTCCTGAAATTTGGATTATTTAGTAGGGAAACATTTTGCATGGAACAATGTTAGCAGATTCTCACTGCTAAATCTATTGTACATCCTTAGTTCTACACACTGTTTGGGAGTCTTTATGCTGTGTGTTACCTGTATCTTTACCAAATGGCCTGTGTGATAAAGTAAGACATACCTTAAGGCATAGTATGAAATTCTTCTATTTTCTCCTACATCCATTGGAATCTGTGAATAATATTAGTTAAAGACTGTCAGATGTCAGGAAAAACACCAAATTTCTTGATTCTTGTTCTAAAACAGGAGTCACAAGCTGTACTCTGCTGGGAGGTAATCCAGCCTAACACCTGTTTTTATAAATAAAGTTTTATTGGAATGCAACCATACCCACTCATTTACAGTATCTATGGCAGCTTTTGCTTTCATGCTACAAAAGTTGAGTAGGTAATGGCCTGCAAAACCTAAAATGCTATCTGACCCATCAGAGAAGAAGTTAGCTGATTCCTGTTTTAGAAGATTCATGACCATTTGGAAAGAAAAGTGTGTTCCACTAAATCAGAATGAGCAGGTGCTTAGCTTCATATCTTATTTCTACACATATGGAAGCCATTCCAATGATACATTACTTAGTTATCAAACGTGGTTAATCCAAAGAGGGGTGGGGAGAGCAGAGAGGTTGAAGTTAACTGTTTTGCCATCATAAAGTTAAACATTTAATGGTGAAAATAAAACAGAAAAATGTAAGAGGCTTTGGCTTCGTGGACAGAGCAACATTCCTGGGAGTGTACATTTGGCCCCACTGTGATCTCCTGGGCACAGGGGAATTTCAGTGTCTGGAAGAAAATTCTGGCCCAGAGACAATAGTGTTATCTTATCAGGAGAGTTGGCTCATTAGAGGGAGGGAGAACTGAATCCCAATTCTGCTGGCTATTAATTATGTGTGTTTTGAGCAGATTTTTTCATGCCTTCTCGGCCTTTGTTTTCTTTATAAAATACAGGTCATTAGGCCGACCTTGAAGGGCTCAGCAGGGTAAAATGTGACAAAGTTCATAGGCATTCCTCCTCGGACTACTATCTGCCAGAGAGCAGGTCCTCAAAAGTGTTTAATTGGCAGTGAGTGTTTGCCTCTTGGAAGGGATTTTGAAATTTGTACAGGGAGGAAGTCTTAGGTCCGAGATATGTGAAGAAAATGACACTGGATCAACTGGGAGAGTTGACCCTCAGCCAGAACGTCCTCAAGTCCTCCAGGGCGCCTTGCAGACCCAGAAAAGAGCGCCGCCGATAATATCATGCTCGGGGCCTTCCTCTGCAGAGGTGGAAGCTCTGGGCCACCTTGCCACACTGCCAGCCCCAGAAGCTCCCCTGTCCTTAAGCCAAAGGGAGCAGGGAAGATGCCCATATAAATACTGGAGAGGCTGGAATTGGGTGCACTGAGGCCAAGCTGCCCGAAAATGCACGCCATCCCAGAGTTGTGTCTAATGGACACTTATAAGCCGGTGTCCCCCATGCCCTTCCCGCTCCATTGCTGTCTGCGATGCTGTTCTGAAAACTTGTAGTGTATATGTAGCTGGCTTTACACAGAATTATCCAATGTGATTCATTTTTCCCATTTGGCTATAAGAGCGGAGACCACAGAACAAGCCAGAATGAATATGGCTGTTTGCTGATGCCCAAAGCAGCATGCTTTGTGCATCGAACAGACAGACATCAAGCTACTGCACTGAATCTGTGTGAAAGTGTTGGACTCTGTTCCATCCCTCATGGACTTTCCTTTCCCCAGCTCCTGTTTGGACTTCATTTCCTGAAGGAGTCCTGGTGGAGCTGTCAGACAAGCCCTGGAAACCGCACTAGCCCACTCGGTGCATGAGCACTCTCTCTCTCGCTCTCGCTCTCACTCTCTCGCTCTCGCTCTCTCTCTCTTCTCCATAACTTCTACTGTAAGGCTATCTGGAACTATAGGCTCGGGTAAGAAAGTAGCACCATTGATCTGATGTATGTACTGGGCTGAATTATTTGAATTAATTTTACGACACAATGCACTTTTGACCCTCAAAGACTTTTCCAGGCTTATTTTATGCAGTTTGGACTTTTCCAGCTATCTAATATTCCAGCATCTGTTTCTGCATGTGAACTGGATAGTTCTTCCCTGAGCACATCTTTTCTCCTGCTGTCTTGGTAAAAGCAGTACAGAGCAGCCACCACCCCCTGACCTGACCTTCTGGCTCTTCTCTTGAGCTTCAGGCTCTGTAGGTACTAGATCTGCCTTTCACGTTGGGACAGAGAACAGTTTTATGAAATGAGTTCCCATGTATGACACAGATCCAGAGGGCTATCCCTGATTGACAGGTGGCTGTTCTTTTTGTGAAAAAAGTTTCTAAGCTTCTGTCGTCTAGTGGCTCCACTATCCCCTAGAATGTTGTTATAATCTTCATTCATCTTATGGAAGGAGAAAGAGAATATGGGGAACCGAATTCATGTTAAGAATAGACCAGGAGTTACACACTGTTCCTCTCAAAGGCCATTGGTGGAAACCTTGATGCCCACCTCAATGCAGGCTGGGGAATGTAGTTCCTGGCTGGTCAGTCTCTTCTCAGCACAGTCCCATCCTGTGGAAAGGGGAGCACTTGTTTGAGAGAAGCTAGTTCTTTCTCTCCACTGTGTATCTTTTTATATAACATAGGGTAATTTTTAAAATTCTAGTTTGTTGGTTTCTGCCTTTAAATGTGTGAATTTAAGTCCCTTTCTATTTCTTCTGATTATGGGTATATTTGTACTAATTTCTGTGTTTTATTTTGTGTTTTCCCTCTACCAAGAGTTTTCATTATTACTTTTAGTTCTTTTTAGACATTTTTGGATTAATTCATTTTCTTTATATCCTGTGTACTCCATATGCCATTTTTGTTTTCTTGCTGTTGCTTTGGAAGCTAAATATTTTCCTTCCTTCCTTCCTTCCTTCCTTCCTTCCTTCCTTCCTTCCTTCCTTCCGTTCTTCCTTCCCTCTTCCCTTCTCCATATCTCCATCTCTTCCTTCCTTCTGTAGTTATTCTTGAGGTTTTTATATACATATTTAAATTTTCTCTTATCAAGTATTAAGTTATTTAATGTCTCCTTCATTTAACCAACAAACCCGAACCCTACATTATTTACTGGGTCAGTGAGACCTTCCTTCTCTCCCCCATCCCATAAAAATATTCTTGCTATTGTTTCAAATCCATCTGTAATACCCTTTCAGTGTAATTTGTTTGGTCCTGTGCTAATGTAAAGGACGTGCGGAATTTGGGGATAACTTGACTATGACTCCTTTTCTGAGTGTGTACTGTGTTGAGTTCTCATCTTTTTCTGCCTTTATGGGTGTTTTGGTTGGAACCTATAAGAGGCTGCTTGGTAGATGCCACTTTAAGCTGGAAACCTGATTTCTCTCTGAAGCATTTTCAAGATTTTTTTTCTAGTTTATCTGTTGAACTAGAGGCTCATTGCATGAAGAGATTCGTGCAATAGACCTTCCCTTCCCCTGGCTGCCAGCACCGGTTTTCCTCCGGCACCCAGGACCCAGGCCTTCACTGCTCCAGCCGGAGCCTTCCGTCTTTGCTCTGCCGCTTAGGGCCTATTTATGCAAGTTAACCGCCATCTTTGTTGGGTTAATTTGCATACTCTCCTAATTGGCTGGTGAGCCTAGTGGAGGGACAGTCAATTTACATGTTTGTCTATTATTAGGTAAGAAGATATCCTGCCTTGCTTCTTCAGAACCTTGGAAAGATTTCTCTCTTTGGATTCATCCTTAAATTAAAAATAGCCTTGTGGTCAGGCCTCCAGTGTGATGGTACTATTACATATTTACTGCATGCTTGGTACACTGAGCTCATATCCATCATCACACAGTGTGACCACCTTCTGAGGGGCAGGTGCTCAGTCAGTAGGCTGAAAGCACCAGGAGAAATGCCCAGCTTTCCAAATGGCTTATAGATAATTGTTGCCAATGTCACTAGCCTGCTTTCATATCTATTTACAAATTTTTCCCAAGTTTTGTGGCATGTTATATATTCATTCATTAATTTTCTAAATTAAAGCTTGCCTTGAAAACCCTCTTCTTGCTACTTTCTGTGTACCAGGTATTAGAGAGAGAGATATAAAACTGTGTGTTTTAATTTACCATAAATGTCAATGTGAATTATTGGTGTTTTGGTTTTCTTTCGTAGTCTCCCGCAGTGTTCTTGGGAATGGAGATTGCTATAACCTTTTTGGAGGACACCCAGCAAAAATCTATCAAAATTTAAAATGTAGATATCTCTTGATGTAGCAGTTCTACTTCTAGGAATTTGTTCTTTAGAAAAAAAAATCATATATTACAAAGTATAAGTATTGCAGCATTGCATTCGGTAACTAAAACCTGGCAACTATATAAAATGGTATTAATTACAATAAGAACAATCGTAAACACATGATACCTTTTTAAGATACTTTCCATGGATATTATTCCATTGAATTCTCACAGAAATCCCAAGAGGACATGTTTATATTATTTATTATATTATTTATATTTTTATAGATGAGGAAATTCAGGCATCAAGAATTTAAGTGAAAGTTCACAAAGCCAGTGAAGGATGTGGAGGGCTAAACCCTGCAAATGGGAAATATTTTAATAAATGATCAAAGACGTCTTTAATGGGCTCTGTACAGGTTGAAACTAATGGGAGTAGAATTCTATATAGATATATTTAATTATGTGTTAATTAGTAAAAACCAGGTTGTAAAATAACCCATGAGCCCTGCAACTCTGTCTGTAGGCACCCGTTGCCCAGTGTTTGTGTATGTGTAGAAAATACACTCTGGAAGGATGTGCATCGTGCTGACCCTCTGTTTCTCTTGGGCAGTTGGGTTTGGAGATGTTTTTACTCAATACGTTATACACTTCTGCATTATTTCTATTTTTTTCAATGAGCCAGTTTTATTTTTACAACTAAGGATAAATGTAAGTAGCTGAAAACTTCTTCAGGTCCATCAGTGTTCCTCTCACCAGCTCACACAGGCAGCCTGGCACTGTGGACCCCCGGTGCCAGTGGTAGGGGCTCTCTGTGCATTGTGGGAAGTTTAGTAGCATCCCTAGCCTCTATCCATTAGATGTCAGTACACCCCTCCAACTAGTTGTTGGGCCAGAAAAGTTTCCAGACCTTGGCAGATGCGCCATGGGGGGCAGATGCGCCCTGGGGGGCAGAACCTCTGCGTGGCCCTGCTGGCACTGGGCTATCTGTGTGCTGTTTTCTCCATTCTGAGGGTTGTAATGAAAATATCTCCCTCCACCTGAGGGTCTTTCAGGCTTCACCAGTCCTTCATGTGGAAGTCAGAATCCTCTAAGCCAGAGCAGACAAATCTTATTTATCTCTTTCTATTCAATTTAACCACTATTGACCTGTCACCGGTAATCAACAGGCGCCAGGTCTCTGTGTTTTGAGCTGCACTCTTTCTGAATCTAGGAGGGGGGCACTGATTTTTCTTTTATCAGTGGCTTCCCTAGCGTAGGGGGTTCCATTGCTTAACAAGTTTCATTAAGAACACAGCTATTAAATATTCAAAATCTATAGACTGTTCCTGTTGAGAATATAATTATACAGTAAATTAGCTGATGTCCATTATAGTGTCTTTGAAGCACATCTTTGATGTTTCCAGTACTTACATAAGATATAGGGGCCTGTTTATTAAGAGTCTTCAACTGTGTATAAAACTAGAGCAGTCAAAGTAATGGTGTCTGCTGAAGGATTCTTTATCATATGAATTTACCTTTAGTCATCTATTATTTATTTCAGCTATTTTATATGCCATTATAATAAATATTATGACAGAGAAAGCTTTTACGCTTCAACTTATTGTACTACTCTTTACTTGCCTGCAATCCTTCAACAAAATGTAACCATGCTTTACCTATAGTTAACGTAAATCATCACTTACATTAGAATGAAAAATTCGCTCTGAAAAAAAGGGCTCTTTCTTCAATAGCAAGGCCAAGATGCACAATCATGTTGGCTGCCAAACTCCCGTGGCTCTCGCCGTCTCGCCTTAAACTGTTTTTAAGCTGCAAAGTGAATACATTGCATAGAGGGAGAGTGGAAGGTTTTAGAATATTTTCACTCTCTTGTTAGTTTCTGGCAAGATAAGCATTTTTTATCCAGAGTGCAAAATATTGCCAATTATTGCCTAAGCATTTTTAATAGTTTTGCTTTGCGTGGCACCTAGCTCATAGACCAAATTAAATAAGCTGTTATCCAGGGCAGTTTCTCCTCGAATCAGCCTCACAATTACCTGTAGATATTGATACCGTTTATTTTATAAATTGAGTTCCAGCAACACAAGGCAAAAATTTTGACCTGTGTATAATGAAGAAAGAGTTGTCACGATCTCCTTATTAGGGATATATGTGTATTTTGGTAGCGTGGAGGATAGTGTTGAGGGCACTTGTGGGGGCTCAAGCATGAAGGTTGGTGCTTGATGGTTATCTGAAGGTCAGGTCAAGGCTCTAAGAAAAATCCAGGGCTTCGCCAAGGATCATTTTTGGTGTCGTTTCCTATTTTGAAATGTGGCATCTTCTGTAAGAGCTTTTTCTTGTTAAGGGCACAGTGGCACAGACTGGTGCACATGTACAGAGCTGTAAGAGACTCTCAGCGTCTTCTTTTCCTGGGGTGCTCTATCAAAACGGGCACCCTTTTCATCTGCAGGTTAGGCTGAGGTTGGGCAAACTTCCCTCAGACTTGCTCACAATGCTGGTACCAGTCCTTCCACTGGAGGTACTGGAGCTGAAAGTGGATGCCAGTGTTTATTTCCTCCTGTATTTCCCAGTGAGGATGCGGCCCTCCACTGCCACCATTAGCATTACTTATATAACACTGGAGAGACGAGCGTTATGAAATCCCACATAGGATATTGATGAATTATTAAACCAGTTTAGGTAGGTCTGTATCATCGTTCAGTGAATAATGTCATGTCAACAATATGCTCAGCACCAGTGTCTCTCGCTGTTGTAAATGTGACAACTTCTATTTAAGGTTTCCGAACATAAAATCAGGACTGCACGTGTGTAAAGCGGGAGGCTGAGAGACATCAGCATAATGCAATTAAGGCCCATTGGATTGGAATTTGCAAGATGCCATTAGCAATAAGCTCTGAATGTAGATTATTGCCTTCATTACATTTTCTCTTTCAGCAATAGCCTTCTCTTATAAATTTCAAATGTATAAAATAATAGGATATAAAATAGACACAAATAAGAATATAAAGGCGATGTTCATTTCTTTATAGCTTCTTGGTGTTACATGTTGAAGAATATGACAGCAAGGATATACTAGTATACAGCATAGGGTGGTATCTCAGCAAAGACGCAAGCTTTGGAACGGGCCCCGTCTGGTTGTAGAGAGCTGGGTCTGTCTTACTGGCTGCGCTCAGACTCTGTTTTCTCAAAGTGGGGACTGATAGACTTTAAAGGATATTTCATATGACTCTTAACTAAAAAGTAAATGCCTGTTTGCCTGAGATGATAAGCTGGTGTACTGGGGTGACTGGAAAAAAAGAGTGAGGATTTAAGGAAGGGTTGAGAGAGGCATTTTATACCATTTTAAGATTCAAAAATTCTTAGCATGAAGTTTTTCTATTAAAGCTATATCATAGGTATTATTTTTTTCACCTTTAAATAATAATAAATACATGTAAATGAGATTTTTTTTTAGAGAAGCCTAGAAATGAACTCTTCTATAATTGTAAGAGAGGGGTAGATACTCATCCAATCGGCATAGATCAGCGCTTTCCAGTGAGATTACACACTGGCTAATGTTTGCATATGGCATGTCCCCATAGCTGAAGGAGACGCTCCTCTTGGTGTACTGAATGAAGGCTGGGCTCCCTATTTCCCTTCATTGCATCTGGGTTTCTCCATCCTTTCTTTTGTTGCTGGTGAGCACATTATGAATGTGAGATAGTCTCTTTTACATGTTGTAGTGATGGGGCAAAAAAGAAAAGGAGTAAAAGCGTTAGAATTCTTGGAATATGCATTTACCTTTAGAGGCAGTGTTACTGAACGAATGAATTAATGAATGAACAAATTCATCCTTATAAATGTTGTCTCTCTTACTGTTGACCAAGAGCAGGACAGCATGCTGCCTCTACATGAGGCAGTTCCAGATCCGGTGGGTTTCCTGGGGTTGGCCTTGCCTGAGTGGCAAGAAGGGTTGACGGCTAAGAGGACAGGCAGGCCACGTGGATATCATGGAATTTGGAATCATGATTAAAACATGGTTTAGTGTGAACTGTGGCTCTGCCAGTTACTGTCTGGGTGAAGTTGTGCAGTAGCTTTCTGAACTTTACTTTCTCTATTTGTGAACTGGGTGGTTAATAAATGACCCCATAGTGCTGCTGTGAGAATAGAAGGTGCCGTGGGGCAAGAACTCCTGGCCAGTATTCTGAGATGGCTGCTGCTACCAGTTATGCCCACTCAGCCCTGTCCATGAGGAGTGAAGCAATTTGGTGCATATGATGACGGTGATGATTACAGTGATGATAGTGTTAAAAACAACAACAAAACAATCACAGTAATGCTTTTCATTGATAGCAATTACAGACCACTCATCAGCCATCAGGCACTGCTCCAAGTGACTCACATATATATTACCTCATTTCCTGATATGGCAGGTGCCATTATTATTTCCATTTCACAGAAGAGAAAACTGAATGCACAAGATGGGGAAGTAACTGGCCAGCTGGTACGTACTGGGACTGGAGTTCAGACCCAGGTGGTCCCACCAAGTCCATGGCCTAACAAACCCCTTTTAAGTCCAGAACATTCACAGAGATGGGACCTGGGGAACTGTGGCCTCAGGGAGATTCTCTGAGCCTTCTTCCTTCTGCTCTGGTGTGACTTGTCTTCCTCCTTCCAGAGTTTCTAGTCAGACTTTCTCTGAGCTACTGATAATAGTTTATGAAATAAAGAAAGGAAACAGCAATTACTAATGTACTTAATTATGGAAAAACAATGATCATTCCTTTTTAGCAGTGGCCTTCCAACTAATAATGATAATAGTTGTTATTTATGTGCCCCATACCTTATATACATCATGTCTAATCTTTACTCTTAACCATGAAAGACAAATGCCCATTTTCAAGTAAGGCAGCCGAGGCCCCGAGCATTGAGGTCGTGTCCCTGAGGGCTCCCTGCCTGTATCGTGGTCCTGAGCTGGAACCACAGCCCGGCTCTGCCATCCTGCTGCAGATGACAACCTCCTCCTATTTCTTCATTTAAATACCAAACAATCCCCATATGGTTCCTTTGGTTTCAGGCTATATCACATCTGAGTCACACTTGGCTAATTCATAGTCATAACATGGCATGAGAGATCACTGTTGTATAACAATAGCAAGCAGTCGAAGGATTCTGCACATACAGACTTTGCAGTCACTCAGACAGGTTTACAAAGAATAGACCAGGCAGTCTTGGTCTACAGAGGGTGTCTGTGAACCATGCCACTAGCGAGTATCCCTGGTCCCAGGGAAATGGAAGAAGAGTGAGTGGGTTGCTTACTTACTCAGTCTTTCTGGTTGAGCCTGGAGTGTCAGGAGCAGTTGGGCGTCTCAGCTACTTAGAAGTTGCCTGATATTTCATGTGTGAGGTGCCACCTGTGCCATTCTATTTTAAAATGATGGGTACTAGCATCTGTATACATAATTTAAAATAAATTTACATTCTTGTTTTGCCTGAGATGATAAGCTGGTGTACTGGTGTGACTATACAAAAAAAAAGTAAGGATTTAAGGAAGGGTTGAGAGAGGCATTTTATACCATTTTAAGATTCAATATTCTTAGTATGAAGTTTTTTCTGTTAAAGCTAAGTGAATGGCTGGATAGATCTCTAGAGACACAGGCAGACAGATAGATAGGAAAGGAAGGAGAGACCAACACGTGGAAGGATAACAGTTTATTTTAGGGTAGAGAGATTGTATATGCATTTGTTTTGTTCATATTTTTTCAGCCTTTTAAAAATTTTCTATAACTAATGAAAGTGTGAAGTTGGCAGAGACCTGAAAAAAGCCTGGAGAGATAGACAGGGCCAAGTCATGTGATAGTCTTTACCATTCTCCATTATATGTCCCCATTATACACCTCTTTCTGGGCTCTTGGAGGGTTGTACCTTCTCAAACAGTGCAGTTACATGGTTGCTTTGCCAATGAAATGTGAACAGAAGCAGCCTCTGTCACTGCTGGGTGGAAGCCATGGGGAACCCTGTGCAATTGCCAGACTCCTTTCCCCACTGTGGAAGTTGCTAATGTTATAGAGATAGAGGCTTCAACTGCCTGAGCCCTGGCTACCATGATGAACATGGCCCACGATGAACATGGCCCATGAACATGGTCCGATGATGAACATGGCCCATGATGAACTTGGCCCCATCATGAACATGACCCCATGATGAACATGGCCCATGATGAACATGGCCCCACCACCCTGGGATGGATATGGAACATGAGCGAGTAATAATCCTTGGAGGTTTCGCCGAAACCGGTTTGGCTCAGTGGATAGAGCATCGGCTTGCGGACTGAGGGGTCCCAGGTTCGATTCCGGTCAAGGGCATGTACCTGGGTTGCGGGCACATCCCCAGTGGGAGATGTGCAGGAGGCAGCTGATCGATGTTTCTCTCTCATCAATGTTTCTAACTCTCTATCTCTCTCCCTTCCTCTCTGTAAAAAATCAATAAAATATATTTAAAAAAAATAATAATCCTTGGAGGTTTGGTGTGTGCGTGTGTGGTGGGATTTATGGAATCCTGTGCTGACTGACACAGAGACTCTGTGTGAACCAAGCTGAGGAATCTGGACCATATCTTTTTGGCCATTCCGAGCTACAAAAGGATTTTAAGCTGGGACTTTGTTTAGCCAATCCAGAGAGCAGATCTGGCCAAACAAGGCTGGATGGCATGTGCTAATTCCGGCACCTCTTAATAAAAAGGTCACTGGTTCCTTTGTGGTGATGAAACATTTCTATATCTCGAATCTGGTGAAGGTAACATGAATTTATATATGTGGTCAGATGTCACAGAATTATACACAAAGGCATTGCAAATAAAGAAATTAAGTGCATCTGAAAACTGGTGATATTTTAGTAGTGTCTGATGTCTAATAAATTCCACTCTGCCAGTGTCAATGTAGTGGTTCTGATATGGCTGAGATGTCACCATTGGGGATGATGGTAGTGGGCACTATAAGTACTACTTCTTGAGAGTCTATAATTGGTTCCAAACCAGAGTTGACAGCAGCAACAAAAGTTCATGAGCTAAACCATGAAAGTGAATTGTGGTCAGCCCCAGATTCAAGGCCAGACGTGGCAGAAAAGCTCACACTGGCAAATCGAAACTCTTGCCTTCACCTCACAGTCCACAGGTTATCCCTCAAAAATGGGACCCACCAGCCCCTGCATTTTCATTTAGAGCATGTCTCATGATAAACACTTTTATAAAGTTGCTAAAGTTCTTAGGTAGTCAGAAAAGCAAATCTCCCAATACACACACATAAACACCCTCTTCCCTCATTCTAAAAGCTGTGTTTTGTTTTGTTTTTCCACTGGATTCACTGTATCGCACACAGTTTTACTACATTTCTCAGAGTCGGTAGTCGAAACAGAAACCTGATACCGAGGGCAGGAGAATTACCTGAGTAATAGTGTGCAGACTTGAATCACTGTCCCCAGGAGCCTAGTAACCCACAGCCTGTGGATTATTCTGTTGAACTGCTTGATGGCTTGTGACCCCTTGTTCCCCCTAGAGGTGTACATTCTGATTTTGTTCTTATTAGTAGTGGCAGCTCTGTGCATTATTTTAAAGTGAAAGGGGAGGACCAACAGACAACTTGCCAACTGTAAGTTACACACACAGAAGCACGTGAAGGCCCCCTTGGCCATGCCATCATTATCCTTGGAAAATTGCTTTGGGATCACCATCTGGGAATGTTCTCCCTATTTAATGCAGAAATATGTACATGCGTTTTTATAATATCTCCTGGGTTTTTTTTATTGGGGTTTGGCTGAGAGGAGTAGTGTTTACCCTTCTTTCCCCAGCAGAATAAACACCTGACTCCCCTCTTAGGTGCACTTGGAGTTCTGTCAGATCCTGTGCATGGTCCTGAGAGTCATGCTCCAAGCGAGTGAGGCTGGACTCAGGGATGCAGGATGAGGGGAAAGGACACTTTATTGCTAACTCTGAAGGTCAAATCAGGTGGATGAACATTTTTGAGGCATAGGAATACTCAGGGGAATACGTTAGCCTTTGACAGACTTTACACTCTGATTTTAACCACCAGATAGATATTGGCTATTCAGACAGAAAGTGTACAGGGTTTTGATCCTCATCTGGAAGTCTAAGCTGTCTACACCGGGTGCAGCCTCACTCAAGTCCATTCACTTCTCCTTGTGGCAATTTCCTGCTCTCTAGACAGAGGTGCACAGCCTTGCCTCACTGTGGATCCTCCAGCTTGAACGTCCCTGATCTCAGGAAACCCTAACAAATACTGTGTTTCCACTTTTCCCATTTCCTAAGTCAAGTTAAATGCTTCTCCTCCTTTTGAAACCTGCACGTTTGTGCATCTGCTACTGCATAATGATTGTAAATCTATACTGGCCAGCCCTTTGCCACTGATATGCTGTTAGGTTTGGGGAAGTCATAGAATCACTCTCTGCCTGCTTTCCCTAGAACTGGGCTCTGTGATTAGACATGGCCTGGGTCCTCCAGGATATAACAGACATCTAATCTGCCATGGTCCTCAGGGCAGACCCTTGCATATCCTTAATACCATGCTGCATGGCAGTCTACCCAAAGCACCATTTATTGCAGGCTGGCACCAGGAGAAGAATTGGGCACAGTAGATGTTTTATCTCTCTCTAGTTAAATTTACCAAATACCTCCTCTCTTCCAGACAGGATGGCGGGTGCTTTACACTTATCCTCACCATTCTGTGAGTAGGTCATTAATAGTCACCTTTTACAAATGAGGAAATTGAGTCTCAGAAATGTTACCTGGCCTCAAGGCAGGCTGCTCCTCAGCTGTCTCTGCCTGATGTTTATTATTCAAAGCTTGGGAGCTGGGTGAGAGCCCAGGACCTTGGCAGCCAAGATACACTGCCCCATATCCACCAAGCATCCCAGCATGGTCTGTATCCATCCCGGAATAGGACAGCTCGGTTGGAGGATGTTCTTAGCAGTGCTGTCTGCATTCACCTTTCCTAGCCTTAGAGGTGTCCTGTTATTCTCCTTAGTCTTCCTGTAGCCTCACCATCTAGACAAGAATTCCCAAGTCAGCCATTTGTTTTATGGGGGCTCTTTTACCTGAATAGGCAGGTGGCCTGGCATCCTATCTTTGGAGGAGGTAGGTCTAAGAACTGATAGTATTGAATCTCACACCCTGAAGTCCAGCCAAACTAAAAATTGGGAGTGCCTTTCACACAAGGCAAGTCTGAGAGGCAACCCTGATCTTTCCAGAATTGTGCTGGAGCCGTCCAATGGAATGTGATGGTTCGAAGCCTGACTGCTCCAGCCCTTCGAGTTCCTTTCAGGAGGGAACTTGGGCTTTCGTGTCAGATTGGCTTGACGTTATGCTTGCTACCTGCACTTCTTACCTCTGTAATCTCTTATAAGATGCCACATTGAAAAGTGGAAAATATAGCCCATTGCTCAGTTGTGAGGGTGAAACTACATGGTGCATGTAAATGCTCAGCCCATGGGAGGCTCTGAATAGACAGTAGCCATTATGAGCATCATTATGATAATCCACATATGCCCCGTCTGTGGAGTTTTCTGGGTTACTAAACCCCGGAGATCTGAGTCAGTCATGATCCTTCTGTATAAATGACTTTTGCCTGCTTTTGTACTTATTATAAATAAATTGTCTTTAATTTTTGTAGTTGTTAATCCTCACCTGAGGATATATTTCTGTTGAGTGGAAGGGAGAGGGAGAAACAGAGAGAGAGAGAAACATGGATGTGTGGGAGACAAATCGATTGGTTGCCTCCCACACGCGCCTTGACCAGACCGGGGATTGAGCCTGCAACTGAAGTACATGCCCTTGACGAGAATAGAACCTGGGATCTTTCAGTCCATGGGCTGTTACTCTATCTACTGAACCAAACCAGCTAGGGCTATATTGTCTTTAATTTTTAATACAGTCTTGGCAGAGTAATTCCAGAACCTGCATGGCAGCTTTTGAGATTAAAATGTTGTCGGCTGAATTCTTGCCCCAGCCAGCTGTGTCCTGGTGTTCCTATCACTCCAGTTTTTTAGGATGCAGATTGAGAGGCGATACGGGAGCCTGAAGACCCTGAGGCGCCTCTCCTGTGCACTGCGTGAAGCAGCACAACCCCCAGCCTGTAGTTTCAGCAGAGGCCCGGCCTCACATCCTCCCTAAACTTGGCAGTAAAAGCCCGGTTCTTCCATTCATTTTGATGATTTATATTCTCTCTGGGCGTCTAATATTAAACAGGGGAATTCCGACATGTTCCATAACACATTTACTGTAACTTGATACCATGAACTAAACTTGCTGTTATTTATCATTTCTTTTTATTTTCTCTCATTCCAGCATAAAGCCAAGGTAGAAGCAATGACCCTGGACCTCGCTCTGCTCCGTAGCGTGCAGCATTTTGCTCAAGCGTTCAAGGCCAAGAATGTGTGAGTGTTCTAGTGGAGGGTTATAGATCATAATATCTTACTATTGTAATGTCTTTATCAGATGAACATAACTGGAAGAACGCAAGGCTGTGGTGTTGTCTTGGCGTCCAAGCTGGAGGCTCATTTATATTGGCCCGGTTAAGGTGCACCATATTTTCCTGACTCTCATTATGATATGTCATCCATCTATTAACAGCCTCCCAGATAAAAAAAAAAAAAAGACACAATTAAAGCACTAGTAAAAGTGGCTAATAAAAGCCAGATGATCATAAGGTACATCCTGCTTATGGACATTTTTGTAGTCTCCAAGTCAAGGGAAAGAACATTTTCATTGCACTCGGCAAGAGGACACCTCAGCTATCCAGTACGGCAAGGGAGCTGGGGATCTGAGCATGAGAAGGAGGTTCCACTGTTTTTCAAACCTGCCATGCTTTTACGGTGGTGTGTGAATGTGGCTCCAAAAACATGGACTCCCATCATGAAAAACTTACTCCTTTTTTCATTCTTTTTTAGTCTTTCAGAATGCCTGAAGGAGGAAGCCTTGGCCAGAGGCTGACACATTTTTATACCATTGCATGTTAACCTCTCTTTCAGACAGAGAGAGATCAGGCCTCAGATCCAATGCTGAGGCAAGCAGTGGTGGTTACCTCCATTTTAATGGTAATATTTTGTGTCCAAGTGTTTATTTTTATGGTTCTCTCACAATTTTTAGGACAGGCAATACCGGCTTCTTATTTAACATAGGGGTTTGAGTTTCATTAAGAAGTAACTTTCAGTGGGTTGAATTATTAAACATGAGGATTAAGTTAATATTAGTAGAGGTGCCAAGGATGAGATAGTTCCAAAGGTGGCACCAGCTTTCTTGACTGAATTTGGAGAACTCTGATGCATGACAAGCTATCTTTGCATCAGACTGTTAGGATCATGAACGATGGGTGTAAGGGGAGGTATCCTAAACCAAATATTTATATGGCACTATGTAGATCTGACCCCTCAGTGCTGTCCACTCTCCAATTCTTCTCATGTTTCCCTCAATTTCCCACTCAGCAATTTTAGACGGTTAAGGAGTCTGTTCTCTGAATCCATTTCTGGATCAGGCAAGTGGCCTGAGTCCTGGAGGTTGAAGGACTGAGTTAGAGTCCTCAATGAGACTTGCACCGTCCCCTAAGTGCAGGCTGCGCACTCACAGGAATACTTGGATAACAACCCTAGTTTGCCAGCAGGCCTGGGTGAGCCCTACCATGTGTGCTCTCTGTAGTGTTTGGCAATATTAGCGCTGGCCCGGCCCAGAGCTCTCAAGGAGACTCAAGTTTGGGTGCAGCAGTAGTTTTTAATATTCACCAAAGGATATTTTTTCTATTGATTTTTTTCCCTTTCAAACAGAGAGTGGAGGGGAGAGAGGCCGACCAGGAGTCAAACCCACAACCCTTCGGTCCACAGGCCAGTGCTCTCACCATTGAGCATAACTGGCCAGGACACCAGTAGCTTTTAAGTAAAAGCTACTTTGCTCACTTTCACCTTTATCATTTATTTATCTACGTGTTCATTCACTTAACATACATGTAGTAAGTGTCTCCAAAGCCTCAGGCACTTTTCCTGGTTTTGGGAAGAGAGGGGTGACCATTGGAAGCCAAGTTATGCTGAAGCAAGCCAGAATCTCAGTTGTCAGGAAGCAGTGTTTTGTTGTGAAAGGTAATAGTAATAAGAGTAAATCACAATAGCAGCAGTAGCAGCTCATTTATGAGTGGTTATTATGGGCCTCACACTTGAGAACCTTTTGCGAGAAACCAAGATGGCGGCATAGGTTAACGCCGGAGATTGCTGCCTCGAACAACCAATTCAAGGGTACACCTAAAAGACGGAACGAACATCATCCAGAACCACAGGAAGGCTGGCTGAGTGGAAATTCTACAACTAGGAGGAAAGAGAATATCATACCCAGACTCAGAGGAGGCACAGTGCTGAAGTGAAATACTCAGGTGCGGAGTGCGCGCGGAGGGGGCTGGCAGCGGAGGGCGCGGTTGTTGTTTTCAATTGGGAGGGAGTTTCAGACTCTGAGCTCCAGATCCGGGCGAGTCTCTAGGGACCCAGACTCAAATGGGAGAAGCGGGACTGTCTGGCTTCGGTCGGAACTCAAAGGCAGCTTTCTCTCCAAGGTTTACAGCGGTTGCTGGGACTCTGTGAAGCAGAGCACCTAGGGACGGAACTGAGAGCAGCATAACTGCTCGCTCCGCCTGCCCTGTTTGATCTAGTGCGACCTTCCCCGCCCAAGCCCTGCACAGAGCCATTTGCCAGATAGCCTCAGGCAAAGGCTAGATTAGCACCTCCCCAGAGGACAGAAGTTTTCCCACTGCAGACACAGCTGACTCTCATAGCCAGTTGGCCTGGAGGTCAAATCCACCCAGTATTAACTACAACAATCAAGGCTTAACTACAACAAGACTGCACACAAAGACCACTAGGGGGTGCACCAAGAAAGCATAAAAAAAAATGCGGAGACAAAGAAACAGGACAAAATTGTCATTGGAAGATATAGAGTTCAGAACCACACTTTTAAGGTCTCTCAAGAACTGTCTAGAAGCTGCCGATAAACTTAATGAGATCTACAAGAAATCTAATGAGACCCTCGATGTTATGATAAAGAACCAACTAGAAATTAAGCATACACTGACTGAAAGAAAGAATATTATACAGACTCCCAACAGCAGACCAGAGGAGCGCAAGAATCAAGTCAAAGATTTGAAATGCGAAGAAGCAAAAAACACCCAACTGGAAAAGCAAAATGAAAAAAGAATCTGAAAATACGAAGATAGTGTAAGGAGCCTCTGGGACAGCTTCAGGCGTACCAACATCAGAATTATAGGGGTGCCAGAAGATGAGAGAGAGCAAGATATTGAAAGCCTATTTGAAGAAATAATGACAGAAAACTTCCCCCACCTGGTGAAAGAAATAGACTTACAGGTCCAGGAAGCGCAGAGAACCCCAAACAAAAGGAATCCAAAGAGGACCACACCAAGACACATCATAATTAAAATTCCAAGAGCAAAAGACAAAGAGAAAATCCTAAAAGCAGCAAGAGAAAGAAACTCAGTTACCTACAAGGGAATACCCATACGACTCTCAGCTGATTTCTCAACAGAAACTTTGCAGGCCAGAAGGGAATGGCAAGAAATATTCAAAGTGATGAATAGCAAGAACCTACAACCAAGATTACTTAATCCAGCAAAGGTATCATTCAGAACTGAAGGTCAGATAAAGAGCTTCACAGATAAGGAAAAGCTAAAGGAGTTCATCACCACCAAACCAGTATTATATGAAATGCTGAAAGGTATCCTTTAAGAAGAGGAAGAAGAAGAAAAAGGTAAAGATACAAATTATGAACAACAAACATGCATCTATCAACAAGTGAATCGAAGAATCAAGTGAACAGATAATCTGGTGATCATAATAGAATCAGGGACATAAAAAGGGAATGGACTGACTATTCTTGGGGGGGAAAGGGGTGTGGGAGATGCGGGAAGAGACTGGACAAAAATCGTGCACCTATGGATGAGGACAGTGGGTGGGGAGTGAGGGCGGAGGGTGGGGTGGGAACTGGGAGGAGGGGAGTTATGGGGGGAAAAAAGAGGAACAAATGTAATAATCTGAACAATAAAGATTTAATTTTTTAAAAAAAGGAACCTTTTGCATACATTTTCTGGTTTAATTCTCAAAGCAACCCTTTGTGGTAGGTGATGTGTGGTATCTCTGTTATACAGATGCAGAATGGGAGACCAAAAGAGTAGGTCAGTTATTTGAAGGCAGCTGGCTGGGAAGCAGAGGGGCTCTGATCCCGTGGGGTTCCTTACTCCTGCTTCCCCTCCATGCCGAACTGTCCTTTCTTTTACATGGGGTGAAACCAAGATCAGAGAAAGTGAGTGACTTTCACAGGCTCACTTGGCAGGTTGGCAGCAAATGTAGGGTTTTTATCAAGCTCTGACTTTTTTGCCCGCTCCTGACACCACCCTGCTCCAGCAAGAGCTTAGATGTACTGCCTCTCCTCACGTCCTCCCATTCTGTGTCAGACCGCATTGTGAGCAGGCGGTTCTGCTGGAGAGAGCCAACTGTTACATAAAATCACTGTGTTCCAAGTCTTAACAGGACCATTAGTTTTTAACCATTACGTAGTTCAAAAATCATCACATTCAACTGCCTTTTGTAATCACCAAGCCCCAACTTCTTAGAGAAAGCTATCACCCGTTTTGCCCTAATCTTAGATTTTAGCAAATGACTTTGAATTTGTATATTTCTGGGTTCAGAAACAAGGGTGATTTTCCTTTTAGCAAACCCTGTACCACAAACCTCTTTTTTGATGTCTCTCGAGAGTACAGTGTTTTACATGTTTTAGAGAAATATTGTGGTGGGGAAAATATGCATTTAAATAAGCGAGTGATTTCAACGTTTGAAATCCTGCCAGTGAAATCTCTCCTGGATAGGCAGGCAGCAGTTCAGCGCTTACAGGTCTTTAGATACTGAGAACTGTCAGAAGTGAACTTAAGTGTTGGTGACTGGGCTGCCAAAAAAACATGTGTAGCTCTATTCTTATAATCACCTCCCATCTTTAGACATTAAAATTTCCATGTGTGTAAAATATAATGACAAATGAAAGTAAGGCTGCCAGTTCAGAGCCAACCTCTTTCTGTGTTGGGGAACTAAGGAGAGGAAACACCGTTACATTTAAATTTCATGTGGATGCCCCCATTCCATATCCCATTTTCAAGCCTGTCTGTAAGCACCCCGGAAGTTTTTCAGGCTCCCTTTTCCTGCGTGTCTATCCTGGGTTCACATTCCAGCACTGCAACATGCAGCATCTTGTGTAGACTGAGGCCCTGAGACTGAAAAAGGTGGAAACAGATGTGCAATGGAGACCATGGTACAAGACTTGGCTCACTGTACTCTGGAGCCACCCTTCATCTGCCTTCTAGTAGGAGGAGATGCGGACTGGCCTATTCTGGGAAATCATCTTCTGTGTTGGAAGTGGGAGTGAAGCCATTTCAAAATGAGCACTGCTAATGTGATGATGCAAAAATCACTTTTACTTTATTTTGTGCAAGGCAATGTGCTAAGCACATTTGTCTTTATATTCTTACAGTAACCCTGGGCATTAGTCATTTTTATCTCTATTTTACAACTTGAAGGTCTCAGCTTTTCAGAGAGAGTCTAAATGGCTTTCCTCAGGTTAGCAAGTTGTGAGTTCCAAAATTTGAATCCAAGTCTGAACTCAGAGAGACTACTGTTTTTGTTAATTCTCAGATTCCAGTCATAGTTTTCAGGGTGGATTTCTGTATTGGTATGTATTGCTGAGTAATATGTTACTTTGTAATTTAGTAGTCTAAAACCACTTAAAACAATAAATATTTCTATTCTCTCTTCCTCTTTCAGCTTGTTTAAGTCAGTATTCTAATAATAAGGTCAATGCATTTTTAAAAATATATTTTATTGATTTCAGAGAGAAAGGGAGAGGAATAGAGAGATAGAAATATCAATGAGATGTTTCATCATCTATTGGCTGCCTCCTGCATGCCCCTTTCGGGGGTCAAGCCAGCAACCCAGGCATATGCCCTGACTGGGAATCACAACGTGACCTTCTGGTTCATAGGTTGATGCTCAATTACTGAGCCACACCTGCTGGACAAGGTCAATGCATTTTAATAAATAGTTTTTCCCTCAATTATTTTTCTTAAATTAATGCAACATACAAGGTGGGGCAAAAGCATTTTTTACAGTTGTGCATATGGAAAATAATATAATAATTAATAAATACTAATTCAAATATTTCAGGTACTCACACCTATAAACCTACTTCTGCCCTACCCTATTTGTTGAAGGGCCGAGGTTGTCCTGTAGAGTTTTCTGTAATCTGTACATTAGTGACTGCATACCTGGGGTGTCATTTAACATGTTCTGGTGTCTACTATGTTTCTTGTGACATGGTAGCTAAGTCTAGAGGCTTGAACAAATTCCTGTTTAATTTTCTGGCAAGCATAGCTCATAGATGGTGAAGTCTTCCATCAAGAGGGCACATATACCTGGTTGATAAAGCCAGTTTTCTCAAGGCTCAGCACACCTTTATCAGCCCCTTCTTCTGGCCACTCTCTCCTGGTCTGCCCACCCCATTTTCATTCACTTATTGTGTTATTCTCCCCCCACTCTTCTGGGTGGTCAGCCCAGGAAGCCTCAGCTTGCTTCCAGACAGTTCTCCCAGGAGTTAGTGATAGTGGTGGTCAGCCAGTGTGTCTCAGGTCGAATTATTTTGGGCATTACTGGAAAGTTCCAAACCAAAGGCTGTGGTAAATCCCAACCAAACTGAGTTTTGAGGGATATTTTTGTTTTAACTGCAATCCTGGAGTGAAGCCAGACTCCATACTGCCTGGCAGCGGAGGCATCCATCAGAGCATGAGGACTGGGACCCTTACAGATCATTCAGACCACATGTTGGGATTTTCTGTGATGGTTCTGGAATAGTAACATGTTGTTTGTGGGGATTTTGCACATTTTCACCCCTAGTCCTATGTCTAGTTTATTGAGAAGCACCCATTTTGAATAGGGTCTGGAAGAGCTCAACAGCTCCGAGACCTGGGAACTCCAAAAATATTTTCTTTTTCACATGTTTTATAGTTTGACTTCCATAGATTCCTGAAATAATGAATACCAGGGTTCCAATCCTGGAATTTTAAAAGTTGGTGGTGGCATGTAATGTATAGCAAATCCAATTGCTTGCAACCCAGTAACCAATCAGCTCTTTTAATTCTGACCAAGGTCTTTGGTTCATGATGGAAACTAACTGAAATTGATAGTAAGTTCATATTAACATAATACATGCAGTTCTGAAGGTTTCTAGAACTTCATTGTTGATCATGCATTTCTATTTTCTCATCTTAACTTTCTGTCTAAAGTATAATTTAAATAAATTAAGCTTCCTTAATTTTAAAGAAATAATATAGGATAATAATGTTTAAAAGGAAAGATTAAAAGTTTTCTACCCCACCTTTACTTTTTAAATATTTGAAGGAGAAAAATCTTTAACAAAGTTATTTATTTTCACTTTTTACTAAATTACTTTCAGAACTTGCATGTACTAATCCCAGATATAATATTCTTGGATTCCTATTCCAAATTTTGCTGTCTCAAATTCTTCTATGGAAGTGGGTGGGCTATAAATTATAAATAAATTCCAAATTTTGAGGGATAAATTACCCCGAAGACCATTGTATAAATTATGGCTTAATCTTTCTTTCTCTCCTCAGCTTAACTTTAAGAATAATGTTTTAGCCAACATATCTGCATTACTCTTTGCTCAACATGAGAAATCCATTTCTGGTTTGCCTAACAGAGGATCATGTTGCTTTGCTTTTCTACACTGTATGAAAACTAAAATAAATAAAAACAGAGTCAGGTTTTAGGTGTAATGAACTTTCTAAATCTTTATCTTAATTATGACTCTTTAAGGAAAAAATTTAAAAGTCTGTAAATTAGTTTTCTGCCATCCCATACATTTTCCATCTTAAGTTATTAAAAAATCATATTGTGAAACATTTAATATATTTACAAACATCAAGAAAGAATGCTTCCCTCAGAAGTAAATTTTTAATCTGAAAATTAACTTTCAGCATCATTTGCTTTTATATAATTCTTTAGAACTCTTTCTAAAATATACTGTCATTCCTTAATAAACAGAAATACTAACTTTAAGCAATGCAGTATAGTACAGGGGTAAGCATACTTTCGTATAAAGGGCTAGAGAATAAATACTTGAGACTTTTCATGACATAAGATCTCCGTTGCAGTTAGCTCTGGCTTGTAGCATGAAAAATACATGGACAATATTTAAATGGGTGAATATGACTGTGTTCCAGTAAAACTTTATTTATCAAAACAGGTGATGGGCTGGATTTGGCAAGGGCCACAGTGTGCCAACTGCTGGTGTAGTGGAAAGAATACAGAGTTTTGGGATCAAGTGAACTTGGATTTAAATCCCAGCTCTACTACTTACTAGCTTTGTGGCCTTGGTAAAGTCTTAGCATCTCTGGGCCTCACTTGCCAGATGTATATAAAGTAGAGGATCACATATACCTGTTAGAGTTGTTGAGGAGAATAGCCATAATGTATGAAATAGCCAGATACAGCTCAGTGCACTGTGCCATTGACTATTACTAACATGTATTTTTTATCATCTTGATTTTTAAAAATATATTTGTTTATCATCTAATTTTTTAAAATGTATTTTTCTTGATTTCAAAGAGGAAGGGAAAGGGAGATAGAAACATGAATGATGGAAGAGAATCATTGATCAGCTTCCTCCTGTGTGCCCCATACAGGGGACTGAGCCCGCAACCCAGGCATCAAACTGTGACTGGGAATCAAATTGTGACCTCCTGGTTCATAGGTCAGTGCTCAACCACTGAGCCATGCCAGCTGAGCAATCCTAAAATTTTAAATAATACATATAGATAAAATAGAAACAAGGAATTGACTCAAACAGGAAAGGGGAATCAAAATAGACTAGTAAGATGTGATCATAGAGGAAGAGAGTCTATCTCATAAGGTCTTTCACATTCATTAAAAATTGGGCCTAAGAATGAGCTTTGGGATTCCTGGCCATCAAGAGAAGAGAGGAATTCAGCTTCACTTTGCCCACAGCAAATAAGCATGACAAGATCAAGCAGAAAAGGTTGTTACTACAGTGAAATTCCACTGAGGACCACAGAGTACTGATTACTGAGTATTCCCCCTCTTCATTGTTAGTAAAGCCATGGACTTGAGGGATATTTCAGTTTTCTTTCAGAGTAAATAGCTAGACCAGGGGTGGGCAAACTTTTTGACTCGAGGGCCACAATGGGTTCTTAAACTGGACCGGAGGGCCGGAACAAAAGCATGGATGGAGTGTTTGTGTGAACTAATATAAATTCAAAGTAAACATCATTACATAAAAGGGTACGGTCCTTTTATTTTTTAGTTTTATTCATTTCAAACGGGCGGAATCTGGCCCGTGGGCCGTCGTTTGCCCACGGCTGAGCTAGACTCTGTTTTCTTTGCCATTATCACATCTGTTTCACCTGGCTTTAAGTAGCTTTTCCAAAGTTGCCTTAAGAGCAACCTGCTTTCAATGGTTGCTATTTGAATGATATATATTTTCCCAATCTGATACTTTTAACCTAAATGTACATTTAAATGTAGAGAATGTATCTCCTATAGATGGCATATACTTGGGTATGTCCAGAAATGATTTATGCTGAAAATCTCTGCCTTTTGATTTAATTTTTAATCCATTTGATTTTAATGTTATTATTTATACTAGAGGCCTGGTGCATGAAATTCGTGCACAAGGGTGTGTCCCTCAGCTGGCCTGCACCCTCTCACAATCTGGGACCTCTCAGGTACGGTCCCTAGGCCTGGCCTAGGGACCTGGCCAGCAGTCAGGGCCTATTGGGGCTTTCCTTCCACCGGCTCCCAGCAGCTTGCCCTGCCCCTGCTGCTGCCACTGCTTGCCATCTGTGAGGCACTGCCCCCTCCCCCGCCTCTGGTCACCTCCTTCTGCAGGCAACAGGTGTGGGGTGCGATCACTTGGCTGGCCTGAGCCCCCCTCTGCAGGGTGATTGCTGGCCGGCCCCGTACCCCCTACACAGTGTCGCTGGCCTGGACCTCCCTCTTTGGGGCGATCGATCGTGGGGCTCCACGGTGGATCGTCCAGTAGAGGGAGGCCCCACCCACCTGGCCGGGGCTCTGCGATCTATCGCTACGCAGAGGGTGGCCTGGGCCTCCCTCTTTGGGGTGATTGCGGAGCATCCCCCTCCATCGATGGCCCTCCCGGCCGATGGCCTGGGCCTTCCTCTTTGGGGCAATCGATCAATCATGGAGACCTCCAATCAGTTGCTCCACAGAGGGTGACCTGGGCCTCGCTTTGCTGGCGATCGTGGAGTGAGGTTGAGCCTCCAGACCAATCACATCTCACCCGTCTTGGCTGGTCTGATGCTAGTGTGTGTCATAGCATGGTTGTCCAGAAGGTCGTTCAGTCAATTTGCATATTATGCTTTTATTATTATAGACTAGAGGCCCGGTGCACAAAAATTTGTGCACTGGCAGGGGGGCGGGTGTCCCTCAGCCCCACTTGTGCCCTCTCACAGTCTGGGGCCCCTTGGGAGATAACGACCTGCTGGCTTAGTCCCGTTCCCTGGTGGCAGAGGGCAGGCCCAATCCCTAGGTGCAACCCCTGGTTGGGCTCAGAGCAGGGCCAATTGGGGAGTTGGAGCGCCACCCCCTGTCATGCACAGAGCAGGGCGGATCGGGAGGTTGTGATGCCACCCTCAGTCATGCTCAGGGTAGGGCCAGTTGAGGGGTTGGGGCGCCGTCCCCTGTCACACTCAAGGCAGGGTCAATGGGGAGTTTGTGGCACCACCCCATCACACACAGAGCAGGGCCGATCAGGGGGTTGGGGCGCTGCCCCCTATCACGCACAGAGCAGGGCCCATCAGCGGGTTGGGGAGCTCCCCCCATCATGCACAGAGCAGGGCCAATCAGGGGGTTGGGGAGCTCCCCCCTGTCACGCACAGAGTAGGGCCGATAGGGGTGCTGGGGCACTGCCCCCTGTCACACACAGAGCAGGGCAGATCAGGGGGTTGGGGCGCCACCCCCTATCACCCACAGAGCAGGGCTGATCAGGGGTATGGGGCACTCCCCCCGTCACACTCAGGGCAGGGCCGATGGGGAGGTTGCAGCTCTACCCCGTCACATACAGAGCAGGGCCCATGGGGGGTTGGGGCGCCACACCCTGTCACACTCAGAGCAGGGCCGATCGGCAGGTTGGAGAGCTCCCCCCTATCAGGCACAGAGCAGGGCTGATCAGGGGATTGGGGTGCCTTCCCCTGTCATGAACAGAGCAGGGCGGATAGGGAGGTTGTGGCCCCGCCCCCTGTCACACACAGAGCTGCAGGGCAATCAGGGGATTTGGGCCCTGCCCCGTCATGCTGCTCCAGGGGCCAGGAGGCCTCGCGGCTCCACTGACCCCAGTGCTGGGAGGCCTCGCGGCTCTGCTTGACATCGGGCCAGTGAGGACTCACTGCTCAGCTGATCCCGGTGCTGGGAGGCCTCGCAGCTCCACTGATCCCGGGGCATGAAGCCTCGCAGCTCCGCTGATCCCAGGTTCGGGAGGCCTCGCGGCTCCGCTGATCCCAGTGCTGGGAGGCATATTACTCTTTTACTATATAGGATTGAGGGCTGGTGCACGGGTGGGGGCCAGCTGGTTTGCTTTGAAGGGTGTCCTGGATCAGGGTTGGGGTCCCGCTTTGGTGCCTGGCCAGCCTGGATGAGGGGCTAATGGCTGTTTGCAGCTGGTCACACCCCCTTCAGGGTGGGGGTCCCCACTGGGGTGCTGAGGGCCGTTTTCAGGCTGGTGGGTGACTGAAGCTTTCAACCTCTCCTTTTTTTCTTTTTTGTTTTATTCTTGGATTTATTTACCTTCTATGGCTGTCACTGGAACTGAGAGCCGGCTTTAGCTCTGAGGCTAGGCTCCAGCTCTGAGACCTTGGCTGCTGATCTGGGTTTGTTTGGATTGTATAATTGAAACACTGTTTCAGCTTCAGCTCCGAGGCTGGCTAGCTGAAAGCAGGTTTCTGGGGTTTGTTTAGCTTCTATATTTGCAACATAGTTGCTTAGAGTGCAGCTCAGAGGCCGGCAGCGGCAGGCGGGGAACCTTGGCTTCTTCCGTCACTGGAGCAAGCAAGCCTCCTGTTTGCTTCAGCTGCCTGGCTGCCGGCCACCATCTTGGTTGGCAGTTAATTTGCATATCGCCCTGATTAGCCAATGGGAAGCGTGTCAGAGGTATGGTTCATTACCATGTTTCTCTTTTATTATATAGGATAGTTGGGTTTATGTCTGCCATTTTCCTTTTTGTTTTTCTTATGTCTCATGTCTTTTTAATACCTTCATGCTTCTGATAATACCTCCTTTTATATTAAGTAGTTTTTCAGGTCAAAATTTTAATATTTTAATGCTATTTTTACTGTTTTGTTATTTTCCTAGTAGTTGCTCTGGGATTAACCATATACATCTTAATATAAGAGAATCTACCCCAGATTTTATTTACCACAGATACTAACTTTAATTCTAGTGTAATATAGAAAAATGTATTTCTATATGTCTATATTCTTTTTCCTATATTTGTGCTCATATTATTATACCTAGCATAATGTACAAATACATAGATATATTAAATTCATCTTCATAAAAAAAAGAGCAACCCGCTTTGAATAAGTGAGGTACCATGGGATATATTAAAAATAGTGAACTTGCTGTGTACTCTGGTATACCAAAGTATTTCACATGCCTTCTCCCCTCTGTTTAGTTTTAAATGTTTCCCTTCCTCTCATTATTTATCCAGTGCTTACAATAGTACCAGGATCTGGGCTAGACATGGGTTTTAAACATTTGTCATCTCATTTCTCCTGTGCCTTATTTCTCTCTTATAGTAGTCATGAAACTTAAGGACATTTTCATAACTTTTCATGATGGCCATATTAAAAAACATATGCTAGGTAGAGAAGAAAAAAATAAGCTAATTTAATTAAGGGCCTCTTAGCAGTTAAATTTGTCAGAAAAAATTTTCCGTGAGCCTTTTGCCATCATTAAAAGTCATCACTGCTAAGGAATACATGAAAATGTGTTTGAATTAACCACAACCATGTTAGCAAAATAAACAGTTTTGACTTCCCAACAGAATTCTAGGGCCAGCCATCACTATCATGTTTCATAAAATCAAAGTAATGTATGTTAATTGAAGATACACAAAAAAGCCCCTTCCAGGAAGAATAGAAACCCAGCTTGGAAGGGTAAATACAATTACTCTGTGGTTGCCTCTTCCTTCCCACACTTGTCAATCCACCAGTGCTGGTATTATATCATCAGCTTTAGCAAAGAATATTAATTTTGTTGCTGGTATTCAACAAAGATCTCTTAAAGCAGTTGACTATAGCACAAGTCAGCAAAGTTTTTCGAAAAGAATCAAATATTTATTTAAATATGTATATAAATATGTTGTCTTTGTGAGCCAGATGGTCTGTAGCAACCATTCAGTCAGTATTGAGTGCATTTTGAGTGTTGAATGAGACCATCATAGGGCAAAAGTAGCCTCTGTTAAAGTGTAAACAAGTAGACATGGCTGCGTTCTAATAAAATTTTATTTAAAAGCAGGAAGTGAGTTGGATATTTTATTTGATCTGGTGATTGTGGTCTGTTAATTCTTGGACTAGAACTCACTATTCCTTGAAATGTAACTCATTTTAATAGCATCCTTTCTCACTATGAGAAATAAGAGCGATTTTTCTTAGAAAATGGTTTATGTTAGATCTGGTCAAGATAAATAAGTACATATAACCATTGTTGTGTGCATGGTTAATTTTAATTCTCTGCAGAAAGTGCTGATACTTAGAGGCTGATCAAAGAGATGAGTTTAAGTAGAACAGTGTTCTGTGATGAGTTTGGTGTAAGCAGGTCAACGACCACAACTAAATATTGTTTATTTATAATGAGGACACTGTAGTCCTAATTGGGACTTGGAACCATATAATGATGATGATGATGATAATTATTAAAATTTATCACCTATTTATTATGCATCATGCACAGTTAAGCACTTATATGCCATCCCATTTTATTCTCATAAGAACTCAGAGGGTAGAACAAAAGGCTTGAAGAGTGGTAGTATCTTATGGTTCAGCCTAATACAATGATGACCCACATCTCACAGATCAAGAAATTGGGGCTTAAAGAGTTAATTAAGGACCGTGACCAAGGTTAGTCTAGCGAGTTGGTTGTGAGGCTAGAACTGAGTCTGAAATATGCTCTCTCACTGGACTCAGGCAGAAAGATTTTGAAGAATCAGAAAGATCTGTCTCATTTGGGAAGTGCATCATGTGGGATGCATTGCCTTAGAAGGAGATTTGTCCCATTAATAGGATGGGTGACAACCCCTGCCTACTGGGACAATTATTAAGGTCACTTCAAGGTTGAAGGAGATGCTTCTTGCAGCCAATTTTCTATCACCAAGAAGAAATTGTTTTTCTGCAATGTGTATAAAAGAGGTTAAACCAACCCAATAGGGGAGAGGCTCATCTCTTCAATTAAGGTACTCAGCCTGTTTTCCACCAGGTATCTTGACGGTGTCTCTCCACGGAGTCAGTTTAAGCAGAAATGGCAGCTATTTACTCTTGTTTGCAGTCATATTTATACATTTAGTCCACATGTTTATTTCCCCTTAGTTCCTACTTGTCTTCATAATGATGCTGATCAGGTAGACAGGAAAAGATCAGAGGGTCATTTTACTATGTACACATCTGTACTGCCAGAGTGATTGCTCTGCTGCCTGACTGTCCTGTGGAAAAACCCTTTAGTGAGGACTTGCAAAGGCTGTACTGCGGGTGTGGCCCACCAAGGCCTCTGTGAGATGGCCCCTTATCCACCTTCCTTATAGCCATGTTCTCCCAAACCTGTCCTTCCAGACTCTGCCCCACACAGAGCTGCTTACAAGTTCTGCCTCCTGACTCTGGGTCTGCCAATCTGACTTGTGCCGCATCCCTCTGACCTCTCCATCACATACTCACTTGGTGCTTTTCTCACAGCCTCTACAGAACCTGCCTTGTTTCCTTCTTTTACTTCTGCTACACAGTGGGTGAATTGGAAAGTCACTCTTTGGAGCATCAATCACATACCCAGTCATCACGCTTGGAATACTTTGGGGATGCTTTTGCCTATATCGATTTTTCTTTGTTAGACTGAGCCCCAGAGAAGCAGAAACCTTGGCTAATTCATCTTTGTCTTAGCTTTGAATCTCTGTTCCATACCTTACTAAGATGATGACCTTGGCAACTGCCTTCATCTCTCTGAGCCTCAGTTTCTTCATCAGTAAAAGTGGGAGATGATAGTGATCGCATTGTGGCATGGTTGAGAGAATTAAATCATATAATGTTCTTAAAACATAGTGCCTGATATCTGATAAACAATCAGTAAATTTTAGCTTGTATCATTGTTATTTTCATTAGCATTATCCTTTGCAATTATTACATTTACTGCCTTATAGTAACCTCAAGCAAGGGCGTGGATGGTTGGATGGGTAGATGGATGGGAGGGAGGGCAAAAATAGAAACACGCAGTTCCATTTGGTGAGCACAACTTTTCTTTTAGGGTGTCAATTCTCAGCCATTGAAAGTTGTTGAATTGGTACCTCGTAGGGTAGCATGGAGGTTACACGTTTATAGATCTTGGAAAATAAATTTTTAAGTAATGAAATGTACAGTAGTTATTTTGGGAAAATAACACAAATTTTGTCTTCTAGGAATCTATGAACACATTTATCATCTAGGAGCCAGGGCTACCTTGCTGTGGCATGGCCATGTGAACATACTAGCCTGCCATTGCTTGGCTTGGAGAGGGACTGGCACCTCTGAGTTCTGCCAAGCCTATTCTTTGACCTCCACTGAGACCACCTACACAGTCATTGGCGCAGCAAATCCATGATGTTAGGGTTAATATTTGGTTATTCTCAGAGAAATCCTGGTTTATGTAAGACTTGGGAAAATATTTCAGTGTCTGTGGTTCAGAATTATATTTCTCAACTTGGCCCATGAATGCAGCTTGGTTTTTCTCCTTGTACCATCTAACCACCCCCATTGTCACATTGGAGTTCTACTTTTACATAATTGACATGTTGGGAAGTTTGTGCCTAAACCACACTGAAATCACATTTTAATAACATGGGAACTATCTTTTCCCCCCAGTAAATTGTTGAAAAGCTAATTCTTGTCAGCCTAAAAACTTGAATATACATTTGAAATAAATCACCAGCATTACACTGTGGCAGCCTGCTGAAAATCCCCAAAGAAGAATATATTTTTAGGGGAACTACTTGTTGCCGCACTGTGTTTTTAATACTATGAATCCTTTCTTTTCTTCATTTTGTAAGAATCTACTGTGTACCTTGTCATTCAGGAAAATATAAACAGAGCCTCTCAATTAGCAGTGACGTTCTTCAGGTTGCCTTTAAGGTCAGCCTGCTCTTATAGCTTATTCACCAGCTCAGAATAAAAAAGATATTTGAGCTGACATAATGCAATAATTTATAACCAAAACCAAAGAGGAGAAAAATGCTTCTGTTTGTCTCAGAAGTACAAGTAATGGGTAAGTCCACAAATTATACATCTTTGGGAAACGGACCTTGGCAGAATGTCTCCCTCCTAAAATGACCGCAGTTCCTCAGTCCCCCATATCAGCTCTCCAGACTCCCTAGAGACTGTATCTTGAGGACAGTGCTTCTCAACTTGTCCATGTTGTGGAATCAGCTGGGGATTTTATACGTCACTGATGCCTGGCTGCTACCCCCTGACGTGTTGATTTGAGTGTTCTGGGGTGTGCACTGGGCATTCGGACTTTGAAAAAAGCTCCCCAGGTGATGTTCACGTGGTACTGTGTGGGGCACTGGGCACAATCCACCCAGCAGGTCTAAGTCCTGGTTATTCTCTGCCCACTCATCAGTTGATGACCATCTGGGCTGTTTATACATCTTGGCTATTATGAATGGCGCTGCTATGAACATTCATGTACAGGTTTTTGTATAGATATAGTCATTTCTCGTGTATGTGTCTAGGAGTCAGTTGCTGGATCATATAGTAACTTTATGTTTAACTTTTTGAGGAACTTTCATTCTTTTTCACAGCTGCAGCACCATTTTACATTCTCACTAGCAGTACATGGGGATCCCAGTTTCTCCACATCCTTGTCAACACTTGTTATTGTCCTTTTAAAAACTTAAGTTATAGCTATCCTTTTTTATTATAACTATACTACTAAGTGTGAAGTGGTTATGTTACGTATATTCTTTTATATCTAAGCACATATATTTTTTTCTTTATATTGAGTATGTCATGAGCACTTTTTCATGTTATTAAATATTCTTCTCTAATTTGAATGTTAAGGACTTTACTGTGATCCATTGCAAAGAGGTAAAATTATTTAACTTACCTTGAACTTTTGGTTGCTAGGTTTTTATTATACTATGATCATGTTTTGTACTTACTTTTTTTTGGATCTTGTTTTCTTAGGATCAATTCCTATAAGAGGAGTTTCTGGGACAAAGCATATGCATATCTTTTAATCATCTATAAAATCAAATCACCCTCCATAAAAGTTACATGTAACTCTTATCCCTTCCTCAAAAACTAGGCAATACTATTAAGATATAAAATATGATTTATACAACTTGCATTTATTTATTTATTTATTTATTTATTTTTTTAATATATATATTTTATTGATTTTTCACAGAGAGGAAGGGAGAGAGAGATAGAGAGTTAGAAACATCGATGAGAGAGAAACATCGATCAGCTGCCTCCTGCACATCTCCCACTGGGGATGTGCCCGCAACCCAGGTACATGCCCTTGACCGGAATCGAACCTGGGACCTTTCAGTCCGCAGGCCGACGCTCTATCCACTGAGCCAAACCGGTTTCGGCACTTGCATTTATTAATTAAAGTGAAATGTTTATTATAAATGCAAGATTTCAGTTTACTCGTCATTGAAGTTCTTTTCTCAGTTGCTTTTCAAATCATCTGAGGCCATTGCAGCCACAGAGAAAAGAAACCACTTCCTGGTAGATCGGAAGAGAAATCTTAGCTTTTCTGTCATTGGTGAGGAAGTCTGGGGTTGGTCAATGGCACTGAGTGGTGAGGAAGTGGGGCTGGGCCCTGGACTGGGAGTCAGGAAGGACTGGCTGTCATTCACCTCTTCATTGATCATTTTCTAGATCATTCTTTGTCTTAGATGGCGGTGCCCTATGCTCCTACTGGGTGCATTTTAATAGCATCAACTAAGCTCCAGCATGTAACTCTGGTGATTTTTCAGGAACTTCCTCTAATGTAGCTCTGGCTCTTAGGGCAGGACTGGCCACATTGTTAGAGGGAAGGCTTCACATTAATCTTGGACAAGAAGTAGCTATGCCCTTTAAAGACCCTGATACCAAAGTAGACTTTTAACTTCAGGCTCCTCGGTCCTGTTTGACCCTCAGGTGCCTTGGACCAAACAGATCTTTCCTCCTTCCTCCCCTTCCTGTGTAGGGTGTCCATGCTTAGCGGAGTTTTGCATCAGGTCCATTATTTTCTGAAGCCCCTTCTCTGCTATCCTGGTGGAAGTCTGGGTTTGCTGTTTAGCATCTGCAAGGGCTGGCAGCCAACTGCGGCTTCTCATTCTGCCTTTTCTATTGTGCATGTCTTCTTGGGACAGTTTTTGATATGATCACATTTGCCTAATTTTATTTTGTTTTAAAAGGTTTAAATGGCTTTACGATTTTAAAGGCCAATGTTAAACCTGTTTATTTTGATACTATGATAAATAATGTTATATTACACAAGTTCTGTGACCACAGAAATGATACATGTCAGTTGTAGAACATTGGAAAAATATGGGAAACCTGGGGGCCACTTAACTCATTCTGAGGGTTTTAGACTAGGCGTCTCAGAACCCTGGGATTTTTTTTTGTAAATTGAGCTATAATTTATATACTGTAAATTCATCACTCTAAAGTGCATAATTCAGTGTTTTTTAGTATAGTCACAGAGTTGTAGAACCATCACCACTAATTCCTGAACATTTGCATTACTCCAAGAAGAAACCCTATATCCATTAAGCAGTCATTCCCTATCTTTCTCTTGCCCCCTCCACCCTAGGCAGTCACTAATCTATTTTCTGTCTCTACCTATTGGCCTATTCTGGACATTTCATATGAATGGAATCATACAATAAGTTTTCTCTGGCTTCTTTCATTTTTTTTAAAAAATGTATTGATTGATTGAAGAGATAGAGGAAGGGAGGAGGGAGAGAAAGAGAGAGAAATCGATTTGTTTTTCCACTTATTTATGCATTCATTAGTTGATTCTTCTATGTGCCCTGACTGGGGATTGAACTGGCAAACTTGGTGTATTGGGATGACGCTCTAACCACTGAGATACCTGACCAGGCTGTGTGTGGCTTCTTTCACTTAACCGTGTTTTCAAGGTTAAATCCATGTTGTCGTGTGTCAGTGCTTCATTGCTTTTTATAGCTGAATAATATCCCATCCTATGGTTAGACCACATTTTGTTTATACATTCATCAGTTGATGGACTTTTAGTTTATTTCCACTTTTTGGCTACTATAAATAATTCTGCTGTGAACATTATTCTCATTGTTTGCCCTCATAGAAGACATCATGATACTTAGGGGTGAAAGGGGTTGGAAGGTAGGTAGGGACAGTGAGGCATCTCTTTGGGGATCAGCGTTCCTTTAGATATCAACACCATGACCCCTTCTGAGCTCCTCTTGAAGGACTGTCCACTGGGACATGCTCAGGGGTCCTCTAATCACTGGAGAAGCATGTATCCTCGAGAGAAAGTTTTCAAGTCTATGATCATAGCCAACAAGAGACCAAGATGTTGAGTGACCCCTGTTTGGTTTAAGAAGAGAGCATTAGCACAAAGTAACAGATGGAATCCAACTTGGGCTCAATTATTTTGTAAAGCTTTTTGTTTATTTGACCTCTCCTGACCCAGGAAATAATTCTAACCAATCAGTGCTGGCTCCCTTTGACCCTGGGGTCTGGTTGCTTTACAGCTGATGACAGCGGGGCCACACTGCTACCACATCTGAATTAATCCTCAACTCCAGCGCTGCGTGCTGTTCTCTGGCAAGGTTGTATTTCTTCATTAGCTATTCCCAGGGCCTTGGGAGTCCCAGAGGATGTCAGAGTACATTAATTTTTATCATAACATGGAATCTTTCAGGTCTGAATGGCAGCACAGCTGTCAGGGGCTTTCTGAACTCTGTTACAGCTCCATATATCTCTAGGCAAGGAAATTTACAAAATGTATGAGATGTTTTATTGTTTGAGTGACTTGACCATGCGCTTAAGCACATTCCCCAACTAATTTTTTTCCCTATTGTCTCTGTAAGTTCACCTCTGCCACCCCACATTGAAACCCCCTTCCTACATGTAACTGTGTGAGGTATGTTTTAAATAAAGTCTCTGCATAATAATAATGAAATGATCATTAGGTTCTTATACTATTCTACAAATAGATATAAAAATGAATGTTCCCAATATTCTTTCAGCAGTATTTATGCATCCATGATATCAGGAGTTTGTAAATAGTGTCTTCTAATGCTTTATATTGTTTCATGTCCACAAAATATACTTTTAATTTGAAGGAATGCCAATGCCTTTCTAGAAAGGCTAGTTATTTCTTTATTGCCTTTCCCCCCACTACTTTCCAGTGGAGTAGAATGCTTTCAGGAGTGCATGTTATTTGGAGAGGAAGCCCAGGTATAATTTTAACAGAAGTGCTGTCAACAAATGCCAGCTTCCACCTATGCTCAAGACCCTGTACTGGACACTGTGGCATGGACCTAAGAACCTTCCCACAAGGAAATCCTTGTCAAAGGGAGAAGGCGGCATTTTCAGTTGTAAGAGCAAATGTGTTTTCAGTAGGCATACCAAGTCATTTACTGCCAGCTCTAGTCCCTCCCTCAAGATTCCTGGATAATTTCAATTTCTTAGTAGGGGATATGTTTTTTAAGGCCACACGGACTGTTCATTTAGTGACTCCCACTGCCCGGCAGCCTAACTATATTAGCTTGTGAGCCATAGGGCTCAGTTCCCCAAAGTTTACAGGTCACCATTCACACTTAAAATGTTTACCGGCCAATATTCTACTTACGATAATACATGCCATTTTTTAAAACCCCAGATCAGAGCAGCTACCCCACTTAGTGGATATTTGTGCAAAGGATGAGGTTGAGAAAGATAGATGAGTTGGTTCCCAGTGCATTTTTTAACATTAAATACAGGTGGTCCTTCAATATGACAAAAATTAGGCAAGTGGCATGTATTGTGGAGAGTGGTGGCATAGAGACGGGTATGGGTTTTTAAAAAAGTACTGACTGCATGCAATGCTTTAAAAATCAAAATGACAGTGAACTTAATAGGTGTGAACAGAGATGCAGAGAATATGTGTGAACAGAGATACAGAGAGCTTTCACAGGTGATATTTAACTTTCAGGGGTTCAGTGATTCAGCATCTTCTATTGTCTGTCATGCACGGTGCTAGGTGTGGGAGCAAAGGAGGGGCTGTCCTTCAGAGGTGTCTAGTCCATTGTTGTGACTTCCTGTATTTTGTGATGGGAGAACTGAGGGTCATAGACACAAATTCCATCTGCTCTCAGTCAGGCCAACCCCAGCTCTCCCCATCAACCAGCCTCTTCCCTTCATTTGCATGAATAATGTTCACATTCTCTGCATTCCCTTGTGGAGTTTACTAAACTCCAATTTGGCCTCCCCAGATTTTTTACATATCACAAGTGAATTTTTTTAGGACCTGACCATGATTCATTTGTCAGATGAACAAATGGGAATGTGCCAAGAGAGACTTGGGTTAATTTGCATTTTCTCAATCTATGGGAGCTATGTTCAAGTGAGGTGACTAGATTATAAGCATAGTGTAAGTTATTTATTCCTATTCTTCCCACCTTCCCATCTTTATTGTACTTGTCATTGATTGTCCACTTTATTAAATACTAGTGGCCTGGTGTACAAATTCGTGCACATTGAAAGGAAATTAATTAGAAGAAATATTTTAATATTGCTGTTCACCCTTTCTCTATAATAGAAGTGTCAACCAAATTCATGATTGACAATGACAGATTGAAACACATGTGTGAGGTTGGTGCCAGCGAGAGTTTTAAATGTATCACACATATGCTAGTCAACTTAGCCTTTTATCCTTTATAATAAAAGCCTAGGTGGTGTCACGCACTCGTGTGATGTCATCACAAGATGGCCACCACAAGATGGCTGCCACAAGATGGCCAGCAGGGGAGGGCAGTTGTGGGAGATCAGGCTGGCACGGGAGGGCAGTTGGGAGCAAACAGGCCTGCAAGGGAGGGAAGTTGTGGGCAATCAGACTGGCAGGTTGGGCAGTTGGGGGTGAACAGGCCAGCAAGGGAGGGCAGTTGGATGCGACCAGGCCGGCAGGGGAGGGCAGTTGAGGGAGACCAGGCCTGCAGGGGAGGGTAGTTGGGGGGACCAGGCCTATAGGAGATGGCAGTTGAGGGCTATCAGGCCTGCAGGGGAGGGCAGTTGGGGGCGATCAGGCTGGTAGGGGAGAGCAGTTGAGGTGATAAGGCCAGCAGGAAAGCAGTTAAGTGTCAATCAGGCCGGCAGGGGAGCAGTTAGTGGGCGATCAGGTTGGCAGGCAGAAGCAGTTAGGGGCAATCAGGCAGGCAGGCAGATGAGCTGTTAGTAGCCAGCAGTCCTGGATTATGAGAGGGATGTCTGACTGTCACATGTGGGATCGGGCCTAAACTGGCAGTCAGACATCCCCCAAGGGGTCCCAGATTGGAGAGGGTGCAGGCCAGGCTGAGGGATTCCCTCTCCCCCCTCCCCCCTCCCCCCCCCCCCCGCATGAATTTTGTGCACCAGGCCTCTAGTAGATATAGAATAAACTTGCTTAATTAGACCTGCTTTCTGATTTAGCTAAACTTTTTCCAGACCAGTGAAGCACCCCAACTCCTCTTTCAGGTAATTGTCGGCAACACAGCAGTAAATACCAACATGAAGCAGATTATTATTGTAGATCACGCAGGGAGAACAAAGAGTAAAATATTTAACTGCAGCAGTGTTTGACTATATTCTGCGCAATGAGAAAACATGAGGTCATTTTCAAGGTCCACGATTTCTTCTTTTCAGTTGGGTCAAGTTTCTAAGCTTTCTAAATCTCTGTTTTTCGGCTAATGAAAAGAAAATAGGATTCTACCAAGTCTCCTATCTACCTACTCCAGGACTTCTGAGAGGATCAAATGAGATGAGGCGTAGAAAAATGCTTCACAGACATTTGGTTAAAGTGTAAAATGTTTGCACCTGGCTATAAAGCAAGTCATGTTCCTGGGCTGAAGAAACTCCAAGGAGGCTAGTCGCTAGGGAGAGGAAGCTGGGTGTTGCCACGTGATGTCATTACCTAGTGCCCACAGTGACCATTTCTGGGCTGCTCTGGGCTTGTGGCCACGTTTTGGGGTCTCGGCAGCATCGGCTGTGATTTGGTGGGGTGTCACTCCAGGGTGGTGGTAGGGCCTGTGTCCCACTTGGTGGAAGCCGAGTGTTGCTTTGTTGGTGCTGGGTCTGTAGTGCCGTTTCTTTGTAAATGGCCATTGTGTGTCTTGGCAGCTTCTGGGTTGAGTGTCTTCTCCCTGGTGGTCAGTATGCATCATAGTGACTGGTTGGATGGTTGGAGGGACACTTAGCATATTAGCCTTTTTTATATATATATGTGTATATATATATATTTTCCCAGAACAGAGGGCAATAAAGTCCCCATGTAAAGGGCAGGAGAAAAAATGGGAACAACTATAATTGTAGCATTATTGAAATATTATGCCAGTTGGATTAAGTGTCGTTGGTGGCATAATTATCAAATTGATGCATTTTTCCTAGAAAGCCCTCTTAAAAGAGTATCATGTAGGTAGGTGTACTCCTGATATACATTTGCCCCCATTCAGAATAAATGAGCTTTAGATTTTGCTGCCAGGGATGCCTATGATGGAATGGGAAAGTATAATCAAGGTAATGGACATGAGGCAAAAATTTAAGGAAATAACAAAGAGTGTTTCCATTTTCTGTTAAGTGTATATACTGATGTTCTGGAATTCACTATAAGAAGTTGTAAATGGTGCATGAAATGAAAAATTCTTGGTGGTCTCCAGGGTATACAGCCAGTGCTCCGCTCTATTCCTGCTGATTGTTTTGGATTATTTTCTCTATTCCAATTTAAAAACAAAGTGTGGCTAGGTTATCTCGACAGCAGAATACACTCTGAGTTAATTATTATTTTAATACTGGATGGTGTCCCTCACATTCTCTAAATATGTGGAGCCTTTACAATTTAGAAACACAGCTGGGTGGTCACTGACCACCTAAGCTGATGTTGGTTTTACGTGTTCGTGTTTCTCTTGTGTTATTTGCTTTATTTCCTTGCACACTTATTCAGAAGCCTATCTCGCAGAGATATTCAGTAACTGCATGGGAAACAATATATAGGTATTTTATAAATGTTGGAGAAAATTATATACATATTTTATATCTCTGAATTATTGATGGGTATCATGTTCCAAAGTATAGCTCAATCCCTAGGAAATAGGCAGCTGAGAAAAAGAAAATGGTCTGTTTTAGGTACCATCTCTCCCAGGGCCAGCGCTAGGCACTTACCATTTCTCTCTAATTCTCACAACCATCAAACAAGCTGGCTATTATTATTCCCTTTTATCATTATTATCATTGTGAGTTTGAGAGGCTAATTACATATTTTTTCCCTGGTACATTACAGCAAATAAGGACTTTTTAAAAAGCTTGCCTATATGCCACCTAAAATCCTCCTCCTGAGTTTTGCTAGTGTCATGCACCATGCATGTTGGGCATTGTGGTCCTGGTTTTGGTGATTGCTGGAGTGTAGGGAACCTTCCCTGGGCTTGAGGTTGCTGTAGAAGAGAATTGTTACATTAAGCTTTATGCTGCCATCTTTGAGTTCAAAATAAACCGGCCCGAGCTATTTAAGCAGAATGCACCTTGGAATTCTATAATCTTTCTCCCCTCGTTTCCTGGGAGAAGAATACAACTGACCACCAGAAACAGTTGCTTTGGGGATTTTGGGTCCTTAGGCCCTTTCTATTGAATTTCAGAGTATTTCCAAATAGTATGAATGCTTGTTACTCCCTTGAGAAGTGCCCCAGATGGTATGACATTCTGTTTCAGGGAGAAATTGAAAAGTGTTTCCCTTTATATAACATTCTACTTAGCTCATTCTTTTGTTGTGTTTGAAATGGAATTCCCAAGAGCCACAATTGTGTAAACATTGCTGGGGTGTTTATTTAACCTGTGAAAGTCTATCTTATTTTTTGGGGGGGGGGAGTGGGGGGGAGCAAGTTACAATTTTATTTACAAATCTTCACTGTAACTCAATGCCATGATGTTTGCTACTGCTTCTCACAGACTGTTTTAAAGTACACTTCTAAGTTCCCATGTTTGAAATTATGTATTTGATTCATAGGTTCCTTGAGCCATAATGGGCTGATCTTATCTCCAAAGCATAAATAACTGTCTTTATGATCAGTTAGACCCAAATCAACTTCCCCCCTCCTACTTACGCCTTTTTTTTTTTTTTTTTTTTTTTAGGGAATAATATATTGTAAAACATGGCTATGTAATGGCCTATAGACCAAATGTCATTGGCAAAATAGCATTGATTCAGATGTATCTATTCAGGAATGTACAGAAGGCTTCTTACCATATGCGAGACCTTGGGCGAACAAAGACCTCTCTCCTGGTGGACATTGATTGTTGCATAATGGCAGAAACAACATTTGTACATGTAGCACGTGATAGAAAAAGTATTAAATAATGTAGGAATGGACACACCCCAGGTAGAATGGAAAACCAAGCCTAATGGGAGATGCTACAACTCAGAAGTTGATGTTCAGTAAACACTCGGGCATGCTGGAGTTGGGTTGTTGCCAGTTACTGATGAGCATTCAGGGTAGTCAGTAGGGTTGAGAATGGCAGTGGACATTTGTGGAGGAAACTAATAGGATCCTGTCATCCTTCCTCCCCCACTCATTTACTAGTAGCTTGTTATATTGGTAGTGACTAGAAGGTTAGGGAACCTGGGAAATAGCCAGTTTTCTTGCTCATGCAGCTATCTGTTGCTAGTAAGTCAAAGGATCTTTGTTTGTGTCTGTCTTTCTGTCAATCACTATCATCAACCTTGATAAAGGTATAGAGAAATGTTTGGGAAGTTCAAAAGAGGGAGATATTGCTTATTTTCCAGATGAGGTTCAAGGATTCTTTGAAAAAGGAAATGTCTTCTGAGTAACCCTTGGGAGATGGAGAAGGTTGTGACATGTAGAATGAAGGGTGACAGAGTGAAGGATCCTGGTGACAGAGTGAAGGATCCTGGTGATCTGTCTGAGTGGGAAACTAAAGTAACACAAGAATGCATTGAGCAGGGATCAGAAGGCAATGTGATAAAAGTGTCATGAGTTTTTATACTGTCCAGAAATCTCCATTCCTGTCATCACTGTGGATGAGAGTCCGATTGGAGTTAGGCTGAAGTTCAAGCATTCTAACCCATCTGACTTCTTAGTCACCTAATAGCACTGCTGCTCATAGCTGTGCAGGGTGTGCACTGACAACTCCGGGGATGCCTACCAGGGAGACCACTATCTGTGTTCAACCCCTCGGCCTGCAGCAGTATGCCTTCCTGTTGTCGTGCTTTAATGCCTGTCTGTTTTCATGGCAAAGAATAGAGTTCAGTGGCAAATGTTCCTAGTTTTGAATTCTGGCTCCTTCAATTCCTGGCAGGAAACCTTTTGAAGCTTAATTTTCTCATCTGTGAAATGGTGATGATCTCTATCTTATGGGTTTCTATGATGATTAAAATATACTGGTGACATACCAAGACCTATCAATGATGTTTTCTCAGACTGAGATCATATGAATGCTCCAAGCAAGGGAAAGTTCTATAGATTTTCTAGGCATGTGTGATCAATTTCACAGGCATGCATTGAAAATTCTCTATGACCAAAGTCTCGGGGTCAGTTTTATATCATGACAAAGCTGCAGACTGCCCCTCTCCTGTTACAACATTTATAAGTAAGTTATAAAATTACATAAGAGAGGATTTTTTTGATTGATCAGAACATTCAGAGAATCTTCTCCAAGACAAGCTTCATAAGTTGCCTGTGGAATTGTGTAGATACTAAATGTTTTACCAATTCAGATAAGGAGCCATTCCTTTGGTTGGGTGGTCCAGGGGATTCCACAGGAGAGGTGGGATTTGAGCCAGCTCTTGAAAGGACAGTGGGATGGTCAGCATGAGTCCCGTACACATGGACATGTATTCTCTAATCTCTACAATGTTAGGTTTACCTAGTGGAATTTAAAAATTTTCTTCTCTTCTAAGTTATTCTCCTGGAACTCGGAGCTAGGCACATTGTCAATAGTCCATTCATATTTTACTTGAGTTTCATGAAATTCAGCAGTTTGCATCATGTGTCAGGTGCAAGGTGCTCTGCAAGTTACTCCTGAGTTGTGGAGACCAGTGAGGCCCGATTGCTGTAGTCCTACTGTGTGTAGTTGATACACTAGAGGAACACAAGGCACTACTGTTTCTCTCCATATTTAAAGTTAAGGTGCATTTTATATATAGAAAATTTACCTCTTTTATTATACAGTTCTGGGAGTTGTGACAAACACACAGTCATGGACTCACCACAACCAAAATACAGAGCAGTTCCATAGCTCCTCCCCCAAATTTTCCCTTTGCCCTCTTGTAGTAATTCCTGCCTCTTACACCCAGCCCCTGGCAACCATTGATTTTTTTCTGTCCCTAGAGTTTGCCTTCTCCAGAATGTTATATAAATGGAAGAATTTGGTATGTAGGTTTTTGAATCTGGCTTCTTTTACATAGCATGATGCATGTATTAGTTATCAGATGCTGTTAAATTATCCCCCAAACTTAGTGACTTAAAACAGCAAACATTTATTACCTCACTCTACTAGTTTTCTCTTGCTTTTGTAATAAATTACCACAAATTATTGGCTTAAAATAATACATATTCAGGGTGTAAGAATACATATGTCAATCAGTGTTTTATAACATAATAAAAATAATATTATAAATAAATCTACTAATTTGATAGGTTGAAATTATCTTTTTCAATATTTGCACTGGTGGGGTCCCTTGACCTGGCCAAAACCGGCTCTCTGACATCCCCCGAGGGGTCCAGGATTGTGAGAGGTTGGTTCTCGGGTGACACACCCTGGAATAGGGCTCCCTCCTCTCTGGTTCCAGGTGAGTCACCCAAGAACCGCAGCTACCAAGTCACGGCAGTTCGGCAGCTCCTGTGTTGAACGTCTGCCTCCTGATAGTCAGTGCACATAATAGCTACTGGTCTGCTGGTTGGCCAGTTGCTTAGGCTTTTATATATATAGATAATGTTTTTAACTTGGCCCCAGTATTCATAATGAGTCCAGTAAGGGTGAAGGCAGAGCTGGCAAGGCCAGGTATGGGCTATTGCAGTGACCAAATCTAAAGATATCGAACAAGAAATGTAGAATAACATTGTCTTAGCTTGGGTTCCCTAGATATCAAGCCTGGGATGGGGATGTTTGCTCTGATGATTTATTGGGCAAGTGCTCTCAAGAGAAGGAGAGAAATAGGTTATTTAAACTGGAAACTAGTTTCAGCCTGATCCTATAGGGAGCTCTGGAGAAGGAATTATAGAGTTGGTTCTCTTATTTTCAGAGAGTACCTGGCTGTAGGGCATGACTTTCCAGATGTGATGATGTCCATCAATCAGGGACAATTTTCTGGAGAAGTCAGTGCTCATAGCAGTTGGGAATAGGTACACTGGACCTGTAAAGCAGGGCTAGGCAGAACATCATAACACCCACTTCATTGGCAATGTAAAGGACTGGACAGAATATTAAGTCAATGCTCACAGAGGTTGGGAATGGGTACACTGGACATGTAAAGCAGAACTAGACAGAACATCATAATAACCACTTCACTGGAATTATAAAGGACTAGACAAAGTATTAAAGAGACCCTGAAAGGTCTAGAGATATTGGCACTGATCAGTCATAGAGACTATGGGAGAAGATGTGATAGCAAATGTTTCCTTTTTTAAAAAAAATATTTTTATTCAGAGAGGAAGGGAGAGGGAGGGATAGAAACATCATTAGTGAGAGAGAATCATTGATCAGCTGCCTCCTGCACCACCCTTCCCCCGCCCCCCCCCCAAAAAAAAAAAACTGGGCATGTGCTCTTGACCAGAATCGAACTTGAGACCCTTCAGTCTGTAGGTCGAGCCAATGCTCTATCTACTGAGCCAAATTACCTAGGTCTGAACGTTTCTTTTTTTTTAAAGTTTTTATTGATTTTAGAGAGAGGAAAGGAGAGAGAAATAGAAACATTGATGAGAGAGAAACATAGATTAGCTGCCTTCTGCACACCCCCCACTTGGGATCTAGCCTATAAACAGGCAGCAAATGTTTCCTTGGTGTTTATATTAGGAGACTGGTTAGAGACTATCTCCCATTGCAGAAATAAGAACATTTCTAATGGTGGAAAACTTAGAGAGAAGATAAAGAGTTTAGATTTGGGATAGTAGGAATGAGATTCTGTTACTTCGGGATATAGGGGCTGGAGCTGTGGGTGAGAAGTTGACCATCGTAAAGGATGAAATTGCTGTAGGGAAAGGTTTTGAGACTCACTCAAAGGAGGTTGAAAATGGAACTCTGGGTAGCTGAGGAAGGGCTGGAGGAGGCAGAAGATGAGGCAGTGGTGGCATTAGGAGGAGGTCCAAGATTAGATGTATCTCAGAAACTGAGATGGGAAAGGGTCCAGGACTCAGGGAGGAAGGAGTGGATCTTTTGCAACAGAGGTCTAATCTCAACAGTAAGGAAGTTTTGCATGTAGAGCTTGTGAAGCCTTTGCTCTCCAAGCAGCTTTGATAGACTTTGGATGGTGATGAGACAGACTTCAGTTGGCTTGGTGAAAAGAAGTGCAGTTGGGTAATGAAAGAGGTTGCCATAAAAGGGAAAAGAGAGGCTGGTACCCCTTGAAAGAGCCCCATTGTCAAGGTGACATTTCTTGCCAGCACTCTCTCCTGTCTATCTTCCTCTCTCTCTCTTTTTCCTCCACTTTCTTTCCTGATTTTCTCCAAACTCATGGTCAGGAAAACCTGACTAGCCCATTAGACAGCAAGAATGAACCCGTGGAGAGGGAGAGATTGAAAAGGCCAGAAAGAGAGGACAGTCAATGGATGGGAATCTTGAGGGCCTGTACACCAGAAACTAATATTATAGTACATGTCAATTATACCCTAATTAAATGGGAAAAAGAAGGGAGAGTGGGAAGATAACATAGAGATCAGCTATCTAAGGGTCAGTAGGCGACAATCTTTGGACTAGGACCCTCTTTTGTTTGTTATCACCATTCAGTGCTCTTCCCAGTGAGAAGTACCACCTAAGACCACCCTGGATAGAAGCTTGGCCAATTGTCATGCCCATTGATAACAAGCAGAGCTTCCCATTGGTAAATTATTAGAATCCCACCCTCCTTATTCTTGAGTAGTTGTTCTCTAGCCCAAAGAAATGTTTTGGCCCTCAAGGATGAAATTGATTACTACTTTCTAAACATCACCCCCAGCTGCTCAGAGAAGGTGCTGGGTCCACTCAATAAAGAGATAGGAGCTTTCTCCATGGTAGTTCAGAAACACAGAGAGCAGGTGCAAAGGTGCACGTGTGTGTGCACGCACGCACGCGTGCACACACACACACCTATTAGAATCTCCTGTGCTATTGACCCAAGACAACTCTTGCTGTCCTCACTCACCTCTCACTGATCAGAATCCACCAAAGAAGAAAAATATCAGTCCCTGAAAGTGCTAATAGCATCAACTTTGGAATCCAAATGATACTGTTTTTGTTTCCATTCTATATTTATTGAATTTTCCTTTGATATTTTGTAAATATTAATCATCTTAGAGCCTTTTGAATTGCAATGGCTTATAGTCAAAACTGAGCAAAATGTACCATTTGAATAATAAAAACCTCATTAAAGCGAGGCTAAAGGAATTCTTTTCCTTTTGTACAAACCAATTAAGTGTCTTTTCAATTAGAAAAAAAAAAGTCTAGCACTTTATAGTTTCATATTCCATAAGCCTGTTTTTAATTAATGGAGGTGACAAGTTTTAGGTACAGGGTACATATTTTGCCTCTGGTGTTGTGCAGTTAACATTAATAAAGGGTATTAAAATTTGGTGAAACAGTAAAGGGTGTTTGGGTCCTCCAGGCTGAGGTCTTTGGTAAGCAAGTTTTTTTTTTACTTGATTCAGTTTGCATTTTCTTGACAAAATGCACAGGCAGGGATAAAGGTGTTATGAAGAGGTTATGGTGCCAAAATTCCAAATCCCCAGGCCTGTCTTAAAGACAGGGAAATGCTGAAAAAATAGCTTAGAAGAGTTTTATTTTCTCTTGCAGACAAAAGGGAAGGGTAGAGACAGAAGAAGTGATAGTGACTTAATCTGGTCAGTATTTTACAGGATAATGGGGCTTAGCTCCTCTTTCTTCTGCTGTTGGATTTTAAGGTACTTCTAGTTTATATACGTTTTATAGTTCTAGCTCAAATATAATTATGACTCATCCTTATGAGGAAACTTTTATATAAATGTTGAGTATTTTCTTAGGAAAGAAACTTAGAAACTTGTCTTAGTTTGCTAGAGCTGGTATAACAAATTACCACAAATTTGATGACCTAAAACAAGAGAAACTTAGCCTGTCAAAGTTCTGGAGGCCAGATGTCCAAAATCAGGGTGTCGGCAGTGTTGGTTCTTTCTCGATGCTCTGAGGGAGAGTCCATTCAGTGCCTGTCTCCCAGCTTCTGGTGCAGGTTGGCAATCAGTGGCATTCCTTGGCTTTTAGATGCAACACTGCAGTCTCTGCCTTGGCCCTCATATATCCTTCTCTGGAGTCACCTGCCTGGCTCTTCTTTTGTAAGGACACTTGTCATTGCTTAGTTCCACCTTAATACAGGATGATCTCATCTCATGATATGAATTTAATTACATTTGCCAAGATCCTTTTCCCAAATAAGGCCACATTCACAGGTTCCTACTGGACATATCTATTAGGGCCCATCATTTAACCCCCTACAGAAGCAGTGGCATATCATAGGGTTATAAGAGGCTGTGCCCCATATGTAGGCAAAATGGGGGAGCATGATTTGTAGAGAATTCAAAACCAATAATAAAACTGACTAAAGGTTGCTGTGTTTTATTATGATCATACAGTGGCAATTCTAAACATTATCAGTGATAAACTATTTCTCTCTCAAGGTGTGAACTGTTGCCTCAGCACTGCCCCCTATGTACTCTCGGAAACAGGATGACTGAGTGAAATAATGTGAAGTTTTCTAATTCTTATGATATATATTTTCAACTTAATATATAGAGTACAGGAATGTAATCACCAAGTTTATACAAAATAAAAAAGATAATATAAATAAATCTGCTCATTTAATAGAGAAAATCTTATTTACAATTTTGCTACTAGTAGAGTTTAACATGTTTCATCTTGTATTGCTTACTTTGTAATCTAGTTTTATAAAATTTTAAAATGTCATTATCCATACTTCCACAGGACTCAGAAGTTTTATTATTGATTTGTAAGCATTCTTTATATATTAAAACTATAGGTCCTTTATAGCATTGCACGAATTTGTCATTGTTCCTTTTTACTTTATTTAGATAACATTATTTTAGTTTTTAGAGTGTTTCCTTTATTTATTTAGTTTTTAATACGTTTTTATTGATTTCAGAGAAAGGAAGAGAGAGGGATTGAAACATCAGTGATGAGAGAGAAACAATGAGTTGTTGCTCCCTGCACGCCCCGCACTGGGGATCAAGCATGAAACCAGGCATGTGCCCTGATCAGGAATCAAACTGTTGACCTCGTTGTGCATGGGACAATGCTCAATCCACTGAGCCAAATGGGCCGGGCTATGCTTCCCTTTATTACATACCAATGTTTGTTTTTAAAAATTCATGACTCTGGCTACAGTCTTTTATGAGGTTGAAACAAAATCAGATTGTTAGAAAAAGTAATAGCTCTATGAAAAGTTTCTATAAAGGAACATTGACTTTCTAAAAATAAAAATACAGGAAATTATTTTACTTTCTATATCACATAGGAAATATTACCTGCAAGCCATTGGTGTGGAATTTGAACTGTATAAGAAAACATCACCCTCAATTACCAGCTCCCATAATTTCCAGGATTTGGAAACTCAAAGAACTTGGTGATTTGTCTGAAGCAGACAAAATTCAGACTTTTAAACTTATCATCCAGTACTCTTCTAAAACCCCACCCTATCTCTTTTTCTCTTGTTTTATTTGTTAGCCAAATTCCCAAATGCTTTTTTTCTATCAAGCATTTAGTTGATTATATTGTTTCTTATTATAAAGATATCATATGTTAATTATGGGGAAAAGATGAAGATAATATGAATGAACTCAGAAAGAAAACAATTGAAGACACATTGGATTCTGTGGTAGCAGTTAGACATGAGCAGAGCAAGGACCCTGGGCCAGGTACAGGAGGTCACCAGGGTGGAAAGCCCCAGGTGCCTAGCAGAACTGGGAAAACAAGGACCTTGGCCCCAGGATAACCTTTCCTCCCTTTGCATATCGGTGGGGTGGCCATGCGGTTTAGACCCCCTGACCTTTCATATCACTGGTCATGTGCTTCAGACCTTCCCCTCACCTTTCCTCCCCTGGTAGGTCCCTAGTTATGTAGACACCCTTGGAGAGGAACAAGGGGCCAAAGAGTGGCCTCATGTGACTCCCATGCAAGCCCTTGCACAACCATTCCCTTAATCTAGGGAATTGACTCCTAAGGACAAAATCTAGGCCTCAGTTGTGTTTCAGCTCCAGGCCCAGAAATGCAGCAACACCAGACAAGCGATGCCATGGCTGACATCAGAACAAGCTGCATCGACTAATGACCCCCTACCCTAGGGCTGACCAATCATTGGAGACCATGACCTTGATTTCATATACCTGGAAAGCTGATGAATATTCTATTGAGATTCTCCCCTAGAACCTCCCCTAAAATCCCCAGCTTTAAATGCTCTTATGACTGAGGGCCAAGATGCTATCACTCTCTAAACCTACTGGAATTTTTTTTTTTTTGAGTATACTTCGCTTTATTTCTCCTAAGCTTCAAGCGCCATTCCTTTACCTCTATAACTTGTAAGGCTCACTTCTCTCTGTGACTTTCTAAATATACTTTTTCTTATAGTTTGAGTCTTGGTTCTGAATTCTTGCTTAGCCAGAACTCAAGCACCAGGGTTGCTGAATCAAGGTCTAATACCAGTGCCGTTTTCTCCACCTACATTTCCACCCACCCCTAAAGATAACTACTGTTAACATTTTTGTGTATACTTGATTACCACTGTGTGTGTGCTCTGTGCATTTGTGATCATATAATAGTATATATTTTGTTTTTTTATCATGAAGGTTTTACCAGGGTCAATAGATTTGTTTATTTGTTATTTTAATGGCTGCATAGTTTCCTATAATATACATATATTCAAATTCATTTAATGATTTCCCAGTTGTATATTTCGTTTAATTCTAATATGTTGTTTTTATGTTGCAATTACAACACTGGGTAGCCTTGAATGTATTTCTTTATAAAATTCTTATTAGTACCTTAGGATGATTTCCCACAAGTACAGTTTCTTTAAAACGATTTAGGATTTTTATTCACAGGAAAAGCTTACTTAATATTTTTAAAATTTTTATTATGAAATAAATATATACCAAATAAAATATTATAAGAGGCCTCCACTTACCTACCTGCAAAGCTCATTTCTAAAATGTAGATTTAATCTTACTTCTAGAAGAAATATACAAACCATATGTACCTGTCTCTTTAGACAGAGCATTTCTACCTTGGTAAGTTTACTGAGCACCTACTAAATACTGGTTCCTACGTTCACCTTTTTGCAGCATATTTTTCTTTTGTATTTACTTTAAGGACTATGTTGAAGAAGCTGAGAATTGGAAGAATTAAGAAGCATAGATTCAGCTAGGTGGTAGAATCTAGGTTCCACCCAAGGTGACCAACACAACCTGGTTTGCCCACTACGGCCCTGGTTTTAGCACTGAAAGTCCTGCATCCCAGGAACCCCTTCCTTCCACCAGCAACCCTGGACAGTTGCCAACTCCAAGTCCAAGCCCTTCCCCTTCAGAGTGATTTAAGATGCAGCATTCTGGGATATCCTATTTCCAAGGGACTGGAATCTTGAAGATAGCGAATAATTGTTTATTCCTGAGAGAGCATGAGTTATCCTTGATTTTAGAGTGTTTATGCCTATATAACGTTGGCTGTTTTATTTTTCAGGTCTCTGCATGTGCTCGTGTGCAACGCAGCGGCTTTCGCTCTACCCTGGAGCCTCACAAAAGATGGTCTGGAGACCACCTTCCAGGTGAACCACCTGGGGCACTTTTACCTGGTCCAGCTCCTTCAGGATGTCTTGTGCCGCTCAGCCCCAGCCCGAGTGGTTGTGGTCTCCTCTGAGTCCCATAGGTGGGTTGGAATTCCATGTTTTGTTCCCTTATCGCCTTCTTGCACCAGCTAATATTCTCCCAAGGCTGTCTTTCTGAAAATAATTTTCATTAGTCCTACTCTGAAAAGTGTGAGTGCACTTGACCCTGCTTTATTTTTTGAGTTTTGTTTTCTTTTTGTGCGATTGTGGGAGATTATTTGGGGTTTTGAGTACAGTGATGTAGATTGTTTTTACAACTCTACTTCAAGCCCCTCATTGATTTTTCTTTGAGATGGAATAATAATTGATTAAATCTGAATGCCTGACCTTTATTGATTTGTCATTCAACAACTTCAACATCTCACCAAGAAGAATGTGCAGTTATTCTAGCAGGAGAAACAATGCAATTAAAGACTGCGCGATGAAATCCAATTGTTTTATAATGAGAAATTAGGGAATTCAATGCAGACATTAGCTGTGTAATTGTAGGAAGGGAAGTACTGTAGTTAGAACATATTAGAAATCTGGCCATGTCTCTTTTGGTTAAAATTTCAATTAAAACATCAGATGGCACTTCTTTTCTATCACCATTAGGAGGATATTCAATTGAGTAAAAAAAAAAAAATTGAAAATTTCATCGTATTTTCAGCATATTTGTTCCTAGAGTTGGATAAACAACTATTTGTCTGAAGAGAAGTACTGGGGAAAGACAAAGGACTTGCTGGGTGAGGCTAGATTTAATGCATGTTAGGGAGATTTTCCTAGTATGGTTGGGAGCTTTCACTCTTAGCAAAGTAGCTGGAAAAATAATGTGCAAGGGCCTGTTTTCCCCCTTCTTCTCCGCTGTAAGTCCTGAAATGTTTTAGTGACCCAGAATGAAGCTTATTTTTAAAATCATGCTTCCATAAAATGTAACCCCTGGGACTTGTAAGAGAGAGACCAGCCAAGGGTTAGTCTGAATCCTTTATCACTCCCAAACACAGGGGCTTAGGGTCTAAGTGACACGCTGCAGAGAGATTTACTTCTCCCATTTTAAATTTATGATGGCTGAAATGAAAGGAAAATGCCAGTAATAATCCTCCCCCGTGTTAAAAGACATGGAGCATCTAGTAATTAGGTGGTAACGAAATCTGGACATCCTTATCTTTGCAAATCACACCAGGTTTGTTAAAGAAAGTGGAGTGGCCCCGTTAAGGCGTGAGGGAGGCCACTGTGGGGGCAGGCGCAGGCGCAGGCGAGCGAGCTCTGGAAATAAATCTGCCAGCCCCAGTCATGTGCCAGATGTGGAGGGCACCACGGGATGTGTTTAAATGAGCTGGTATTTAATGGGAGATTAGGTTGAATTGTCAGCTGCTCTCTTCCCTTTGTAAATCTGTATCTTGAATGGTATTTCATGGGACGTCTTTGTTCTCTCCTGAACTTCAGCAGTGTAATTCGTTCCTGCCTTAGAGATCTGATTCTTAATTTCATTTAAAAAGTTGAATTGGAAGGAAGGGCCTTTGACCCATTTTAGTTTATAGATAAGGCCTTCATGAAGTGTGAGAGGAGTCTCACTCCTGTCAGGTCCTTGGTGCTGGTTTTCTGCTTTCTGATGATCCTTTGCACATATTAAAGGGTATTCTCTCAATACGTTAATTCTCCCACTTTGGTTTGTTTATTACACTTTAATCACCCCCCACGGCACCAGAGAGCCAGTGTGCGCACTGGGTGCATAGGCCTGGGAACACACTTGCTCATTGCTCAAGGACCCAGAGCCTTAACCCATGTTGTAAAATGGAATGTTGATATCTAATTACCTCCATAAACCTTGGTGGAATCTCTTCCTTGGAGTCAAGACCCCGTGTTAGGGGAAAAATAAAGTCCTATGTTTGCAGAAAATATTATACCAGACTGCCCCAAGGCAAAATATTTATTAGCCCCCCTGTGTCTCCACTGTATTCTAGTTATTTATCTGGAGTGAATTGAGTTTCTTTATACCTAAAATACATCATATTAAAATGAGAACTTGACTTCTTAGCTATGAAAAATTTTCAGATAACAATTTAAATAGGAGGAAAAGCACAGTGCTGCCTGAACAAGTCTAAATGGCTACAGCTGTGTGGAGAGCTAAGCTGACATACACACACAGAAACACAGCTTCTGATACAAATTCTGTCTTATTCTTTAAACATACTAGCTTTTGTCTACATAGAATCCAGACTAATTACTTTAGTTTGGAAGTTTAAAAAACTTCAGTTAAAAAATAAATAAATAAAAGGATCAGTGTAAATAGAAATACAAGCTAGAGGTTCCCTTATATAGCCAATGTTAATGTCCAGAGAGAAAATGTTAGCATGTTCTGGTACTGGTAGGAGGATCATTCTATTAAGACTTGATTGTTTGGCTTTGTCAGTTTTTCACTTTGAAAGTAGAGTAGGCAGCCTTTGAAGAGTTGTTTTACTGCCTCTGGAGCTGAGAGGTGAATATGGTAGTTTCTCAGCAAGCCTGTCCTGGCTCAGAGGAATCAGAAGCCTTACCCACCCTTCCCACTTCCTGTAGCGCTGTCAATACAAGCTAATCAGACCTTAAAAATGGGTGTGCTGCCCAGGAGATCAGCTGGACAGGAAATCAGGGGTCCACTTATGGGGGAGGCTGTGTGTAGAGGGTGGGGCCTAATATGTAGCAGCTGTGCTTCCTTCAAACCTTGCTTTAACCTGGTTCCATGTAATTTCTCATCATGATGAGTGTGTGTGTGTGTGTGTGTGTGTGTGTGTGTACGCGCGCGTTCGCTTTCTAGATTTCTAGGTTTCTAGATAGGGGGCTATGAATGAATGGCTTCTCTCTTTTTAGGAATTTAATGAACCCATTATGTTCCCCAGTCATGAGGTACTTTTGCATTGTCCTTAAAATCCAAAGCAGGAGACTCATTCTGAGCATCTGAAAGTGCCAAGTGCCGCATGCTTTATTCTCTCTAATGAGGAACATAGAGGATCTGAATCTAACAGTAAAGTTTGCCTTTGCAGCAAGGCTCAGAACAAAGTTTTTTGTTTTTTGTGTGTCTTTTTTTTGTAATAAGGGAGACTTGGCTCTTAATTTGTTCTCTTTGTATTTAGTTTGTACTATGTGTTAAAACATTATATGAGGCAACAAGCAAACAGCTCACTATCTTTTAAAAATTCACAGTCTAGCACTGGAACCAGGTGAACAAATGCTTTGAGGTCTGGTGTGGTAATGCCAGAGGCAGAATGTGTGGACAAAATACAAAGATGGCATAATTTGCTTTGTTACTAATCTTGGAGGGGTGGCAAGGTTATTGAACACTAATACTATCATGGACTGGGTCCTGGAGATTGGATACTTAATTTCTGTGGAAACATGCATTTCAGTCCACTTCGCATTTTTTCAATCTGTCCTCCTTTGCCACCTAAGAAGTCAGTGTGACAACCGGCAGTGGTAGAGTTAGTTGGGGAGAGCTTCCTGGAAGAAATGGCACCTGAGCTGGGTTAGACTAAACAAATATGCCAAGAAGGGTTTCCTGCAATAGGTGAGTGGAGAGAGAAGGATGTTATATTTATCTTATACCTCTTAGATATTGTCTGAGTCCTTGATGCACTTTTCTACTCAAGTAGGTAACAGTTCCAGGATATGGCCTATGGCTTGGATCATTGGGTTCTCAACTCAGTAGTCCCTTTTTGTAACAACTCTTCCTTAACACCTTATCATAGTGATTTTCAACCTTTTCCATCTCATGGCACACATAAAGTAATTACTAAAATTCTGTGGCACACCAAAAAATGCATTTTTTGAGGATCTGACAAAGAAATCTGTATAATTTGATTCGTTCACTTGGGATGGCTATTGGTGTGTTCTCTGTTGTCATTTTTTTTTTTTTTTGACAATCTTAGGGAAAAGAGGTCAGTGTCTCTGACAAAATAGTCAGCTATAGCATGTTTTAAAAATTCTTGCAGCACATTGTTTGAAAATTGCTGCCTCCTTAGAATGTTAAAATACAGTTCAGAAGTAATATAACTTTCCTGCATAAATATATTTTAATTCAATATGTTAGTTTACTGTAATATAAAGAAAAAAATAAATGTGAAGCAAAATAGCATATGTTTCAACATGTGAATGCTTGGGCAGGACTACAGGAAAGGTGAGTATCAGATGTGCCTGCGCAGGCATTAATCACCTGGTGGGGAGGCTATTAAAAATGCAGACTGTGGACAGGCATGTGGCACTCCAAGACTCCAGTGCCACCGGCATTGAGTTAAGCCTCATCTCCCCCGGCCCTAATCACGAAATCTGAAAGTGTATTCATTCCTCAGTCATACAATTGTTCTACTGCCCTCCCAGAAATGCAGTGGGTGTTAAAACACCCATGTAAAGCACAGTTAGGCCCTAGGCTCAGACAATCACACAGGCTTTTCAGCTGCATGAATGTCCGGTGCAGGAGTCCTCACTGAGCGAGACTCCACCAGCCTTGCAGGACAGCTATCATTCACAACCCTCCACTCCCCGCCACCCAGAATCACAATGACAATCAGAAAAAGGCTCCTGTAAGTTTTTAAATTTCCTGCTAAGTTCCACTGCCTAAAAGGATTAAGCTTAGAAGTCTGGGCTCTCCTGGTGGTTTGGGGACCTTGGGAAGGGATGGCAGCCAACAATTACTTTCTTAGTCCCTTTGCCATGTCAATAATGATGATTATGGCCATCAGCTTTGTTGATGTCCTCAGACCAGCAATGTCATTTAACACTAGAAACTGGATGTCACTGACTGAGTCCTAAAAAAGGGATATTTAATTTCCATTAAAACATGTATTTTTTTCTGCCCCTGGGATGCTTCTTTTGGTCATAGCTCAACTGAACTGCTCATGTTAAGTAAGGAATGACCAGATTATTCCATCATTTTCATTTTACCTTTGCTTTGTTTCCCACAGCAGTTATCCAGATTCCTCTTATTGTGCTTCTTTACTACTCATTGCTAATCTAATGAAGCAAACTAAGTTCTTAACAATGATGAGTCTGTCATCTAGAAAATCCTTTTGTTATTATCCATGCTTTAAAAGGCAGTCACTACTTTGTTGTTGATTTTTTTTAAAAAAAAAAAAAAGGAAGAAAGAAAGGAAAAAACAAACAGCTGGTGTTTAACGACTCCTTCAGACCCAATTATAAAACATCAACTACTTACTTTGATTTGTGTGTATCCATGCCATGGGTATACTTAAAAACATTAGACCCCCCCAGAACTCATTTTGGCTTTGTTTATATTTGTCTTTTAAACATATAAGACTATTGATGGCACCTTACCAAGGTTGTAACCCCTTTATAATCATTAATTTTTAATCTGGAAAAAGAGTCTTGGAGGCAGCAAGACTCATCTATATATTTACTTGGATGCTCTAGTGAAACTATACAGGACTCCAGCTTTGGCTAAAATAACCCAGGAAAACCCTGTCAAAGGTTAGCAATGTGATATCTTCCTGCTTCCAAAAGCAGCAGCCCTTCATTTAAGATGCTTTTCCATTTAACTTAATTATCCCTGAACTTCCTATTGAAGGTTTTGAAAAATATATGTGAGTGGCAGGGGGTGTTTAATATGTTAAGACTGCTCCCTTTCTGAATTTGGGTCTTTATGAAGCCTATCTTTGCATCCAGTTGGTTTATATTGTTAAATCACCATTGTCTATTTCTATGGGCAACTTTGTTTCGAGGTTTGCACCATTGGGTTTTCAGTAGTCTTTGTGTAGTTTTGCAGATTTTCAATAAAAATTAAGAAGTTATATCAAATGTCAGCGCTTGGCTGCTTCATGTCATCTTTTCTATTTTTTTTTTATTTTTTATTTTTTAGATTTACAGATATTAATGATTCTGCAGGAAAGCTAGACTTCAGCCGCCTCTCTCCATCTAAAAATGACTACTGGGCCATGCTGGCTTACAACCGGTCCAAACTCTGCAACATTCTTTTCTCCAATGAGCTTCATCGCCGCTTGTCCCCAAGAGGGGTCACCTCGAACGCAGTGCATCCAGGAAACATGTTGTACTCCTCCCTTCATCGCAACTGGTGGGTGTACACCCTGCTGTTCACCTTGGCCAGGCCTTTCACCAAGTCCATGGTAAGTGAACGACTTCATCACCGCAGACCCATTCACTGTGCCTTTCTAAAGGGTCCTTGAGAAACCCAGGCGTGCTTTCTTCAGCCTTTCACCTCTTGGGATGATGAGTCTGGTCTTGCTAATCACATCATCAAGCCTATTAAAGCCATTGGAAAGGGCCCTTGAACACATTTCAATCGACTTTTGATTATGTTTGTCTCTCTAAAGGTGTCTCGAAGGGCTGGGTGGGAGATGTGGTTTCTCAGTATTGTGTTAGTGTGGCTAAAAGTCTTGATAGCAATTATTGGTTTTCGTTTGATGTGCTTTTATTTATTATTATTCAGAAAGTGCAGTGCTCGATAACTGTGTTTTGCATTAGTAGGTGAACAACATGGATTTGTGACTGTTGAATTATCAGATGATGTGATTCCTTTATTTCCACTGAGAATCTGTATCTGATGTTCCAAATTCTTTTCTTACTGGTTGTACACCTCTCCTGGGCTATACTTGGTTGGCTAGAAGTATGTTTTATTCTTTACTTCCCCAACAATGAATTATTTTGGATGAATCACTCTACTGCGGTTAGATTTAGAAATGTTCACAAAGGTAACTATGACATTTTTATGTTTTTAATGGTCATATAACAACCATATCTAGAAACTTCCTCCATGAAAGTGTTTCAGTAAGAAGTAACTTGAATGAAGAATACACATTTGATGTAGTATTTTTCTAATCTACAGACTTTAATCTGGCTATTTAGTATGATGGCCACTGACCACATATGGCTATTGAGCCCTTGAAAAATGAATAAAGAACTAAATTTTTAATTTGATTTAATGTAAATAGCCGCACATGCCTAACAGCCACCCTGTTGGAAAGCACAGTTCAATAATGTGCCCAGCACAGTGCCTGTGGTATGGAAGGTATGTGGCACTTCTTGCAATGATAGTTGTTATTCTTGTTGTGAATATTATCTTGGTCCTGAACAATATTTTGTAATTGCTGCCAATGAATACAGGGGTCACGGAACTAAAGAACTCTGTAAATTGGGAGTCTGCTGTTGGTGGTCAGGCGACTTTTATCCCTGAACTCAACGGCCCAGGGAGAGGGTTATAGGCAAGGTAGGAAGGGTGCTCATCTGGGGAGAGCTTGATTCTCCACCCTGTCGTCCATTTGGTCCCTGTGGAAACCACTGTGCTTAGACTTTTCATGTTCCTGTCCCAAGTGATCATCTTTTAAATGTCACAAATATACTTTTTTAGATAAGCCTATGGATTAGGAATGCTGTAAAATATGTAGCTAAATTTAGATTCTTAGGAAAATTCTAGTAATATGTTTATACATGTAGGTATTTGGTGGTATTTCTTAGCCACTAGAGCTCCATATGAATAGGTGTATAAAGAGGGTGGGAACTCTGGACTGGTTTGTCAAACTCACAGCCAATCACTTCTCTTTCATAAACATTTAAGACTCTCAGAGGAGAAACCAGCAGGAGCATAAACCTGGGTTCACTATATTTTACTGGCGGGATAGACGGGGCTTATTGGGAAAGTCACCATGTGTTTTATTCTTCTGTGTGCTGCTTCTGATTGCTTTTATCATGAGCAGACGTTTGTTTCATGGGTGAAGAGTGCACATTTGCCATTGTAATGCTAACACATTTTTGGAAATAAGCCATGCAGTTGCATTCCCATTCCCACTCATGGAAACTGTTGGATTCCTATCACCTCTTGTGCATTTCGACTTCAGAGAAAGTGTTTTCCCTCGACACTATTGTTGCCCGAGTATATATTCCATTGTACAGGGTCAAGGAAATAAGAGCTACAACTAGGCCTTGTGCTTGGAAGCCCTGCGTGGGCTTCTCCCCCACAGACTGCTCCCTGAAGTATTAAACAGCAGTATTGTAATATCAGTGTCCCTTTTTTATTTGCAGTGACTTGCTGTGACTATGGTGATTTTAGTTACAGTAATTAGGTCACCCTTCATGGAGTCAGGCTATTTTAAGTGCCTCTTTAAGGAATATTGTTGCAGATCAGTAATTTTACAATTGGATGTTCTTGTGTAACTTTATTAAATGTAATCTGTCTTTTAAATGTTGCCCTTTTACAGTTATACATTTCTAATTGTTGCTGTAAATGCATTATCACTTTGAAATTAATTAATTTTTCCATTTTGGCCGCCTGCAGTATAATAATCACTAATGAGAAACTCATAGGGATTAATTTTCAGCTCAGCGACCCCCACTGGTAAAGCGTGTTTCTGCCCCCTCTTACTCTTGAGGTCTAGGGGACAAGACAGAGTCTTGAGGATCCCGGGGAAGAAGTTGTGTGCTCTCCAATTTATGATAAAATAACAGTAGTGGATAAAATAGTAATGGAGTTTTTTTCATGTTTAAAAAAGATGCAAGATTCCTCAACTAGCTGCTATTGAAACATCTTTAAGGAAACTGATGTTTGCTGGGAGCTTTTAAATAATGAAGTCACATACAGTATGTGTGTGCTGTCTTTTTATTTTCTGTCTCTTTATACAATTAAAATATTCAAAATTATATTTTGTATATGTATACATGAATATACATTGTATGTTAGTCTATAAGATATATTCATGTATACATATTGCTTTATGAGGCTTAATTCACAAAACCTGGCATACTGTATTTTCAAGGATAATTTTGCTACCTGCAGTTGTTGCCCAGTGGGTTGGCTTAAGATTCCTGGCATACTCTCAGTAAGGTGCAACTTAGCAGTGTAAGCTGGGCACCATGATGCTTCCTGTATCAGCATATGGATCTTTAGGTATCTCATAACCCTTCTGCAGTGATGGAATTATTACCCTTATTTTGCATTTAGAAGCACAGAGAACTTGCCCAACTTGTTCAAGCAAATGGTATTTCAGCCTCAGAACCTTCGTCATCTATTCCCAAGTCCACTTTCTGCATCAGTGCCCCACAGTACCCCTGCCACAGATATCTAGTTGTGCAGTTATGTTTTCTTCTTAACATGTTTGAAAGAGCCTTCGTGAAATTAACCCTCCACCCCTCCATTTCCCACCACATAGGCTTTCAGTTCTGGTAAACAGCATCCTAGGCCCCAGGCAGCCCTGTGCGGATCCCTATGTAAATCTGAGGCTGAGCACCATCACGTGCTTCTTAGGGTGTTTTGTGCAACCAAATATTTGTGTTGGCAGGTAACAGTAGAAAGAATATCATGTGTTAGGGGAGCAAGAGCTTAGCAGATGTTTTAGGGAACTACATTTTCAAATCATTTTACATTAAAAAAGAGCTTGAGTTGGTAGAACTTTTGAAAAGATTGGGTTACGTTTCCTGTGGCCGTGTAAAGCCAGGCATTGTGCTGAGTTTTAACAGATGTTCAGCTACCCTGTTAATGGACGGGCCTGCAATGCCGGTTCTGTTGCAAAGTTATAAATTAAACTAGAAAAAGCACAAGATGTCATTCTCCTAACCTTCGGGAAAGCCAAGCTGGGTAATTCTGCCCTTGAATAACCTGCTGCAGGGTGATTTATAGTTGGACAATTTAAAACATAATGAAGGAGATAATAGATGTTGATTTGTTCTTTAAATTAGTATTTTAGAAAAATACTCTCCCCCTCTCCCCTTTAAATACCTCCAGCTGACTACACCCCAGATACTGTCAAGGACATCCCCCACCCCCCTTGAATCTCTTGGCACATGGAGTAGAAAGCAGGGACCTTTTTCTGTTGGGAGGAGGAAATATGATTTTCAGAGTAGAAATTTCAGCCTGTTCTTGATTAATCTAAATATTTTGAGACTTCCTAGTGAGGGCTGATTCTCTGGCTGCCATGCTCTTGCCCATTTAAAAGTGTTAGAGAAGCAGACTCTGAGGACCTTCATGGCTGGGCCACACTTGAGCTTTCCTGCAGACGTGCACAGAGGACCTGGTGGCTGAACTCCTCTCCTCGCTGAGGCCACATCCCTGCAGCCTCAACATCCTTCTTACAGCATTATCACTAGCAGTGGTTTTATTAGTCATGGCTCAATTCTGTCTGGAGTTTTACAATTTACAGTGTTTGTTCAATTCAGAGTCCAAGGGACATGGTAGAGCAAAAAAGAGTGAAGGGTTTAGCATCATTAGGCCTGTGTTTAAAACTCAGGTTTCTCTTCTTTTTTGGTTGTATAATTTTGAAATTATTCAGCCTCTTGGGGTCTTCTTTTCTACATTACTTGACATGTTTTGGACTGTGAGTTACTAAGATGCAGTTAAAAGTGGTTGGAATAATAGAGATCTGTTTTTCTCGTTGATCCAGGGGCCCCAAGGCAGCCAGGGATGCGTTTGGCTCCTGTATGTAGGCAGCTCCTTTGTGATGGTGTTGCCTCTTTCCTTCTGCTTATAAAATGGCTGCAGCAGTGCTAGCCATTGTATCCTACAAGATAATGTCTGAAGACAGGACAGGAGGGATCGGGCCCCTCCTCCTATGCCTCTGTCTCAGAATTATCCTCCCTGGGAGACTTCCTCTCAGCTCACTGGCCAGGATTGAGTCACTTGTCCATCCTAGGTGCAGGGGAAGCTGAGAAAGTGCATTCCTGGCATTTTGTGTCTCTAGGGCTGGAGGGGAGATCTGATGGCAAGGAAAATGGGTAGAATAATGGCTTTGAATTGAATAGGTGTGCATATAGTTTTGTCACTGACAAGGCTGAATGCTATTTTATTGGGTCACTGTGAAAGCAAGTGAGGATTGAGTGGAAGGCACCTGGCTGTATCTGGCCCCCTTCCTCTCAACCACTTTTACCTCTAGCCACTTTCAGCCTCTTTCTCCTTCCCTTGTCAGGCTGTTGAAGCAGACTGTTCTTTAGTCCAGAGCTCTTCTTTCCTCCACTCTCACGTTCTACTTGTCCTTCAAAACTCAATCCCAACGTTACACCTCAAGAGAGCATTAGGTCAAGATTTGCTCATATGAGCCAGTACCTACAATAATATTTGATGCATAAAGCACTCCATAAACATGTGCTGAATGAGTACATGAAGGACCCCCAAAATTTTTCCTTCATAGCATTGAACACAAATAATTTTTGTAGTTTGTATTTCATGGCTGACTCCCACTCTCCTGAAAATGCTATTTTTGCCTTCACACCACTGTATCCTGGTCCATAAAGTAAATGCTCACTAAAATTTGTAAATGAATAAATGAAAGATGATTATGTGCTTAATGAATGAGAGTTATTAATATATTCCTTATCATTAGCCTCCCTGACATGCAGAGGTTTGCAGTTGAGGGTGCAGATAAAGAAATGGGGGAGGCTAGAGGACCTGCCCAGAGTCACACAGCTAGTACATGGCAGGACTGGGACCAGAACCAAGGACCCCTGACTCTTTATGGAGTGACACAGGAAGGATCTACCCAGAGGTGTGTGTAGGGAAGGGAAATGTGTAAGGGGAGAACAGCATGGTATAGGAAAGATAGGATAAGCTTTAGAGCTAAGCAGCTCTCGGGTCAAACCCCAGCTCCGTCCCATGCTAATTCTTAGGCACATTTTATAACCTGATTAAGATTCTCTTGTAAGAGGGGGATGTTGTACCTACCACATGGACTTGTGCTGATGCTTGAAGGAGACCATGAATGTATAACATCTACCTAGAAGGTACTAGATGCTCAGTAGACATTAACTTGTAGTTTTATTTTTGCCTGTGTTGAGAATTAAAGATCATAATATATAGGAATGCTAGATACTCAGTAAACATGTATTATTATTGTTGTTACTGTTACTATTATTATTGTCATTATATTTTCAGATAAGAAAAGGCTTGTCTGCCCATTGCCTATAGATGCCTGTTCTCCAAATGATGGCTCCATGTCTGTCACAGACGGTCTCTTTCTCCCATAAACACATCATGTACAAGTCTAAATAAGCACTGAGCAACATCAAAATGGAAGCTAGAATTAGAAGGGCTTCCATGGTGCATAATATAAGCTCTCCTGGCTGCTGTTTAAAGCCACCAACAGCACACCTTAGCTTTGAGGATAGATCAGCCTTCTCTTGTTAAAACAAAGACAGGGAAACTATGTCCTGCTTTGTGAGGCCATCGCACCTCATTGCTGTATTTTCTCAGCCTTGCTTTTCAGTATTCTAAGTCTGGTTAGGCCTTTGTTCCTGAAGGAGCAACCGAGAGGGGAAAAGTGACTATCTGACCTCAATATGTATGACAAATTATTTAATGAACATTTAACCAAGATTTGAAATTCTCCCAGTTTTACTTTCCTCCTTTCCTTTTCTTCCGTGTCCCCATTGGCATCTCGGTAATGCATTGCCTTTTCTTAACTCTCTTTCTGGCTCTTTCATTACTTTTAAGTTAGTGGTGCCTCCTTTGATCTTCCCCCCTTTCAACTTCCTTTCCTCCAATTTCATACTTCTTTCCAGTGAGTTTTGGCTGTCGAGCTGCGGAGACATTGGAGGCTGGCACGATTCAACAGATGCCAGGCGTTTGTGCTGCCCCGTGATGATGTTTCTGAAATGTTTCTTCTATGAACCTTGATTCTCGTATAACTACCCGGGCACGTTGGTTTTTCCTTGTGAGGTGGGGAAGGTGATGTTTTTCTGGCAGCAATATAGGGAACTCAAATCTGGTATTCTGAATTACTCAGAAACTAAAATCCATACCCTCCCACCTTCTTGTTACTCTAAGATTAATGAAGATTTGAAAATCAGCTGAGGACATGTTCTCAGGTGGCACGAGAGCCTACTTAGTGCCAGGCCCCACGCTCCTGGGTTTACGTCTTTATACTTTGTCTCACATAAGGTCATTTTACAGTTAGCTCTCAGTACACGATGGTGTGTCCCTGAGCAAGTCTCTTACCATCCTCGGGCCTCAGCTTTCTTACCTGTAAAATGAGTCGGTTAACCAAGGTTAGTTGTCCCAAAGCTTTGGATGTCACAGAACAGTGTAATTCAAAAGGAAATTAAATAGGGAGACTGACGCAGGTTCATGCTTTTTATTCTTAAATCTCTGGATGAGAACACACTCACCAACATCGGTTATCTCCACTATATAAAATAATAGGTATTTTACTGCCCAAAACTGTGCAGGACGATTGTGGGAAAAGAAGCAGTTCTTTCAATTGAATATATTTAACTTCAGGTCTAATTCATTGCAGTCTCACTGTTGGTGATGTTGTCCTTGTTGAAAATGCTGGGCTTACACTTGGGAATACCTGGCCTGGAAGATTCCACGGGTACTGTTTCTGCTCCAAAATTCCTTGGAGAATCTTTTGGATCCAGATTCCAAACTTTCAGTAACGCTAATGGCATCTCAACACTAGTTCAGTAAGGAGCCTGCGGTGAGACCGTCTGCAACATGCAGACCCCTCAGGACTCTCCACAGTGGAGTGAAGGGAAACAGGGTGATGCAGCTCTGAATCGAGGTGTCAGCTGACCCCTCACAAGCACTGGCTTCAGCCTGTGCCCTTTTCTGACTATGGCACCCCATCTACTTATTTCACAGTTTCTGTGGGTCTGGAACCTGGGTGTGGCTTAACTGGGCCCTGTGCTTTAGGGTCAACACTCAGGTTACAAACAAGGTGTCAGCCAGGCTATAGCCATTCAAGGCTCAGTTGGAGAAAGTCCACTTCCAAGCTCAAGTGCTTGCTGGCAGAGCTCAGTTCCTTGGGGCCTAGTAGAATGAGGGCTGGGGTTCCTCTCTGTTGTTTAGCGGGAGGCCCCTCTCTGGGTTCCTTGCCACAGTGGCCTCTCCAGCATGGCAGTTTACTTTATCAGTGTGTAAGCTAAGAAGGAAATAAACCTACGAGCAGGACAGAAGTCACAGTCCTGTGTCACCTCACCACCGAGGTGACATCTCATTACCGTTCCCTATTCTGTTTACCAGAAGCAAGTCACTGGGACTGACCCTCTCATGGGAGAGGATTTCATAGTGGCCTGAATACTAGAAGCATTGGGGCCCATCTTAGCGGCTGCCTGTCACTTTTTAAAGTTCAGTGGGGTTTTCGTTTTTATTTTTACTTTCTTGGTCTTTTGTGTGTGTGTGCCTTTTGGTAGGCTATCTGGTGGCAGATTTACTCGTAGGCTTTAATATTTTTTGGCCTTAAGCTTTCCTTATTGACACATTTATCTTTGCCTTGCTATTCTCCTATTTGCATTCTTCCTGTATTCTTGTCCTCCTTTCTGGGCTAACAGAGATACCAGATGTACCATTTTGTTTTTTATATATGTATGTCAAGTATTTGTTTTCATACTGCTTTCTTACAAGGGGCCTTGTTAATCAATGGCCCAAATTTTCCTTGGAAAGAAACATTCACAGCCAAGTTTTGATTTGAGTTTCAAAAATAGGCCAGAAACCCTGGACTCTTTTTAAGCCATAAAGGTAGATAAAGCTCACTGATCATTTTCAAGCCCATGTAGAATATTATTCCAGACTAAGTATAGTCTTGAGGATTTGGTTGTTGTTGTTGTTTCTTTGGGGTTTGTTTTATTAAATAGATTTCTAAGGGAAAAAACTTTTATTTTGCTGTTTTCAGAAAATATTATAGAGATTGATTTGGAATGCTGGTTTGGTTTTCATGTTATAAAGCCTGTTAAAATTTATAATAAGTTAAGTTTCTTATTTAGTAATATTCTCATTTCCCCTGTGAAATATCAAGCCCTTTTACTGAATCGGGGCTCTTTGTTTCTACACATTTTGCCTTGTATGGACTCTGCACCCTTGAAACATCTCATCCTCAAGTTTCATAGGATGGGGTCTCTTTAATCATTTACATTTTGCAAAAAGAAAGTGAAATATTCTTCAAGAAGCCAAAGTAATCCACGGGAATGTATGGTGTTTGTTCAGCTGGATATCTTATTTATTTGAAGTACTGAGAGAAATCTCTTCTGACTGCTCAAAAAAGGGAAGAATAAACAGTGAGACTGTCCAAGTAATCTGAGCTAGAAAGTCCCTCCTTTCACAGGAACATTATAAAAAGTATATTCACTGGGTCCAAAAAAAATACTGTATATCTACTACTGAGACCTGCATAATGTTTTCTTAGTATTCTCACTCTTTAAAAGAAAAAGAAACTATAAAATCTTGGAACTTTGAAATATTTTTGATATTTTAATATGCCTGGGCAGGTGAATGCAATAAGTCTGTTTTTCCTTCTTAGAACATAGCATTTCTCATTAGATTTTGTGTATGCTCTGTATAATTTGTCCCTTTGTTGATTTTCCATAACCATAAAAGACCAAGTAATGAAATTAGCGTGGATGAAATCTCTGTATTAACCCTGAACAGATTTCCTATAAAGGAGGCATTAGACATTTAAAAAGTCAGAGGGATGGGGGTCGGGAGGAGGGATGTGGGGAGAGGTGGAGAAGATAAAGGGGATAGATAAATGGTGGTGGAAGGAGACTTAACTTAGGATGGTAAACACACAGTACAACATAAAGATGATGTATTGTAGAATTGCATACCTGAAACCTGTATGATTTTATTAGCCAATGTCACCTGAATAGATTAAAAAAAAAAGACATTTAAAAGAAAAAAAATTTATTTCAAAAGAATTAGATTCTGGAGTACACCCAGTCTGGAAGGTAATATAGATTTTTTTTCTCTCTCTTTTTGTTTTCTCTGTACCATCCATTGGGAATGAGCTGGCATATTTCTTGTTGATGGAAGGGTCTTTTCTCGGCTATAGTATGCTTTTCCTGTAACATTAAGCCTGTTTATCTCATTTTCCAATCCCACTTTCTCTCATTGCCAGGCTCAAGGCTCTGTTGGATTCATATTTTTAAAAACTTAAAAATTTAAAATTAAGCTTATCTTTGCCAAAGTCCATTGACACATCTACATGGTCTCTGTAATGAGACGAGTTGATGTGTGTTGGATGCAGTATGGGAGTTTCACTGTGAGTGTTCTCTGAATAAGTGTAGGTCTAGAGGACAAAGGAAAGCAATAATAACAACAAAAACAACAGCTCATGTTTATTAGAACTTACCTGTGCCAAGTAAGCCCTGTTCTAAGTACCTTTGTGTGTTAACTCACTCATTTCCCATAGTCCATTACCAACATCATATAGTGGATTGGAGCTAAGATGAGCACGTTGCTGTATTTTGTTGAAGACGAATGTTTTGTGATATAGCAGAAACCCCAGACATGGGCTTTGAAGTTGAAGAAACTAGCTCCAAATCCCAGCCTTTCCTTCTAGTGACCCCTGTCATCGTGGGCAAGTCACACTAAGCACCTCGAGCTTTCATTTTCTTTGTAAATGGAGAATATAGTTCTCACATCTTCGTATTGTTGGAGGATTAAGGCACAGCTCAACCCCAGGGCTATAGTAGACACTCAGGAAATACTAATTTTCTTTGTATCCTATCAGTCAATGTAAACTTCCCTGTAAATGTACTGATTTCTAAGGACATAGAGAAAGCTGTTGTCAAGGATGTTGTCTATTACATGACCGCAAAACATAGGAAGTTATGCCACTGCATGTGAGATATACCCTTAAACTCTGAATTCCAAGAAAAACCCAGGAGAAATTCCACAATGCCTTCTTCTTGATAACAAAATGATAACATAATGTATTGTTGGAGCTCCTGGTCTATTTTATGCATTTTCAGATCATTAATGCTATTGGTTAACATAATCAACTTCCTCCAGTTTTTAGTGACTGAGATATTTCGTTCACCTTATCCTACACTTGATCTTTCTTTAAGTCACCTTAGATCTATTTTTGGAGGCAAGTCACATGAATTAATAAAGTAACTCAGATTACACTACAGGCATATCCCACAGAGCCTCTTAACGATACCCCAACAAGAACAACTTTATCTTAGTTTATACTTTGGACATATTGTCCATGCTTGACAAAGAGATTATTTGATATAAAACCTGAAAAAAGTGGACATATTATTAAAACTATTTTGTCTTCAGAATTTTGGAAAGCATAATCCTATTACTGCCTTCTATCTAGCAGTATGCTAGCTACCTAGATAATATATCTTTTAATCAGATGTATATGTATTTTTGTGTGTGGAAGCATGTGATCACCATTCTTCAAGGATCTAATTAATATACCTATTCCTTTTTTGGTCTTATTCTTTCTATTTCTGGACTATTTTTTCCCCCTAATCCCACTATTGTTTTTCAGTGAGCTATTTATGTTTTGAATATATATTTGTGAGAAATTTTTTTAGCATTCATTTTATTTAAGATGGTTTATAAAGACATCAGGAGCTAGAATAGCAGTGCATATGGACATGTACAAAGAGTAAGTGTCCCATAAATTGTTTTTTCTTTGTTTGGTTCTTACATCATGTAGCTGTGCATTTAGAAAACCTGTTTGGGGGAAGGGAGCGGTAAAACCAGTTATTTTAGCCTGCTATTTTGATCCTGAGACTTAAAAAAAAACACACCTCTGTGTTTATGAATAAAACATTTTAATCAGAACTATATCAACACTGATCAATTTTTTTTCGTGGAAATCTAATACAGGGTGAATTCCATTAAGTCAATTAAATACCTTGATTAACATATATGGTCAATTAATTTATGACAACGGAGCCAGGAACATTCAACGGGGAAAGGACAGTCTCTTTAATAAGTGGTGTTGGGAAAACTGGACAGCCACATGCAAAAGAATGAAAATCGACCACTATCTTGCACCATACAAAAATATTAACTCAAAATGGATTAAAGAGTTGAACATAAGACCTGAAACCATAAACTCCTAGAAGAAAACTTAGGCAGTAAGCTCCTTGACATAGGCCTAGCAATGATTTGTTAAAATTTGACACCAAATGCAACAAAAGGAAAAAAATATGTGCGAGTACATCATACTAAAAAGCTTTTGCACAGTATAGGAAATGCAACAGAATGAAAAGGCAGTTTACTGAGTGAGAGAAAATATTTGCAAATTGTGTGTCTGATATGTGGCTAATATCCAAATATATAAAGAACTCTTACAACTCAATAGCAAAAACAACAACAACAACAAAAAACAACAACCATACAAATAAAATAAAATAAAAAACCTAATTAAAATGGGCATAAGGTCTGAATAGACATTTTCTCAAAGAAGACATACAGATGGTCAGCAGGTAGGAAAGGATGCTCAACATCATTAATCATCAGGCAAATATAAATGAAAATCACAATGAGATATCACCTCACACTAGTTAGAATGGCTATTATAAAAGAAGATGGGGGATAACAAGTGTTGGTGTGGATGTAGAGAAAAGGGAACCATGGTGGGAATGATTTGATGCGCCTGCTGTGGAAAACTGTATGGAGGCTCCTCTAAAAATTAACAATAGAACTACCATTTGACACAGCTATTTCACTTTGGGGTATTTACCTGCAGAAAACAAAACACTAACTTGAAAAGCTATATGAACCCCCATGTTCATTGCAGAATTTTTTAAAATGGCCAAGACACAGAAACAACTTTAAGTATCCATGTTCTTCAACCATTAAAAAAATGAATTCTTGCTATTTGTGTCAACATGGGTGGACACTGTGGGTATTAAGCTAAGTGAAATAAGTCAGAAAAAAGAAAGACAAATACCATATGACCTCTCTTAAATGTGGAATTTAAAGAACAAGTAACGATCTCATAGACCAGTGGTCAGCAAACTCATTTGTCAACAGAGCCAAACAATGATTGAAATTTCTTTTGAGGGCCACATTTTTTAAACTTAAACTATATAGGTAGGTACATTGTTATAAACTTAATTAGGGTACTCCTAAGGCTTAGGAAGAGCCACACTCAAGGGGCCAAAGAGCCTCACGTGGCTCGCGAGCCGCAGTTTGTGGACCACTGTGGTGGCTCTCAACCTTGGCTGCACATTAGAATCACCTGGGAATCTTTTTAAAATACTGATTTCTGGGCCTCATCCTCCAGAAATTCTGTTTCTTTGTTATGGGGTGAGGCCACAACATTAGTAACAAAGAAACAGAATTTCCGGAGGATGAGGCCCAGAAATCAGGATTTTAAAAAGATTCTCAGGTGATTCTAATGTGCAGCCAAGGTTGAGAACCACTGTCATAGACACAGAGGACACATCGGTGGTTGCCAGAGTCAGGTGGGAGAAAGGGTAAACTGTTTTGTTTCTTTTTAGTTTAAATAAATTGTTTTAAATAAAAATAAACATATAAATAATACCTTAATCCAGTTTTTAAATAGTACAAAGATAGATGATAGTTAAGCTGATGCTTTAAAAAAACAAATAACTTTACTGAAATCGTTTTAACCAGGATTGATTTTTTTCCCCATACAAATTTTACGGTGAAGATTTCATGACTTGTTTTCTGTATACACCAAATTTTACAGTTTTTTCGGGCATTTTCCTTTTGTGTCAGTCATTTCCAACAAACCCACAGTTTGAGATTGAGCATATCTAATTTCACCAGGTGACATTTTTGTCACCAACATTTTATGGTGGTTATTGCAACCAGAAATATATGTTATTAATTTGATAAAAGACCAATGTTCATTTTTTAGCTGATATCTAAAAAATTCCTCAGTAAGTCCACTTCAGTATTCTGGGTTTCTCTGTTACCCAGGGTTGTTCTTTGAGCATGTTGCTAATCTGATGCTTTCTCACACTTCCAAAGGCTCCATGACTTTGGAACCCGTGCACTTTCTGTGTTATGGCAGGACAGATAGTTAACGACAAATCAAGATGCCCCATTGTTGCTCCAGAAGTGTCTTTCTAACTTTTTTTAATTACTGTCCAAATTTTTATGCCACAGCCCATTATATGTATACTTATGTATATACATGTATGTCTGTCTGTTCATATAATATTCATGTGTGTGAGTATGTGTCTGAAACAAAAGTTTTATGAAACAATATTCTAATGATGGGCCATGTCCTCTGCTGTTTTCTTCCAGTTTGTATTTCATCTTTTAAAGTGTTGATTGTGACTCAGTTTCATGACCATTCACTGTATAGCAATCTGTCCTTTGAAAATCGATACTCTATAACTATTTATTCTGATCCCTTCTGATAACTGTTCATTGAATGCCTCGTGGTCAGACTTAAGGGGTAGAAAATGCAAAAGTGAGCAAGTCATTATTCTTGGCCTTTGGGCACTTACGTTAAATGGGACTGAGATGAAAAATATGTTAGACTGAGGTGAGATGGTACCACTGGACACGTAGTGCTTTTCTGTCTTGTAGGTAGAGACAAGAGTAGTCCGATAAAGTTCCAGAAAGGAAATGATATCTTTACTGAACCTTGAAGAATATGTGGAAGGTGAACATGCAGACACCAAAAGGAGAAAATTTTAGGTAGACTTCGCAGCAATGGTAGGGCTAGGACTAAGATTAGGGACAGAATTAAGGAATACTAAAAACTTGTAATCAAGATAAACAGAAATTTAATACAACATTTCAAAAAATCAAAATTCATGTGAAAAGAATGATGAACAAAAATGTTGATTTTAAATCAAGACAGATCAATGTTACACAAAAAGCTCGGGTAATGAACATGGATTTGTGGTGGCTATGCAGGAGATGAATGCAAAAGTAGGTCACTGAGGGCTTTCTAAGGATTTGGGATCTTATGATCTCATATTTAAATTGATGTAATGGCAATAAGACAATGATGATATAAGAAACTAATATTTTTTGAGCTGTTGCTCTCTGCCAGGGTCCTCTGTGTTATGTATCTATCTCTCACGTTGTTTCTTTGAGAATGGTATTCGTGTGAATATTAAGGGGTTTTGAAGAGAATGAATGACCTGCTCAAGGTCACATAACTAAAAGGCACTGAGTGCAGATTCAAGCCCTTTCCAATGGAGTGAAGTGCCCAGGTTCTAGCTCCCTACTGCCTACAGCCTTTACTGGCTCCAGGTTGTACTGGGCTTCAAAACAGCCATTTTTATGGCAGTGGGAAAATAGGTTTGAAAGAGGAAGGTGTTTTTAGCACAACGACAAATAATGAGGCTGAGAGAGTTGACGTTCTAGAAATTTTGTAGGCCTGTACGTAAATAGTGTTGGGGGCCAGGGGCCCTAATGTTCCAGAGTAGAAGTAGAAGCAACTTTTAATGTGTTAACTGAATATGGGACATAAATGGGTATAAATACACATGGGATATATAGATGTGTGGATAGATTTGTTGGTATTCATATATATATATACATATATATATATGTATATGTATATATATATATATATATATATATATGTTTAAACAAACAAAAGAAACCATCTGATATTTGTTTTATTTGGTGCTTAACAAAATATTATCCTATCTTTTTTAAAGAAGTAACATTAAATTCTTGCCTGAGGAATATCTGAGAGAGGTAATATGGGACTGCATTTTAACATGAAGTATTTTTCTTTTAGATGGGTGCATTGCTTATTTCCATACATAATCGCTAGAATTGTGAACCTGCAGTATCTCAGAAATATCTAGATAATGTCTTTCTGTTGATAACATTTAACAAATGTTGTAAGACAGATTCTAAGAAGAGAATATTTAGAATATACAAGTGTACTTCTATTATACGTTCACAAATTATCATATCTATTCACTATTTAAATAGCTGTGGCCTTTTGGTGAATACCAACATTAACAAACCATGTTAACATGATTTTTGAATATGTAATGGAATTTGCAATGCCATCTGATGACGGAACTAACCAATTAGCGCTCACAGTGGTGACTGATCATCCCTAGGAAGAGCGGCCTGCGTTGTGAACAAGGAAGACACACATCCCCTTGCGGGCTGGCAGCATTTCTGCAAGCACCGTCTTAACCAGTGACACTGGAAGGATGGCTTCTTCGATGCTGAAATGTCATTCAGTGTGTGCGCAGCCTGCAATTTTAATCTGCTGTGCACATAGGGGAGTTGGCATATGTTCAGGCCGACTGTTAGCGTTCTCTCTGATTATCTGTGTCTGTTCCCATTTTTGTTGCTTTAGTTACTGTTGTTCTCATTAAAGGTCTTTCCAGGGCCTTCTCCAATCTCAGCTAATGACTTTTCCGAAGCAGAATTATCCAGGAGTAGCAAAAGCTCTCCTGCAATATGTCTTTTCACCACTTTAAATGAAACGGTGGAAAGCGTTTTCATTTAAGCCAGATTTACTATTTGTTCTCTTGGTCCTTTACAAATTAATGACTAATTACAGGGCTTTGCTATGCCTATATCACTTCATGACTTCCACATGTGTCTTGAGAGAGTGAAGGTGACTTCCACCAAAGTTAGTAAATAGAAAAACTTTTTTCATGTTGTTTTTAATTCACAACCACCCTTCTCTCCCCCTGCTCCCCACCATGCTAAGCTTTTGGAGGAGAAATCTTAATAGCCCTTCTTATAGGACTTTGTTTTTATAACATTCATGCACATCACAGAGGACACATATAGATGGAACATGAACTTAGAAGCTTTTACTAGACTCGAGAACTTTCTGGACTGTCCATGCTGGGAGGGCACATTCCCTTGTTTCTAGATGAGGAAACTGAGGAGTTCCCCACAGATAAAGGAGGCACCCCTTCATGTGGTTGAATGTAGTTTACAGACTTTGTTTCAGTAGTTATTCCTGCCAGTTAATAGTTTTGTTTCATTATTTGACTTAAACATTAACTTATTTTCTATATAGCATAAGTGATCTTTTAAAATTATATTATTATGCAGCACTTGAAAATAAGAATAAAAACCACCTAATTTTTTTAACATTAAAAGTAAGATAAACAGTCTGATATTTTAAAATGTATAATATGTGTCCGTTTATACTTACATATGTATACATAGCCAGGAATACATATATTACTAGTAAACTACTGTGAATACTGGCATTTGCCAATAGGTGGCACAGTGTTTCATCTGTGTGTGGGTCGGGGGTGGAATTAGCCTGTAGAATGAATATATGGGGGGGCGGGGCAATGGAATGATTAGTACATCCTCACTGGGCCTGGGGAGGGGAAAAAAATCTTAATTTCCAACATTTTCCATTCCCTGTGTCACCTTGGTATTTAATTTACTTCACTTACACTACTACTTGAAGTTGTCCCAGGTTAGTTGCTCTTATTAATTATGACCTAAAGGGATAATATTAGTAAACTAATGGATTACAGTATCTAAACAGAGGTTAGCAGATCACTTTGGAGGGACTGATCAGGAGCGCCTAGGGGGCAGGAAGAACTGAGGCCTCCTTTAGCAGTTTTGGTGGCTACAGTTTGTCATGACCTTAGGGATTATCTAGACCAGTGATGGCGAACCTTTTGAGCTCGGCGTGTCAGCATTTGAAAAACCCTAACTTAACTCTGGTGCCGTGTCACATATAGAAATTTTTTGATATTTACAACCGTAGTAAAACAAAGACTTATATTTTTGATATTTATTTTATATATTTAAATGCCATTTAACAAAGAAAAATCAACAAAAAAAAGGAGTTCGCGTGTCACCTCTGACACACGTGTCATAGGTTCGCCATCACTGATCTAGACCAAGCTTATTAGTTTAGAGATTTAAAAACTAACACTGAAATGTTAAGAGACTTTCAGGTTTGCCTCAAAAGAGAATGTTTACACTGCATCCGGAGACTTTCAACCTATTTCATGTTTCAACTAAGCTGGGACAAATGAAATATTCGAAATACTGGGCATCTCCAGTATTTTGAATTAATTCTACTTCTTGCATAACTGGTATTTCAAAGTAGCCTAGGGGTTAAGCATTCTGTCACAAATTCAATTCATTTATGTCTTTTAAGTGAAAATGGCTCCAAAGGTCCAGGATTTTATTTTCATGGTGGGAAGCAGCTTCCTTCTCCTCTTCTTCCTCCTCGTCCTTCTCCCCTCTCTCCAGCTAGTCAGAACGTGTGCGGGTCAATCATTTCACCTAGTTTTACATTTCTTCATATTTCCTTTAAAATCTATGCATATAAGGGTGTTTGGTACATGGTTTAATTGTAAGCTATTAAACATCAGTGGCGTTTTATGGAACAAAATTTACTTTCTGCACTTGTCTGTGCCATTATTAAAGGCTGCTGATATTGCCAATGGGTATTCTTGGAAAACGTCTTCCAGTTTCAATGCAGTTAAATATTTACAATTAATATCAATGACTTGTTTGCATTCTCATCCAACTTGATGGTATAAGTGAAAAATTGTAAGTTTCAGTTTTAAAATCCCAATAAATTATATGTAATAGAAAAATGAATGACTCTCTCTTAATCCATTGGTCCATCAGTTCCCTTAAATTGAATTTGGAACATCTCAGGATCTTCTTGACTAGCTTGCTCTTATTTTGCCTTTTTTTTTGTTAATTAACCTAGAATTTAGCTGCATAGTAACTTGGGTGATGCTGTGATGCCTATGTGGATCTTCACTGTTCAGTTCTAGAAGCCATTTCCTTTGAAAGTCTGTACAGTTCAATTTCAGGAATTTCCATCTATCTAGGACAAAAGACACAGCTCCTGTACCTCTAATCTGGCTTGGTACTGAAACTCTATAGGGTTGTATGTACTGGGAGTGGAGATGGTAGAGCCTGGAATTTCATGGATAGTTGCATCATATGAGACATCTGCATGTCCTGCATACATATTTTCATGAACATATACATTTGGGGAAATTCAGGACAGCAAAATTTAAAAAAAAAAAAAGGATTTTGAGAGAGAGAAAAATACCTAATTGGTTCTCTATGTAAATCCAAAGTAATTTTCTCACAGAAAAGGACTAAATATATACTTTGTCTCTCTGTTCTCTCTCTCTGAATTAATCAGTGTGGTTGCTGCCTTAACTTGCTCAGCTGGAAACCACTGGCCTGTGGGACTCCAGGCTCATGTGATGTGCTGAGAGTTAAACACAGGGACCCCCGAGCATGGAGATGACACAGACGATTCATAAAGTCAGGCTGCAGCTTTGCAGGAAGGTGACCCTGCAGCAAGCTTTGTCTCTAGCGTCCATAAAACCCAGTCCACACAGCAGGTCGATTTGGGTGATGGGGATTGTGCTAATGGTTTTAAGATCAGGGATAGTTTATTATTATCATTATTATTTTTGGGATATTTCTATATACACTTTCATGCCTGGTATTAAACTACAGTGTTTTCAACTGGAATTAAATTGAATGCTGTTATTTTCTTGGATGTCACTTTGCCCCTTTGACTTTAGCCCCTTTGCTGTCACTTAGCACATTCATTGTGACTTTTTTGGTATGAATTCATTTTCACTTTTCACATAGGGAACTGAGATGGGGACAGGGGTCTACGTGCAGAAAATAGAAATGGAAATGCCTATCACATAGATGTGGTGTCAGTAACCTGAGAAAGTAAAAGCCACCTGTGAACTCTCAAGCCAGCCTTTGAAGTTTTCTGTTTATCTTTAAGAAGACTGCTTACGATGGAAGCAATGACTGACAATATCATTTTCATGCTTTTCTCTAGGCTGTGGGTAACCAGCTTATAAACATGCATCTAAATACACATTAGTTATTAGCTTATAATAAGTCTAGTTTGTTCCCATATTTGAAACAAGTCTTAAGTGTGGATGACAATATCAGATAGTTACATCATTCTTGGAATACACTGACTCCCAGAGAGTCCACATGGTTTCCATTGAAATTGTACTGAAAACTGCAACTATGTCTTAGAACAGTACTGTCTGTGGTACACCGTGTTCCCATTTCTGAGCATCCTCTGGACTGTTTTCAGAGTTACATGGGTGGTACAAGAGGGTAGCAAAGAAGCATTTGTTGAGTGCCTGGAAATGGGCCAGGTATTTCTTATGTCATTCCATTGAACTTTACTTTCCAGAGGAACTATTGAGTTTTGAATTACTATGCCTATTTTACAGATAAGGAAACTGAGGCCTTGAGTGACTTGCCTCAGTCACACAAGGTAGTAAGTAGCAGAACTGAGCATCTGATTTAAATGCGTGATGCCTTCCCCATTGCATCTCCAAGCACATGCTCACCCAGGCTTCTGTGGGCTCTGTCCCTAACCCCAGGGCTGAGCGTGGTTTTGTGGGACTGGCCTCATAGGTCAAGCATGATATTACTGTGGAAGGAACTGCCCTCTCCTCTATTGGGAACCTCAGTGGTTGGGAGTAGGACCTGGGCACCTTATAATGATAGATTCCTTCCTGCCTATTGAGATGTGTGACCTGGGGCTTGGGATGAATCAAGAAACGGGACTATCAGTGGGGTGCCCTTTCAACATTTCTGATTGCAAAAGAGGGAGTTTATGCTTTATATTTTCCTTAGTTGTTTTCGATTTAATAACCTGTCGTCCAATGTATTCTTTCTATGTCCCTTTCTCTCCTGTCCTCCTCAAATACTAGTGCTTCATGTGCACAGATTTCTTCAACCTCCCAGAGAACAGAGCAGCAATCACACCGGACTAGCCATTCTGAAGCTCTCTATTCCTAATGGAGAATGTTGGCCTGAGTAACTCAGAGGTGCAATTTGTAAGAGAGAAGGTTGGTGTGTGTATGGCAGGCATATCCAGTGACCTACTCTGTCTTTGCATTTGAAGAACTAAAGAGTGGATTCGACTCCTTTGAAAACCATGAAATGTATATATTTATTCCACACCAAACCAGGTGTCATAGCAGGGATTATACCTGTAGGGTAGAGGGATTCCTTAAGCAATTCAGTATTAATATTAAATTGATGCTTTCTTTTTAGTTTTTTCTGTTATATTAGGAAGCATCACCCACATCCCACTGCAAGTTTATAAGTATTTATCTTGCCTGGCTCAGTTGTTGAGCGTCGACCTATGAACCAGGAGGTCATGGTTTGATTGCTGGTCAGGGAACATGCCCAGGTTTGGGCTCGATCCCCAATGTGGGGCATGCAGCCAATCATTGATGTTTATATCTCTTTCTACCTCTCCCTTCCTCTCTGAAATTAATATAAATATATTTTTTTAAAAGACGTATTTTTCTTGGAGAATAGTGCTGATCCCAAATTTCAATAAGGCTATGGGTGTAGCTAATATCACTTATCACATTTTCACCACAGTTATAATTCAGGCTGTGGCCCTAGTACATACTTCACAATATTGGTCATTACTATTCTGCCTTCATGTGAGTCTGAGACTACAATAAAAGTGCATATTTTAAAATATTTAAAAATTTTTTTTACTGATTTCAGAAAGAGGAAGGGAGAGGGAGAGATCGAAACATCAGTGATGAGAGAGAATCATTGACCGGCTGCCTTCTGCTAGAGATCGAGCTCACAACCCAGGTATGTGCCCTTGACCGGAATCGAACCTGGGACTCTTCAGTAGGCAATCCAGTGCTCTATTCACTGAACCAAACCGGCTAGGGCAAAAGTGCAGATTTTTATATATGATATATTTGAAAACCTGATCAAGATGACATATGATATTTCGTGATCCATGAAAACTTTAACTTTCACAAATACCTCTTTTTAATCTGAGAGCCCACCTCAAATTCGAGTTTCTCCTGGGTGTCCTATATTTAACCCAGCCTTCCAAGCAGTCTGAGTCACCATTTACTGATCTGGCATTGCCATTTATCCAAATGAGGAGCTAATTAGTAAGGACACAAAGGAAAAAATAAATTGGGAGAGTATTTAGGGAAGATAGAGAATTCTGGATACAAGAAAACCATTTAAACAAGCCAAATATGTGTGGTAGTTGGGACTTAAGATTTCATTTTATGAAAGCAGAAATAAAGACAAGCCAGACAGGGCCCTTGGCAAGGATCTCCACATGGGTGTATCTAACCCAGGGATGGGCAAGGCAGCCAGGAGCAGCTGTTATTTTAGGGCCAAACTGTTTTCAAAATTCAAGCCATTCGCAGTCCAAAAATCCTTACAGGTCATGCCTGACTACCTTCAATGTGCCCCATGTAAAAATACACTGCGAGTTGATTGGACATGCCCTATGAATTATACCTTATTTATTATCATTGAGCCCTCCTTTTTCCGTCATCCTTTAGAATTATGGGCTGGAGCAGTTCTTAATACTCTATTTATTTTAGGGGAGGAAAATGTTTTTCTTTAACCACAACATTCATGCAATACCAACTGCTGGCAGTTTCCCCAGCATTTAAGGAAATATTGTTGTAAGGCTTTTATGTTCTGTACTTCAATCAGCCAGAGGCAGCAGTATCCCCATAGAAGGACCCTCAACAGACCATTTTCAGCATTTTGCTACAATTAAACTCCTCTGGTTTTAGCCCTCAGGCAATTTAGTGCCTTTTTACATATGCACATTATGAACTTTTGACCAGGGCTTAGCAGTCATATATTAGAGTGTTGCTCTTGAAAGCAGGCTTAACAAGTTCCTCTGAGTATTACAGTTGGAGTCAGTTGTGGAAAAGGTAATTTAAGCAACTTGCAGCGAGGCCATTCAGAATCTCAGTGATGATCCTAAATATCTCTCTCTCTCTCTCTCTCTCTCTCTCACTCTCTCTCTCTCTCTCATTCTCTCTCTCTCTCTTTTTTCCCTTGTTTCCTCTGGAAGCTGGTAGCTAGAGCTTTCAAAGTCTGTGATTGATCTTTTATTCAGTAGCTAACGAGGGCTGTGATTCTATTAGCGTGCTACAAGGCAAGAGAACAGTGATTTAATGAAGTGTCTAGTGAGCCGGCCATAGATTTATCCTGTTGTCGCTAATTTGCAGTGCCGTGGTGAGCATAAAGGAAAATGCACTCACCCCGCTATTAAGCAGGTATTTCCTTAGTAAATTGTTGTAAGGTCAGGCACCGTTATCTCAGGGAAAGCAATGCCTTACCTCTTCAGTGTCTGCTGATGACAGCCGCCTTGCTGCGCGCTCGCTGAAGCGGAACCGGGAGATCAGAGGTCCGTCTCCACGTCGCCCTGCACAGAAGCAGGAGCAGATGAACTGCCAAGGAGGAGTAATAGAGTCATAATTGGTGATTAGAACTGGAAAGGTGCAATAACATCTTAATACAAACTGGCGTATGTTATAGTTACTGTCAGGTGTTGTAAACTCGCCTTGCCGCCTGGACTAGTTACACTTCCCTTGATTAGCTCTGAGAAAGAGACAGTGGGCGCTGGGACAGCCACACGGAGAACATCCAAACCGTGGCTGCCTTTCAGGGCCTTGCCCTGTCCCTGCCGTTTCTCTTGGGCACCAGCACGGCCCTCTTGGAACGTGGCACAGTAACCTTTCCCTGCTGCCCTGGGAGAGTCGTGATTTCATAAACGCCCTCAATCTCCCCCTTCCAGACGCAGTGACATTTATGCACACTGGCTTTGAGGCTCGTTGAACTTCTGTTTTATTTGCCTTTGCTAAGGGGAGGTATTTGCCTTGTGCCAAATCCATATCCTGCTGCAATTCTGGGTTCACAGTAAGAGATTTGGTCTTGCCATGCCAGAAAGAAAACATGAAAGAAAATAAATACGGGCATTGAGGAATTATGAGTTTGAGAGCGGGGTTCTTCAGGACAAATGGGGATAATTTAATTGTAAGGCACATGTTTGAGGTGCCTTTGCAGGTAAGTGTAGGTGGGGTCTATTCCTGGGAAAGGCTAGTTGAAGAAATTCTTTGGCGATGCATCATGAAATGCCAGGCTGGCTAAAAGGCCAACCCTTAAAAAATAAGGTGTCCAACTGCACATTGATACATGGCTGGAGACTTTTCTATGCTCTGCAACATGTTCTTTAAATTCTTAAAAGAAGAAGCTGCCCAGCATTGTCCAGAGCACCTATGCTGAGCACCTATTATTATCTATAATAAAAAAGTGTAATATGCTAATTAGACCGGATGTACTTCTGGACAACCTTCCAGACGAAGCCGGGGCTGCGAGGGCTTAGTCAGCTGGCCAAGGCAGAGGAGGTGGCCGCGGCAGCGGGGGGCCAAGGCAGCTGCTGTGGCAGTGGGGGCCAAGCCCCTTGCACGAATTTCATGCATCAGGCCTCTAGTTGATAAATATAGGTGACTGGTCATTTGTTGTGAATGGGTTAAGGCTTGGCAGCATGCCAGGAGCAACAATGAGATTAGATAAAGAGATGATGTACATGGGCACATTTTACTAATCTAGCATGCAGTAGGTTCTCAATAAACCTTTTTTGATTCTTTAGTTAGTTGTAGAAACTGTTGGGTGAAGTCTTGTCATTGGGTTCTAACCCCGATCCATAAAACTTGGACAATTCTAACGCTCACTTCACCCCAGGACCGCTCTGTGTTGTTAGTTAAGGTTTATGGTCAAGTAAAGAGTTTAAAGGAGTGTTTTATAATGGGGCCCTGTTTTCATATGATCACCTGGATGATTAATACAAAAGAGTGAGTCAAACTTCCCAACTTCCTAGTATAGACCTATGGCCTCGGAACAGTTTTATTCAGTTTTATGAAGGGGTCTCCCTTCTGCAGAACAGAACCTTTGCTGGTTGGTGTGGAGATCAGAACTCGGGATACACAGGCAGTGCTTTTGACAAGTAGGTGATGCTGATCAGAGCACACCAACATCAGTGAACACCTGGTAGCTCTGATAGACCTATCTCAGAGAGCTGTGGCATAGGGAGTACTGAGATGTAGGGTTCATTGCTTAGCATTGTGGCCAGGGGGCACCCTGGTATATCTAACTCTAAACAGTAGAAAAGAGGGAAAGGCAGAAGAGAGGAAGAAAGGGAAGAGGGAGGGAGGAAAGAAAGAGTTAATTTAAAGCATAGCCAAAAGTCATACTCACTATTTCCTATAGCCCAAACAAAGTAACTTGGCTGAATAGAAATAATGGTGCCAAAGGACTAAAATTTATTGAGTGCCTAGCATTTGCCCATAGAACATTTAATTTTAATGGCAATCCTCATTTGCTACAGGACAAAGCTGTTGTTTAGGGGCCATGGCAGAAGCAGAAGCAGGATTTGAACCCAGATTTGCCAGTACTGTCCCCTCTGGATGCAAATACAGAAACACTGCCCCACTTTAATGTGCTCATGCCCATTCTTCCTGAGGAGGCTTCCTTTCTGTAAAGGTCAGATAAGGGCAAATCCCTCCCTTTCATTTGTGGGAAGGAGGGAAAGGGGAAATCAGGGAAAGGAGGGAAAAGGAGGAATAGATCAGGGAAAGAAATAGAATTATAAAAACTCCCACTTCTCACATGGATGAATAACCTGGACTGGGAATCATACTGATGTAGACCTACAAATGACTCAACCTGTGTTGTCATTTGCCTAAGTGGCTTTGAGGGAAGTTTTGTTAAAGAACTCTCTGTTTTATCCCAGGACCCCAAGCTCAAAGGTTGGGGCAATATCTCTGAGTAATGTGCCTTTTAAATAATAAGCACATGGACTCATAGTCCTTTATTTAACACTGGAGACCCGGTGCATGAAATTTGTGCACTGGGGGTTGGGGGAGTCCCTCATCCCAGCCTGCACCCTCTCACAGTCTGGGATCCCTTGCTCCTTACTGCCTGCCTGCTCACTGTTCCTTACCTCTTGGCTCACTGCTCCTTAGTACTGCCGTGGAGGCAGGAGATGCTCCTACCACCACCACTGCGTTTGCCAACTGTGAGCCTTGCTTCTGGCTGAGTGGTGCTCCCCCGTGGAGCGCACTGACCACCAGGGGGAAGCTCCTGCATTGAGCGTCTGCCCCCTGGTGGTGAGTGTGCATCATAGTGACTGGTCGTTCTGATTGTTTCACCGTAACAGTCGCTTAGGCTTTTATTATATAGACTAGAGGCCCTGTGCACAAAAATTTGTGCACTCTGGGGGTAGGGGGGATCCCTCAGCCCGGCCTGTGCCCTCTTGCAGTCTGGGACCCCTCTGGAGATAACGACCTGCTGGCTTAGGCCTGCTCCCAGGTGGCAGAGGGCAGGCCCAATCCCTAGGTGCAGCCCCTGGTTGGGCTCAGAGCAGGGCCGATTGGGGAGTTGGGGGGCCCCCCCTGTCATGCACAGAGCAGGGTGGATCAGGGGGTTGGGGCGCTGTCCTCTATCACCCACAGAGCAGGGCCGATCAGGGGGTTGGGGCGCAGCCACTGTCACACTCAGGGCAGGGCCGATGGGGAGGTTATGGCTCTACCCCATCACACACAGAGAAGGGCCAGTGGTGGGGGGAGGGGTGGGGGCGCCGCCCTCTATCACCCACAGAGCAGGGCCGATCAGGGTGTTGGGGCGCCACCACTCTCACACTCAGGGCAGGGCCGATGGAGAGGTTATGGCTCTACCCCATCACACACAGAGCAGGGCACATGGGGGCGGGGGGTTGGGGCGCCACACCCTGTCATACACAGAGTAGGGCCATTCAGGGGGTTGGGGCGCCGCACGCTGTCACACACAGAGCCACAGGGCGATCAGGGGGTTGGGGAGCTCCCCCCATCAGGCACAGAGCAGGGCTGATCAGGGGGCTGGGGCACCGCCCCGTCACACACAGAGCAGGGCCCGTGGGGGGGCGGAGGGTTGGGACGCCACACCCTGTCACACACAGAGCCGCAGGGCGATCAAGGGGTTGGGGAGCTCCCCCCATCAGGCACAGAGCAGGGCTGATCACGGACGGGGTTGGGGCGCCTTTCCCTGTCACGAACAGAGCAGGGCAGATAGGGAGGTTGTGGCCCCGCCCCCTGTCACACACAGAGCCACAGGACCATCAGGGGGTTTGGGCGCTGCCCCTTGTCACGCTGATCCTGGTGCTGGGAGGCATATTACCCTTTTACTATATAGGATAGAGGCCTGGTGCATGGGTGGGGGCCGGCTGATTTGCCCTAAAGGGTGTCCTGGATCAGGGTGGGGGTCCCCACTGGGGTGCCTGGCCAGCATGGGTGAGGGGATGATGGCTCTTTGCAGCTGGTCACACCCCCTTCAGGGTGGGGGTCCCCACTGGGGTGCCTGGCCAGTCTGGGTGAGGGGCTGAGGGCTGTTTTCAGGCTGGTACTGAAGCTCCCAGCTGCTCCTTTTTTTCTTTTTTTTTCTTTTTTTATTCTGGGCCAGCTTTAGCTCTGAGGCTTGGCTCTAGCTCTGCGGCCTCAGCTGCTGAAAGTAGGTATCTGGTTTGTTTAGGTTCTATAATTGAAACTCTGTATCAACTCCAGCTCTGAGATCCCGGCTCGCTGAAAGCTGGTTTCTGGGGTTTTGTTTAGCTTCTATATTTGTTACAATGTTTCTTAAACTGCAAGCTCAGAGGCCGGCAAGGCAGGCGGGGACTGTTGGAGTCCTCCGTCACTGAAGCAAGCAAGCCTCATGTTCAGTTTAAGCTGCCTGGCTGCCGGCCGCCATCTTGGCTGGCAGTTAATTTGCATATCGCCCTGATTAGCCAATGGGAAGGGTAGCGGTCGTACGCCAATTACTATGTTTCTCTTTTATTAGATAGGATGCTTTCCAGGAAGGTGTTAATATTTCCCACTTAACACAGTCTGTTTGGGGAATAAGCTCCCCATATACATGCACCTTGGAAATAATGCCTATCATCAGAGGGCACCAGTAACTGTAATCAGTCTGTATTTTTGAAATACTTAAGTTTTATGGATTTTTTTTTCTTTTTGAAAAACTGATCTTTAGAATCAGATATGTATTCAGACAGGCTTAATTTATTTTTCAATTAAAAGAGGCTAGCTCATCAGATACAAAAGGTCACATATCATTCTATTGATATGAAACATCCAGAATTGGCAAATACAGAGAGATAGGCTGCAGATTGGTGGTTTGGAGGGGCTGGGGGACTGCTGCTAATGGGTTTGGGGTTTCCTATTAAGTTGATGGAAATGTTTTAGAACTAGATAGAAGTGTTGGTCGCACAACATTGTGAATGTACTAAATCCCACTGAATTGTATACTCTAAAAGGATTATTTTTATGATATGCGAATTTCACCTAAATAAAAAGAAGTTCACACATAGGGAAGGCTTTTAGCACGTGGGACATATTAAGTTGGTTTTTTCCTTTTCTTCATCTTGATTAGACAATCCTACCCGTAGAGCCAGGGAGGCAATGATTGTGCTGCGTGTGATGCCCAAATAAACAGATCTGAGGCGGAACCCAGTCCCTGTCCTTGCTAGTGTTACACACAGAGCTTCCTAAACACGTGCTTACCTTATCGCTTCTTGACCATGTTATTGATTAGTAATATGTTTGCCTGTGTTATTAATAATATATCCCTGGAAAAAAATTTATGTGCATTACAGTCTTTGATCTTGTTATGCATTTCAAAGCCAAAGATTTCATTTCTCTCTTTTATTTTTTAATTTTCAAAGAAGTAGAATGGAAATAATTTTAAAACTGTTCTCTCCTTTTTCTAGTAGAGAGCTTCCTGCTGACCTCCTTCCTGTTAATGAGATATATATGTATGTCCATGTATGTGATGTATATACATATACATTTACATATATATATACACATTTGCATAAGTACACACCCATATACATTTTAAGAGAGAATTATAAAACAGGCATTTAATTCAAGCTTACTGTATGCTAGAGGTAAAGTATATTTGAATACAAGACTTACACATCTCATAGATTAAAACAGAAATTAAAGACTTTAGATGAAGGCACGATCAAAGGCTCTCTTTTCATTGTTCTTTTATTGTTTATTGACTTCAAAAAGACTTTTTAGTTTAACTGACTTTAATGTCTCTTGAATGCTCTTTTGTAAAGTGACTTTGAAAACTCGAGGATAATGTCTTCATTAAGTGGAGAAAAATTTGGGGGGAAATATAACTGTAACTTGGCTTTATTGTTAGAGTAGAAAGAGATAAAGTTTTGCTTAATTAATGTCTGTTTTCCCTGTGTTCAGAATTATAAGGGAGAAGGGGGTTTAAATTAGTGCTGATAAAAGTGTGAACTAGACAGCATTGAAACTTTATTTTTGCTTCCTTAGAATTTAGAAGAACATAATTCTTACAATTCAATGAACAGTATTGGGATATTCTAGGTGCCCTGTCTTTCTGGTTCTGAACATTCTCCAGACCCAGTGATACCCATGATCCTGGCTCTTGCCATCTTTGCTTTCATTATCTTTTTGTTTGCTTCCAGCATCTGTTTAGAAATTGATGATTTGGGGGGCGGGATAGGATGGAGTGGTGTCTATTGATATGTTTTCCTTCCTATTACAAAATTTAAAACTCCCCCTGCTTCTTTCTAAGCCACCGGTTAGAGTTCATCTCTTTCAGAAAGTCACCGCTTATTGCCCATTCGGAACATCCCTTTTATACTGTTTCTTCACTTTCCTATGGATTTCTACCTGTTTCCTGTTCAGCTTCTCTTTTCTACTGAGCAGATTTGGTCCTGAAACTGAAAAATGCACTTCCAGGCTGCCTATTTTGAAAAACACACAGAACAACTCCATGGGGACCCTAACACCTTACTCTTCAAGCAGTGAGGCTTTACCAGTGCTGGTCAATCCTACTGGCTGCTTGGTTCTTTTTTTTCTATGATTAGTAGCAGAAGGGAGATTTCTGCATAGGAGCACCACTGTCAGAGTTCACACTGAGTTTCTGCATCTGTCGTTTTGCTTCCACACACCCCGGGAAGGCAGTTCCTAGAGGAGCGTCTCATGGTGCTTTCTCCACTCCTCTTAGAAAGGATGCCTCGTCCTCTCTTCTCTGTAGACATCAGCGGGCCGGTCGCCTGATAGAGAACCACATGGTATAGTGGAAAAAGTACCGGGTTGGGCTTGTATAAAACAGAGCGAGGTACAAATACCACATCTCCTACATACCAGCTTGTCAACCTAGGGTAGGTTGCTGAACCTCTCTAAGCCTCCATTTTTTCATCTATAAAGTGGGGATAATAGTATTTACTTCAAAGGGTTGTAGATGGATCAAATATGGTAAAGCAGACTGTAGTTATACAGTCATAATTCATATTCTGATTTTAGCAGTAGCCTGCCAGCCACCTAATTCTGCACAACAGCTCTTATCTGGCTCTTTCTTCTTACATGGCTACCTGCTTTTTCTCCCAAAAAGTATATTCAAGAGGCCAACTTTCAGTATCATGATGTCTCACACCTAATAGCTCTGAATGGCTTAGCTATCTTTATTATATCTCTGGATAGATGGATGGATGGATGGATGGATGGATGGATGGATGGATGTTAACATGTGCAATCCTGCTGGCCGTATTCATTTTGGAATGCTCAAATGCCATTGAGTCCTAGGTTTCAGAGGCAGATGTAAATACCGGGTTTTAAGTGGCATGGAGCAGTCTCCTTGGCTTTGTTATGTAAACCCTCAGGGATATTTATACCTTCTACTGAGAAGGGTAATTGAGCCTCTAAACCACCCACCAAGATTTCTGCCTGTAAAATATTTAAGGACTGGACTATAAAGCCATTTCCCTTATGCAATTTGTTTTCCATCTAGGAGCAGGAGAACAAGTAAAGTATGGCTCAGAGTAACTTATAAAAGCCAAACTCTTAAGCTACAAAATGCATCTTCTCACAATAGCACTTGGAGAAGGTCTGAAGGCAGACAAAACGTAAACAGAAAAGGGACGGGAGTTCTGAAATTGAGATGACAGGGCTCCACAATGCGGCGTAATGATGGTGTTATAAATCACCCATTCAGGATTAAGCAAGACCTTTCCTGGAAGCATATCGTAGGGTGTGCAGAAGGGCTTTTTGATAAAAGGAACCTAGTTAAGAGATGTGAAAAAACGAACTTTGAAAGCATAGCAGGCTTCCAAGTAATTCACACACAGTGGGGAAGAGTCTGCGGCTTCCACTTTCATGTGGATGCCAGGCTGGTGCCCTTCTCCCCTGGTTTGCATGAGTGGCATCAGGCATGCTTTCCCTGGAAAGGCCATCCTCTAACTGAGCGAGCCGCAGAAGCCAGGGCAAGGTGATGTGAGGTGACACCTAGAGAGCCTCTAAAACAAACCAACATGGGTAACCTGGGGTTAGAGCCAAAAGATGTGAATGAAATTTTCAGAGACTCTAGCAGACGTGTAAGCTTTGGATTGATGTATTCTTAAAGGTAACACTGGCTTCTGTGAAAATAAGCCCACCTGTGTGGAGTGGCTCAGACACGGTAAGCATTTGTTTCTCGCCTAAAGGAGGCTTGGCATGTCTGTTCTGCATTAGCCAGCAGCTCTCTTCCCAGCGTTGACTCGGGGACTCAGGCTCACTTCATCCTGTGGTTTAGCCGGCTCCCACATCTGGCTTCCAGGGCTGGCTTGGTTGTCTGTATTAAGGTGGTGGAAGAAGCAAGAACTTGGGCTGTCATATGTGGGACATTTTAAGGACCAGGTGTGGGAGTAGCACTTACCTATGAAACAAGAGAGGTTAGGAAATGTAGTCTAGCTGTGTGCCCAGGAAGAAGAGGAAACAGGCTGTGTGAACAGATAGTGTTTTTCCCTGAGCTGATGTACTATGTTTGTTTTAAATCAGTTTCTTCTTTTGCCCACATTCTTCATGTGATTGACTGGAGATAGCCAGAGATGAATAAGCCATGCTACCTGCCCTCCATTCTCTCAGCCTCTTGGGGAAGCAAGTTTCCATTCTTATTGTCCACGGTGCCAGGTGCCTTTGTCCACGTTTCACTATAAACATGGGAAAGGATGATACTGTACTCACCTCTTGGCCTCCCTAGCCACTGAGGTGGCCACGTGACAGGTCTAGCCAGCAACTGAAGTCAGGATTGTGCAGCAGGCCATATTGGAGACCTTTTGCTTTTGAATAAAAAGGCAGGTGTTGCTGGTATTTCCCCCACCCCCTTTCTTTCGACTCTGAATACAGATTTGATACTATAGCTACAGCAGTCCTTTTGCTAACATGAAGCATCAAACCAGAGAAAAATATGAAAAGAAAGGCAGAGAGATTGGCCCTCATATTGTGGGACCACTGACCAGTCAGCAGCTGCAGAGCAGTCAGGCATGTTTCTTCATTCCCCTCCCATCAGTTAATGAATATCTAATGAACGTATTGATGCAGATGGGGAATACAGGTTTAAGAGGGACTCTGGATAATTCTCAGGGGTGAGAACTTTCTGAAAACGCAGCAGTCATCCCTCATCACATTGGTCTGTTTAAACATTCACTAAGAATAATGTTTTGCTTCAAGTGGGGAACACTCAGTATGATGTTTTTAGAAAGCTACCAGTTTTAAATTAGGAAGGCGTTCTTCACCGTCAGAATTTTCTCACCAGCCCATTTCTGGTAATATGGGAGATGATGATCTCAGAACTTCGCCTCATGCGTGAAATCCCCAAAGTGAGATTTGAACCTCTTGCCTTTCCTATTATTGTTACCCCTTTTCCTCTGTGACTTTGTACTGAGACCCATTTATGTTATGGTAAATGCTTTGTGGTATTTAAAAATATTTATTTGGGCCACATTCATTAGAAGATAAAAATATATAAACACTAGTATCTCAATGTCATTTGACCTGCACTAGACTACAGTTTCTATCACCCTTATCAAAATAATAATAATATTAATAAAAAGGACTTCCCATGCCAAGGAATAGTGTAAATATCACCATGAAGTGGATGTATGACTTATTAAAGAAACTTCTAAAGCTCTTTAATACATCAGTTTGCAATGGTTTTTGTTTCCCTATTCCGCAAAACTATTCCAGTTAACAGTTATCAGTTTTTGATTCTACACATAGTTGAAACAATACACATATGCTTCCTTAGCAATGTAACAAAATTTACACTTTCTACCTTACTCTCTTAAAGCTGACACCATTATATTAATCTGGTTATTATTTAGCAGAAATTGAGTAAAGGGAAGACTAGATAATGTAGGCATGCCATTTATACAGCTTTGCTTATTTAACACTCTCCAAGTCTGTCCCCCGCTAATCGATGGGGAAGGGACTGGACAAAGGCAGTTTAGGCGCATGCCCAGTAAGGTATGGGTGACATGGGAAGGTGCCTTCTTTTGGTCACACCTGGGAACAAATTAGTGGCCAGATAGGCATGGCCACGGACAGGGGGCGAAACCTGAATATTTAAACCCCTAGACAAAGGGAGTTCCCTCTTTAGGCTCTTGGCTCACTCTCTTGCTTTTTGCATCTGACTCCTGTTGCAGGGGGCATTTACCCATGTAAACCATGGTCATCTAGGCTCCATGGCCATGTGGGCTCCACACAATGGATCAATGCATGAACCTAGATTGACTGTACTGGTCTTGAGTGCAACTTGGAATGGAAGCTCTGGACACTGGGCTTTGCTTTTGACTTTGCTGAACCCACAGCTGCCCCTTTTTCAGGACTTAAGGGAAATGGGACATTGGAAGCTGAGGCATGTAACTCCACCCAAATAAAGTCTTCTACCACACCTCATTCTTTCCTTCTGAAAGCACTTATTTCACTGGTACCCCAAGAATCCCATTTTCACAAGCAACAGAGGAATCCCACTACTGTATTTCTCTGCTAACAAAGCCATCCATTTGATTATTCCAGTTAGTTATTATGATGCCCAGTTTGTGCACCTGTTTTTCTTGGGCGTCTATGCTTGCAGTGGTCAGAGGGACAGGTCACACTATATTCCAAATTAAACCCTAAGCACACTGAAAGGCTTGGCTGCATGTGCATTCACATAACCTGCCACGTTAACAATAGCATTACTAAGCAGAGCCAGCCACAGGGAACGCAGTCAGCCTTGTATCTCATAAACCAAGGCTATTGTGTGTCCTGGACTACTTCAAAGCTGTCAGTTCCAAAATCAGTTTTTTTTAAAAAAAAGCTGTCAGTTCCAGAAACCTTGTTCACTTTCGAATAATGGAAAACTTTGGGGCCTTGATAACTGTTTCTGAAGGAAAATATTCAGAAAGTTTAGAATATGAATTTCTGCCAGGAAACTAAGTTATTCTGCTCTTCTGTAAGGTGCACTCAATTTGGAAGGTATGCCATCAGGTTTTGCCCCACTGAGGAAAATCACACCGCTTGGTCATCAGAGTTTTGGGTGAATGAATCCCTGTCAAGAAGGAAGTACTGGTTGACCTCCTTGCTGGCTAACCTATGGAGAGAGCAAACTATGACTCCTGAGTCAAATCTGACCTAATGCGTATTTTTGTGCAGCTTGTGAGCTAAGAATTCTTTTTTACATTTTTAAATGGAAAAAAAATCCTAAGGAAAAATGATATTTTGCGGTTATATGCAAATTACATGAAATTTAAATTTGTCCATAATTAAGTTTTATTGGGAGACAGCCTCACTCATCCATTTTTGCATTGTCTGTGGCCGCTGCAGCATTACAAAAGCAGAGTTGCAACAAATAAGGTACGGTCTGCAAAACTGAAAATATCTACCACTGCTCCTTTACAACAAGTTTGCTAGCACCTAATTTAGGAGATGTACTTACCTGTGAGCAGAGGCAGTGAAATGAGGAAGGATCAGAATGTATTCTTGCCCTTGATGCTGATGTGGCCATGATGGCTACTTTTCAGAATTCTTTCTATTCAACAAGCCCCAGCCCTGACTCTGCCTGTCTACTTTGCTTTATTCTCAGATCTTTCCAAGATAAACAGCAAGATGTTAGCTAAGGACCAGTGTAACCAACCAGTGGTTCTCTGCAGAACCAAAAGAGTCACCTCTAAGATTATCCATGTGTGGCATGGTAGTCCAAATCCTTGTGACATGCACACTGCCACCCTGCTGTGCTGTGCTCACAGCATAATTTAGGGATGATGAGGGGAAAGTGGTCTCTCTTTACCGGTTAATTCCTTGGAGGAAGTTCTGTTCAGAATGAATAGTTTTGAAATGTGCAATAAAGTTACCTATCAAGACCACTTTTACAGAGAGATTTAAATGTGATAATAAGAATAAAAGAAAATGAAGTGACATTGAGGGCGTCTTCTTTTATAACATCTCTTGGTCTTCACTGCTAAGCACACTGTAAAATGACTTTTATACATTTATGGATTGAAATGGTTCTGCTGAAATTTTAAGTGTTAACATTGTTCAAACTTCCATTACTAACACCTCTCACATTGTTACAAATGGTTTCGTATTTGACATTTTGATCATACTAACCTGGGACATTTCATGCTAAAGCTCTCATTTTGTGAGATGGGAAGGTTCTGCTTATTTTGCCTTCAGCACCTTTCAACAGAAAGCCAATAGGTTATGTTTGCACATCTTACGTTGGTGCATTCTATAAGCTGATCATCACATGCAGCAGGTATTTTGCAGAGACAGAGAAAGCTTCACTGTTTTTGTTAGATTAGTTTGGGTAGAAAATGTTTTTTGTTGGCTTCTCCTTAAAGCTACTACTATTTAGACCATAATCCATAAATGCCCCTATTTTTTGTAACAGCATTATTGAGATACAATCCACATACCACACAATTCACTCATTTAAAGTGTACAACCTAATAGCTTTAGTATATGCACATAGTTGTACAATCATCACCACAAATTTAGATCATTTTAATACCACCCCCCCCCCCCCCCCCCGCCATCACCTCGCACTTGCTCAGCCAGCCTTAGCCACACAAATCCACTTTCTGTCTCCATAGATTTGCCTCTCCTGGGCATTTTGTATAAGTGGGATCTTATAGTATGTGGTGCTTTGGGACGGTCTTCTTTCACTTCGCATAAGGTGCTGCACCTTATTTGTCAGTTCCTTTTTCTTTTTTCTTTTAAATATGACATTTATGGTAAAAGAAAATAATATATGTGCAGAAATATTTCACCTAGTGAAGCATGCGAGATCTTTTGGATTCACCTTCATGGTCATCACAACTGCTGGCAGTGCCTAACACATCCCATATATTTTACTAGTGCTTGCAGAGTTCACACACGTGTGCCTGAGAAAGCTCACGTTAGCCCCTGGGCCTAAAGCCTCCCTTAGCACAGCTGTAGGTACATCCCAAAGGCCAGCTCGTCATGTGATGTGTGCAGAATTGTGCTTTAGGGAATGTAACGTGAACACCACCAATATCTCAGACATCAGAAACTGCTTCTTTGACTCATCCTTTCTCCTTGTCTCTATCATTTCCACCCGAGTATTGAGTACAAGGACCTTCTTGGTTACCTACACTGGCTGCATCAGCACCTTCCCAAAGTACTACCATTCCTGAGAATAGGTGTTTTTGGTAGTTGGATACATTGGGGTTTTACTAAATGTCTTGCTTATGTTTTCCCCCAGAGTTTTACAGAAGAGAGTACGGACTTTGTTATAAATTAGTCCTTAAAACAGTTTAGGCCTGTTTTTACAAGGCTCATTTTGGTTGAAGATAACTTCGAGTCATGATTTTCATTTTGATGGTCACAGAATGCTCACTACACCTTTTAGAAATAAGAACCTTTTAAATAAAAGTAAGAAAAAGAAGTATTCAGGAATGGTTCTTGTGCTAATATTCTATACAGATGGGAAGAATTAGGATTTGGACCTACCTGTATTCTTTTTTTCCTCCCCTCTCCCAGTGCCTCCCTCTGTAAGAAGATTATTCTCCAGTTTACCAGCAAGGGCCCATGGAACCCATTGGAGATCTAATTGTTACCAAACACAGGCAGATGTTGGCTGTGAGATGCTTGGTGAACTTAGTGGGTAGAATTAGAACAGCAGTTTTCATTTTTAAGGCCTGCCCCCCCCCCCCTGCCCCAGTATTACAGAAGATGGAAAGCCTGCTTAAGTTATAAGCTAGCTAATTGCTTCCTTAGTTGAAGACCTAAATGAGTTTTAAAGTGAAAAGCATATCTCCAAGTGCAAAGTAGGCAACTCACAACAAGCAACTGAGGTAGCAAAGACTAATTTAAAAGAGGTGTTCTGTTTTCTCTTTCTTTCCTCTCCCTCCTCCTTCCTGCCCTCCCTTCCTCTTTTCCTTCCTTCCTTATTTTTCTCTCTCTTTCCCTCTCTTCCTCCTTCAGTTCCTTCTTCTTTTTTCTTCTTTCACTTAACCATTATAAATACAATGGAGTTGTGTCTGTAGGCTTTTGCTGGCAATTAACTAAATTTTTTATACTTTTAACACAATCTTGAATTACTAGGTGATCATCTTAGGCACACTCAAAAGAACAAGAGCCCTTGAAAGCAATATCCCAGCATAGATATTCCATAGCACGTCTTACAATCTAAATATTGCTTTTAGTGTAATCGAAGCAGCAAGAGTAGTCACAGCAGTTGATGGACTATTTTTCAAATTGATTTCAAAAATGTATTTAAGGGGATGATCTTCTAGTCTAGATTACCTATTGATTTTTAATATGAAAAGCTCATTATGTAAGCAGTAACTGCATATAAAACCTAGCAAACCTTTGCATAAATCCTTTAATTGAATTTCTAGAGCCTGTGGTTCTACTTTTTTTTAATTAAATCTATTTCTTTTTTTAAGTGTTACTGTGTAATTTGCATGCTGTGAAGAGGCCCTGTCCCAGATAAAGTGCCATTGATCCTTATTAAACCTCACCTCTGGGCTTGCTTAAAACTAACTGGAAAAATTAAAGTGTTCATGCCGCAATGCACTTATAGCTTGTGTGATAGGATTATGGAAAAAATAATAAAACTAATTTCCAGGAGAGAATTTATAATGTGAGATTTTATTTTTTCAATTTGATAATTAATAGTGAAATCGTATCATATATAAATCATATTTTAGCCTATAAACTGAGATGGCAATTAGGAAAGATAATATATACTTGATGTAAAACCATCCTTTTACGTTCGGATAATCTTTTGGCACTTTAATTTTTTAATTGTAGAAGGAAAGGATTATGGATTCAAGTCAAACACATTAAATGGTGGGTTTCCTTTGAAAAGTCTGATTCTTTTACTGTGCACTAGATTTTTTATTTTAGTGTAAGGAAGTATAAAAGATACAGAGAAAGATAATCTGTCTATGGTTTTGCTAAAATGTATGTATTAGAATTACCAGGGGAAAGAAAAAATATAAAAGCTGCAATAGGTTTTTCTATTTTTTAATACCTAACATTTGTTACTTTAAAAGCAATAAAATCCCCTAAAGAAATATTCATAATCAATAAGAACACAAAATATGGAATATATTAACTGAGTTATAAAAATGTTTGTAGTATAGCACAAAATGAAAAACATAGCAAGTTATGTACGGTTTAAAGTGTAATCAATTTTGAGGTTGTATACAAGGATATAAATGATAAACATAAGCAGTAGCATTTTTAGTAAAGGCTGTTACAAAATACTGTATTTATGGCCTATTCCATTCTTTTTATAGCTCATTAATGTAGAAAACAAACACAGTGTATCCATCTTCTCAGACAGCTTAAAATTCCCTTAAATGATATTTTTAAATGGAAATACTGAGCTCATTTGATCTGTTTCTTCTTTAAGCACACATTAGTTTGAACTGGCATGTACACTGGGGTTCCTTTTCAGTCTCTAGAAAGAAAAAAGTGTTTATCATGATGCATTGCCCTTCCTCCACAAAACAGGGCCAAATCTAACACCTTTACAAGTAGTTCAGCATACCCCCTCCTCTCTCTGCCCACTCCCCATGACTCACCCCACTCCAAGGAGAACCTTTACACCTTCTGAAGCTGCATTAATTCTTCCTGGCCACAAGGGGGCTGTTGCGTTATTGGTTCACTTCACTCACTGGAAGGAGAGTTTTAATGGTGGTTCCAAAGGTGCTTAATTCTCCATGGTACCTATGAATATGCATACCATGTGTGCTCAGCAATCTAGCAGTTCAAACTAGACAGCTGGTTCTGATGGTGAACTTTTTTCCCTCTCCTTCCTTTGGACAAGTCCTTTCTGAGTAAGCTGAATCTGAAATGTAATTTCATTAACTTATTTTCAGTATTTAATTTGGTTTTGATATTTCCATCGTGGTCTCTTTTTTCTTCATTGTCTCATTTCCATAGAAGTCACTAGCCTGACATGATTGTGATGGAGCACATTCCAGCTCTAGGAGTCACAGACTTGGGTATCCCGCCTTCCTGAAATATAAGGAGGATTTCGTAGTGCTGTATTTGTTTCTTATACATTAAGAGTATTTGGAAAAGAAAAGAAAAGAAAAGAAAAAGAGCTCTGGCCAGTTTTTTCAGTGGTTAGACTGTTGTCCTGTGGACCCAAGGGTCAAGGGTTCAATTCCTGGTCAAGCGCTCATACCTCAGTTGTAGGTTCCCCAGTCCTGGTAGGGGTTCTTGTGGGAGGCAACCAATCAATGTGTCTCTCTTGCTTCAGTGTTTCTCTCCCCCCTCCTCCCTTCCTTCCACTCTCTCTGGAAATCAATAGGAAAAAATAGGATGAGGATTTAAAAATAAAGAAAAAGAAAATATCTTGGGAATATGGTCAACGTTTTTAAATTGTTTCCTTTCCCCCCCTTTTTATTTGTTTGAATCAGAATACAGTTCAACACTACATAGCTCCATCTATCCATCCATCCACCCATCTCTTAATTCATCATCCATCCAATATGTGTTGAGTGCCTACTATGTGTCAGAAACTACTTCAGACAGTGAGAATTTGAATTTGGATCAGTTGTTGCCTTCAAGAATCTCATTATCCATTAGGAGAGACAAAAACATATGCAAATAATTTTAACATGTAGTCACAGAGACCTAACTCAGCCTTGGGTTAGAAAAGGCTTTCATTATAATGCTGAAAGCTTTTATACTTATGACTGTAGTTTATTTAGACTTAGAAAACAAATCCTATTGGAGGTAAATACCATAATAATGAATACTATAAAGATTATGGTTTTAGAATGAAGCCTTTTGGGGCAGGACCATATGCCAGAGGATACTTTACATAGTGAACATGGACATAAGATGATTTCCATCTATAATAATAAAAGCGTAATATGCTAATTAGACTGTATGTCCTTCCAGGCCAAGGCAGAGGCGGCTGCCACGGCGAGCGAGGGGCCAAGCCCCTTGCACGAATTTCATGCATTAGGCCTCTAGTTCTCTATAATAGATTGGCATTGGTCTGGATGCCCTCAGAGAATCATGTGGCCACCGTCACAGGGAGGGGCAACACAGAGATCCATTTGTAGAATGTGGAAAGTCACTTGCAAATTGAGAACAGAGGCCAGGACACCAAATAGAGTGGTGTATGTGTGTGGCCTGGGAGCTTGGACAGGTTTCCCTAAGCCAAGATTTAAGACCCAAACCAGAAATAAAAGCCAAGCTGAGCTGGGAAAAGCCTAACCAGCACATATCAGAGGTCTCCAAAAATGCTGACAAACAATGACCCCAGTCACTGTCCCTTCCTGAGGACATTGAAGCCAATGACAAAGAAATTAAGCATCTTAGAGACAGAAGAGCTGAGGAGCTAACGGTGATGATGCTCTTGGCTTCAGAGCCCAGAAGCAGGCTTGCTTGATCTCATCTAAGCAGCCAGACCTTCTCTGAGGCAAACTGATGGATCACAAAATTGAGTTCCAGCTTATAGTGTATCAGACACAGTTAATTTTCTGGAGATTCATTGTCCAATATGGTAGCATCTGACCACATGTGGCTATTTAATAATGAAAACAAAAGTTCATTTCCTCAGTCGCATTAGCCACAAGAAAGTGCTCAATAGCCACATGTGGTTAGTGGCTACTGTATTGGGTAGCACTGATGAAGAATGTTTCTATCATAGCAGAACACTGTATTGGATTAGGCTGCTCTAAAGCAAAAGTCTCCGAAGTGTGAAGAATGACCTGCTGGGTCCTAGGAGAAAACATTACAACTTGCATTTGTCCATTAAACTCTTCCATTTATTATTAAATATCTTGACACATTTATCAGGTGGCAGATGCAACTGTTTTGAGTGCATCTTATATTTATACATATCGTCCTTTTAAATATCTTTTCACATGTGCACTAAGGAGGTGCTGTTATTACCCCTGTTTTATAGGTGAGGACACAGGCACCCTGAGTCAGGTGGTCTGGCTCCAGGGTCCTCACTTTTAACGTCTGTATGATATTGACTCTCAATTAAGAAGCATTGATCTTTACAACTATTACACAGATGCGTTGACATGGTGCCCTCTCCAGTCTCAGATGGTTAGGGGCCATGTATTATATGCAAGCCACTCTGAGGTGAGGCAGGCTGTTTCCCCAAGTGGAGAGGCCATCGTGGGGCCCTTGTTTCCTGTTGGCTTCCATCCTGCATTGGAAAATGCATTGTAGTTCCTCATGTCTGCTCAGTTAAATGGGTTAAGACATTAGATTATCTGGTTGGAACTAAAGCATCCTGCACAAAATGAACAAAAAAGGCTTACAAAGACTTCTGTGAGAGACCAGCATTTGAACATCGTGCTTACAATGTGAACACAGGCAAGCAACGTGGAAATGGCAACACTGGTACTTCAGCTCCTTCTACTATGAACTCATAATCTGTTCCAAGGCAAACACAGTGAAAATGTGATCAGATCTTAGAGGACAATCAAAAAAGAAAAGTCTAAATTAGCAAAAAGATGTAAAATTGTATGCACTAATTTTAATAATGAACATCATTCTAACCCTATACCATGTCTTGAGACATTAGCTAATAGAATGATACAAGTTTATAGTTTATAAGAAGACATAATGAGGTATGTGCCCTGAATTTTTCTGTTTGATGAAGGTGCACAATTAAAATAGTCTGGAGCCTCTAAGGGTTTTAAAAGAGCCTGTGACCTTTGCCTGTCTTGGTTTTCACTGTTCATTTGGGTCCTGCTCTGTTTATCTTCTGCCTAACAAAGACCACATTTCAATACAATTGAAAATGCTAAAAGGGAAGGTATTTTGAAAGGAAAAAAACTCCATTGATAGAAGCAAAGAGACTGAACTTTTGATGGGAAATTGCTGGATATGCCTTTGTTTTTGTGAAAACTGTGCAGGAATAACACATATCTATGAACCTTTTCTAGTCATGTTTCTGGTGCGGGTGCTTTAAGATAAAGTATGTCATTTCAGTGTAGAAAGGAAACCCTTCTTTGCCCAAAGATTTCTTAAAACATTTCTTAATTCTGTATCTCTGATTAATGTGAGTTACCCAGCATTTATATTTCTAATATGTTTTGCTTTCATGTGGTTTTTAAAGGATTTAAAAAAACCTCTCTAAGGAATAACTTAGAACTTACTTGTTACTGTTACACTTTCTCTAAGAAGTAGGTGGATCTGATACATCTATTTGGATGGAATCATAGATCACATGTCTCCATATCTTTTTGCATCTTAATTCCATAATTTCCATTAGAGAAACAGAAGTTGAGAGAGGTCACTTGTTTTTCCTGATGTCACAATTTTTTTAATTGACCCACACTTATTAAATGTTTATTGGGCCCTATACTAAGTGCTTTTTTTACATGTGATTTCTAATCTCCTGGCCACCCCGTGACATGGCTACTGTTATTATCCTCATTTATAATGGTGACAGAATGGAAGCTCAGAGAGGTTAAGTAATTGTCTGGGTGTCACACAGCTGGTCAGTGGCAGAACACTTACTAGCACCAAGATTTTTTGCAGGACCCTGTTGTAGGAGAGTCCAGGGTATAACAAAGACCTTCATTTTTCTAGGGAAGGACACCATCTTACTCATCTGTTTTGCTGTGCCTAGCAATAGTGGCAGATGCACAGGAGGTACATGGCACAATCTGTTAAAAGAAAGAAAGGCAGGAACAAGAAGCAGCCATTTATAGATATTCCTGGAAATGAGTTGGAGGTGTGTGAAGGCAGAAGCTTATGAATGGTGGGGACCCACTTTAGGAAAAGAGTAAAACATTCAGTGCAGAATCTTAGAAGGGCCCATGGACCTGATGCCCCTTAAAGCTAACTCTTCATTAGCTTCAAAGTTGTGTCAAGGCCAGATTTCACAGAACCAAGTTGGATATGCCTCTCAATGTCACTGAGCATGCTTGACTTTTTTTTTTCATCCACTGAAATGTGAAAGCTGCTTCACCATTTCAGTTTGGTGTGGAAGTCATTTGAAAATCACTCTGTATTTGTACATGTGCTTCCGCATTCAGGGAAGTCCTCCATCTCCAAAGGCATCCTGTCACACAAAGACTTTTAAAATGCTTTTCTTCTTGCCTGCATCTGGATAGATTCCCCCCCCCCCCCCACTAGTTTCTTAATGGTCTTTAGTGAAGGAAGGAAGTGACACTGATCAGTGAAGGTGGACAGTAAGATTTATAATGTATTTGTGCTAGCTGAATGCCAACAGAACCGGCCCTTCCCAGTGGTGCTGTACGCAGACTCCGAAAATCAATAGGGATTAACCTCTGACCTCCTTCACATACTTATACTGTGGGCTGCATCGCTTACCAATATTTCATCTGTTTCACTTAGCTGCTATTCCTTAATAATGCGTGGCTAGTCTCACAAGATACTAATTAATTTTTAAAAATGAAGCATCACTTGAAACTGATAAAATATCACACCTTTGGAAATCAAGGCTCTTTTGGTTTATTTAGTAAACTCACATTAATTAGCATTAACTTAAAATAAGACTGGGAGAGAGAAAGCTTTGCCCACACAAACCCCCTTATGTTAACAGTGGTGGTGGCGGGGACTCTGTGGTCCTAACAGGACAGGTGTCGGTTGGGACATGGACCCCTTTCGGGATAACTGCTAATCTTACCTTTAAGACGCACTTCTTTTTTTTTTCTGTTAAAATGATTTTTATAGATAAATAGGTAAATATGGTACCTTACAATGAAATGAACCCAATGTATAATTTTATTAAGGGACTTTAATACACTGTCTACTTGCAAACATATGCAGAGGTTTGTGTAAACATACGTGTTTGTATGAGCTGTCCTAAATTATTATTGAATAGGATGAAGAAGAGCAAAATTTGCAGTAATACACTTTTTAACTTTCCCTTTAAGCTTTGGTATATATTATTAAAGTGCTCTGCATTTGTCTTAAAAATTGAAAGTGTTATACATTTCCTTCATCCAAGACCCTTTTGTTCGCAGATTTTTTTTTTTGCAAGTGTACCTATTCCCCAGAGTTGACTTACAGTTTGCTATTGATCCAGCAGCTGGTATTTGAATTGGTCGATGTACTCTGCAACTTGTTTAAGATACCCTACCTGAGCTATTAGTTTAAATAATGTATTCATAAATTGATTAATCATTACAGTAAGACTTATTAGCTGCATTTATATCTGGGTGTTATCCACAATTGACTTGTAGACTAATAATCACGCATACTTAAGCAGAAGTTGCGTTTTACATTACAATTTAATAATTATCGAGGTGGAAAACAATGGTATTTGTGTGCAGAGGTTGAGTGGATGCAGGGCTCTAAAGGTGGGACCCATTAAGCCGATTGCTGCTCTTCCTTTTCCTAGGTAAAACAGATGGTTCTTCCCCCTAGTGTGAGATAGGGAAAGTGGACCACATTCTGTCAGCCTGGAAGAAGTGGTTGGGTTTGTCCAAGCTGTCCAGGCTGGCCTCACATTTCAGGAAGATGGATGGGGCAGAAGGAGAGGAACTTAAAGCAAGAGTGCCGTTGTCTCCATTTCTGTAATGGCTACATTAGGCGAAGGAGTGTCCTGTACACTGGGTTTTCAGGGAGTCCACTCACACCACAAAGCTTGTATACCTGCCCTTCAGTGAGGCTGCCTAGGAGCCAGGTTTGCCCACCAAACATACCAGGATAGTCTTTGAAAGACCTATCCTCTGGACTCCCACGAAGAAAGCAAACAATTCAGCTAAATTCAGGGCTTAGGGCTACATGTACTTTAAAAGATATATTAATAAACTTTATATTTTAGAGCAAAATTGAGTGTATAGTGCAGAGATTTCCTGTATGTCCTTCCCCCCCATACACGCACACATCTTCCCCCAGCTACAGGCACTTATAATCAAACTGCATTTTAGTTAAAAACAATCTTTTGGGTGGTGGATGTTAAATTAGGGCTTTGCATTGGGTCTGCCCCACTGGGCTATTTATGACTCCTTGGGTAGCCCCTTTTTGGCTTTCTTTATGGGGGTGAGTATCTGTCTGACTCTTTCCACTTCTTCTTCCCTGGGAACTGAACCCACTTTCTTCACCCCAGTAGGTTAGAAAGTCATTTTACCTTGCCACATGATTTTTCTACTTCATAAATCCCCCTTTCAAACATTATTCAACAACCTGCTAAATTAATATATACTGTGTTCTTTCGGCAACGGGGTGGGGAGCCCGTCTTGCAGCATGCATTTGCTCAGCTGTGTTAAAAGAGCGCTGCCTGCCGTGAGAAGGACATCTGCTCACAAGTGAGCAATTGTGCTCCTGATTCGGGGCAGCACCTTTGCCGCCACGCCGCACCAGATGAAAGAACAGATTGCTTTGGAGCTGCTTTTCCTAGGATCTCTCTCCCCAGCATGGGGCTTCATACATTATTGAGAGCAAACCTACTTTCCACTACCACTCCTCCCTGCACTTGTTTTGCCAACCTTATTCAGGATGTCAGCACGGATCACTTTTCTACAAAGGCCGAACGGGCCAGCCAGGGAGCTTCAGCAGATACCTTATTTACAGTGTTTAATTATCACTGTGCAGATTTATTAAACTTCTTGGTTACCTAGGAGCCCATGTGGCTGTGGTACAGAGTTTGCTAAGCTTTGAATAGTAGGCGTTGTCTTCTAAAACAAAAACCTTCTGTGTGTGCTGCTACCATATATGCCATGTCTGTGATGGTGATTTGTGGGGGGAGGGGGTGTTGGTAGATAGTTAACAACAGATTCTTGGGGAGGGCAACTAACATTGACTTGCAATGCTTGCTGATGCTGGTAGTGTAAATACACCATGGCCAACAGGAAGTTATGAAGCATGGAGCTAGTTTCACAAACCATGTGTGTGTGTGTGTGTGTGTGTGTGTGTATTATCTCCACTATGTAGACAATAGACGTAAACAGCCTCAAAAGCATAGATGACAGTCAAACATACTAACATTATTCAGAAGTATTGAGTTTTGAGTGTTTCTTACCTTTGTTTTTTTATATAGTTTATTTAAGCATGACTTTATGCAATTTAATATTTAACAATGGGTGTGTCTGACAACTACCTCACAAAAGTCCTGAAAATTTTGCAGTTGACTCTTGAGTTGCTAACCCCCGACGGCAGCACACGCCTGTGTGTGTTTGATTGACTCCCAGTTTTAAATTACATCCTGTGTTCGGATGAAGTTCACGCACTCCTCCTAATTCAGGCTCATCCCTCACAGTGTCCCTGCACAGTTTTCTGCTGGGGCGTGACGAGCTGGTTGGCATGCCCTAAGTGTCCTCGACAGCAAGCAGACACATGCACCCTGGCTGGTGCACCCCAGACGAGTCTGTTGTACTGATATTAAGGACAACAGTGTTTTGCCAGAAGCTATAACAAGATGATTCTGTAACAACAGCATGGTGACACCAGACTATGTTTTGCAATTTTCTTTAATATTTATGCTGGATAAATAATTTAGCTCCTTTTTTTCAGTTTTTTTTTTCTTTCCATCTTGAACATGTTGATTTAGACAGGTGCTAGGTTTCCCTGGAAGACTGAAGCAAGGATTGGGTTATTTCCCACTCACTCCCACCCCCAAGAAAAATCAGAGGTGTCAGCAGAGTTGAGCCTCTGGGAATGGTTCCCATAAGTCCTCATCCCATCTACTAATACAAACTAATGAGTTCTATTAAGTATCAGCCCACACATTTGAAGGGAGTCACTTATTAATGTGACATCTTTGCAAGACATTATAGCATCAGGATCATCATCCTCTGAGGTTTGGGGAAACTCAAAGTCATGGCTCACCTGTTATTTATATGTTTGGGGCTCAATGCAGAGGCTCCTCAGAGCCCAGAGTTTCACAGTGCCAGTCCTGTTAGATTTGGTGCTGGGCCATTCATTGTTGTGGGGTTCTGTCCTGGGCACTGTAGGAGGTTGAGCAGCATCCCTGGCCTCCTCCCACTAGATACCCATAGGAAGCCCTCTCCTGAAGTAAGGATAAAAAAAATATCTCCGGATATTGCCAAATGCTCTCTGGGTTGGGGCTTGTGGGGAAGGGGATTGCCAGAGGGGGAGAATCAGTGTTCCAGAGCCACAGTTCTTAGCCACTTACAGTGTACAGGGAAGAAGAAGTAGCCGTTGTTTCCTTATAGTTAGCCCTCTCTCCACCTGGCTTCCAGGAACCTCCAGCCCCCTAAACGTGAGAACTGAGAATAAGGCAGCCTTATGCCACCAAATCAGCTTTGCCCAGAGATCTGGCCTGGAGGGAGAAATGCAGTGTTTCTACCCAAGGACTCCTGAGAATTGCAGACAGCATCGGGAATGGGGTCTCTAGAGTGGGTGGAACTGCGGCCTGTTCTTTCTCAGACTGTTGCTTGCTGTGCTCACAGACTAGTTTCTGAACTGTGGAGCAAGTAGGTATTTCACTGGGCGCTGGGGAGCACCTCCAGTGGAAGATTTGAAAGGTTCCCACTGCCCTTGGCTGTGGATGGAGGGGTTGTGAGAGATAGGTCTTTACCCCTTTAAGGTGGCATAGACTGCACAGTTACTGCAGGTTGAATTTTAGGATTGCTCTGAGGGTGCTCCAAGCCCCCTCCCAACAGAAAAGCAAGTTTTGTACAGCTCAGCTCTAGGTGAAGGGCACCCCGTGGAATTATATCATGTTAACTACACAATGGTCCGCCTGAGCCCTTTCTTCAGGCGCAAGAGGGCTGAGATTAAGCTTTCCCTTTTTTCTTCTGCAAACAGGCCTTTCCAACTTTTTAGCTGGGCCTGCCAGTATGACATTTGAGCATGACAGACTTGGTACCTTGCTGGCCCTGCCTTGCACCTGGATCCTAGGTAGCTGACCTGAGAACCTTTGGAGCTGCTGTGGTGGGCGATGTCAGTATTCATGTCTCAGGCATCATCTGAGACAGTGATTACAGCGGAAGGAGGCAAGCTCTGGGTCATGCAGACCTGGAATGTTCTTCGTGGGCCACTTAGGAACTGTGTGACGCTGGGGCAGTTTATTTCACCTCTCTGAGTCTTATGATTTTACCTGTTAAGTGGACATAATGATATTTTCATGTCAAAGTAGCGGAGCTATTAAGCTAAATAATAAGAACTAAACATCCTTCTCAGCTCTGTGGCAGAGTAGGTCTTCAGTAAGCCACATCTATTGTAGCTATTCCTTTGGTTTTATTGCCATTTAGGTCATTTCAACAAGTAATGGCCTTGCGCTGCCTTGTCCCCTCCTGCATATAGGACATAAAACTGCCCAGTCTCTTCAGAGTGCCCAGCTCCTACCTCCAGTAGCCCCTTTCAGAAACAGTTAAGGAGATCAATAGTTATCTGCTTACCTTTCTGGCTGAGATGAGATTTTATGCTTGTTACTAGATCAATAGCGAAAGCACATTCTGTTAAGTTTTCCGTAGGAGTCATTAATCTCCCTCAGCCTCAGTTTCCCTATCTGTGAAGTGAGTCTAACCAGGATGATGACGAAGAGTCAGGTCAAGTGAGGTTAGCAGTCAGGCCCCAGCCACTGGCTGCGACATTGAGCACGTGTTCTATCCATCCCCAGGTCAGCAGCCACCAGTCAGCCTGGAATAACCCTCTTCCACCCTGAGGATCCTGTTCTCTCTTTCCTTGTCCAGGTATCTAAGCTGAAGCTCTCACTCTGAACCTGGCAACATACATTTCAGTAGCACAAAATGCCATTTTAGAGCCAACTTTAGAGAAATTTGTGATCTCTTTTTTCTTCTAATGACTTTTCCAGGGAAACTTTCATTCTCATTTCTCCCTTATCAGTTTTCTAATAGGTATGCATGTATTTAACATGCATCTCACAGATTTGAATATTTAAACTGAATTGGGGCTGGTCTTTATATTTCCAGAAAGTTCTTATTGTGGTTCTTTTTTATCTCGTCTACCTCTCCCCAGTAAAAGAATAGGGTAGAAATGACCATTTGCTGAGGGCCCACACTGGGGCTGCTAATGGTGGGAAGGTTTCATTTTGGGGTTTTTGCAGTGGTGGAGGGGGAGTTAGGAAATCATCAGAACAGGTCTGGTATCTGAGGCCACAGTTCTGGCTAGAACACTTGTCACTAAAGCTACTGATAACCAAAGGGTGAATCAGTGTGGGTAACAGTTGGAGGAGTGGGGTTGTGTGACAGATAGTCGGATGATCTTAATGTTTATATTCCACTGGGGTAAGCTGTAACAAAGACCCATCATTTCCCAGATAACCAATCCTTTTAAAAGAACATCTGTTGAAACTGGCAATTTACATTCTTCTTAAAATACGGAGCGACATAATTAACCCTCTGGGAAGACTAATATTAGTTTATTAGAGACAATTTCTAGTTCTGTTTATTTTTACACTAAACAATTTGTTCAAATTGGAAAAAAATTTTTTTTAGTTGTGCTGTGGATTCACTTGTATTTTGGGTTGACTCTTCTTATCAAGGACACACAAGGTAAATAGCTAGGTTGTAATATGTGGCCACGATGACCATCAGCCATGGACTAATGGAAGCATGCTGCAAGTGCTCCACATTGTTAGACATTTGAATACCGTGGCATTCCACTAACTTTTGGCTATAATTAGTCTATTTTAAAGTGACCTAATCTGTCATCAGATGTGTGCATGTATTTAAGTGGTTCCCTTTGTCTGCAGTCATGGCATGGGCTCCACTGGCACCTATGTTGGTGGAGCTCTCTTGTGCTGAGTGCTGTTGTCCCTATATTGATCGGTACTCTCCACACGAAGATCACGGACACTCAGTCGTTTCAGACACTGGACTAATTTTGAACTCTGGCTTGTTGTGGGACAGAGAAGAGAGAAGACAGGGCCTGATAAATTGATAGTTCCTCTGATTGTTCAGATGACCTTTGAATTCGAAAGCACTCATTTGCATATCCAGTCATCTCGCCCTCAGTTCTATCTCAATCCCTCATCCAAGGACGTCGACTCCTGTTTCCTCATGATGACTCTTCAAATATGGGTATTCCCTTACCAAGTAACTCTTCACTTGGTAAGCACTCAGTCATTCAGAGGACCAAATGTCTCCAAGAACCTTCCCCATTACCATTTGCTGTACTGCAAAAAAGGGTTCACTGGCAGGAGCTCACAACATAAAACTAGCCACGAACTCAAGTGAAACTCACCATGAGCTCCTCCATTCGGCTCAGGAGCCCCTGGCCTGGCCCCTGACCTGGCCTCAGGTGACTGCCCCAGTCTTCTGTGCTTCCAGTTCTCCCCAGTGGCCACCTTTATGATCTAGCCACACTGAACTGAGCTCACCAGGCTGACTCACCTGTGCCAGCCATGCCCTCTTCCCAGGCTCCTCCTCCTGCGCTCTTCACAGGTCTGGTGACAAACTGCTCTTCATCCTTTAAAACCCAGCTCTTGAATCTTGTCTTCCATGAAGCCTTCCCAGACCTCTACTCACTGAGATAACTGGTCTCCCCCGCCCTCAATGCAGGACACAAGGGGCACTTGTGTATCAGGATTGCCCAGTTGCACAGTCATCTTCCCTATTGGATGAAATGCTCCCTGGGGAAAAGGACTGTGTTGTATTCCATTTCTAACCCTGGCCTGCACCTAGTAGGTGCTCAGTAAACAGTTGTTGAATTTAGTTCCCTCCCTTCCCCAAGCTGACCTGTATTTGAGATGTAATTGCACTTGGTGTCTTATTTTCAGTGAGGTATAAGAGTTGCATCACATGTATGTGGGAGTGATTACAAAATTCGATCAAACTGGGAATCGCTGACTCATACCTGGAGTTTCTTTATTTGCAAGCTGGAAGACAAGAACTGAATTTGAAACCCCTGGAGAAAATTAGAGCATATGAAACTATTTTGAATAACAGTCATTTGAGGATTGGGGAGGGGGTGGGCAAGATGCCTCTGGAGATCTGAGAGCCACCCGCCTCTCATTACCTTTCCTTCCACCCCTCCCTCAGTTACCTTCATCAAGATCCCACAGCCCACATACTGCTGAGTCACATCTTCATCTAACATGGTTCCTGAACCTGAGTATCTTCAGCGTAGTGAGTGATACTCTAAGGCATAGAGTGTGGGTGTGCTCTTCTGGGTTATTCTCTAGATTTCTGAAACTTGGCATTCTCCCTTTAAAATTCCTAGCCAATTTCTTGCACATCACAGTTAAATGAACACACAGAAAATGAAGTGGTTGCTGTAGCTCAAGGGGCATTTCCACAGCAAGGAAAACAGATGGTTCCACAGACACGGTGTGTACAGCGTATTAGGGGTGAGGAGGTAGGCTTGAACCAAGGGCTGGTGGAGACTTAACGAGGCATGTGTAAACAGCCATACGATAATGAAGGAAACATGTCTTCTGAAGGTGTTTGTTTGCATATGTGTATCTTCAAATTGAGTAATTTATTTTTATTTTCTATTCACTAGCCACTGTTCAAGTTGACCCAGTATAAAAGCCCACTGGACCACCTCAATGACTTTTTAGAAATTCAACCCATTCCTGTAACTTCCTAGCCTCTCTTTTATCATTGTATGTAAAGTCTACCTCACAGTATGTTGAAACAAATATATTCCATATCTAGTCCACATTGGATTGATTGTGTATGATGTAAGAGCACTTTGCTACATCTAGAACAAGTGAGCAAGAGATAGTCTTTGACCTTGGGGACAGGTCCAGGGCCTGCCTCTAGGAGGTGTTTACAGAATCCGTGTTTGCCTCCCCTCCCAAGTGAGACTGGATTTATGTTGAAATTTGCTTTATTTATTGGCTTAGGGAAATTTTATTGTGCTGCTATGTGCAGCAACTTATGGAGTTACAATTCAGGGGGTTAACTTATTTCTTAGAGAATCATCATATCAAATATGTTTTTCCTTCAATTTGTAGCCTTTTGACAAATTACCAAGAGCTTTATCCCTGATATACTAAATACTGCGGGCCACGAGTGTGAGAATGGTGAATATAAGTGTGCTGGCATCTACTTCCCAAGTCCTTTGCCTATGACAAACATCACTAATCAATCAGAATCATGCTTAGCACATGACTCCACGCAGGCATTACTAGTTATCTGGAGTCAGGGTAGGAGACACTTTTTATCTGCCATCCTAGCAAAGTGATATTTTGGTAAAAGCATCACCATTCTTCCTGCAGAATACAGATCGGCCCCCTGTATATCGGTCACACCTTTGGAGATCTTATTCCCAGCGATATTTAGCAGTCATAGCTTGGCCTTCCTCCTGGGAGAAGGCTGGAAAAACTTCAAGCCAGTCACCTATTGGTATAATATATGTTTTCTACTTCCATTTTCTGCCTGGGCCTGACACTCCTCTCCAACCATAAGCTAGAGCTGTGTCAGAAAAAGTTCTCCATTAAGAATTTGTGTATTAAGGATGGCCAATAGACATATGAAAAGATGCGCAATGTCATTAAACATCAGAGAAATGCAAATTAAAACCATAATGAGCTATCACCTCCACCTGTCAGAATGGCTATCATCAATAAATCAACAGGCAAGTGTTGGCAAGGATGTGGAAAAAAAGGAACCTTAGTATGCTGCAGTTGGAAATGTAGACTGGTACAACCACTATGGAAATAGTGTGGAATTTCCTCAAAAAATTAAAAGTGGAACTGCCATTTGACCCAGTGATCCTACTTCTAGGAATATATCCTAAGAATCCTGAACCATCAATCAGAAGGAATATATGCACCCCTATGTTTATTGCAGTGTTATTTACAATAGCCAAGATATGGAAGCAGCCCAAGAATCCATCAATAGAGGAGCAGATAAAAAGCTGTGGTGCATATATGCATTGGAATATTACTCAGCCATAAAAAAGAAGGAAATCTTAGCATTTGTGACAGCACAGAAGGACCTAGCGGGTATTATGCTAAGTGAAATAAGTCAGTCAGAGAAAGACAAATACTATATGATTTCACTTATATGTGGAATCCAAAGAATAATATAAATGAACAAACAAAACAGAAACAGAAGACATAGATACAAAGAATAGACTGATGGTTGTCAAAGGAGTTGGAGGACTGGGTGAAAAAAGGTGGAGGAATTGGGAAATACAGATTGGTAGTTACAAATTAGTAATGGAACATAAAGTGCAGCATAGGGAATATCTATCCTGTATAATAAAAGGCCTGCGACCATAATGGCATAACGACCTGAACGACCAATCGATCAGTCGCTATGAGGTTCATTGACCACCTCTTGGTCCCTCCCCACGGCCTGAAGGCTCTGATCGCCTGATGGTGCACGGGAAACCAGGGTGGGTGTCAGCAGTGGGGGAGACTGGGGACTGGCGAGCGGACAGAACGGCTGACCTCTTGGTCCCTCCCCCCGGCCCACAGGCTCCGATAGATCACCAGATGGCGAACAGGGAACTGTGGTGGGTGTCAGCGGTGGGGCAGGACTGGGGACTGGCGAATGGGAGGAAGATGACCCTGATTGCAGACTAGGCCTAGGCACCCTACCTGCACAGAATTTTGTGTGCTGGGCCTCTATTATATATATAAAAGCCTAAATGACTATTAAGACCTGTTGACCGAACAACCGGTCAACCAGTTGCTATGATGTGCACTGACCACCAGAGGGAAGACACTCAATGCAGGAGCTGCCCCCTGGTGGTCAGTGCGTTCCCACAGCCAACCTCCCGGGGTCCCTCCCCCTGACTGGCTGGCCCCGATCAGCCCCATTTGGGACTGGATGAGAGGGCCCTGATGCCCCTGATGGCCCCGATCATCAGCCAGGGCCTCTAGTAATTAATAATGTAATAACTATCTATGGTGTTGGGTAGGTACTGGAAATATGGGGTGGGGGAACACTTAGTAAAGTATTTGATTGTCTAACCCAGCTGTGGGCAAACTACGGCCCGTGGGCCGGATCTGGCCCGTTTCAAATGAATAAAACTAAAAAAAAAAAAGACTGTACCCTTTTATGTAATGATGTTTACTTTGAATTTATATTAGTTCACACAAACACTCCATCCATGCTTTTGTTCCGGCCTTCCGGTCCAGTTTAAGAACCCATTGTGGCCCTCGAGTCAAAAAGTTTGCCCACCCCTGGTCTAACCACTATATGCTGTACACCTAAAATTAATACAAAATGGTACTGAATGTAAACTGTAATTGAAAAACATTTAAAAATAAAATAAATAAAAAAATATTGTGTATGGAGACAGGTGGCTATTAGTGTTCTGGTCTAAAAGCTTTTCTGGAACAGAAAGGACCCATCGCAGTGGCAGCCTTACCCCGGTCAGTGAAAGTATGATTTCACTTACAAATACAAAGTTTCAGGAACATATCTGTTGCATCAAGCTGTGTCTATTTGTGTGGGTAATTAATGTGTGTGCCTATTATTCCCTTAGATAGCAGAGCTTAGCAATTATATTGTCATTCTAGGTCCCTACAGTGTCAATTGAGTCATTTCTAAAATATCTTTAGGCTGCTTAAAGTGACTCATTTTTTGTAACTTCTGATTTAATGACATAAGGAAAACAACATAAATATAGCTGGTACCTATATAGAACTTCCCATGTGCTTATATACATAAGTATATAATACATAGCACTCTTTCTGTAAACGAACCTTTCACCACAATCCTATCGCCATTTCAGATATCAGACAATGGAGGCACATAGAAGATAAGTAACCAGGCCAAAAGTGTATAGCTGAAGTATTTGTCTGACACTCTAGCGCCTGTGTTTTTACCCACTGAATACTATGGGATTCCCCCTAAATGTTTGGACAGACTAATGCTAACACTTTCTCACTGAGCCAGGCCAGGATTCCAGACTTTTAAAATGATTAGAAGGTAACAAAGTTGGGAACCAGAGGCTTAGAGAAGGTCTGAATCTCAAGGCAGTGTCTTTCCTGTTGCATTTTAGACAGGTCAGTAAGTAAACATGAAGCAAACACAAAGCAACAAGAAAATAAAACCAGCAACAAATCACTTTTGTGCCACTTGAAAATTCTTTTGTTGGCAGCCCTCCACAGACCCGTGTGATGCACAAGCAGGAGTCTATGTGTGAGACTCACGTGTGCTTTGACTGGAAACACGCCTTCTCCTGGGTTCGCGTGGCTGTGGCCTAATGGACTGCACATCACCATCTTTTTGAGGAAATAAATGTAAAGCTTGGCCATTGGCCCCTGAGTCAGCACATTGGACTTTATGTCAATTAGCTTCCCCCTCCTCTTTATGGTATGGCCTTTCCTGTAATTACAGTCAAGATCCTATAGCCGGAGGAAGGCCTGTCAATTGAGTAACAGCTGATGTCCATCGCGCTGTGACAGCCGGTTCTGAGGGTTTTAGGCCTGTCCTTAGAGACCCTTGTTATTTCCTCCTTCGGTACTTTGCCTCAGCCCACTCACCACCGTCAGGTGGACGGAGGTGTCTTATTCTGTGCTTGAGCCCAGGAGGTCAGGCCCCTGGGATGGGATATACTGCAAAGTAGAGATGTTTTATTGATTTGTATTGTTTTTAATTAAAAAAAAAATTTTAAATACCCGTATGTGGGCACATAGGAAAAGGTCTAGAAAGATAAGTAGTGGACTTTCCATCAGGTTTTCCCCTGGGGAGTGGGTTTGGGTAGGAAGTCACAGGGAAACAATCTTGCGTGACTTTAGACCAATCTGTGAGCATGGATTACTTTTATAATTTCAAATTACTATATAGTTAAAAAGTCAAAATCTATAAACTTATTTCTAATGGTCAGAAATTCCCCAAGAGAGGAAAAATTTAAATGGGAATCACAAAAATCTGGGGTGCCTTTAGCTGAAGTATGGATTTTCATTATTGCTTTCAGAATTTTTAGCCAATTAGAGCTCATACGTCTTTTTGACTGTTTTTCTACATGGGTGATTAGCTTCCCCTGCTGCCCTTTCCCCCATTTTCCAGCAGTTTTCTGTCTCAGAAAATGAAGCATACGTCTGCAGTCATCGCTGGTGTCCTGCCTTTTTAAACTTATAAACAAATGAGTGCCAGCATGGCAGAGCAGATACAAAGATCACTGAAGATGTTGTTGTGGTTTGTAGCCCTGTTGGAGAATTTTGTATCTGTGAGGAGCTAATAGTGGAATTTAGGGGAGGAATCATGTCTGTTCGTAGGTGGCTGGCATTCTGTGGGTCTATTCAACCCACTTGGCCACTATTGTAATGTGAGAGGTGTCTATGCCACTCTATGACTATTGCTTTTCCAGGGTCGTGTTGTGGTGAATGGGCTTGTCCATCCCAATTGCTTTGGAGCATGTGGACCCAAAAGCAGGACTGTGTTCGACTCACCCCAAGTTTTTGGTTTTCTACCAACAAGGCCCCTTTGGTTTTCTACTGACTGCCAAAAATTAGCTTTCTCGTTATGTGTTTGAGATTGCTGTTCCCAAGTGGATGGGGCACTCTTTGAGAACCAGAGTCCTTGGATAGCTCACTCCAACCTACGTGGGACACCTTTCTGAGCCATCTACATGGAAGGAGAGAAAATGCTCTTGCTCATCAGTTCTCTCCTTTCCAGCTCTGTCAAACCACCAGGAAGGAAAACCAAATAGTCAAAAATCAAGAGTTAAATTTTGCCAAGAATGGTATCAGCAGCAAACTTCGGGAGAATGATTGTGAGGGGAACCAGGGCCTGTGGGATGCTAAGGCGTGGAGCCTTCTGTGTAGGCCTATTGCTTTGGCTAAAATAACTGGCCACGTTAGATAACGTTTCCACACAGGCTTGTGGTAGTGTTTAGGGAAACTCAAGGGAGCATATATGCATGGGGACGTTGGACCTAATGATTTTATAAAAATACAGATCCATTATAAAGGCCCATATTTTGCTCTGAAAGCTGGTTTTCTTATTTATAATTTGTTTCTTTCAAGATTTTTTTTTTCCAATTCTTAAATAGACTTTTTTTTTTTTTTTTTTTTTACAGCAGCTTTTGGGTGACAACAAAATTGAGTGGAAAGTACATAGATTTCCCATATACCCTTTGCCCCCACATATATACAGCCTCCCTCACTCTCAACATCCCTTCCCAGAGTGGTACATTTTTATGATTCATGATTGGTTATTTGGTAATATCCTAAGCCAGAATCTTCCACTGGTAACACCTTCTCATAACTACTAGCCATTGAGAGAAACTTGAGACAAAGGCAGCAGGCTCTCAGGTCTGAGTTTATAAGCACCATATTCATGAGGCCAAATTCTTTTAGGCTTTGGATCTGTTTGGTAGTATGTCAATGACAGTAATTATTGAAATTGTAAATGGGCGTTAGAATAACTGATTAGTGAGCAGAAATAGTATGTTTATATTTCCCCCCATACCTTATTATATGTTTAATAATATTGTTTGATTGGATCTAAGCAGCCCTCATGATTAGAGCCCCACATTCTGAACTCTGGACACTGTATTACAGGGACAGTGCTGGGTCTGGAGATGTTGCCTTTGGCTGTTTTTCCTAAGAAGCTATTCTGTTTCACTCAAAAAAGAAAAAGAATTAAAAGGCAGACTAATTATATAGCAGAGGAGCTAGGACTTAGGAAAATCATGTTTTTAAGGAAATTATATATATATATATATATATATATATATATATATTTTTCAATATATATATTCAATATATATGTACATATATATGTATATATATTTTTAATCCTCATCCAAAGATTTGTTTTTATTGATTATTTTGAGAGAGAGAGGAAGGGAGAGAGAGAGTGAAAGAGAAACATCGATGTGAGAGAGAAACATTGATCAGTGGTCTCCCCTACGTGCCTGACGGAATCAAACCCACAGCCCTAGGTATATGCTCTGACTGGGAATCAAACCTGCAACCTTTTGGTGTAGGGGACAGTGCTTCAACAATTGAGCCACCCAGCCAGGGCCAAAATTGTTTTTTGTGTTGTTTTTTTAAAATTTTGTTTTATTGCTTGAAGTATTACAAAGAGTTTTACATATGTCTCCTTTTTTTTTCTCCCCTTGACCTTCCCCTGGCCTCCCCTACCTCCCAGTGTCTTGTGTCCATTGGTTATGGTTATATGCATGCATACAAATTCTTCCGTTGATCTCTTACCCCACCCTCACCCCAACCCTCCCCAGCCTTCCCGCTGTAGTTTGACAGTATTTTTAAGAAATCATCAAGATTGTCAACATGAAGGGAAAAAAGAACTTGGTTAGAGTTCCCATCACATACTTTGTGGTTTATTATTATTACTTTGTAAATTTCACAGTCACTAATGGGGCCCATTAACTACTGTCAGAGTTTATGGAGTGGGGCAGCAGAGGGGACAAGTCTTTTCCCCCACCTCCTCCCCATCTAAAGGCAAGGTGTGCTGGAGGGATCACTTTGGCGAATTACACATGCCTTGCTTCCAAAATTTGTGATAATATAAAACCCTTCCTAGTGAGAAGTGCTGTTCCTGGGAGCTTGAATAATGTAGAGACAGGAAAAGGGTTGCACACCTTTGGCTTAAAGGGACATTAGTGACATGCATGATAAGAAAAATTCAGAAGGAACATAATGTTGTTTTACTGATTCAGCCACAGAGCACGAAGGTATTTGTTGATGGCTATTCCACATCCCCTCTTTCTTAAATATAAACGCAACCTCCTCAGTTGTCTCTCTTTCATTGGCATTGAGAGATAAGCACAGTTATGATTGAGTTAAGATTGAATATTATGAAGGCTAAAGGAATAATTCTGAGAACTTTTAGTCTATTAGCTTTATGAGGCTTCTTAATAGTTTGGCTTAAGGCAAAAATGATTTTCCTCTAGCTTCATCCTTGTTGAGTCCATAATTAACCGAGTTTGATTAAAAGGGAATTTTACTTTAAGTATAAAAACCACTGGGGCCTTTCTCTTTTCATATGAAAAATTGCCAGAGTCCTTGTCTCTGAATAGTTCAAGGTGTCTAGTCTGGGGGTGAGACTCAAGGCACCTACCTGATGGAGATTGCTTTGCTTGTGGGGATGGTGGGGGAGGGTACAAAAAGCATGGTATTCTTTTCCATTTGGCTTTGCTCTTGATGGAATGATGGTACCCCATCTTCCTGGGTGGAATTGGCCCATTGAAGAACCCCCTTTATAACAGTCTCTACTTTTCTTTTCTTTGCCTTGTTAAATTTTATAAATGGCCAGGTGGGACTTTGGGGGAATTCCTGGCCTTTGATAGGCAGAGACCACAGGTCACTCAGCAGCTGATTTGGGGTCCAGGATGCTGGGTTTCAGAAGGGCTCCCTGCGTCTTGGCTCAGAGCTCCTTCCCAGCTCCCGAAGGCTCTTCTTCTTGGACCATATAGTCACTGTGCATTTGACTGTCTTCCCCACCAGGCTTAGTTTCTTCAAGCGTTAGGACTGTGTTTTTTGTTGTTGTTTTGTTTGTTTTATTTTTATCCGTAGCTACATCCGTGGAATGAATTTATGAGAAAAAATAAATAAATAAGGTCCAGGCAATGTAGGTCCCATTGTCTCTGGATGTTGAACACTTGAATTTCATGCCACGGGGCCCTTCCCTTACATTCCATCCTTATATGCTATAAATACACATTTCCTGCTCAGGGCTAACTAGAATTAGTAGTACCAAATGCTTCTTCCCATTTTGAGGCCTCGCTGCTTTTAATCTTTTTTTAAAAAAAATAGGTTAAAGAGACAGTTGGAGAGGAAGAGGGTTGAAACCTGGTTTTGCACACCAGGAAAGAAAATCAAAATAAAACACAAAAGCAGGCAAGGGTGGTCATGAGTGCTTGTTGAGGGTTTTGGTGTGTAATGCCAGGGAGTGGAATTATACTAGCCTAGGTTTGCTACCACGTATAGTCAGTGTAACACTAATTGTTCCTGTGAGTGTGTGTGCAGTGGGGAAAAAGATGGATCTTTAAAAAAAAAAGTATGGATTGCTTGGCATTTACTGTGGGTGTTAAGGCTCCATTCTAGTTTCCAAGATTAAATTGAATTGTCCCCACTGCTGTTCACTTTTACTCTGCATAGTGTAGCCAACATTTTTGTGCCATTTTCTCTCTCCTCCTTTCCTTCCTTCATTCCTTCCTTTCTTCATTTGTCTTTTTTTTTTTTAAACACACTGCACACTGCCTCACTGAGTTGATCACAGTAGCATTTTAGCACGTTGAGCAAACCAGGGCAAGTTATGCCAGCCACATGCTGTTGGAACACCTGGCTGACATACCTGAGCATGTCTGTGTGACCCGGGTGGGTAGACAACACGTTACAATTTACAAAATGGGGGGCTCAGTTTGGCACCATCCTGATGGTTTCCGAGCAGCCTTCCAGCTGGACCAGCTTTTCGGGAACACATGTATGTTTGTGCTGGAAGCCCCAGTAATATCATTTAATCCAAAAGCTTTTTTCTGTGATGAATTATTCAGGCTGTGTTTTCCAAAATTGTCATTGATCAGTACAGACCCAGGAAGAGCCACACACAGCAACGCCTGTGCTGGGCCTGTGAGGAGTCGATATTTTCTGGCTCAGAGAAGTTCCAAAAGAAAGAATTCAAAGCCAGTGTGTTTCTTTCTCTGGGCAGCAGGTAAGGCAGGTACTACACTCAGGCTTACTGATGTTGAGCTTCGATTAAAACCCAGCCAGGGAAATATGTTCAGCCTTGTGGGGTGGAGGAGGTGGTGGCTTTTGCCCCTAAGCATTCCTCAGTGCAGAATGTTGGGCAGGACCGAAGGTCAGCTGGGAGCTGGCCACTGAAGTTCTCGGTTGATGCCCATAGAATTCTGAACTCTGAACATAAATGCCCTCCCCCTACATGCATGTTTTTGGGGAGGGATATATTGAAATAATCCTTGGAACAATGCCCACCTATTGTAAGTAAGCAGACAAGTGGGTTCAGCTATCTTTGTGCAAACATTTGGGCACTATTTGTGAAAACATCTGATGGAGGTTCAAGATGACCATGTCCTACCTGCTGTGGCCACACACAGACAGGTGCAGCTGGGGTGGGGTGGGGGGGTGGGGTTACATATGTACTTGGGAGAATACTACTGCTATGAACATTCATGTACAAGTGAGTGTGGATTATATTTGCAGCCAATATCCTTTCATAGCCTGTCTTGGTGCTATCCTCTGGGGCAGGGGTCCTCAAACTACGGCCCGTGGTCCACATGCGGCCTGCCGAAAACATTTGTTTTTTTACTTCAAAATAAGATATGTGCAGTGTGAATAGGAATTTGTTGATAGGTTTTTTTTTCAGTTCCCAGGCCGATGCTCTATCCACTGAGCCAAACCGGTCAGGGCTAGTTTTTTTTAAAAATAAACTATAGTCCGGCCCTCCATGGTCTGAGGGACAGTGAACTGGCCCCCTGTTTAAAAAGTTTGAGGACTCCTGCTCTGGGGCATTAGGGATGCATCTTGAAATGTTCTGCAACAGAAACAAGTCATTATTAGCAAAGCAGGCTGCTCAGGAACTGGACCAGGTAACTTGGGGGACTTCTTCATCCTGCACCTGCTGTATGACCTTGAGCTATAAAGGCTTGAACTGTTATTCTCAGGTGAAGAGGGAGTACAGTGACCACTCCTGCTGTGGGCCTCCCTGCTTCCGGAGATAGCAAGCAGTAAAATGAGCTGTGTTCTGAGAAAGGAAGGTGCTTCATTCCTGGATTACTACACGGCTTCAGTATTGTTTGTATGATTAATGAGTCCACATTTCAGATGTTCCCATTTAATGTATCTGAGCCTTCTAACAACATTGCCTCTCACGTGTTGCTGACTGTTTTTTGAGATTTATGAGGTCTAACTCACAAGCGATGTGTGTCTGGATTAAGGGAACCTGAGAAGCACTGTTCCTGTCTGACCCAAGGAAATCCCCAGTAAGCTGCTTATCAGAGGTGCATGCTGAGAGCATGATGGGAAGATGGAGTCTGTTGTCCCCTGGTAAGATCTGGAATCTCCTCCTGTTCCAGTCTAACTGAAGTGGCAATAAACTCACAGATTTGTCGGTCCACCTGTAAGGATCTGCTGATGGTTCCAGTATTTAAATTTAGTTTTGAAAAATACATGTGCTGCATTTCTACCCCTACCCACAATACTGCTAATCTTCAGTGTTGAATTAAAATATAATCTCTTATGAAAATAAAAAAAGAAAGAAAAAACTTTGTTAAGGTGGTTTCGATAAACTAAATGTGTCTGTAATATTACTAACACCAAAGCTTTATTTTTAACTTAAAGCACCATCAATGCACTATGCTCTTTATATTTGAATTTGTAAGACAAAAAGATTTCCACATCATTGAAAATTAGATTTCTCTTTTAAATAGCCACAAGGTGCTGAAACACTTGCATGTGTTTATGCATGATTTGACCACCAGGGGGCATTGTGGTTTGACCGTCTATTTAAACAGCATTCTATCAGTTTACCCAGAAAATAGAAGGCCTGCGCGTATTTCTGATTCCTTCCAAGAAGGAATCATATCTGGATGAGAACAGATGTCGATTCTTTTTCCTCACTAGCAAACACTAGTGTTGTCAAATTTGCTAAACTTAGCTAGTTGAAGATTAACATGCAATATATAATATGCATGTGCCGAAGTGTACAATAAATAGTAAATCACATTTTTATGCTTTCTCTGAACTTGGAAGCTATTTCCTAGATGTGATTAAATAAATAACATTCAGATACATTTTAAGGATGTCAAGTCAGAAAAAAAAAGTGCCAGGCAACTGTGTTTGATACATTTCTTTTATGATTAATTCTCCTATTAAGTTTTAATGACTTTAAAGATATAAAGCTAGAAACCACAAAACGAGGCATGGTTAATAAATAACTGAAATACCAGGTGTATGACAATGCATCTGTGGAAAAATGAAATCATATATTCTCTGGGATGTATTAGGAAACAGCTCCTTGGCAAGTCTAAAGTATCCCTGAAGAGGGGGAGAAAGTTTAAAAACTGTGAACTAAAGAAGATTGTTGTGTGTTTTTTAAAGAAAATCCTAAGAGAAGGGTACATTCTATGATTCACATATGTAAATTAAATTATTTTCTGAACCAATATTTATTAGCAAGGTTGTTCTCTTGGAATACATTCCTCCATTTCAGATTTTAAAAAACCGCTGTACAGATTTTCTAGTATTTCTCAGTTTCTCCTCAAAGTGTTCTTTCGGGCTCATATGACATGGAAAGTGCCTGCTGCTTGGTTGTTTCATAGATGCTCACAGGACTCGCTGCTCCCAGAAGTGGAAATAGCGGTGACAGTGTTTTAGCAAGGCTATCTTTCTGTTCCGCACCCAAAATTTATTAACTATGACTTGGTTCATCCTCAGAACATCTCTGTGAAGTGGGGAGGATAGAAGAATTAATTCCAGTTTCCAAATAGCAAAAGTGAGCCTGGTTGGGTCTTGCAGGCTTGCCCTGGACACATGAAACAGTCCCTCTGGAGTACCTTCGTGTTTCTGCTTTGGGGCCCTCTGCGGGGGACACTGCTGGGTTACTGAGTTTCTAGAACAGCCGTGGGCAAACTACGGCCCGTGGGCTGGATCCGGCCCGTTTGAAATGAATAAACTAAAAAAAAAAAAAAAAAAAGACCGTACCCTTTTATGTAATGATGTTTACTTTGAATTTATATTAGTTCACACAAACACTCCATCCATGCTTTTGTTCCGGCCCTCCGGTCCAGTTTAAGAAACCATTGTGGCCCTAGAGTCAAAAGTTTGCCCACCCTTGTTCTAGAACATCTCAACTGGATTTCTTAAGCTGAGCAGTTTAGAAACAAAACACACAGTAATTAATATGGATAATGACTGGACGTGCTGCAGGGCCCCAGAAGAAGAATGTAAGAATGTATATGTTTTTGTATATGCTTGTGTACAGGCTTTTGTAAGTGAAAGGTTTGTTTTATACAATTCCTTCTCTCTGTTTAAAGAGGACTATTATTCTTGAATTCTTCTGAGCTCCCAAAGTACAATAGGTGCTCACAACAGGCAGCCCCTCCCCTCCCCCGCCAACCCTACCCATTCTTCAGAACTTCAAATCTCAAGATCTTTTAAATACACAGAACTTATTTTTTGAAAGGGTTTGGCCCATCTCAAATGAATACTGATCCCCAGCCTCTAAAATGCTTGGAGGGAGAAAACAGGGAATATTGTTCTTTTCTGTTTATATTATTTCATACTGAGTTCACACACTTGCCAAGAGTCCGAGGCAGCTTCTGGCTTGACAATGCCTTATTTAACTCGCCTAGTTTCCAGAGTAAAATCAGAGTCCCCCAGGCCTCTCAGCAGCATGGAGGCCACTCCCGAGCTGGAAGAGACCAAAGCAAATAAAGCGAATCTGCTTCCCCAGGAAAATCATCTTACTTTTTTAAGGGCGAGGACACAGTGTTGGCCTAGGTAGCCCGAGAGCCTGTTCCATCACCGGATACCCAGGTCGTCCCAGGTTGCAGAGAGTTGGAATGCTGGGCTACGGAGCTCAGTGGCCTGCCTTTTGGGGCCAAGCCACCTCACCAGAAAATGAGGCTTTCCGCCTGCTCCAAACCCAGGAAGTTGCTGGGAAGCCTGGTTAGCAAGTCCCTCATTCCCAGTCTTGGCTATATCTCCGCGCCCTCGCCAGCACACAGAGCACGTAGGCTTGAGGCTGGAAGAAACCCCAAGCATTTGTCCAGAAACAGGTTCCAGCTGGCCCAAGCGCCGTGCTTTTAAAATTACCCAGATGAACTGATTTTGTAGAGGGAGTGGGTGGAGAGGACTCCAGGGCCAAGGAGGAAGATTCGGCCTTTCTCTTCCTAATCATGAGCAGTGTGATTTGGAGAGAGAAGCGGGAGGTTGGCTTGGCAACCCACACTTCCTTGGCCGTGCTCCAGAGGAGAGGAGCGATCGGAGGGAAGGCACACCACGTCCGGTCAGCCCATTGAGGCCTCTACACTACGGCCTTCTGCTGGGCGTCCTGTTGGTCAGTGCCCAAAAGATAGTCACTTGGCCCCGCAGGGGCTGCCTAGAGAGAGAGGTAAGTGGCTCCAATTTTGGGGGGAGTGGCTTCTGTGGACATGAAAAGACTACATCAGAAATAAATGACATCCCTCCCACCATAACTTGGCCTCTGGGCAACCTCTGTAGACAGCGGGCCACCTTCTCTTGGCCCTATGCCCACGCCCATTCTTGGCACACGCCGACTTCCTATATCATTTTTGCCTCAGAAATGAATCTGGTCAGTGACTTAGCCACTCTATAAATTGAAGAGCAGTGCTGGTATGCATGTAACATTTTAACATAAGAGTAAGAAGAAAACAATAATAAAGGAACAAGAAGCTGAGCATTCTCATTCTTAATTCCCTCCACCCCAAGGTGTAGCTGGGATGTCCAAAAATATGTCCACCTCACCCACATGTTTATGGGCAAGTGAGAGATTACATGTCCTTCTCCAGCACCTGCTTCATACCTGGGCCCAGGGGGCAGCGCTGGCCAGGTGGGAAGAGCCTGAGAGTGCGGGCGCGGGTGGAGGCCGTGTGCTGAGTAGTTCTTCTCACTCAGGCCCTATTTCATGCCTAGCCCCGTTCTTTCAGGCCCGGGGGCGGGGGACACCTAATCTGTACTGTTGTAAACGCCGAGGAGCACGGTTTTTCTACAAGGGCAACGTTATCTCGTGTGAAGTGATAGACATGGGCCGTGCTCTTGTGTGCAGTCAACGGCAGAGGGCCGGTCAGAACACGAGTGTCTGGAGGAGGGAGCATCTGAGTGCTTTCTGCGAGGTGACTCTTCTAAAGACAAGATTAATAGTGATGTATAAACACAAATAGTTTTTTTCCTGCCTACGTACCCTAGGTTAGATTTCACATTCGAAATGTAAATTGGGCTGAGGAAATGTGGATGTTTATTTTAAGCTGCTGACCCTCAGGGATAAAAATTAAAAAATGAAACAAACAAGCCGCGTTCCTGACAAGCGATGGGATGTTCTGTTTCATATCGCACAGATATTTTACAGTCCTGGCATTCCGAGGGACCACTTTGGAATACTTCTAGTCCGGTGTGTCCATAAAAAGCTGTCCGTGTATTTATGTGTTGAAAACACATGCAGAGAAACCCACAGCATGTGGTATTAGGTATCTTCCTTAGGGAGACAGTGCGAAGCATCAATGTCACCCGCGTAGCACCCCCACCCCGCTGCCCTCTGGGAAATATCCCAGTGCTGCCTCCAGCCGAGTCAGCATTGCAGTTCCTGCTGTATGCTCTTGGCTGTTTGGGACGTGTATGAATTATGATGCTGCATGGGGCACACAGCCTGGCTGCAGCGTCTCATGTTGATGGTGCTCTCCGCTGCCCAGGGAGCAGAGCTGTCTCCGCCGTGGCTCCCACTGTCCCGCCTCACTTAATAATGCTCACAGGAGCCCCGAGTTCTCACCTGTTCAGAGTACACAGAATGACAGGCCCTGGCACTGTGGGCACAGCTGGTTGCTCTGCAGACCAGGGCTGGCTAACCTGGCCTGGACATCAGCGCGTAGGTGTGTTTTCCAGAACCACATCCACCCCGGTTCTAGTTTTTATTTCTCAACTCAGTTTTTGCCGCAGAAACAACACCACGATACAGAGGGGAATAGTGCTGCTCATCTCTCAGAAGTTATGGAAAGGCGACCATGCCCTCCATGTCCAATGTGCAGAAAAGCTGGTGGTCCCAGCAAGGAAGGTGGAGCGCAGAGTGCAGATGCTGAAATCCGTGCTGTGGTTCTGGCTGCGCAGAACTGCGGGCTCTCTCTCCGCAGGGCTGGTCTCCCTGTCAGAAGGGCGAATGTTGCTCCCTGTGTCTCTTTTGTCTTTGTCAAACCTCCAGCTCTTTTCAGGAACACAGATATTTAATTATCTGCTGCTGCTAGACCTAAGTCATGGGTCTCCCGGATGCGTTCAAAAGCATCTCCCTCTCTAGAAAAGGAGGGGATTTTGCCAGCAGGATCTCCTATGAAAGGGTGTGTGTGTGTGTGTGTGTGTGTGTGTGTGCAATGTGCACTCAGGCCAGTGTGCTTGCTGGCCCCATTTTCCAGCGTGAGGTGAGCCCTCCCCTCACAGCGACCTGGGACTCCCAGTGTGCTGGAGCTGGCAGGAATTCCATGACCCAGTTGTTAAACACAGACAGTGTGAAAACATAAATTAAATAAGCTTACAATTAAGTAAATTGTATTCAAAACGAAGTCATTAAATACTCAATGCTTCCTAGCCATTTTACTGCCTTTTGCTATCATTATCTGTGCTCTTACCTAGATCTGTTGTCCGTAGAATGGAGTGTAGCTTCACGTCTCTCCCCAGACCCACATTCAGTGACATCACCAGGGCAGTGTGAGAGCCATGGTGCAAGAACCATGGTGGGGGTATTTGCACCATTGAAATAGGCAATTTTGATAGATCATTTTCTTTATATTGTTTGCCTTAAAAAAGTAATTACAATGTTAATAATGCCAATTAAATTTAAGAATATGGTATCTGCAGCCATTACATTATAAACATTATTTAAAAATAAGGAAATAATTCTTCAGCATATGTGGAAAACAATTAATACAATACAGCAAAGAAACAGCTGAGGAATGAGTGAAGTCCCATACGTCTGTCTTGATGGTTTCACCTCATCTTGCTGGTTAACTCGGCCAACATTTATATTACACATCACTCACTCACCAACTGCATCTGTGCTGTGGATGCAAGAGTTCGGCAGAAATCAATGAAAGCGCTGGTAAGAATCAATTGGTTCTGTGGAACTTATAATAAAGAGTGTATTTTACTTGTAAATTGTGTGCTAATGTCTTTTATATCAGTAACTCTGTGATAATTGTATGTGTGTATTTTATAGGCATATGTTGATTTTGGAAAGCCCATACTAAACCTTTACCAGAACACCTGACTCCCTCTGTCAGCTGTGGCCTCGCGCGAGTGTTTGGGGACTCACTGAGAACAGGGTGCACATACATACCTGCTCAGGTGCCAGCACACAGCCACAGTGATGGCAGTGGTGGTAGGCACATTTCCACCCCTGGTTACCCTCTCAGAGAGCAGGATGGTATGTGCCCACACAGTGTGCCCCGTAGCCTGCTCACTCAGCATGAGGGGCTTCTCAGTGTGGCTGGTTAAAACCGCATGTCTGTAGTCTCAAGGTGTTGATTTTCAGAGAGCAAAACTCTTTTATGGCTAGCAAACGTAGGTCTTCCCCGATGTCTTGCTATTTACAGCCCTTCCAACAGCCTGTACAAAAATCAGGAGGAGGCTGGGAAAGGCTGCCGTTAATGTAAAGACAGCGTTCCTGCTCTCCTCTCCCCAAATACACATTGTCTCCACTTCTAAACAGGGACCACTTCTGTCCCCTAAATCAAGCCTTTTAGCACAATTTACCGGGATGCCTTTTGCCTGGACACCCTGACCTTTCAAGAAGGATTTGAAATTTTTTCAGAGTTGTGAAATGATGTACACCGGAAATATATACCTGAGAACAAAAAAGGGAGCAGGAGGACACCTTGCTGTGGAAAGGACCCAGGACCTTACAGAGCTCGGAGACATTGTAGGCACGTCTGATCTGCAGGCTGTTCGTACTTCTGAGAGCCAGGTGTCCTCTCTCACAAACCCGTTGCCTAAGAGATGCCCAGGCCTATTGAACAAGATGATTTCAGAGTGATTGCAGTACCTCCCTGCTTACATATCCTCATGTATTTCTTGTTATTCTAGTTGAGTACTGCATTCAGACAGAGGTTGCCAATAAAGTTTATTGTAGGAGCAAAGTGTCAATATCTGTAGTACCCCCTGCCTTGGGTGCTTGTAATTAAAATGCCACAGAGAGTCTAGGAGAGGCATGAAAATTTGATGGCAAATTGATTTCAGGTTCATCTTGAAATTTGTCCTCCACTGGACTCGATACTCCTGGCAGACGTAGGATGGCTTTTGTCAGGAGGGTCTGCTAGGATGAGACAGAGATGTCTTGATCTGAATATTAAGTACAGCATGCTATTTATGACAGATTATTTTCTGCTAAAATACACAGCCACTGCTCTTTACACATCCCTCTCCACTGAACTTGCAAGATAGGATCCCATAGACCCACTTTACATTAGAAAGGAAGTTGCAAAAAACTTGCTGGGCATAAGAAATAAAGAGTTTTAGAAACACTGGCTTCAAACACATGGTATTCTATTCAATATTCTAAACTTAGAAATGCTGCTTGCATGTAATTTAAGAAAGCTAGAAAAATAATGGTAATCAAGATAGTGTAATCAAGTCGCACAGCCTTATAGAGCTTCCTCAGAATAGTGGGTAGCAGAAAAGGATAAAGCCATATAAGTGAAAAAAACCCAATGGTTAATATTATAAATTGCTGGTTCCTGTAAACTTGCATCCATGCATCACATTATAAAAGCCATTATCCTTATGTATTGTTCATGCAGAAATGCACTATGATAATATAATTTTTAAAGTATATTTGTTTTCAGAGTTTAATTTTAAAAAGGTTTGAGGGGAAAATAATGTTTAGTTTTGAGTGTTTTTAATTTAAAAAATGTGTTGTTCAGTTGAATTAAACATGTTCAAGAAAACCTGTTTTATAAGGGGAAATTATTCACTTGGCAATTAATTGTATTTACTTTAGAATTCAATATGTGATTAGAATCAAGAATTGACAGAGCAATATGCAGATGGAACACATTCATTCATTCATAGAACAAATGAGCATTGAGTCCCTACGATATGCAAAGGGAAACTGGCTGAGAAGAAATTTCTAGGTGGGGATTCAATGAGACCCTCATCCTGGGGGACAGCGTGTTATTTTATGTATGTGTGGTGTATAATTAAGTTTTCAAAATGCTTGAACTAGTAATGCCAAAATCTGCCCAGCTACCTTGAAAACAAATGAAGGGTAGTTTCATGGTTTTTTACATGAAATTTAGAAATGAAAGCAGAAGCAGTTCCCTTTACTCCGGAGCATAACCAGCTATGTGGAATCACTTCCAGGAAGGACCCACACCTGCATCTTGCTCAGCGTTCTCTCTCAGGCAGTCACAGGTACCGAGGCCCTCGGCGAAGGAGCCGAGCATATGCTCGCCGGTCATCAAAGTCGCTCCTGTGCACATTCTGGAGATATTTATGGGTCTTTTATTAGGACAGTTTTTATGGCCCAAGATTAAAAGTTAAAGTTAAATAGTAAAAGTAATGAAGATGTGCCTTCGGAGGATCCAACTGGTTTGTATTTTCATTCTTCCCGTTTGTCATGGCCCATTGATTTTTGATGATAGCATTAAAAAAAAGGATGCCTCGAATCATTTTTGGAAGGAGACACAGTATGAATTAACAAATTAATACAATAACATATGCTCCAAAGATGCTAATTTATATCTATGTAAAGAGGTGGCTCTTCTTTTTCTGATGTGGAATTAATTTGTAGTGCCTTTAACATTCTCAAGAAATACTGTTGGTAACATAAAAGATTTAATTATTTGGTCATAGAAAATAAATGTCAAGGTAGTACATTCAAAGCTCTGGTGAGAATGTTTGTGAGAGAAGCATTGAGTAGAAAATGGCACTTTTTGCAGCTCATCCAAGAGTTCGTTTTAGATTTTCAGATACCTTATTGTGAGGTTGTTCCTGTTGGACAGCAGCCTTGAGTTCAGATTCACAATGAAGCTTCACTTTATGGCGAATCTGTGGTCCACGGGAGGAAGTAAAATAGTCACCTGGCGTCCAGTACGGGTTGTCTGTGAATTCCGATAGAATTCATAGTTGTATAGAGAAGATGAAAGAAAAAAGATTCTGCAGTCAAAATTATTTCAGAAATGCAGTACTTATCAGAGCCTTTTATATGCAGATGTATCATATACCTCTACAAAAAGAGGGAAGAATAACAGCATTTCCCAAATTTATATCATGACCACTTATTGCTCACCCTCATGCTTTTTTACTTTATATTTTATGGGACAGCAATATATGGAACACCCAAGAGATAGATAGTTTTCCATACTTATATTACCACTGCACCTCCACTTTTTTCCCCCTTTCATCATTTTGTGGGACCAGCCTTCTTTGGAACACCCACGGGGAGACTTCCTTTACTCACAGAAGGCTGTAACCCGTGCTGATTCACAGAACATTGTGAAGATTCACTATATGACAAATTTTTCTCCATATAATATTTTTAATCCTGTCACTGGAGTGACTAAAATCATCTAGCTCATGATATCACTGGAGCATTTGTAAAGACTTTTCTCTATTTATAGAGCCCTCAAGTATCAGACAAAAGTTAAGTGACTTTCAGAAATAGCAAGATAGTCTATATTGCAGGGTATCCTATAGGAGCCAATTTCAGTATCTTTATTGAAACACTTGCTTTATCTTCCTCCTTTAGAAATTAGATAATTATGTATAATTAACACATTAATTATGTGCAATAGCTGCAGTTGAGTGTGTGTGGGAGTGCAACTGCTTGGAAATAGCTTTTGAGTTCACTATTTGACCTGTGACATCTTTCTCTTTTTCATGTTTTAACTTTTTCCCCCCATGTGTAGAGGTAAAGAGCAGTGCAGTGAACAAAGTAACAAAGTTGGTAGGATCCCAATGTACCATGGCCACCCTTGTAGATGTAGAGACAGCATCCTCAGCTCCCTCTGGGACTTCGGTGGCGTGCTGACAACTCCTTGCCGGACATCACACACACCAGGCTACTGCCTGCCCCAGCCCCAGATAGCCATGGTTTTCCAATGCATTTAATGTTGACTAAAGGCTTATTATACATTAATTGGAATGAGTTGTTTAAAAAATAGTGTGTATAGGGTGATTTCCTTGTTATATAAAAATGTAGGCATAGAAAATGGATGTACATAAATGATATTACTATAACTTCATTGCCTGCTCCCTTTTTCTCAACAAATATTGATGAGAGATCGATTTTATGCCACTTACTGTACTGGTGCTGGGAATATAGCCCATAACAAGATGGCCGTATCTATATTTTGGAAATTATAGGCAATTTTATCATTTTAAAAAAGAATTTCCTATAGTTAAGTATTTTTTGAAATGAATTTGTCACTTTTTTATAATCAGAAAAAAGCCCTCAACTTATATGTTGAAATTTAAGATATACTTTTATTATATCAGCATAAGACCCTGCACATAGTAGGGTGCGATAAAATCTGAGTAAAATTGAATATATTTGCATTTGAAAGCAACCCAGAGATTAAACACCAGCTCTTCTTAATTTTGTTTACCTAGTTATTTGTTTGGCCTGGCGATTATTCATTTCCCTGGAAGTGCCCTGGGGGAGGCATAGGTGACTTGCCCATCACCTGTGGACTTCCTGGAGAGACCACTGACAGCACCATGCAGGCTCCACATGCCCGCCTCTGACCAGATCCCGCAGTGCCTAGGTGGGATGGAAAACTTCCACCAGCTTGATCACATCATGCTCTCTCCCCATCGCCACCTTGACCCACCTCAGCTCCCTTCTGCACCTGCCTTCGCACCTGCCAGGCTCCACACTGCACCAAGCCTGCATGCTCAGCTCTTCAGCAACAGTTCTTCTGTAAAGGTGGCTTTGCAGAGGGCAGAGAGTTCCTCTTCCAAATAAGTCAGCACATTCACTTTAGGGGGGGAAAAAAACAAGAAAAAAACCCTAATAAAACTCTTCAGTCTTGGCATTCTGGCACAGTAGAAAAAATCCTGATAGTGAACCATCTTTGGCCAGCAGCATTTTTCTCTCTCTCTCCTTCTCATTCTTTCTCTCTTTCCTCTCTCCTCCCCTCCCTCTACCTTCTTCTCTCTTGCCCTTGGTCTTCTGCTTTTCTGCCTCTCCTCCACCCCCTTTTATTTAAAATTTCTCACCAATTAAATGATAGCATGTGCTCACCACAGAGTGAAACCCATGCAAAGGAATAGTAAGAAACCAAGTTCCTGACTTACCCCTTTCATTCTGCAGTGCCCCAGCCATACCCTCTGCCCACTGATCACAGCTCTGACAGCCCACCAGGAGCCCTTCACACCATTCTCCAGGCTCTTTTATCTATAAAGTGACATGGGTGGCAAACATAGGGAGGGCTTTCTGTTTTCTTTACAAGAATCCTGCCCTGTTTATGCACTGTGCACTGCCCCTCCTTTGCTTATTTCCCTTACCAATACATCATGGACATCCCCCCAAGTCAATAGATAACAGCAAACTCATTTCTTCTAATAGCTGCATAATATTCCATGGTATGGATATTACCTGATTTATTGCAATTGGACATCCATACATTTTAAATTCTTATGTTCAGAGCTTTATGGACATTTGGAAGCATTTTAGGATATTGACATCATCTCTGTAAATATACAGACTCAAATTCCCTCCGGAATGCCTGGGTACTCACAGTGTCCTGCACCCCTCATTTGTTTGTGCACTCTGTTCCCCAGACATCATTTTCCATTTGCACATGTACCGTCTCCTCATATTCCTCTGAGCCCTTCCTACATGCCTGCAGAGTATGTATTTTTTTTGCACAGGCAAAAGTTCAGCTGAAAGGATACTTATTTAGCATAATTTAAACATGAGGGTTTTCTAATGCTACTTCCATTTAAATAATTCAGAAATCCGTTGCAAGTTGTCTGAATACTAGGAGAAGAGAGCTGTTAATGGATACATCATCGAGGCTGAAGATAAACTGTTATTCTGTCGGTGTTGAGATGTGTAAGAGAAAGATCAAGATTAACATTGTCGTTGTTGGTGTTATGTTAGCTGTTTGCTCCTTCCTGGAGGCAGAGGTCTGATTCCTGAGAAATCATTTTTCCTCATCTTTAGGAACAGTAACTTTAAAGTGGTTTTAATTTTAACTGTATTATTTGTTTGCTTTACGTATTTTTAAAAAGTTTTATGAAAAGGTCTTAACATCTATGTTTCTTATTTGTGGAACCAGGGCAATCATCTTTTAAATATGCAGCAGATATCTCAAAATACTAAAATCTCGCATTGCATTTATGGCTGTGTGAATAGTCTTCTGAAATTGACATATCAAGGAACTTCTCATCTATTATTAAATTACCTTTTCCTCAAACAAAATATTTATCAGCTGTAACTTGATACCCAAGTTCCCTTTCTTGGTAAACCAGAAGCATGTTCTCTCTCTCTCTCTCTCTCTCTCTCTCTCTCTCTCTCTCTCTCCCTGTCCCTCTCCCTCTCCCTCTCCCTCTCCCTCCCTCTCCTTTATTCTTGTAATTCTTGGTTTCCTACTGTATGTTAACATTTTAAGCATCCAGAGAAAAGTAATAAAATGAGCAATAGAAAATCACCAGAACTAAAATTATTTCCCACTATGTTTAAATATGAATGTCTTGTTCGCCTCATAGCATATGTATTTATGGCAGTGTGATACCATAATGAATATCTGCTGAATTATGTGAGATTCAGTGGGGGATACAAATGGATTTGGATCCTGTAACTGCCGTTCTATGATTCAAAGGGGGCAGAAATGGGAATATCCCTCTGCATGAACACATCTGCCAAGTTTCTCAGCACTCGGGGCCAGTCCTATCTGTTGAAGTGTGAGGTTGCACTGAGTACCTGTCAGGACAGGTGTTAAAAATCAAACACAAGTAACATGTTGGAGCCTCTTAACTTCGGGCTTTGGGTTTTCTTTACTCTGGACTAAGAACAGTGCTGTCCAGCCTTTAAGTTGTTTTCTTATTCTGCATACCCAACTTTAAAAGGAGTGACTAGGGCACCTTATTATGTAGTGTTCATGAGTGATCAAGCCTATGTGTGCAGCGCACAGAGGCCCAGTGAAAAGGGAAGGGAGGGTCCTGAGTTGGAATTCTGGTGCCTTTCTTGTTCACTGCGTGCCCTTGAACCAGGTAATTAAACACTTGTGTGAAACATACATGTGCACAACTGCTGGAGTACCCACCTGCTTCCTCATCCTCAAATAACTTGCTATCCCCTTTGTGTACATACTAGAGGCCCAGTGCATCATGCACTGGGCCTCTAGTATGTACACAAAGGGGATAGCAAGTGCCTGTTAAGTAGGAATTTAATATGAGCTGTTTTTGCTGTTATGATCATTCATGCTATCTTTATACAAAACACATCCAGTTCCCTTAGGGGTAATTTTTTTTCATTTTCACATAGTGGAAGCTCATCATTTAAGCATTAGGAACTCATGATTCTGAGCACCTAGAATCAACTCGTTGAAGACATATTTACAGAAAGCCAACTGTTCCAGGCATGGTGCTAGGCCCTGAGACAGTAGTCTGGCAAGTCCCCACCCTCATGGAGATCACATTCCAGAGGAGTGGATACAACCCACTGGTCAGGGAGAAGGTTTCTGGTGAAAAGATAAGCATATCCCCACCCTCAGAGAGTTTTCCATCTTGCTGAACATGCCTGCTTCCTGCTGGGGGTTTGGCTTTAAGGAAAAATTTCCCTTAGCAGGGCAATGGAGGAAAGCATTGTTCATGATTTAACTGAGCATAAGATTACATTTGTGCTCATATTTCACATGTAGCCTATATATGGATATGAACACAGAAGCCACATATACTTAGAGGTTTTGAAATGTTTTGTTTTTGGTAGTTTTGCTTGATGAAACATGGAGTCAAGGTATGCATACCGTTCCATACCTCTGTTTTCTCATCTAACCATAGCATAATACCCCATGATATGGACATACCATGATTTATGAAGTATTTCCCCAAATTGAACATACTGAGGGACATTTCTTCCATTTCCAAAGGTTTTTTTCCCTCACTCTCCTGGGCCTCAAATAGTGATACAGTGCACATCTTTGTTCTTATGTTAGACTGATGCTTTTATTTCTGTGGGATGGATTCCCAGGTATGGGATTGCTGGGCCAGATGCTAAATTTTTAAAATGGATTTTTTATCATTCTAATGGATTGTGCTGAAGAGAGCCAAAATCTTGAAAGACTCAACTTAGAGTGAATTCTTTAGTTGTAACGATGGATGGTAATTAAGTGTACACACATTAAGAGCAGCAGTTTGACCAGCATATGACAGTATTAATTGATTCTAATATCTGGGTGACTTTTCATTGCAGTATTTGAGGAGGAGGAAGCAGGTGGGTACTCCAGCAGTTGTGCACATGTATGTTTCACACAAGTATTAGAAAGGAGCTAGCTTACCTTTGCTAGTGTTTTTGTAGAACAAAAAGTGCTAACGAGTGTCATCCTGATGCCAAACACAAGTGAGCAGTTGCTGTCTGAATTGTCCTTGGGAGAAGGACACAGAGCTGAGGCAGGCTGGTTTGTGGGGGCACCAGGAGGGCCCTGGTTGCTTGGTAATGTTTGTTTAGAAGGATGGGATGTGTGGGAAAGCATCATGAATACATGCATTGGCTGCCCCTGTAGCAGAGTGAACACTCCTCCCCCAACCCCAATCATAAATGGAACCCCTGTGGTGTGGACTGCCTTTTTACCCAAGCCCAGAATGTCTAAGCTGAAGGGATCCTCCTGTAATCTGATAGGGGAGCTGTGAATTTGAATTTTGCCATGGAGTTAACAAGCAACAGGACCAAATGAGTTCAAAGTAAATAATGGTGCTGGGGAGCAGAACTGGATGAAGGCCTGGACTTGCAGGTGAAATGAAGGAGAGTGCCCGCCATCCCTTCCAGGAACACACTTCCTTAGTCCTGGGAGAGAACCGAGTCGCTTCTGTTTAACTTCACAGCGGTAAAACGACATCCTCAATTTAAAAATTTTGACAGCTTACTTTGATGACTTAATTCTTGATCTCACCGAAGCTTGGCGAGTCCTCAAGAGATATTTTGTGCATCTTCTTTGTTTTTAGATATTACTTCATAAATGGGGTGCATGGATGGTGATGGGGTTATTTCAGGGAGTATCAGGATTGGGAAATGTAGGAGAGGCAGAGATAGTTCAAAAGTGTGCCCCAAGTTCCTATTACAATGGTACTATCTAACAGCTGCATAAAACCGGGCAAATCAATTTAGGCCTCCTCCTTTGAAAAATGGGAAGAATTTTACTTATGTTAAGGGATTTTATGCAGGCTCATGAATTAAGGGTGCTCATATAAGTAATAGGTATTAACCAAAGGAATAGGAATCATCATATCGGTTTCCAAATTAATTGATATTGTCAAGATGCCAGCCTTTACAAGTGTGCTTTTATTTCGCTACTATTGAAAGAATAGTTCTTAAAGTATTCGGTGGTATTTAGTCAATGCTTAAAAAAAAAAAAGTGTTTTAAACCCCCAAGAAACTGCAGTTCACTCTAGACCTATAAAAATGTGTGTGTGATTTAGCTTGTAGGATATGGGGGGCACTTGTCTGAATTTTATAGTTTGGGCACTGGAGATGGGGAAAGAGAGCATTTGAGACTCATGACAAGTTTTGCAAATTTTCAAGAAGCTAAGGTTGAGAGAGAGTGATTTTCCAGTGAGTCACCTTGTCGTGAGTGGTGGGCCTGCTGCAAACCCACAGCTGTCTATACCTAAAGCACATGTTCTTTCCACATATACATGATTGTGGAGGAAAAGGCAAGAGACAAAAGGCATTTTTTGAAATTCAGAAGCTGATTTGAGACTCATTCATTTTTGTCCTACTCTCTTTATTAAGGCAGGAAGTAGATTCAGGAAATCTGAAAGTTGTTGAAAAAATATGGGGGAAAAATATTAAATCAAGACACCATTCTGATTAATTGAAAGTTTGCTCTGTGTTAAAAAGGAACAACAATCTTATTCTTTGAGTGTTCCTTAGACCTTGATTTTCCTCACAAGTCACTTCCATTCACACTTCTGGAAGTTCTCCTCTGTGCGGAATGGTAATAACTCACCCAGCTCCTGGGCTCTGCCTGTGGTCTCTCCTCGTGCTCCGGTGTCACTCCTCTCTGCCTTCTTCAGAAGCTATTATGTGACCTCCAGATCTCTCTTTGACTCCCTGTATTACCATTAGAAGACATCTACACTGGGAAATCGCCCAGTTCCTGTTTTTGATTAATATTTTATCAGCCTCGAGAGGAAATGGTATTCTATAGCAACACTAATAAGTTATTGAGCAGACGAGAGATGCTTCTGCTAGCTTTGGTTAAAAGTACAGGCAAGGTTACCAGTGGAGAGCTCAGGATAATAAAATCAGGTATCTGAATCGAATATCTGGTAGGGTTAAAATCTAACACTGGTGTGAGCAGAAATCAAGCACTATAAATCCTTCTTTGATCAGTGGCTTACCAGTCTGTATTCATTGAAGGTAGTAATCATAGTACTATCAATTACTGGCTTCATTTAAAGCCACATATATAAACAAAAGGACCTAAAATGTTAATTTTTATAGTGTTTAATATATACCAGTATGTATAAGTTCAAGGTTTTTTAAGTGGACAGCTATTTGCCGGATATACTGCAATACCCAGCAAATGATGAGAATTTGACTCACCTTAGTGTTTCCAAATGGTTGTAAGAGAGAGGAAGTGGTGTAGCCATCAGTAATAATACCATCCGGTAATTACGGAATCATAAATGTTTGGGGAGCTGAAGGTCACAGTCATAGTAGCAACTCAGGTCTGTCCTTATGCATTTTAAATGCTTGTCTTTAGTATCCAGATGATGGTATTTTAATTCCCACTGGATAGTCTGATGGGAAAAAAAATAGTTATTCTTCCATACTTGTTTTTCTTTATCATGGGTGAAAAGGCTTTTTGTTTTTCTTGAATCTGTGGGGACTGGCCTTCAAGAAATGGAAATGATTTCAGCACATACAGTCAGGATTCCTTGGAGAAAGATGCTACATTTTCCCTCCTGCATGGTGTCCAGCATGGGCATCTGATTGACGAGACCCTGACCCTTGGGGCCTCTGGAAATAGCTGGGTGCACACACACTCCCTGCAGGAAGCCAGGCTCTGGTGGGAGGCCCAGAATACAGCCAGGAGCGGCGGCAGTTTTAGGGTAAGAAATTGCAGGTAGGAACACGGCACATTTTAAGAAACATCAGTGGGTTTTTTTTTTCTTTCCCTGGGTATTTTATTAACATTTGCTTCTGTTCTCAAGCACAATTCACTTAGGTTTGTGTTTCTTGTGTATCACACGGGAACTTTCATTAAATTGTGGCAATTCCAATTTGTGTGGTTATCAAGTCAACATCAAATAACTGGACCGCATGTTAGCCTGCAAACCTCACTTTGTAAACCCTAATGCATTCGGCTGATTCCCTGCTTCATGCTCTCTTCTCTTTATAAAGTTACTGTTTTTTATTGCGAAGGAACTGTTATTGTTGGTTTTTAAGGGAAATTGTCATGATGCACCTGACATGGGAACCAGACACAGCCTACAGCCACTAAGGATAATGTCATCATGGCTGATGCTGTTTTGTTACTTAAAATTATTTTCCATCAGATACTTACTTCTCTCTCTCTCCCACCATTAAAATCCAACTTAATTATTAAAATTTAATGGATTAGTGATTTCACATTTGCCTTTTAGCTAATGAGTTATTAGCAATTTAGTAAATAACATTTAATATGTAGTAATGGAGGTTAAAATGCATTAATGATTTAATTCTTTTGACAATACACATGTTTTCTTATAAGGCCAAAGAGAAAATAATTGCCTGAGAGAAATGGTTCCTGTGGGTCTTTCTTTTCAATTGGGATTGAAGAAAATGCCAACAATATTTCCTCTCTTTATAAATAGTCTTTTTTTTTTTTTTATAAAGAAGGGGTAAGGGCAGTGGTGAGCTGGGGCGAGCATTTAACTGCCTGGGAACTATCACAAGCTACAAATGCTATTTCTTCCAACTTTTTCTCTCTCCTGTTCCTGAATTTGTCCACAGTTGTGTGGATTGTGACACAGGGTATCCTGACTCAGGACTCCCCAGAAGTTTTAGACATATGAGCACTGCTTTAAGAAAAGGGTCTGGGGCGGGGTGGGGGAGAGTATAATTCTTTTCCTTTTAAATGGAGATATAAAAATCCTACAGGCATGATTTACCATTTGATTGGAACATTCTATTTTATGGTCATAGAGCACGTGTATCATCAGATCTGCCTCTGACGTCCAGGAAGCAGTTGTGGCTTTTGTAATTTTGATGAAAGAGCTTACAGAACAGTAATTTGGTGTGTGCTTGCACAGCTCTGGTCATTAACTTATTCTCCGAGGGCCACTGATAGAGGCATGGAGATCCCAGCACCTGAGCAAGGGCTCCAGGCCATCAGCAGTGGAAGGAGGCATGAAGGAAGAGAAGCAGGATCAGGAATTCCTGGTAGGACCTGTGGATGGCTGCTGCTCATTTCTTCAGCCCCCTCATTTATCTGATGGCCTCGAAGGAGCTAGTGGTTCTGATCTTTACACCGGAAAGCCTGTTGGCCCTAAGCCATCTCTCTTCTGACTGACATGAACAACGATTCTAATGCAAGTGGTTCCCCAAAGGTACACATTGAAGTAAGAGAAGTCCCAACAAATATGCCAGACCCGGGGCAAAATGAGAATGTGGGCTTCAGTCCGGGGCAGGGAAGTTGACCTCCCCTTTCCTTGGGCCTGCCAATGTAGGGTGGACAAGGATTCCTCTGCTCTGGGACATACTTGGGACCTGGATCAGGGTGAGCAAGAACCCCTTTTCTGTCACCATGCCAACACACTAGGTCCTGCCAGCCCAGGACTGGGCAAGGCTGCAACCTTTTATGACGTCTTGCCTACTCACATCCATGCCCGGCCCCCACTGGGAGTAGAGGGCAGAAGGGTGGGTATTCCATGATGAGGAAACCTGGGTTGAGGGTGACAGTGGCCTCAAGGTGGAGGCCTGAAGGGAAGGACTGTCCTGGTCCAGGGTGCCAGTGGGCAGAGAGTAGGTGGCCAAGAATCCATCCTAGGCAGGCAGGGTTGGGGGACTGGGCAGACCTGCAGGTGAGCTAAGACTCCAAGCCCAGTACATGCTCCATTGTCCCATTGGACTTTACTTACAAAATACAGGTTCAGACCTGTAATTATCAAAGAATAACGATATGCAACTGCGGAGTATTGAGCCGCAAGCATGGGGCCCTGTGCTCCTGCAGCAGTCTCACTCCATGAACCTGCCCTGGATCCAGGGAAGCTCATCCCCTGGAGGGCTAATCGGGAACATTCTCAGCAAATGGTTTCCAAGAGGCTCGATCACAAGTGCCCAATCACAAGCTTGTGAATCTAATGGTAAAACTTCTGATATAGAATATCATATGTGGCCTCTTACTTCATGTGAGTTTGAAGCAAATTAAAACCTTTGGTGAGGCCTCTATGTGACATGGGTGTAAACAGCTGTCAAAACACATGGAGAGCACACACTTTGTTACCTGGAAGTTAACCTTCAACAAGTTAATTTTTAAAACAACAACAACTTTATAGGGATAAGGAAGGCAGGACCTGAGGACAGCATTGACCAAACTCATTCCCCTAAGTTGGTGGGAGAAGCATCTTTTCCATTTGCTTCGATTCTTTAGATGGATCAGTTTTAACCATCTTTATGTGTATTGCAGTCCCACTGTGCACCTGACAGCATGTTAGGTCTTCTTTTTAAAAAAATCTGTTATTACATTTAATCATTTTAACTTCATGTAGAGGGGATTCTTTAGTCCAATGGTTCTTACTTGGGGACAGTGTTGCCAGTCAGGGGACATTTGGCAATGTCTAGAGACATTTGTAGTGGTCACATTTGGGGGTGGGGACGAGGCAGGAAGATGTGACTGGCATCTAGTGGCTGAAGGACAGGGATGCTGTTAAACATCCTGCAGTGCACAGGACAGCCCCCCTCAACCTGTCATAGCCAAGCTTGAGAAACTCTAGTCTGCTCTGTCCCAGCCTGAAGATTCAAGGTGGTTATGTCACTGGACTAGTAATCGGGAGGGGTAGAGAATTTAACACAGCTAAATGGTATTTCAACTTCTTTTACTGTGGGTAATTAGCAAAGAATTAACAGCAGAAGATTGCTCTCACCCATGCCCATCTAGAAAGCACTCTTGTTCAAGGTGCTAATTAGCGTGTTTTGTTGCCAGTGAAAACAAGAGTCAGATTTCATGATTGATTCATGATCATTTTAAAATTAATGCTGCTATTATCATACAAAGCAGTGGTAAGTGGAGGTGAGAGAATTTTTGCTTGGGGATACTAAGTCAACATTACAGTAAACACACAGCTAACCCATTTATCTCCGGCTTAATGCTTTGTTGTTTCTTCCAAGCACTTCTTAGGTGCCTCTGGGCTTTTTAACATTCTTTGGTGGTTGTAATTTATTAATTGATTTTTAAATTTGGCTTGTAAAAATGAACTTTAGTTAGAGGTTTGAGGAGAATGAAAAGGCCTATTGGTTTTCCAGGGGCTGGTTCTTCCTGTTTTGTGTTAAGGAGCCAAGGAAGTCACACAACCTGAGGACTCAGAGATGTTCCACTTCCAGCTCCCTCACATTGCAGATGAAGAATCAATTGTTCAGAAAAGGTCTTTCCATCATACACATTTTAATAAACGTCAGTGATATTAAGTGACCCCTCATTGAATGCACCCTAACAGAGCCTCAGGGGTCATCTCTCCTATTGAATTACATAGTGGGGGTGCCTAGATACACCTGGTTTTGTTAGTTTTCTATTTCCTTACTTGTTTTATATTTTTGTCCCATAACAATCTGCTGAAGCCATCTCAAACTTTTTTTAAATGTATATTATAAAAAACCTAGGTTTATAAAGGGTACCAATTATACTTAAATATGGTTCTATCTCTGACTCCAAGGCATGTATTTAAACAAAACCAGCATGAGATGCTAATCATAGTTTTATAAATCTAACTCTCTGAAAGTTTGTGAATGTTTCTACGTTCATATCTGAAATTCCTCACCCTGTGGAATTCAGTCTGATGAGATCTGCATCTGACTGTGGATAGAGATGGTGATAATAATTGTTAATATTTACAGATTGTGCTAAATATTCTGCAGCACATAATGTCATTTAATATTCACATCTTTATAGGGTAGGTTATGCTCATTTGATGGGTGAGAAAACTTAGGTTCAGAGAAATGACAATTACAATCCAAATTTGGAACTGGAATTTCAAACATGTGCACGGTCTTAATCACTTCCCATTGAATTGTCTTTATTTCATTAATGCTGATCACATTTTCATTTGGTAAGGTTCTGTGGAGTTGTTTATATCTTATGAGTCTTGGCATGTTTGGTGGAAAAACTTCCTAGGTCTCAGGATGCTGATGGCCAGAAATTAGGCAAACTAAGTCCAAGAGTCAGCTTGGGTTCCCGGTCTACATGTAAACTCCCACATTCAGCAGTCCTGGAGTTTGCCTTAAGGGACAGAATTTCAATTCTCCAGTACTAACAGATTCATGGGTGTTCCCCTTTGTTTGTTTGTTTATTTGTTTTTCTTGTTATTCTTAATCCTCACCTGGGGATATTTTTCCACTGATTTTTAGAAAGAGTGGAAGGGAGTGGGAGAGACAGAGAAACATCCATGTGAGAGAAACACACTGATTAGTTGCCTCCCTCATAGGCCCTGACAAGGGCCAGGGATCAAGCCTGCACCCTTTAGTCGGAGGTCTAATCTCTATCCACTGAGCAAAACTCGACGAGAAGTAAGGGAGCAAGGCCATTTTCCAGTCCTCATAGAGCAGTGGTTCTCAACCGTGGCTGCACATTAGAATCACCTGGGAATCTTTTTAAAATCCTGATTTTTGGGCCTCATCCTCCGGAAATTCTGTTTCTTTGTTATAACCACCGTCCTAGAGGTTAGGGTGATTCCTTTGATTAAATTGCGCAGCCTGTTTGGTTAAAACACTTGTGCACTGAGAATGTGTTTATTAACATTGCTATCTAATCTAATACATTATAATCTCACACCAAAAATGTTCTTTTGTATTTTTATACCAATTCTTTTCATTTTTTCCCAAATGTGTGAAGTTGGATAATTAGAAAGTGTTTGAACTTGCTAAGTATAGTAACTTTTTCAGTCTTTTTTGCAATATGTATCTGCAATATGTATCTCCTGGCAAAATCAAGTAATGGATTTCAGTTTAGATTTCCATTTACAGGTGTCTCTTTGGACAGAATTGCCCAGGGAATACACTTGAGTGTTTACTAGCTGATTTCAAAAGGATATCATCTAGGTCTTCAGGACCCTGATTTTACTGTTATGCATCTTTATGTTTTCAAAACACATTGTCCTTTTCTCAATAGAATAAAGCAGGGCCAAAGTAACGTATTGAGATACCAGCCAGTCAGTCACTCTGTTAACAATCAAATGACCATTTTGCAGAAGTTACTCTCTCTCTCTCTCTCTCTCTCTCTCTCTCTCTCTCTCTATATATATATATATATATATATATATATATATATATATATATATATATATATATAATCTAGAGGCCCGGTGCACAAAAATTTGGGGGGGGGGGGTCCCTCAGCCGGCCCGTGCCTTCTCACAGTCTAGGACCCCTCGGGGGATGACCACCTGCTGGCTTAGGCCCGCTCCCCAGGGTATTGGGCCTAAACTGGCAATCAGACATCCCTCTGGCAGCCCGGGAGCCCTTGGGGGATGTCCACTTGCCAGTGGGGAGCAGGCCTAAACTACAGTCAGACATCCTTAGTGCTGCTGAGGAGGCGGGAGAGGCTCACACCACCACCGCTGTATTGGCAGCCGTCAGCCTGGCTTGTGGCTGAGCAGAGCTCCCCCTGTGGAAGCACACTGACCACCAGAGGTCAGCTCCTGCATTGAGCATCTGCCCCCTGGTGGTCAGTGTGTGTCATAGTGACCAGTCATTCTCAGTCGTTCTGCTGTTAGAGACAGTTTATTACCCTTTTATTATATAGGATAGAGGCCTGTTGCACGGGTGGGGGCCAGCTGGTTTGCCCTGAAGGGTGTCCCGGATCAGGGTGGGAGTCCCGCTGGGGTGCCTAGCCAGCCTGGGTGAGGGGCTAATGGCTGTTTGCCCTTCAGGGTGGGGGTCCCCACTGTGGTGCCTGGCCAGCCTGAGTGAGGGGCTGATGGCTGTTTGCAGGCTGGTCAAGCCCCCCCCCCCCGCAGTGGGGACCCTCAGCCCATGGAGGTTTGGCCAGCCTGGGTGAGGGGCTGATGGCTGTTTTCAGGCTGGCCACACCCTCTTTAGGGTGGGGGTTCACCACTGGGGTGCCTGGCCAGTCTGGGTGAAGGGCTGAGGGCCGTTTTCAGGCTGGCCAAGGCCCCCCCCCCCCCCCCCCCCGTAATGGAAACTCCCAGCCTCTCCTTTTTTTCTTTTTCTTTTTTATTCTGGGATTTATTTACCTTCTATAATTGAAACTTGGTAGCCTTGAGAGGCGCTCAGAGCCAGCTGGGGCGGGTGGGTGGGCAGGAGGAAAGCTTGGCTTCCTCCATCGCCAGGGACAACCAAGCGCCCTGCTTGCTCCAGCTCCGTGGCCACGGCCGGCTGAAAGCAGGTATCTGGGTTTATTTACCTTCTATAATTGAAACTTTGTTGCTTTGAGTGGAGCTCAGAGCCGGGGCTGAGGCAGGTGGGAAGCTTGGCTTCTTCCATCATTGGAGCAACCAAGCCTCCTGCTTGCTCCAGCTCCGTGGCTGCCAGCCGCCGTCTTGGTTGGGTTAATTTGCATATAGTCGCTCTGATTGGCTGGTGGGTGTTGCTTAAGGCATAGCGAAGGTACAGTCAATTTGCATGTTTGTCTTTTATTAGTGTAGATGCCTAAGTGACCGTTCCACCATTTGACCCATAGCTATGACGCGCACTGGCATGTAAATGGAACAGACTAATGAATCTCAAAAGGGAGGGGGGAGATGGGAGGGAAGGAAGAGATTAACCAAAGATTTTATATGCATACTAGAGGCCTAGTGCACGAATTTGTGCACTGGTGGGTTTCCTCGGCCTAGGCTGCAGGGATCGGGCTGAAACCAGCTCTTTGATATCTCCCGAGGGATCCTGGATTGCAAGAGGGCGCAGTCCAGGCTGAGGGACCCCACTGGTGCACAAATGCGTCCACTGGGCCTCTAGTCTATATATATAAAAGGCTAAGTGTCCATCTGTCTAACCACTAGCTATGACAGGCACTGACCACCAGGGGGCAGATGCTCAATGCAGGAGCTGCCATGATGTGCACTGGCCATTTAAAAATAAACAGCACCATGGACCTGGTGCTGACAAACCAACACTGATTTATCCCAAGTGTGACACAGGCCCCACCACCACCCTGGAGTGACACCCCACCAAATCACAGCCAACACTGCCAAGACTCTGTGGCACAAAACGCGGCCCACAGCCCAGCCCAGCCTGGAAACAGTCTCTGTGGGCACCGGGTAATGACGTCACATAGCAACGCCCGGCTCCCTCTCTAGTGACTATCCTCCTTGGAGTTTCTTCAGCCCAGGAACACAACTTGCTTTATAGCCAAGTACAAATGTTTTACAGTTTAACCAAATGTTTGTGAAGTGTTTTCATGTGTCTCAGCTCATTTGATCCTCACAGAAGTCCTGGAATAGGTAGATAGGAGACTCAGTAGAATCCTGTTTTCTTTTCGTTAGCCAGAAAATGGAGATTTAGAAAGTTTAGAAACTTGACCCGACTGAAAAGAAGTAAGAAATGGTGTACCTCGAAAATGACCTCAGGTTTTCTCACTGTGCAGAATATAGTCAAACACTGCTGCAGTTAAATATTTTACCCTTTGTTCTCCCAATAATAATCTGCTTCATGTTGATATTTACTGCTGTGTTGCTGACAGTTACCTGAAAGAGAATTTGGGGTGCTTCACTGGGCTGGAAAAAGTTTAGCTAAATCAGAAAGCAGGTCTAATTAAGCAAGAGTATGCTATATCTATAAAAGGCTAAGTTGACTCATGCATACACGATACATTTAAAACTCTCGCTGGCGCCAATCGCATGCGTGTGTTTTGATCTCTCACTGTTGATCATGAATTTGGTTGACACTTCTATTATAAAGAAAGGGCAAATAGCGATATTAAAATACTTCTTCTAACTAATTTTCTTTTAATGTGCACAAATCCGTGCACCAGGATATTATTAGATAATAATGGGCAAGACCTGTTAGTGATCAGTCAAGGGATGCTGAAATATTTTTGTGCATTGCCCGTGGAAAGAGGAAATGGCTTCTTAAGGTTATTTTGTTGAGAAGAAAACACTATGAAGTGTCAGGTGCCCACAACAATACTACAGGGCTTGGCGAATGTAGGTTTACAGTTGAGAATACGTGAAACATAGAGTTAGTAAAGCTGTTGTAATAATCGTAACCTGCATGTCCTTTTGCCATACAAACAACTGTAAACATACTGTGGCACATCCCTATATAAATTATGGGCATACACACTAAACACTTTAAAAAGATAAATGCTTTCACATGCAATCAAATAAATACATGCTAATCAAAAGAATACTTAAACGTGCAGGGAATATCATTGCCCCACCCTTCCAGGAAAATGACCTTGAACTCTGGCTTGTTAGAAATACACTCTGGATTTTTGAGTCAGAGTCTATGGACTTGGGAATCAGCTGTCTACTTTTCCAAATCCCACCAGGTGACTCTGTGGCTGTGCTGAGTTTAGGAGGATCTGCTGTCTGACAAAACTTTGGGAAATCTTCGCCTCATCCAGGGACACCTCCATGAAATGATGGGTGTGCACTCAATACAAGAGCATATCCTGGCATAGCCTCTTTAATTTTCTTAAGAGGATATATTAATTGTCCCTCCATTCATCTGGTTGCCCGAATTTGGCAACAGTGAGATCTGCACTGGCAGTTCTTGCCAGGAGCTGTAACTTTGGGTCTCTGTTCTCCAACACTGATCAGACATTAGCTTTACTCGTGGAGAATCCATGCATTTCTTTTTGTATTCTAAACATTAACTTGAGAACAGAGAAGATCATCAAGGAAATAGGATGAGCTACATGGTTTGGACTCAAAACTGATTATCTCATCAACTAGATCTGAAAAGTGAAGGAGGGAGAGGGCTGAAGTAAGGGTGCATTACTTGGCAGCATGCTGGTTTTCTGGTCAGTGTGTACTGTCCCCGATCTGTGGGTGAGGGGAAGGTGGGACCAGTGGCCCCGCTTGCCTCACTGGCTGGAGGCTGATTGGTTAGTGACACGGAGCTGGCACTGCAGGCAGCATTTGTTACTTCTCCCCTTTTCCACAGACAGGGGGCTCTCTCGTCATGCACATTTGGTGTTTGAGATTACAAATGAATCTGTAGTTGATCCATTTATAACAGAGTCTCCAAGGTGAGCTTGAGTGTGTAAAGACTTCTCGTGTGAGAGACAGCGAAGTACAGTCGTGGGCTCCTCTAAATGTCGGAACTGTGTTTTTTCTACTCATTGAGAGTTGGTCTTTAGTCCACATTATGCTCAGGTCTAACTCCAGCTCATTCCTCATGTCTCCATTTAAATGCTGTTCCTCTAGAACAGTGGTTCTCAACCTTCCTAATGCCGTGACCCTTTAATACAGTTCCTCATGTTGTGGTGACCCCCAACCATAAAATTATTTTCATTGCTACTTCATACCTGTAATTTTGCTACTGTTATGGGTTGTAATGCAAATATCTGATATGCAGGATGTATTTAGGCGACCCCTGTGAAAGGGTAGTTCGACCCCCAAAGGGGTCGTGACCCACAGGTTGAGAACCACTGCTCTAGAAAGTCTTTTCTTATCTTAGAGGACTAAGTTAGGTGCATCTCCTGAATGTTCCCTCAGAACTTTCTAGATCTTCATTGCTGTTAGCACACTTGATCATCATGTTTGTCTACATGTCTGTCTTCTCCGGGAGCCCCATGAGGCAGACATGCATCCATCTTGTTAACATTGGGCCCCCATTTTAATAAGTCTAGGGCTAGTTATGAAACAGTAGCCCTATAAAGATGTGCCTAAATTATGCCGTAACCGGTTTGGCTCAGTGGATAGAGCGTCGGCCTATGGACTGAAAGGTCCCGGGTTCGATTCCGGTCAAGGGCATGTACCTTGGTTGCGGGCACATCTCTAGTAGGGAGTGTGCAGGAGGCAGCTGATCGATGTTTCTCTCTCATCGATGTTTCTAACTCTCTATCTCTCTCCCTTCCTCTCTGTAAAAAATCAATAAAATATATTAAAAAAAAAGATGTGCCTAAATTAAAAGATGAATGCTAAGCGAGTTCTTAGAAAGATGGATATAAGCCATTGTTATAATTCAAGTCATACGGGGGGAATGGCTATTAGAATTGTTGAACCCTGAATTTAAAAGAAACATCTAACTATTGGTTGCTCCTTATCTGCAGTGTGGACATCCCAGATGCATTGGCCGTGCAACTCTAGGCAGGGGCCTTCCCCTCTCTGCATCTGTTCATATATTAAAAGAGGGAGAAATCCTATCTTCCTCAGAGTATTATAAAGATTAAGTTAACCAATCAGATAAGATCAGCTTGCATGGTACCTGGCACAGTATAGGTGCTCAATAAACACTAGCTGTCCTTTATTATTGATCTTGTTTGCCTATTTTAATCTTGCTGGCTCACTGAAACAACCAACTGAAAACCATGAAGAGACTCGTGGTGAAAGATGACAATTGTAACTTACTTGAAACTCAGTTTTGATTTAGACATTTACCCCATTTTGTCCAACATTTAAAAAACGGAAAATGATAGTTTTGTCATGATTGGACCCAAGGGTGGAAGAGGACATGGCATGTGGCAAGTAAAGCATCCCAGAATCTTAGAAGGAAACACTGTGAAGTAGAGGTGTGGTGACCCTGTGTGGAGGTCAAATGTGTCATGTCTCCTGCTTTTTAGTCTAAATAGTTACTCTCTCAAAACTACATGTATTAAAAGAATGCCCTGCAATATTGATTTATACTGTGGCTGAAGAACACCTCCTAACCCCCAAGTTCATGCCAACTAGGAAAAATTCTGTCTCTCTTCCCCTGTCATCTCGTCCCTGCCTTGACCCAACACTGCACACGGAGCTCCTCTTTGCACCACGAGGAGAGGCTGCAGATGGACAGGGTCTGCTCAGGGAGATAACACCACCTGCTAATTCTGCCTCCGCCATCAGAGGCTGAGTGATCAGTGATGGGGACCAAGGCTAGATTAGGTCTCCAGTGGCCCCTCTTTCAGAGTCTGGGAGATGGATGATATGGGTAATCACTCCCTGCTTTATCTTCTCTCCATCTCCTTACTGCAGCTCTAACTACTCACTTTTATTGTTCCAGAGCTAATTGTAGGATTCCATTCTCCAAAGTGAAGTCAGGAGAGGAATGTAATGTTGCAAGAGCCTTGTGGCTCTTTCACACACATGCCCTGCCCCCACCCCACCTTGACACAGAGGGGGAGCCCTCAGAAATGAGATTTTGTTTGTGTCTGAGGCTACGGACTTTTGATTCATTTTTGAAAAGAAAGCCTACCTTGGCTGGTATATTCTGACTCTTGAATAGGGCGATGAAAATGATCTCCTTTTCCCTGTAATCACTGAGTGTATAGTCTTCGTCACTGAGCGCCTTCAGACATTCTGGGAGTGCTGCTTCCTTTGACATGGATTGGAGGGGACCCATCTCTATCACTTCCAGGAGGTGTGACCTTGAGAAAGAAATGTAGGCTTTCTACGACTCAGTTTCCTCAGTGGTAAAGTGGGATGGTAATTGTGAGTGGGCCAGCAAGTCCTGCATGCCAAGTCTTGTACAAGCGATGTACACTAAGAATTTATTAAATGTTAGTTCTCAATGTTCTTGGTGTCAGCAATGTCAGTGGGAGCCCTGATGAAGTTGTTTGGAAGTTTAGATCTTGCATTTGTGCCTTGTATACAAGGGGCATTTATTAGGTGCTGGCTAGCATTATTATCCTAGTTTAAAACACATGCACCATGACATAAAACGTTGTCATTAGATAACTCCCCAGCCTCCCTCATGACATATACATCTATTTGAAAATGTTATTAGGATTACTTTGGTACCATTTTTCTGCCCTACCTTAAGTAAGTTTTTAGCATAAATGTCATATTCTTCATGGAACTGTTTCTTTTCACTGACAGTTGATTTGAGGGCTTGAGGTTCTCAGCCAAATGAGTTCATTCACTGAATCCATTGAGAATGAGGGAGATCAAGTCCCATGAGAAGGAAGCTGCCCCTCTCCCCACACCCCCACCTCAGGGCCCATATCACAGGCTGGTCTGGGAGGTTGCCACCTTTTGTCATTTGAAGAATTGCCTGCAGCTTTGCCCACTGGACTGTGTGTGCACTCTCTGCTTCAGACCTGCTGGGATTTCTTTTCTCTTTCAGTAACTTCCTGCTGCCAGTATTTATCCCAGTACAGACAACAGTGGCCACAGAGAGTGCTGTTCATGTCTTTCCCAGTAGGTCTCAGCAGGGAATTCATGCAATCCCAGGCAGGCATGGGGTGTGGCTTCTAATCTTGATGGGAAAGGGAGAGGAGAGAATGATGACAAATGATGAGGAAGAGTGGGTGACTTGCCTCTGGTTTTAGGTGGATTGTTTTTTCTCTTTTAATTTCCTTGTTCTTGTAGCCTGATCCAAATTTTCAGCATAACAACAAAAGCACTCACTATGTGTTCGCTGAAGACAAAGGTTTTAAAATATCAATGTCAACCAACCTACCTTCCTTTCCTTCCTTCCTTCCTTCCTTCCTTCCTTCCTTCCTTCCTTCCTTCCTTCCTTCCTTCCTTCCTCTTTCTGCCTTCCTGCCCTTCATTCACCCATCTTTCTATCATTTCATTCATCTATCCATCTATTCATTCATCATCTATCTATTTATTCACCTGTCACCCAAATTACTCCTTAATCACAAACACCTCAGTGACATAAGATGCACCTTTTTCAGCTGGGTAGGTGAAGGGTTAGCAGAATGGAGCTTCTAAGTCATGCAGCTACTAAGTGGTTGAGTTGGTTTTCTCACTATGGATACTGCCTTTCAACTCAAGAAAGTATAGTTGTTGCTTTCATCTTCTTCACCACCACTGTGTGATTTACGTTTTCTCCTGACATAGGCAGGGGAGAGCACACCATGTCACTCGCAGCTAGAAACAAATCCATCTATTAAAACCCAAATTCAAACTGGCAGGGAGTCTAGTTGTGCTGTTGTGGTAACAACTATTTTGAAGACTGGGATTAGAATCCGGGTCCCCATTGTCAGTTCATTTGGGGCATTGAGGTAGGCAGGGACAGAGCAAGGTTCCCTTTGGAATGGGGAGGAGGCTGGATTAGGGAAGCTGGTTGTGTAGGAGTTTGGAGGGGAGTGGAGGAGGGAAGACTTGTCCACCCATGTGGACCCCACTCCAAAATGGAAAGCCAGTAACCTTTGCCTTCTAGAATTTTTCATAACCCCTCACTAGTCCACGGTGAGTCAGGGCTCCTTTCCCCATTACAACAGCCCTATCCTATCTCTCAGGCAGTCTGCTGATAATCAGTAAATGAAATTCATTTCTCCCCCAATTCCGAAAACAGAATGATGAGGGTTGAGTTACAGGGCAAATAATGGACATCATTGGAACATGAAATTTTGAGCTGCAGGTATGGGGGAAATCATTTTATTTGGTAGAACAAATTTAAGCTTGGCAGCTACCTGAAAGAAAATTAGGTTGCTGATTGCAAGTCCAATTCTCTGGCCTTGTGAAGAAGATAGATTGTAATCTTTAATTAATCTATCACTCACACCAAAAAAAAAAAAAAAAAAAAAAAGAGACAGGGGAAGGGGTGGGGGAGATTGCCCATATCACATTTATTTTGGGTATGAGGCTGCATTCGGAAGCCCCAGTCTAGGGGTGGCTGCCAGCACTCTATGTGTTTACTTTTGTTTAGTACATCAGTTTCCTGGTGGTCCTAAGCTTCTGTGCAGTGTGCAGGTGGAGGCCTGGCATGTGCCCTTTGGCCACAGGCTTCCCTGTTGTAATGAAGATGAAATGACTAGAAGGATGACCTTTCCGTGCCTTTGTCTGGAGCCAGCCCTTCTCTTTCACTGCACACCTTTCCACAGAACATGTTTTGAACTCTTGAACTGCTCATTCCCTTCCCCGCGCGTATTGCTCAAGCTGCAGTTTATCATTATATGCCTCCAAAGACTGTGTTTCTTACGTTTGACATAGAGATAGAATTTTTCATAACCCTTTACTAGTCATAAATTTGATTGTTAAGGGACCGGGTTAATCATATTTCTAATACCAGCATCTGATTCTGAAACCCTGATTTAGGAGAGTTTCTCTTTCTGCTGCCTTCCTAAAATGCAGGGTGGAAAAGTATAAAATATGTCACCTGATATTGGAGGATTGTTTATTTCTGTTCATTTTGTTCTGAATAGTACCTAAGAGATGCATTTGAAAACTTATCTTGTTTATATGTTTCTTCTGTTGCAATTTCTTCCATTACCTGAAATAGTCGCTTTGGACAGCAAGCAAAGCAATGCCCTTTCATAGTGAGGGGGTGGATGGGAAAGGGCCTTTGAAAGGAAGTAGTTTGGAGACCACTGGAGCATAGCCAGAAGGAATTATCATTTTGTATTTAAGGAATTTTTATAATTAGTATCTCATATCGGCCTTTCTCATAGCCATTTAATTGCATTTTACTGAAATTGTTTCATTGTTTCTCCTCTAGCTTTCCAGTGCATGGCACATAGTAGGTACTCAATGTGTGCTGAACTGAACTGCAGCTTTTAGGTTAGTAATTAGGTGCATAGACAAAATGACAGCAGTTCTATGACATAGGGACTCATTTCTGAAGATTAATTGAAATAACTCACAAAAATAACCAGCACTCTGCCTGTCTGCTTGGTATGTGGTAGCACTCTTGTCACTGAATCTACTGTTGTCATTCTAAAAAGAAAACTTATGGCATTATTTAGAGGGAGAAGTTACATAGAATTTTAAAGAGTGTATTTCTCCTCCAGTAAGCAATTCTGCATTGATAAGAAGTGGGCACAGAATAAGTGCAAAATATTTAGTTAATTCATGTTGACAGAAGTAGGACTTCAGGTCTAAAGGCATTATATTTTAAGGTGCACGCAGATGCATTTTTAAAATTTTCCAAACTCTCTAACGTGCATGGACAGATTTGCACATGCACTATCTGTACAGATTGCACTTGCAGTGGCTGTCCAGGAAATGAAACCTCTGCACTTCGCCAAGGCATAGTTTCCCTCCGCAGAGAGCCAGTTGATAATCACTAATGCTAATGTCGGGGTGAGGTGCAATGGGTAATCTAACATAGGCGATGACCCCCAGAGCATTTGTACTTGATGTTGGAATGTGTTCGTTTTCTTTATCTTGTTATTAATCCACCTCAATTGAGCAATTTACTCTGCATAGATAGGATCAGATCCAATGTAAATTTATAACATCACACTTACATTTAAGTACAGGCATTTCCCCAGCTCATAGTCTTTCTGGCTCTCATTTTCAACACAACACAACACACACAGACACTCCAAGCCACACAGCAATCTCAGAAGTGGGATCCACAGTTCTCTCTGTTTCCACCAGCATAGTTTCTCTGGCTTCTGATGTTCGGTCAGTGTCTGTCTGAGAGAGTGGCGTGTTCATATATTTAGATATGGTTGACAAAGCCAAGAATATCAGCAGAACCTGGGCAGGATTAATGTCCCACAGCAAGGAACAACAACAACAACAAAAGAATCATACACCCAAGAACTTTTTATTATGTCAGTTGTTAAAGGTGATCATTTATTCACTTAAGTACAATCTTGATTCTTTGGTTTCAAACATTACAGAGGTGTCATTTGGACCTTGGTTCTCCCACATATATGTAGTGTGTGACATTGAAACACATTTTCTGATTACAATTCTGTTAGTCCTTGCACATGGGCATAATTGGTGTTCATGAAAACCACTGATTTGGGAGTAGAAGAAGGACAGAATTAACTTGGTTTCTGGCATACGAACAAAATGTCATTTGCCAACTGCATTAATGCTGACGTTCACTGTGTCTCTCCGCTATGGACTGTGTCTGTGTCCACATCTGCCTACAGTGGCTGCACTCTGGGCTTTTGATGATTAGTCTTCATCAGAGCAGCGACTTTCTGTGAATTTCCTGTGAGCTTTGACTTACTAGTATTTCTTCTAATGGAGATTTTTATGAGACATATGTCCCCCACTATTTCACAGGTGATCTTTGCTGAGTTGGGGGGACGCAATGAATAGATATAATACAATTAGATTTTCAAAAGGCCTTTGAAACTGTTCAGAGAATTTAACATATTTTGAGAACTTCAATTTCCTTTCAATGTAAAAAGCAGTTTAGAAAATTGCATGTACTGTATACATCTACTTTTGTTACAGACACACACACACATAGGTATATACTATATATAGAAAAAGATTCTGAAAGAGATACACCGAGCTATCTACAGTGGTTCTGGCTGGCTAGATGTAATTTAGTTATTCAAGGTTAAGTTAATGAACTTTGTCAAACAGCCATGGATTCAAATTCTGCCTCTATCACTAATTGGCTGAGAGGTGTGACATTGGATAAGCAATTTAGCCTTGGTACACCTCCAAGTCCTTATCTGTAAAGTGACAATTGTAATAGGACCTGCCTCCCAAGCCTATATGCAGATGAATTAGGCATGGATGTTGGAACCCAGAAAATTTGCCAGTATCACTTTTTACCGATTCTGCTTTTTTCTTGCCTCCTTTTCTGATATTTCCTTCTTTAGTGTATCTGTATTGTTTTTATAATATGAAAAATATAAAGTTAAAAAAATAAAAAATAAAGTTAAAAGTTTTTTGTTTAGTTTTTAAGGCTTAGTCAAGTACTAATGGGACTATTTTCATGGATTGGTGTCTTGATTAAAGTTAGTTACAAGAGGGCCTCTTTAAGCAGAGGATTAAAAGAGTGTGAATTAGGCAGACCCCAGCTATCCATCTGGGTTTACTCTTTTTAAAAAAAATATATTTCATTGATTTTTTTACAGAGAGGAAGGGAGAGGGATAGAGAGTTAGAAACATCGATGAGAGAGAAACATGGATCAGCTGCCTCCTGCACGCCCCCTACTGGGGATGTGCCCACAACCCAGGTGCATGTCCTTGACTGGAATCGAACCTGGGACCCTTCAGTCCACAGGCCGACGCTCTATCCACTGAGCCAAACCGGTCAGGGCTACTCTTAATGATTTTTTCTAAAGTAATGCTTCCTAGTGAAATCTCCCAAATTTCGTTGGCACTAAACATTTCAGGATGTGAAATGCAAGCTAACAGAAATCATCTATTCGTGCAATTCAGGCTTTCCATAGTGATACTGGCTCTATAGATGATCTTATGACATGATCTCCTCGTATCATTTTCCTGAGTGTAAATTCTTGGGTAAGGATGGAATTCCTAATTTTGTATAAGGTGATAGACTCTGTGTTCTTCAAGCTGGAAAACATAAAATATTATATACACTATGAAAATTATGAGGAAAAAAGAGTGACAATCTAAAGAAGGCAGATGTGGATTTTGCAGGAACTTAGATAAGCCTGTTTCCTTGGTTGGTTCCTGAATTGGGTCCCCAGTATCCTGATAGTTAAGTTGGGAAGCAAACAACATTGCTTGCTATTGTCAGGGAATGAAAACTCTGTAACACAAGTCCATTTGCAGAGGCAAATGCTTTTCCTGATATTGAACTTCAGCAGGTGCCTATTTCACAGGTCCACATGTGAGGCCTTGGGTAATCCAGAGAGCAAAGTTGTGCTCAACTGTGATTTTATAAAAGACACAGAAATGCATTTCAAGTAGACATTTCTTATATCAGCCTCCTAAACTGGCATAACCCTGAATCATAATTCAGTGAAGACATTTCTGCAAGAAGCAAAGATAATAAGCTCCAAGTACTTGCATTTTCTGACTTTCTTTCCTGATGCAGGGAAAATCGAGATGGGACTCTCAGTAAAAACCCAGATGAGGGGCCTGGGAGTCATCACCATCTGATCCCTGAGGACATTAGCTCAATCTCTTTCTGTAGCCAGAACCAATAGTGAAATGATAGAATAGTTGAAGCAAAATAGCAAACATTTTTTTTTTCTGGTATAAAAGTGTGTATGCTGTGTGTATATAGAATGGGGGTGTAAATGGTGAAGGGATGCTATTTTAGCACAGTGTACATTTTTTTTCTTGCTCATACTATGTGAATGGGGTGGGTTGGCAGGATCGCTGCACACACAGTCACTCAGGGACGCAGGTTGATGTTGTCTCCATTGTCTCATAGCTGCACCATCTGGCCTTTTTCACCACTGGAGACAGTCACAGCAGCAACTATATGCTTTGGTTTGGAATGTCACATGTCACTTCCTCTCAACAGCCTATTGGTGAGAACCGATCACATGACCTTGAAGAGGGTGGGAATGTATAATTTCCCCATGGCCTTGAAGGAGAAGAAAACCAGATGTGTGTGCACAGTCTAATCTTTACCAAAATGGTGCCTTTTTTTCTTACAAAGAAAAGAACTAAGGGGCTATACTGTTGTTTGATACCATCAAACCTGGGAACAGAGCAAAAGACATGCTTTTGACAAAACCCAATTTATACTAGACCTAGGGTCTTATTTGTAACAAATCAAAGGAAATGCTATTGTATGCTGGGAGTAGTGAAGTTAGGAAACTCATACTTCAAAAAGATATGTGAAAAGTAACATTTGAATAAAATGAAGATAATTTTATGAGTTGTAGGTTTACAGTGGGTTGATTCTGATTAGCTTCCTGATCTGTTCAGGTGTATCCAAGCAGGAGGAACCTTTCTCCCCCAGTTTCCTGATGCCACAGATGAAAACTTGGGTCGGTTGATGGGTGAGGTTCGGATAGTGTAACTTTTCCTTGGTCTTACACATTGCAAGTTCCCATTAAAGTAAAAGAAATACTTGAACTTGGATCTACAGGCTTTTAGTGGAAAAATGGTAGTTAAAATGTCTTAAAGATATTTTATAGACATTTTAAACAGTATTTAGTCAATATTATGGCGACAGATATCTTAGGTAGCAAACATGCCACTGTTTCAGTCAGTGGTAGGTTCAGCTTCATAAAATGGGAAACCCAAAACAACATTGGTTTAAATACATAAGGACTTATTTTCTCACTTAAAATAAGTCAGTGGCTAGGTAGCTAATCCAGGACTGACTTGGTGGTTTGATTAAGGCAGGGGTCCTCAAACTTTTTAAATGGGGGGCCAGTTCACTGTCCCTCAGACTGTTGGAGGGCCGGACTATAGTTTAAAAAAAACTATGAACAAATTCCTATGCACACTGCACATATCTTATTTTGAAGTAAAAAAACAAAACGGGAACAAATACAATATTTGTATTTGCATGTGTCCCGCGGGCCCTAGTTTGAGGACCCCTGGATTAAGGCATCAAAGACTCCTCCAATTGTACTGTTCTTTCATTCTCAGCAATTTGGCTTCTATCCCCAAAAGTCCACCTCCTGATCCAGGATGGCTCATGGAACCCTAAGTTCCATGTGAGTTTCAAGCCACAGGCAGCAGGAAGAAGGGGGAGGCAAGTGGGATGACCCTTCTGAGTCAGCTCCTTGAAGGAGTTTCCAAGAACTGCAAGTCAGCATTCACAGACAGCTCATTGGCCAGGGCTGAGTAACCTGGTCAGGGTTAGCTGCAAGGGAGGCTGGGAAACACCGTTTTGGTTTGTATTTCCTTTGAGGGCATTAGTTCACTTTATTATTAACCTTCTAGTACTAAAGAAACGGGTGGGATGAATATCTTTCATTCCTTCTTGCTATGCCTCTTACAAGAATCTGCTTGCTACTTGTGTTGAAAGCTGCCACCTCCTGGCTGTCCACTCCCCTTGAGAATGAACTTCTCTCGCTCCTCTCACAAAAGATTCCCAAATAGTTATCCACAGATAGAGAGTAAAAGTAGAGGAAGTTTATCTTTGGTACCTCTGTCCAGACTTTGTATACCTCTCTTTTACTTTTGGGTTCTTCCCAGGAATCTAGTAGTGCCATTTCCAAGTCCTATGCTATAGGGCCCACCAGGCTTGCTCTCCTGACAATGTCCTATGCTCCCAACTTGCCATTTCTTCCTCGTTTATTCAGTCTAGCCCAATGATTTCAGATAAGAAGAAAACAGTAAAATGCAACCTAGTAAAGTTAGGATGGCCATACATGGACATTTTCCACATAGAAAGTGAGTAGTATTCTGTGTAATTTCAGGTATAAGGGCTAAAGGAGAGGGTATTTTCAAACTTCGGAGGGAAGGTGGAGTCATTATAAGAAATGTAGTTTTTGCCTATAAGTAATAGAAAATGCCATTAATAGTAGCTTCAATAATAACAACATATATTATCTCACATTAAAAAAAGTCTGGAGGTGCCTGGTCAATATGGCTCAGTTAGTTGAGTATTTTCCTGTGCACTGAAAGGTTGCCAGTTCCATTTCTGGTTCCTAGTCAGAGCACATGCCCAGGTTGTGGGTTCAATCCCTGGACGGAGTAGGCAACTGATCGATGTTTCTTCCCCACATTGTTGTTTCTCTCTCTCTCCCTCTCCTTTCCCCTCTCTCTAAAATCAGTAAAAACATATTTTTAAAAAAGAAGTCTGGAGGTCAAACAGCTTCAGGTTTCATTAATGCAAGGGCTTAAAAATATCTTCAAGCACCTAGGCTAGCTCTGACTTTCTGCTTTGCTTTCCCTCGTACATTGGTTTATCCTCTTAGACAGGCTCACCTCATGGTCACAAACTGGTTGCCAGGCCCTAGGAATCACTGATAGAGGCAGAAAAGGATACCATGTGACTACTTCATGCACCCTTTAAAGAGTGAAGAACATCTTCCCAGACACTGGGAGTAGAACCCCCCACATGATGCATTGGCCAGAACGGCATCACACATCCACCTGAGCCTCAGCAAGGGAAATGAGATCACCATGACTGTCTCTTACTAGTGAAGAATTCTTTTTGGGGCTGGGGAGAGGCCTGGGATTTTGTTAGAAGGGTGAAGGGAGGAATGATGGCTGTTGAGCAGGCAGCCAACAGCCTTTGCCATGGGTCTTCCGTGGCATCCATATTGGCAACCACCCCCTACATGTGAGAACAGCCTTCCTTTCCAGCATCAGTTTTCAGGTCTTTGGAACTTCTACCCTGACGTGGAAATTTTTCAGTGGTTGCCAAATTCTGTCCTAAATATTATATTGAATGACCAAATCCTGAAAGACCAGGAATAGAAAAATCTGGGGCCACAGGCAGTTTGTAATATTAAATCCTGGGTGATAATGGAGGCTTCGAGTCTATAAAGCCGAGACCTTAACTTTTGTGCTCCTTGGGTTGTGGAAAGAACATCCGTCCTTTAAACAAGAACCCGTCAGATGCCTCGGATATACTGACAATACATTGATGAGAATTGAATGCCCATAAATTACATAGCCCCCCAGGGCCTGTTGTGGACCCTAACTCACTGCTTATGATTCAAAAATCCTGTTTACTTGTATGAAGGATAGTTGATACTTTAATCATCAATAAACTAATGTTTCAGCAGCCTGCCATAAATTTCTTGTCAAAGAAGAGAATATTATTAGAACTCTGTGATGAAAGATAATCTCTGCCTAGACTTATATCCCTCAGTTTTAAAGCCTCCAGCAGCTGGGCTTGGAGGTTACTACAATAAGAAAAGCCTCGCCAAGCAAAAAGCCCATGCTTTATACTTTCAAAATATTCGTGAATTAATTGACTTGCATATTTTGATCAAGATCTAGCACAAGCTCTTTTCAAGGAATAAATAAATGAATTTTGAGAGCAAATATTTTGATAAAGAAACAGGGAACTGATACATACTAGGATTGTCTTTGATTATAATTGTTAAGCAGTTGACATCTTTCAATAAGTGCTAACATTTATTATATTAATTATTAATAAAGTCTGACTCAATAATAATGCAATCATAGTTATGATTTATTGAGAGCACCTTGCTGAGCACTTTTCATCCCTTATCTTGTTTGCTCTCTCCAACAGCCTTATTAAGTAGATACCATCTACATTTTATTAAGTAAATGTTTCCTCATTTGCTGATGAGGAAACCATGGCTGACTGAATTAAGTGACTGCCGAAGTCACAGAGCTTGTAAGCAGCAGCTGTAATTAAAACAGAATTGTGTGGCATCAAAGCCATTCTCCAACTCAGTGCAATGCACAATGAGTTCAAATGAGATTATTAAAAATGAGGTTAAGAAGACGGCAAATTAAATGTGAGCTCAATTTTTATTCTTGTTTTAAGGTCTTTCTTGCTAAGCAGACACCCAGGAACCAGCAGTGTACTCTGGTTCCCAGGGAGACTTACTCTCGGTTTTCCTGGGTGGTGGAGTGTGTTGATTAGGTGGCGACTTCCTCTCATTGACAGCATGCCGGGTGAGGGTGGGGTAGTTTATGAGTCAGGAGTTTTGTAGACGGTATGCTTTTTGTATTAAGTGATGATCCAGGTCCCAGCTCAAGGGATGTTGTGGTAGTTTAAGCTCTGCTACCTGCATGACCATCATGGCCTTCTGCTTATGGAATATCTTCAGATGGTTTCTTTTGGTCTATTTGTTAATGAGTTCAATAGTTTCTTTTCCCCCATATGTATGAGAGTGGAGAGAGCTCAGTGATACCCAGTAGCCATGGTTGGTCATTGATGGGTTATTGAGGCCCCACTCTGGAATAGGCTCTGTATAGGTTGCTGGGACTGCCACACAGAACACCACAGACTGGGGGCTTAAACAACTATCTTTACTGGGTTGGGGGCTGGAAGTCCAATACCAAGGTGGTGGTGGAGCTGGTTTCTCCTGAGGCCTCTTTCCTTAGCTTGCACATGGCTACCTTCTCCCTCTGTCTTCACATGGCAAATCCTCTGTTGGCCACATCCTTGATCTCTCTTCATATAAGAACACTAGAGGTCCCGGTGCATGAAAATTTGTGCACTTGAATGGGGGGTCCCTCAGCCCGGCCTGCGCCCTCTTACAGTTTGGGAGACCTTGGGGTATGTCTGACTGATGGCTCCCTGCGGGGAGTGGGCCTAAGCCACAGTCTGGACTTCCTCTGCAGGAGGCAAAGGCCAGCCGATTGGGGGATGGCACCAGCTGGTGAGTGGTCGGCCCCACCCCCCATCACCCCACCACCACTGGTCACTGCTGCCCTCTGATCACCGTGCCTTCCCTCTGCTTGCTGGCACTCACCTTGTTGGGCTTGGTGCTGCCCACTTGCCAGCCGGCCACCCGCCAACCAGTCATTCCGCTGTTCGGTTGATTTGCATATTAGGCTTTTATTATATAGGATGGGTCATATTGGATTAGAGTTCTATCTACCTTTATGGCCTCATTTAACTTTAAGTACCTCTTTAAAGAGCTCATCTCCAAAAATAATCACATTGGGGGTTAGGCCTTCAACATGAATTTGGGAGGGACACAGTTCAATTAATAGCATGCTCCATGTTGAGCATGAGGGATGTTATTATGGTGGATAAGGAAGAAAGAGTCCCTATCCTCCATCAAACTTCAGGGGAAAGGAGAGGACAGTTTTTTTAAAAAAATATTCACATAAGGAATCACAAGATAATTAATGTTATAACAGAGAGTGTAAGGTACTCTAGTTCATCTTAGAACAGTTGACTCTGACTTAGTCTAGAGCAGTGGTTCCCAAAGTTTTTATGGCCATGCCCCACCTAAGCATCTCTAAAATCTTGATGCCCCACTTGTGACATATAATTCTTATTATTCAAAAAGTGAACTATTCACATGGAGGAAGCCTGAAATGCCATTAACTTGGTCTAAACAAGCTTCCAAAGAACATGGCATCCATGAAAGAGAAAAATAAAAGAATGAAAGGACAGTTGAAGTGCTGAGAAATTGTTTAAAAAATAATAATAATATAAGTGATATGAAAAAATAGCAAATAAAGTTTTAAAATATAATAGAGAACTGGAATGCATAAATATGTCACTATATATATGTATATACTGTATATGAGGCCCCTAGAACCATACAGAATGCAAAAAATTCACTGTTAATAACTCATTCTAATAATAATTGCTCCCCTTAAAAATCAAATTGTCCCCCTGTGGGGCATGTGCCCTACATTGGGAACCACTGATCTAGAGGGTAGAGAACCTTCACTGAGGAGGTGAGGTTGGAATGGATGCAGGAAAGGGAGAAGGAGAAGGTCAAGCAGAAGGGAGAACAAACAGTAGGTGTGATCAGGAATTTAAGGTCTGGTCCTGTTTATTGCAAGTTCCAGGAACTGAAAGGCAGCCTGCATGACACCTGCCTAGAAAATGCAAGCAAGGGATTGTGAAAGAACACTGGATCCATGTAGCATCACCTTGTAATCATATCTAATGCTGTGGAATTGCAATGAATTTTCTATAGTAAAGATGGTTTGTGGTTCCATTGTCTACATCCTTTATGTTGATACAGTCCTCAAGACTCAATTAGGAACTTATTTTTAAAATGTCAGTTCCTGGGCCCCACTCCCCAGAGATTCTGATTTGATATATCAAGAATGGGATCCAGGAACTTGTATATTAAGCAGGCACTTCTGGTTACTTAGAAAACCCTAGAAAAGTTGAGTATAACGTTACTTGCAAAGAACTACCAGAGCTGTTGGAATGTCTGCCAGACTCATCCCAGGGAGATGGGTGAAACTAGCCTTATTGAACCTTTATACGGGAGACACTCTGGTAAGTTCTTTGTGCATATCAGCCCTTTCAATTTAACACAACAAGGCGGCACTATGAGTATCTCCATTTTACAGATAAATAAATTGAGGCACGAAACTAGATGAATTTCTACGGTCACATAGCTCGTAAGTGACAGAGTAGGCACCTGAACACCAAGTTTACATGGCCCTGCAGTGCATGTGCTTTTGAAGTGTAGAAGCTAGCTAGCATTTCTGATCATGACTCGGTGCTTCACATATTTTGACTTCTCATTTATCAGGTGATCCAGAAAGTCTTGGGTTGTGGACCTGATTTGAACCAAGGATCTGCTGTTGATTCTCTTAGAAAACCTGGCAATAGCCCGTTGAACCTCATCCATTCCTTCTACTTGCCCTGTGATTTTATTAATCTTCTTTGCTAAAAAAAAAAAGTCCAGATTGCTTGGAAAAATACAATATGGACAACTCATGACAGAATTAAAATTTTCTAGATGATGAACTTTCAACATAGTTTGTTTCGCGATCCAACGGCATTCTGTTCCTAAATTTAAAAAATAATAAAATTGAGTTTATTTTAGAAACTCCATTGCCAACTCCTTTAGAGCATGTCACTGCCTTATTGGATGAGTCATATTTTTAACTTTGACTTCCCATCAACTTAAACATAATCTGTCAAGGAATGGATGGGCCAGTTGACTCCAAATGAGTTTGCCTTTCATGCAAGTGCTGTTCCGTCCGCTGGCTACAGAAATGGTTCCAGGTCATTCTAATTTATTAAATTAATTTTGGCGATGAAATTATTTTGCCCAATAACTGGAATGCTAATGGGATTCATTGTAATGGTTCAGTTCAGGTTTGTTGGTTCGAAAATAAACGCCTTCATTTCAATATTTGCCTTTTGGCTGCAGCCCGTTAACCTGTCACACACTGTAACCTCATTAACATCAGAGCATAATTGTAAGTTAATGTGCACCTAGTTTTTGTAAGGCAGATTTGTATCAGTAATGCCAAGTTTTGCCCCCTAAATATACCCCTGAATTGGCATTTCCAACAGATGGGTTGATCAGAGTGACATAACTGATACTTTTAAACACAATAGCTTTATTGGTGCCTTGAGCGTTACAAATTTGAGCTGATTTTTAGAATTTAGAATGAAGTGGGGAAAATAAATGTTAGCTCACTAGAGTCTAATTGTGGCTTTGTGAATTGTGGCAGTGTGCTGTATCTGTCACTGGAAGAGGTTGCAGGTAGTGAGGGAGGGACAATAGAACCACTACAGAATCAAAGGCAGAATTAAAATCTGCATGTTAATAGCTTTCCTGCCAGTCACCAATGGAGTCATTCTTCACATCTCAGATACAGAAAGCTTATTTCAAAATAAATTCTGGGGAACGTTCAACCTGATTGAATCTGCTGTAAGCTCTGTTAATATATTTGTTCGAGTCACTTGCACTCAAAAGCTTTTTAGATAGAATATCACTTTTTTATATTATTCATGGTAATGTAATTCCCCCCTTTAATCTCTTCGGGTTTCCCATTAAGTCATGATATGTGGTTCAGAGAAAGTTGGATGGACTATTAATCACACTATCTGGACTTCTGTATGTCTACTTTTTGTCCATCTCTTAAATCAGTCACTTGGCAGCGGCAGGACATGGGGCTACTTCAGACCATTTGATCGAAGGGCTCTTGTTAGGAGATTAGACGGCTAATCTGCAAACCAGCTAATGGAAATCATTCTGGCCGAGGAAATAAAACTGAACAACATTAGCAAAATCACTACATATTATAGGAATCAAGTATGTTCTAAATGGCTTAATCCTGCAGGTTAGATATCAGGCCTAGGGATAAAATGAACTTCTTAGTGCCGGGACCCGGTCCATCCTTGCTGTTTCAAAGGACCTGGCATATATGGCATACTGTTCTTAATATGTTTGCTCACCTTCTTGGCACTATGTGTTTTAACCAAGGTCTCCTCTCTGAGAAAGGTTGTTTCCCCAGGTAGGGATTTTCCCCTGAAGTTAGGGAGGGAATAAAACCCCTCAACTAAGTGCCAGGTGGGTAATTAATCACTTTAACTACGAACAATCATGCTTAAGCTACATAATCTTTACTCCCTGGAATGGAGATAAGAAACGCCCTAACCTTTATAATAGAGATTGATAGGATTGAATCAACTGGTATAAATACAGATGTAACAAGACAGCGAGAGACAGAACTTGGAAGACAGAACCTACACACAGAACCTGCACACAGAACCTACACACAGAACCTACACAGAACCTAGAGACAGAAGAACTTCGCTGGAAAAATCATGGCTAAAGATCCTGGACAGAAGCTGGAGACAGAACCTAGAGACAGAACCTAGCCAGAGAACATGGCAAAACATCCTGGACAGAAACTGGCCACAGAACCTAGCGAGAGAACATGGCTGAAGAACCTAGAGACAGAACCTGGCTACAGAACCTGGATAGAACATGGCAAGAGAACCTGACTAGAATCTGGTGACTGAACCTGGCTGGAGAACCTGGACAGAACCTGGCTGGAAAACCTAGCGAGGGAACATGGCTACAGAACCTGGCTGGAGAACCTGGCGAACCTGGCTGGAGAACCTAGCAAGACAACTGGACACAGAACCTGGCTGGAGATCCTGAACCAGAACTTCGCTGGAGATCCAGACCAGAACTTGGCTAGAGATCCTGGCTAGAGATCCTGGCTAGGCTGCTGATCAACTGAACGCTATCTCCGTGTCATTCCTTCTTCGCCGACTCTGTCTACACCTTTGGGGAACCCCTGAACCTGCTGGGGTTGGACCCCAGCATCTTAGATGACCTGAGTTATCCAAATTTGTATATGTCTAATCTGTGTTGGGTAGGACGCCTATCAGAGATGGGGACTTTGTACAGCATTTTTCATTTGACCAGGCAGAGTAATGAGGGTAGTGGGTTCAAAACAAAACAAAAACAAAACAAGAAAAGAAGGAAAGAAAAGCAGAAGGAAGAACTGAAATATTTTTTCTCACAATCATGGAAAATACCCATATTGAAAACACCAGCTACATGGTACATTTTAATAAATACTTGTGGTTGAATCAAATTACCTGATACAGATAAATTTTTTAAATTTCAAAAATGGTTGTCAGTCTTTAAAAGTTTTTTACATTTTCCTCTTCCCTAAATACAAATTAATATTTAATTAATATTTTCATTAAAATGTTTTTATTTGATCATCCCATTTGTAGTCAAATGATGACAAAACAGATCCAAGGAAATGAGTCACAGAAACTAATTTTCAGTGTAGAACAGAGTCTGTGAAGTTCATAAAGGTTCAGAAAGGAAGTATTTTTGGCTTTGTGACCCATGTGGCACCTCTCACAGCTATTAAACTGTGTGATATATAGTGAAAACAGCCATAGATACTATGTAAACAAATGGGCATGGCTGTGTACCAATAAAGCTTTATTTACAAAAACAGCTGGTGAGCTGGATTTGGCCTGTAGGTCGTATTGTGCTGCCCCCTGGAGCACATGTCTGGGAAATATAATTACAAAAATAATTTTTGTTTGATTTCCATAGCTTAAGAACATGATCTTTTTAGCCATGAATAAGTTCTCATCTTTTGAATTTTTATTTCTTTCTGATGTAACTCAAAGCCATTGCTTTGGGATTTTTTGTTTAAAAAATCTTCGCTCTGTTGGCAGCTGAGCTGGCATGGTTGGATGTGAAGGCAGGAGCTAGCTTGGAAATGATATTTTCCAAACTTGGGCAACTTGGGAAAATGTCAAGAGTTTGGAATGAGGATTTGGAGCAAAATGGCTAAGGGCTGACATTTTTTAAGGATAAAGAGAAAAGAAAGGGATAGGGAAGATGATGTGTGTTTTCATTCGGCTGGAGGCTCAGGGTTTATTGGTGACTCTAAGGGTGTGTTGCTACAGAGCCTTTTTAGGACAGATGTTGCAGAAGTAGGATTCTAAAGAACAGGCAATATATCCCATGATCCAGTTATTAAAGAATCATACTTCTGGCTTTGGAAGAAACCTCCTTGTCATTTTCTTGGGTGTTAGATGGCTTGTCTTATAAACAGATCTGTATCAATGTCTGAATTTTCTCATTAGAAGAGGGCCAATGGCATTTGAACTCATATTTATTTATATTTATTTAAAATGTTAACCCTAAAATTGACCCAGTGTAGTAAGGAAATGGGAGACTATCTCCCCGCTTTCTTGGAGACAGGGACATACATCTTGCCTATTGCAAGTGCTGGCATGTTCCAGAGAGGCAGGGCTAAGGAGTTTGTTAATGTCACTCTTTCAAAGGAAAAGCATACCCTGGAGCTAGATGAGTGCGCCTGGTAGCTGTTGGCTCCTTGAACCCTGCTTTGAATGGTGAATACAATAAGCATGAGATGCAGCCACTGCTTCTCAGTCTTGACAGGCTGAGAAACCCCTAGCGCCCCAGCCGGCCGTCTCCTTCCATCAGGCCAACATGATGCTCTCCATTTTACACTTGAGATCAAAATAAGCGGAAAACACTTTCACCTTTCCCCTTCGGGGTTAAGTGCCCAAGCAGGTGTTGTTTCAGGCGTGTGGTTTCCAGTCAGCAAAACCACCCTCTTTCCATGTGGCAGCAAACACAGGGAGATTTTGAGAATGGAATGGGAGAGGGTTCTTGGAGATTACTAGAACCAGCTCTTAGTAGGAGGCCTAGCCATCCTTGGCTTCCTAATATACATTCTTCCCCATTTCCTGTGGCTCCCTCTGGAAGGAAAATGATGGAGAGGTCACTGGTGACCCAAAGACCAAGGGACTCCTTAAATGGACCTGAAATTTCACATGTAAGTGTGGCCGCTGATTAAAGCTGTATCTGCTTAACCTATGCCTCTCCCCAAAGATTAGACTGTGATACTGTTCTGATGAAGCCATCTCACCCTGTAAACTGTCATCTGATTTATACAAAGCCATCTGCTTCCATACAGGGTGTGTTATTTGGGATCCAGGAAAGGAGAAGGCGCATCTGCACCCTCCATAGCATCTGAATCTTAATGAATAAAAGCACTGACAGTTATTTAAGAGGGACTAGTATGATTCTATTTATAGCTTGATACCATTTTATAATCTAGCTCCACATTGGAAGAATACTGTCGTGCAAGGAAATTACATTCCGTGCTGGTTTCCTGATTTAGGTGGCCATGATCAGAGATGCAGCTGGGGGGAGGGGGGCAGGGAGCCCCCTGAGTACTGAGGGTTGGACAGGAGGCCAGGTTTCTCGTTAGGGAAACACATAACCTCCACGTCTGTCTTCAGTGTGTGTATCCCCAGCCCAGGTGGGAGATTTCTTCTATAGCTCCATAACTCTCTTCTTCTCTATTTCTGAGTCACTCCCAGAGGTGACTCCCACTTCAAAATAAAACCAGGTTTTAAGTTAGTCATCATTTGTTCATTCTTTATTCCTTCTACATTCATTTTCCCTTTTTTCTTTGGTCCCTCCCTTTCTCCATCCCCCTGGTCTATCTGTCCTTCCTTCCACCTCTCCTCTACTTATTGTTTTAATAATTTTTATTGTTATCTAAGTATGGAGATGAGGAGATGACTGTCTCAGAAAAATGATTTCTTGTACTCCCAGATCTCAGAAGGGGACCTGCTGCACCATGTGGGGTGCACATGAAGAGGTGTCAGGGTCGGGCAGAGGCAGAGGGATGGGGGAACTGGTGATAGAGCTTTTACAGTGGTTTCAGCAGGAAGGGTGGGGAAGGCATGGTAAGCAGGTGTAGGATTGGCTTCTTTGAATAATTTCAGTGGGTTCCAGGGCACCCGGGCTGCCCCTAGTCGTCTGGTATCTGGCCATGGGGTGCAGGGCAGGTGGATTGTGGCTGGGAGTTTGAGAGTCCAATAATGGAAGCCTTTGGAGAAAGGGTGAGGAGCCGGTTTGCATTTGAAAAGTGTGTTCATGGATGAGTTGTTTCCTATCTCTCTAGAAATTGACTAACTCTGGGAGGGGTCTTTTTTGGCCAAAAATCCTGGACAATCTTGTTTGGTTTTAAAACCATAACATTGAATGGGACCATGGAGGTGATGTGAGGTAGACCTCCACTGCACACATAATTGATTATTTAACTCTCTTCTTCTCTGTTTCTAAGTCACTCCCAGAAGTGACTCCCAGATCTGATGGCTCCTCCAGCCCAGGACTCTGCATGGTGGCCCAGGGCTGTCCAGGACAGAGGTGGGACCTCAGGCAGGAGAGGATCCATACTTTCACAGAATCCGTAATCCTTACCCAAGCATTAATTTTGCTGCATAGGCAGCCTGTTCTACCACAAAACACTGACTAAGGAGAAAAGGGGCCCAGCACACCCTGCAGGGCCTGCCTGACAGCTTGTGGCTCCCTTGCCATTGAAGGACCTGAGGAAGGTAGAGACATTAGCAGCAGCAAAGGAGAATTCAAAGGAGCGATTTAGTGGCTTTAGTTCTCCCTCCTGCCTCCCAGCTTCCTTCTCTTCCTTCCATCCTTCTTTCCTTTCTTTTTAATTACATATCCTATATAATAAAGATGTAATATGCAAATGGACATTACCTAACGACCGACCGCGTAATGACCAGATCACAGATCAGCAGGAGGGTGGAGCAGCGAGCTACAAGCTGGTGGCAGAGAGCTACAGGAGGGGGCAGGGCAGAAAGCTATGGGGGGAAGGAGGAATGGGGGGAGCTATAGGAGGGCAGGGCAGCAGGCAGAGAGCTACAGGAGGGCGGCAGCGAGCTACTGGCTACAAGCGGGCAGCGGAGAGCTACAGGAGGGGGCAGGGCAGAAAGCTATGGGGGGAAGGAGGAATAGGGGGAGCTATAGGAGGGCAGGGCAGCAGGCAGAGAGCTACAGGAGGGCGGCAGGGCAGCAAGCTATGAGGGAGGGCAGGGGGGGGGGCAGGGGGAGCTACAGGAGTGTGGGGCAGTGGGCGGAGAGCTACAGGAGGGTGGCAGCAAGCTACTGGTGCACAGATTCGTGCGCAGGGCTACTAGTATATATGTGAAACCCTAATTGCAAATAGACCGAACAGCGGAACAACCAAACAACTGGTTGCTATTACATGCGCTGACCACCAGGGGGCGCGCATGGGACATGGCAGGCATTGGCCACGGCAGGATGGTGGAGCAGGTGAGTGGAGACACAAGGCCAAGGCGGGGCACCCATCGCTGTAATCAGGGCAAGCCTCTGGTGGTTACTGAAAATTCTTTGCTCCCGTGTGCCATGGTCCCACCCAGCGCTCACACCTGCTGCCAGCACTGGCCCCGATCACTGGGCGCTGTCAGTTAGTGCGAGCGGCGGCTGCTAGCCCCGATCGTCCCTCAGGGCTTCTCCACTTGCCCCTGCTCCTAAGGGGTGTGATTGGGGCAGAAGCCACCACTTGTACCTGCTGCTGGCGCCAGCCCCAATTGCCCCACACCGTCAGCGGGTGCGAGTGGGGCCTGCGCCTTCAGCACATGGGAGCAATGGTGGCTGGAGCACTGCTGCTGGCAGACAGGGGACCCAGGGCCGCGGTGGGAGGGGTTGGATGGGGGCGTGGAGGATGGGCTGAGACCCACCCCTGTGCCCAACGCAGCCTCATGGCCCACAGTTTCAAGGTGCACAAATTTGTGCACTGGGCCCCTAGTGTATGTGTGTGTGTGTGTGTGTGTGTGTGTGTGTGTGTATTTAATGCTATGAATTTATTTAAAAAAAAACAACAACCCTGTGTCTACTTAGGATCCCCAAGAGAGATGTATATTTCTAAATTTAAATGTATTTTCCTACCCTGTGAGGGGAAAGGAAGCATTTTTAAGCCAAACTAAAAGAAAGGAAAGGTATTCCCTTTTATTCTCTTACTCATATTTCAAAGACTTTCACCTTAATATCATACTTTTGGGACAGCTATTATTGAATATTGTGAGGCACTGGACCTTGTGACTTGGGTCAAAGTACTTATTGTCTCTGCACCTCAGCTTATTCACCTGAATAATGGGGACAATAGCATTGACTACATCTCAGAGATTTTGTGAGTATTCTTCAGATAATGTAGAAGAGGGGCCATTACACACTTTACACTAAAGGAATACCACTTCTTACCTCCAGAGTTACTGCACTCCTGAAGAGCCTTATTTCTCATCTGAATGAGGTGGAACAGGGAATTCACTCTTGCGCAGTAGGTAAAAACCTCACAATTCCAAAGTACTTCACATTTGGAGTGGTTTCACTAGAAACTTGAGAGAAGCCTCCTGCTTCAATTTTGCCCACAGATTCCGGAGGAAGACTTCAGAGCATCGCCAGGGAGAACATGAGAATAGCAGCTTACATAAATGTTATCCGATCTTGGCAGAATCGTGATGTGTCCGATATTTTAAAGTGTCGACCACAGGGTCTTTATTATTCAGCGATAATAATAAATCGCTCCTTATGAAATCCAGGGACTCGAGCAAGTGCTGGGCGAAGAGCTGCAAGAGACAGAGGTCCAGCCAGACCTGGGCTATTAATCATCGCCCTCCATTATTTCCTGAAGATTCATTCATTGTTCCATAGGTACCTAGAGGGTCAATTAGAGACCACAGACAGGCTTTTTCAAAGACACAGGAGGGTCAATTAGGCCCTCCTTATAATTTTCTGCTTTAACAGCAAATGCCAGCCTATTGCACATTGGATGCAAGGGAGTTTGGAAATAAACAGTATACTTTCTCTCCTCCTTCTTTAAAAAAGAAAGAAAGAAAAAAAACAAAACACCCAACATCGAGAAATGGAGGCAGTTGGTTCTTGCTAACATATGACTCCCTGTCAGGCTCTGGCTCAAGCAAGGAGAGCGAGGATCTTATCACCGAGACTTGTGGGGAGCAGAGTTCTTGCAGGTCAGAGCGCAGGCATGGTCAGGGATTTCTGTGATGGAACAGTCTGTTCCCACAGCTGAGCTGATTCATTTATCTCGGGTGCAATCTGAACTGCTCTGGCAGGAGGATACAATTATAAAGTGTCTACAACCGGAAGGGGACCTGAAATCAATGGAAGTAGATAGCCACACTGACAGCTGGTGGGTCACCATTGCCCACTGCTATCTGGTGCCCATGTTTAGGAAAGAATCCAGCTAAATACACAAGTTTTCTCTTGAATCACACTGGTTTCTATTTGTTTTCCCTGGGATTGGCAACGTTTGAAACACATGGCAGTAAAATCAGGAGGAAGGGGGTTGTCCTAAGCGAGGGAAAGAGATGGAAGGTGGAAGGGAGATGTCAGAACTCCAGGTGCCTCCATCTCTTCTATGTTTTTGAAGTGGGCTGTTGGGTTTTGAGTCTGCCCATTTCTGAATACCTAATCTTGTTAACAGAAGGAGGGACAAATGTTACATTTTCTTTCCTTGAGATTCTGTTCTACCTATTTACTATCACACAGAGATCTGGAAGCAAAAGAGAAATTCTTTTCATGTACAGAAACTAATTCCAACTTTAGTGATTTGTTTTCCCTGGGATCTCAGTCATGCTTCTGAGCCCTAAATTGTACAATGTATTCTGCAGATGTTTGTTGGGCGCCAGCTCTGTGCAGGCGCTATTTTGGATTTTGGGGATATAAGCCCTTTGCTCCTCTGTTCTGGAAAGCTGGACCCTGGCCTCTGGGACCTCCTTCAATTCCAGGTGGCTTGTCCTGCGTTTTTTTCAATAAAGGGAATTGGACTGGAATTGAGAAAGGTGAACTTGGGTCTATTGGAGCCTTTGCTAAAACTACTGGAAATTGCCCCATTTTTCATTTTTTTCTCAGAAAGAGGACAAAAATGTGCATTCCTCTAGGGCAGGGATTTTGTTTCTTTTGCTCACTGCTCCTTTTCCAGTTTGGACAGTTCCTAGTATATAGTAGGCCCTCAGTGGATATTTATCCACTAAATGAACTCATGGATGGGTGACTGGCTTCATTCCCATCCTTCAGGAAGTTCGCTTTGGCCCCTGGCTGCTGCTGTTGCTCCAGGATCAACTCTCTTATGAACACGTTTGCTTTCCAATCCCTGGATAAAAAGCAAGAACATCTTCCAAAACTTGCACACTCCATCCTCGTTTCCAACTCCTGTCCCAGAAGTTGCAAATTGGTGGCTTGCAGATGTCTTTTGTTGAGCCTGCTGGGTTTTTGTTTTCTTAATGAAATAAATTAGTTGCCAATATTTTAAAAACACTTGGGAGACTTCCTATTACGATCGGGATTTCCTGCCTCTCTTGGACAAGCAGAGCTGGTGTGATTTGCCTGCGCTTCTGAGTAGCTCCAGTGAGCTGGACTGGGGCCGTGCTGCCCTTCTCTAGCTGGGGCATGTGCTCTCTGGTTTTCATTAGTGCCCATCAGGCCCACTTCCTAGTTATAGAGATGCCCTGGCTTCCTGGGCCTTGACCTTTGTAACCCTGTATGGCAAGTACACTAATCCATGAGCCCACCACTCAACCTGGCTATCATGGTGACCTCTCCTAGGCCTCTTGAATTCTACGTCTCTGATGCATTGAGCTGACCAGTATCTTAGCTCTACAATTCCAGAACTAATGGTGCTCTGATAGGCCAGGCCTTGTATGCGTAGATCCTTCTGCTTTGAATGGCCTTTTCTTTTTCTGCAAATGAACTTTGACTCTTTCAGAAGACTTGTCTAAACCCTAAACCCCCTCTTTTCACAAAATTGAGGATTGCTTGGGTATCCCTCCATCCTCCATTATTCTCATAATACCCTTTAGAGCCACAATTGTATTGCTGGCCACCCCAGAAGGTTCTTCCCCTAACGATAAGGACTTTGCTGCTCATCTAGGGCATCCAGAGGAGATATGGCCCCTGGGGAAAAGGCTGTGATTCTGTCTAGCTAGAGCCTAGCATGGGAGAGGGGCAGTGGTGAATCAAGTGTAATAGAAGGGTAAATGAGGCTTAAGTCCCCAGGCACCTCAGGAGTCCCAGCAAGTGTCTGAATCTTATCTGCATAGCAATGGAAAGCATTATGAAGCTTTACAGATATTTTAATTACTTGTACATAACGGAACCGAGTGTGTATTTAGAAGGAGCCTCTTGCTTCAGTGAGAAGGGTGGGTTTGATCCAGACAAGGAATTGTGGAGGCCAGGCCCAGGGCTGGATGTAGAAATAAGAGGTGGCTGTTGGTTGGGTACAGAGGGGCAGGTAGATGAAGTTCTGGTGTGGGGAAGGAGGAGTAAGACATTGTCTGGCCAATGAACTTAGGAAGATAACTTTACCCCAATTTCCCCCTCCCCCAGATATTGCCGGCATCACCTTGACAATATAGCCTGTTATTAAAACATTCAGCAACTAGTGGCTCTGAGGGCCCTGGATGACTTTCAAGCAGCACTTTTAGCAAACGTCCACTGGCTTGGTTTTTAGTGTGCATATATTTGTGTGTATTCCATGTGGATTTTCTCTGCCTTTCTTTTTCTTTTTAATCCTCCTCCTTAAGGGAAACCCCGTTCTTGCAGTAGCTTCTTGGTAGAGTGTTCTAACTAATGACTTTAATGTGTGAATGTACAGCAGAAATGGACAGGAAACTCCTCAGCCCATTTATCTTACAGACCCCAAGTGTGCAAGCACAAAACCATAGCCTCCACCCTCTTCCTCCCCCTTTATTTCATACTTTAGCTCAATTTATGACTTGGCGTACAATCTGTTGCAGAAAGCCCAGCTCCCCAGCGTCCTTCTGAATCTACATTTTCCTATTTTGTCTGAAATAGCCATGGTCTCAGGAGTTTGCCGTTATATTGCTTCAGAAAAATTAGTGACATTGAAGAGTTCTCATCTTTTTGTGTGTGTAATTTTGGTTATAAAAAGAAATTTACAAAGCTGTTCTTCCCCCCATCTCTGCAGTTTGGGAGATTATATTACATGATATTTGATACAAAAATACCCAGGGCAGGGCTTTTCTCTATGCAATTGCTTAGAGAAAGTCAGTGCTACCGAAACAGTTACCTTTTGTAGAATACATTTTGAGCTCTGCCTGTATCTGAAATTTTTCTTACTTGACTTTGTGTAAGACATGCCATAGAAAAATACGTTCAGTAGCTGCTGATCTAGATTCACTGGCTGTGATATCACGTTATCATGAGCAAGACTAGTGATAAATATTGTTTCAGAACTAATTCTTTAGTAGTTAATTTAAAAACAATAATATAGGTATGGTGATTGAGCTTCTGTGTTAAGAAGTTTATACTCCGAAGGCTTAGGGAGTGTGAAAGCCAAGGAAATAGAAGAAAGTGTTTCTTTTGAAGCTGGGATTATGTAGGCTGCTACATTTGTTTTGGATTGCTACATAGCAGGTTACCCCAGCTCAAAGCAACCCCCAGGTCTTAGCTCACAGTTGTGTAGGTCAGGAGTCTGGACCTGGTGCGACTGGGTTCACTGCTTAGGGTCTCACCAGGTCGGATTCAAGGTGTCAGCTGGGTCCACGTTTATTTCTGGAAGCCCTGGAGAAAAATCCACTCCCCAGCTTACTCCAGTTGACAGCAGAGTTCAGTCCCTTGCAGTTGTAAGACTGGGACTGCTGGACTGCTGTCTCCTTTCTCTCTGCCATCTGGTGGCCACTCTCAGCTCCTAAGGCCACCCTGGTTCCTTGCCACTTGGCTCCTTCCATCCACAAAGCCATGGATGAGACTGTGTGCATTGAATCCTCTTCTTGCTTCTAATCTCTGACTTTCCTTGGCTCTGACCCCTAGACTCAGATTTAAAGGGCTCCTGGAACTAGAATAATGTCAGCTGATTTGGAATCTTAATTAATATCTGCAACATCCTTTACAGGAGGACCTAAATTGGCGATTGATGGACTAATTGGAAAGGCCGCATGTACACCAGAAGCCAGGGACCTTGGGGGCCAGCTTAGAACTCTACCTACCAAAGTCACATTTAAAAACAAACAAACAAAAAACAGAAAATAAAGCTGAGATCTTTTCAAAGACCTTTTAAAGGCAGAAAGTTTGATATAAAAGAAAGGGAATACTTGAGGAAGATATAAAACACAAAGAAAGGAAGGTTAGGTAGAGCCCTTTTAGGTGGGATCAGATGTGTCTTCCCTGTGAACCAAGCGAGTGCTTTTGCCTCAGGAGGTGGAATGTGGCTTGGGAGGAGGGGGATTATATGGCTCAGGATCTTCAGTTACCAGCAGATGGAGCTGAGTAAAAAAAGTTTGGTCTCTTATTTGACCTGATTCAAGTAAGAATCTTCCCATCTAGAATGGGGTAGTGTTCAGGGTTGCTGTCATGATGAAGCAGCGGCAAATGAATGCTCAGTTGTTGCCCTGTTCAGGAAAACAGTAGGCACTCAGCAAATATCCCTCCCATCATTCTTTGAATGGAATTGTCAAATCAGATTAGATTTGATCTGATGCTCTGGAAATTACAAACTTCTCAAAATTTTTCCATGGTGAATGCCTACCAGGCAGAGGAAAAGGAATATGGGCCTTGTGGAGCCTGGGAGTGTTGCCTCAAACTCCCACTTCACACACAAAAGCCTCTAAAACCTCCTTATATCTTAAACCCCATGCAAATTCTGCATTCTACTCCTCATATAGCCAACATTGTATTACTATAAGAACTAGCATTTTAGCTACTTACCAGTTACATTCACATCGCAGGGGAGTATGTGCTGCTTCTTTATTGTTGCTTCTCAGGGTCAGAGCCAGGACCAGGCAGGCCAGACACTTAAGGCATCCACTGAAGGAGACACGCCCTCCTGGGCTCCTGCAAGTGCCATCCTGTTCTTGCTGGACCCTCAGCTTGAGTAACTGCTGAAATGTTTGCCCAAGACGTCCCCCTTGCCTCACCTGGTCTTGAATCTGCTGGGCATACGACACGCCACATTTGGAGAAGCCTGGTACCAAGCATAGCTTCTTGTCAGAGATCCAGCCCTAGTCACAACCTGCCACCTGTGCCCACTGGCAAGCTGAAGTTCCACTTCGAGGAGAAGCAGCATGCAGGCCACTAGTCACAGTCTTTGATATAGGGAAGTTGTATTGATGAATGTGATGAGCTCTTAAATGCTATCACGAAAAGCATGAGTCTGTCCTGTGTACAGAGACCTCACATCACACAACTTAGGGACTTGAGAGATGCAGGGTAAGGGGAGGATACACAATCGGTTAATTACACAAGGACAACTTGAGCAAGCTCGACAGCTCCACCCATTACCCTGGCATGTGCCTGCAGATCCCTCTGAAAAGGATTACAGATGTTCCTTTTTTTAAGTCCCTCCGCCTATCTTTCTTTCTTTGCACCCACGGCGCTCTGCACTTCAAGCTAAATATAATGTATCTGATTTCCCATCATACATACTAATCAGGTTTGAAAGTTGTCTTGTGAGGCTTTAAAAAGCTAGCCAAGAGCAGTGCGATTTCTCCAAAAGGATGTCTGCAATCAAGATGATTACATGGGAAAATAAATCATAATTTATATTTCTGAAAATGTCATTTGCAAAACACTCTGACAATACTTTCCTTTGAGTCTGTTTTCCTGTGAATAGGGTAAGTGCTGGCCTCCTGAAACTTTGCCTTTTTTTAGTTATTTTTTTTTTTTAACGCTCTGAATATTGCTGGAGCTATTGCAGTTCCAGGAGATGTGAGGTGGTGGAGGCATACAACTGACAGGCAGTAATGCCAAAAAGTTGAATGATACCAGTGTCGAAGATAGTTAGGAATACTCCGTATTTAGAATTCACACACACGTGCAAAAAACACACACGTATGCACACACTTTTTAAAAAATTCGATGAGTCTGGCTAGAGTGGCTCGGTTGATTGGAGTGTCATCCTGTGTACCAAAGGGGCACTTAAGAATGGCGGCCAATCGATGTTCCTCTCTCTCTCCCTCTCTCCCTCTCTCTCTCCCTCTCTCCCTCTCTCCCTCTCTCCCTCTCTCCCTCTCTCCCTCTCCCTCTCTCTCCCTCTCCCTCTCTCCCTCTCTCCCTCTCTCCCTCTCTCTCCCTCTCCCTCTCTCACTCTCCCTCTCTCCCTCTCTCCCTCTCTCCCTCTCTCACTCTCCCTCTCTCCCTCTCTCCCTCTCCCTCTCTCTCCCTCTCCCTCTCTCCCTCTCTCCCTCTCTCCCTCTCTCCCCCTCCCCCTCTCCCTCTCTCCCTCTCCCTCTCTCCCTCTCTCCCTCTCTCCCTCTCTCCCTCTCTCCCTCTCTCCCTCTCTCCCTCTCTCCCCCTCCCCCTCTCCCTCTCTCCCTCTCCCTCTCTCCCTCTCTCCCTCTCTCCCTCTCTCCCTCTCTCCCTCTCTCCCTCTCTCCCCCTCCCCCTCTCCCTCTCTCCCTCTCTCCCTCTCTCCCTCTCTCCCTCTCTCACTCTCCCTCTCCCAGCATGTCCTCAGGTGAGGTTTTAAAAAAATCCTATTGAAAGAAAATTTAAAGATAGACTTTTAGAATGAAAAGACATTTAGGAGGCCATCTCTCTTCTATGGTAAATCATCCAAGAGAATTGATTTGTTATCTGATTCAAAATATGCCATGGTATACAGTGCTATCTCTGTGTTCTGGTTGGCTGTTATTAAATCCACAAATGCTGACAGTCACTACCTGTGGTAGATTATAAAAATGGCCACCGATTCTTCTGTCTCTCCTACATGTGGCTATCTTCAATTTACAGCTGAGGAGATTGAAGATCAGGGGGCTTATGTCTCTGAATAGCAGTCACATAGTAACATAGCAATAGCCAGTGTGACTATACCAGAAGCTCACATTTATGATGGGTCTTTCATGTGCCAGGCAGGAGGCTGACATTATAGATTCATTATTTGTTTATCCCCACACCATGAGTTACGGATGCTCATCATCCCCAGTTTCAGAGGAAGAAACTGAGGGTCAGAGAGGCCAAGTGATTACCGCAAATCCCACCTTGGTGAAGGGCATGAATGGCAAGGCCCTCTTGAGCCTTGATCTCCTTCCTTTTCACAAGGTAGCTCCCAGAGGCTGTCCTCTTCCACTGCCAAGAAGTGGAGAGGTCCCTTAGCTCACCCCTGTCCCCCACCATCCCAGACTGATGTACTTTTAAAGGGTGCCCTTTGCTGCAAAACTAGGGCAAAGAGAACCAAGCAGGTGCTCTCCCCCGCAGTGGAAACTTCCACCTGGCCCAGATGCTTTTGTGGCTGAGTCAGGGAAAGGAGGGAGTGAGTTCAGCGCAGCCTCCAATGGGGTGGTCTTGCTCAGGGCCCATTACCAGGCTGGAGCGACAGAGTGTGGCGCACCTGCGGCTCATCCCATGTCTAATGGAACAGAAACGAGCACCTTACTGCCCTTGTTTTCCAGTGGCTCGTCCGGGGCTCGGCGAGGTTTATTAATCTTAGCGTATAATGGAAAATGCATTGCCATGTTAAACCCAGAGCCACTGTTCACTGCTTGGTGTATTGAAGGCAGCAGGAGTCTTTGTCTTATTTACAAGCAGCGCATGGCAGAGACAGGGCAGAAGAACCTCGTCGTAAAAATCTGTGCGGAATTCGAAAGTATGCATTAATGCATGTGACCAGATGGTTCTAAAATATGCCACTTTAACCAAAAATCATCCTCTGAAAAACTCCTCTGAAGAACATTGACTGTGCATAATAACTGCCTTGAGTAGGGCCATAATTTTAGAAAATGTATGAGGTATGGGGTGGAGATGAGGGAGGAAAATGCTTCCTACTTATCATTACATTGTCCCTCCAATTGCCTGCTTGTAAAAAAAAAAAAAAAAAAAAATTACTGTCCAATGCATGGAGCCGTGGCAATACCTAGACCATTTAGAATCACTGTGAGTTATTGCCCAGAAATTGCTAACCACTGCTTTCTAAGTTATATATTAAAAAATAAGAAAAGGCTTTCAACTTCTAAAACTCCAGAAACAGTTGGCTGTTAGTTACATGTCACAATATTCATCCTAGTTTCTGCAAGGATACTTAAACTTTGTTTTCTGCTTGCGTCTTACAAGCTTTAAGGGCCATAAGTCGAGGCGTCTGATAATCTTAGCATGTCATATTTACACCTGAGGTCTTATTATCCTCTCCGTAGCTATGTAAACAGATGAGTACCCTGCTTTGGATTTACCCAGACAAGTGCTTGTGTGAACTCCAGGCACAATGAGGCTGGAGGCCTCTGGTGTCAGCCTCCAGCTCCTTGGTTATGGGGAGGGGAGCATGTCCCAGATGAGCTATCAGGGTGAGGTAGGGGGGTTACCATGTAAGCCACTTTATCTGTCTAAGGAGCCTTCAGGTGTACAAACTATTTTTTAAAATTACAAGTGGCCTTGGGACTTTTTCAAAAGGAATCATGTGAGTAGAATGTGGATTTCCTCCGCAGACACATTCCGTTTCCCACTGAGGAGTGTCAGAAATAGAAACGCGTTGCACTGTCTCGCTATATTGTGATTAAAACGAGTGGGCACATTTTCATTGCATTACAGCAGTATTTCCCTTATAAAACCTATTTCAGGTTGGTCTTCAAACTGGACACCCACGTTTGAGTTTAACATTGTTATAACTTTGTTGACCTTCACGAACTGTACGCTTTGCTTTTCCCTTGCTCATAACTTCTTGTTTGCAGTGTACTTTTTAAGGTGCAGTTGGAAAAATTGGGGGGGGGGGTAGAGAGGGGATTTACTAGTAAATGTTAATGATTCCTTTCCTAACTGCAATTTTGTCAGCTCTGTTTTGTATATATATGATTATGAAGCAATTTGCATGAAATTTACACCTTTTCAAATTTTGAAAATTGCCTTGTTGAAAAAGGATCTTTGCACTTCTCAATACCACACTGATTAATCACAGTTATAGAGTAGACATAACATTTTTATTAAACTTCTCAGTGAGCAGGAAACTTAGCACTTCCTCAATAACGATACTAATTTCATTAGCAAATGTTTTCATTTAAAAGGGTCTTTATCCTTTTCGTATTGACCAAAGAAAGGATGTATCTTTGGGAGCTAGTGATAAACCGTATTCATAATATGGTGTGACCTCATCGACAAGCCACTGCTTCTGGCCAAGTGTCTTCCTTGTTCATAAATAGCCATACCTTTTCTCATGTGGTGCTCTCTGAACTTCCTCTTTGAATTTCAAATGTGAGAAGTGATGGTTTCCATCCTTAAGAGCTTGCAAGGGGATGGTTATTGGTGAGATTAAAACTCTAAAACAATTAGTTAGATTAAAGAGAAAGAAAATGCATTCTCTTGTTGATTTCTTTTCATATAACTTTTATATTAGATGCTTACAATGAAGGGGAAACAGGTGAGATGCAGGAAAGACCTGTGCCTCAGTTTGCCTTTCTAACATAGAACTGTGTGTGGCCAAGCTCAGGTGGAAAGGAAGACAGCTGGGTCAGGGATCTGGTGCCCACGTGTTTTATTGACATACTAGAGGCCCGGTGCACAACATTCGTGCACTGGGGAGGGGGAGAGTTGGGGTAGGAGTTCCCTCAGCCTGGCCTGCACTCTCTTGCAGTCTGGGCCCCCTCAGGGGCCTGCGCCAGCAGTGAGACATCCCTCTCTCAGTCCAGGGCTTTCACAGTCTGGAACCCCTTGCTCCTTACCACCTGCCTATAGTGGAGGCAGGAGAGGCTCCTGCCACCACAGCTCTGCTCACCAGTCATGAGCCCGATTTCTGGCTGAGCAGTGCTCCCCCTGAGGGAGGGCACTGACCACCAGAGGGCAGCTCCTGCGTTGAGTGTCTGCCCCCTGGTGGTCAGTGTGCATCATAGCGACCGGTCGTTCTGCTATTTGGTCAATTTGCATATTAGGGTTTTATTATATAGGTGTAGAGGCCCAATGCACGAAATTTGTGCACCCGTGAGGCCCTGCCCTCACCCCCCCAATATTCATGTATATGTGTGTATGTATGCATATTTTGGTTTTTATTTTGTTAATCCTCACCTGAGGACATTTTTCATTGATTTTTAAAGTAGATGGGAAGGCAAGAGACAGAGAGAGAAACATGGATGTGAGAAAGACACATCAATTGTTTGCCTACTGTACATGCCCCGACCGGATTGGGCCAAAACAGTGCCACTGACAGGGCCGACTGCTGGTGGCCCACTGGGACTCAGGTGTTGAGCGTATGGCAATTTTCTGTTTCTGCTTCCGCTTCTGGTAGAAGTCCCACTTGTAGGAGCTGCTGATATAGTGACCACTTTCTGTCTTGATCTTCTTCTTGTCCTTCTGTCCTGCCTGTCCCACAAACTGCTTCTTTTTCCGGTCCCACTTGAGCTGCTGCTGGCCCCTGGTCAGGTTCTGGGTTTTGTCCCCCATCAGGTCCAAGAGAGCGCCAACCATCTGCTACTCAAAGGCTCCCCTGTCCCCACCAATGCTCAGGCTCTGTCACTGTCGAAGTCCTTGGGCTGATAAGGGACATAGAAATCCTGGACCAGCAGCTGGGACTCCTCCTCCCACCTCTTGGCTTCCTGCTCAGGTCCTGGCTGCTGCCGTTTCCTGCCCACAACCTCTGTGAAGACATCCTCCATGTTCTCTCCTGCCGCCTCCTCTTTGCCAGGCTACTCCACCTGCTGTGCTGGGCAGCTTGGGGCTAGGCCAGCCAGGCCCTCCTGCTGCTCCTGCCGGCCCCGCTGGAAGCTGGCAATGGCCTTGCAATCCTTCTGCCGCTTGGCCTGCATCTCCTGGCTGCTCAGGTCCTGGCTGGAGGCATTGATCTCAAAGATGGTTGCCCACAAGCGGTACTGCTTGATGCTGTCCACCAGCCTCAGCCACTGCAGCTCTTCCTTCTAGAAGCTCGAGCTGAAGAGGAGGTGCAGGCCCAGCCCCGCGAGGTCCAGCTCCTTGGCCCACTTGATGGACTCTGGTGAGGGTGCCAGCCACAAGTGCATGTACTGCTGCTGGGCGTTGTCAGCCTTGCGGCCCAGGCCCCGCTTCTCCAGAGACACCTCCAGGGTATTCCGCAGGCCGCAGTCCTTTTCATCCACCATGCTCTGTGGCACCTGGCCCAGCACGCCATCCACTTTTACCGCACCTGAAGGTTACTCGTGGGGGCTGGTGAGGGTGAGGGCACGGGCCAGGAACAGATGCAGGTCCAGCAGGTAGGGAACTTCATCTGGGGCCACCAAGGAGTAGGCTATGCCACTTTGGCCAATCTGGGCCACACGACCCACATGCGTGGTGCAGGAAGAGCTTGTCCTTGGCCGGGAAGCTGAAGTTGATGACATTTTCCAGCAGCAGGATGTCCAGGCCCGGGGCCACCCCGTCAGTCATGATTAGGGTGGAACACTTGCCGTGGGGGAACTTGGCCAGGTTGATCTTGCAGGCCGTTTGGGCCAGGGCGCTGTAGATGTGGGTGCAGCTCACCTGCTGGAGCAGCCTTGGCCCCGGGGAGACCAAGCGGCTGTGGGGAGGCAGACATTCAACATCTGAGCCCAGGGTGGGGGTGGCAATCAGAGGCGGGGCCGGCTGGGGGGGTGGGGCCATGGGTGGTTATGGGGGCCCATTGGGGCAGATCGAGGGCTGGCCACCACAGTATGCATCATAGCAACTGGTCATTCCGCCGTTTGGTCGATTTGCATGTTAGCCTTTTATTATATAGGATAAACTCACATATACATCTCCAGTTTTGCCATGAAATCTTTTCTGAAACATGGTGTTAGATGAATTAATGCAACAATTACTTATTTACCACCTTCCTACTAGATGCCCTAAGGACACAGGTGAACCCCCAGACAAGCCAGCGCTTGCCTCTCCCACAGGGTTCACATTCCAGTGGGGGCACCCAGGAAGAAACAAGTAAATGACTAGATAAAATATATTCCTTTAGTGACACATGTTGGGCAGCAAGCAAACATGTCCCCATGCCAGAGAGGAAGGTCAGGAAGGTGCTCTAGAAGTGATGGCCAGAGATGAGAAGGTGCCAGCAGCAAAAAGAGCCAGAGGAAACGTGTTCCAGACAGAAGGGACCCAAAGTGAAAAGGCACCCTGTCCAGGCAAACATTATGCACTGTTGAAGGGATAGCATTGACCAGAGGGCTTGTTCATGTGCCCTGTGATTTTTAAATTTAGAATTGAGGTCTCTGCTGATGTGAAATATTGATCCTTTCTTTGGATCTAAGTGGGTATGTATTCAAAGTAGGAGATAAATGAACATTTCTGAACACCCAGTGAGGGAGAATGGAACAGCAACAGCTCCTAAGTGTTAGTGTTGGGAACTCAGAAATATTGTGTGTATGTGTGTGTGTTATTGTGCCAATTATATAGTTTTTAATGTATCAGTTAGGGCTTGGAAAGGTAAATGCCATGTCCAACGTCATAACAGATTTGGGAACCAAGAAACTGAACACTCTTTAGGGACATCCTTATTAAAGGGAGGAATAAATGGGAGCATATTCATACAGTAGGATACTAGAAAGCAGTAAAAATAAGTGAATTACCACGACCTGAATCAACATATAAGAACCTCAGAAACATAGTGTGGAATTAGAAATCTATACATAATATGATTTAACTTAAACTTCAAAATATAGGCAGAACTAAACGAATTACTTAAAGAGTTAAAGATATGTGCTAAAACTATAAAGAAAAGCAAGTGAATGAAAAACATAAGAAAAAATAGGAGCCAAGCATCTGACACCTAATTCAGTTTTAAGATGCCAGAGCATTTTTAAATTTTCAATATTATACAATGTGCATACATAACAAAGAGTTCGCATAAGTAATCTATGTATACTTCAAATAATGATAAATAGAATGACTGCCTATCTACCTATTGCTCAACTTAAGAAATTGAACTTTCTGATACTTCTATGTCCTCCCCCCAGACATCATTCTCTTTTCCACCACGCTCCACCCCATCCTTCACCTGGGGAAGTACTAGTTCTCACTTTGTTTTTGAACAGAGGTAAGCAAGGCAAATATTTTAGGTAGATGTGTCTGATGGGACAGGTTGGTGTACTGAAGAAATTAGAGTCACAGCGGGCAATATTACTCTACTATGTTTTCCTCAGGTAACATGTCACCTGAGATTAGTTCCACCCTGGAGGGGAGGGCCTGGCAGTACTCAGAATTGTTTATTTGCTTGCTTGTTTTCTTTTCAAATAAGAGTGGTTAGACCCTTGAGGATTAGGGTCTCTCAAATACTGGCCATATAGATGGTTAGGGCATATTTGTTTAGAGGGCAGAAGACTGTGATGGGCTTGTCTTCACAATGTCAGATGTCCCAAGGGCATGGTGTCAATCCTATACTTTCTTTATAGAGCTACTGAGAGATGCTCAGAAAATCAAGAGTGTTTCTCAAGAAGACCCAGGTAGTCTGATTTCACCCCATCCTACTATCCTGTGACATCAGCCTCTGACCGTGGCTTTTGATCGTCTCCATTGCTTCCCTTAAGCAGAGCATTTGACAAATAGTTAGTGAGCACCTACCATGTGCTTGCCTCTGTTATAGATCATGATGCCATTTTGAAATCATAACCTGAATAACAGGCAACACACTGATAAAGACCCTGTCTGGTCTTGATTATTTTTAATACTATAAGGGAAAAAATTCATTAAATAAAATCACAATAACTCCTTTACTTTTAACCCCACATAGTGAAGTTTTCAAAGTGCGATGCCTCTATATACTCCCAGAAAATCTTGGATGGAAAATGCCTAGATAAGTACTGCAAGGGACATTTTTAAGCATGTAAAAGAATCAATTTTCATAAGGTTACATCTTTTTACTTCTGTATATAAAACATGCTATATTAAAAGAGAGATTAAATTTTACTCGGTGGAGTAAAATGCAAACATAAAATTATTTTTTTCATTTTTCACAGCATGCACTGGATTATCATTTATTTATGAGGCTTTTTTTAATCTAGAATATATGGAAATCTTTTCTTGAAGCACAATATAATATTGAATTGGGAATGTTGTCTGACAGTTTCCCTCTTACAGCTGCGTAGAATGATTCTCCTATATGAATTTTTAAAAGAAACTTCAATATACTCTGCATTTGAAAGGGAAGAAGTAATCGCTATAATCTTGAGGAATCTTTTAAATGGCCCCCATTTGAATCCTTCTATGTTTCACCGACTTTTCTGCAACAAATAATGCTTCCATGACTTTTCAGAACTCACAAAATGTCCAGTTTTCTTTCTTTTGTCCAAAATGCATCCCAACAATTGACGTTCCTTTCCCAACAGACATTGCTATCAGTTCAGAATAGAGCCGCCATGTGATTTCCATTTATTCCTTTTGCACATTGTCTTTGCTTGGAGGCTGTGGGCTTGAAAAGGGCCTAGTACCTTTCACTCTCCACCAGGCAAATATCTTTCCATTTCAGTCCCTTTAAATGCACATGCTGAAGCTGGTCAGCCATGAGGATAGGAACCACATGAAAATGCTGGCGTGGGCATCTTAACTCTTTCTTAAGCATCCTTCCAAGCTTTGCCCATCTGTACCTCTCTGCATATGCTCCTAGCAGCTCATTTTTCTGTGATTTGACCATTGGTTTTTCCATCCCATTTCCACCTTGTGCTATTGCTGCATTAACAAACCACCCCAAATGGGCTGATTAGTATACAGGTTGCCTATGCTGGTCTTACTTCACATTTTGGAGGTTAGGTGAATGTGGTGAGTTACGGCACATTCTTCTCATGGTGGAAATTGGTAGCTTCCAATGCCTCAGAAGGGCTACATTCAGATTTAGCACACCCATCACTTTTATTCACATTCCAGCCAAGCCCAACTAGAGGAGTTTTGTTACTGCCAAGGAGGTGGTAGGCTAGAAAGTGAATTTTTGTTTAACAGACTTTCTGTTCAGTCTTTTGGATTTATTGGATATCTATCTATCTATCTATCTATCTATCTATCTATCCATCCATCCATCATCTATCAATTTAGCTATCTACATATATATGGTTTATATATAATTACATTTAAATGTAAAATATATTTTTATAAAATTAAATATAAATGTTTTCATGTCTTGTTCAGATTGTAAAAGCTTGTTCAGATCTTAGCCTTCTTCAGCGTATAAGTTCTAGCACTGTCCCAGCTCTGCCACCATGAGTAAGGGTGCCCTGACCCCCGGCTCATCGGTTGGCTGGCTCCCTTTCATCCAACACTGAATACACCAAGAAGGAACTTCCCTACTTTGGAGCCAGACCAGCTAGAGTTCAACTGCACATTCTTCCACTTCCCATCTTTGTGACCTTGGACAATTTATTTAACCTTCCTGGACTTCAGTTACTAAATCATTTAAATGGGATGGCTGTACCTGTGTTCATTCTCTGTACCTTCACAAAGGCATTTTGGACAATTCCCCAGTTCATCGTGCTAGAATGCTGTGTGCTGCCACTCTCTGACTACATCATCATAGCAGTCTTGTAGAAGCTGCCACTTTGCAAAGAATCTGTTACGAGAGAATGTCAATGGCATAACTTACAATTTAGCACATGCACAGGTGACCTTGTTTAGGCTTGTGCTATTGGTAATTTAGTTTTGGGACCTTACTTAGATAGAATGTATTCGTATATGTTTTTTGCTCTCAATTACACCCTCATAGTAATAGTTTTTTTTAAACAATCAAGATTTCTGATATTTTCACAAGAACATTTGTCAGTGGGTTCAGATTTGAAAGAAAAAAATACAGAGTGTCTGTTCTTACAGATATTTTACAATATTATAGGCATACATCATTTTGATCACCAGCTTCAGAAAATACTTACTGTCTGACCTTAACATAAGAAAAGTAAGCTCTTACTGATGGATTTTTTTTTCTTTTCAACAGTTAAAAATAATGTTATATCATTGGATTAGTCTCTGGTCATTCAATGATAAAGTATATGTATATTTCAAATACAAATGTATAGGTAAGATGGATAGATAGATAGATATGTAGTTGTTATGAACTGTGTGAAAGAAATACATTTCCAGCTATGGGTCATTTGGAAAAAGATCAATATTATACATCAACATTGCAAGTAAATGAAAATGAATGAAACCTCGTGGCTTTCTGAAAGCCTGGTTTTCTGTGTGGCTTTTGGAATTGCGTCTCTGACACCAGCATCATGTATTATTGCTGCAGAATGTTTGTTTGTGAACTGGTTTAATGGTGAGGGTGCATCCTCATAAATGAATATCACTTCTAATGCTATTATAGCTTTGACATGTCTTGCTTTTCAGAAACCTAGAGCACAAAAGAAGCAATAACCATGATAAGGTTACATCACACCTCTCTTGCACTTTTTGTCTGCCCTTTGCATAGTTTTGTGGGGTTTCTTTTTCTTTATTTCTTCTTTCATGTTGTCAGTCACTCCATTATGTTTACTCTCCCATTCTCAGTCCTGTTTTTCTTTCTGTGTCTCTTTTCTGGAGTTGTTAACCCATTAAATGATTCAGCAGTAATTATGAAGCTCCTGCTTTATGGATGTTGCTTTTTTAAGCACTAGGGATAAAGACCAGGTTTTGCTTTGTTCTTAGAAACCCACAGCTTATCTAAGGAAATAGATACTTAAATAAATTGCAGCAGTGTGACCGAAATACGTTAAAGTTTTGGAGTACATAGAATAAGAAGTGAGAAAGGGGGGCAGGGTAGGCTCCAAGGATGAGGTGAAAACTCGGCTAAGATAAGGGTGAACAGAGGTCACCAGGCAGGCAAAGTATGGAACCTGCCAGACAGAAGGATAAGAGCAGCGGTTCTCAACCTGTGGGTCGCGACCCCTTTGGGGGTTGAATGACCCTTTCACAGGGGTCGCCTAAGATCATCGGAAAACACATATATAATTACATACTGTTTTTGTGATTAATCACTATGCTTTAATTATGTTCAATTTGTAACAATGAAAATACATCCTGCATATCAGATATTTACATTACGATTCATAACAGTAGCAAAATTACAGTTATGAAGTATCAATGAAAATAATTTTATGGTTGGGGGTCACCACAACATGAGGAACTGTATTGAAGGGTTGTGGCATTAGGAAGGTTGAGAACCACTGGATAAGAGGAAGGGAAGCCTGTGGGATCCTCAGAGCAGTGCAGTGTTTGCTCTTAATTAATATAATGTAGGAAGCAGCAGAAAATGAGGCTGGTGCGGGACCAGAGCCTCCAGAAACATGCAGGGATGGGAATGTGGAGGTGGTATTCTAATTTAGAAGAGGAGGCCATTCAGGCTCCCTAAGGTGTGACATGTGGAATAGGAGATTTGATGGGGCCTGGGAGATCTTCTCTCTCTACAGATGGAGAAACAGGCTGAGAAATATTTGAGTTCCCACCTCCTCAGAAAACAAATAGCTTATGAAGTAGTTGTGAGGAATGAAATAAGGCTATAATATCTCTAAACCCCTTACCTGGACCATAACAGTATGCACGTGAAAACTAAGTTTCCTTTTATTTGAATTAGCCTGCCTTGAAGACTCCCTGAGATCCAAGGAAAGCATCACCATTTCACTCCAAACCATAAACTTTAGTTCAAAATGTTAAAACTCCAGGACTTTGTGAGGGAATCTTCTAAATAATGCAGAGTGTTTAAGGCACAGTAGCACCTGGGAACTCTTTGCTAGCTCTGTGGGGGTGGGCGGGGGGTGGGGGGGGTGGGGGGAGGGGGGCTGGCATTCTCTGTCCCACTGAAAGCAAGGGCCATGCAAAGACAAGTCTAGTTAGGAGATATCTAAAGGGTATCTGTCAAATTATCTTATGAGCTTAATCTTATGAAAATCAGCTGTTGCCCATTTTATAGCTGGTTTGGTGTTTTGTTGTGTGTTGTTTTTTGTGTGTTTTTTAACTATTTAATTAATTAAAAAAATTCTTATTATTTAAAAGCTTTCTTGGTCATTTTCTGTTTTTAACTGCTGTTGTATACCTTTAATGCGCAGGAAATGGCATGGTATCACAAGTATTTTTAAAATACTTACAATTTGATCTTATAAAGAGGAAGGTTACATATGGTCATTTGAACTAATTGCTAAAATGACACTGCATTAATTAGATAATTAAGGGTCTTGAGCATGTGGCTATTGTATTCATTGGGCTGGAAGCCAGCATTTTCTATAGCTGAGAAAATGGGTTAGGATAATTCAAAATTCACTTGCTGTACCCTTTTTCATATGCAGAGATAATACAGAATGAGTCTTAAATCTGGATTGGAAAAACTAACAGGGACTGGTTTTATTTTAATTGAGTTTTAAAGCACTTCTAGGCCATTTCATTGTCTTTATAGTTTAACTCTTTGCAGTTGTGACCGCCTGCCTGCTACTCCTGCCATCACACACATTCATTGTACAGGTTTTTTTCTAGTTTTATTGTGAATGCCTAAGAATATGTTCTTTACAAATTAATTTCTTGAAACATCAAACCAAAGTCTCCTTGCCTTCTGGCCCCTCCTCGCTGAGAATAAATGCTACCCATGGTTTACAGTAGTTTATTACAATACATTTTCTAGATGCCTTAAAGTATCAAGGTTATTTGTCAGGAAAATTATCTCTTGTAACACCAGGTTCCCTACCTTTAGATGACAGGACTTAATACAAAAGTTTTCCCCATACCAACTAGTAGAGTAAGTTGATTTCATATCCTTTTATTTTATAAAGTTTTGCTTATCAGGTTTGTCATCCTCTATTTGAAATTAAAATGTGTGGTCTTCAGATGACCTTAAAGTAACTGACCCCCAAATCTAATCACTCCAGCGTCTGTGAAAATCGACAAATATGTCAGGTATAACTCAGGGCATCAAAACATTGTTTTAAATATTTCATTTGTAGGCAATACAGGGATCATTTTCAGGTTAGTCCTCTGAGAGGGAGCGCTCTGCGCCTGAACACCTTTGGTTTCTCTGCTCTATAATCAGCACTCATTATCAATGGGTTTCTATGAGCAGAAAATGTAGTTATATGTTCTGCACCAGTGAATTATTGATTGGGTTTATGGCCAGAAGAATGTTCCTAAGTGGTCAATATACGGCTAAAGTATGTCAGGTGAAGGTAAAAATAATGTAAGATCTATATTCTTCCTAGCAATTGCCATTGGGTTGGGTTATACTTGTCATCTGTGGTGACTGTTGGATATAGATTTTAAAAAAATGTTAATTATATTAATATTGGTGAACTGTGGCATCAACACATTTCTTATATATAGGAAGTATCAGTGTTTGCTTACCTTTGTCATTTATTTTTATTTTTTTATTTTTAAATATATTTTATTAATTTTTTACAGAGAGGAAGGGAGAGAGATAGAGAGCCAGAAACATTGATGAGAGAGGAACATAGATCAGCTGCCTCCTGCACATCCCCCACTGGGGATGTGCCCGCAACCCAGGTACATGCCCTTGACCGGAATCGAACCTGGGACCTTTCAGTCCGCAGGCCGACGCTCTATCCACTGAGCCAAACCGGTTTCGGCTACCTTTGTCATTTATTTTGCCAAAAAGTCTTGTTTTTCATGAGCTGATACTGATTGTCTTGCCAGTGTTGTCTTTTGGTGTGTAAGGACAGCTTAGAAATTTCGGTACATTTAGTTTTATGAAAAACTAGATGCAGTCCTTCCATTTCTGATTCCTTATGACCAATGACAACTTCACCAAGATGTCTTCAGTTCATTGGTTGTTGATTAATCTAACATTAGCCTGATACATCATTTCCATCAGATGACTAACAAGCCCTACGTAATAGTAAATTTGTTACTATGCAAAGTTATAATTATTAGAAAGAACTTCACCAAATTGAGCTAAACTGTGGCTCTCAGCTACTTCCACCCAAGGATCCTTATCTCTTTTCTTGCTGCAAAATGTCCTGGTAACCTATTACTTGGCAGGTCAGTTATGAGAGAGCATTCCGTTGATGTTGAATGGGACCCTACTGTGCATTGGAGCTCTGCTACTGCTGAGGACATGGAGATAATGAAAAGAAGAACTTGGCTGTTGACATTTCACATTCTGGAGTGGAAGTTCAGTTCATGCCATCCAGTACACGTTTAACTTACTCGCTTGCAACTTTAAACAAGACAAATAGGAATTCCTATAGTGCTGGCAAATTTCTTCCTTTTCCTCCCTGAGCAGAGTTCTTGAAGAAAATGGGAATCTTTGTCCTTTGAAGTTTTTGTCCTTGCAAGCCTCTTAGTGGGCGCATCTTGTAATGTGAAGTGTTTAAAGATGTACGTTCTGTAATAACCTGATCTAAAGCACCCAGGCAAGTGCTTTACCTGGTGGTTCAACCAAACGAATGAGACCAAGATGGTGCTGGATCCACACTGGCTCTCTTAATCCTACTAAGGCAGCGCCAAAGAAAATATCAGTACACAGGAGTAATTTTTACAAGATTCCCATGTGCTTTGTGCACCCACAACAGAACCTAGCCAAGCCATTGTAAGAAGAGATGCCCTTCTAGTGTCTTCAAAGGAAGGTAGTATCACAATGAACCCATTAAGTGGAGTTTGTGTGTGTGTTTGTGTTTTTTCTGAAGCAGAATCTCAGGTCATACAATGCAATATAGATTGCAGGTTTGGTGGGAAGAGGTACTTGGCAGAGATTCCTTCAAAGGAGGCCTGGAAATATCAGGACCCCAAGCTCATCTTCTCAAGCGGCAATGGACTCAATGATAATATAATGATATTACAAGTGCCTTCAGTGTCAGAGCACCACGCAAGGGTGGTCTGGCCCAGGAGCAGATGCCTTGATTGCTGTTGGTAATCCAAAGTGTTTGAGTTAAGTGCTTCTGACATGCAGACTGAAGAGTCAAGGGCGAAGCTGCCTTTTAAATGCTCTTTCTGAAGAGCCCACTGCAGGTGTAATTGAGCCTCTCAGGTGAAGAGCTTTATTAGAGCAAAGCTGGTTAGTGTTGCATACCTATTTGGGAGAATATCTTAGACATCTTCAATAACTGCTGTGTGACATTGCTGAAGGTCTCCAGCCTTGTTCTCCAATAGTTCAAGAAGAAAAATGTCATTTCAGACATGTCTAAGCCTCACCATGCACCATGGCCCAAATCAACCCATCTCTCCCCTTCAGAGTCAGGATACATCATTATAGAGCTGTTTATGTGTTCATTATATGCCTTGTTCCTTTCTGCTTCCCCAACATTAATACAAGGCGCAGCATAATCATCATTATTCCCTTTATCTTCATCATCGCCATGGCTAATATTTGTTGCCACATACAACGTGTCAGGCACTGTAAGAAGAACTTTACATGAATTATTCCCAATCCCAGAGTTAAGAGTCAAAACCAAATTGGCCAAGAGGAGAGAATATGGATTTTGGAATCTAAACACTTGATCTCATTTATCCCAATATGCTAATTTCCAGCCTGGGGTTTTGCACCCAGTCCCTTAATTTCTCTGTGCTCACATTTCCTCATCAGGAAAATTGGAATAATAGTTCCCATCTGCCGAATTTGCAGTGAGAATTACACATGAGGATTGCTCTGAGCCCAGCCCATAATGGAGTCCAAGACAAGCGAACAGAGGTGCTATTTATTTATTTATTTTAATATATTTTATTGATTATTTACAGAGAGGAAGGGAGAGGGATAGTTAGAAACATTGATGAGAGAGAAACATCGAGCAGCTGCTTTCTGCACCACCCCCCACACTGGGGATGTGCCCACAACCAAGGTACATGCCCTTGACCGGAATCAAACCTGGGACCCTTTAGTCCGCAGGCCGACACTCTATCCACTGAGCCAAACCAGTCAGGGCCAGAGGTGCTATTTAAATATATGTTATAAAGTCTGAGAGTGAGGCTTACTGTTGATTGAAAGAAGCCAAACACTTGAAAAGAGTCCACAGTATGATTCCATTTAAAGGTCAAAAGCAGCCAAGACTTCTCCCTGTGAGAGAAGTCAGAAAAGCCTGTACCTGTCTGTGGGGCGGTGATCTTGAAGGGGCAAAGGGGTGCCTTCCGGCATGGTGGGCAGTGTTTCATGTATTGATCTAGTGACAGTCCATGGATGTGTACACATGTAAAAGTTCATCAAACGGTACACTTAATATTTGTGCCCTTCAGTGCATGCAAGCTATACCTCAAAAGAAACTATTTGAGAGAATTTTCCATTCTCCAAGAGAGTTTTCCTCCTGCCTCAGGCAAGGTACAAAGTAAGTCTCTCCAACAGCTGAGGTGCCTAAGGGCCAGATGGTGATGATGGAGGAAGGCTGAGATGACCACTTGGCCTATTCCCGGATTCTGCTGAGACCTGTTCAAAGGCAGTTATGGATCTATTACTCAAAACCTGAACCAAAAAAGACATTCTTCAGTCATGTCCATGGGAACTAATTATAGCATCAGATTTATAATGTTGTGGTTCTGACCACCCCCGGGCTATTTCTGACCACAGGGACAGCTTAAATGGTGTGGCCCATAAAAAGTCATCTGCAAGCTCAGGCCAAATGTTGATCTATTTAGGGCCAAGCAGAGACCAGGCCTTGGCAGCTGTTCTTTCTGTGGTAGGACCCTAAGCTGAATGGAGACCATTGCCACAACTGTCGGCCAAGAAAGTGGGAATTCCTTAGCACTCTGTCTCTTTGTAGACCAGCCTCTTAGTTATGGGGTTTACTTGTAAAGTGTCTGATCAGCCTCCCAAAGCTGCATCCACTGATGGCCCTTAGCTGGTCTTTGCTGACCAGGAGTGCTTGGCATTAAGTCAGACAAGCCCCAGGCTCCCCAGTCCCCATGTTTTCTGCATTTTTCCTTTCTTTTCTTTGCCATGGTGGTCCTGCCACAACTCCTTGACTTAACTAGCACCCTCTTCAAAATCACGTCACACCACAGGCCCTTTTCCTGCCTAGCTCATCTCCCTTCCCCAGTAACTCCCAGACAGGTATAGACTGCCAGCTATGGTACAGCCTGCTCTGATCCTGTTGGTGCCACATTATGGCTCACCTTCTGGAATCTTGTATAGTCTTGTGCTCCCATCCACACTGCCAGTCTCCCTCACTCTCAAGAGGTTTGAGTCCAGGCCCACCTATGAAATAATTTCTGAAGTGACTTGGGCCAAGACTAGAGTCTCTAGGCCTCAGTTTCCTTATTTGTAAAATGAAATGTTAAAATTACATTTTTTGACAGTTTTAATTTTATTTTCTATTTGAACACTTTTGTGAGATAATGATATACATATATGCCTCTGCCCCTGGCTCCTGCTAACATTTGGTTCTTAACCCTGGATCTTGACACAGAGCTCCTAAAACCATGGAATTTCCTGGGTGAGAGGAGCATCTTTTGTTCTAATGTGGTAACTGAAGGTGGGCTCCTTTGTAGGGGCTGATCACCAGAGAGACCAAGCAGGAGTAAAATCTTCTGATCCTCCCAGGAGGGGAAAGGGGCTGGAGATTAAGTTAATAATCCATCATACCTATGAAGCCTCCACAAGGTGTGACACACCTACAGTCTGCAGGGACAGAAGCTCCTATGCTCCGAACCCTTCTGGACCTGACCCTTTGTCTCCCTTCATCTGGCTATTCATTTGTTTCTTTTGAAATAGCCTTTGTGATAAATAGGCAAGAGTAAGGGAACTGTTTTCCTTGGTTATATGAGCCACTCTAGCAAATCGCTGAACCCAAGGAGAAAGTCATGGGGACCTTGGATTTGTAGCCATGTCAGAAGTTGGGGTGACCTGGGGTCCCACTACTGGAGATTGGCCTCTGTAGTGTGGCATCCCACAGATGCCTCACTGCTGTAGGAATGAGCCCTTAACCTATGAGGTCTGCACCAACTCTGGCTAGTGTCAGCAGTGAGTTGAGTTTTAGGACACCCACTGCTTATGTCGGAGTGGGAAATACCTCCCTCATATCTGGTGTCAGAACTATTATGAGTGTGAGAGTAAAGGGAAAACAGTGAGTTTTTCCTGTACAATTATTTGCCATTTTTACTATCTACCAGTTGCAATATTAGATGCTGTTTTACTCATTATCTCATTTAACTCCTTAACTACGTTGCAACTAACTTGTTATTTCCATTTTAGAAATGAGAAAATGGTGACTCAGAAAGATTAAGTAACTTGTTCAAGGAGACCAAGTAAGAATTTTAATATCAGGAATAACTAACATTTATTGAGTGCCTATTGCATGTTTGGGATCGTGGTCAACTTTTCATATAGATAATCTCATTTCATCTGTACCATAACTCTACAATGATGCTATTACCATCTTTTTGACATAAGGGAATTCCATCTTTGGAAGGTTAAGTAATATGTCCAAATTCATTGATCTGTAACAGGTGGGGCCTCACTTTCAGACTCAAGTTTGTTAGGTCTAAAATTTATGTCTTTCCTACTGTAAACAATATGCCTCCTTTCATACACTCTATGGGAAATCCCTCCCCCCTTTTTCTAAACTAAAAATCCACAACATCTGAACTTGAAAACGCCCACTAAATCATGCCATAATCCAGCTTTTTGATAATGGCATAATATAGTGAGTATTCTTTTTAAAATTTGTTTGACATTTCAGAGAAGCCAACAAAATGGAGTGTAACTCTGATAAGAATTTTAAAAATTCAAGCGATTCTCTCTCAGAGTTTTATCATCATCCCATTCATAATTGATTCCAAACTTGCATGAATCTTTCAAGATAAGTGTCTTATTGATTATCCTGAAAACAAGCGATCACTTGGCATCCTGAGACTAGCTCGCTGCCCTCCCCTGATTACCGTAAACAGAGATGTTGATCAGAAGAAATGTCATTTTCTTTGGCTTGGAACCCACTGAGCATTCTGAGGCACGGGTGTGGGAAGTAGAGGGGTAAAGCGGCCCAAACAGAGTGGTGCTTGCTCATGGCCCTGGCCTCGTTCCCGAGGAGCTGTTGACAAACATTCCCTGGTGGGTAATGTGGTCTTGAACTGTCTTACACCCTCGTGCCAGGACTTCTTCCTGGTAAATGTGCAGTGTCCCAGTGAATGCCAATTCATTGCTGTCAGGAAGCATTCAGTCTCTTAAGTGACACCCTTTTTCTGCGTATTTACTTGTGGTTATGTAAATCAGGCAAGCTTCTCTCTTGGAAATGATTAGTGTTTACAAAGGATTTAACCCCTTCTTGTGTAGCTGTAGCAATTATATAAAACACTAATATGATCTTGGGACTATCTTCAGCACAAGTGTCTGCTTCCCTGTGGCTCTAATGCACCTCTTGGTGATGCTGACCCAGGTGCTGGTGCTTGCCTGCCTTGGCCAGCATGGGTGCTGGGAGGATCCCTACTTGTGAGACAACTGGCTGTGTTTTACCTGGGTGGCTCTATTGCTCCTGCTGAAGCCCTTAAAATACAATCCAGGTGACAATAGCACCAAACTCCAACAGGTTGTAACATCTGGCAAACAGGAGACCTGACTCATGGTTTTTGGGTGCAGATAATGAAGATTCAGGCCATTGCATTAAACGGGCAGCTGATTTCCTGAGGCTGCTGCTGGTGAAAATGCTTAGTTGCTATCCCGGGGGACAGGATGGGGCTGCTCTGTACCCAGTGAGCCTGGCTCTCAGGAAGCTCTTGCTCAGCAGCAGAATCCACCCTGGCTCAGACTTGAAACTTATTTTTGAAGTGGCCTCATAACGTGCTTGGAGGAGGTCATAAATAGGAGTGGGACACTCATTACTAGAGTCATATAAAAGCCACTTTCAGGACCAGTTGATCCATTTTTTTTTCTTAGATGAGGGCATCTCAATGAGGGTGAACCTTGTCTGGTGTTCATTCCTGCTGAGGTGTCCTGGGTACCTCTTAATGCCTTTAACATCTTATACATTTAACATCAATTGCTGGAGCACCTACCAGGTACCAGACACTGGGCAGGATGCTGGGAATAAAGAGATACATCAGGAATGGCCCCTAGGGAGAAATACCAGTTTCCTTGTGGTGGTGGTGGTAGTGATGGTGGTAGAGGAGGAGGATTACCTTGGCCTTCTCAGGAAGAAGTAACTCCCTCACTTATCTCCCATCTATCCTGCTTAGTAAGCACACTATAATGCCTCTTTCTGGGAACATGACAACCATATTGAGACATTTATTTCAATTAATGCAGTCACTTCTATTAGGGTTCTACAGAGAAATAGAACCAAGAGGCGGAAGAAAGGAAGGGAGGGAGGGAGGGAGAGAGGGAAAAAGGGAGGGAGGGAGGGAGGGAGGGGGGGAGGGTGGGTGAGCTCATGGGTATGTCCAAGCTGAAGTCCTAAGAACCAGGTGCTCTGTTGTCCAAGGAAGAGAGAAGCAATCCCCACCCTCTTTCTTTGGAATTCTGCTCTATTTGGGCCCTCAATGGGATGGACTCTTTAGTGCCTCCCTCACTGTGACCATAACTAGGTCCCCTGGATATTGTGAAGAAGCTACAGTAGAGAGGTAGGTAGTTGCTTAAGCCTGAGTTTCTGGTAATGGCATAAAGATAACCAATAATTGGATGATAAATGCCCTGATTTCCTGTAAAAATACAGACATCTGAGGGTAAGAATGTAACTTATAGTATGTGACTCTTCACTTTCTTTTGGCTTTTCCTAGTTTAACTGTTTAATATCCCGTCTGCTGGCTTCCCCCTTTCTTTGTGTAGAATAAGAAACTTGGGGCATTAACCATGATGATGCTTCTTAGCTGGACGATTTTTTTTTTCTTTTAAAGATGGAAAACTCTAGGTCTTCCCATAAGGAGTTGGTATTCGTTGACATTTTCCAAAAGGATTTCACTGTTTGTTACCTCATACCCTACCAGAAGCCTATGATTATACCACATTCTTAGCTTTTTCTATGTTTCAGGCATTGTGATAGATCCTAGGATTGCAGAAATAAATGAAGTAATTCCTCTCTTTAAAGAGAGAAATGTAGTATATAGAAAAACTTGAATGCCTGGAAGATACTAGACACTCAACTAAGGATTAGTGAAGGAACCCAGTGTGTTGAATAGTCTTAAAAGAGGTAAATGACGGTGTTTTCTTGATATGGAAGACAGATCCAAGATGGTGATGAAGGTCAAGAAGAGTAGAAGAATCACTCTTTAACTCAACTATTATTTTTGCTGCTAATTGAAGAATAAACAGGATTATCTATGTTGGGGGAGAGGGAAGGGCATAGATATGGAATAGGTTAGATAGGAAGAATTGATAGAACACACTGTTTTTGTTGAGCTATAGCCATTTAATATGTTGTAGCACTAGGTGTTGAGCAGATAGAACACAGTTCTTCTGCAATTTGTATGTTAAGACAAAGAAAAATGTCTTGTAACTCAGTAAAACGGTTTTGAAAGCCAGGGCCTCTGAGACAGGATGCATTTTATACAATACTTACACAAAAGAGTTGCAAGGCGAATTAGAGGGGATTGCTGTAAGTCTGATGGGTTTCATTTGCAGGGACCTATAGCCTCTAGAGCAGCGGTTCTCAACCTGTGGGTCGCGACCCCTTTGGGGGTCGAACAATCCTTTCACAGGTCGCCTAAGACCATCGGAAAACACATATATAATTACATATTGTTTTTGTGATTAATCACTATGCTTTAATTATGAGGTGAAGTGGCAACAAGGCAGTCAGTGCAGTCTCTATGAACTACCTGCAACTGTCTCTAGTTTTCTGGAGAACAAACACTGACCACTCACTGTACAAATGTGCTCCAGTGACGATTACCACGAGTGTTCGTAACAATGCTGCTATTGACTTCTTATTTCAATAGATATCCAGATTTATTATCCCTCAAGGTAAGCATCGATTTTACCTTTGTCTCAGTCAATATTTACCTCTGAGGTCAATACATGTGGATATTCACCTCAGCTGCAGTCAATATCCATTTCGTATTACAATATATGATGTGCATATGTGAAAATAAAGAACACCGTGGTATGAAAAAAAGAGAAAAAGTCTGGTAGTCAAGGAGGCTTCCTGCAAAATAGATGTGGTATTTTTGTTGCATTTTGTTTTGTTTTTCACTATATCACTGTTTAGAAGTCAGATTCTATTTTAGCAAATAGAAAATATGTGCATTCTGTCAAGCACTGGTATTTGGGGAAGGTTAGCATGATATCAAATAAACATTCATGCAGACATTTAATGATATTGAACTAAATACAGTTGCATGAGAGTTCCTGAGTTAAAAGATAGACATGCACACAGATTACAAATGTGGTAAGAATGGAAACTTTTATACAGTTAGGCCTAGTAAAGCCCCTGGATTGTCAAATTATTTGTGGTTGAAGCAGGAGGAGGAAGAGAAAGAGGAAGAAGCAAAGGTGGAGTTGTTACTGCGAGCTAGAGTGGAAACCAGGCCTGGAGAATCATGGCCTGGAGACTGGAGACAAGGCATATGAATTAGGAATTCCATTTGTCTACTGCTAACAAGGACCCAGGTAGGGTGGTAAATTTTTTCACATCAAAAAGACCGTAAATGAGTAGCCCAGGGCTAGAGTGTCCACTCCACAAAGTCATCAGCGACTCCACTTGCTTCTCTCTGCTTTGCAACACTGCTGCCATCTTCAAGGTAACCTCCTGGTCCAAAATGTCCAGGCAACATGAAGGAGAAAAGTTAGGATGAAGACTAACCTCCTCCTTTTCAAAGAGCCTTCAAGAAACTCCATCCAACACTTCTGTTTCCTTCCCTGTAGCCTCGATTTAATCACTTGGCTAAACAGAAAGCTGCAAGGGAGGCTGGGAAATGCAGGCTTCACTCCTGGCTTCAGGTAAATATGGAACCTCTATAGCCAAGGAAGAAGGGAAGGTGAATATTTGGGACATGCCGGGAGCTGGTTCATGCTTGCTGTTTCAAGGGACCTGGCATATATGGCATACTGTTCTTAATATGTTTGCTCACCTTCTAGGCACTATGTGTTTTAACCAAGGTCTCTGAGAAAGGTTGTTTCCCCAAGTAGGGATTTTCCCCTGAAGTTAGGGAGGGAATAAAATACCTTAACTAAGTGCCAGGCGGGTAATTAATCACTTTAACTACGAATAATCATGCTTAAGCTATATAATCTTTACTCCCTGGAATGGAGATAAGAAACGCCCTAACCTTTGAAATAGAGATTGATAGGATTGGAATCAACTGGTATAAATACAGTTGAAACAAGACAACAGCAGACAGAACTTAGGAGAGAGAGAGAGAGACAGAGAGAGACAGAGAAAGAGACAGAAATTGGCACAGAACCTACACAGAACGTTCTCTAGAGACAGAAGAACTTCGCTGGAGAGAACATGGCAAAGGATCCTGGACAGAAACTGGCCTCAGAACCTAGAGACAGAACCTAGCGAGAGAACATGGCAACAGATCCTGGACTGAACCTGACTACAGAAATTGGCAAGAGAACCTGACTAGAACCTGGTGACAGAACCTGGCTGGAGAATCTGGAGAACCTGGCTGGAGAACCTAGCAAGTGAACATGGACACAGAACCTGGCTGGAGATCCTAGCCAGAACTTCGCTGGAGATCCAGACCAGAACTTGGCAGGAGACCCTGACAAGAGAACCCGGCTATGATGATCAACTGAACGCTGCCTCCGTGTCATTCCTTCTTCGCCGACTCCGTCCACATCTTTGGGGACCCCTGGACCCGCTGGGGTTGGACCCCGGCAGGGACACACCAGCAGTTTCTGCCACACCAGCTGCTATAGACTGAATGTTTGTGTCCCCCTAAAAATTCATATGTTGAAACCTATTTTCCAAATGTAATGATATTAGGAGGTGAGGCCTTTGGGATGTGGTTAGGTCATGAGGACAGAGCCAGATGAATGGGATTAGCATCCTTATAGAGGAGACTCCATAGAGCTCCCTAGCCCCTTCCACTATGTGAGGGTACAATGTGAAGACAGCCATCTATGAACCAGAAAGCAGATGCCCATTAGATTCCGAATCTGCTAGCTCTTTGATCTTGGACTTCCCAGCCTTTAGAACTCTGAGAAATACACATCTGTTGTTTATAGCCACCCAGTCTCTAGTATTCTATTATGGCAGCCCAAATGGTTGAAAACACCAAGCCATACTGCCTCATCCTTCCCTTCATGACCTGTCATCTTACTTTCACCCCTGGACTGTATTCTGATTCTTTTGGGGATCACAGGCTTTATCCTGATTTTTTTCTTATTATTGTAACTAAAGTGTTGTCAGCCCAGCATCTTTCCTATCACACTTGCACTACTTCTAGTGCCCTGTCTTCCTTTGGGCACTCTTCTTGGTGGAGGTGGTACTATTGATCTCCAAACGACCACCATGACCCCTAATTGTAGGGATAAACATGTGACCCACGTCTGATGAATTACAGTTCCCATCTGGCTGCAGTGCTGGATGGAGGCCTGAGTACACATAAAAGGTAGAAAGCTCCATGTCTTTCGCTGCTACAACTGGTGGGAAAGGTTTTCCATGCATTCATCTGGCACAGCTCACCTAGGGGACCCAGGGGCCCGGCTGCTTGGCAGAATCTTCTCAGGTTGCACAGAAGAAGGCTGTCTATTGAAAAGAGAGAGAGAAGGTGGGGTGGGGGAGAATGAGACTCAAAGAGGAGAGATGAGATAGAGAGGGAGCTGGCGACAGTGAAACTTGATGTCATCCTGTGAGCTCTTGGATCATTGGGCCCATACATTTCCCAGCTGCTAATAAAAATTGTCTTTGAGTTTCTTCCCCTCGCACCTGAAGGGGAAGGCAGATGACCTTGGTTTGCATTTGAATCCCACCATCACCATATCCAACTTGTGTATCAGGAACACATATAAAAGTCTCAGTTTCTTTTTCCACCAAATGGGAAAATATCCATTTGAGGATGAGATGCAATAATGTTAATAAAGTCCCTTGCAATAGCATTATAAAGCCACTTCTCAACTGCTCTTTCCTCTGCCTTATTAATGCCTATTCTTTAACCTGCCCTCAGCTTCCTCTCCTGGAATCCTTGGTGCCTTTTAAACCCCGTGTATGAAGCAAGTCCATGTGCATACATGAGTACATCAACTCATATCACCCCATGCAGCATTGCAAAGCCAGTCCCTGAGATTTCCTTAGACTCCTATTTTCAGCAATGCTACACTGCAGCAGAACCCCAAATCATCTCATACTTTTGTATTCGCTGCAATAAGATCTTACCTCTCTTCATGTTACTTGAGTCTTGACTGAGAAGGCTGGGGATGGACCCCACAGTTGTCCTGTTGCCTTTCGGCTTGCTTATGCCAGCTGGCACACAGCTTACCCTGCCCAGCCGACGATGATCCAAAACCCATAAGGAGAGTCTCAATCCTCAACTTGCCATGACTTATTGTTTTCAGGTCATAAAAACCAGGGCATTCCCACCTCCGTCCCAGAAGGGGCAGTTTTGTATTGCTGGTGCAGTTTTGTATTCTACAATTAGAGGAACCCCACACATCACGTGGGGAGTGTAGCGGCAGCTGGCTCCTTTGGTACCTTATGCAGCTCATAGGCTACCTCCAGCTGGACAGTTATGTTTTTATTTATTAATTTATTTGGCATTCGGAGAACTCTACAGCCTCTGTCTCTTGGGATATAAATTAAAGCATTTTCATTTTCATAGTTTCTCTGTTTGAAATTCCCCATTGTTTATTTAAATAACAGCTGTTGCATATTATAAGTAACAGATTATAATTAGAGGAACAAGAGGGCTGGATTCCTTGGGAAGAAGTGAGTTCTTTTCACAGTAATCCCATTCATGGCCCCTTTTGGGAAAAGGAATGTGGCCCAAGGCACCAGAGTTGCTTAGGGAGAGAATGCTCTGTCTTAAGGCTCTGGGGCAAGTGGGGAGGGGGTTCTCTGGCAAGAGCCTGTGGTGCAGATGGCACTGCTGCAATGGTGCCAATTGCAGAAGACATTGCAAACCTTGTAAAAGCAGTCACCGAGGATGGGTAGACACATGCTCTATTGCCAGCAGCTGCTGCAGAAATAGATTTGGAGTCAGATGTCCTACTCCCAGCAGAAGGTCCGGCAGGAATGGGACAAGGGAAGCTGCAAGGACAACAGCTAGAAATGTATCCTTTCCTCTTCCCTCAAATTGGAACCAAAGCCCATTCCTTCCAGCTCACATCTAAGTGTCTTCTCATGGTTCAGATGCCCCGCATCTGACAGCTGCAGGACTCCTGCCTCCCTCTAGCACATGATACGCAGTTTTTGTTGGAACACTGCGTTGATCAAGACCATACCCCATATTTGCAACAATCATGTCCACGCATGACTTCAGGAGGCTGTGTGCAAGGCCACGCTCTCAACAGTGAGGACGGATTACTTTGTGAAATATTCTCAGAATGGCTTTGGAGTGGCTCATCAGAGAGCTGCTGTTAGAAAGCTCAACTTGGTGGAGGGGAGGAGAACCTCGCTGTCCAAAGAGGTGAAATTTATACTCAAAATGAGAAAAATACTAAATGGTGGGAAGATGGGTAGCTTTTCATTCTTTGTTCGCTCATTTTTTATATTCAAATTTTCTATAATCATATCTGACATGTATATGTCCTAGACACAACAGGCTTTATTTATTTATTTTTAAAAATATCCTTTAGGGTTGGATATTTTGGATTCATCACCTTCATTTGTTCATTTGTTTCATGCAATGAATATATTTTATTTTTTTGGAGATCTTACCTTGCCAGGCTTTGAGGAGGCCTGGGGATGTAGTGGGTTACCTGTCAAGATGCTGGGCCTTCAAGAGTGTATAGTCTGGTGGGGGAGGTGTGCAGTAATTAAGGTGTCACAGAGTTATGTTGGGATGGCATGGGGTGCTATGGAAATCCAGAGCAGAAATAGCTAGTCCAGCCAGGGGCAGGCACACCAGGGGTGTTAAGGTGGCTTCCAGAATGAGGCCTTGGGGACAGGAAGGGTGTGCAAGATCAGCAGAAGAGGAGACCCACCTGTGAAGCTGCTGGCTAGTACTGATGTCAAGGTCAGTTTTGGGGAAAGCATGGGCTGTGTCCCTGGAGACAGACAGGCAGATTTGGATGGGCAGTACGTGGGACCTGGTAGAAAGTAAGAGAATGAACCCTGCTTCATTAAGTGAGCGAAGGGAGCATGGTGAGTGCACACCCATGAAAGGAAATTAATAAAAGCAGCAGGGTTTCGGCAGCTGTGATCTTTCTGCTGTGATCTCAGCAGTGATGAAGATTGGCTGTGAGGGGTGGGGATCACCCCCCACCCCTGCCATCAGCCAGATCTCAGAGCACACCTGCCACAACTTTCTCAATAAACATGCAGTCTAAAATAATGTCCATGTTCTAGGTCTGCAGATGCAGTTTCAAGACAAGTACCCCCTTGCCCAGCCGGTCTGGCTCAGTGGTTGAGCGTCGATTCAGGAACCAAGAGGTCCTGGATCTATTCCCAGTTGGCACATGCCAGAGTTGTGGGCTCCATCCCCATTAGGGGGCGTGCAGAGACAGCCAGTCAATGATTCTTTCTCATTGATGTTTCTATCTCTTCCTCTCCCTTTCACCCTGAAATTAAATACAAATATATTTAAATAAAAATAAAGACAAGCACCCCCTTTCCACCTGACTGCCCTTCCCACCCCCCACTGCTCTATGTCCTATATAGAAATTCTGGAGCCTCCAGTGCGTCCAGGTACTCACAGTCCAGAACCTACTGTCTTAGTGAAAATTGTTCTGGCCCTAATGCTTTGCTAATTTTAATTAGCACCTGCCTTTATAAAGGGAAACAGCTTAGGGAGTACTCTGCAGAGTAAATCCAGGAGCTCTTGTGGCAGGCATTGGACCTGTTTTCCTTGCTTTCTTTCTCCCGTATCCTGTAGTCAGTCAGACAGACATTTATTGGCACCTACTGTGTGCAAGGCACAATACTCGGCGCTATCTGCACTACTGATCGATGTATTGGGATTCTGTGGTTGCTTCGACACAGTGCCTTCATTTTGTAGATGCTTTTTGCCTACATGGGGGAGGGCTTTTATCCTGAACCATTTCTGAGTCTTGTCCCCCATATGCTTTCTGCTTTCAAAAACAATGCTGGTGACCCTGTTTTAAGAAAGGTTGAAAAGCCAGCACTTAGTTTTTTCTGGAAACCTTCAAATTAACCTCATTAGGCTTGCTTTATTTATTTTCTTTCATCTCTCAGGCCTTTATGCTCTACAGCCCCTGAAATTGCGGTGCTATAGTGATCTTTTGTAACCCAACTCAATAGTCAATACTTGTTTAATAGGAATCACAATGGATGCGTTTATAATATATATTTTTCCACGAATATACTGAATGTTTGCCAAGCCCCCCTCCTTTTTTTTTCTTTTTAAATTCAGAAATTTCTAGTTGTGTTTATTCCTCTCGTCAGCATACTTTATCATATCAAAGCCTTTTCAGACACTGTAAAACTACTGAGTTATGTTTGGGTCATGTTTTGCGGTATGCCCTTTAATACTGTAGCTTTAGAAATGCAATTTTCAGCCTCTGCTTATTAGAATATGATAAAGTATTCCTGGTCTATGTCCAGCTCCACTAATCTCCAGACTGCGCTTCATGAATTAAGCATGAAGATTTTAGTCAATGTGCTTTCAAAGACCAATGTTTAGGGAATCATGGATTTTCTACAAGCTGAGGGAGAAATCTATAATAGGAGGAACTGATTTTCAAACATCATATTCTCAAGAAGAAATGACCAGTTCTGGCCCAGAAACAGAAAATATTTCACTATCAGAATATTCTAGAACCAGTTAAAGCCACATTGTGCGGTTTGGGTTTATTAAAGGGACGGTGTTTTAAAATGTGTAAGACTGTCTGTCACGTGGGAGGATTTCAAATGACTACTTATTTGGGAGAGCTCATGTAGATTGGGTTAAAATCAAGAGGGGAATGCAAATTGAATTTATATGGTATTATTAACTTCACATCTCCCTTCCATGCCCCGGTGCATGTTGGTTCATTTTGCCGTGATCTAATTCAGCAAATAGCCAGAGATTTCTTTCCAGGTGAGGGGTCTCACTCTGCGAGAGACTGAGGACCCCTGGGTACCTTAGCCAGGGTGCCTCATGGTAGGTAACATCTAAGATCCCAGTGTCTCCTGGTTTGAAAGCATGGAAAACTCAGCAGGCAAGCACCTTGAAAGGAAGTCTCCTTTCAAAGTCAGCTTGCTGGATGGCATGGGGCATCACTCCATGAAAATGCAGAAGTCCTTAGTGTCTAGGTGGCCATGGTGCACCCCAAAATGGCATTGTGGATACTTTAATCTGAGTTAGAGCAGCCCTGCAGTGTTAGCGTTCTTGTTTGGTGAAACTGCGTTGGTGGTCATTGGCATCATCTTTATAATAACAGGTATCCTTTAGTGAGCATCTCTTCTGGGCCCAAAACTGTGCTAAGCACTTAACATCAGTATCTCACTCAAATCCCTATTTCTCAGTAGGGAAACCGAGGCACAGGTAGTTTCAATGAATTGCATAGAGTCAGCATTGAGACCATGACTCCTTTGGCCCCCTAAATCTAAACAACCATACCACACTTTGGGGCCTCAGAAGCTTGGCCCACATCTTGAAGGTGTTGGGTAAGAATCTGGACCAGACCCCAGTGGGAGCTGGTGGAGGCTCTCATCCACTCCTCCGGTTCTGAGATCAAGACAGAAATGTAAATCATCTCCAATTACGGGGCTGCTACTTGAACATTTTCCTTTTGAGGAAGACAGGAAAATTTTCAGCTCATGTAGCTTTATCTGTGAACCTACAGGATCTCTCAGGGGCTTTAAATTAATCAATCAATCCACAGACATTGAGCTGAATCTCTCTACCTTGGGCTAGAGACTCTGCAAAGTGCTTTAAATGGGAAAAAAACCAAAGGGCCAGCTGCCCTGCCCCCAGCGATAGCCCAAGGCTGCCTTCCCTGGCCAGGGAATTGGTCTGTCAGTTCAATCACGCGGCCCCTCTGACTGGTGTTTTTCACTAAGCTGGCCCCGTGGCCACTCCGGTCATGTGTAGACATGGCCTCAGGAGGGGTACATCCTTCTCTTTTTGAGTCCTGGCCATTTAATCGTTCCTCACACAATTTTAAGGGAAATAACAGCAAAACCCAACCCTGTCAATCACCATTTGCTCCCAGGTCTCAGAGCAGCACCTGAAGAACAAGTGTGCAAGGACGTGTGTCCCTGGACACCTTAGGGTTACAAAGTGAGGTGCGGACAAAGTGGGTAGGAGAAATATTGCCCCGAGCCATCTGGGGACCCTGAAGATTTCATAGGGCCCCCAGTCTCTGGGTCTTGCAAACATGCTCTGGGAATGGGTCCTTCTTGAAAAAGGACGGGAGGTTCTCTAAGTGATACTGCCTGAACTATGTAGCAGTTTTAGGACTCACTGCAGCGGGTCCCTGTTAGTATTAATGTAAACATAAGTGAGCCAAGCGGAGATTGGAATATAAGGGAAGGCTCCTCACCTCCAGCTCTGTGTTGCTGATGTTGTTTTTAAAGATAAATGGGACTCATGATTTTTGTGTGAAGTCTCTTTATTTTAAATACTGGTAGTCAATTCAAGTTATTTTTAAATATTGGTATCCAGTTCAAGCTATTTTTTAAATAAAAACATTTTAAAATATATTTTTATTGATTTCAGAGAGGAATGGAGAGGGAAAGAGATGAGAGAGACTCATTGATTGGTTGCCTCTTGCCCATCTCCTACTGGGAATCGAGTCCACAACCCTGGCATGTGTCCTGACTGGGAATTGATGCTCAAACACTGAGCCACATGGCCAGGCAATTCACCTTTTTTTTTTTTTTTGACCCTCCATGGACTGAGCCTGTATGCCAGAGGAAGCCAGGTGCAGGTCCCCTTAGAACCCACCTTAGAACCCGCCTCCTTATATTATGGAACTACTGTCCAGAGAGGTAATCCAGCTAGCTCCCCGGGACCACACTGGCAGGATGGAGAGCAGCATCTTTTGGCTTCACTGGTAAATCCTGGTGGCAGTAGAAACCATCCTAACTTTGTAGCAGGACAATGGGCAGGATCAGTGTGAGCCCTGAACACAGGCCACTGAGAGAATTACAGGTCTCAATCCTGAACAGGTACCTTGAGAGTGTTCAGTTCTCTGAGCCAGAGCAATAGGACCGACTCACAGACCACGGTGACACTGTGTGACTGACTCGGGCCTGCAAGCCTGCGGCAAGGAGGCAGGGAGAAGCCTGGATAACAACCCTGTGGCCATCTGAGTCCTTGCAGGGGCATCTGTGACTTTGGACGTACCTGGGAAGAGAGCAGGACACCCGCCTTCCTTCCTGTACCTCTACCATCAGCCACCACCACTAGAAGCATCCCCTGCACACACCCCGACATTCAGTTACCATACAATACTTGGGAAGCAGATGTGAATACACTTATTTTACAGGTGACATGCCCAGGGCTCAGGGGATTGAGTACCTGCCTAGGTCAGGCGGCTGGTTCCCTGCACAGCAAGGAGGTACAGGCAACCCCAGGTTGAGCTCGCTCTACATTGAAACAGAACTTTCTTTGTCACCTGCCTTTCTCCTTCACTGCCACCTGCCTCATTATATTCACCTGGAAAAGGGCTGGGTCTCTCTTTTCCTCTTTGGGTTTTTGTGAAAGGTGACCTGCAAACTCTGCCTTCTATGGACAGAAGGTGGACACTGCAGACACACCAGCCCAGCTCAGAGTGTCTCTCCGACGGAGGGTCGGAGGACAGAGGATGATCCCTCCTTGATGGGAAACAGGAATTCCCCAGCAGAGAGAGGAAAAACAGGAAGGAGACTAGAATGTATAATTACCACGCAATTATCCACACCCCCCTCCATTTTCCAAATTGTAAGTTCTTTTTTATGTAACCACTGTCTGTTAAAGAGGAAGAAATAGCTTCACCAGCAGTGTAAAATATATACTTTCTAATGTAAATCAAGAAGCTATTAATACCCTAATAAGAACATGGTAGAATATTAATTGATGGAAATTGTAGAGTGGAATATTCATAATCAGCTGCAGTCTTTTCTTTGGAAGGAACAAAGGATTAAGTTAGGGAGACAGTAATGGTATTGTTAGTGGGCTATTTCAATGATTTTCTCTGTGGAAGAGTAGAGAAAGGTGAAATTCCAACTGGGAATATTACACTATGCAGATCTCTGCTCAGGGGTATTCGCCTCTGTTTAAACTGCCGAGCTCTGCTCTGCCTTATGATCCAATTGTTTTATTAGCGGAATCATTGCGCGTTTCATTTTGCTATAGTAATAGTGCAGTGTCTGTCTTAACAATAAATTATAGAGTCAGGCAAACAATGGTTTTGTATTTGGGATACAATGAGATATCTTATTAAAATGCAGGCTTCCTTAGGTTCCTGAAATTAGAGTCTTATTTTAAAAAGATTCCATTGGGTTTAAGACACTGTTTTGAACTAATCACACTAACAGAATCACTCTTTTGTCAGACATAGAGGACTATGGAAGTTACCTGTTTCTTTAGTCTTTTTCCCATTCATAATTTATTCTCTTCTGGAGAGAGCTTATTGGTTAAACAGGAAAGGCATCATTCCTTTGCACGTGAAAGATACAATGAGATCTAAAGCAGTCATATCCTCCCTGCCAAGTTTCTGAAGTGGATATTCTGTCCTGATAATATTCTGATAGCGATAATAATACTCCATAATAATAAATCAGAGTTTTTGAATGATCACCTTATCCTGGGCACTGCAGAAAGCAGTTTACATAGTTTACTTTGTAGGATCCTCATTCTAGCCACCTAGGCGTATATACTGTCATTATCTTCATTTCACAGATGAGAAGATTGTGGCTTAGAAATATTAAGTGGTTTCTCTCATGTCACATAGCTTGGTCAATGTTAATACCGGGTCTTGAATCTCTGCTGTCTGGTTTGTGATACTTTTGACTTGTCATTGCTGATTAATTTTCATTTCTCTGCTCATCTCTCGGATTAGAACCTTTCTGTGTTCTTGAATTCAACAAGATTGAATAGCAGTTGCCTCTTCAGCCTCCAGCACACTTTTGGAGATTGTGAATGGGGTCATGGGGGAGCAATAATTTTTGCAGTCATTTTTTTTTCTTTCTTCAGGTTCTATATATCAAGTCCCCCCTCGAGGGCTAGGCTTTGTGCTATGTTTTATGCCCATCATCCTTTTCTCTCAGTCTCTGCAGCACGGAGAGAGGTGCTGTTATTATTTGCACTGCAGTTGAGGCATCTGAAGCTCAGAGTTTAAGTGGCCGCTCAGGGTACCAGCTCTGGTGACTGGGGGGTCCGGAGAGCGTTCAGGCCTGTCTGGCCCCACCGCCTGTCCTCTCACCAGCCTCAATGTGTCATGGATGTCCCACTCTGATTGTCGAGTGCTCTTTGGGTGAACACAGGAAACAATGTTAATTAAAAAAAAAGTTTCTTCCCTGAGATGAAATTGAAAGAGACTACTGACAAAGAGTCTCTTTCAATTGTCTTCAGGCTCCTCTTCCCAAAAAGGCCTTGACTTTTGGAATTCCATGTCCTTTTTTGGCATGACCCAGTTCTAGCAGCACTCCCTACAAGTGGATTTACTGATGCATCTAGTCACCTTCTTCATTTCCCACATCCTCCAGGCAATGTCTGATCACCCTGACCTGCCTGCAGCAAGAATCCTATTAGGTAGGTTAGCAAGAATTACTCTACCATCTTAGTAATTTTTCATCTATGAACCCTCCCACTCTGCTTGCCCTTGGCTATAAAATCCCCACTTTGTATTCGGAGTTGAGCCCAGTCTCTCTTGTACTACAGAACCCCATTGCAGTGGTCCCTATAACAAATGCAGTAATCCCCCAGATAAAGTCTGCCAGGAGTAATTTTTCTTCTTTTGCATTACCACTTTGTTGTTGAACTGGTTGGACCCAGTGGACTTGGGATGGGAACGCCAAGTAGCCACTGTCCATCTGGCTGAATGTCAGTGGACAACCTCAAAAATTAGAACATGCATTTAGAAGACTAACCAACATTCCGATGCTTCTGCATTCGGGTGGGCTCAAAATATTTCTTCCTGTGTGCTCCAAATGTGATAACTCCTGTGGATTTCTTTCCTTGTATTTCTCACCACACCAACACCTTCACCTTCTGCCATCCTGTCCTCTTATCCTGGACTCCCTGGGCCACATGGAAGCTTAACTCAGTAGATGCTCCCTTGTAAATAATCGCGAGGCCCCTCGATTACTCAGCAGATATTCAGAGCTTGTGTGCCAAGATGGTGCTGAAGTGGTACAGGATGAGCAGAAGACAGTTGTCATCTGTCAGATCCCAAAAGCCCATCTGTGACAAAATTTTCACTAGTCTGTTTAAATACAAGGACAATATAGACAAAGTAGTGAGTTTCTCATAAAGCACATAGTATGCATTTTTAAAATTTATTTTTTAAAATGTTTTTATTTCATTTATTTTAGAATTGTATCCTTTACCCACCTTTTTAAATGTTAAATGTTTTTTCCTTTCACAATGATAACAGAAAATAAGTTGGTTTCCTTCCCTTTTTTTGTTTCTTTTTTTTAATGTGCTCTCTCTGATTTCATTGTTATTGCTTTAAATCTTTAATTTACAAAACAAAATGTTAGCAAATCTATGTCAGCCTGCCTATTTCTTTTTTTCCTTTTGATTTTACTGGACCTTAACTCTAGAAGTCTAGGTATTTCTGATGGATGTGTATCCTCTAAGCTTGCCACTTGATGATACTCAATACTCTATTGTTCCTGATTATTTTTTAAATGTAGCTTTGTCTCTCCAGCCTCCTACTTCCTGTCTCCCTCAAGGTGTGTTGCACTCAGGCATGCTGTAAGTAATCAATACTTGGTGATTTGACTTCTTAGCACCCCCCCCCCCAAAAAAAAGAAATAAATAAATAAAAATCTCCAGGTGCAAAACACAAAGGCAGACCTCTTGTCAAGGGATTCCTCACTTTTCCATTCTCAGCCAAGGGGAGACAAGGCCACTCCAGACAGCACCCCTCCTCCCCCTTTGGCTCTTGTAAAAAGGATGGCTAGTTTTCTATTGCTATTGTGCTAACTGAAGAGTCGAAAATGTGCCTGGAGTTTAAAATCACCCAATGCCTGTCCTTTCTAGAGCAACCTCATTAACAACCCAAATATAAAATTGTACTGTTAAGAGACTCAGCACTCACCAGAACCATCCTCCGCACACCCCCCCCCCCCCCTCAGGGCTTGTGCTGTGTCTGAAGCACAGTTCTGTTCTGTACAGATCCCTGAGTGTTACAGCTGATGTGCATGCCCAGCTATCTTTGCTCTTCATCCAAGTGACAGGATGGAGCCCCGCTGAACAAGGTTGAGGCCCTCAGTGGTTAAACTGAACCCTCCTCCTGATAGAGTGGTTGTGCCTCTTTTTTTCCAGCCTATATTTGACCCCTTAACTAACATACCAGCTTAAATGCCTCTGAGTGGGAAAAGAAGCTGAAACATGCACATTTCGAATAGGCTCAGCATCTGAATTGGATGGGCAGCTTGCTTTCTTTGTAAAGCAGCTATGGGAATGCCACTGTCCCGATATATCATCGTTAGGAGAAGTGGTTTGTTAAGAGGGGTATTTGCACCCCCCTCCCATCCCAACTAAGGACATTGTTCACTTTAAACTTAGAATTTAGAATTTATGGCCATCAAAGTATTAGTCCACAGCCAAGCATCATGATTTTTTTAAGGAGGTCAAAATTTACCATAGGGCTTTTTAAACACTTAATGTAATTAACATTAAAAAAAAAACAGATCATTATTTTCAACAAAAATGGACTACATTTGTAGTCTCCTCTTTTTATTCAGTATGTTCATTTAAAAAGTTTAATAGATTTAAAATTTTTGACATATTTGTTATCAATCCTTTTTGCTTTACTTTTATGTAAAGGATATTATTTACCACAGATACAGAAGCACAAATTAGATGGTCACTCAGGATTTCCTCTTTTTGCCTTTTGGAGCCCATGAAGGTGAGGCTTTGTGTTTTCTACAAGTTGATTACCAGGAAATGAAAGAAAGACAGAACATAAGGGTGGCTGGTGCCTCCTTCCTGCTATGTGGGGAAAGGTCTTGTACCCTTCCTCTGAGCCCTCGGAACAAAAGCAAATCCTGTTGACCCCTCAGCTTAAAAAGTCAAGAAATATGCCAGCTTCTGATGAAGCAGGGTGAAAAGAGGACTGTGAAAATTAGCGACTGGAAATAGGAGCAGGTCCAGACAAATGCGTAGCAAGCCTGGTTATGGGCATTTCCCCGGAACCGCACGATTTTTTCCTTTTTAAATAGGGGCCGCTATTGTCGTTCAGAAAGCCCCAGGCTGTTCTGAAAACAGGCAAAAATCAATAGCCCACTTGTTGAGGATAAGTGAATTAGTCTGTGTTGAATGTAACCGAGCACCTGAACACTTGAGTGAGCAGGGCTTGTTGGGGAAAAAGGACAATTGGAAGGATTGTCTCGAGACGTCCACAGCGGTGCACATCGCTGGTTAATTATGTCCAATGATCGTTTCTGTGCAGGACGAAGGCGAAGACTCTGTTTTTGTTTTTGTCTATCTGTCTGTGACCTGGCGGAATGAATAGAGTTCCCCACTTCTCCAAACAGTCGAAGTGGTGGCAAATGGGCCACAGATGAGCAGGGAGAAAGAATGAGAGAATGCAAATCAGATGAAAAGTTCCTTTTTATTAATCAGTTAAAATATAAAACGATAAAATA